>NC_082666.1:91491501-92741501 GCF_025265405.1 Mesoplodon densirostris
CCCAAGGCCATCCATCAGATGTTGGAATAATCAGGTGCAAGGCAGGATATATACATAAAACTGGAACTGAAACAAGAAACAAGGATGTTTTCAAAGTCTGGTACGATCTCTAAAACATTTTTAAAGTACATGTCATTGATAAAGCTAAATACTCAAAGGTTGTGTAATCCAACAGATTAATCATTGAGAAGAGTGAAATTATGCTGTTTCGAAAACTATGGCAGGTCAGATTTTCTGCCTAATTATATAAGAAGATTTATCTAAAACATACACATTATTTCAAAGACTTATTGGCTGTGAAATAAGTTAAGTGTATTTCAAATGGCTTGTCTGCAATGAAAGGTGCTATGTAGGGAATCACAGAAAGTCGAGGGGAATATGTGTCAATATATACATTGCTATAGGTGAACTAAGCCTTAGGACAGCAACAATGTAGAGGACCTGACCCTTAGAAGCTTACAAGTAAGCTGGAATCTTCAAAAGTTACAATTTTTATAAGTAAAAATATTTATTAAAATGAATAACCAAGTGTTTTAATTGACATCAGAAGATCAAACCAATAAACCCTGAGAACATAGATAAAAGAAAAATAAAGATATGAGCAGAACTTAATACAACAGCAAACGTATAAAATTGAGGTGATTTAGTAAGTCCAAAGAATATTCTTTGAAAAGATTTAAAAGACACACTTTGAGTAAGGAAAACAAAAACATAAGTAAAGAATATATAGAAAGAGTCAGGACAATGTTATAGCAAAGAATATATGAAATGCCAGTAAATTTGAATATTTCTGTAAAGGGGACCATTTCCTAGCTCCTAAAGTTTACCAAAACTGACACAAGAGGAAATCATTTAATGTCCTCATGTCTGCCCTTGGCATTCTGAGAACGCCCTGGCCTCAGAATGCAGCATCTGTAGTCCATGGTAACCTGCGGAGGTGGGGCGGGGCTGAGGGAGTTTGGAACACTGCCCTCACTGAGGGAGTGGGTGTGGCCATCTCTGCTGTGACTGAACAAAGTGCAGGGGAGCAGGGGTCCCAGGGAAGGGCACTCAGAGCCCAGCAGGCCCAGTGTGGTTTCACAAGCATTTAGGCCCAGGCCAAAGGGTGCCTTCTTTGCCTGAACAGCTGCCCAAACTCTCACCTTTCCACTCAGGCCACCCTCTTTCTTGAAGTGTGTGTGGAAGCTGTCCACGCAGTACACCTCGCTGCACAGCTAACCATAGGACTGGGCATCGTAGCTTCCTGCCAGGTGACCGAAGTTCGCAGGAAGATGGGTCCCTGGGACACACACGGAGAGGCTCCTGCCCGGGCCACAGGCCGCCCACTGCCCCAGCCCCAGTTCAGCGGCCGAAAATCAGCCCTGTCTGAGTCTCCTGCCTCTAGAAGGAGTATTGGACCAACACTTCTAGAAAATGGGGTCCTCACGGGCAACTCATTGGAGGGACAGAAATAAATCTTTGCCGACTTTCTGCTGAAACTTAGGAGCGTTCACACCTAAGCCTCTTACAAGGTCAGCTGTTTAGCTAAACATGAGCTCATGATCTAAATTTACACAATAATGAAGAGATCAGCTACAAGGGGAGACAATCAGCAAAAACAATCAATACCAGAATTAGATTCCCAAGGCCATCCATCAGATGTTGGAATAATCAGGTGCAAGGCAGGATATATACATAACACTGGAACTGAAACAAGAAACAAGGGTGTTTTCAAATTCTGGTACGATCTCTAAAACATTTTTAAAGTACATGTCATTGATAAAGCTAAATACTCAAAGGTTGTGTAATACAACAGATTAATCATTGAGAAGAGTGAAATTATGCTGTTGTGAAAATTATGGCAGGTGAGATTTTCTTCCTAATTATATAAGAAGATTTCTCTAAAACATACACATTATTTCAAAGACTTATTGGCTGTGAAATAAGTTAGGGTATTTCAAATGGCTTGTCTGCAATGAAAGGTGCTATGTAGGGAATCACAGAAAGTCGAGGGGAAAATATGTCAAAATATATACATTGCTATACGTAGAACTAAGCCTTAGGACAGCAACAATGTAGAGGACCTGACACTTAGAAACTTGCAAGTAAGCTGGAATCTTCAAAAGTTCAAATATTTATAAGTAAAAAGATTTATTAAAATGAATAACCAAGTGTTTTAATTGACATCAGATGATCAAACCAATAAACCCTGAGAACATAGATAAAAGATAAATAAAGATATGAGCAGAACTTAATACAACAGCAAACGTATAAAATTGAGGTGATTTAGTAAGTCCAAAGAATATTCTTTGAAAAGATTGAAAAGACACACTTTGATTAAGGAAAACAAAAACATAAGTGAAGAATATACAGAAAGAATCAGGACAATGTTATAGCAGAGAATATATGAAATGCCAGTAAATTTGAACATTTCTGTAAAGGGGAACATTTCCTAGCTCCTAAAGTTTACCAAAACTGACACAAGAGGAAGTCATTTAAGGTCATCATGTCTGCCCTTGGCATTCTCGGAACGCCCTGGACTCAGAATGCAGCAACTGTAGTCCATGGTAACCTGAGGAGAGGGGGCGGGGCTGAGGCAGGTTGGAACACTGCCCTCACTGAGGGAGTGGGTGTGGCCATCTCTGCTGTGACTGAACAAAGGGAAGGGGAGCATGGGGCCGAGGGCAGGGCCGTCAGAGCCCGGCAGGCCCAGTGGGGTGTCACAAGCATTTAGGCCCAGGCCAAAGGGCGCCTTCTTTGTCTGAACAGGTGCCCAAACTCTCACCTTTCCACTCAGGCCGCCCTCTTACTTGAAGTGTGAGTGGAACCTCTCCACGCAGTACACCTCGCTGCACAGCTAACCATAGGTCTGGGCATCGTAGCTTCCTGCCAGGTGACCGATGTTCGCAGGTAGATCGGTCCCTGGGACACACGCGGAGAGGCTCCTGCCCGGGCCACAGGCCGCCCACTACCCCAGCCCCAGATTGGTGCCGCACAGCAGCCCTGTCTGAGTCCCCTCCCTCTAGAGGGAGTATTTAACCAACATTTCTAGAAAACGGAGTCCTCGCGGGCAACTCATTGGAGGGACACAAATAAATCTTTGCCGACTTTCTGCTGAAACTTAGGAGCATTCACACCTAAGCCTCTTACAAGGTCATCTGTTTAGCTAAACATGAGCTCATGATCTAAATTTACACAATAATGAAGAGATCAGCTAAAAGGGGAGACAATCCGAAAAAACAATCAATACCAGAATTAGATTTCCAAGGCCATCCATCAGATGTTGGAATAATCAGGTGCAAGGCAGGATATATACATAAAACTGGAACTGAAATAAGAAACCAGGATGTTTTCAAAGTCTGGTAGGATCTCTAAAACATTTTTAAAGTACATGTCATTGATAAAGCTAAATACTCAAATTTGTGTAATACAACAGATTAATCATTGAGAAGAGTGTAATTATGCTGTTTTGAAAACTATGGCAGGTCAGATTTTCTGCCTAATTATATAAGAAGATTTATCTAAAACATACACATTATTTCAAAGACTTATTGGCTGTGAAATAAGTTAAGGGTATTTCAAACGGCTTGTCTGCAATGAAAGGTGCTATGTACGGAATCACAGAAAGTCGAGGGGAAAATATGTCAATATATACATTGCTATAGGTTGAACTAAGCCTTAGGACAGCAACAATGTAGAGGACCTGACACTTAGAAACCTACAAGTAAGCTGTAATCTTCAAAAGTTCAAAGCTTTATAAGTAAAAAGATTTATTAAAATGAATAACCAAGTGTTTTAATTGACATCAGAAGATCAAACCAATATACCCTGAGAACATAGATAAAAGAAAAATAAAGATATGAGCAGAACTTAATACAACAGCCAACGTATAAAATTGAGGTGATTTAGTAAGTCCAAAGAATATTCTTTGAAAAGATTTAAAAGACACACTTTGAGTAAGGAAAACAAAAACATAAGTAAAGAATATATAGAAAGAGTCAGGACAATGTTATAGCAAAGAATATATGAAATGCCAGTAAATTTGAATATTTCTGTAAAGGGGACCATTTCCTAGCTCCTAAAGTTTACCAAAACTGAGACAAGAGGAAATCATTTAAGGTCCTCATGCCTGCCCTTGGCATTCTGAGAACGCCCTGGCCTCAGAATGCAGCATCTGTAGTCCATGGTAACCTGCGGAGGGGTGGCGTGGCTGAGGGAGTTTGGAACACTGCCCTCACTGACGGAGTGGGTGTGGCCATCTCTGCTGTGACTGAACAAAGTGCAGGGGAGCAGGGGTCCCAGGGAAGGGCACTCAGAGCCCAGCAGGCCCAGTGTGGTTTCACAAGCATTTAGGCCCAGGCCAAAGGGTGCCTTCTTTGCCTGAACAGCTGCCCAAACTCTCTCCTTTCCACTCAGGCCACCCTCTTTCTTGAAGTGTGTGTGGAAGTTGTCCGCGCAGTACACCTCGCTGCACAGCTAACCATAGGACTGGGCATCGTAGCTTCCTGCCAGTTGACCGAAGTTCGCAGGAAGATGGGTCCCTGGGACACACACGGAGAGGCTCCTGCCCGGGCCACAGGCCGCCCACTGCCCCAGCCCCAGTTCAGCGGCCGAAAATCAGCCCTGTCTGAGTCTCCTGCCTCTAGAAGGAGTATTGGACCAACACTTCTAGAAAATGGGGTCCTCACGGGCAACTCATTGGAGGGACAGAAATAAATCTTTGCCGACTTTCTGCTGAAACTTAGGAGCGTTCACACCTAAGCCTCTTACAAGGTCAGCTCTTTAGCTAAACATGAGCTCATTATCGAAATTTACACAATAATGAAGTGATCAGCTACAAGGGGAGACAATCAGCAAAAACAATCAATACCAGAATTAGATTCCCAAGGCCATCCATCAGATGTTGGAATAATCAGGTGCAAGGCAGGATATATACATAACACTGGAAATGAAACAAGAAACAAGGGTGTTTTCAAATTCTGGTACGATCTCTGAAACATTTTTAAAGTACATGTCATTGATAAAGCTAAATACTCAAAGGTTGTGTAATACAACAGATTAATCATTGAGAAGAGTGAAATTATGCTGTTTTGAAAATTATGGCAGGTGAGATTTTCTTCCTAATTATATAAGAAGATTTCTCTAAAACATACACATTATTTCAAAGACTTATTGGCTGTGAAATAAGTTAAGGGTATTTCAAATGGCTTGTCTGCAATGAAAGGTGCTATGTAGGGAATCACAGAAAGTCAAGGGGAAAATATGTCAATATATACATTGCTATACGTAGAACTAAGCCTTAGGACAGCAACAATGTAGAGGACCTGACACTTAGAAACTTGCAAGTAAGCTGGAATCTTCAAAAGTTCAAATATTTATAAGTAAAAAGATTTATTAAAATGAATAACCAAGTGTTTTAATTGACATCAGAAGATCAAACCAATAAACCCTGAGAACATAGATAAAAGATAAATAAAGATATGAGCAGAACTTAATACAACAGCAAACGTATAAAATTGAGGTGATTTAGTAAGTCCAAAGAATATTCTTTGAAAAGTTTGAAAAGACACACTTTGATTAAGGAAAACAAAAACATAAGTGAAGAATATACAGAAAGAATCAGGACAATGTTATAGCAGAGAATATATGAAATGCCAGTAAATTTGAACATTTCTGTAAAGGGGACCATTTCCTAGCTCCTAAAGTTTACCAAAACTGACACAAGAGGAAGTCATTTAAGGTCATCATGTCTGCCCTTGGCATTCTCAGAACGCCCTGGACTCAGAATGCAGCAACTGTAGTCCATGGTAACCTGAGGAGAGGGGGCGGGGCTGAGGCAGGTTGGAACACGGCCCTCACTGAGGGAGTGGGTGTGGCCATTTCTGCTGTGACTGAACAAAGGGAAGGGGTGCATGGGGCCAAGGGCAGGGCCGTCAGAGCCCGGCAGGCCCAGTGGGGTGTCACAAGCATTTAGGCCCAGGCCAAAGGGCGCCTTCTTTGTCTGCACAGCTGCCCAAACTCTAACCTTTCCACTCAGGCCGCCCTCTTACTTGAAGTGTGTGTGGAACCTCTCCACGCAGTACACCTCGCTGCACAGCTAACCATAGGTCTAGGCATCGTAGCTTCCTGCCAGTTGACCGATGTTCGCAGGTAGATCGGTCCCTGGGACACACGCGGAGAGGCTCCTGCCCGGGCCACAGGCCGCCCACTACCCCAGCCCCAGATTGGTGCCGCACAGCAGCCCTGTCTGAGTCCCCTCCCTCTAGAGGGAGTATTTAACCAACACTTCTAGAAAACGGAGTCCTCGCGCGCAACTCATTGGAGGGACACAAATTAATCTTTGCCGACTTTCTGCTGAAACTTAGGAGCATTCACACCTAAGCCTCTTACACGGTCAGCTGTTTAGCTAAACATGAGCTCATGATCTAAATTTACACAATAATGAAGAGATCAGCTACAAGGGGAGACAATCTGCAAAAACAATCAATACCAGAATTAGATTCCCAAGGCCATCCATCAGAAGTTGGAATAATCAGGTGCAACGCAGGATATATACATAAAACTGGAACTGAAACAAGAAACAAGGATGTTTTCAAAGTCTGGTAGGATCTCTAAAACATTATTAAAGTACATGTCATTGATAAAGCTAAATACTCAAAGGTTGTGTAATACAACAGATTAATCATTGAGAAGAGTGAAATTATGCTGTTTTGAAAACTATCGCAGGTCAGATTTGCTGCTTAATTATATAAGAAGATTTCTATAAAACATACACATTATTTCAAAGACTTATTGGCTGTGAAATAAGTTAAGGGTATTTCAAATGGCTTGTCTGCATTGAAAGGTGCTATGTAGGGAATCACAGAAAGTCGAGGGGAAAATATGTCAATATATACATTGCTATAGGTTGAACTAAGCCTTAAGACAGCAACAATATAGAGGACCTGACACTTAGTAACTTACAAGTAAGATGGAATCTTCAAAAGTTCAAGTATTTATAAGTAAAAATATTTATTAAAATGAATAACCAAGTATTTTAATTGACACCAGAAGATCAAACCAATAAACCCTGAGAACATAGATAAAAGATAAATAAAGATATGAGCAGAACTTAATACAACAGCAAACGTATAAAATTGAGGTGATTTAGTAAGTCCAAAGAATATTCTTTGAAAAGATTGAAAAGACACACTTTGATTAAGAAAACAAAAACATAACTAAAGAATATACAGAAAGAGTCAGAACAATGTTATAGCAGAGAATATATGAAATGCCAGGAAATTTGAACATTTCTGTAAAGGGGACCATTTCCTAGCTCCTAAAGTTTACCAAAACTGACACAAGAGGAAGTCATTTAAGGTCATCATGTCTGCCCTTGGCATTCTCGGAACGCCCTGGCCTCAGAATGCAGCAACTGTAGTCCATGGTAACCTGAGGAGAGGGGGCGGGGCTGAGGCAGGTTGGAACACTGCCCTCACTGAGGGAGTGGGTGTGGCCATCTCTGCTGTGACTGAACAAAGGGCAGGGGAGCATGGGGCCGAGGGCAGGGCCGTCAGAGCCCGGCAGGCCCAGTGGGGTGTCACAAGCATTTAGGCCCAGGCCAAAGGGCGCCTTCTTTGTCTGAACAGGTGCCCAAACTCTCACCTTTCCACTCAGGCCGCCCTCTTACTTGAAGTGTGTGTGGAACCTCTCCACGCAGTACACCTCGCTGCACAGCTAACCATAGGTCAGGGCATCGTAGCTTCCTGCCAGGTGACCGATGTTCGCAGGTAGATCGGTCCCTGGGACACACGCGGAGAGGCTCCTGCCCGGGCCACAGGCCGCCCACTACCCCAGCCCCAGATTGGTGCCGCACAGCAGCCCTGTCTGAGTCCCCTCCCTCTAGAGGGAGTATTTAACCAACACTTCTAGAAAACGGAGTCCTCGTGCGCAACTCATTTGAGGGACACAAATAAATCTTTGCCGACTTTCTGCTGAAACTTAGGAACATTCACACCTAAGCCTCTTACACGGTCAGCTGTTTAGCTAAACATGAGCTCATGATCTAAATTTACACAATAATGAAGAGATCAGCTACAAGGGGAGACAATCAGCAAAAACAATCAATACCAGAATTAGATTCCCAAGGCCATCCATCAGAAGTTGGAATAATCAGGTGCAAGGCAGGATATATACATAAAACTGGAACTGAAACAAGAAACAAGGATGTTTTCAAAGTCTGGTAGGATCTCTAAAACATTATTAAAGTACATGTCATTGATAAAGCTAAATACTCAAAGGTTGTGTAATACAACAGATTAATCATTGAGAAGAGTGAAATTATGCTGTTTTGAAAACCATCGCAGGTCAGATTTGTGCTTAATTATATAAGAAGATTTCTATAAAACATACACATTATTTCAAAGACTTATTGGCTGTGAAATAAGTTAAGGGTATTTCAAATGGCTTGTCTGCATTGAAAGGTGCTTTGTAGGGAATCACAGAAAGTCGAGGGGAAAATATGTCAATATATACATTGCTATAGGTTGAACTAAGCCTTAAGACAGCAACAATATAGAGGACCTGACACTTAGTAACTTACAAGTAAGATGGAATCTTCAAAAGTTCAAGTATTTATAAGTAAAAATATTTATTAAAATGAATAACCAAGTATTTTAATTGACACCAGAAGATCAAACCAATAAACCCTGAGAACATAGATAAAAGATAAATAAAGATATGAGCAGAACTTAATACAACAGCAAACGTATAAAATTGAGGTGATTTAGTAAGTCCAAAGAATATTCTTTGAAAAGATTGAAAAGACACACTTTGATTAAGAAAACAAAAACATAACTAAAGAATATACAGAAAGAGTCAGAACAATGTTATAGCAGAGAATATATGAAATGCCAGTAAATTTGAACATTTCTGTAAAGGGGACCATTTCCTAGCTCCTAAAGTTTACCAAAACTGACACAAGAGGAAGTCATTTAAGGTCATCATGTCTGCCCTTGGCATTCTCGGAACGCCCTGGCCTCAGAATGCAGCATCTGTAGTCCATGGTAACCTGCGGAGAGGGGGTGGGGCTGAGGGAGGTTGGAACACTGCCCTCACTGAGGGAGTGGGTGTGGCCATCTCTGCTGTGACTGAACAAAGGCAGTGGAGCAAGGTGCCCAAGGCAGGGCCCTCAGAGCACGGCAGGCCCAGTGGGGTTTCACAAGCTTTTAGGCCCAGGGCAAAGGGTGCCTTCTTTGTCTGAACTGCTGCCCAATCTCTCACCTTTCCACTCAGGCCGCCCTCTTACTTGCAGAGTGTGTGGAAGCTGTCCGCGCAGTACACCTCGCTGCACAGCTAACCATAGGTATGGGCATCGTAGCTTCCTGCCAGGTGACCGAAGTTCGCAGGTAGATGGGTCCCTGGGACACACGCGGAGAGGCTCCTGCCCGGGCCACAGGCCGCCCACTGCCCCAGCCGCAGATCGGGGTCCGCAAAACAGCCCTGTCTGAGTCCCCTGCCTCTAGAGGGAGTATTGGACCAACACTTCTAGAAAATGGGGTCCTCGCAGGCAACTCATTGGAGGGACACAAATAAATCTTTGCCGACATTCTGCTGAAACTTAGGAGCGTTCACACCTAACCCTTTTACAAGGTCAGCTGTTTAGCTAAACATGAGCTCATGATCTAAATTTACACAATAATGAAGAGATCAGCTACAAGGGGAGACAATCAGAAAAAACAATCAATACCATAATTAGATTCCCAAAGCCATCCATCAGATGTTGGAATATTCAGGTGCAAGGCAGGATATATACATAAAACTGGAACTGAAACAAGAAACAAGGATGTTTTCAAAGTCTGGTAGGATCTCTAAAACATTTTTAAAATACATGTCATTGATAAAGCTAACTACTCAAAGGTTGTGTAATACAACAGATTAATCATTGAGAAGAGTGAAATTATGCTGTTTCGAAAACTATGGCAGGTCAGATTTTCTGCCTAATTATATAAGAAGATTTCTCTAAAACATACACATTATTTCAAAGAGTTATTGGCTGTGAAATAACTTAAGTGTATTTCAAATGGCTTGTCTGCAATGAAAGGTGCTATGTAGGGAATCACAAAAAGTCCAGGGGAAAATATGTCAATATATACATTGCTATAGGTTAAAGTAAGCCTTAGGACAGCAACAATGTAGAGGACCTGACCCTTAGAAACTTACAAGTAAGCCGGAATGTTCAAAAGTTCCAATCTTTATAAGTAAAAAGATTTATTAAAATGAATAACCAAGTGTTTTAATTGACATCAGAAGATCAAACCAATAAACCCTGAGAACATAGATAAAAGAAAAATAAAGATATGAGCAGAACTTAATACAACAGCAAACGTATAAAATTGAGGTGATTTAGTAAGTCCAAAGAATATTCTTTGAAAAGATTTAAAAGACACACTTTGAGTAAGGAAAACAAAAACATAAGTAAAGAATATATAGAAAGATTCAGGACAATGTTATAGCAAAGAATATATGAAATGCCAGTAAATTTGAATATTTCTGTAAAGGGGACCATTTCCTAGCTCCTAAAGTTTACCAAAACTGAGACAAGAGGAAATCATTTAAGGTCCTCATGCCTGCCCTTGGCATTCTGAGAACGCCCTGGCCTCAGAATGCAGCATCTGTAGTCCATGGTAACCTGCGGAGGGAGGGCGGGGCTGAGGGAGTTTGGAACACTGCCCTCACTGAGGGAGTGGGTGTGGCCATCTCTGCTGTGACTGAACAAAGTGCAGGGGAGCAGGGGTCCCAGGGAAGGGCACTCAGAGCCCAGCAGGCCCAGTGTGGTTTCACAAGCATTTAGGCCCAGGCCAAAGGGTGCCTTCTTTGCCTGAACAGCTGCCCAAACTCTCTCCTTTCCACTCAGGCCACCCTCTTTCTTGAAGTGTGTGTGGAAGCTGTCCGCGCAGTACACCTCGCTGCACAGCTAACCATAGGACTGGGCATCGTAGCTTCCTGCCAGGTGAACGAAGTTCGCAGGAAGATGGGTCCCTGGGACACACACGGAGAGGCTCCTGCCCGGGCCACAGGCCGCCCACTGCCCCAGCCCCAGTTCAGCGGCCGAAAATCAGCCCTGTCTGAGTCTCCTGCCTCCAGAAGGAGTATTGGACCAACACTTCTAGAAAATGGGGTCCTTACGGGCAACTCATTGGAGGGACAGAAATAAATCTTTGCCGACTTTCTGCTGAAACTTAGGAGCGTTCACAACTAAGCCTCTTACAAGGTCAGCTGTTTAGCTAAACATGAGCTCATGATCTAAATTTACACAATAATGAAGAGATCAGCTACAAGGGGAGACAATCAGCAAAAACAATCAATACCAGAATTAGATTCCCAAGGCCATCCATCAGAAGTTGGAATAATCCGGTGCAACACAGGATATATACATAAAACTGGAATTGAAACAAGAAACAAGGATGTTTTCAAAGTCTGGTAGGATCTCTAAAACATTATTAAAGTACATGTCATTGATAAAGCTAAATACTCAAAGGTTGTGTAATACAACAGATTAATCATTGAGAAGAGTGAAATTATGCTGTTTTGAAAACTATCGCAGGTCAGATTTGCTGCTTAATTATATAAGAAGATTTCTATAAAACATACACATTATTTCAAAGACTTATTGGCTGTGAAATAAGTTAAGGGTATTTCAAATGGCTTGTCTGCAATGAAAGGTGCTTTGTAGGGAATCACAGAAAGTCGAGGGGAAAATATGTCAATATATACATTGCTATAGGTTGAACTAAGCCTTAAGACAGCAACAATATAGAGGACCTGACACTTAGTAACTTACAAGTAAGATGGAATCTTCAAAAGTTCAAGTATTTATAAGTAAAAATATTTATTAAAATGAATAACCAAGTATTTTAATTGACACCAGAAGATCAAACCAATAAACCCTGAGAACATAGATAAAAGATAAATAAAGATATGAGCAGAACTTAATACAACAGCAAACATATAAAATTGAGGTGATTTAGTAAGTCCAAAGAATATTCTTTGAAAAGATTGAAAAGACACACTTTGATTAAGAAAACAAAAACATAACTAAAGAATATACAGAAAGAGTCAGAACAATGTTATAGCAGAGAATATATGAAATGCCAGTAAATTTGAACATTTCTGTAAAGGGGACCATTTCCTAGCTCCTAAAGTTTACCAAAACTGACACAAGAGGAAGTCATTTAAGGTCATCATGTCTGCCCTTGGCATTCTCGGAACGCCCTGGCCTCAGAATGCAGCATCTGTAGTCCATGGTAACCTGCGGAGAGGGGGTGGGGCTGAGGGAGGTTGGAACACTGCCCTCACTGAGGGAGTGGGTGTGGCCATCTCTGCTGTGACTGAACAAAGGCAGTGGAGCAAGGTGCCCAAGGCAGGGCCCTCAGAGCACGGCAGGCCCAGTGGGGTTTCACAAGCTTTTAGGCCCAGGGCAAAGGGTGCCTTCTTTGTCTGAACTGCTGCCCAATCTCTCACCTTTCCACTCAGGCCGCCCTCTTACTTGCAGAGTGTGTGGAAGCTGTCCGCGCAGTACACCTCGCTGCACAGCTAACCATAGGTATGGGCATCGTAGCTTCCTGCCAGGTGACCGAAGTTCGCAGGTAGATGGGTCCCTGGGACACACGCGGAGAGGCTCCTGCCCGGGCCATAGGCCGCCCACTGCCCCAGCCGTAGATCGGGGTCCGCAAAACAGCCCTGTCTGAGTCCCCTGCCTCTAGAGGGAGTATTGGACCAACACTTCTAGAAAATGGGGTCCTCGCAGGCAACTCATTGGAGGGACACAAATAAATCTTTGCCGACATTCTGCTGAAACTTAGGAGCGTTCACACCTAACCCTTTTACAAGGTCAGCTGTTTAGCTAAACATGAGCTCATGATCTAAATTTACACAATAATGAAGAGATCAGCTACAAGGGGAGACAATCAGAAAAAACAATCAATACCATAATTAGATTCCCAAAGCCATCCATCAGATGTTGGAATATTCAGGTGCAAGGCAGGATATATACATAAAACTGGAACTGAAACAAGAAACAAGGATGTTTTCAAAGTCTGGTAGGATCTCTAAAACATTTTTAAAATACATGTCATTGATAAAGCTAACTACTCAAAGGTTGTGTAATACAACAGATTAATCATTGAGAAGAGTGAAATTATGCTGTTTCGAAAACTATGGCAGGTCAGATTTTCTGCCTAATTATATAAGAAGATTTCTCTAAAACATACACATTATTTCAAAGAGTTATTGGCTGTGAAATAACTTAAGTGTATTTCAAATGGCTTGTCTGCAATGAAAGGTGCTATGTAGGGAATCACAAAAAGTCCAGGGGAAAATATGTCAATATATACATTGCTATAGGTTAAAGTAAGCCTTAGGACAGCAACAATGTAGAGGACCTGACCCTTAGAAACTTACAAGTAAGCCGGAATGTTCAAAAGTTCCAATCTTTATAAGTAAAAAGATTTATTAAAATGAATAACCAAGTGTTTTAATTGACATCAGAAGATCAAACCAATAAACCCTGAGAACATAGATAAAAGAAAAATAAAGATATGAGCAGAACTTAATACAACAGCAAACGTATAAAATTGAGGTGATTTAGTAAGTCCAAAGAATATTCTTTGAAAAGATTTAAAAGACACACTTTGAGTAAGGAAAACAAAAACATAAGTAAAGAATATATAGAAAGAGTCAGGACAATGTTATAGCAAAGAATATATGAAATGCCAGTAAATTTGAATATTTCTGTAAAGGGGACCATTTCCTAGCTCCTAAAGTTTACCAAAACTGAGACAAGAGGAAATCATTTAAGGTCCTCATGCCTGCCCTTGGCATTCTGAGAACGCCCTGGCCTCAGAATGCAGCATCTGTAGTCCATGGTAACCTGCGGAGGGAGGGCGGGGCTGAGGGAGTTTGGAACACTGCCCTCACTGAGGAAGTGGGTGTGGCCATCTCTGCTGTGACTGAACAAAGTGCAGGGGAGCAGGGGTCCCAGGGAAGGGCACTCAGAGCCCAGCAGGCCCAGTGTGGTTTCACAAGCATTTAGGCCCAGGCCAAAGGGTGCCTTCTTTGCCTGAACAGCTGCCCAAACTCTCTCCTTTCCACTCAGGCCACCTTCTTTCTTGAAGTGTGTGTGGAAGCTGTCCGCGCAGTACACCTCGCTGCACAGCTAACCATAGGACTGGGCATCGTAGCTTCCTGCCAGGTGAACGAAGTTCGCAGGAAGATGGGTCCCTGGGACACACACGGAGAGGCTCCTGCCCGGGCCACAGGCCGCCCACTGCCCCAGCCCCAGTTCAGCGGCCGAAAATCAGCCCTGTCTGAGTCTCCTGCCTCCAGAAGGAGTATTGGACCAACACTTCTAGAAAATGGGGTCCTTACGGGCAACTCATTGGAGGGACAGAAATAAATCTTTGCCGACTTTCTGCTGAAACTTAGGAGCGTTCACAACTAAGCCTCTTACAAGGTCAGCTGTTTAGCTAAACATGAGCTCATGATCTAAATTTACACAATAATGAAGAGATCAGCTACAAGGGGAGACAATCAGCAAAAACAATCAATACCAGAATTAGATTCCCAAGGCCATCCATCAGAAGTTGGAATAATCCGGTGCAACACAGGATATATACATAAAACTGGAATTGAAACAAGAAACAAGGATGTTTTCAAAGTCTGGTAGGATCTCTAAAACATTATTAAAGTACATGTCATTGATAAAGCTAAATACTCAAAGGTTGTGTAATACAACAGATTAATCATTGAGAAGAGTGAAATTATGCTGTTTTGAAAACTATCGCAGGTCAGATTTGCTGCTTAATTATATAAGAAGATTTCTATAAAACATACACATTATTTCAAAGACTTATTGGCTGTGAAATAAGTTAAGGGTATTTCAAATGGCTTGTCTGCAATGAAAGGTGCTTTGTAGGGAATCACAGAAAGTCGAGGGGAAAATATGTCAATATATACATTGCTATAGGTTGAACTAAGCCTTAAGACAGCAACAATATAGAGGACCTGACACTTAGTAACTTACAACTAAGATGGAATCTTCAAAAGTTCAAGTATTTATAAGTAAAAATATTTATTAAAATGAATAACCAAGTATTTTAATTGACACCAGAAGATCAAACCAATAAACCCTGAGAACATAGATAAAAGATAAATAAAGATATGAGCAGAACTTAATACAACAGCAAACATATAAAATTGAGGTGATTTAGTAAGTCCAAAGAATATTCTTTGAAAAGATTGAAAAGACACACTTTGATTAAGAAAACAAAAACATAACTAAAGAATATACAGAAAGAGTCAGAACAATGTTATAGCAGAGAATATATGAAATGCCAGGAAATTTGAACATTTCTGTAAAGGGGACCATTTCCTAGCTCCTAAAGTTTACCAAAACTGACACAAGAGGAAGTCATTTAAGGTCATCATGTCTGCCCTTGGCATTCTCGGAACGCCCTGGCCTCAGAATGCAGCATCTGTAGTCCATGGTAACCTGCGGAGAGGGGGTGGGGCTGAGGGAGGTTGGAACACTGCCCTCACTGAGGGAGTGGGTGTGGCCATCTCTGCTGTGACTGAACAAAGGCAGTGGAGCAAGGTGCCCAAGGCAGGGCCCTCAGAGCACGGCAGGCCCAGTGGGGTGTCACAAGCATTTAGGCCCAGGGCAAAGGGTGCCTTCTTTGTCTGAACTGCTGCCCAATCTCTCAACTTTCCACTCAGGCCGCCCTCTTACTTGAAGAGTGTGTGGAAGCTGTCCGCCCAGTACACCTCGCTGCACAGCTAACCATAGGTATGGGCATGGTAGCTTCCTGCCAGGTGACAGAAGTTCGCAGGTAGATGGGTCCCTGGGACACACGCGGAGAGGCTCCTGCCCGGGCCACAGGCCGCCCACTGCCCCAGCCGCAGATCGGGGTCCGCAAAACAGCCCTGTCTGAGTCCCCTGCCTCTAGAGGGAGTATTGGACCAACACTTCTAGAAAATGGAGTCCTCACAGGCAACTCATTTGAGGGACACAAATAAATCTTTGCCGACATTCTGCTGAAACTTAGGAGCGTTCACACCTAACCCTTTTACAAGGTCAGCTGTTTAGCTAAACATGAGCTCATGATCTAAATTTACACAATAATGAAGAGATCAGCTACAAGGGGAGACAATCAGAAAAAACAATCAATACCATAATTAGATTCCCAAAGCCATCCATCAGATGTTGGAATATTCAGGTGCAAGGCAGGATATATACATAAAACTGGAACTGAAACAAGAAACAAGGATGTTTTCAAAGTCTGGTAGGATCTCTAAAACATTTTTAAAATACATGTCATTGATAAAGCTAACTACTCAAAGGTTGTGTAATACAACAGATTAATCATTGAGAAGAGTGAAATTATGCTGTTTCGAAAACTATGGCAGGTCAGATTTTCTGCCTAATTATATAAGAAGATTTCTCTAAAACATACACATTATTTCAAAGAGTTATTGGCTGTGAAATAACTTAAGGGTATTTCAAATGGCTTGTCTGCAATGAAAGGTGCTATGTAGGGAATCACAGAAAGTCCAGGGGAAAATATGTCAATATATACATTGCTATAGGTTAAAGTAAGCCTTAGGACAGCAACAATATAGAGGACCTGACCCTTAGAAACTTACAAGTAAGCCGGAATGTTCAAAAGTTCCAATCTTTATAAGTAAAAAGATTTATTAAAATGAATAACCAAGTGTTTTAATTGACATCAGAAGATCAAACCAATAAACCCTGAGAACATAGATAAAAGAAAATTAAAGATATGAGCAGAACTTAATACAACAGCAAACGTATAAAATTGAGGTGATTTAGTAAGTCCAAAGAATATTCTTTGAAAAGATTGAAAAGACACACTTTGAGTAAGGAAAACAAAAACATAAGTAAAGAATATATAGAAAGAGTCAGGACAATGTTATAGCAAAGAATATATGAAATGCCAGTAAATTTGAATATTTCTGTAAAGGGGACCATTTCCTAGCTCCTAAAGTTTACCAAAACTGAGACAAGAGGAATTCATTTAAGGTCCTCATGCCTGCCCTTGGCATTCTGAGAACGCCCTGGCCTCAGAATGCAGCATCTGTAGTCCATGGTAACCTGCGGAGGGGGGGCGTGGCTGAGGGAGTTTGGAACACTGCCCTCACTGAGGGAGTGGGTGTGGCCATCTCTGCTGTGACTGAACAAAGTGCAGGGGAGCAGGGGTCCCAGGGAAGGGCACTCAGAGCCCAGCAGGCCCAGTGTGGTTTCACAAGCATTTAGGCCCAGGCCAAAGGGTGCCTTCTTTGCCTGAACAGCTGCCCAAACTCTCTCCTTTCCACTCAGGCCACCCTCTTTCTTGAAGTGTGTGTGGAAGCTGTCCGCGCAGTACACCTCGCTGCACAGCTAACCATAGGACTGGGCATCGTAGCTTCCTGCCAGGTAACCGAAGTTCGCAGGAAGATGGGTCCCTGGGACACACACGGAGAGGCTCCTGCCCAGGCCACAGGCCGCCCACTGCCCCAGCCCCAGTTCAGCGGCCAAAAATCAGCCCTGTCTGAGTCTCCTGCCTCTAGAAGGAGTATTGGACCAACACTTCTAGAAAATGGGGTTCTCACGGGCAACTCATTGGAGGGACAGAAATAATCTTTGCCGACTTTCTGCTGAAACTTAGGAGTGTTCACACCTAAGCCTCTTACAAGGTCAGCTCTTTAGCTAAACATGAGCTCATTATCGAAATTTACACAATAATGAAGTGATCAGCTACAAGGGGAGACAATCAGCAAAAACAATCAATACCAGAATTAGATTCCCAAGGCCATCCATCAGATGTTGGAATAATCAGGTGCAAGGCAGGATATATACATAACATTGGAACTGAAACAAGAAACAAGGGTGTTTTCAAATTCTGGTACGATCTCTAAAACATTTTTAAAGTACATGTCATTGATAAAGCTAAATAGTCAAAGGTTGTGTAATACAACAGATTAATCATTGAGAAGAGTGAAATTATGCTGTTTTGAAAATTATGGCAGGTGAGATTTTCTTCCTAATTATATAAGAAGATTTCTCTAAAACATACACATTATTTCGAAGACTTATTGGCTGTGAAGTAAGTTAAGGGTATTTCAAATGGCTTGTCTGCAATGAAAGGTGCTATGTAGGGAATCACAGAAAGTCGAGGGGAAAATATGTCAATATATACATTGCTATACGTAGAACTAAGCCTTAGGACAGCAACAATGTAGAGGACCTGACACTTAGAAACTTGCAAGTAAGCTGGAATCTTCAAAAGTTCAAATCTGTATAAGTAAAAAGATTTATAAAATGAATAACCAAGTGTTTTAATTGACATCAGA
This sequence comes from Mesoplodon densirostris, assembly GCF_025265405.1. NCBI lineage: Eukaryota > Metazoa > Chordata > Mammalia > Artiodactyla > Ziphiidae > Mesoplodon > Mesoplodon densirostris. Next base: position 91,509,868 of record NC_082666.1, read on the forward strand.
AGATCAAACCAATAAACCCTGAGAACATAGATAAAAGATAAATAAAGATATGAGCAGAACTTAATACAACAGCAAACGTATAAAATTGAGGTGATTTAGTAAGTCCAAAGAATATTCTTTGAAAAGATTGAAAAGACACACTTTGATTAAGGAAAACAAAAACATAAGTGAAGAATATACAGAAAGAATCAGGACAATGTTATAGCAGAGAATATATGAAATGCCAGTAAATTTGAACATTTCTGTAAAGGGGACCATTTCCTAGCTCCTAAAGTTTACCAAAACTGACACAAGAGGAAGTCATTTAAGGTCATCATGTCTGCCCTTGGCATTCTCGGAACGCCCTGGCCTCAGAATGCAGCAACTGTAGTCCATGGTAACCTGAGGAGAGGGGGCGGGGCTGAGGCAGGTTGGAACACTGCCCTCACTGAGGGAGTGGGTGTGGCCATCTCTGCTGTGACTGAACAAAGGGCAGGGGAGCATGGGGCCGAGGGCAGGGCCGTCAGAGCCCGGCAGGCCCAGTGGGGTGTCACAAGCATTTAGGCCCAGGCCAAAGGGCGCCTTCTTTGTCTGAACAGGTGCCCAAACTCTCACCTTTCCACTCAGGCCGCCCTCTTACTTGAAGTGTGTGTGGAACCTCTCCACGCAGTACACCTCGCTGCACAGCTAACCATAGGTCAGGGCATCGTAGCTTCCTGCCAGGTGACCGATGTTCGCAGGTAGATCGGTCCCTGGGACACACGCGGAGAGGCTCCTGCCCGGGCCACAGGCCGCCCACTACCCCAGCCCCAGATTGGTGCCGCACAGCAGCCCTGTCTGAGTCCCCTCCCTCTAGAGGGAGTATTTAACCAACACTTCTAGAAAACGGAGTCCTCGTGCGCAACTCATTTGAGGGACACAAATAAATCTTTGCCGACTTTCTGCTGAAACTTAGGAGCATTCACACCTAAGCCTCTTACACGGTCAGCTGTTTAGCTAAACATGAGCTCATGATCTAAATTTACACAATAATGAAGAGATCAGCTACAAGGGGAGACAATCAGCAAAAACAATCAATACCAGAATTAGATTCCCAAGGCCATCCATCAGAAGTTGGAATAATCAGGTGCAAGGCAGGATATATACATAAAACTGGAACTGAAACAAGAAACAAGGATGTTTTCAAAGTCTGGTAGGATCTCTAAAACATTATTAAAGTACATGTCATTGATAAAGCTAAATACTCAAAGGTTGTGTAATACAACAGATTAATCATTGAGAAGAGTGAAATTATGCTGTTTTGAAAACCATCGCAGGTCAGATTTGTGCTTAATTATATAAGAAGATTTCTATAAAACATACACATTATTTCAAAGACTTATTGGCTGTGAAATAAGTTAAGGGTATTTCAAATGGCTTGTCTGCATTGAAAGGTGCTTTGTAGGGAATCACAGAAAGTCGAGGGGAAAATATGTCAATATATACATTGCTATAGGTTGAACTAAGCCTTAAGACAGCAACAATATAGAGGACCTGACACTTAGTAACTTACAAGTAAGATGGAATCTTCAAAAGTTCAAGTATTTATAAGTAAAAATATTTATTAAAATGAATAACCAAGTATTTTAATTGACACCAGAAGATCAAACCAATAAACCCTGAGAACATAGATAAAAGTTAAATAAAGATATGAGCAGAACTTAATACAACAGCAAACGTATAAAATTGAGGTGATTTAGGAAGTCCAAAGAATATTCTTTGAAAAGATTGAAAAGACACACTTTGATTAAGAAAACAAAAACATAACTAAAGAATATACAGAAAGAGTCAGAACAATGTTATAGCAGAGAATATATGAAATGCCAGTAAATTTGAACATTTCTGTAAAGGGGACCATTTCCTAGCTCCTAAAGTTTACCAAAACTGACACAAGAGGAAGTCATTTAAGGTCATCATGTCTGCCCTTGGCATTCTCGGAACGCCCTGGCCTCAGAATGCAGCATCTGTAGTCCATGGTAACCTGCGGAGAGGGGGTGGGGCTGAGGGAGGTTGGAACACTGCCCTCACTGAGGGAGTGGGTGTGGCCATCTCTGCTGTGACTGAACAAAGGCAGTGGAGCAAGGTGCCCAAGGCAGGGCCCTCAGAGCACGGCAGGCCCAGTGGGGTTTCACAAGCTATTAGGCCCAGGGCAAAGGGTGCCTTCTTTGTCTGAACTGCTGCCCAATCTCTCACCTTTCCACTCAGGCCGCCCTCTTACTTGCAGAGTGTGTGGAAGCTGTCCGCGCAGTACACCTCGCTGCACAGCTAACCATAGGTATGGGCATCGTAGCTTCCTGCCAGGTGACCGAAGTTCGCAGGTAGATGGGTCCCTGGGACACACGCGGAGAGGCTCCTGCCCGGGCCATAGGCCGCCCACTGCCCCAGCCGCAGATCGGGGTCCGCAAAACAGCCCTGTCTGAGTCCCCTGCCTCTAGAGGGAGTATTGGACCAACACTTCTAGAAAATGGGGTCCTCGCAGGCAACTCATTGGAGGGACACAAATAAATCTTTGCCGACATTCTGCTGAAACTTAGGAGCGTTCACACCTAACCCTTTTACAAGGTCAGCTGTTTAGCTAAACATGAGCTCATGATCTAAATTTACACAATAATGAAGAGATCAGCTACAAGGGGAGACAATCAGAAAAAACAATCAATACCATAATTAGATTCCCAAAGCCATCCATCAGATGTTGGAATATTCAGGTGCAAGGCAGGATATATACATAAAACTGGAACTGAAACAAGAAACAAGGATGTTTTCAAAGTCTGGTAGGATCTCTAAAACATTTTTAAAATACATGTCATTGATAAAGCTAACTACTCAAAGGTTGTGTAATACAACAGATTAATCATTGAGAAGAGTGAAATTATGCTGTTTCGAAAACTATGGCAGGTCAGATTTTCTGCCTAATTATATAAGAAGATTTATCTAAAACATACACATTATTTCAAAGAGTTATTGGCTGTGAAATAACTTAAGTGTATTTCAAATGGCTTGTCTGCAATGAAAGGTGCTATGTAGGGAATCACAGAAAGTCCAGGGGAAAATATGTCAATATATACATTGCTATAGGTTAAAGTAAGCCTTAGGACAGCAACAATGTAGAGGACCTGACCCTTAGAAACTTACAAGTAAGCCGGAATGTTCAAAAGTTCCAATCTTTATAAGTAAAAAGATTTATTAAAATGAATAACCAAGTGTTTTAATTGACATCAGAAGATCAAACCAATAAACCCTGAGAACATAGATAAAAGAAAAATAAAGATATGAGCAGAACTTAATACAACAGCAAACGTATAAAATTGAGGTGATTTAGTAAGTCCAAAGAATATTCTTTGAAAAGATTTAAAAGACACACTTTGAGTAAGGAAAACAAAAACATAAGTAAAGAATATATAGAAAGAGTCAGGACAATGTTATAGCAAAGAATATATGAAATGCCAGTAAATTTGAATATTTCTGTAAAGGGGACCATTTCCTAGCTCCTAAAGTTTACCAAAACTGAGACAAGAGGAAATCATTTAAGGTCCTCATGCCTGCCCTTGGCATTCTGAGAACGCCCTGGCCTCAGAATGCAGCATCTGTAGTCCATGGTAACCTGCGGAGGGAGGGCGGGGCTGAGGGAGTTTGGAACACTGCCCTTACTGAGGGAGTGGGTGTGGCCATCTCTGCTGTGACTGAACAAAGTGCAGGGGAGCAGGGGTCCCAGGGAAGGGCACTCAGAGCCCAGCAGGCCCAGTGTGGTTTCACAAGCATTTAGGCCCAGGCCAAAGAGTGCCTTCTTTGCCTGAACAGCTGCCCAAACTCTCTCCTTTCCACTCAGGCCACCCTCTTTCTTGAAGTGTGTGTGGAAGCTGTCCGCGCAGTACACCTCGCTGCACAGCTAACCATAGGACTGGGCATCGTAGCTTCCTGCCAGGTGAACGAAGTTCGCAGGAAGATGGGTCCCTGGGACACACACGGAGAGGCTCCTGCCCGGGCCACAGGCCGCCCACTGCCCCAGCCCCAGTTCAGCGGCCGAAAATCAGCCCTGTCTGAGTCTCCTGCCTCCAGAAGGAGTATTGGACCAACACTTCTAGAAAATGGGGTCCTTACGGGGAACTCATTGGAGGGACAGAAATAAGTCTTTGCCGACTTTCTGCTGAAACTTAGGAGCGTTCACAACTAAGCCTCTTACAAGGTCAGCTGTTTAGCTAAACATGAGCTCATGATCTAAATTTACACAATAATGAAGAGATCAGCTACAAGGGGAGACAATCAGCCAAAACAATCAATACCAGAATTAGATTCCCAAGGCCATCCATCAGAAGTTGGAATAATCAGGTGCAACGCAGGATATATACATAAAACTGGAATTGAAACAAGAAACAAGGATGTTTTCAAAGTCTGGTAGGATCTCTAAAACATTATTAAAGTACATGTCATTGCTAAAGCTAAATACTCAAAGGTTGTGTAATACAACAGATTAATCATTGAGAAGAGTGAAATTATGCTGTTTTGAAAACTATCGCAGGTCAGATTTGCTGCTTAATTATATAAGAAGATTTCTATAAAACATACACATTATTTCAAAGACTTATTGGCTGTGAAATAAGTTAAGGGTATTTCAAATGGCTTGTCTGCAATGAAAGGTGCTTTGTAGGGAATCACAGAAAGTCGAGGGGAAAATATGTCAATATATACATTGCTATAGGTTGAACTAAGCCTTAAGACAGCAACAATATAGAGGACCTGACACTTAGTAACTTACAAGTAAGATGGAATCTTCAAAAGTTCAAGTATTTATAAGTAAAAATATTTATTAAAATGAATAACCAAGTATTTTAATTGACACCAGAAGATCAAACCAATAAACCCTGAGAACATAGATAAAAGATAAATAAAGATATGAGCAGAACTTAATACAACAGCAAACATATAAAATTGAGGTGATTTAGTAAGTCCAAAGAATATTCTTTGAAAAGATTGAAAAGACACACTTTGATTAAGAAAACAAAAACATAACTAAAGAATATACAGAAAGAGTCAGAACAATGTTATAGCAGAGAATATATGAAATGCCAGGAAATTTGAACATTTCTGTAAAGGGGACCATTTCCTAGCTCCTAAAGTTTACCAAAACTGACACAAGAGGAAGTCATTTAAGGTCATCATGTCTGCCCTTGGCATTCTCGGAACGCCCTGGCCTCAGAATGCAGCATCTGTAGTCCATGGTAACCTGCGGAGAGGGGGTGGGGCTGAGGGAGGTTGGAACACTGCCCTCACTGAGGGAGTGGGTGTGGCCATCTCTGCTGTGACTGAACAAAGGCAGTGGAGCAAGGTGCCCAAGGCAGGGCCCTCAGAGCACGGCAGGCCCAGTGGGGTGTCACAAGCATTTAGGCCCAGGGCAAAGGGTGCCTTCTTTGTCTGAACTGCTGCCCAATCTCTCACCTTTCCACTCAGGCCGCCCTCTTACTTGAAGAGTGTGTGGAAGCTGTCCGCCCAGTACACCTCGCTGCACAGCTAACCATAGGTATGGGCATGGTAGCTTCCTGCCAGGTGACAGAAGTTCGCAGGTAGATGGGTCCCTGGGACACACGCGGAGAGGCTCCTGCCCGGGCCACAGGCCGCCCACTGCCCCAGCCGCAGATCGGGGTCCGCAAAACAGCCCTGTCTGAGTCCCCTGCCTCTAGAGGGAGTATTGGACCAACACTTCTAGAAAATGGGGTCCTCACAGGCAACTCATTTGAGGGACACAAATAAATCTTTGCCGACATTCTGCTGAAACTTAGGAGCGTTCACACCTAACCCTTTTACAAGGTCAGCTGTTTAGCTAAACATGAGCTCATGATCTAAATTTACACAATAATGAAGAGATCAGCTACAAGGGGAGACAATCAGCAAAAACAATCAATACCATTATTAGATTCCCAAAGCCATCCATCAGATGTTGGAATATTCAGGTGCAAGGCAGGATATATACATAAAACTGGAACTGAAACAAGAAACAAGGATGTTTTCAAAGTCTGGTAGGATCTCTAAAACATTTTTAAAATACATGTCATTGATAAAGCTAACTACTCAAAGGTTGTGTAATACAACAGATTAATCATTGAGAAGAGTGAAATTATGCTGTTTCGAAAACTATGGCAGGTCAGATTTTCTGCCTAATTATATAAGAAGATTTCTCTAAAACATACACATTATTTCAAAGAGTTATTGGCTGTGAAATAACTTAAGGGTATTTCAAATGGCTTGTCTGCAATGAAAGGTGCTATGTAGGGAATCACAGAAAGTCCAGGGGAAAATATGTCAATATATACATTGCTATAGGTTAAAGTAAGCCTTAGGACAGCAACAATATAGAGGACCTGACCCTTAGAAACTTACAAGTAAGCCGGAATGTTCAAAAGTTCCAATCTTTATAAGTAAAAAGATTTATTAAAATGAATAACCAAGTGTTTTAATTGACATCAGAAGATCAAACCAATAAACCCTGAGAACATAGATAAAAGAAAATTAAAGATATGAGCAGAACTTAATACAACAGCAAACGTATAAAATTGAGGTGATTTAGTAAGTCCAAAGAATATTCTTTGAAAAGATTTAAAAGACACACTTTGAGTAAGGAAAACAAAAACATAAGTAAAGAATATATAGAAAGAGTCAGGACAATGTTATAGCAAAGAATATATGAAATGCCAGTAAATTTGAATATTTCTGTAAAGGGGACCATTTCCTAGCTCCTAAAGTTTACCAAAACTGAGACAAGAGGAAATCATTTAAGGTCCTCATGCCTGCCCTTGGCATTCTGAGAACGCCCTGGCCTCAGAATGCAGCATCTGTAGTCCATGGTAACCTGCGGAGGGGGGGCGTGGCTGAGGGAGTTTGGAACACTGCCCTCACTGAGGGAGTGGGTGTGGCCATCTCTGCTGTGACTGAACAAAGTGCAGGGGAGCAGGGGTCCCAGGGAAGGGCACTCAGAGCCCAGCAGGCCCAGTGTGGTTTCACAAGCATTTAGGCCCAGGCCAAAGGGTGCCTTCTTTGCCTGAACAGCTGCCCAAACTCTCTCCTTTCCACTCAGGCCACCCTCTTTCTTGAAGTGTGTGTGGAAGCTGTCCGCGCAGTACACCTCGCTGCACAGCTAACCATAGGACTGGGCATCGTAGCTTCCTGCCAGGTGAACGAAGTTCGCAGGAAGATGGGTCCCTGGGACACACACGGAGAGGCTCCTGCCCGGGCCACAGGCCGCCCACTGCCCCAGCCCCAGTTCAGCGGCCGAAAATCAGCCCTGTCTGAGTCTCCTGCCTCCAGAAGGAGTATTGGACCAACACTTCTAGAAAATGGGGTCCTTACGGGGAACTCATTGGAGGGACAGAAATAAATCTTTGCCGACTTTCTGCTGAAACTTATGAGCGTTCACAACTAAGCCTCTTACAAGGTCAGCTGTTTAGCTAAACATGAGCTCATGATCTAAATTTACACAATAATGAAGAGATCAGCTACAAGGGGAGACAATCAGCCAAAACAATCAATACCAGAATTAGATTCCCAAGGCCATCCATCAGAAGTTGGAATAATCAGGTGCAACGCAGGATATATACATAAAACTGGAATTGAAACAAGAAACAAGGATGTTTTCAAAGTCTGGTAGGATCTCTAAAACATTATTAAAGTACATGTCATTGCTAAAGCTAAATACTCAAAGGTTGTGTAATACAACAGATTAATCATTGAGAAGAGTGAAATTATGCTGTTTTGAAAACTATCGCAGGTCAGATTTGCTGCTTAATTATATAAGAAGATTTCTATAAAACATACACATTATTTCAAAGACTTATTGGCTGTGAAATAAGTTAAGGGTATTTCAAATGGCTTGTCTGCAATGAAAGGTGCTTTGTAGGGAATCACAGAAAGTCGAGGGGAAAATATGTCAATATATACATTGCTATAGGTTGAACTAAGCCTTAAGACAGCAACAATATAGAGGACCTGACACTTAGTAACTTACAAGTAAGATGGAATCTTCAAAAGTTCAAGTATTTATAAGTAAAAATATTTATTAAAATGAATAACCAAGTATTTTAATTGACACCAGAAGATCAAACCAATAAACCCTGAGAACATAGATAAAAGATAAATAAAGATATGAGCAGAACTTAATACAACAGCAAACATATAAAATTGAGGTGATTTAGTAAGTCCAAAGAATATTCTTTGAAAAGATTGAAAAGACACACTTTGATTAAGAAAACAAAAACATAACTAAAGAATATACAGAAAGAGTCAGAACAATGTTATAGCAGAGAATATATGAAATGCCAGTAAATTTGAACATTTCTGTAAAGGGGACCATTTCCTAGCTCCTAAAGTTTACCAAAACTGACACAAGAGGAAGTCATTTAAGGTCATCATGTCTGCCCTTGGCATTCTCGGAACGCCCTGGCCTCAGAATGCAGCATCTGTAGTCCATGGTAACCTGCGGAGAGGGGGTGGGGCTGAGGGAGTTTGGAACACTGCCCTCACTGAGGGAGTGGGTGTGGCCATCTCTGCTGTGACTGAACAAAGGCAGTGGAGCAAGGTGCCCAAGGCAGGGCCCTCAGAGCCCGGCAGGCCCAGTGGGGTGTCACAAGCATTTAGGCCCAGGGCAAAGGGTGCCTTCTTTGTCTGAACTGCTGCCCAATCTCTCACCTTTCCACTCAGGCCGCCCTCTTACTTGAAGAGTGTGTGGAAGCTGTCCGCCCAGTACACCTCGCTGCACAGGTAACCATAGGTATGGGCATGGTAGCTTCCTGCCAGGTGACAGAAGTTTGCAGGTAGATGGGTCCCTGGGACACACGCGGAGAGGCTCCTGCCCGGGCCACAGGCCGCCCACTGCCCCAGCCGCAGATCGGGGTCCGCAAAACAGCCCTGTCTGAGTCCCCTGCCTCTAGAGGGAGTATTGGACCAACACTTCTAGAAAATGGGGTCCTCACAGGCAACTCATTTGAGGGACACAAATAAATCTTTGCCGACATTCTGCTGAAACTTAGGAGCGTTCACACCTAACCCTTTTACAAGGTCAGCTGTTTAGCTAAACATGAGCTCATGATCTAAATTTACACAATAATGAAGAGATCAGCTACAAGGGGAGACAATCAGCAAAAACAATCAATACCATTATTAGATTCCCAAAGCCATCCATCAGATGTTGGAATATTCAGGTGCAAGGCAGGATATATACATAAAACTGGAACTGAAACAAGAAACAAGGATGTTTTCAAAGTCTGGTAGGATCTCTAAAACATTTTTAAAATACATGTCATTGATAAAGCTAACTACTCAAAGGTTGTGTAATACAACAGATTAATCATTGAGAAGAGTGAAATTATGCTGTTTCGAAAACTATGGCAGGTCAGATTTTCTGCCTAATTATATAAGAAGATTTCTCTAAAACATACACATTATTTCAAAGAGTTATTGGCTGTGAAATAACTTAAGGGTATTTCAAATGGCTTGTCTGCAATGAAAGGTGCTATGTAGGGAATCACAGAAAGTCCAGGGGAAAATATGTCAATATATACATTGCTATAGGTTAAAGTAAGCCTTAGGACAGCAACAATATAGAGGACCTGACCCTTAGAAACTTACAAGTAAGCCGGAATGTTCAAAAGTTCCAATCTTTATAAGTAAAAAGATTTATTAAAATGAATAACCAAGTGTTTTAATTGACATCAGAAGATCAAACCAATAAACCCTGAGAACATAGATAAAAGAAAATTAAAGATATGAGCAGAACTTAATACAACAGCAAACGTATAAAATTGAGGTGATTTAGTAAGTCCAAAGAATATTCTTTGAAAAGATTTAAAAGACACACTTTGAGTAAGGAAAACAAAAACATAAGTAAAGAATATATAGAAAGAGTCAGGACAATGTTATAGCAAAGAATATATGAAATGCCAGTAAATTTGAATATTTCTGTAAAGGGGACCATTTCCTAGCTCCTAAAGTTTACCAAAACTGAGACAAGAGGAAATCATTTAAGGTCCTCATGCCTGCCCTTGGCATTCTGAGAACGCCCTGGCCTCAGAATGCAGCATCTGTAGTCCATGGTAACCTGCGGAGGGGGGGCGGGGCTGAGGGAGTTTGGAACACTGCCCTCACTGAGGGAGTGGGTGTGGCCATCTCTGCTGTGACTGAACAAAGTGCAGGGGAGCAGGGGTCCCAGGGAAGGGCACTCAGAGCCCAGCAGGCCCAGTGTGGTTTCACAAGCATTTAGGCCCAGGCCAAAGGGTGCCTTCTTTGCCTGAACAGCTGCCCAAACTCTCTCCTTTCCACTCAGGCCACCCTCTTTCTTGAAGTGTGTGTGGAAGCTGTCCGCGCAGTACACCTCGCTGCACAGCTAACCATAGGACTGGGCATCGTAGCTTCCTGCCAGGTAACCGAAGTTCGCAGGAAGATGGGTCCCTGGGACAAACACGTAGAGGCTCCTGCCCGGGCCACAGGCCGCCCACTGCCCCAGCCCCAGTTCAGCGGCCAAAAATCAGCCCTGTCTGAGTCTCCTGCCTCTAGAAGGAGTATTGGAACAACACTTCTAGAAAATGGGGTCCTCACGGGCAACTCATTGGAGGGACAGAAATAATCTTTGCCGACTTTCTGCTGAAACTTAGGAGTGTTCACACCTAAGCCCCTTACAAGGTCAGCTCTTTAGCTAAACATGAGCTCATTATCGAAATTTACACAATAATGAAGTGATCAGCTACAAGGGGAGACAATCAGCAAAAACAATCAATACCAGAATTAGATTCCCAAGGCCATCCATCAGATGTTGGAATAATCAGGTGCAAGGCAGGATATATACATAACATTGGAACTGAAACAAGAAACAAGGGTGTTTTCAAATTCTGGTACGATCTCTAAAACATTTTTAAAGTACATGTCATTGATAAAGCTAAATAGTCAAAGGTTGTGTAATACAACAGATTAATCATTGAGAAGAGTGAAATTATGCTGTTTTGAAAATTATGGCAGGTGAGATTTTCTTCCTAATTATATAAGAAGATTTCTCTAAAACATACACATTATTTCGAAGACTTATTGGCTGTGAAATAAGTTAAGGGTATTTCAAATGGCTTGTCTGCAATGAAAGGTGCTATGTAGGGAATCACAGAAAGTCGAGGGGAAAATATGTCAATATATACATTGCTATACGTAGAACTAAGCCTTAGGACAGCAATAATGTAGAGGACCTGACACTTAGAAACTTGCAAGTAAGCTGGAATCTTCAAAAGTTCAAATCTGTATAAGTAAAAAGATTTATAAAATGAATAACCAAGTGTTTTAATTGACATCAGAAGATCAAACCAATAAACCCTGAGAACATAGATAAAAGATAAATAAAGATATGAGCAGAACTTAATACAACAGCAAACGTATAAAATTGAGGTGATTTAGTAAGTCCAAAGAATATTCTTTGAAAAGATTGAAAAGACACACTTTGATTAAGGAAAACAAAAACATAAGTGAAGAATATACAGAAAGAATCAGGACAATGTTATAGCAGAGAATATATGAAATGCCAGGAAATTTGAACATTTCTGTAAAGGGGACCATTTCCTAGCTCCTAAAGTTTACCAAAACTGACACAAGAGGAAGTCATTTAAGGTCATCATGTCTGCCCTTGGCATTCTCGGAACGCCCTGGCCTCAGAATGCAGCAACTGTAGTCCATGGTAACCTGAGGAGAGGGGGCGGGGCTGAGGCAGGTTGGAACACTGCCCTCACTGAGGGAGTGGGTGTGGCCATCTCTGCTGTGACTGAACAAAGGGCAGGGGAGCATGGGGCCGAGGGCAGGGCCGTCAGAGCCCGGCAGGCCCAGTGGGGTGTCACAAGCATTTAGGCCCAGGCCAAAGGGCGCCTTCTTTGTCTGAACAGGTGCCCAAACTCTCACCTTTCCACTCAGGCCGCCCTCTTACTTGAAGTGTGTGTGGAACCTCTCCACGCAGTACACCTCGCTGCACAGCTAACCATAGGTCAGGGCATCGTAGCTTCCTGCCAGGTGACCGATGTTCGCAGGTAGATCGGTCCCTGGGACACACGCGGAGAGGCTCCTGCCCGGGCCACAGGCCGCCCACTACCCCAGCCCCAGATTGGTGCCGCACAGCAGCCCTGTCTGAGTCCCCTCCCTCTAGAGGGAGTATTTAACCAACACTTCTAGAAAACGGAGTCCTCGTGCGCAACTCATTTGAGGGACACAAATAAATCTTTGCCGACTTTCTGCTGAAACTTAGGAGCATTCACACCTAAGCCTCTTACACGGTCAGCTATTTAGCTAAACATGAGCTCATGATCTAAATTTACACAATAATGAAGAGATCAGCTACAAGGGGAGACAATCAGCCAAAACAATCAATACCAGAATTAGATTCCCAAGGCCATCCATCAGAAGTTGGAATAATCAGGTGCAAGGCAGGATATATACATAAAACTGGAACTGAAACAAGAAACAAGGATGTTTTCAAAGTCTGGTAGGATCTCTAAAACATTATTAAAGTACATGTCATTGATAAAGCTAAATACTCAAAGGTTGTGTAATACAACAGATTAATCATTGAGAAGAGTGAAATTATGCTGTTTTGAAAACCATCGCAGGTCAGATTTGTGCTTAATTATATAAGAAGATTTCTATAAAACATACACATTATTTCAAAGACTTATTGGCTGTGAAATAAGTTAAGGGTATTTCAAATGGCTTGTCTGCATTGAAAGGTGCTTTGTAGGGAATCACAGAAAGTCGAGGGGAAAATATGTCAATATATACATTGCTATAGGTTGAACTAAGCCTTAAGACAGCAACAATATAGAGGACCTGACACTTAGTAACTTACAAGTAAGATGGAATCTTCAAAAGTTCAAGTATTTATAAGTAAAAATATTTATTAAAATGAATAACCAAGTATTTTAATTGACACCAGAAGATCAAACCAATAAACCCTGAGAACATAGATAAAAGATAAATAAAGATATGAGCAGAACTTAATACAACAGCAAACGTATAAAATTGAGGTGATTTAGTAAGTCCAAAGAATATTCTTTGAAAAGATTGAAAAGACACACTTTGATTAAGAAAACAAAAACATAACTAAAGAATATACAGAAAGAGTCAGAACAATGTTATAGCAGAGAATATATGAAATGCCAGTAAATTTGAACATTTCTGTAAAGGGGACCATTTCCTAGCTCCTAAAGTTTACCAAAACTGACACAAGAGGAAGTCATTTAAGGTCATCATGTCTGCCCTTGGCATTCTCGGAACGCCCTGGCCTCAGAATGCAGCATCTGTAGTCCATGGTAACCTGCGGAGAGGGGGTGGGGCTGAGGGAGGTTGGAACACTGCCCTCACTGAGGGAGTGGGTGTGGCCATCTCTGCTGTGACTGAACAAAGGCAGTGGAGCAAGGTGCCCAAGGCAGGGCCCTCAGAGCACGGCAGGCCCAGTGGGGTTTCACAAGCTTTTAGGCCCAGGGCAAAGGGTGCCTTCTTTGTCTGAACTGCTGCCCAATCTCTCACCTTTCCACTCAGGCCGCCCTCTTACTTGAAGAGTGTGTGGAAGCTGTCCGCGCAGTACACCTCGCTGCACAGCTAACCATAGGTATGGGCATCGTAGCTTCCTGCCAGGTGACCGAAGTTCGCAGGTAGATGGGTCCCTGGGACACACGCGGAGAGGCTCCTGCCCGGGCCACAGGCCGCCCAAGGCCCCCGCCGCAGATCGGGGTCCGCAAAACAGCCCTGTCTGAGACCCCTGCCTCTAGAGGGAGTATTGGACCAACACTTCTAGAAAATGGGGTCCTCGCAGGCAACTCATTTGAGGGACACAAATAAATCTTTGCCGACATTCTGCTGAAACTTAGGAGCGTTCACAACTAACCCTCTTACAAGGTCAGCTGTTTAGCTAAACATGAGCTCATGATCTAAATTTACACAATAATGAAGAGATCAGCTACAAGGGGAGACAATCAGAAAAAACAATCAATACCATAATTAGATTCCCAAAGCCATCCATCAGATGTTGGAATATTCAGGTGCAAGGCAGGATATATACATAAAACTGGAACTGAAACAAGAAACAAGGATGTTTTCAAAGTCTGGTAGGATCTCTAAAACATTTTTAAAGTACATGTCATTGATAAAGCTAAATAGTCAAAGGTTGTGTAATACAACAGATTAATCATTGAGAAGAGTGAAATTATGCTGTTTCGAAAACTATGGCAGGTCAGATTTTCTGCCTAATTATATAAGAAGATTTATCTAAAACATACACATTATTTCAAAGAGTTATTGGCTGTGAAATAACATAAGGGTATTTCAAATGGCTTGTCTGCAATGAAAGGTGCTATGTAGGGAATCACAGAAAGTCCAGGGGAAAATATGTCAATATATACATTGCTATAGGTTAAAGTAAGCCTTAGGACAGCAACAATGTAGAGGACCTGACCCTTAGAAACTTACAAGTAAGCCGGAATGTTCAAAAGTTCCAATCTTTATAAGTAAAAAGATTTATTAAAATGAATAACCAAGTGTTTTAATTGACATCAGAAGATCAAACCAATAAACCCTGAGAACATAGATAAAAGAAAAATAAAGATATGAGCAGAACTTAATACAACAGCAAACGTATAAAATTGAGGTGATTTAGTAAGTCCAAAGAATATTCTTTGAAAAGATTTAAAAGACACACTTTGAGTAAGGAAAACAAAAACATAAGTAAAGAATATATAGAAAGAGTCAGGACAATGTTATAGCAAAGAATATATGAAATGCCAGTAAATTTGAATATTTCTGTAAAGGGGACCATTTCCTAGCTCCTAAAGTTTACCAAAACTGAGACAAGAGGAAATCATTTAAGGTCCTCATGCCTGCCCTTGGCATTCTGAGAACGCCCTGGCCTCAGAATGCAGCATCTGTAGTCCATGGTAACCTGCGGAGGGAGGGCGGGGCTGAGGGAGTTTGGAACACTGCCCTCACTGAGGGAGTGGGTGTGGCCATCTCTGCTGTGACTGAACAAAGTGCAGGGGAGCAGGGGTCCCAGGGAAGGGCACTCAGAGCCCAGCAGGCCCAGTGTGGTTTCACAAGCATTTAGGCCCAGGCCAAAGGGTGCCTTCTTTGCCTGAACAGCTGCCCAAACTCTCTCCTTTCCACTCAGGCCACCCTCTTTCTTGAAGTGTGTGTGGAAGCTGTCCGCGCAGTACACCTCGCTGCACAGCTAACCATAGGACTGGGCATCGTAGCTTCCTGCCAGGTGACCGAAGTCCGCAGGAAGATGGGTCCCTGGGACACACACGGAGAGGCTCCTGCCCGGGCCACAGGCCGCCCACTGCCCCAGCCCCAGTTCAGCGGCCGAAAATCAGCCCTGTCTGAGTCTCCTGCCTCCAGAAGGAGTATTGGACCAACACTTCTAGAAAATGGGGTCCTTACGGGCAACTCATTGGAGGGACAGAAATAAATCTTTGCCGACTTTCTGCTGAAACTTAGGAGCGTTCACAACTAAGCCTCTTACAAGGTCAGCTGTTTAGCTAAACATGAGCTCATGATCTAAATTTACACAATAATGAAGAGATCAGCTACAAGGGGAGACAATCAGCCAAAACAATCAATACCAGAATTAGATTCCCAAGGCCATCCATCAGAAGTTGGAATAATCAGGTGCAACGCAGGATATATACATAAAACTGGAATTGAAACAAGAAACAAGGATGTTTTCAAAGTCTGGTAGGATCTCTAAAACATTATTAAAGTACATGTCATTGCTAAAGCTAAATACTCAAAGGTTGTGTAATACAACAGATTAATCATTGAGAAGAGTGAAATTATGCTGTTTTGAAAACTATCGCAGGTCAGATTTGCTGCTTAATTATATAAGAAGATTTCTATAAAACATACACATTATTTCAAAGACTTATTGGCTGTGAAATAAGTTAAGGGTATTTCAAATGGCTTGTCTGCAATGAAAGGTGCTTTGTAGGGAATCACAGAAAGTCGAGGGGAAAATATGTCAATATATACATTGCTATAGGTTGAACTAAGCCTTAAGACAGCAACAATATAGAGGACCTGACACTTAGTAACTTACAAGTAAGATGGAATCTTCAAAAGTTCAAGTATTTATAAGTAAAAATATTTATTAAAATGAATAACCAAGTATTTTAATTGACACCAGAAGATCAAACCAATAAACCCTGAGAACATAGATAAAAGATAAATAAAGATATGAGCAGAACTTAATACAACAGCAAACATATAAAATTGAGGTGATTTAGTAAGTCCAAAGAATATTCTTTGAAAAGATTGAAAAGACACACTTTGATTAAGAAAACAAAAATATAACTAAAGAATATACAGAAAGAGTCAGAACAATGTTATAGCAGAGAATATATGAAATGCCAGGAAATTTGAACATTTCTGTAAAGGGGACCATTTCCTAGCTCCTAAAGTTTACCAAAACTGACACAAGAGGAAGTCATTTAAGGTCATCATGTCTGCCCTTGGCATTCTCGGAACGCCCTGGCCTCAGAATGCAGCATCTGTAGTCCATGGTAACCTGCGGAGAGGGGGTGGGGCTGAGGGAGGTTGGAACACTGCCCTCACTGAGGGAGTGGGTGTGGCCATCTCTGCTGTGACTGAACAAAGGCAGTGGAGCAAGGTCCCCAAGGCAGGGCCCTCAGAGCCCGGCAGGCCCAGTTGGGTGTCACAAGCATTTAGGCCCAGGGCAAAGGGTGCCTTCTTTGTCTGAACTGCTGCCCAATCTCTCACCTTTCCACTCAGGCCGCCCTCTTACTTGAAGAGTGTGTGGAAGCTGTCCGCCCAGTACACCTCGCTGCACAGCTAACCATAGGTATGGGCATGGTAGCTTCCTGCCAGGTGACAGAAGTTCGCAGGTAGATGGGTCCCTGGGACACACGCGGAGAGGCTCCTGCCCGGGCCACAGGCCGCCCACTGCCCCAGCCGCAGATCGGGGTCCGCAAAACAGCCCTGTCTGAGTCCCCTGCCTCTAGAGGGAGTATTGGACCAACACTTCTAGAAAATGGGGTCCTCACAGGCAACTCATTGGAGGGACACAAATAAATCTTTGCCGACATTCTGCTGAAACTTAGGAGCGTTCACACCTAACCCTTTTACAAGGTCAGCTGTTTAGCTAAACATGAGCTCATGATCTAAATTTACACAATAATGAAGAGATCAGCTACAAGGGGAGACAATCAGAAAAAACAATCAATACCATTATTAGATTCCCAAAGCCATCCATCAGATGTTGGAATATTCAGGTGCAAGGCAGGATATATACATAAAACTGGAACTGAAACAAGAAACAAGGATGTTTTCAAAGTCTGGTAGGATCTCTAAAACATTTTTAAAATACATGTCATTGATAAAGCTAACTACTCAAAGGTTGTGTAATACAACAGATTAATCATTGAGAAGAGTGAAATTATGCTGTTTCGAAAACTATGGCAGGTCAGATTTTCTGCCTAATTATATAAGAAGATTTCTCTAAAACATACACATTATTTCAAAGAGTTATTGGCTGTGAAATAACTTAAGGGTATTTCAAATGGCTTGTCTGCAATGAAAGGTGCTATGTAGGGAATCACAGAAAGTCCAGGGGAAAATATGTCAATATATACATTGCTATAGGTTAAAGTAAGCCTTAGGACAGCAACAATATAGAGGACCTGACCCTTAGAAACTTACAAGTAAGCCGGAATGTTCAAAAGTTCCAATCTTTATAAGTAAAAAGATTTATTAAAATGAATAACCAAGTGTTTTAATTGACATCAGAAGATCAAACCAATAAACCCTGAGAACATAGATAAAAGAAAATTAAAGATATGAGCAGAACTTAATACAACAGCAAACGTATAAAATTGAGGTGATTTAGTAAGTCCAAAGAATATTCTTTGAAAAGATTTAAAAGACACACTTTGAGTAAGGAAAACAAAAACATAAGTAAAGAATATATAGAAAGAGTCAGGACAATGTTATAGCAAAGAATATATGAAATGCCAGTAAATTTGAATATTTCTGTAAAGGGGACCATTTCCTAGCTCCTAAAGTTTACCAAAACTGAGACAAGAGGAAATCATTTAAGGTCCTCATGCCTGCCCTTGGCATTCTGAGAACGCCCTGGCCTCAGAATGCAGCATCTGTAGTCCATGGTAACCTGCGGAGGGGGGGCGGGGCTGAGGGAGTTTGGAACACTGCCCTCACTGAGGGAGTGGGTGTGGCCATCTCTGCTGTAACTGAACAAAGTGCAGGGGAGCAGGGGTCCCAGGGAAGGGCACTCAGAGCCCAGCAGGCCCAGTGTGGTTTCACAAGCATTTAGGCCCAGGCCAAAGGGTGCCTTCTTTGCCTGAACAGCTGCCCAAACTCTCTCCTTTCCACTCAGGCCACCCTCTTTCTTGAAGTGTGTGTGGAAGCTGTCCGCGCAGTACACCTCGCTGCACAGCTAACCATAGGACTGGGCATCGTAGCTTCCTGCCAGGTAACTGAAGTTCGCAGGAAGATGGGTCCCTGGGACACACACGGAGAGGCTCCTGCCCGGGCCACAGGCCGCCCACTGCCCCAGCCCCAGTTCAGCGGCCAAAAATCAGCCCTGTCTGAGTCTCCTGCCTCTAGAAGGAGTATTGGACCAACACTTCTAGAAAATGGGGTCCTCACGGGCAACTCATTGGAGGGACAGAAATAATCTTTGCCGACTTTCTGCTGAAACTTAGGAGTGTTCACACCTAAGCCTCTTACAAGGTCAGCTCTTTAGCTAAACATGAGCTCATTATCGAAATTTACACAATAATGAAGTGATCAGCTACAAGGGGAGACAATCAGCAAAAACAATCAATACCAGAATTAGATTCCCAAGGCCATCCATCAGATGTTGGAATAATCAGGTGCAAGGCAGGATATATACATAACATTGGAACTGAAACAAGAAACAAGGGTGTTTTCAAATTCTGGTACGATCTCTAAAACATTTTTAAAGTACATGTCATTGATAAAGCTAAATAGTCAAAGGTTGTGTAATACAACAGATTAATCATTGAGAAGAGTGAAATTATGCTGTTTTGAAAATTATGGCAGGTGAGATTTTCTTCCTAATTATATAAGAAGATTTCTCTAAAACATACACATTATTTCGAAGACTTATTGGCTGTGAAATAAGTTAAGGGTATTTCAAATGGCTTGTCTGCATTGAAAGGTGCTATGTAGGGAATCACAGAAAGTCGAGGGGAAAATATGTCAATATATACATTGCTATACGTAGAACTAAGCCTTAGGACAGCAACAATGTAGAGGACCTGACACTTAGAAACTTGCAAGTAAGCTGGAATCTTCAAAAGTTCAAATATGTATAAGTAAAAAGATTTATAAAATGAATAACCAAGTGTTTTAATTGACATCAGAAGATCAAACCAATAAACCCTGAGAACATAGATAAAAGATAAATAAAGATATGAGCAGAACTTAATACAACAGCAAACGTATAAAATTGAGGTGATTTAGTAAGTCCAAAGAATATTCTTTGAAAAGATTGAAAAGACACACTTTGATTAAGGAAAACAAAAACATAAGTGAAGAATATACAGAAAGAATCAGGACAATGTTATAGCAGAGAATATATGAAATGCCAGTAAATTTGAACATTTCTGTAAAGGGGACCATTTCCTAGCTCCTAAAGTTTACCAAAACTGACACAAGAGGAAGTCATTTAAGGTCATCATGTCTGCCCTTGGCATTCTCGGAACGCCCTGGCCTCAGAATGCAGCAACTGTAGTCCATGGTAACCTGAGGAGAGGGGGCGGGGCTGAGGCAGGTTGGAACACTGCCCTCACTGAGGGAGTGGGTGTGGCCATCTCTGCTGTGACTGAACAAAGGGCAGGGGAGCATGGGGCCGAGGGCAGGGCCGTCAGAGCCCGGCAGGCCCAGTGGGGTGTCACAAGCATTTAGGCCCAGGCCAAAGGGCGCCTTCTTTGTCTGAACAGGTGCCCAAACTCTCACCTTTCCACTCAGGCCGCCCTCTTACTTGAAGTGTGTGTGGAACCTCTCCACGCAGTACCCCTCGCTGCACAGCTAACCATAGGTCAGGGCATCGTAGCTTCCTGCCAGGTGACCGATGTTCGCAGGTAGATCGGTCCCTGGGACACACGCGGAGAGGCTCCTGCCCGGGCCACAGGCCGCCCACTACCCCAGCCCCAGATTGGTGCCGCACAGCAGCCCTGTCTGAGTCCCCTCCCTCTAGAGGGAGTATTTAACCAACACTTCTAGAAAACGGAGTCCTCGTGCGCAACTCATTTGAGGGACACAAATAAATCTTTGCCGACTTTCTGCTGAAACTTAGGAGCATTCACACCTAAGCCTCTTACACGGTCAGCTGTTTAGCTAAACATGAGCTCATGATCTAAATTTACACAATAATGAAGAGATCAGCTACAAGGGGAGACAATCAGCAAAAACAATCAATACCAGAATTAGATTCCCAAGGCCATCCATCAGAAGTTGGAATAATCAGGTGCAAGGCAGGATATATACATAAAACTGGAACTGAAACAAGAAACAAGGATGTTTTCAAAGTCTGGTAGGATCTCTAAAACATTATTAAAGTACATGTCATTGATAAAGCTAAATACTCAAAGGTTGTGTAATACAACAGATTAATCATTGAGAAGAGTGAAATTATGCTGTTTTGAAAACCATCGCAGGTCAGATTTGTGCTTAATTATATAAGAAGATTTCTATAAAACATACACATTATTTCAAAGACTTATTGGCTGTGAAATAAGTTAAGGGTATTTCAAATGGCTTGTCTGCATTGAAAGGTGCTTTGTAGGGAATCACAGAAAGTCGAGGGGAAAATATGTCAATATATACATTGCTATAGGTTGAACTAAGCCTTAAGACAGCAACAATATAGAGGACCTGACACTTAGTAACTTACAAGTAAGATGGAATCTTCAAAAGTTCAAGTATTTATAAGTAAAAATATTTATTAAAATGAATAACCAAGTATTTTAATTGACACCAGAAGATCAAACCAATAAACCCTGAGAACATAGATAAAAGATAAATAAAGATATGAGCAGAACTTAATACAACAGCAAACGTATAAAATTGAGGTGATTTAGGAAGTCCAAAGAATATTCTTTGAAAAGATTGAAAAGACACACTTTGATTAAGAAAACAAAAACATAACTAAAGAATATACAGAAAGAGTCAGAACAATGTTATAGCAGAGAATATATGAAATGCCAGTAAATTTGAACATTTCTGTAAAGGGGACCATTTCCTAGCTCCTAAAGTTTACCAAAACTGACACAAGAGGAAGTCATTTAAGGTCATCATGTCTGCCCTTGGCATTCTCGGAACGCCCTGGCCTCAGAATGCAGCATCTGTAGTCCATGGTAACCTGCGGAGAGGGGGTGGGGCTGAGGGAGGTTGGAACACTGCCCTCACTGAGGGAGTGGGTGTGGCCATCTCTGCTGTGACTGAACAAAGGCACTGGAGCAAGGTGCCCAAGGCTGGGCCCTCAGAGCACGGCAGGCCCAGTGGGGTTTCACAAGCATTTAGGCCCAGGGCAAAGGGTGCCTTCTTTGTCTGAACTGCTGCCCAATCTCTCACCTTTCCACTCAGGCCGCCCTCTTACTTGAAGAGTGTGTGGAAGCTGTCCGCGCAGTACACCTTGCTGCACAGCTAACCATAGGTATGGGCATCGTAGCTTCCTGCCAGGTGACCGAAGTTCGCAGGTAGATGGGTCCCTGGGACACACGCGGAGAGTCTCCTGCCCGGGCCACAGGCCGCCCAAGGCCCCCGCCGCAGATCGGGGTCCGCAAAACAGCCCTGTCTGAGACCCCTGCCTCTAGAGGGAGTATTGGACCAACACTTCTAGAAAATGGGGTCCTCGCAGGCAACTCATTTGAGGGACACAAAAAAATCTTTGCCGACATTCTGCTGAAACTTAGGAGCGTTCACAACTAACCCTCTTACAAGGTCAGCTGTTTAGCTAAACATGAGCTCATGATCTAAATTTACACAATAATGAAGAGATCAGCTACAAGGGGAGACAATCAGAAAAAACAATCAATACCATAATTAGATTCCCAAAGCCATCCATCAGATGTTGGAATATTCAGGTGCAAGGCAGGATATATACATAAAACTGGAACTGAAACAAGAAACAAGGATGGTTTCAAAGTCTGGTAGGATCTCTAAAACATTTTTAAAGTACATGTCATTGATAAAGCTAAATAGTCAAAGGTTGTGTAATACAACAGATTAATCATTGAGAAGAGTGAAATTATGCTGTTTCGAAAACTATGGCAGGTCAGATTTTCTGCCTAATTATATAAGAAGATTTATCTAAAACATACACATTATTTCAAAGAGTTATTGGCTGTGAAATAACTTAAGGGTATTTCAAATGGCTTGTCTGCAATGAAAGGTGCTATGTAGGGAATCACAGAAAGTCCAGGGGAAAATATGTCAATATATACATTGCTATAGGTTAAAGTAAGCCTTAGGACAGCAACAATGTAGAGGACCTGACCCTTAGAAACTTACAAGTAAGCCGGAATGTTCAAAAGTTCCAATCTTTATAAGTAAAAAGATTTATTAAAATGAATAACCAAGTGTTTTAATTGACATCAGAAGATCAAACCAATAAACCCTGAGAACATAG
The DNA here is from genome assembly GCF_025265405.1 of Mesoplodon densirostris. Classification (NCBI taxonomy): domain Eukaryota; kingdom Metazoa; phylum Chordata; class Mammalia; order Artiodactyla; family Ziphiidae; genus Mesoplodon; species Mesoplodon densirostris. Next base: position 91,532,570 of record NC_082666.1, read on the forward strand.
TTAAAAGAAAAATAAAGATATGAGCAGAACTTAATACAACAGCAAACGTATAAAATTGAGGTGATTTAGTAAGTCCAAAGAATATTCTTTGAAAAGATTTAAAAGACACACTTTGAGTAAGGAAAACAAAAACATAAGTAAAGAATATATAGAAAGAGTCAGGACAATGTTATAGCAAAGAATATATGAAATGCCAGTAAATTTGAATATTTCTGTAAAGGGGACCATTTCCTAGCTCCTAAAGTTTACCAAAACTGAGACAAGAGGAAATCATTTAAGGTCCTCATGCCTGCCCTTGGCATTCTGAGAACGCCCTGGCCTCAGAATGCAGCATCTGTAGTCCATGGTAACCTGCGGAGGGAGGGCGGGGCTGAGGGAGTTTGGAACACTGCCCTCACTGAGGGAGTGGGTGTGGCCATCTCTGCTGTGACTGAACAAAGTGCAGGGGAGCAGGGGTCCCAGGGAAGGGCACTCAGAGCCCAGCAGGCCCAGTGTGGTTTCACAAGCATTTAGGCCCAGGCCAAAGGGTGCCTTCTTTGCCTGAACAGCTGCCCAAACTCTCTCCTTTCCACTCAGGCCACCCTCTTTCTTGAAGTGTGTGTGGAAGCTGTCCGCGCAGTACACCTCGCTGCACAGCTAACCATAGGACTGGGCATCGTAGCTTCCTGCCAGGTGACCGAAGTTCGCAGGAAGATGGGTCCCTGGGACACACACGGAGAGGCTCCTGCCCGGGCCACAGGCCGCCCACTGCCCCAGCCCCAGTTCAGCGGCCGAAAATCAGCCCTGTCTGAGTCTCCTGCCTCCAGAAGGAGTATTGGACCAACACTTCTAGAAAATGGGGTCCTTACGGGCAACTCATTGGAGGGACAGAAATAAATCTTTGCCGACTTTCTGCTGAAACTTAGGAGCGTTCACAACTAAGCCTCTTACAAGGTCAGCTGTTTAGCTAAACATGAGCTCATGATCTAAATTTACACAATAATGAAGAGATCAGCTACAAGGGGAGACAATCAGCAAAAACAATCAATACCAGAATTAGATTCCCAAGGCCATCCATCAGAAGTTGGAATAATCAGGTGCAACGCAGGATATATACATAAAACTGGAATTGAAACAAGAAACAAGGATGTTTTCAAAGTCTGGTAGGATCTCTAAAACATTATTAAAGTACATGTCATTGCTAAAGCTAAATACTCAAAGGTTGTGTAATACAACAGATTAATCATTGAGAAGAGTGAAATTATGCTGTTTTGAAAACTATCGCAGGTCAGATTTGCTGCTTAATTATATAAGAAGATTTCTATAAAACATACACATTATTTCAAAGACTTATTGGCTGTGAAATAAGTTAAGGGTATTTCAAATGGCTTGTCTGCAATGAAAGGTGCTTTGTAGGGAATCACAGAAAGTCGAGGGGAAAATATGTCAATATATACATTGCTATAGGTTGAACTAAGCCTTAAGACAGCAACAATATAGAGGACCTGACACTTAGTAACTTACAAGTAAGATGGAATCTTCAAAAGTTCAAGTATTTATAAGTAAAAATATTTATTAAAATGAATAACCAAGTATTTTAATTGACACCAGAAGATCAAACCAATAAACCCTGAGAACATAGATAAAAGATAAATAAAGATATGAGCAGAACTTAATACAACAGCAAACATATAAAATTGAGGTGATTTAGTAAGTCCAAAGAATATTCTTTGAAAAGATTGAAAAGACACACTTTGATTAAGAAAACAAAAATATAACTAAAGAATATACAGAAAGAGTCAGAACAATGTTATAGCAGAGAATATATGAAATGCCAGGAAATTTGAACATTTCTGTAAAGGGGACCATTTCCTAGCTCCTAAAGTTTACCAAAACTGACACAAGAGGAAGTCATTTAAGGTCATCATGTCTGCCCTTGGCATTCTCGGAACGCCCTGGCCTCAGAATGCAGCATCTGTAGTCCATGGTAACCTGCGGAGAGGGGGTGGGGCTGAGGGAGGTTGGAACACTGCCCTCACTGAGGGAGTGGGTGTGGCCATCTCTGCTGTGACTGAACAAAGGCAGTGGAGCAAGGTGCCCAAGGCAGGGCCCTCAGAGCCCGGCAGGCCCAGTGGGGTGTCACAAGCATTTAGGCCCAGGGCAAAGGGTGCCTTCTTTGTCTGAACTGCTGCCCAATCTCTCACCTTTCCACTCAGGCCGCCCTCTTACTTGAAGAGTGTGTGGAAGCTGTCCGCCCAGTACACCTCGCTGCACAGCTAACCATAGGTATGGGCATGGTAGCTTCCTGCCAGGTGACAGAAGTTTGCAGGTAGATGGGTCCCTGGGACACACGCGGAGAGGCTCCTGCCCGGGCCACAGGCCGCCCACTGCCCCAGCCGCAGATCGGGGTCCGCAAAACAGCCCTGTCTGAGTCCCCTGCCTCTAGAGGGAGTATTGGACAAACACTTCTAGAAAATGGGGTCCTCACAGGCAACTCATTGGAGGGACACAAATAAATCTTTGCCGACATTCTGCTGAAACTTAGGAGCGTTCACACCTAACCCTTTTACAAGGTCAGCTGTTTAGCTAAACATGAGCTCATGATCTAAATTTACACAATAATGAAGAGATCAGCTACAAGGGGAGACAATCAGAAAAAACAATCAATACCATTATTAGATTCCCAAAGCCATCCATCAGATGTTGGAATATTCAGGTGCAAGGCAGGATATATACATAAAACTGGAACTGAAACAAGAAACAAGGATGTTTTCAAAGTCTGGTAGGATCTCTAAAACATTTTTAAAATACATGTCATTGATAAAGCTAACTACTCAAAGGTTGTGTAATACAACAGATTAATCATTGAGAAGAGTGAAATTATGCTGTTTCGAAAACTATGGCAGGTCAGATTTTCTGCCTAATTATATAAGAAGATTTCTCTAAAACATACACATTATTTCAAAGAGTTATTGGCTGTGAAATAACTTAAGGGTATTTCAAATGGCTTGTCTGCAATGAAAGGTGCTATGTAGGGAATCACAGAAAGTCCAGGGGAAAATATGTCAATATATACATTGCTATAGGTTAAAGTAAGCCTTAGGACAGCAACAATATAGAGGACCTGACCCTTAGAAACATACAAGTAAGCCGGAATGTTCAAAAGTTCCAATCTTTATAAGTAAAAAGATTTATTAAAATGAATAACCAAGTGTTTTAATTGACATCAGAAGATCAAACCAATAAACCCTGAGAACATAGATAAAAGAAAATTAAAGATATGAGCAGAACTTAATACAACAGCAAACGTATAAAATTGAGGTGATTTAGTAAGTCCAAAGAATATTCTTTGAAAAGATTTAAAAGACACACTTTGAGTAAGGAAAACAAAAACATAAGTAAAGAATATATAGAAAGAGTCAGGACAATGTTATAGCAAAGAATATATGAAATGCCAGTAAATTTGAATATTTCTGTAAAGGGGACCATTTCCTAGCTCCTAAAGTTTACCAAAACTGAGACAAGAGGAAATCATTTAAGGTCCTCATGCCTGCCCTTGGCATTCTGAGAACGCCCTGGCCTCAGAATGCAGCATTTGTAGTCCATGGTAACCTGCGGAGGGGGGGCAGGGCTGAGGCAGGTTGGAACACTGCCCTCACTGAGGGAGTGGGTGTGGCCATCTCTGCTGTGACTGAACAAAGTGCAGGGGAGCAGGGGTCCCAGGGAAGGGCACTCAGAGCCCAGCAGGCCCAGTGTGGTTTCACAAGCATTTAGGCCCAGGCCAAAGGGTGCCTTCTTTGCCTGAACAGCTGCCCAAACTCTCTCCTTTCCACTCAGGCCACCCTCTTTCTTGAAGTGTGTGTGGAAGCTGTCCGCGCAGTACACCTCGCTGCACAGCTAACCATAGGACTGGGCATCGTAGCTTCCTGCCAGGTGACGGAAGTTCGCAGGAAGATGGGTCCCTGGGACACACACGGAGAGGCTCCTGCCCAGGCCACAGGCCGCCCACTGCCCCAGCCCCAGTTCAGCGGCCAAAAATCAGCCCTGTCTGAGTCTCCTGCCTCTAGAAGGAGTATTGGACCAACACTTCTAGAAAATGGGGTCCTCACGGGCAACTCATTGGAGGGACAGAAATAATCTTTGCCGACTTTCTGCTGAAACTTAGGAGTGTTCACACCTAAGCCTCTTACAAGGTCAGCTCTTTAGCTAAACATGAGCTCATTATCGAAATTTACACAATAATGAAGTGATCAGCTACAAGGGGAGACAATCAGCAAAAACAATCAATACCAGAATTAGATTCCCAAGGCCATCCATCAGATGTTGGAATAATCAGGTGCAAGGCAGGATATATACATAACATTGGAACTGAAACAAGAAACAAGGGTGTTTTCAAATTCTGGTACGATCTCTAAAACATTTTTAAAGTACATGTCATTGATAAAGCTAAATACTCAAAGGTTGTGTAATACAACAGATTAATCATTGAGAAGAGTGAAATTATGCTGTTTTGAAAATTATGGCAGGTGAGATTTTCTTCCTAATTATATAAGAAGATTTCTCTAAAACATACACATTATTTCAAAGACTTATTGGCTGTGAAATAAGTTAAGGGTATTTCAAATGGCTTGTCTGCAATGAAAGGTGCTATGTAGGGAATCACAGAAAGTCGAGGGGAAAATATGTCAATATATACATTGCTATACGTAGAACTAAGCCTTAGGACAGCAACAATGTAGAGGACCTGACACTTAGAAACTTGAAAGTAAGCTGGAATCTTCAAAAGTTCAAATCTGTATAAGTAAAAAGATTTATTAAAATGAATAACCAAGTGTTTTAATTGACATCAGAAGATCAAACCAATAAACCCTGAGAACATAGATAAAAGATAAATAAAGATATGAGCAGAACTTAATACAACAGCAAACGTATAAAATTGAGGTGATTTAGTAAGTCCAAAGAATATTCTTTGAAAAGATTGAAAAGACACACTTTGATTAAGGAAAACAAAAACATAAGTGAAGAATATACAGAAAGAATCAGGACAATGTTATAGCAGAGAATATATGAAATGCCAGTAAATTTGAACATTTCTGTAAAGGGGACCATTTCCTAGCTCCTAAAGTTTACCAAAACTGACACAAGAGGAAGTCATTTAAGGTCATCATGTCTGCCCTTGGCATTCTCGGAACGCCCTGGCCTCAGAATGCAGCAACTGTAGTCCATGGTAACCTGAGGAGAGGGGGCGGGGCTGAGGCAGGTTGGAACACTGCCCTCACTGAGGGAGTGGGTGTGGCCATCTCTGCTGTGACTGAACAAAGGGCAGGGGAGCATGGGGCCGAGGGCAGGGCCGTCAGAGCCCGGCAGGCCCAGTGGGGTGTCACAAGCATTTAGGCCCAGGCCAAAGGGCGCCTTCTTTGTCTGAACAGCTGCCCAAACTCTCACCTTTCCACTCAGGCCGCCCTCTTACTTGAAGTGTGTGTGGAACCTCTCCACGCAGTACACCTCGCTGCACAGCTAACCATAGGTCAGGGCATCGTAGCTTCCTGCCAGGTGACCGATGTTCGCAGGTAGATCGGTCCCTGGGACACACGCGGAGAGGCTCCTGCCCGGGCCACAGGCCGCCCACTACCCCAGCCCCAGATTGGTGCCGCACAGCAGCCCTGTCTGAGTCCCCTCCCTCTAGAGGGAGTATTTAACCAACACTTCTAGAAAACGGAGTCCTCGTGCGCAACTCATTGGAGGGACACAAATAAATCTTTGCCGACTTTCTGCTGAAACTTAGGAGCATTCACACCTAAGCCTCTTACACGGTCAGCTGTTTAGCTAAACATGAGCTCATGATCTAAATTTACACAATAATGAAGAGATCAGCTACAAGGGGAGACAATCAGCAAAAACAATCAATACCAGAATTAGATTCCCAAGGCCATCCATCAGAAGTTGGAATAATCAGGTGCAAGGCAGGATATATACATAAAACTGGAACTGAAACAAGAAACAAGGATGTTTTCAAAGTCTGGTAGGATCTCTAAAACATTATTAAAGTACATGTCATTGATAAAGCTAAATACTCAAAGGTTGTGTAATACAACAGATTAATCATTGAGAAGAGTGAAATTATGCTGTTTTGAAAACCATCGCAGGTCAGATTTGTGCTTAATTATATAAGAAGATTTCTATAAAACATACACATTATTTCAAAGACTTATTGGCTGTGAAATAAGTTAAGGGTATTTCAAATGGCTTGTCTGCATTGAAAGGTGCTTTGTAGGGAATCACAGAAAGTCGAGGGGAAAATATGTCAATATATACATTGCTATAGGTTGAACTAAGCCTTAAGACAGCAACAATATAGAGGACCTGACACTTAGTAACTTACAAGTAAGATGGAATCTTCAAAAGTTCAAGTATTTATAAGTAAAAATATTTATTAAAATGAATAACCAAGTATTTTAATTGACACCAGAAGATCAAACCAATAAACCCTGAGAACATAGATAAAAGATAAATAAAGATATGAGCAGAACTTAATACAACAGCAAACGTATAAAATTGAGGTGATTTAGTAAGTCCAAAGAATATTCTTTGAAAAGATTGAAAAGACACACTTTGATTAAGAAAACAAAAACATAACTAAAGAATATACAGAAAGAGTCAGAACAATGTTATAGCAGAGAATATATGAAATGCCAGTAAATTTGAACATTTCTGTAAAGGGGACCATTTCCTAGCTCCTAAAGTTTACCAAAACTGACACAAGAGGAAGTCATTTAAGGTCATCATGTCTGCCCTTGGCATTCTCGGAACGCCCTGGCCTCAGAATGCAGCATCTGTAGTCCATGGTAACCTGCGGAGAGGGGGTGGGGCTGAGGGAGGTTGGAACACTGCCTTCACTGAGGGAGTGGGTGTGGCCATCTCTGCTGTGACTGAACAAAGGCAGTGGAGCAAGGTGCCCAAGGCAGGGCCCTCAGAGCACGGCAGGCCCAGTGGGGTTTCACAAGCTTTTAGGCCCAGGGCAAAGGGTGCCTTCTTTGTCTGAACTGCTGCTCAATCTCTCACCTTTCCACTCAGGCCGCCCTCTTACTTGAAGAGTGTGTGGAAGCTGTCCGCGCAGTACACCTCGCTGCACAGCTAACCATAGGTATGGGCATCGTAGCTTCCTGCCAGGTGACCGAAGTTCGCAGGTAGATGGGTCCCTGGGACACACGCGGAGAGGCTCCTGCCCGGGCCACAGGCCGCCCAAGGCCCCCGCCGCAGATCGGGGTCCGCAAAACAGCCCTGTCTGAGACCCCTGCCTCTAGAGGGAGTATTGGACCAACACTTCTAGAAAATGGGGTCCTCGCAGGCAACTCATTTGAGGGACACAAATAAATCTTTGCCGACATTCTGCTGAAACTTAGGAGCGTTCACAACTAACCCTCTTACAAGGTCAGCTGTTTAGCTAAACATGAGCTCATGATCTAAATTTACACAATAATGAAGAGATCAGCTACAAGGGGAGACAATCAGCAAAAACAATCAATACCAGAATTAGATTCCCAAGGCCATCCATCAGAAGTTGGAATAATCAGGTGCAAGGCAGGATATATACATAAAACTGGAACTGAAACAAGAAACAAGGATGTTTTCAAAGTCTGGTAGGATCTCTAAAACATTATTAAAGTACATGTCATTGATAAAGCTAAATACTCAAAGGTTGTGTAATACAACAGATTAATCATTGAGAAGAGTGAAATTATGCTGTTTTGAAAACCATCGCAGGTCAGATTTGTGCTTAATTATATAAGAAGATTTCTATAAAACATACACATTATTTCAAAGACTTATTGGCTGTGAAATAAGTTAAGGGTATTTCAAATGGCTTGTCTGCATTGAAAGGTGCTTTGTAGGGAATCACAGAAAGTCGAGGGGAAAATATGTCAATATATACATTGCTATAGGTTGAACTAAGCCTTAAGACAGCAACAATATAGAGGACCTGACACTTAGTAACTTACAAGTAAGATGGAATCTTCAAAAGTTCAAGTATTTATAAGTAAAAATATTTATTAAAATGAATAACCAAGTATTTTAATTGACACCAGAAGATCAAACCAATAAACCCTGAGAACATAGATAAAAGATAAATAAAGATATGAGCAGAACTTAATACAACAGCAAACGTATAAAATTGAGGTGATTTAGTAAGTCCAAAGAATATTCTTTGAAAAGATTGAAAAGACACACTTTGATTAAGAAAACAAAAACATAACTAAAGAATATACAGAAAGAGTCAGAACAATGTTATAGCAGAGAATATATGAAATGCCAGTAAATTTGAACATTTCTGTAAAGGGGACCATTTCCTAGCTCCTAAAGTTTACCAAAACTGACACAAGAGGAAGTCATTTAAGGTCATCATGTCTGCCCTTGGCATTCTCGGAACGCCCTGGCCTCAGAATGCAGCATCTGTAGTCCATGGTAACCTGCGGAGAGGGGGTGGGGCTGAGGGAGGTTGGAACACTGCCCTCACTGAGGGAGTGGGTGTGGCCATCTCTGCTGTGACTGAACAAAGGCAGTGGAGCAAGGTGCCCAAGGCAGGGCCCTCAGAGCACGGCAGGCCCAGTGGGGTTTCACAAGCTTTTAGGCCCAGGGCAAAGGGTGCCTTCTTTGTCTGAACTGCTGCCCAATCTCTCACCTTTCCACTCAGGCCGCCCTCTTACTTGAAGAGTGTGTGGAAGCTGTCCGCGCAGTACACCTCGCTGCACAGCTAACCATAGGTATGGGCATCGTAGCTTCCTGCCAGGTGACCGAAGTTCGCAGGTAGATGGGTCCCTGGGACACACGCGGAGAGGCTCCTGCCCGGGCCACAGGCCGCCCAAGGCCCCCGCCGCAGATCGGGGTCCGCAAAACAGCCCTGTCTGAGACCCCTGCCTCTAGAGGGAGTATTGGACCAACACTTCTAGAAAATGGGGTCCTCACAGGCAACTCATTTGAGGGACACAAATAAATCTTTGCCGACATTCTGCTGAAACTTAGGAGCATTCACAAATAACCCTCTTACAAGGTCAGCTGTTTAGCTAAACATGAGCTCATGATCTAAATTTACACAATAATGAAGAGATCAGCTACAAGGGGAGACAATCAGAAAAAACAATCAATACCATAATTAGATTCCCAAAGCCATCCATCAGATGTTGGAATATTCAGGTGCAAGGCAGGATATATACATAAAACTGGAACTGAAACAAGAAACAAGGATGTTTTCAAAGTCTGGTAGGATCTCTAAAACATTTTTAAAGTACATGTCATTGATAAAGCTAAATAGTCAAAGGTTGTGTAATACAACAGATTAATCATTGAGAAGAGTGAAATTATGCTGTTTCGAAAACTATGGCAGGTCAGATTTTCTGCCTAATTATATAAGAAGATTTATCTAAAACATACACATTATTTCAAAGAGTTATTGGCTGTGAAATAACATAAGGGTATTTCAAATGGCTTGTCTGCAATGAAAGGTGCTATGTAGGGAATCACAGAAAGTCCAGGGGAAATTATGTCAATATATACATTGCTATAGGTTAAAGTAAGCCTTAGGACAGCAACAATGTAGAGGACCTGACCCTTAGAAACTTACAAGTAAGCCGGAATGTTCAAAAGTTCCAATCTTTATAAGTAAAAAGATTTATTAAAATGAATAACCAAGTGTTTTAATTGACATCAGAAGATCAAACCAATAAACCCTGAGAACATAGATAAAAGAAAAATAAAGATATGAGCAGAACTTAATACAACAGCAAACGTATAAAATTGAGGTGATTTAGTAAGTCCAAAGAATATTCTTTGAAAAGATTTAAAAGACACACTTTGAGTAAGGAAAACAAAAACATAAGTAAAGAATATATAGAAAGAGTCAGGACAATGTTATAGCAAAGAATATATGAAATGCCAGTAAATTTGAATATTTCTGTAAAGGGGACCATTTCCTAGCTCCTAAAGTTTACCAAAACTGAGACAAGAGGAAATCATTTAAGGTCCTCATGCCTGCCCTTGGCATTCTGAGAACGCCCTGGCCTCAGAATGCAGCATCTGTAGTCCATGGTAACCTGCGGAGGGAGGGCGGGGCTGAGGGAGTTTGGAACACTGCCCTCACTGAGGGAGTGGGTGTGGCCATCTCTGCTGTGACTGAACAAAGTGCAGGGGAGCAGGGGTCCCAGGGAAGGGCACTCAGAGCCCAGCAGGCCCAGTGTGGTTTCACAAGCATTTAGGCCCAGGCCAAAGGGTGCCTTCTTTGCCTGAACAGCTGCCCAAACTCTCTCCTTTCCACTCAGGCCACCCTCTTTCTTGAAGTGTGTGTGGAAGCTGTCCGCGCAGTACACCTCGCTGCACAGCTAACCATAGGACTGGGCATCGTAGCTTCCTGCCAGGTGACCGAAGTCCGCAGGAAGATGGGTCCCTGGGACACACACGGAGAGGCTCCTGCCCGGGCCACAGGCCGCCCACTGCCCCAGCCCCAGTTCAGCGGCCGAAAATCAGCCCTGTCTGAGTCTCCTGCCTCCAGAAGGAGTATTGGACCAACACTTCTAGAAAATGGGGTCCTTACGGGCAACTCATTGGAGGGACAGAAATAAATCTTTGCCGACTTTCTGCTGAAACTTAGGAGCGTTCACAACTAAGCCTCTTACAAGGTCAGCTGTTTAGCTAAACATGAGCTCATGATCTAAATTTACACAATAATGAAGAGATCAGCTACAAGGGGAGACAATCAGCCAAAACAATCAATACCAGAATTAGATTCCCAAGGCCATCCATCAGAAGTTGGAATAATCAGGTGCAACGCAGGATATATACATAAAACTGGAATTGAAACAAGAAACAAGGATGTTTTCAAAGTCTGGTAGGATCTCTAAAACATTATTAAAGTACATGTCATTGCTAAAGCTAAATACTCAAAGGTTGTGTAATACAACAGATTAATCATTGAGAAGAGTGAAATTATGCTGTTTTGAAAACTATCGCAGGTCAGATTTGCTGCTTAATTATATAAGAAGATTTCTATAAAACATACACATTATTTCAAAGACTTATTGGCTGTGAAATAAGTTAAGGGTATTTCAAATGGCTTGTCTGCAATGAAAGGTGCTTTGTAGGGAATCACAGAAAGTCGAGGGGAAAATATGTCAATATATACATTGCTATAGGTTGAACTAAGCCTTAAGACAGCAACAATATAGAGGACCTGACACTTAGTAACTTACAAGTAAGATGGAATCTTCAAAAGTTCAAGTATTTATAAGTAAAAATATTTATTAAAATGAATAACCAAGTATTTTAATTGACACCAGAAGATCAAACCAATAAACCCTGAGAACATAGATAAAAGATAAATAAAGATATGAGCAGAACTTAATACAACAGCAAACATATAAAATTGAGGTGATTTAGTAAGTCCAAAGAATATTCTTTGAAAAGATTGAAAAGACACACTTTGATTAAGAAAACAAAAATATAACTAAAGAATATACAGAAAGAGTCAGAACAATGTTATAGCAGAGAATATATGAAATGCCAGGAAATTTGAACATTTCTGTAAAGGGGACCATTTCCTAGCTCCTAAAGTTTACCAAAACTGACACAAGAGGAAGTCATTTAAGGTCATCATGTCTGCCCTTGGCATTCTCGGAACGCCCTGGCCTCAGAATGCAGCATCTGTAGTCCATGGTAACCTGCGGAGAGGGGGTGGGGCTGAGGGAGGTTGGAACACTGCCCTCACTGAGGGAGTGGGTGTGGCCATCTCTGCTGTGACTGAACAAAGGCAGTGGAGCAAGGTCCCCAAGGCAGGGCCCTCAGAGCCCGGCAGGCCCAGTTGGGTGTCACAAGCATTTAGGCCCAGGGCAAAGGGTGCCTTCTTTGTCTGAACTGCTGCCCAATCTCTCACCTTTCCACTCAGGCCGCCCTCTTACTTGAAGAGTGTGTGGAAGCTGTCCGCCCAGTACACCTCGCTGCACAGCTAACCATAGGTATGGGCATGGTAGCTTCCTGCCAGGTGACAGAAGTTCGCAGGTAGATGGGTCCCTGGGACACACGCGGAGAGGCTCCTGCCCGGGCCACAGGCCGCCCACTGCCCCAGCCGCAGATCGGGGTCCGCAAAACAGCCCTGTCTGAGTCCCCTGCCTCTAGAGGGTGTATTGGACCAACACTTCTAGAAAATGGGGTCCTCACAGGCAACTCATTGGAGGGACACAAATAAATCTTTGCCGACATTCTGCTGAAACTTAGGAGCGTTCACACCTAACCCTTTTACAAGGTCAGCTGTTTAGCTAAACATGAGCTCATGATCTAAATTTACACAATAATGAAGAGATCAGCTACAAGGGGAGACAATCAGAAAAAACAATCAATACCATTATTAGATTCCCAAAGCCATCCATCAGATGTTGGAATATTCAGGTGCAAGGCAGGATATATACATAAAACTGGAACTGAAACAAGAAACAAGGATGTTTTCAAAGTCTGGTAGGATCTCTAAAACATTTTTAAAATACATGTCATTGATAAAGCTAACTACTCAAAGGTTGTGTAATACAACAGATTAATCATTGAGAAGAGTGAAATTATGCTGTTTCGAAAACTATGGCAGGTCAGATTTTCTGCCTAATTATATAAGAAGATTTCTCTAAAACATACACATTATTTCAAAGAGTTATTGGCTGTGAAATAACTTAAGGGTATTTCAAATGGCTTGTCTGCAATGAAAGGTGCTATGTAGGGAATCACAGAAAGTCCAGGGGAAAATATGTCAATATATACATTGCTATAGGTTAAAGTAAGCCTTAGGACAGCAACAATATAGAGGACCTGACCCTTAGAAACTTACAAGTAAGCCGGAATGTTCAAAAGTTCCAATCTTTATAAGTAAAAAGATTTATTAAAATGAATAACCAAGTGTTTTAATTGACATCAGAAGATCAAACCAATAAACCCTGAGAACATAGATAAAACAAAATTAAAGATATGAGCAGAACTTAATACAACAGCAAACGTATAAAATTGAGGTGATTTAGTAAGTCCAAAGAATATTCTTTGAAAAGATTTAAAAGACACACTTTGAGTAAGGAAAACAAAAACATAAGTAAAGAATATATAGAAAGAGTCAGGACAATGTTATAGCAAAGAATATATGAAATGCCAGTAAATTTGAATATTTCTGTAAAGGGGACCATTTCCTAGCTCCTAAAGTTTACCAAAACTGAGACAAGAGGAAATCATTTAAGGTCCTCATGCCTGCCCTTGGCATTCTGAGAACGCCCTGGCCTCAGAATGCAGCATCTGTAGTCCATGGTAACCTACGGAGGGGGGGCGGGGCTGAGGGAGTTTGGAACACTGCCCTCACTGAGGGAGTGGGTGTGGCCATCTCTGCTGTAACTGAACAAAGTGCAGGGGAGCAGGGGTCCCAGGGAAGGGCACTCAGAGCCCAGCAGGCCCAGTGTGGTTTCACAAGCATTTAGGCCCAGGCCAAAGGGTGCCTTCTTTGCCTGAACAGCTGCCCAAACTCTCTCCTTTCCACTCAGGCCACCCTCTTTCTTGAAGTGTGTGTGGAAGCTGTCCGCGCAGTACACCTCGCTGCACAGCTAACCATAGGACTGGGCATCGTAGCTTCCTGCCAGGTAACCGAAGTTCGCAGGAAGATGGGTCCCTGGGACACACACGGAGAGGCTCCTGCCCGGGCCACAGGCCGCCCACTGCCCCAGCCCCAGTTCAGCGGCCAAAAATCAGCCCTGTCTGAGTCTCCTGCCTCTAGAAGGAGTATTGGACCAACACTTCTAGAAAATGGGGTCCTCACGGGCAACTCATTGGAGGGACAGAAATAATCTTTGCCGACTTTCTGCTGAAACTTAGGAGTGTTCACACCTAAGCCTCTTACAAGGTCAGCTCTTTAGCTAAACATGAGCTCATTATCGAAATTTACACAATAATGAAGTGATCAGCTACAAGGGGAGACAATCAGCATAAACAATCAATACCAGAATTAGATTCCCAAGGCCATCCATCAGATGTTGGAATAATCAGGTGCAAGGCAGGATATATACATAACATTGGAACTGAAACAAGAAACAAGGGTGTTTTCAAATTCTGGTACGATCTCTAAAATATTTTTAAAGTACATGTCATTGATAAAGCTAAATAGTCAAAGGTTGTGTAATACAACAGATTAATCATTGAGAAGAGTGAAATTATGCTGTTTTGAAAATTATGGCAGGTGAGATTTTCTTCCTAATTATATAAGAAGATTTCTCTAAAACATACACATTATTTCGAAGACTTATTGGCTGTGAAATAAGTTAAGGGTATTTCAAATGGCTTGTCTGCATTGAAAGGTGCTATGTAGGGAATCACAGAAAGTCGAGGGGAAAATATGTCAATATATACATTGCTATACGTAGAACTAAGCCTTAGGACAGCAACAATGTAGAGGACCTGACACTTAGAAACTTGCAAGTAAGCTGGAATCTTCAAAAGTTCAAATATGTATAAGTAAAAAGATTTATAAAATGAATAACCAAGTGTTTTAATTGACATCAGAAGATCAAACCAATAAACCCTGAGAACATAGATAAAAGATAAATAAAGATATGAGCAGAACTTAATACAACAGCAAACGTATAAAATTGAGGTGATTTAGTAAGTCCAAAGAATATTCTTTGAAAAGATTGAAAAGACACACTTTGATTAAGGAAAACAAAAACATAAGTGAAGAATATACAGAAAGAATCAGGACAATGTTATAGCAGAGAATATATGAAATGCCAGTAAATTTGAACATTTCTGTAAAGGGGACCATTTCCTAGCTCCTAAAGTTTACCAAAACTGACACAAGAGGAAGTCATTTAAGGTCATCATGTCTGCCCTTGGCATTCTCGGAACGCCCTGGCCTCAGAATGCAGCAACTGTAGTCCATGGTAACCTGAGGAGAGGGGGCGGGGCTGAGGCAGGTTGGAACACTGCCCTCACTGAGGGAGTGGGTGTGGCCATCTCTGCTGTGACTGAACAAAGGGCAGGGGAGCATGGGGCCGAGGGCAGGGCCGTCAGAGCCCGGCAGGCCCAGTGGGGTGTCACAAGCATTTAGGCCCAGGCCAAAGGGCGCCTTCTTTGTCTGAACAGGTGCCCAAACTCTCACCTTTCCACTCAGGCCGCCCTCTTACTTGAAGTGTGTGTGGAACCTCTCCACGCAGTACCCCTCGCTGCACAGCTAACCATAGGTCAGGGCATCGTAGCTTCCTGCCAGGTGACCGATGTTCGCAGGTAGATCGGTCCCTGGGACACACGCGGAGAGGCTCCTGCCCGGGCCACAGGCCGCCCACTACCCCAGCCCCAGATTGGTGCCGCACAGCAGCCCTGTCTGAGTCCCCTCCCTCTAGAGGGAGTATTTAACCAACACTTCTAGAAAACGGAGTCCTCGTGCGCAACTCATTTGAGGGACACAAATAAATCTTTGCCGACTTTCTGCTGAAACTTAGGAGCATTCACACCTAAGCCTCTTACACGGTCAGCTGTTTAGCTAAACATGAGCTCATGATCTAAATTTACACAATAATGAAGAGATCAGCTACAAGGGGAGACAATCAGCAAAAACAATCAATACCAGAATTAGATTCCCAAGGCCATCCATCAGAAGTTGGAATAATCAGGTGCAAGGCAGGATATATACATAAAACTGGAACTGAAACAAGAAACAAGGATGTTTTCAAAGTCTGGTAGGATCTCTAAAACATTATTAAAGTACATGTCATTGATAAAGCTAAATACTCAAAGGTTGTGTAATACAACAGATTAATCATTGAGAAGAGTGAAATTATGCTGTTTTGAAAACCATCGCAGGTCAGATTTGTGCTTAATTATATAAGAAGATTTCTATAAAACATACACATTATTTCAAAGACTTATTGGCTGTGAAATAAGTTAAGGGTATTTCAAATGGCTTGTCTGCATTGAAAGGTGCTTTGTAGGGAATCACAGAAAGTCGAGGGGAAAATATGTCAATATATACATTGCTATAGGTTGAACTAAGCCTTAAGACAGCAACAATATAGAGGACCTGACACTTAGTAACTTACAAGTAAGATGGAATCTTCAAAAGTTCAAGTATTTATAAGTAAAAATATTTATTAAAATGAATAACCAAGTATTTTAATTGACACCAGAAGATCAAACCAATAAACCCTGAGAACATAGATAAAAGATAAATAAAGATATGAGCAGAACTTAATACAACAGCAAACGTATAAAATTGAGGTGATTTAGGAAGTCCAAAGAATATTCTTTGAAAAGATTGAAAAGACACACTTTGATTAAGAAAACAAAAACATAACTAAAGAATATACAGAAAGAGTCAGAACAATGTTATAGCAGAGAATATATGAAATGCCAGTAAATTTGAACATTTCTGTAAAGGGGACCATTTCCTAGCTCCTAAAGTTTACCAAAACTGACACAAGAGGAAGTCATTTAAGGTCATCATGTCTGCCCTTGGCATTCTCGGAACGCCCTGGCCTCAGAATGCAGCATCTGTAGTCCATGGTAACCTGCGGAGAGGGGGTGGGGCTGAGGGAGGTTGGAACACTGCCCTCACTGAGGGAGTGGGTGTGGCCATCTCTGCTGTGACTGAACAAAGGCAGTGGAGCAAGGTGCCCAAGGCTGGGCCCTCAGAGCACGGCAGGCCCAGTGGGGTTTCACAAGCATTTAGGCCCAGGGCAAAGGGTGCCTTCTTTGTCTGAACTGCTGCCCAATCTCTCACCTTTCCACTCAGGCCGCCCTCTTACTTGAAGAGTGTGTGGAAGCTGTCCGCGCAGTACACCTTGCTGCACAGCTAACCATAGGTATGGGCATCGTAGCTTCCTGCCAGGTGACCGAAGTTCGCAGGTAGATGGGTCCCTGGGACACACGCGGAGAGTCTCCTGCCCGGGCCACAGGCCGCCCAAGGCCCCCGCCGCAGATCGGGGTCCGCAAAACAGCCCTGTCTGAGACCCCTGCCTCTAGAGGGAGTATTGGACCAACACTTCTAGAAAATGGGGTCCTCGCAGGCAACTCATTTGAGGGACACAAAAAAATCTTTGCCGACATTCTGCTGAAACTTAGGAGCGTTCACAACTAACCCTCTTACAAGGTCAGCTGTTTAGCTAAACATGAGCTCATGATCTAAATTTACACAATAATGAAGAGATCAGCTACAAGGGGAGACAATCAGAAAAAACAATCAATACCATAATTAGATTCCCAAAGCCATCCATCAGATGTTGGAATATTCAGGTGCAAGGCAGGATATATACATAAAACTGGAACTGAAACAAGAAACAAGGATGGTTTCAAAGTCTGGTAGGATCTCTAAAACATTTTTAAAGTACATGTCATTGATAAAGCTAAATAGTCAAAGGTTGTGTAATACAACAGATTAATCATTGAGAAGAGTGAAATTATGCTGTTTCGAAAACTATGGCAGGTCAGATTTTCTGCCTAATTATATAAGAAGATTTATCTAAAACATACACATTATTTCAAAGAGTTATTGGCTGTGAAATAACTTAAGGGTATTTCAAATGGCTTGTCTGCAATGAAAGGTGCTATGTAGGGAATCACAGAAAGTCCAGGGGAAAATATGTCAATATATACATTGCTATAGGTTAAAGTAAGCCTTAGGACAGCAACAATGTAGAGGACCTGACCCTTAGAAACTTACAAGTAAGCCGGAATGTTCAAAAGTTCCAATCTTTATAAGTAAAAAGATTTATTAAAATGAATAAGCAAGTGTTTTAATTGACATCAGAAGATCAAACCAATAAACCCTGAGAACATAGTTAAAAGAAAAATAAAGATATGAGCAGAACTTAATACAACAGCAAACGTATAAAATTGAGGTGATTTAGTAAGTCCAAAGAATATTCTTTGAAAAGATTTAAAAGACACACTTTGAGTAAGGAAAACAAAAACATAAGTAAAGAATATATAGAAAGAGTCAGGACAATGTTATAGCAAAGAATATATGAAATGCCAGTAAATTTGAATATTTCTGTAAAGGGGACCATTTCCTAGCTCCTAAAGTTTACCAAAACTGAGACAAGAGGAAATCATTTAAGGTCCTCATGCCTGCCCTTGGCATTCTGAGAACGCCCTGGCCTCAGAATGCAGCATCTGTAGTCCATGGTAACCTGCGGAGGGAGGGCGGGGCTGAGGGAGTTTGGAACACTGCCCTCACTGAGGGAGTGGGTGTGGCCATCTCTGCTGTGACTGAACAAAGTGCAGGGGAGCAGGGGTCCCAGGGAAGGGCACTCAGAGCCCAGCAGGCCCAGTGTGGTTTCACAAGCATTTAGGCCCAGGCCAAAGGGTGCCTTCTTTGCCTGAACAGCTGCCCAAACTCTCTCCTTTCCACTCAGGCCACCCTCTTTCTTGAAGTGTGTGTGGAAGCTGTCCGCGCAGTACACCTCGCTGCACAGCTAACCATAGGACTGGGCATCGTAGCTTCCTGCCAGGTGACCGAAGTTCGCAGGAAGATGGGTCCCTGGGACACACACGGAGAGGCTCCTGCCCGGGCCACAGGCCGCCCACTGCCCCAGCCCCAGTTCAGCGGCCGAAAATCAGCCCTGTCTGAGTCTCCTGCCTCCAGAAGGAGTATTGGACCAACACTTCTAGAAAATGGGGTCCTTACGGGCAACTCATTGGAGGGACAGAAATAAATCTTTGCCGACTTTCTGCTGAAACTTAGGAGCGTTCACAACTAAGCCTCTTACAAGGTCAGCTGTTTAGCTAAACATGAGCTCATGATCTAAATTTACACAATAATGAAGAGATCAGCTACAAGGGGAGACAATCAGCAAAAACAATCAATACCAGAATTAGATTCCCAAGGCCATCCATCAGAAGTTGGAATAATCAGGTGCAACGCAGGATATATACATAAAACTGGAATTGAAACAAGAAACAAGGATGTTTTCAAAGTCTGGTAGGATCTCTAAAACATTATTAAAGTACATGTCATTGCTAAAGCTAAATACTCAAAGGTTGTGTAATACAACAGATTAATCATTGAGAAGAGTGAAATTATGCTGTTTTGAAAACTATCGCAGGTCAGATTTGCTGCTTAATTATATAAGAAGATTTCTATAAAACATACACATTATTTCAAAGACTTATTGGCTGTGAAATAAGTTAAGGGTATTTCAAATGGCTTGTCTGCAATGAAAGGTGCTTTGTAGGGAATCACAGAAAGTCGAGGGGAAAATATGTCAATATATACATTGCTATAGGTTGAACTAAGCCTTAAGACAGCAACAATATAGAGGACCTGACACTTAGTAACTTACAAGTAAGATGGAATCTTCAAAAGTTCAAGTATTTATAAGTAAAAATATTTATTAAAATGAATAACCAAGTATTTTAATTGACACCAGAAGATCAAACCAATAAACCCTGAGAACATAGATAAAAGATAAATAAAGATATGAGCAGAACTTAATACAACAGCAAACATATAAAATTGAGGTGATTTAGTAAGTCCAAAGAATATTCTTTGAAAAGATTGAAAAGACACACTTTGATTAAGAAAACAAAAATATAACTAAAGAATATACAGAAAGAGTCAGAACAATGTTATAGCAGAGAATATATGAAATGCCAGGAAATTTGAACATTTCTGTAAAGGGGACCATTTCCTAGCTCCTAAAGTTTACCAAAACTGACACAAGAGGAAGTCATTTAAGGTCATCATGTCTGCCCTTGGCATTCTCGGAACGCCCTGGCCTCAGAATGCAGCATCTGTAGTCCATGGTAACCTGCGGAGAGGGGGTGGGGCTGAGGGAGGTTGGAACACTGCCCTCACTGAGGGAGTGGGTGTGGCCATCTCTGCTGTGACTGAACAAAGGCAGTGGAGCAAGGTGCCCAAGGCAGGGCCCTCAGAGCCCGGCAGGCCCAGTGGGGTGTCACAAGCATTTAGGCCCAGGGCAAAGGGTGCCTTCTTTGTCTGAACTGCTGCCCAATCTCTCACCTTTCCACTCAGGCCGCCCTCTTACTTGAAGAGTGTGTGGAAGCTGTCCGCCCAGTACACCTCGCTGCACAGCTAACCATAGGTATGGGCATGGTAGCTTCCTGCCAGGTGACAGAAGTTTGCAGGTAGATGGGTCCCTGGGACACACGCGGAGAGGCTCCTGCCCGGGCCACAGGCCGCCCACTGCCCCAGCCGCAGATCGGGGTCCGCAAAACAGCCCTGTCTGAGTCCCCTGCCTCTAGAGGGAGTATTGGACAAACACTTCTAGAAAATGGGGTCCTCACAGGCAACTCATTGGAGGGACACAAATAAATCTTTGCCGACATTCTGCTGAAACTTAGGAGCGTTCACACCTAACCCTTTTACAAGGTCAGCTGTTTAGCTAAACATGAGCTCATGATCTAAATTTACACAATAATGAAGAGATCAGCTACAAGGGGAGACAATCAGAAAAAACAATCAATACCATTATTAGATTCCCAAAGCCATCCATCAGATGTTGGAATATTCAGGTGCAAGGCAGGATATATACATAAAACTGGAACTGAAACAAGAAACAAGGATGTTTTCAAAGTCTGGTAGGATCTCTAAAACATTTTTAAAATACATGTCATTGATAAAGCTAACTACTCAAAGGTTGTGTAATACAACAGATTAATCATTGAGAAGAGTGAAATTATGCTGTTTCGAAAACTATGGCAGGTCAGATTTTCTGCCTAATTATATAAGAAGATTTCTCTAAAACATACACATTATTTCAAAGAGTTATTGGCTGTGAAATAACTTAAGGGTATTTCAAATGGCTTGTCTGCAATGAAAGGTGCTATGTAGGGAATCACAGAAAGTCCAGGGGAAAATATGTCAATATATACATTGCTATAGGTTAAAGTAAGCCTTAGGACAGCAACAATATAGAGGACCTGACCCTTAGAAACTTACAAGTAAGCCGGAATGTTCAAAAGTTCCAATCTTTATAAGTAAAAAGATTTATTAAAATGAATAACCAAGTGTTTTAATTGACATCAGAAGATCAAACCAATAAACCCTGAGAACATAGATAAAAGAAAATTAAAGATATGAGCAGAACTTAATACAACAGCAAACGTATAAAATTGAGGTGATTTAGTAAGTCCAAAGAATATTCTTTGAAAAGATTTAAAAGACACACTTTGAGTAAGGAAAACAAAAACATAAGTAAAGAATATATAGAAAGAGTCAGGACAATGTTATAGCAAAGAATATATGAAATGCCAGTAAATTTGAATATTTCTGTAAAGGGGACCATTTCCTAGCTCCTAAAGTTTACCAAAACTGAGACAAGAGGAAATCATTTAAGGTCCTCATGCCTGCCCTTGGCATTCTGAGAACGCCCTGGCCTCAGAATGCAGCATTTGTAGTCCATGGTAACCTGCGGAGGGGGGGCAGGGCTGAGGCAGGTTGGAACACTGCCCTCACTGAGGGAGTGGGTGTGGCCATCTCTGCTGTGACTGAACAAAGTGCAGGGGAGCAGGGGTCCCAGGGAAGGGCACTCAGAGCCCAGCAGGCCCAGTGTGGTTTCACAAGCATTTAGGCCCAGGCCAAAGGGTGCCTTCTTTGCCTGAACAGCTGCCCAAACTCTCTCCTTTCCACTCAGGCCACCCTCTTTCTTGAAGTGTGTGTGGAAGCTGTCCGCGCAGTACACCTCGCTGCACAGCTAACCATAGGACTGGGCATCGTAGCTTCCTGCCAGGTGACGGAAGTTCGCAGGAAGATGGGTCCCTGGGACACACACGGAGAGGCTCCTGCCCAGGCCACAGGCCGCCCACTGCCCCAGCCCCAGTTCAGCGGCCAAAAATCAGCCCTGTCTGAGTCTCCTGCCTCTAGAAGGAGTATTGGACCAACACTTCTAGAAAATGGGGTCCTCACGGGCAACTCATTGGAGGGACAGAAATAATCTTTGCCGACTTTCTGCTGAAACTTAGGAGTGTTCACACCTAAGCCTCTTACAAGGTCAGCTCTTTAGCTAAACATGAGCTCATTATCGAAATTTACACAATAATGAAGTGATCAGCTACAAGGGGAGACAATCAGCAAAAACAATCAATACCAGAATTAGATTCCCAAGGCCATCCATCAGATGTTGGAATAATCAGGTGCAAGGCAGGATATATACATAACATTGGAACTGAAACAAGAAACAAGGGTGTTTTCAAATTCTGGTACGATCTCTAAAACATTTTTAAAGTACATGTCATTGATAAAGCTAAATAGTCAAAGGTTGTGTAATACAACAGATTAATCATTGAGAAGAGTGAAATTATGCTGTTTTGAAAATTATGGCAGGTGAGATTTTCTTCCTAATTATATAAGAAGATTTCTCTAAAACATACACATTATTTCAAAGACTTATTGGCTGTGAAATAAGTTAAGGGTATTTCAAATGGCTTGTCTGCAATGAAAGGTGCTATGTAGGGAATCACAGAAAGTCGAGGGGAAAATATGTCAATATATACATTGCTATACGTAGAACTAAGCCTTAGGACAGCAACAATGTAGAGGACCTGACACTTAGAAACTTGAAAGTAAGCTGGAATCTTCAAAAGTTCAAATCTGTATAAGTAAAAAGATTTATTAAAATGAATAACCAAGTGTTTTAATTGACATCAGAAGATCAAACCAATAAACCCTGAGAACATAGATAAAAGATAAATAAAGATATGAGCAGAACTTAATACAACAGCAAACGTATAAAATTGAGGTGATTTAGTAAGTCCAAAGAATATTCTTTGAAAAGATTGAAAAGACACACTTTGATTAAGGAAAACAAAAACATAAGTGAAGAATATACAGAAAGAATCAGGACAATGTTATAGCAGAGAATATATGAAATGCCAGTAAATTTGAACATTTCTGTAAAGGGGACCATTTCCTAGCTCCTAAAGTTTACCAAAACTGACACAAGAGGAAGTCATTTAAGGTCATCATGTCTGCCCTTGGCATTCTCGGAACGCCCTGGCCTCAGAATGCAGCAACTGTAGTCCATGGTAACCTGAGGAGAGGGGGCGGGGCTGAGGCAGGTTGGAACACTGCCCTCACTGAGGGAGTGGGTGTGGCCATCTCTGCTGTGACTGAACAAAGGGCAGGGGAGCATGGGGCCGAGGGCAGGGCCGTCAGAGCCCGGCAGGCCCAGTGGGGTGTCACAAGCATTTAGGCCCAGGCCAAAGGGCGCCTTCTTTGTCTGAACAGGTGCCCAAACTCTCACCTTTCCACTCAGGCCGCCCTCTTACTTGAAGTGTGTGTGGAACCTCTCCACGCAGTACACCTCGCTGCACAGCTAACCATAGGTCAGGGCATCGTAGCTTCCTGCCAGGTGACCGATGTTCGCAGGTAGATCGGTCCCTGGGACACACGCGGAGAGGCTCCTGCCCGGGCCACAGGCCGCCCACTACCCCAGCCCCAGATTGGTGCCGCACAGCAGCCCTGTCTGAGTCCCCTCCCTCTAGAGGGAGTATTTAACCAACACTTCTAGAAAACGGAGTCCTCGTGCGCAACTCATTGGAGGGACACAAATAAATCTTTGCCGACTTTCTGCTGAAACTTAGGAGCATTCACACCTAAGCCTCTTACACGGTCAGCTGTTTAGCTAAACATGAGCTCATGATCTAAATTTACACAATAATGAAGAGATCAGCTACAAGGGGAGACAATCAGCAAAAACAATCAATACCAGAATTAGATTCCCAAGGCCATCCATCAGAAGTTGGAATAATCAGGTGCAAGGCAGGATATATACATAAAACTGGAACTGAAACAAGAAACAAGGATGTTTTCAAAGTCTGGTAGGATCTCTAAAACATTATTAAAGTACATGTCATTGATAAAGCTAAATACTCAAAGGTTGTGTAATACAACAGATTAATCATTGAGAAGAGTGAAATTATGCTGTTTTGAAAACCATCGCAGGTCAGATTTGTGCTTAATTATATAAGAAGATTTCTATAAAACATACACATTATTTCAAAGACTTATTGGCTGTGAAATAAGTTAAGGGTATTTCAAATGGCTTGTCTGCATTGAAAGGTGCTTTGTAGGGAATCACAGAAAGTCGAGGGGAAAATATGTCAATATATACATTGCTATAGGTTGAACTAAGCCTTAAGACAGCAACAATATAGAGGACCTGACACTTAGTAACTTACAAGTAAGATGGAATCTTCAAAAGTTCAAGTATTTATAAGTAAAAATATTTATTAAAATGAATAACCAAGTATTTTAATTGACACCAGAAGATCAAACCAATAAACCCTGAGAACATAGATAAAAGATAAATAAAGATATGAGCAGAACTTAATACAACAGCAAACGTATAAAATTGAGGTGATTTAGTAAGTCCAAAGAATATTCTTTGAAAAGATTGAAAAGACACACTTTGATTAAGAAAACAAAAACATAACTAAAGAATATACAGAAAGAGTCAGAACAATGTTATAGCAGAGAATATATGAAATGCCAGTAAATTTGAACATTTCTGTAAAGGGGACCATTTCCTAGCTCCTAAAGTTTACCAAAACTGACACAAGAGGAAGTCATTTAAGGTCATCATGTCTGCCCTTGGCATTCTCGGAACGCCCTGGCCTCAGAATGCAGCATCTGTAGTCCATGGTAACCTGCGGAGAGGGGGTGGGGCTGAGGGAGGTTGGAACACTGCCTTCACTGAGGGAGTGGGTGTGGCCATCTCTGCTGTGACTGAACAAAGGCAGTGGAGCAAGGTGCCCAAGGCAGGGCCCTCAGAGCACGGCAGGCCCAGTGGGGTTTCACAAGCTTTTAGGCCCAGGGCAAAGGGTGCCTTCTTTGTCTGAACTGCTGCTCAATCTCTCACCTTTCCACTCAGGCCGCCCTCTTACTTGAAGAGTGTGTGGAAGCTGTCCGCGCAGTACACCTCGCTGCACAGCTAACCATAGGTATGGGCATCGTAGCTTCCTGCCAGGTGACCGAAGTTCGCAGGTAGATGGGTCCCTGGGACACACGCGGAGAGGCTCCTGCCCGGGCCACAGGCCGCCCAAGGCCCCCGCCGCAGATCGGGGTCCGCAAAACAGCCCTGTCTGAGACCCCTGCCTCTAGAGGGAGTATTGGACCAACACTTCTAGAAAATGGGGTCCTCGCAGGCAACTCATTTGAGGGACACAAATAAATCTTTGCCGACATTCTGCTGAAACTTAGGAGCGTTCACAACTAACCCTCTTACAAGGTCAGCTGTTTAGCTAAACATGAGCTCATGATCTAAATTTACACAATAATGAAGAGATCAGCTACAAGGGGAGACAATCAGAAAAAACAATCAATACCATAATTAGATTCCCAAAGCCATCCATCAGATGTTGGAATATTCAGGTGCAAGGCAGGATATATACATAAAACTGGAACTGAAACAAGAAACAAGGATGTTTTCAAAGTCTGGTAGGATCTCTAAAACATTTTTAAAGTACATGTCATTGATAAAGCTAACTACTCAAAGGTTGTGTAATACAACAGATTAATCATTGAGAAGAGTGAAATTATGCTGTTTCGAAAACTATGGCAGGTCAGATTTTCTGCCTAATTATATAAGAAGATTTCTCTAAAACATACACATTATTTCAAAGAGTTATTGGCTGTGAAATAACTTAAGGGTATTTCAAATGGCTTGTCTGCAATGAAAGGTGCTATGTAGGGAATCACAGAAAGTCCAGGGGAAAATATGTCAATATATACATTGCTATAGGTTAAAGTAAGCCTTAGGACAGCAACAATGTAGAGGACCTGACCCTTAGAAACTTACAAGTAAGCCGGAATGTTCAAAAGTTCCAATCTTTATAAGTAAAAAGATTTATTAAAATGAATAACCAAGTGTTTTAATTGACATCAGAAGATCAAACCAATAAACCCTGAGAACATAGATAAAAGATAAATAAAGATATGAGCAGAACTTAATACAACAGCAAACGTATAAAATTGAGGTGATTTAGTAAGTCCAAAGAATATTCTTTGAAAAGATTTAAAAGACACACTTTGAGTAAGGAAAACAAAAACATAAGTAAAGAATATATAGAAAGAGTCAGGACAATGTTATAGCAAAGAATATATGAAATGCCAGTAAATTTGAATATTTCTGTAAAGGGGACCATTTCCTAGCTCCTAAAGTTTACCAAAACTGAGACAAGAGGAAATCATTTAAGGTCCTCATGCCTGCCCTTGGCATTCTGAGAACACCCTGGCCTCAGAATGCAGCATCTGTAGTCCATGGTAACCTGCGGAGGGAGGGCGGGGCTGAGGGAGTTTGGAACACTGCCCTCACTGAGGGAGTGGGTGTGGCCATCTCTGCTGTGACTGAACAAAGTGCAGGGGAGCAGGGGTCCCAGGGAAGGGCACTCAGAGCCCAGCAGGCCCAGTGTGGTTTCACAAGCATTTAGGCCCAGGCCAAAGGGTGCCTTCTTTGCCTGAACAGCTGCCCAAACTCTCTCCTTTCCACTCAGGCCACCCTCTTTCTTGAAGTGTGTGTGGAAGCTGTCCGCGCAGTACACCTCGCTGCACAGCTAACCATAGGACTGGGCATCGTAGCTTCCTGCCAGGTGAACGAAGTTCGCAGGAAGATGGGTCCCTGGGACACACACGGAGAGGCTCCTGCCCGGGCCACAGGCCGCCCACTGCCCCAGCCCCAGTTCAGCGGCCGAAAATCAGCCCTGTCTGAGTCTCCTGCCTCCAGAAGGAGTATTGGACCAACACTTCTAGAAAATGGGGTCCTTACGGGGAACTCATTGGAGGGACAGAAATAAATCTTTGCCGACTTTCTGCTGAAACTTAGGAGCGTTCACAACTAAGCCTCTTACAAGGTCAGCTGTTTAGCTAAACATGAGCTCATGATCTAAATTTACACAATAATGAAGAGATCAGCTACAAGGGGAGACAATCAGCAAAAACAATCAATACCAGAATTAGATTCCCAAGGCCATCCATCAGAAGTTGGAATAATCAGGTGCAACGCAGGATATATACATAAAACTGGAATTGAAACAAGAAACAAGGATGTTTTCAAAGTCTGGTAGGATCTCTAAAACATTATTAAAGTACATGTCATTGATAAAGCTAAATACTCAAAGGTTGTGTAATACAACAGATTAATCATTGAGAAGAGTGAAATTATGCTGTTTTGAAAACTATCGCAGGTCAGATTTGCTGCTTAATTATATAAGAAGATTTCTATAAAACATACAAATTATTTCAAAGACTTATTGGCTGTGAAATAAGTTAAGGGTATTTCAAATGGCTTGTCTGCAATGAAAGGTGCTTTGTAGGGAATCACAGAAAGTCGAGGGGAAAATATGTCAATATATACATTGCTATAGGTTGAACTAAGCCTTAAGACAGCAACAATATAGAGGACCTGACACTTAGTAACTTACAAGTAAGATGGAATCTTCAAAAGTTCAAGTATTTATAAGTAAAAATATTTATTAAAATGAATAACCAAGTATTTTAATTGACACCAGAAGATCAAACCAATAAACCCTGAGAACATAGATAAAAGATAAATAAAGATATGAGCAGAACTTAATACAACAGCAAACATATAAAATTGAGGTGATTTAGTAAGTCCAAAGAATATTCTTTGAAAAGATTGAAAAGACACACTTTGATTAAGAAAACAAAAATATAACTAAAGAATATACAGAAAGAGTCAGAACAATGTTATAGCAGAGAATATATGAAATGCCAGGAAATTTGAACATTTCTGTAAAGGGGACCATTTCCTAGCTCCTAAAGTTTACCAAAACTGACACAAGAGGAAGTCATTTAAGGTCATCATGTCTGCCCTTGGCATTCTCGGAATGCCCTGGCCTCAGAATGCAGCATCTGTAGTCCATGGTAACCTGCGGAGAGGGGGTGGGGCTGAGGGAGGTTGGAACACTGCCCTCACTGAGGGAGTGGGTGTGGCCATCTCTGCTGTGACTGAACAAAGGCAGTGGAGCAAGGTGCCCAAGGCAGGGCCCTCAGAGCCCGGCAGGCCCAGTGGGGTGTCACAAGCATTTAGGCCCAGGGCAAAGGGTGCCTTCTTTGTCTGAACTGCTGCCCAATCTCTCACCTTTCCACTCAGGCCGCCCTCTTACTTGAAGTGTGTGTGGAAGCTGTCCGCCCAGTACACCTCGCTGCACAGCTAACCATAGGTATGGGCATGGTAGCTTCCTGCCAGGTGACAGAATTTCGCAGGTAGATGGGTCCCTGGGACACACGCGGAGAGGCTCCTGCCCGGGCCACAGGCCGCCCACTGCCCCAGCCGCAGATCGGGGTCCGCAAAACAGCCCTGTCTGAGTCCCCTGCCTCTAGAGGGAGTATTGGACCAACACTTCTAGAAAATAGGGTCCTCACAGGCAACTCATTGGAGGGACACAAATAAATCTTTGCCGACATTCTGCTGAAACTTAGGAGCGTTCACACCTAACCCTTTTACAAGGTCAGCTGTTTAGCTAAACATGAGCTCATGATCTAAATTTACACAATAATGAAGAGATCAGCTACAAGGAGAGACAATCAGAAAAAACAATCAATACCATTATTAGATTCCCAAAGCCATCCATCAGATGTTGGAATATTCAGGTGCAAGGCAGGATATATACATAAAACTGGAACTGAAACAAGAAACAAGGATGTTTTCAAAGTCTGGTAGGATCTCTAAAACATTTTTAAAATACATGTCATTGATAAAGCTAACTACTCAAAGGTTGTGTAATACAACAGATTAATCATTGAGAAGAGTGAAATTATGCTGTTTCGAAAACTATGGCAGGTCAGATTTTCTGCCTAATTATATAAGAAGATTTCTCTAAAACATACACATTATTTCAAAGAGTTATTGGCTGTGAAATAACTTAAGGGTATTTCAAATGGCTTGTCTGCAATGAAAGGTGCTATGTAGGGAATCACAGAAAGTCCAGGGGAAAATATGTCAATATATACATTGCTATAGGTTAAAGTAAGCCTTAGGACAGCAACAATATAGAGGACCTGACCCTTAGAAACTTACAAGTAAGCCGGAATGTTCAAAAGTTCCAATCTTTATAAGTAAAAAGATTTATTAAAATGAATAACCAAGTGTTTTAATTGACATCAGAAGATCAAACCAATAAACCCTGAGAACATAGATAGAAAAAAATTAAAGATATGAGCAGAACTTAATACAACAGCAAACGTATAAAATTGAGGTGATTTAGTAAGTCCAAAGAATATTCTTTGAAAAGATTTAAAAGACACACTTTGAGTAAGGAAAACAAAAACATAAGTAAAGAATATATAGAAAGAGTCAGGACAATGTTATAGCAAAGAATATATGAAATGCCAGTAAATTTGAATATTTCTGTAAAGGGGACCATTTCCTAGCTCCTAAAGTTTACCAAAACTGAGACAAGAGGAAATCATTTAAGGTCCTCATGCCTGCCCTTGGCATTCTGAGAACGCCCTGGCCTCAGAATGCAGCATCTGTAGTCCATGGTAACCTGCGGAGGGGGGGCGGGGCTGAGGCAGGTTGGAACACTGCCCTCACTGAGGGAGTGGGTGTGGCCATCTCTGCTGTGACTGAACAAAGTGCAGGGTAGCAGGGGTCCCAGGGAAGGGCACTCAGAGCCCAGCAGGCCCAGTGTGGTTTCACAAGCATTTAGGCCCAGGCCAAAGGGTGCCTTCTTTGCCTGAACAGCTGCCCAAACTCTCTCCTTTCCACTCAGGCCACCCTCTTTCTTGAAGTGTGTGTGGAAGCTGTCCGCGCAGTACACCTCGCTGCACAGCTAACCATAGGACTGGGCATCGTAGCTTCCTGCCAGGTGACCGAAGTTCGCAGGAAGATGGGTCCCTGGGACACACACGGAGAGGCTCCTGCCCGGGCCACAGGCCGCCCACTGCCGCAGCCCCAGTTCAGCGGCCAAAAATCAGCCCTGTCTGAGTCTCCTGCCTCTAGAAGGAGTATTGGACCAACACTTCTAGAAAATGGGGTCCTCACGGGCAACTCATTGGAGGGACAGAAATAATCTTTGCCGACTTTCTGCTGAAACTTAGGAGTGTTCACACCTAAGCCTCTTACAAGGTCAGCTCTTTAGCTAAACATGAGCTCATTATCGAAATTTACACAATAATGAAGTGATCAGCTACAAGGGGAGACAATCAGCAAAAACAATCAATACCAGAATTAGATTCCCAAGGCCATCCATCAGATGTTGGAATAATCAGGTGCAAGGCAGGATATATACATAACATTGGAACTGAAACAAGAAACAAGGGTGTTTTCAAATTCTGGTACGATCTCTAAAACATTTTTAAAGTACATGTCATTGATAAAGCTAAATAGTCAAAGGTTGTGTAATACAACAGATTAATCATTGAGAAGAGTGAAATTATGCTGTTTTGAAAATTATGGCAGGTGAGATTTTCTTCCTAATTATATAAGAAGATTTCTCTAAAACATACACATTATTTCAAAGACTTATTGGCTGTGAAATAAGTTAAGGGTATTTCAAATGGCTTGTCTGCAATGAAAGGTGCTATGTAGGGAATCACAGAAAGTCGAGGGGAAAATATGTCAATATATACATTGCTATACATAGAACTAAGC
Organism: Mesoplodon densirostris; assembly: GCF_025265405.1. Lineage (NCBI taxonomy): Eukaryota > Metazoa > Chordata > Mammalia > Artiodactyla > Ziphiidae > Mesoplodon > Mesoplodon densirostris. Next base: position 91,563,178 of record NC_082666.1, read on the forward strand.
CTTAGGACAGCAACAATGTAGAGGACCTGACACTTAGAAACTTGAAAGTAAGCTGGAATCTTCAAAAGTTCAAATCTGTATAAGTAAAAAGATTTATTAAAATGAATAACCAAGTGTTTTAATTGACATCAGAAGATCAAACCAATAAACCCTGAGAACATAGATAAAAGATAAATAAAGATATGAGCAGAACTTAATACAACAGCAAACGTATAAAATTGAGGTGATTTAGTAAGTCCAAAGAATATTCTTTGAAAAGATTGAAAAGACACACTTTGATTAAGGAAAACAAAAACATAAGTGAAGAATATACAGAAAGAATCAGGACAATGTTATAGCAGAGAATATATGAAATGCCAGTAAATTTGAACATTTCTGTAAAGGGGACCATTTCCTAGCTCCTAAAGTTTACCAAAACTGACAAAAGAGGAAGTCATTTAAGGTCATCATGTCTGCCCTTGGCATTCTCGGAACGCCCTGGCCTCAGAATGCAGCAACTGTAGTCCATGGTAACCTGAGGAGAGGGGGCGGGGCTGAGGCAGGTTGGAACACTGCCCTCACTGAGGGAGTGGGTGTGGCCATCTCTGCTGTGACTGAACAAAGGGCAGGGGAGCATGGGGCCGAGGGCAGGGCCGTCAGAGCCCGGCAGGCCCAGTGGGGTGTCACAAGCATTTAGGCCCAGGCCAAAGGGCGCCTTCTTTGTCTGAACAGGTGCCCAAACTCTCACCTTTCCACTCAGGCCGCCCTCTTACTTGAAGTGTGTGTGGAACCTGTCCACGCAGTACACCTCGCTGCACAGCTAACCATAGGTCAGGGCATCGTAGCTTCCTGCCAGGTGACCGATGTTCGCAGGTAGATCGGTCCCTGGGACACACGCGGAGAGGCTCCTGCCCGGGCCACAGGCCGCCCACTACCCCAGCCCCAGATTGGTGCCGCACAGCAGCCCTGTCTGAGTCCCCTCCCTCTAGAGGGAGTATTTAACCAACACTTCTAGAAAACGGAGTCCTCGTGCGCAACTCATTTGAGGGACACAAATAAATCTTTGCCGACTTTCTGCTGAAACTTAGGAGCATTCACACCTAAGCCTCTTACACGGTCAGCTGTTTAGCTAAACATGAGCTCATGATCTAAATTTACACAATAATGAAGAGATCAGCTACAAGGGGAGACAATCAGCAAAAACAATCAATACCAGAATTAGATTCCCAAGGCCATCCATCAGAAGTTGGAATAATCAGGTGCAAGGCAGGATATATACATAAAACTGGAACTGAAACAAGAAACAAGGATGTTTTCAAAGTCTGGTAGGATCTCTAAAACATTATTAAAGTACATGTCATTGATAAAGCTAAATACTCAAAGGTTGTGTAATACAACAGATTAATCATTGAGAAGAGTGAAATTATGCTGTTTTGAAAACCATCGCAGGTCAGATTTGTGCTTAATTATATAAGAAGATTTCTATAAAACATACACATTATTTCAAAGACTTATTGGCTGTGAAATAAGTTAAGGGTATTTCAAATGGCTTTTCTGCATTGAAAGGTGCTTTGTAGGGAATCACAGAAAGTCGAGGGGAAAATATGTCAATATATACATTGCTATAGGTTGAACTAAGCCTTAAGACAGCAACAATATAGAGGACCTGACACTTAGTAACTTACAAGTAAGATGGAATCTTCAAAAGTTCAAGTATTTATAAGTAAAAATATTTATTAAAATGAATAACCAAGTATTTTAATTGACACCAGAAGATCAAACCAATAAACCCTGAGAACATAGATAAAAGATAAATAAAGATATGAGCAGAACTTAATACAACAGCAAACGTATAAAATTGAGGTGATTTAGTAAGTCCAAAGAATATTCTTTGAAAAGATTGAAAAGACACACTTTGATTAAGAAAACAAAAACATAACTAAAGAATATACAGAAAGAGTCAGAACAATGTTATAGCAGAGAATATATGAAATGCCAGTAAATTTGAACATTTCTGTAAAGGGGACCATTTCCTAGCTCCTAAAGTTTACCAAAACTGACACAAGAGGAAGTCATTTAAGGTCATCATGTCTGCCCTTGGCATTCTCGGAACGCCCTGGCCTCAGAATGCAGCATCTGTAGTCCATGGTAACCTGCGGAGAGGGGGTGGGGCTGAGGGAGGTTGGAACACTGCCCTCACTGAGGGAGTGGGTGTGGCCATCTCTGCTGTGACTGAACAAAGGCAGTGGAGCAAGGTGCCCAAGGCAGGGCCCTCAGAGCACGGCAGGCCCAGTGGGGTTTCACAAGCATTTAGGCCCAGGGCAAAGGGTGCCTTCTTTGTCTGAACTGCTGCCCAATCTCTCACCTTTCCACTCAGGCCGCCCTCTTACTTGAAGAGTGTGTGGAAGCTGTCCACGCAGTACACCTCGCTGCACAGCTAACCATAGGTATGGGCATCGTAGCTTCCTGCCAGGTGACCGAAGTTCGCAGGTAGATGGGTCCCTGGGACACACGCGGAGAGCCTCCTGCCCGGGCCACAGGCCGCCCAAGGCCCCCGCCGCAGATCGGGGTCCGCAAAACAGCCCTGTCTGAGACCCCTGCCTCTAGAGGGAGTATTGGACCAACACTTCTAGAAAATGGGGTCCTCGCAGGCAACTCATTTGAGGGACACAAATAAATCTTTGCCGACATTCTGCTGAAACTTAGGAGCGTTCACAACTAACCCTCTTACAAGGTCAGCTGTTTAGCTAAACATGAGCTCATGATCTAAATTTACACAATAATGAAGAGATCAGCTACAAGGGGAGACAATCAGAAAAAACAATCAATACCATAATTAGATTCCAAAAGCCATCCATCAGATGTTGGAATATTCAGGTGCAAGGCAGGATATATACATAAAACTGGAACTGAAACAAGAAACAAGGATGTTTTCAAAGTCTGGTAGGATCTCTAAAACATTTTTAAAGTACATGTCATTGATAAAGCTAACTACTCAAAGGTTGTGTAATACAACAGATTAATCATTGAGAAGAGTGAAATTATGCTGTTTCGAAAACTATGGCAGGTCAGATTTTCTGCCTAATTATATAAGAAGATTTATCTAAAACATACACATTATTTCAAAGAGTTATTGGCTGTGAAATAACTTAAGGGTATTTCAAATGGCTTGTCTGCAATGAAAGGTGCTATGTAGGGAATCACAGAAAGTCGAGGGGAAAATGTGTCAATATATACATTGCTATATGTTGAACTAAGCCTTAGGACAGCAACAATGTAGAGCACCTGACACTTAGAAACATGCAAGTAAGCTAGAATCTTCAAAAGTTCAAATCTTTATAAGTAAAAAGATTTATTAAAATGAATAACCAAGTGTTTTAATTGACATCAGAAGATCAAACAAATAAACCCAGAGAACATAGATAAAAGATAAATAAAGATATGAGCAGAACTTAATACAACAGCAAACGTATAAAATTGGGGTGATTTAGTAAGTCCAAAGAATATTCTTTGAAAAGATTGAAAAGACACACTTTGATTAAGAAAACAAAAACATAACTAAAGAATATACAGAAAGAGTCAGAACAATGTTATAGCAGAGAATATATGAAATGCCAGTAAATTTGAACATTTCTGTAAAGGGGACCATTTCCTAGCTCCTAAAGTTTACCAAAACTGACACAAGAGGAAGTCATTTAAGGACATCATGTCTGCCCTTGGCATTCTCGGAACGCCCTGGCCTCAGAATGCAGCATCTGTAGTCCATGGTAACCTGCGGAGAGGGGGTGGGGCTGAGGGAGGTTGGAACACTGCCCTCACTGAGGGAGTGGGTGTGGCCATCTCTGCTGTGACTGAACAAAGGCAGTGGAGCAAGGTGCCCAAGGCAGGGCCCTCAGAGCACGGCATGCCCAGTGGGGTTTCACAAGCATTTAGGCCCAGGGCACAGGGTGCCTTCTTTGTCTGAACTGCTGCCCAATCTCTCACCTTTCCACTCAGGCCGCCCTCTTACTTGAAGAGTGTGTGGAAGCTGTCCACGCAGTACACCTCGCTGCACAGCTAACCATAGGTATGGGCATCGTAGCTTCCTGCCAGGTGACCGAAGTTCGCAGGTAGATGGGTCCCTGGGACACACGCGGAGAGTCTCCTGCCCGGGCCACAGGCCGCCCAAGGCCCCCGCCGCAGATCGGGGTCCGCAAAACAGCCCTGTCTGAGACCCCTGCCTCTAGAGGGAGTATTGGACCAACACTTCTAGAAAATGGGGTCCTCGCAGGCAACTCATTTGAGGGACACAAATAAATCTTTGCCGACATTCTGCTGAAACTTAGGAGCGTTCACAACTAACCCTCTTACAAGGTCAGCTGTTTAGCTAAACATGAGCTCATGATCTAAATTTACACAATAATGAAGAGATCAGCTACAAGGGGAGACAATCAGAAAAAACAATCAATACCATAATTAGATTCCCAAAGCCATCCATCAGATGTTGGAATATTCAGGTGCAAGGCAGGATATATACATAAAACTGGAACTGAAACAAGAAACAAGGATGTTTTCAAAGTCTGGTAGGATCTCTAAAACATTTTTAAAGTACATGTCATTGATAAAGCTAACTACTCAAATGTTGTGTAATACAACAGATTAATCATTGAGAAGAGTGAAATTATGCTGTTTCAAAAACTATGGCAGGTCAGATTTTCTGCCTAATTATATAAGAAGATTTATCTAAAACATACACATTATTTCAAAGAGTTATTGGCTGTGAAATAACTTAAGGGTATTTCAAATGGCTTGTCTGCAATGAAAGGTGCTATGTAGGGAATCACAGAAAGTCGAGGGGAAAATGTGTCAATATATACATTGCTATATGTTGAACTAAGCCTTAGGACAGCAACAATGTAGAGCACCTGACACTTAGAAACATGCAAGTAAGCTAGAATCTTCAAAAGTTCAAATCTTTATAAGTAAAAAGATTTATTAAAATGAATAACCAAGTGTTTTAATTGACATCAGAAGATCAAACAAATAAACCCAGAGAACATAGATAAAAGATAAATAAAGATATGAGCAGAACTTAATACAACAGCAAACGTATAAAATTGGGGTGATTTAGTAAGTCCAAAGAATATTCTTTGAAAAGATTGAAAAGACACACTTTGATTAAGGAAAACAAAAACGTAAGTAAAGAATATACAGAAAGAGTCAGGACAAAGTTATAGCAGAGAATATATGAAATGCCAGTAAATTTGAACATTTCTGTAAAGGGGACCATTTCCTAGCTCCTAAAGTTTACCAAAACTGACACAAGAGGAAATCATTTAAGGTCATCATGTCTGCCCTTGGCATGCTCGGGACGCCCTGGCCTCAGAATGCAGCATCTGTAGTCCATGGTAACCTGCGGAGAGGGTGCGGGGATGAGCGAGGTTGGAACACTGCCCTCACTGAGCGGATGGGTGTGGCCAACTCTGCTGTGACTGAACAAAGGCCAGGGGAGCATGGGGCCGAGGGCAGGGCCCTCAGTGCCCGGCAGGCCCAGTGGGGTGTCACAAGCTTTTATGCCCAGGCCAAAGGGCGCCTTCTTTGTCTGAACAGCTGCCCAAACACTCATCTTACCACTCAGACCGCCCTCTTACTTGAAGTGTGTGTGGAACCTGTCCACGCATTACACCTCGCTGCACAGCTTTCCATAGGTCTGGGCATCGTAGATTCCTGCCTGGTGACCGAAGTTCGCAGGCAGATGGGTCCCTGGGACACACGCGGAGAGGCTCCTGCCTGGGCCACAGGCCGCCCACTACCCCAGCCCCAGATTGGGGGCCACACAGCAGCCCTGTCTGAGTCCTCTGCCTGTACAGGGAGTATTGGACCAACACATCTAGAAAACGGGGTCCTCGCGGGCAACTAATTGGAGGGACACAAATAAATCTTTGCCGACTTTCTGCTGAAACTTTGGAGCGTTCACACCTAAGCCTCTTCCAAGCTCAGCTGTTTAGCTAAACATGATCTCGTGATCGAAATTTACACAATAATGAAGAGATCAGCTACAAGGGGAGAAAATCAGCAAAAACAATCAATACCAGAATTAGATTCCCAAGGCCATCCATCACATGTTGGAACAATCAGGTGCAAGGCAGGATATGTACATAAAACTGGAACTGAAAGAAGAAACAAGGATGTTTTCAAAGTCTAGTACGATCTCTAAAACATTTTTAAAGTACATGTCATTGATAAAGCTAAATACTCAAAGGTTGTGTAATACAACAGATTAATCATTGAGAAGAGTGAAATTATGCTGTTTTGAAAACTATGGCAGGTCAGATTTTCTGCCTAATTATATAAGAAGATTTATCTAAAACCTACACATTATTTCAAAATCTTATTGGCTGTGAAATAAGTTAAGGGTATTTCAAATGGCTTGTCTGTAATGAAAGGTACTATCTAGGGAATCACAGAAAGTCGAGGGGAAAATATGTCAATATATACATTGCTATATGTTGAACTAAGCCTTAGGAGGGCAACAATGTAGAGCACCTGACACTTAGAAACTTGCAAGTAAGCTAGAATCTTCAAAAGTTCAAATCTTTATAAGTAAAAAGTTTTATTAAAATGAATAACCAAGTGTTTAAATTGACATCAGAAGATCAAACCAATAAACCCTGAGAACATAGATAAAAGATAAATAAAGATATGAGCAGAACTTAATACAACAGGAAAAGTATAAAATTGAGGTGATTTGGTAAGTCCAAAAAATATTCTTTGAAAAGATTGAAAAGACACACTTTGATTAAGGAAAACAAAAACATAAGTAAAGAATATACAGAAAGAGTCAGGACAATGTTATAGCAGAGAATATATGAAATGACAGTAAATTTGAACATTTCTGTAAAGGGGACCATTTCCTAGCTCCTAAAGTTTACCAAAACTGACACAAGAGGAAATCATTTATGGTCATCATGTCTGCCCTTGGCATTCTCGGAACGCCCTGGCCTCAGAATGCAGCAACTGTAGTCCATGGTAACCTGCGGAGAGGGGGCGGGGATGAGGGAGGTTGGAACACTGCCCTCACTTAGGTAGTTGGTGTGGCCATCTCTGCTGTGACTGAACAAAGGCAGGGGAGCAGGGGTCCCAGGGAAGGGCCCTCAGAGCCCAGCAGGCCCAGTGTGTTGTCACAAGCATTTAGGCCCAGACCAAAGGGCGCCTTCTTTGTCTGAACAGCTGCCCAAACTCTCACCTTTCCACTCAGGCCGCCCTCTTACTTGAACTGTGTGTGGAACCTGTCCACGCAGTACACCTCGCTGCACAGCTAACCATAGGTCTGGGCATCGTAGCTTCCTGCCAGGTGACCGAAGTTCGCAGGTAGATGGGTCCCTGTGACACACACGGAGAGGCTGCTGCCCGGGCCACAGGCCACCCACTACCCCAGCCCCAGATTGGGGCAGCACAGCAGCCCTGTCTGAGTCCCCTCCTTCTAGAGGGAGTATTGGACCAACACTTCTAGAAAACGGAGTCCTCGCGGGCAACTCATTGGAGGGACACAAATAAATCTTTGCCCACTTTCTGCTGAAACTTAGGAGCGTTCAAACCTAAGGCTCTTACAAGGTCAGCTGTTTAGCTAAACATGAGCTCATGATCGAAATTTACACAATAATGAAGAGATCAGTTACAAGGGGAGACAATCAGCAAAAACAATCAATACCAGAATTAGATTCCCAAGGCCATCCATCAGATGTTGGAATAATCAGGTGCAAGGCAGGATATATACATAAAACTGGAACTGAAACAAGAAACAAGGATGTTTTCAAAGTCTGGTAGGATCTCTAAAATATTTTTAAAGTACATATCATTGATAAAGCTAAATACTCAAAGGTTGTGTAATACAACAGATTAATCATTGAGAAGAGTGAAATTATGCTGTTTTGAAAACTATGGCAGGTCAGATTTTCTGCCTAATTATATAAGAATATTTCTCTAAAACATACACATTATTTCAAAGACTTATTGGCTGTGAAATAAGTTAAGGGTATTTCAAATGGCTTGTCTGCAATGAAAGGTGCTATGTAGGGAATCACAGAAAGTCGAGGGGAAAATATGTCAATATATACATTGCTATAGGTTGAACTAAGCCTTAGGACAGCAACAATGTAGAGCACCTGACACTTAGAAACTTGCAAGTAATCTAGAATCTTCAAAAGTTCAAAGCTTTATAAGTAAAAAGATTTATTAAAATGAATAACCAAGTGTTTTAATTGACATCAGAAGATCAAACCAATAAACCCTGAGAACATAGATAAAAGATAAATAAAGATATGAGCAGAACTTAATACAACAGCAAACGTATAAAATTGAGGTGATTTGGTAAGTCCAAAGAATATTCTTTGAAAAGATTTAAAAGACACACTTTGATTAAGGAAAACAAAAACATCAGTAAAGAATATACAGAAAGAGTCAGGACAATGTTATAGCAGAGAATATATGAAATGCCAGTAAATTTGAACATTTCTGTAAAGGGGACCATTTCCTAGCTCCTAAAGTTTACCAAAACTGACACAAGAGGAAGTCATTTAAGGTCATCATGTCTGACCTTGGCATTCTCGGAACGCCCTGGCCTCAGAATGCAGCATCTGTAGTCCATGGTAACCTGCGGAGAGGGGGCGGGGCTGAGGGAGGTTGGAACACTGCCCTCACTGAGGGAGTGGGTGTGGCCATCTCTGCTGTGACTGAACAAAAGCCAGGGGAGCAGGGGTCCCCGGGAAGGGCCCTCAGAGCCCAGCAGGCCCAGTGGGGTGTCACAACCATTTAGGCCCAGACCAAAGGGCGCCTTCTTTGTCTGAACAGCTGCCCAAACTCTCACCTTTCCACTCAGGCCGCCCTCTTACTTGAAGTGTGTGTGGAACCTCTCCACGCAGTACACCTCGCTGCACAGCTAACCATAGGTCTGGGCATCGTAGCTTCCTGCCAGGTGACCGAAGTTCGCAGGTAGATGGGTCCCTGGGACACACGCGGAGAGGCTGCTGCCCGGGCCACAGGCCGCCCACTACCCCAGCCCCAGATTGGGGCCGCACAGAAGCCCTGTCTGAGTCCCCTCCCTCTAGAGGGAGTATTTAACCAACACTTCTAGAAAACGGAGTCCTCGCGCGCAACTCATTGGAGGGAGACAAATTAAACTTTGCCGACTTTCTGCTGAAACTTAGGAGCATTCACACCTAAGCCTCTTACACGGTCAGCTGTTTAGCTAAACATGAGCTCATGATCTAAATTTACACAATAATGAAGAGATCAGCTACAAGGGGAGACAATCAGCAAAAACAATCAATACCAGAATTAGATTCCCAAGGCCATCCATCAGAAGTTGGAATAATCAGGTGCAACGCAGGATATATACATAAAACTTGAACTGAAACAAGAAACAAGGATGTTTTCAAAGTCTGGTAGGATCTCTAAAACATTATTAAAGTACATGTCATTGATAAAGCTAAATACTCAAAGGTTGTGTAATACAACAGATTAATCATTGAGAAGAGTGAAATTATGCTGTTTCGAAAACTATGGCAGGTCAGATTTTCTGCCTAATTATATAAGAAGATTTCTCTAAAACATACACATTATTTCAAAGAGTTATTGGCTGTGAAATAACTTAAGGGTATTTCAAATGGCTTGTCTGCAATGAAAGGTGCTATGTAGGGAATCACAGAAAGTCGAGGGGAAAATATGTCAATATATACATTGCTATAGGTTGAACTAAGCCTTAGGACAGCAACAATGTAGAGGACCTGACCCTTAGAAGCTTACAAGTAAGCTGGAATCTTCAAAAGTTCCAATATTTATAAGTAAAAAGATTTATTAAAATGAATAACCAAGTGTTTTAATTGACATCAGAAGATCAAACCAATAAACCCTGAGAACATAGATAAAAGATAAATAAAGATATGAGCAGAACTTAATACAACAGCAAACGTATAAAATTGAGGTGATTTAGTAAGTCCAAAGAATATTCTTTGAAAAGATTGAGAAGACACACTTTGATTAAGGAAAACAAAAACGTAAGTAAAGAATATCCAGAAAGAGACAGGACAAAGTTATAGCAGAGAATATATGAAATGCCAGTAAATTTGAATATTTCTGTAAAGGGGACCATTTCCTAGCTCCTAAAGTTTACCAAAACTGACACAAGAGGAAATCATTTAAGGTCATCAGGTCTGCCCTTGGCATTCTCGGAACGCCCTGGCCTCAGAATTCAGCATCTGTAGTCCATGGTAACCTGCGGAGAGGGGGCGGGTCTGAGTGTGGTTGGAACACTGCCCTCACTGAGGGAGTGGGTGTGGCCATCTCTGCTGTGACTGAACAATGGCAGGGGAGCAGGGGTCCCAGGGAAGGGCCCTCAGAGCCCAGCAGGCCCAGTGTGGTGTCACAAGCATTTAGGCCCAGACCAAAGGGCGCCTTCTTTGTCTGAAGAGCTGCCCAAACTCTCACCTTTCCACTCAGGCCGCCCTCTTACTTGAAGTGTGTTTGGAAGCTGTCCGCGCAGTACACTTCGCTACACAGCTAACCATAGGTCTGGGCATCGTAGCTTCCTGGCAGGTGACCGAAGTTCGCAGGCATATGAGTCCCTGGGACACACGCGGAGAGGCTCCTGCCCGGGCCACAGGCGGCCCACTGCCCCAGCCCCAGATCAGGGGCCGCAAAGCAGCCATGTCTGAGTCCCCTGCCTCTGGAGGGAGTATTGTACCAACACTTCTAGAAATAGGTGTCGTCGCGGGCAACTCATTGGAGGGACACAAATAAATCTTTGCCGACTTTCTGCTGAAACTTAGGAGCGTTCACACCTAAGCCTCTTACAAGGTCAGCTGTTTAGCTAAACATGAGCTCATGATCTAAATTTACACAATAATGAAGAGATCAGTTACAAGGGGAGACAATCAGCAAAAACAATCAATACCAGAATTAGATTCCCAAGGCCATCCATCAGAAGTTGGAATAATCAGGTGCAAGGCAGGATATATACATAAAACTGGAACTGAAACAAGAAACAAGGATGTTTTCAAAGTCTGGTAGGATCTCTAAAACATTATTAAAGTACATGTCATTGATAAAGCTAAATACTCAAAGGTTGTGTAATACAACAGATTAATCATTGAGAAGAGTGAAATTATGCTGTTTTGAAAACCATCGCAGGTCAGATTTGTGCTTAATTATATAAGAAGATTTCTATAAAACATACACATTATTTCAAAGACTTATTGGCTGTGAAATAAGTTAAGGGTATTTCAAATGGCTTTTCTGCATTGAAAGGTGCTTTGTAGGGAATCACAGAAAGTCGAGGGGAAAATATGTCAATATATACATTGCTATAGGTTGAACTAAGCCTTAAGACAGCAACAATATAGAGGACCTGACACTTAGTAACTTACAAGTAAGATGGAATCTTCAAAAGTTCAAGTATTTATAAGTAAAAATATTTATTAAAATGAATAACCAAGTATTTTAATTGACACCAGAAGATCAAACCAATAAACCCTGAGAACATAGATAAAAGATAAATAAAGATATGAGCAGAACTTAATACAACAGCAAACGTATAAAATTGAGGTGATTTAGTAAGTCCAAAGAATATTCTTTGAAAAGATTGAAAAGACACACTTTGATTAAGAAAACAAAAACATAACTAAAGAATATACAGAAAGAGTCAGAACAATGTTATAGCAGAGAATATATGAAATGCCAGTAAATTTGAACATTTCTGTAAAGGGGACCATTTCCTAGCTCCTAAAGTTTACCAAAACTGACACAAGAGGAAGTCATTTAAGGTCATCATGTCTGCCCTTGGCATTCTCGGAACGCCCTGGCCTCAGAATGCAGCATCTGTAGTCCATGGTAACCTGCGGAGAGGGGGTGGGGCTGAGGGAGGTTGGAACACTGCCCTCACTGAGGGAGTGGGTGTGGCCATCTCTGCTGTGACTGAACAAAGGCAGTGGAGCAAGGTGCCCAAGGCAGGGCCCTCAGAGCACGGCAGGCCCAGTGGGGTTTCACAAGCATTTAGGCCCAGGGCAAAGGGTGCCTTCTTTGTCTGAACTGCTGCCCAATCTCTCACCTTTCCACTCAGGCCGCCCTCTTACTTGAAGAGTGTGTGGAAGCTGTCCACGCAGTACACCTCGCTGCACAGCTAACCATAGGTATGGGCATCGTAGCTTCCTGCCAGGTGACCGAAGTTCGCAGGTAGATGGGTCCCTGGGACACACGCGGAGAGCCTCCTGCCCGGGCCACAGGCCGCCTAAGGCCCCCGCCGCAGATCGGGGTCCGCAAAACAGCCCTGTCTGAGACCCCTGCCTCTAGAGGGAGTATTGGACCAACACTTCTAGAAAATGGGGTCCTCGCAGGCAACTCATTTGAGGGACACAAATAAATCTTTGCCGACATTCTGCTGAAACTTAGGAGCGTTCACAACTAACCCTCTTACAAGGTCAGCTGTTTAGCTAAACATGAGCTCATGATCTAAATTTACACAATAATGAAGAGATCAGCTACAAGGGGAGACAATCAGAAAAAACAATCAATACCATAATTAGATTCCAAAAGCCATCCATCAGATGTTGGAATATTCAGGTGCAAGGCAGGATATATACATAAAACTGGAACTGAAACAAGAAACAAGGATGTTTTCAAAGTCTGGTAGGATCTCTAAAACATTTTTAAAGTACATGTCATTGATAAAGCTAACTACTCAAAGGTTGTGTAATACAACAGATTAATCATTGAGAAGAGTGAAATTATGCTGTTTCGAAAACTATGGCAGGTCAGATTTTCTGCCTAATTATATAAGAATATTTATCTAAAACATACACATTATTTCAAAGAGTTATTGGCTGTGAAATAACTTAAGGGTATTTCAAATGGCTTGTCTGCAATGAAAGGTGCTATGTAGGGAATCACAGAAAGTCGAGGGGAAAATGTGTCAATATATACATTGCTATATGTTGAACTAAGCCTTAGGACAGCAACAATGTAGAGCACCTGACACTTAGAAACATGCAAGTAAGCTAGAATCTTCAAAAGTTCAAATCTTTATAAGTAAAAAGATTTATTAAAATGAATAACCAAGTGTTTTAATTGACATCAGAAGATCAAACAAATAAACCCAGAGAACATAGATAAAAGATAAATAAAGATATGAGCAGAACTTAATACAACAGCAAACGTATAAAATTGGGGTGATTTAGTAAGTCCAAAGAATATTCTTTGAAAAGATTGAAAAGACACACTTTGATTAAGAAAACAAAAACATAACTAAAGAATATACAGAAAGAGTCAGAACAATGTTATAGCAGAGAATATATGAAATGCCAGTAAATTTGAACATTTCTGTAAAGGGGACCATTTCCTAGCTCCTAAAGTTTACCAAAACTGACACAAGAGGAAGTCATTTAAGGTCATCATGTCTGCCCTTGGCATTCTCGGAACGCCCTGGCCTCAGAATGCAGCATCTGTAGTCCATGGTAACCTGCGGAGAGGGGGTGGGGCTGAGGGAGGTTGGAACACTGCCCTCACTGAGGGAGTGGGTGTGGCCATCTCTGCTGTGACTGAACAAAGGCAGTGGAGCAAGGTGCCCAAGGCAGGGCCCTCAGAGCACGGCAGGCCCAGTGGGGTTTCACAAGCATTTAGGCCCAGGGCAAAGGGTGCCTTCTTTGTCTGAACTGCTGCCCAATCTCTCACCTTTCCACTCAGGCCGCCCTCTTACTTGAAGAGTGTGTGGAAGCTGTCCACGCAGTACACCTCGCTGCACAGCTAACCATAGGTATGGGCATCGTAGCTTCCTGCCAGGTGACCGAAGTTCGCAGGTAGATGGGTCCCTGGGACACACGCGGAGAGTCTCCTGCCCGGGCCACAGGCCGCCCAAGGCCCCCGCCGCAGATCGGGGTCCGCAAAACAGCCCTGTCTGAGACCCCTGCCTCTAGAGGGAGTATTGGACCAACACTTCTAGAAAATGGGGTCCTCGCAGGCAACTCATTTGAGGGACACAAATAAATCTTTGCCGACATTCTGCTGAAACTTAGGAGCGTTCACAACTAACCCTCTTACAAGGTCAGCTGTTTAGCTAAACATGAGCTCATGATCTAAATTTACACAATAATGAAGAGATCAGCTACAAGGGGAGACAATCAGAAAAAACAATCAATACCATAATTAGATTCCCAAAGCCATCCATCAGATGTTGGAATATTCAGGTGCAAGGCAGGATATATACATAAAACTGGAACTGAAACAAGAAACAAGGATGTTTTCAAAGTCTGGTAGGATCTCTAAAACATTTTTAAAGTACATGTCATTGATAAAGCTAACTACTCAAATGTTGTGTAATACAACAGATTAATCATTGAGAAGAGTGAAATTATGCTGTTTCAAAAACTATGGCAGGTCAGATTTTCTGTCTAATTATATAAGAAGATTTATCTAAAACATACACATTATTTCAAAGAGTTATTGGCTGTGAAATAACTTAAGGGTATTTCAAATGGCTTGTCTGCAATGAAAGGTTCTATGTAGGGAATCACAGAAAGTCGAGGGGAAAATGTGTCAATATATACATTGCTATATGTTGAACTAAGCCTTAGGACAGCAACAATGTAGAGCACCTGACACTTAGAAACATGCAAGTAAGCTAGAATCTTCAAAAGTTCAAATCTTTATAAGTAAAAAGATTTATTAAAATGAATAACCAAGTGTTTTAATTGACATCAGAAGATCAAACAAATAAACCCAGAGAACATAGATAAAAGATAAATAAAGATATGAGCAGAACTTAATACAACAGCAAACGTATAAAATTGGGGTGATTTAGTAAGTCCAAAGAATATTCTTTGAAAAGATTGAAAAGACACACTTTGATTAAGGAAAACAAAAACGTAAGTAAAGAATATACAGAAAGAGTCAGGACAAAGTTATAGCAGAGAATATATGAAATGCCAGTAAATTTGAACATTTCTGTAAAGGGGACCATTTCCTAGCTCCTAAAGTTTACCAAAACTGACACAAGAGGAAATCATTTAAGGTCATCATGTCTGCCCTTGGCATGCTCGGGACGCCCTGGCCTCAGAATGCAGCATCTGTAGTCCATGGTAACCTGCGGAGAGGGTGCGGGGATGAGCGAGGTTGGAACACTGCCCTCACTGAGCGGGTGGGTGTGGCCAACTCTGCTGTGACTGAACAAAGGCCAGGGGAGCATGGGGCCGAGGGCAGGGCCCTCAGTGCCCGGCAGGCCCAGTGGGGTGTCACAAGCTTTTATGCCCAGGCCAAAGGGCGCCTTCTTTGTCTGAACAGCTGCCCAAACACTCATCTTACCACTCAGACCGCCCTCTTACTTGAAGTGTGTGTGGAACCTGTCCACGCATTACACCTCGCTGCACAGCTTTCCATAGGTCTGGGCATCGTAGATTCCTGCCTGGTGACCGAAGTTCGCAGGCAGATGGGTCCCTGGGACACACGCGGAGAGGCTCCTGCCTGGGCCACAGGCCGCCCACTACCCCAGCCCCAGATTGGGGGCCACACAGCAGCCCTGTCTGAGTCCTCTGCCTGTACAGGGAGTATTGGACCAACACATCTAGAAAACGGGGTCCTCGCGGGCAACTAATTGGAGGGACACAAATAAATCTTTGCCGACTTTCTGCTGAAACTTTGGAGCGTTCACACCTAAGCCTCTTCCAAGCTCAGCTGTTTAGCTAAACATGATCTCGTGATCGAAATTTACACAATAATGAAGAGATCAGCTACAAGGGGAGAAAATCAGCAAAAACAATCAATACCAGAATTAGATTCCCAAGGCCATCCATCACATGTTGGAACAATCAGGTGCAAGGCAGGATATGTACATAAAACTGGAACTGAAAGAAGAAACAAGGATGTTTTCAAAGTCTAGTACGATCTCTAAAACATTTTTAAAGTACATGTCATTGATAAAGCTAAATACTCAAAGGTTGTGTAATACAACAGATTAATCATTGAGAAGAGTGAAATTATGCTGTTTTGAAAACTATGGCAGGTCAGATTTTCTGCCTAATTATATAAGAAGATTTATCTAAAACCTACACATTATTTCAAAATCTTATTGGCTGTGAAATAAGTTAAGGGTATTTCAAATGGCTTGTCTGTAATGAAAGGTACTATCTAGGGAATCACAGAAAGTCGAGGGGAAAATATGTCAATATATACATTGCTATATGTTGAACTAAGCCTTAGGAGGGCAACAATGTAGAGCACCTGACACTTAGAAACTTGCAAGTAAGCTAGAATCTTCAAAAGTTCAAATCTTTATAAGTAAAAAGTTTTATTAAAATGAATAACCAAGTGTTTAAATTGACATCAGAAGATCAAACCAATAAACCCTGAGAACATAGATAAAAGATAAATAAAGATATGAGCAGAACTTAATACAACAGGAAAAGTATAAAATTGAGGTGATTTGGTAAGTCCAAAAAATATTCTTTGAAAAGATTGAAAAGACACACTTTGATTAAGGAAAACAAAAACATAAGTAAAGAATATACAGAAAGAGTCAGGACAATGTTATAGCAGAGAATATATGAAATGACAGTAAATTTGAACATTTCTGTAAAGGGGACCATTTCCTAGCTCCTAAAGTTTACCAAAACTGACACAAGAGGAAATCATTTATGGTCATCATGTCTGCCCTTGGCATTCTCGGAACGCCCTGGCCTCAGAATGCAGCAACTGTAGTCCATGGTAACCTGCGGAGAGGGGGCGGGGATGAGGGAGGTTGGAACACTGCCCTCACTTAGGTAGTTGGTGTGGCCATCTCTGCTGTGACTGAACAAAGGCAGGGGAGCAGGGGTCCCAGGGAAGGGCCCTCAGAGCCCAGCAGGCCCAGTGTGTTGTCACAAGCATTTAGGCCCAGACCAAAGGGCGCCTTCTTTGTCTGAACAGCTGCCCAAACTCTCACCTTTCCACTCAGGCCGCCCTCTTACTTGAACTGTGTGTGGAACCTGTCCACGCAGTACACCTCGCTGCACAGCTAACCATAGGTCTGGGCATCGTAGCTTCCTGCCAGGTGACCGAAGTTCGCAGGTAGATGGGTCCCTGTGACACACACGGAGAGGCTGCTGCCCGGGCCACAGGCCACCCACTACCCCAGCCCCAGATTGGGGCAGCACAGCAGCCCTGTCTGAGTCTCCTGCCTCTAGAAGGAGTATTGGACCAACACTTCTAGAAAATGGGGTCCTCACGGGCAACTCATTGGAGGGACAGAAATAAATCTTTGCCGACTTTCTGCTGAAACTTAGGAGCGTTCACACCTAAGCCTCTTACAAGGTCAGCTGTTTAGCTAAACATGAGCTCATGATATAAATTTACACAATAATGAAGAGATCAGCTACAAGGGGAGACAATCAGCAAAAACAATCAATACCAGAATTAGATTCCCAAGGCCATCCATCAGATGTTGGAATAATCAGGTGCAAGGCAGGATACATACATAACACTGGAACTGAAACAAGAAACAAGGGTGTTTTCAAATTCTGGTACGATCTGTAAAACATTTTTAAAGTACATGTCATTGATAAAGCTAAATACTCAAAGGTTGTGTAATACAACAGATTAATCATTGAGAAGAGTGAAATTATGCTGTTTTGAAAATTATGGCAGGTGAGATTTTCTTCCTAATTATATAAGAAGATTTCTCTAAAACATACACATTATTTCAAAGACTTATTGGCTGTGAAATAAGTTAGGGTATTTCAAATGGCTTGTCTGCAATGAAAGGTGCTATGTAGGGAATCACAGAAAGTCGAGGGGAAAATATTTCAAAATATATACATTGCTATACGTAGAACTAAGCCTTAGGACAGCAACAATGTAGAGGACCTGACACTTAGAAACTTGCAAGTAAGCTGGAATCTTCAAAAGTTCAAATATTTATAAGTAAAAAGATTTATTAAAATGAATAACCAAGTGTTTTAATTGACATCAGAAGATCAAACCAATAAACCCTGAGAACATAGATAAAAGATAAATAAAGATATGAGCAGAACTTAATACAACAGCAAACGTATAAAATTGAGGTGATTTAGTAAGTCCAAAGAATATTCTTTGAAAAGATTGAAAAGACACACTTTGATTAAGGAAAACAAAAACATAAGTGAAGAATATACAGAAAGAATCAGGACAATGTTATAGCAGAGAATATATGAAATGCCAGTAAATTTGAACATTTCTGTAAAGGGACCATTTCCTAGCTCCTAAAGTTTACCAAAACTGACACAAGAGGAAGTCATTTAAGGTCATCATGTCTGCCCTTGGCATTCTCGGAACGCCCTGGACTCAGAATGCAGCAACTGTAGTCCATGGTAACCTGAGGAGAGGGGGCGGGGCTGAGGCAGGTTGGAACACTGCCCTCACTGAGGGAGTGGGTGTGGCCATCTCTGCTGTGACTGAACAAAGGGAAGGGGAGCATGGGGCCGAGGGCAGGGCCGTCAGAGCCCGGCAGGCCCAGTGGGGTGTCACAAGCATTTAGGCCCAGGCCAAAGGGCGCCTTCTTTGTCTGAACAGCTGCCCAAACTCTCACCTTTCCACTCAGGCCGCCCTCTTACTTGAAGTGTGTGTGGAACCTCTCCACGCAGTACACCTCGCTGCACAGCTAACCATAGGTCTGGGCATCGTAGCTTCCTGCCAGGTGACCGATGTTCGCAGGTAGATCGGTCCCTGGGACACACGCGGAGAGGCTCCTGCCCGGGCCACAGGCCGCCCACTACCCCAGCCCCAGATTGGTGCCGCACAGAAGCCCTGTCTGAGTCCCCTCCCTCTAGAGGGAGTATTTAACCAACACTTCCAGAAAACGGAGTCCTCGCGCGCAACTCATTGGAGGGACACAAATAAATCTTTGCCGACTTTCTGCTGAAACTTAGGAGCATTCACACCTAAGCCTCTTACACGGTCAGCTGTTTAGCTAAACATGAGCTCATGATCTAAATTTACACAATAATGAAGAGATCAGCTACAAGGGGAGACAATCAGCAAAAACAATCAATACCAGAATTAGATTCCCAAGGCCATCCATCAGAAGTTGGAATAATCAGGTGCAAGGCAGGATATATACATAAAACTGGAACTGAAACAAGAAACAAGGATGTTTTCAAAGTCTGGTAGGATCTCTAAAACATTATTAAAGTACATGTCATTGATAAAGCTAAATACTCAAAGGTTGTGTAATACAACAGATTAATCATTGAGAAGAGTGAAATTATGCTGTTTTGAAAACCATCGCAGGTCAGATTTGTGCTTAATTATATAAGAAGATTTCTATAAAACATACACATTATTTCAAAGACTTATTGGCTGTGAAATAAGTTAAGGGTATTTCAAATGGCTTTTCTGCATTGAAAGGTGCTTTGTAGGGAATCACAGAAAGTCAAGGGGAAAATATGTCAATATATACATTGCTATAGGTTGAACTAAGCCTTAAGACAGCAACAATATAGAGGACCTGACACTTAGTAACTTACAAGTAAGATGGAATCTTCAAAAGTTCAAGTATTTATAAGTAAAAATATTTATTAAAATGAATAACCAAGTATTTTAATTGACACCAGAAGATCAAACCAATAAACCCTGAGAACATAGATAAAAGATAAATAAAGATATGAGCAGAACTTAATACAACAGCAAACGTATAAAATTGAGGTGATTTAGTAAGTCCAAAGAATATTCTTTGAAAAGATTGAAAAGACACACTTTGATTAAGAAAACAAAAACATAACTAAAGAATATACAGAAAGAGTCAGAACAATGTTATAGCAGAGAATATATGAAATGCCAGTAAATTTGAACATTTCTGTAAAGGGGACCATTTCCTAGCTCCTAAAGTTTACCAAAACTGACACAAGAGGAAGTCATTTAAGGTCATCATGTCTGCCCTTGGCATTCTCGGAACGCCCTGGCCTCAGAATGCAGCATCTGTAGTCCATGGTAACCTGCGGAGAGGGGGTGGGGCTGAGGGAGGTTGGAACACTGCCCTCACTGAGGGAGTGGGTGTGGCCATCTCTGCTGTGACTGAACAAAGGCAGTGGAGCAAGGTGCCCAAGGCAGGGCCCTCAGAGCACGGCAGGCCCAGTGGGGTTTCACAAGCATTTAGGCCCAGGGCAAAGGGTGCCTTCTTTGTCTGAACTGCTGCCCAATCTCTCACCTTTCCACTCAGGCCGCCCTCTTACTTGAAGAGTGTGTGGAAGCTGTCCACGCAGTACACCTCGCTGCACAGCTAACCATAGGTATGGGCATCGTAGCTTCCTGCCAGGTGACCGAAGTTCGCAGGTAGATGGGTCCCTGGGACACACGCGGAGAGCCTCCTGCCCGGGCCACAGGCCGCCCAAGGCCCCCGCCGCAGATCGGGGTCCGCAAAACAGCCCTGTCTGAGACCCCTGCCTCTAGAGGGAGTATTGGACCAACACTTCTAGAAAATGGGGTCCTCGCAGTCAACTCATTTGAGGGACACAAATAAATCTTTGCCGACATTCTGCTGAAACTTAGGAGCGTTCACAACTAACCCTCTTACAAGGTCAGCTGTTTAGCTAAACATGAGCTCATGATCTAAATTTACACAATAATGAAGAGATCAGCTACAAGGGGAGACAATCAGAAAAAACAATCAATACCATAATTAGATTCCAAAAGCCATCCATCAGATGTTGGAATATTCAGGTGCAAGGCAGGATATATACATAAAACTGGAACTGAAACAAGAAACAAGGATGTTTTCAAAGTCTGGTAGGATCTCTAAAACATTTTTAAAGTACATGTCATTGATAAAGCTAACTACTCAAAGGTTGTGTAATACAACAGATTAATCATTGAGAAGAGTGAAATTATGCTGTTTCGAAAACTATGGCAGGTCAGATTTTCTGCCTAATTATATAAGAAGATTTATCTAAAACATACACATTATTTCAAAGAGTTATTGGCTGTGAAATAACTTAAGGGTATTTCAAATGGCTTGTCTGCAATGAAAGGTGCTATGTAGGGAATCACAGAAAGTCGAGGGGAAAATGTGTCAATATATACATTGCTATATGTTGAACTAAGCCTTAGGACAGCAACAATGTAGAGCACCTGACACTTAGAAACATGCAAGTAAGCTAGAATCTTCAAAAGTTCAAATCTTTATAAGTAAAAAGATTTATTAAAATGAATAACCAAGTGTTTTAATTGACATCAGAAGATCAAACAAATAAACCCAGAGAACATAGATAAAAGATAAATAAAGATATGAGCAGAACTTAATACAACAGCAAACGTATAAAATTGGGGTGATTTAGTAAGTCCAAAGAATATTCTTTGAAAAGATTGAAAAGACACACTTTGATTAAGAAAACAAAAACATAACTAAAGAATATACAGAAAGAGTCAGAACAATGTTATAGCAGAGAATATATGAAATGCCAGTAAATTTGAACATTTCTGTAAAGGGGACCATTTCCTAGCTCCTAAAGTTTACCAAAACTGACACAAGAGGAAGTCATTTAAGGACATCATGTCTGCCCTTGGCATTCTCGGAACGCCCTGGCCTCAGAATGCAGCATCTGTAGTCCATGGTAACCTGCGGAGAGGGGGTGGGGCTGAGGGAGGTTGGAACACTGCCCTCACTGAGGGAGTGGGTGTGGCCATCTCTGCTGTGACTGAACAAAGGCAGTGGAGCAAGGTGCCCAAGGCAGGGCCCTCAGAGCACGGCATGCCCAGTGGGGTTTCACAAGCATTTAGGCCCAGGGCACAGGGTGCCTTCTTTGTCTGAACTGCTGCCCAATCTCTCACCTTTCCACTCAGGCCGCCCTCTTACTTGAAGAGTGTGTGGAAGCTGTCCACGCAGTACACCTCGCTGCACAGCTAACCATAGGTATGGGCATCGTAGCTTCCTGCCAGGTGACCGAAGTTCGCAGGTAGATGGGTCCCTGGGACACACGCGGAGAGTCTCCTGCCCGGGCCACAGGCCGCCCAAGGCCCCCGCCGCAGATCGGGGTCCGCAAAACAGCCCTGTCTGAGACCCCTGCCTCTAGAGGGAGTATTGGACCAACACTTCTAGAAAATGGGGTCCTCGCAGGCAACTCATTTGAGGGACACAAATAAATCTTTGCCGACATTCTGCTGAAACTTAGGAGCGTTCACAACTAACCCTCTTACAAGGTCAGCTGTTTAGCTAAACATGAGCTCATGATCTAAATTTACACAATAATGAAGAGATCAGCTACAAGGGGAGACAATCAGAAAAAACAATCAATACCATAATTAGATTCCCAAAGCCATCCATCAGATGTTGGAATATTCAGGTGCAAGGCAGGATATATACATAAAACTGGAACTGAAACAAGAAACAAGGATGTTTTCAAAGTCTGGTAGGATCTCTAAAACATTTTTAAAGTACATGTCATTGATAAAGCTAACTACTCAAATGTTGTGTAATACAACAGATTAATCATTGAGAAGAGTGAAATTATGCTGTTTCAAAAACTATGGCAGGTCAGATTTTCTGCCTAATTATATAAGAAGATTTATCTAAAACATACACATTATTTCAAAGAGTTATTGGCTGTGAAATAACTTAAGGGTATTTCAAATGGCTTGTCTGCAATGAAAGGTGCTATGTAGGGAATCACAGAAAGTCGAGGGGAAAATGTGTCAATATATACATTGCTATATGTTGAACTAAGCCTTAGGACAGCAACAATGTAGAGCACCTGACACTTAGAAACATGCAAGTAAGCTAGAATCTTCAAAAGTTCAAATCTTTATAAGTAAAAAGATTTATTAAAATGAATAACCAAGTGTTTTAATTGACATCAGAAGATCAAACAAATAAACCCAGAGAACATAGATAAAAGATAAATAAAGATATGAGCAGAACTTAATACAACAGCAAACGTATAAAATTGGGGTGATTTAGTAAGTCCAAAGAATATTCTTTGAAAAGATTGAAAAGACACACTTTGATTAAGGAAAACAAAAACGTAAGTAAAGAATATACAGAAAGAGTCAGGACAAAGTTATAGCAGAGAATATATGAAATGCCAGTAAATTTGAACATTTCTGTAAAGGGGACCATTTCCTAGCTCCTAAAGTTTACCAAAACTGACACAAGAGGAAATCATTTAAGGTCATCATGTCTGCCCTTGGCATGCTCGGGACGCCCTGGCCTCAGAATGCAGCATCTGTAGTCCATGGTAACCTGCGGAGAGGGTGCGGGGATGAGCGAGGTTGGAACACTGCCCTCACTGAGCGGATGGGTGTGGCCAACTCTGCTGTGACTGAACAAAGGCCAGGGGAGCATGGGGCCGAGGGCAGGGCCCTCAGTGCCCGGCAGGCCCAGTGGGGTGTCACAAGCTTTTATGCCCAGGCCAAAGGGCGCCTTCTTTGTCTGAACAGCTGCCCAAACACTCATCTTACCACTCAGACCGCCCTCTTACTTGAAGTGTGTGTGGAACCTGTCCACGCATTACACCTCGCTGCACAGCTTTCCATAGGTCTGGGCATCGTAGATTCCTGCCTGGTGACCGAAGTTCGCAGGCAGATGGGTCCCTGGGACACACGCGGAGAGGCTCCTGCCTGGGCCACAGGCCGCCCACTACCCCAGCCCCAGATTGGGGGCCACACAGCAGCCCTGTCTGAGTCCTCTGCCTGTACAGGGAGTATTGGACCAACACATCTAGAAAACGGGGTCCTCGCGGGCAACTAATTGGAGGGACACAAATAAATCTTTGCCGACTTTCTGCTGAAACTTTGGAGCGTTCACACCTAAGCCTCTTCCAAGCTCAGCTGTTTAGCTAAACATGATCTCGTGATCGAAATTTACACAATAATGAAGAGATCAGCTACAAGGGGAGAAAATCAGCAAAAACAATCAATACCAGAATTAGATTCCCAAGGCCATCCATCACATGTTGGAACAATCAGGTGCAAGGCAGGATATGTACATAAAACTGGAACTGAAAGAAGAAACAAGGATGTTTTCAAAGTCTAGTACGATCTCTAAAACATTTTTAAAGTACATGTCATTGATAAAGCTAAATACTCAAAGGTTGTGTAATACAACAGATTAATCATTGAGAAGAGTGAAATTATGCTGTTTTGAAAACTATGGCAGGTCAGATTTTCTGCCTAATTATATAAGAAGATTTATCTAAAACCTACACATTATTTCAAAATCTTATTGGCTGTGAAATAAGTTAAGGGTATTTCAAATGGCTTGTCTGTAATGAAAGGTACTATCTAGGGAATCACAGAAAGTCGAGGGGAAAATATGTCAATATATACATTGCTATATGTTGAACTAAGCCTTAGGAGGGCAACAATGTAGAGCACCTGACACTTAGAAACTTGCAAGTAAGCTAGAATCTTCAAAAGTTCAAATCTTTATAAGTAAAAAGTTTTATTAAAATGAATAACCAAGTGTTTAAATTGACATCAGAAGATCAAACCAATAAACCCTGAGAACATAGATAAAAGATAAATAAAGATATGAGCAGAACTTAATACAACAGGAAAAGTATAAAATTGAGGTGATTTGGTAAGTCCAAAAAATATTCTTTGAAAAGATTGAAAAGACACACTTTGATTAAGGAAAACAAAAACATAAGTAAAGAATATACAGAAAGAGTCAGGACAATGTTATAGCAGAGAATATATGAAATGACAGTAAATTTGAACATTTCTGTAAAGGGGACCATTTCCTAGCTCCTAAAGTTTACCAAAACTGACACAAGAGGAAATCATTTATGGTCATCATGTCTGCCCTTGGCATTCTCGGAACGCCCTGGCCTCAGAATGCAGCAACTGTAGTCCATGGTAACCTGCGGAGAGGGGGCGGGGATGAGGGAGGTTGGAACACTGCCCTCACTTAGGTAGTTGGTGTGGCCATCTCTGCTGTGACTGAACAAAGGCAGGGGAGCAGGGGTCCCAGGGAAGGGCCCTCAGAGCCCAGCAGGCCCAGTGTGTTGTCACAAGCATTTAGGCCCAGACCAAAGGGCGCCTTCTTTGTCTGAACAGCTGCCCAAACTCTCACCTTTCCACTCAGGCCGCCCTCTTACTTGAACTGTGTGTGGAACCTGTCCACGCAGTACACCTCGCTGCACAGCTAACCATAGGTCTGGGCATCGTAGCTTCCTGCCAGGTGACCGAAGTTCGCAGGTAGATGGGTCCCTGTGACACACACGGAGAGGCTGCTGCCCGGGCCACAGGCCACCCACTACCCCAGCCCCAGATTGGGGCAGCACAGCAGCCCTGTCTGAGTCCCCTCCTTCTAGAGGGAGTATTGGACCAACACTTCTAGAAAACGGAGTCCTCGCGGGCAACTCATTGGAGGGACACAAATAAATCTTTGCCCACTTTCTGCTGAAACTTAGGAGCGTTCAAACCTAAGGCTCTTACAAGGTCAGCTGTTTAGCTAAACATGAGCTCATGATCGAAATTTACACAATAATGAAGAGATCAGTTACAAGGGGAGACAATCAGCAAAAACAATCAATACCAGAATTAGATTCCCAAGGCCATCCATCAGATGTTGGAATAATCAGGTGCAAGGCAGGATATATACATAAAACTGGAACTGAAACAAGAAACAAGGATGTTTTCAAAGTCTGGTAGGATCTCTAAAATATTTTTAAAGTACATATCATTGATAAAGCTAAATACTCAAAGGTTGTGTAATACAACAGATTAATCATTGAGAAGAGTGAAATTATGCTGTTTTGAAAACTATGGCAGGTCAGATTTTCTGCCTAATTATATAAGAATATTTCTCTAAAACATACACATTATTTCAAAGACTTATTGGCTGTGAAATAAGTTAAGGGTATTTCAAATGGCTTGTCTGCAATGAAAGGTGCTATGTAGGGAATCACAGAAAGTCGAGGGGAAAATATGTCAATATATACATTGCTATAGGTTGAACTAAGCCTTAGGACAGCAACAATGTAGAGCACCTGACACTTAGAAACTTGCAAGTAATCTAGAATCTTCAAAAGTTCAAAGCTTTATAAGTAAAAAGATTTATTAAAATGAATAACCAAGTGTTTTAATTGACATCAGAAGATCAAACCAATAAACCCTGAGAACATAGATAAAAGATAAATAAAGATATGAGCAGAACTTAATACAACAGCAAACGTATAAAATTGAGGTGATTTGGTAAGTCCAAAGAATATTCTTTGAAAAGATTTAAAAGACACACTTTGATTAAGGAAAACAAAAACATCAGTAAAGAATATACAGAAAGAGTCAGGACAATGTTATAGCAGAGAATATATGAAATGCCAGTAAATTTGAACATTTCTGTAAAGGGGACCATTTCCTAGCTCCTAAAGTTTACCAAAACTGACACAAGAGGAAGTCATTTAAGGTCATCATGTCTGACCTTGGCATTCTCGGAACGCCCTGGCCTCAGAATGCAGCATCTGTAGTCCATGGTAACCTGCGGAGAGGGGGCGGGGCTGAGGGAGGTTGGAACACTGCCCTCACTGAGGGAGTGGGTGTGGCCATCTCTGCTGTGACTGAACAAAAGCCAGGGGAGCAGGGGTCCCCGGGAAGGGCCCTCAGAGCCCAGCAGGCCCAGTGGGGTGTCACAACCATTTAGGCCCAGACCAAAGGGCGCCTTCTTTGTCTGAACAGCTGCCCAAACTCTCACCTTTCCACTCAGGCCGCCCTCTTACTTGAAGTGTGTGTGGAACCTCTCCACGCAGTACACCTCGCTGCACAGCTAACCATAGGTCTGGGCATCGTAGCTTCCTGCCAGGTGACCGAAGTTCGCAGGTAGATGGGTCCCTGGGACACACGCGGAGAGGCTGCTGCCCGGGCCACAGGCCGCCCACTACCCCAGCCCCAGATTGGGGCCGCACAGAAGCCCTGTCTGAGTCCCCTCCCTCTAGAGGGAGTATTTAACCAACACTTCTAGAAAACGGAGTCCTCGCGCGCAACTCATTGGAGGGAGACAAATTAAACTTTGCCGACTTTCTGCTGAAACTTAGGAGCATTCACACCTAAGCCTCTTACACGGTCAGCTGTTTAGCTAAACATGAGCTCATGATCTAAATTTACACAATAATGAAGAGATCAGCTACAAGGGGAGACAATCAGCAAAAACAATCAATACCAGAATTAGATTCCCAAGGCCATCCATCAGAAGTTGGAATAATCAGGTGCAACGCAGGATATATACATAAAACTTGAACTGAAACAAGAAACAAGGATGTTTTCAAAGTCTGGTAGGATCTCTAAAACATTATTAAAGTACATGTCATTGATAAAGCTAAATACTCAAAGGTTGTGTAATACAACAGATTAATCATTGAGAAGAGTGAAATTATGCTGTTTCGAAAACTATGGCAGGTCAGATTTTCTGCCTAATTATATAAGAAGATTTCTCTAAAACATACACATTATTTCAAAGAGTTATTGGCTGTGAAATAACTTAAGGGTATTTCAAATGGCTTGTCTGCAATGAAAGGTGCTATGTAGGGAATCACAGAAAGTCGAGGGGAAAATATGTCAATATATACATTGCTATAGGTTGAACTAAGCCTTAGGACAGCAACAATGTAGAGGACCTGACCCTTAGAAGCTTACAAGTAAGCTGGAATCTTCAAAAGTTCCAATATTTATAAGTAAAAAGATTTATTAAAATGAATAACCAAGTGTTTTAATTGACATCAGAAGATCAAACCAATAAACCCTGAGAACATAGATAAAAGATAAATAAAGATATGAGCAGAACTTAATACAACAGCAAACGTATAAAATTGAGGTGATTTAGTAAGTCCAAAGAATATTCTTTGAAAAGATTGAGAAGACACACTTTGATTAAGGAAAACAAAAACGTAAGTAAAGAATATCCAGAAAGAGACAGGACAAAGTTATAGCAGAGAATATATGAAATGCCAGTAAATTTGAATATTTCTGTAAAGGGGACCATTTCCTAGCTCCTAAAGTTTACCAAAACTGACACAAGAGGAAATCATTTAAGGTCATCAGGTCTGCCCTTGGCATTCTCGGAACGCCCTGGCCTCAGAATTCAGCATCTGTAGTCCATGGTAACCTGCGGAGAGGGGGCGGGTCTGAGTGTGGTTGGAACACTGCCCTCACTGAGGGAGTGGGTGTGGCCATCTCTGCTGTGACTGAACAATGGCAGGGGAGCAGGGGTCCCAGGGAAGGGCCCTCAGAGCCCAGCAGGCCCAGTGTGGTGTCACAAGCATTTAGGCCCAGACCAAAGGGCGCCTTCTTTGTCTGAAGAGCTGCCCAAACTCTCACCTTTCCACTCAGGCCGCCCTCTTACTTGAAGTGTGTTTGGAAGCTGTCCGCGCAGTACACTTCGCTACACAGCTAACCATAGGTCTGGGCATCGTAGCTTCCTGGCAGGTGACCGAAGTTCGCAGGCATATGAGTCCCTGGGACACACGCGGAGAGGCTCCTGCCCGGGCCACAGGCGGCCCACTGCCCCAGCCCCAGATCAGGGGCCGCAAAGCAGCCATGTCTGAGTCCCCTGCCTCTGGAGGGAGTATTGTACCAACACTTCTAGAAATAGGTGTCGTCGCGGGCAACTCATTGGAGGGACACAAATAAATCTTTGCCGACTTTCTGCTGAAACTTAGGAGCGTTCACACCTAAGCCTCTTACAAGGTCAGCTGTTTAGCTAAACATGAGCTCATGATCTAAATTTACACAATAATGAAGAGATCAGTTACAAGGGGAGACAATCAGCAAAAACAATCAATACCAGAATTAGATTCCCAAGGCCATCCATCAGAAGTTGGAATAATCAGGTGCAAGGCAGGATATATACATAAAACTGGAACTGAAACAAGAAACAAGGATGTTTTCAAAGTCTGGTAGGATCTCTAAAACATTATTAAAGTACATGTCATTGATAAAGCTAAATACTCAAAGGTTGTGTAATACAACAGATTAATCATTGAGAAGAGTGAAATTATGCTGTTTTGAAAACCATCGCAGGTCAGATTTGTGCTTAATTATATAAGAAGATTTCTATAAAACATACACATTATTTCAAAGACTTATTGGCTGTGAAATAAGTTAAGGGTATTTCAAATGGCTTTTCTGCATTGAAAGGTGCTTTGTAGGGAATCACAGAAAGTCGAGGGGAAAATATGTCAATATATACATTGCTATAGGTTGAACTAAGCCTTAAGACAGCAACAATATAGAGGACCTGACACTTAGTAACTTACAAGTAAGATGGAATCTTCAAAAGTTCAAGTATTTATAAGTAAAAATATTTATTAAAATGAATAACCAAGTATTTTAATTGACACCAGAAGATCAAACCAATAAACCCTGAGAACATAGATAAAAGATAAATAAAGATATGAGCAGAACTTAATACAACAGCAAACGTATAAAATTGAGGTGATTTAGTAAGTCCAAAGAATATTCTTTGAAAAGATTGAAAAGACACACTTTGATTAAGAAAACAAAAACATAACTAAAGAATATACAGAAAGAGTCAGAACAATGTTATAGCAGAGAATATATGAAATGCCAGTAAATTTGAACATTTCTGTAAAGGGGACCATTTCCTAGCTCCTAAAGTTTACCAAAACTGACACAAGAGGAAGTCATTTAAGGTCATCATGTCTGCCCTTGGCATTCTCGGAACGCCCTGGCCTCAGAATGCAGCATCTGTAGTCCATGGTAACCTGCGGAGAGGGGGTGGGGCTGAGGGAGGTTGGAACACTGCCCTCACTGAGGGAGTGGGTGTGGCCATCTCTGCTGTGACTGAACAAAGGCAGTGGAGCAAGGTGCCCAAGGCAGGGCCCTCAGAGCACGGCAGGCCCAGTGGGGTTTCACAAGCATTTAGGCCCAGGGCAAAGGGTGCCTTCTTTGTCTGAACTGCTGCCCAATCTCTCACCTTTCCACTCAGGCCGCCCTCTTACTTGAAGAGTGTGTGGAAGCTGTCCACGCAGTACACCTCGCTGCACAGCTAACCATAGGTATGGGCATCGTAGCTTCCTGCCAGGTGACCGAAGTTCGCAGGTAGATGGGTCCCTGGGACACACGCGGAGAGCCTCCTGCCCGGGCCACAGGCCGCCCAAGGCCCCCGCCGCAGATCGGGGTCCGCAAAACAGCCCTGTCTGAGACCCCTGCCTCTAGAGGGAGTATTGGACCAACACTTCTAGAAAATGGGGTCCTCGCAGGCAACTCATTTGAGGGACACAAATAAATCTTTGCCGACATTCTGCTGAAACTTAGGAGCGTTCACAACTAACCCTCTTACAAGGTCAGCTGTTTAGCTAAACATGAGCTCATGATCTAAATTTACACAATAATGAAGAGATCAGCTACAAGGGGAGACAATCAGAAAAAACAATCAATACCATAATTAGATTCCAAAAGCCATCCATCAGATGTTGGAATATTCAGGTGCAAGGCAGGATATATACATAAAACTGGAACTGAAACAAGAAACAAGGATGTTTTCAAAGTCTGGTAGGATCTCTAAAACATTTTTAAAGTACATGTCATTGATAAAGCTAACTACTCAAAGGTTGTGTAATACAACAGATTAATCATTGAGAAGAGTGAAATTATGCTGTTTCGAAAACTATGGCAGGTCAGATTTTCTGCCTAATTATATAAGAATATTTATCTAAAACATACACATTATTTCAAAGAGTTATTGGCTGTGAAATAACTTAAGGGTATTTCAAATGGCTTGTCTGCAATGAAAGGTGCTATGTAGGGAATCACAGAAAGTCGAGGGGAAAATGTGTCAATATATACATTGCTATATGTTGAACTAAGCCTTAGGACAGCAACAATGTAGAGCACCTGACACTTAGAAACATGCAAGTAAGCTAGAATCTTCAAAAGTTCAAATCTTTATAAGTAAAAAGATTTATTAAAATGAATAACCAAGTGTTTTAATTGACATCAGAAGATCAAACAAATAAACCCAGAGAACATAGATAAAAGATAAATAAAGATATGAGCAGAACTTAATACAACAGCAAACGTATAAAATTGGGGTGATTTAGTAAGTCCAAAGAATATTCTTTGAAAAGATTGAAAAGACACACTTTGATTAAGAAAACAAAAACATAACTAAAGAATATACAGAAAGAGTCAGAACAATGTTATAGCAGAGAATATATGAAATGCCAGTAAATTTGAACATTTCTGTAAAGGGGACCATTTCCTAGCTCCTAAAGTTTACCAAAACTGACACAAGAGGAAGTCATTTAAGGTCATCATGTCTGCCCTTGGCATTCTCGGAACGCCCTGGCCTCAGAATGCAGCATCTGTAGTCCATGGTAACCTGCGGAGAGGGGGTGGGGCTGAGGGAGGTTGGAACACTGCCCTCACTGAGGGAGTGGGTGTGGCCATCTCTGCTGTGACTGAACAAAGGCAGTGGAGCAAGGTGCCCAAGGCAGGGCCCTCAGAGCACGGCAGGCCCAGTGGGGTTTCACAAGCATTTAGGCCCAGGGCAAAGGGTGCCTTCTTTGTCTGAACTGCTGCCCAATCTCTCACCTTTCCACTCAGGCCGCCCTCTTACTTGAAGAGTGTGTGGAAGCTGTCCACGCAGTACACCTCGCTGCACAGCTAACCATAGGTATGGGCATCGTAGCTTCCTGCCAGGTGACCGAAGTTCGCAGGTAGATGGGTCCCTGGGACACACGCGGAGAGTCTCCTGCCCGGGCCACAGGCCGCCCAAGGCCCCCGCCGCAGATCGGGGTCCGCAAAACAGCCCTGTCTGAGACCCCTGCCTCTAGAGGGAGTATTGGACCAACACTTCTAGAAAATGGGGTCCTCGCAGGCAACTCATTTGAGGGACACAAATAAATCTTTGCCGACATTCTGCTGAAACTTAGGAGCGTTCACAACTAACCCTCTTACAAGGTCAGCTGTTTAGCTAAACATGAGCTCATGATCTAAATTTACACAATAATGAAGAGATCAGCTACAAGGGGAGACAATCAGAAAAAACAATCAATACCATAATTAGATTCCCAAAGCCATCCATCAGATGTTGGAATATTCAGGTGCAAGGCAGGATATATACATAAAACTGGAACTGAAACAAGAAACAAGGATGTTTTCAAAGTCTGGTAGGATCTCTAAAACATTTTTAAAGTACATGTCATTGATAAAGCTAACTACTCAAATGTTGTGTAATACAACAGATTAATCATTGAGAAGAGTGAAATTATGCTGTTTCAAAAACTATGGCAGGTCAGATTTTCTGTCTAATTATATAAGAAGATTTATCTAAAACATACACATTATTTCAAAGAGTTATTGGCTGTGAAATAACTTAAGGGTATTTCAAATGGCTTGTCTGCAATGAAAGGTTCTATGTAGGGAATCACAGAAAGTCGAGGGGAAAATGTGTCAATATATACATTGCTATATGTTGAACTAAGCCTTAGGACAGCAACAATGTAGAGCACCTGACACTTAGAAACATGCAAGTAAGCTAGAATCTTCAAAAGTTCAAATCTTTATAAGTAAAAAGATTTATTAAAATGAATAACCAAGTGTTTTAATTGACATCAGAAGATCAAACAAATAAACCCAGAGAACATAGATAAAAGATAAATAAAGATATGAGCAGAACTTAATACAACAGCAAACGTATAAAATTGGGGTGATTTAGTAAGTCCAAAGAATATTCTTTGAAAAGATTGAAAAGACACACTTTGATTAAGGAAAACAAAAACGTAAGTAAAGAATATACAGAAAGAGTCAGGACAAAGTTATAGCAGAGAATATATGAAATGCCAGTAAATTTGAACATTTCTGTAAAGGGGACCATTTCCTAGCTCCTAAAGTTTACCAAAACTGACACAAGAGGAAATCATTTAAGGTCATCATGTCTGCCCTTGGCATGCTCGGGACGCCCTGGCCTCAGAATGCAGCATCTGTAGTCCATGGTAACCTGCGGAGAGGGTGCGGGGATGAGCGAGGTTGGAACACTGCCCTCACTGAGCGGGTGGGTGTGGCCAACTCTGCTGTGACTGAACAAAGGCCAGGGGAGCATGGGGCCGAGGGCAGGGCCCTCAGTGCCCGGCAGGCCCAGTGGGGTGTCACAAGCTTTTATGCCCAGGCCAAAGGGCGCCTTCTTTGTCTGAACAGCTGCCCAAACACTCATCTTACCACTCAGACCGCCCTCTTACTTGAAGTGTGTGTGGAACCTGTCCACGCATTACACCTCGCTGCACAGCTTTCCATAGGTCTGGGCATCGTAGATTCCTGCCTGGTGACCGAAGTTCGCAGGCAGATGGGTCCCTGGGACACACGCGGAGAGGCTCCTGCCTGGGCCACAGGCCGCCCACTACCCCAGCCCCAGATTGGGGGCCACACAGCAGCCCTGTCTGAGTCCTCTGCCTGTACAGGGAGTATTGGACCAACACATCTAGAAAACGGGGTCCTCGCGGGCAACTAATTGGAGGGACACAAATAAATCTTTGCCGACTTTCTGCTGAAACTTTGGAGCGTTCACACCTAAGCCTCTTCCAAGCTCAGCTGTTTAGCTAAACATGATCTCGTGATCGAAATTTACACAATAATGAAGAGATCAGCTACAAGGGGAGAAAATCAGCAAAAACAATCAATACCAGAATTAGATTCCCAAGGCCATCCATCACATGTTGGAACAATCAGGTGCAAGGCAGGATATGTACATAAAACTGGAACTGAAAGAAGAAACAAGGATGTTTTCAAAGTCTAGTACGATCTCTAAAACATTTTTAAAGTACATGTCATTGATAAAGCTAAATACTCAAAGGTTGTGTAATACAACAGATTAATCATTGAGAAGAGTGAAATTATGCTGTTTTGAAAACTATGGCAGGTCAGATTTTCTGCCTAATTATATAAGAAGATTTATCTAAAACCTACACATTATTTCAAAATCTTATTGGCTGTGAAATAAGTTAAGGGTATTTCAAATGGCTTGTCTGTAATGAAAGGTACTATCTAGGGAATCACAGAAAGTCGAGGGGAAAATATGTCAATATATACATTGCTATATGTTGAACTAAGCCTTAGGAGGGCAACAATGTAGAGCACCTGACACTTAGAAACTTGCAAGTAAGCTAGAATCTTCAAAAGTTCAAATCTTTATAAGTAAAAAGTTTTATTAAAATGAATAACCAAGTGTTTAAATTGACATCAGAAGATCAAACCAATAAACCCTGAGAACATAGATAAAAGATAAATAAAGATATGAGCAGAACTTAATACAACAGGAAAAGTATAAAATTGAGGTGATTTGGTAAGTCCAAAAAATATTCTTTGAAAAGATTGAAAAGACACACTTTGATTAAGGAAAACAAAAACATAAGTAAAGAATATACAGAAAGAGTCAGGACAATGTTATAGCAGAGAATATATGAAATGACAGTAAATTTGAACATTTCTGTAAAGGGGACCATTTCCTAGCTCCTAAAGTTTACCAAAACTGACACAAGAGGAAATCATTTATGGTCATCATGTCTGCCCTTGGCATTCTCGGAACGCCCTGGCCTCAGAATGCAGCAACTGTAGTCCATGGTAACCTGCGGAGAGGGGGCGGGGATGAGGGAGGTTGGAACACTGCCCTCACTTAGGTAGTTGGTGTGGCCATCTCTGCTGTGACTGAACAAAGGCAGGGGAGCAGGGGTCCCAGGGAAGGGCCCTCAGAGCCCAGCAGGCCCAGTGTGTTGTCACAAGCATTTAGGCCCAGACCAAAGGGCGCCTTCTTTGTCTGAACAGCTGCCCAAACTCTCACCTTTCCACTCAGGCCGCCCTCTTACTTGAACTGTGTGTGGAACCTGTCCACGCAGTACACCTCGCTGCACAGCTAACCATAGGTCTGGGCATCGTAGCTTCCTGCCAGGTGACCGAAGTTCGCAGGTAGATGGGTCCCTGTGACACACACGGAGAGGCTGCTGCCCGGGCCACAGGCCACCCACTACCCCAGCCCCAGATTGGGGCAGCACAGCAGCCCTGTCTGAGTCTCCTGCCTCTAGAAGGAGTATTGGACCAACACTTCTAGAAAATGGGGTCCTCACGGGCAACTCATTGGAGGGACAGAAATAAATCTTTGCCGACTTTCTGCTGAAACTTAGGAGCGTTCACACCTAAGCCTCTTACAAGGTCAGCTGTTTAGCTAAACATGAGCTCATGATATAAATTTACACAATAATGAAGAGATCAGCTACAAGGGGAGACAATCAGCAAAAACAATCAATACCAGAATTAGATTCCCAAGGCCATCCATCAGATGTTGGAATAATCAGGTGCAAGGCAGGATACATACATAACACTGGAACTGAAACAAGAAACAAGGGTGTTTTCAAATTCTGGTACGATCTGTAAAACATTTTTAAAGTACATGTCATTGATAAAGCTAAATACTCAAAGGTTGTGTAATACAACAGATTAATCATTGAGAAGAGTGAAATTATGCTGTTTTGAAAATTATGGCAGGTGAGATTTTCTTCCTAATTATATAAGAAGATTTCTCTAAAACATACACATTATTTCAAAGACTTATTGGCTGTGAAATAAGTTAGGGTATTTCAAATGGCTTGTCTGCAATGAAAGGTGCTATGTAGGGAATCACAGAAAGTCGAGGGGAAAATATTTCAAAATATATACATTGCTATACGTAGAACTAAGCCTTAGGACAGCAACAATGTAGAGGACCTGACACTTAGAAACTTGCAAGTAAGCTGGAATCTTCAAAAGTTCAAATATTTATAAGTAAAAAGATTTATTAAAATGAATAACCAAGTGTTTTAATTGACATCAGAAGATCAAACCAATAAACCCTGAGAACATAGATAAAAGATAAATAAAGATATGAGCAGAACTTAATACAACAGCAAACGTATAAAATTGAGGTGATTTAGTAAGTCCAAAGAATATTCTTTGAAAAGATTGAAAAGACACACTTTGATTAAGGAAAACAAAAACATAAGTGAAGAATATACAGAAAGAATCAGGACAATGTTATAGCAGAGAATATATGAAATGCCAGTAAATTTGAACATTTCTGTAAAGGGACCATTTCCTAGCTCCTAAAGTTTACCAAAACTGACACAAGAGGAAGTCATTTAAGGTCATCATGTCTGCCCTTGGCATTCTCGGAACGCCCTGGACTCAGAATGCAGCAACTGTAGTCCATGGTAACCTGAGGAGAGGGGGCGGGGCTGAGGCAGGTTGGAACACTGCCCTCACTGAGGGAGTGGGTGTGGCCATCTCTGCTGTGACTGAACAAAGGGAAGGGGAGCATGGGGCCGAGGGCAGGGCCGTCAGAGCCCGGCAGGCCCAGTGGGGTGTCACAAGCATTTAGGCCCAGGCCAAAGGGCGCCTTCTTTGTCTGAACAGCTGCCCAAACTCTCACCTTTCCACTCAGGCCGCCCTCTTACTTGAAGTGTGTGTGGAACCTCTCCACGCAGTACACCTCGCTGCACAGCTAACCATAGGTCTGGGCATCGTAGCTTCCTGCCAGGTGACCGATGTTCGCAGGTAGATCGGTCCCTGGGACACACGCGGAGAGGCTCCTGCCCGGGCCACAGGCCGCCCACTACCCCAGCCCCAGATTGGTGCCGCACAGAAGCCCTGTCTGAGTCCCCTCCCTCTAGAGGGAGTATTTAACCAACACTTCCAGAAAACGGAGTCCTCGCGCGCAACTCATTGGAGGGACACAAATAAATCTTTGCCGACTTTCTGCTGAAACTTAGGAGCATTCACACCTAAGCCTCTTACACGGTCAGCTGTTTAGCTAAACATGAGCTCATGATCTAAATTTACACAATAATGAAGAGATCAGCTACAACGGGAGACAATCAGCAAAAACAATCAATACCAGAATTAGATTCCCAAGGCCATCCATCAGAAGTTGGAATAATCAGGTGGAACGCAGGATATATACATAAAACTGGAACTGAAACAAGAAACAAGGATGTTTTCAAAGTCTGGTAGGATCTCTAAAACATTATTAAAGTACATGTCATTGATAAAGCTAAATACTCAAAGGTTGTGTAATACAACAGATTAATCATTGAGAAGAGTGAAATTATGCTGTTTCGAAAACTATGGCAGGTCAGATTTTCTGCCTAATTATATAAGAAGATTTCTCTAAAACATACACATTATTTCAAAGAGTTATTGGCTGTGAAATAACTTAAGGGTATTTCAAATGGCTTGTCTGCAATGAAAGGTGCTATGTAGGGAATCACAGAAAGTCGAGGGGAAAATATGTCAATATATACATTGCTATAGGTTGAACTAAGCCTTAGGACAGCAACAATGTAGAGGACCTGACCCTTAGAAGCTTACAAGTAAGCTGGAATCTTCAAAAGTTCCAATATTTATAAGTAAAAAGATTTATTAAAATGAATAACCAAGTGTTTTAATTGACATCAGAAGATCAAACCAATAAACCCTGAGAACATAGATAAAAGATAAATAAAGATATGAGCAGAACTTAATACAACAGCAAACGTATAAAATTGAGGTGATTTAGTAAGTCCAAAGAATATTCTTTGAAAAGATTGAAAAGACACACTTTGATTAAGGAAAACAAAAACGTAAGTAAAGAATATACAGAAAGAGTCAGGACAAAGTTATAGCAGAGAATATATGAAATGCCAGTAAATTTGAACATTTCTGTAAAGGGGACCATTTCCTAGCTCCTAAAGTTTACCAAAACTGACACAAGAGGAAATCATTTAAGGTCATCAGGTCTGCCCTTGGCATGCTCGGAACGCCCTGGCCTCAGATTGCAGCATCTGTAGTCCATGGTAACCTGCGGAGAGGGGGCGGGGATGAGCGAGGTTGGAACACTGCCCTCACTGAGGGAGTGGGTGTGGCCAGCTCTGCTGTGACTGAACAAAGGCCAGGGGA
The DNA here is from genome assembly GCF_025265405.1 of Mesoplodon densirostris. Taxonomy (NCBI): domain Eukaryota; kingdom Metazoa; phylum Chordata; class Mammalia; order Artiodactyla; family Ziphiidae; genus Mesoplodon; species Mesoplodon densirostris. The sequence goes on from NC_082666.1 coordinate 91,601,038, forward strand.
GCATGTGGCCGAGGGCAGGGCCCTCAGTGCCCGGCAGGCCCAGTGGGGTGTCACAAGCTTTTACGCCCAGGCCAAAGGGCCCCTTCTTTGTCTGAACAGCTGCCCAAACACTCAACTTACCACTCAGGCCGCCCTCTTACTTGAAGTGTGTGTGGAACCAGTCCACGCAGTACACCTCGATGCACAACTAACCATAGGTCTGTGCATCGTAGCTTCCTGTCAGGTGACCGAAGTTCCCAGGTAGATGGGTCCCTGGGACACACGCGGAGAGGCTCCTGCCCGGGCCACAGGCCGCCCACTACCCCAGCCCCAGATTGAGGCCACAGAGCAGTCCTGTCTGAGTCCCATCCCTCTAGAGGGAGTATTGGACCAACATTTCTAGAAAACGGAGTCCTCGCGGGCAACTCATTGGAGGGACACAAATAAATCTTTGCCGACTTTCTGCTGAAACTTAGGAGCATTCACACCTAAGCCTCTTACAAGGTCATCTGTTTAGCTAAACATGAGCTCATGATCTAAATTTACACAATAATGAAGAGATCAGCTAAAAGGGGAGACAATCCGAAAAAACAATCAATACCAGAATTAGATTTCCAAGGCCATCCATCAGATGTTGGAATAATCAGGTGCAAGGCAGGATATATACATAAAACTGGAACTGAAATAAGAAACCAGGATGTTTTCAAAGTCTCGTAGGATCTTTAAAACATTTTTAAAGTACATGTCATTGATAAAGCTAAATACTCAAAGTTTGTGTAATACAACAGATTAATCATTGAGAAGAGTGTAATTATGCTGTTTTGAAAACTATGGCAGGTCAGATTTTCTGCCTAATTATATAAGAAGATTTATCTAAAACATACACATTATTTCAAAGACTTATTGGCTGTGAAATAAGTTAAGGGTATTTCAAATGGCTTGTCTGCAATGAAAGGTGCTCTGTACGGAATCACAGAAAGTCGAGGGGAAAATATGTCAATATATACATTGCTATAGGTTGAACTAAGCCTTAGGACAGGAACAATGTAGAGGACCTGACACTTAGAAACCTACAAGTAAGCTGTAATCTTCAAAAGTTCAAAGCTTTATAAGTAAAAAGATTTATTAAAATGAATAACCAAGTGTTTTAATTGACATCAGAAGATCAAACCAATATACCCTGAGAACATAGATAAAAGAAAAATAAAGATATGAGCAGAACTTAATACAACAGCCAACGTATAAAATTGAGGTGATTTAGTAAGTCCAAAGAATATTCTTTGAAAAGATTTAAAAGACACACTTTGAGTAAGGAAAACAAAAACATAAGTAAAGAATATATAGAAAGAGTCAGGACAATGTTATAGCAAAGAATATATGAAATGCCAGTAAATTTGAATATTTCTGTAAAGGGGACCATTTCCTAGCTCCTAAAGTTTACCAAAACTGAGACAAGAGGAAGTCATTTAAGGTCCTCATGCCTGCCCTTGGCATTCTGAGAACGCCCTGGCCTCAGAATGCAGCATCTGTAGTCCATGGTAACCTGCGGAGAGGGGGCGTGGCTGAGGGAGTTTGGAACACTGCCCTCACTGACGGAGTGGGTGTGGCCATCTCTGCTGTGACTGAACAAAGTGCAGGGGAGCAGGGGTCCCAGGGAAGGGCACTCAGAGCCCAGCAGGCCCAGTGTGGTTTCACAAGCATTTAGGCCCAAGCCAAAGGGTGCCTTCTTTGCCTGAACAGCTGCCCAAACTCTCACCTTTCCACTCAGGCCACCCTCTTTCTTGAAGTGTGTGTGGAAGCTGTCCGCGCAGTACACCTCGCTGCACAGCTAACCATAGGACTGGGCATCGTAGCTTCCTGCTAGGTGACCGAAGTTCGCAGGAAGATGGGTCCCTGGGACACACACGGAGAGGCTCCTGCCCGGGCCACAGGCCGCCCACTGCCCCAGCCCCAGTTCAGCGGCCGAAAATCAGCCCTGTCTGAGTCTCCTGCCTCTAGAAGGAGTATTGGACCAACACTTCTAGAAAATGGGGTCCTCACGGGCAACTCATTGGAGGGACAGAAATAAATCTTTGCCGACTTTCTGCTGAAACTTAGGAGCGTTCACACCTAAGCCTCTTACAAGGTCAGCTCTTTAGCTAAACATGAGCTCATTATCGAAATTTACACAATAATGAAGTGATCAACTACAAGGGGAGACAATCAGCAAAAACAATCAATACCAGAATTAGATTCCCAAGGCCATCCATCAGATGTTGGAATAATCAGGTGCAAGGCAGGATATATACATAACACTGGAACTGAAACAAGAAACAAGGGTGTTTTCAAATTCTGGTACGATCTCTAAAACATTTTTAAAGTACATGTCATTGATAAAGCTAACTACTCAAAGGTTGTGTAATCCAACAGATTAATCATTGAGAAGAGTGAAATTATGCTGTTTCGAAAACTATGGCAGGTCAGATTTTCTGCCTAGTTATATAAGAAGATTTATCTAAAACATACACATTATTTCAAAGACTTATTGGCTGTGAAATAAGTTAAGGGTATTTCAAATGGCTTGTCTGCAATGAAAGGTGCTATGTAGGGAATCACAGAAACTCGAGGGGAAAATATGTCAATATATACATTGCTATAGGTTAAAGTAAGCCTTAGGACAGCAACAATGTAGAGGACCTGACCCTTAGAAACTTACAAGTAAGCAGGAATCTTCAAAAGTTCCAATCTTTATAAGTAAAAAGATTTATTAAAATGAATAACCAAGTGTTTTAATTGACATCAGAAGATCAAACAAATAAACCCTGAGAACATAGATAAAGGATAAATAAAGATATGAGCAGAACTTAATACAACAGCAAACGTATAAAATTGGGGTGATTTAGTAAGTCCAAAGAATATTCTTTGAAAAGATTGAAAAGACACACTTTGATTAAGGAAAACAAAAACGTAAGTAAAGAATATACAGAAAGAGTCAGGACAAAGTTATAGAAGAGAATATATGAAATGCCAGTAAATTTGAACATTTCTGTAAAGGGGACCATTCCCTAGCTCCTAAAGTTTACCAAAACAGACACAAGAGGAAATCATTTAAGGTCATCATGTCTGCCCTTGGCATGCTCGGAACGCCCTGGCCTCAGAATGCAGCATCTGTAGTCCATGGTAACCTGCGGAGAGGGGGCGGGGCTCAGCGAGGTTGGAACACTGCCCTCACTGAGAGAGTGGGTGTGGCCAGCTCTGCTGTGACTGACAAAGGCCAGGGGAGCATGTGGCCGAGGGCAGGGCCCTCAGTGCCCGGCAGGCCCAGTGGGGTGTCACAAGCTTTTACGCCCAGGCCAAAAGGCGCCTTCTTTGTCTGAACAGCTGCCCAAACACTCATCTTACCACTCAGGCCGCCTTCTTACTTGAAGTGTGTGTGGAACCTGTCCACGCAGTACACCTCGCTGCACAGTTAACCATAGGTCTGGGCATCATAGATTCCTGCCAGGTGACCGAAGTTCGCAGGCAGATGGGTCCCTGGGACACACGCGGAGAGGCTCCTGCCTGGGCCACAGTCCGCCCACTACCCCAGCCCCAGATTGGGGGCCACACAGCAGCCCTGTCTGAGTCCTCTGCCTGTAGAGGGAGTATTGGACCAACACATCTAGAAAACGGGGTCCTCGCGGGCAACTCATTGGAGGGACACAAATAAATCTTTGCCGACTTTCTGCTGAAACTTTGGAGCGTTCACACCTAAGCCTCTTACAAGCTCAGCTGTTTAGCTAAACATGAGCTCATGATCTAAATTTACACAATAATGAAGAGATCAGTTACAAGGGGAGACAATCAGCAAAAACAATCAATACCAGAATTAGATTCCCAAGGCCATCCATCAGATGTTGGAATAATCAGGTGCAAGGCAGGATATATACATAAAACTGGAACTGAAACAAGAAACAAGGATGTTTTCAAAGTCTGGTACGATCTCTAAAACATTTTTAAAGTACATGTCATTGATAAAGCTAAATACTCAAAGGTTGTGTAATCCAACAGATTAATCATTGAGAAGAGTGAAATTATGCTGTTTCGAAAACTATGGCAGGTCAGATTTTCTGCCTAATTATATAAGAAGATTTATCTAAAACATACACATTATTTCAAAGAGTTATTGGCTGTGAAATAACTTAACGGTATTTCAAATGGCTTGTCTGCAATGAAAGGTGCTATGTAGGGAATCACAGAAAGTCGAGGGGAAAATCTGTCAATATATACATTGCTATAGGTGAACTAAGCCTTAGGACAGCAACAATGTAGAGGACCTGACCCTTAGAAGCTTACAAGTAAGCTGGAATCTTCAAAAGTTACAATTTTTATAAGTAAATATATTTATTAAAATGAATAACCAAGTGTTTTAATTGACATCAGAAGATCAAACCAATAAACCCTGAGAACATAGATAAAAGAAAAATAAAGATATGAGCAGAACTTAATACAACAGCAAACGTATAAAATTGAGGTGATTTAGTAAATCCAAAGAATATTCTTTGAAAAGATTTAAAAGACACACTTTGAGTAAGGAAAACAAAAACATAAGTAAAGAATATATAGAAAGAGTCAGGACAATGTTATAGCAAAGAATATATGAAATGCCAGTAAATTTGAATATTTCTGTAAAGGGGACCATTTCCTAGCTCCTAAAGTTTACCAAAACTGAGACAAGAGGAAATCATTTAAGGTCCTCATGTCTGCCCTTGGCATTCTGAGAACGCCCTGGCCTCAGAATGCAGCATCTGTAGTCCATGGTAACCTGCGGAGGTGGGGCGGGGCTGAGGGAGTTTGGAACACTGCCCTCACTGAGGGAGTGGGTGTGGCCATCTCTGCTGTGACTGAACAAAGTGCAGGGGAGCAGGGGTCCCAGGGAAGGGCACTCAGAGCCCAGCAGGCCCAGTGTGGTTTCACAAGCATTTAGTCCCAGGCCAAAGGGTGCCTTCTTTGCCTGAACAGCTGCCCAAACTCTCACCTTTCCACTCAGGCCACCCTCTTTCTTGAAGTGTGTGTGGAAGCTGTCCGCGCAGTACACCTCGCTGCACAGCTAACCATAGGACTGGGCATCGTAGCTTCCTGCCAGGTGACCGAAGTTCGCAGGAAGATGGGTCCCTGGGACACACACGGAGAGGCTCCTGCCCGGGCCACAGGCCGCCCACTGCCCCAGCCCCAGTTCAGCGGCCGAAAATCAGCCCTGTCTGAGTCTCCTGCCTCTAGAAGGAGTATTGGACCAACACTTCTAGAAAATGGGGTCCTCACGGGCAACTCATTGGAGGGACAGAAATAAATCTTTGCCGACTTTCTGCTGAAACTTAGGAGCGTTCACACCTAAGCCTCTTACAAGGTCAGCTGTTTAGCTAAACATGAGCTCATGATATAAATTTACACAATAATGAAGAGATCAGCTACAAGGGGAGACAATCAGCAAAAACAATCAATACCAGAATTAGATTCCCAAGGCCATCCATCAGATGTTGGAATAATCAGGTGCAAGGCAGGATACATACATAACACTGGAACTGAAACAAGAAACAAGGGTGTTTTCAAATTCTGGTACGATCTGTAAAACATTTTTAAAGTACATGTCATTGATAAAGCTAAATACTCAAAGGTTGTGTAATACAACAGATTAATCATTGAGAAGAGTGAAATTATGCTGTTTTGAAAATTATGGCAGGTGAGATTTTCTTCCTAATTATATAAGAAGATTTCTCTAAAACATACACATTATTTCAAAGACTTATTGGCTGTGAAATAAGTTAGGGTATTTCAAATGGCTTGTCTGCAATGAAAGGTGCTATGTAGGGAATCACAGAAAGTCGAGGGGAAAATATTTCAAAATATATACATTGCTATACGTAGAACTAAGCCTTAGGACAGCAACAATGTAGAGGACCTGACACTTAGAAACTTGCAAGTAAGCTGGAATCTTCAAAAGTTCAAATATTTATAAGTAAAAAGATTTATTAAAATGAATAACCAAGTGTTTTAATTGACATCAGAAGATCAAACCAATAAACCCTGAGAACATAGATAAAAGATAAATAAAGATATGAGCAGAACTTAATACAACAGCAAACGTATAAAATTGAGGTGATTTAGTAAGTCCAAAGAATATTCTTTGAAAAGATTGAAAAGACACACTTTGATTAAGGAAAACAAAAACATAAGTGAAGAATATACAGAAAGAATCAGGACAATGTTATAGCAGAGAATATATGAAATGCCAGTAAATTTGAACATTTCTGTAAAGGGACCATTTCCTAGCTCCTAAAGTTTACCAAAACTGACACAAGAGGAAGTCATTTAAGGTCATCATGTCTGCCCTTGGCATTCTCGGAACGCCCTGGACTCAGAATGCAGCAACTGTAGTCCATGGTAACCTGAGGAGAGGGGGCGGGGCTGAGGCAGGTTGGAACACTGCCCTCACTGAGGGAGTGGGTGTGGCCATCTCTGCTGTGACTGAACAAAGGGAAGGGGAGCATGGGGCCGAGGGCAGGGCCGTCAGAGCCCGGCAGGCCCAGTGGGGTGTCACAAGCATTTAGGCCCAGGCCAAAGGGCGCCTTCTTTGTCTGAACAGCTGCCCAAACTCTCACCTTTCCACTCAGGCCGCCCTCTTACTTGAAGTGTGTGTGGAACCTCTCCACGCAGTACACCTCGCTGCACAGCTAACCATAGGTCTGGGCATCGTAGCTTCCTGCCAGGTGACCGATGTTCGCAGGTAGATCGGTCCCTGGGACACACGCGGAGAGGCTCCTGCCCGGGCCACAGGCCGCCCACTACCCCAGCCCCAGATTGGTGTCGCACAGAAGCCCTGTCTGAGTCCCCTCCCTCTAGAGGGAGTATTTAACCAACACTTCCAGAAAACGGAGTCCTCGCGCGCAACTCATTGGAGGGACACAAATAAATCTTTGCCGACTTTCTGCTGAAACTTAGGAGCATTCACACCTAAGCCTCTTACACGGTCAGCTGTTTAGCTAAACATGAGCTCATGATCTAAATTTACACAATAATGAAGAGATCAGCTACAACGGGAGACAATCAGCAAAAACAATCAATACCAGAATTAGATTCCCAAGGCCATCCATCAGAAGTTGGAATAATCAGGTGGAACGCAGGATATATACATAAAACTGGAACTGAAACAAGAAACAAGGATGTTTTCAAAGTCTGGTAGGATCTCTAAAACATTATTAAAGTACATGTCATTGATAAAGCTAAATACTCAAAGGTTGTGTAATACAACAGATTAATCATTGAGAAGAGTGAAATTATGCTGTTTCGAAAACTATGGCAGGTCAGATTTTCTGCCTAATTATATAAGAAGATTTCTCTAAAACATACACATTATTTCAAAGAGTTATTGGCTGTGAAATAACTTAAGGGTATTTCAAATGGCTTGTCTGCAATGAAAGGTGCTATGTAGGGAATCACAGAAAGTCGAGGGGAAAATATGTCAATATATACATTGCTATAGGTTGAACTAAGCCTTAGGACAGCAACAATGTAGAGGACCTGACCCTTAGAAGCTTACAAGTAAGCTGGAATCTTCAAAAGTTCCAATATTTATAAGTAAAAAGATTTATTAAAATGAATAACCAAGTGTTTTAATTGACATCAGAAGATCAAACCAATAAACCCTGAGAACATAGATAAAAGATAAATAAAGATATGAGCAGAACTTAATACAACAGCAAACGTATAAAATTGAGGTGATTTAGTAAGTCCAAAGAATATTCTTTGAAAAGATTGAAAAGACACACTTTGATTAAGGAAAACAAAAACGTAAGTAAAGAATATACAGAAAGAGTCAGGACAAAGTTATAGCAGAGAATATATGAAATGCCAGTAAATTTGAACATTTCTGTAAAGGGGACCATTTCCTAGCTCCTAAAGTTTACCAAAACTGACACAAGAGGAAATCATTTAAGGTCATCAGGTCTGCCCTTGGCATGCTCGGAACGCCCTGGCCTCAGATTGCAGCATCTGTAGTCCATGGTAACCTGCGGAGAGGGGGCGGGGATGAGCGAGGTTGGAACACTGCCCTCACTGAGGGAGTGGGTGTGGCCAGCTCTGCTGTGACTGAACAAAGGCCAGGGGAGCATGTGGCCGAGGGCAGGGCCCTCAGTGCCCGGCAGGCCCAGTGGGGTGTCACAAGCTTTTACGCCCAGGCCAAAGGGCCCCTTCTTTGTCTGAACAGCTGCCCAAACACTCAACTTACCACTCAGGCCGCCCTCTTACTTGAAGTGTGTGTGGAACCAGTCCACGCAGTACACCTCGATGCACAACTAACCATAGGTCTGTGCATCGTAGCTTCCTGTCAGGTGACCGAAGTTCCCAGGTAGATGGGTCCCTGGGACACACGCGGAGAGGCTCCTGCCCGGGCCACAGGCCGCCCACTACCCCAGCCCCAGATTGAGGCCACAGAGCAGTCCTGTCTGAGTCCCATCCCTCTAGAGGGAGTATTGGACCAACATTTCTAGAAAACGGAGTCCTCGCGGGCAACTCATTGGAGGGACACAAATAAATCTTTGCCGACTTTCTGCTGAAACTTAGGAGCATTCACACCTAAGCCTCTTACAAGGTCATCTGTTTAGCTAAACATGAGCTCATGATCTAAATTTACACAATAATGAAGAGATCAGCTAAAAGGGGAGACAATCCGAAAAAACAATCAATACCAGAATTAGATTTCCAAGGCCATCCATCAGATGTTGGAATAATCAGGTGCAAGGCAGGATATATACATAAAACTGGAACTGAAATAAGAAACCAGGATGTTTTCAAAGTCTCGTAGGATCTCTAAAACATTTTTAAAGTACATGTCATTGATAAAGCTAAATACTCAAAGTTTGTGTAATACAACAGATTAATCATTGAGAAGAGTGTAATTATGCTGTTTTGAAAACTATGGCAGGTCAGATTTTCTGCCTAATTATATAAGAAGATTTATCTAAAACATACACATTATTTCAAAGACTTATTGGCTGTGAAATAAGTTAAGGGTATTTCAAATGGCTTGTCTGCAATGAAAGGTGCTCTGTACGGAATCACAGAAAGTCGAGGGGAAAATATGTCAATATATACATTGCTATAGGTTGAACTAAGCCTTAGGACAGGAACAATGTAGAGGACCTGACACTTAGAAACCTACAAGTAAGCTGTAATCTTCAAAAGTTCAAAGCTTTATAAGTAAAAAGATTTATTAAAATGAATAACCAAGTGTTTTAATTGACATCAGAAGATCAAACCAATATACCCTGAGAACATAGATAAAAGAAAAATAAAGATATGAGCAGAACTTAATACAACAGCCAACGTATAAAATTGAGGTGATTTAGTAAGTCCAAAGAATATTCTTTGAAAAGATTTAAAAGACACACTTTGAGTAAGGAAAACAAAAACATAAGTAAAGAATATATAGAAAGAGTCAGGACAATGTTATAGCAAAGAATATATGAAATGCCAGTAAATTTGAATATTTCTGTAAAGGGGACCATTTCCTAGCTCCTAAAGTTTACCAAAACTGAGACAAGAGGAAGTCATTTAAGGTCCTCATGCCTGCCCTTGGCATTCTGAGAACGCCCTGGCCTCAGAATGCAGCATCTGTAGTCCATGGTAACCTGCGGAGAGGGGGCGTGGCTGAGGGAGTTTGGAACACTGCCCTCACTGACGGAGTGGGTGTGGCCATCTCTGCTGTGACTGAACAAAGTGCAGGGGAGCAGGGGTCCCAGGGAAGGGCACTCAGAGCCCAGCAGGCCCAGTGTGGTTTCACAAGCATTTAGGCCCAAGCCAAAGGGTGCCTTCTTTGCCTGAACAGCTGCCCAAACTCTCACCTTTCCACTCAGGCCACCCTCTTTCTTGAAGTGTGTGTGGAAGCTGTCCGCGCAGTACACCTCGCTGCACAGCTAACCATAGGACTGGGCATCGTAGCTTCCTGCTAGGTGACCGAAGTTCGCAGGAAGATGGGTCCCTGGGACACACACGGAGAGGCTCCTGCCCGGGCCACAGGCCGCCCACTGCCCCAGCCCCAGTTCAGCGGCCGAAAATCAGCCCTGTCTGAGTCTCCTGCCTCTAGAAGGAGTATTGGACCAACACTTCTAGAAAATGGGGTCCTCACGGGCAACTCATTGGAGGGACAGAAATAAATCTTTGCCGACTTTCTGCTGAAACTTAGGAGCGTTCACACCTAAGCCTCTTACAAGGTCAGCTCTTTAGCTAAACATGAGCTCATTATCGAAATTTACACAATAATGAAGTGATCAACTACAAGGGGAGACAATCAGCAAAAACAATCAATACCAGAATTAGATTCCCAAGGCCATCCATCAGATGTTGGAATAATCAGGTGCAAGGCAGGATATATACATAACACTGGAACTGAAACAAGAAACAAGGGTGTTTTCAAATTCTGGTACGATCTCTAAAACATTTTTAAAGTACATGTCATTGATAAAGCTAACTACTCAAAGGTTGTGTAATCCAACAGATTAATCATTGAGAAGAGTGAAATTATGCTGTTTCGAAAACTATGGCAGGTCAGATTTTCTGCCTAGTTATATAAGAAGATTTATCTAAAACATACACATTATTTCAAAGACTTATTGGCTGTGAAATAAGTTAAGGGTATTTCAAATGGCTTGTCTGCAATGAAAGGTGCTATGTAGGGAATCACAGAAACTCGAGGGGAAAATATGTCAATATATACATTGCTATAGGTTAAAGTAAGCCTTAGGACAGCAACAATGTAGAGGACCTGACCCTTAGAAACTTACAAGTAAGCAGGAATCTTCAAAAGTTCCAATCTTTATAAGTAAAAAGATTTATTAAAATGAATAACCAAGTGTTTTAATTGACATCAGAAGATCAAACAAATAAACCCTGAGAACATAGATAAAGGATAAATAAAGATATGAGCAGAACTTAATACAACAGCAAACGTATAAAATTGGGGTGATTTAGTAAGTCCAAAGAATATTCTTTGAAAAGATTGAAAAGACACACTTTGATTAAGGAAAACAAAAACGTAAGTAAAGAATATACAGAAAGAGTCAGGACAAAGTTATAGAAGAGAATATATGAAATGCCAGTAAATTTGAACATTTCTGTAAAGGGGACCATTCCCTAGCTCCTAAAGTTTACCAAAACAGACACAAGAGGAAATCATTTAAGGTCATCATGTCTGCCCTTGGCATGCTCGGAACGCCCTGGCCTCAGAATGCAGCATCTGTAGTCCATGGTAACCTGCGGAGAGGGGGCGGGGCTCAGCGAGGTTGGAACACTGCCCTCACTGAGAGAGTGGGTGTGGCCAGCTCTGCTGTGACTGACAAAGGCCAGGGGAGCATGTGGCCGAGGGCAGGGCCCTCAGTGCCCGGCAGGCCCAGTGGGGTGTCACAAGCTTTTACGCCCAGGCCAAAAGGCGCCTTCTTTGTCTGAACAGCTGCCCAAACACTCATCTTACCACTCAGGCCGCCTTCTTACTTGAAGTGTGTGTGGAACCTGTCCACGCAGTACACCTCGCTGCACAGGTAACCATAGGTCTGGGCATCATAGATTCCTGCCAGGTGACCGAAGTTCGCAGGCAGATGGGTCCCTGGGACACACGCGGAGAGGCTCCTGCCTGGGCCACAGTCCGCCCACTACCCCAGCCCCAGATTGGGGGCCACACAGCAGCCCTGTCTGAGTCCTCTGCCTGTAGAGGGAGTATTGGACCAACACATCTAGAAAACGGGGTCCTCGCGGGCAACTCATTGGAGGGACACAAATAAATCTTTGCCGACTTTCTGCTGAAACTTTGGAGCGTTCACACCTAAGCCTCTTACAAGCTCAGCTGTTTAGCTAAACATGATCTCGTGATCGAAATTTACACAATAAAGAAGAGATCAGCTACAAGGGGAGAAAATCAGCAAAAACAATCAATACCAGAATTAGATTCCCAAGGCCATCCATCAGATGTTGGAACAATCAGGTGCAAGGCAGGATATATACATAAAACTGGAACTGAAAGAAGAAACAAGGATGTTTTCAAAGTCTAGTACGATCTCTAAAACATTTTTAAAGTACATGTCATTGATAAAGCTAAATACTCAAAGGTTGTGTAATGCAACAGATTATTCATTGAGAAGAGTGAAATTATGCTGTTTTGAAAACTATGGCAGGTCAGATTTTCTGCCTAATTATATAAGAAGATGTATCTAAAACCTACACATTATTTCGAAGACTTATTGGCTGTGAAATAAGTTAAGGGTATTTCAAATGGCTTGTCTGCAATGAAAGGTACTATCTAGGGAATCACAGAAAGTCGAGGGGAAAATATGTCAATATATACATTGCTATATGTTGAACTAAGCCTTAGGACAGCAACAATGTAGAGCACCTGACACTTAGAAACTTGCAAGTAAGCTAGAATCTTCAAAAGTTCAAATCTTTATAAGTAAAAAGATTTATTAAAATGAATAACCAAGTGTTTTAATTGACATCAGAAGATCAAACAAATAAACCCTGAGAACATAGATAAAAGATAAATAAAGATATGAGCAGAACTTAATACAACAGGAAAAGTATAAAATTGAGGTGATTTGGTAAGTCCAAAGAATATTCTTTGAAAAGATTGAAAAGACACACTTTGATTAAGGAAAACAAAAACGTAAGTAAAGAATATACAGAAAGAGTCAGGACAATGTTATAGCAGAGAATATATGAAATGACAGTAAATTTGAACATTTCTGTAAAGGGGACCATTTCCTAGCTCCTAAAGTTTACCAAAACTAACACAAGAGGAAGTCATTTAAGATCATCATGTCTGCCCTTGGCATTCTCAGAACGCCCTGGCCTCAGAATGCAGCAACTGTAGTCCATGGTAAACTGCGGAGAGGGGGCGAGGCTGAGGGAGGTTGGAACACTGCCCTCACTGAGGGACTGGGTGTGGCCATCTCTGCTGTGACTGAACAAAGGGCAGGGGAGCTTGGGGCCGAGGGCAGGGCCCTCAGAGCCCGGCAGGCCCAGTGTGGTGTCACAAGCATTTAGGCCCAGGCCAAAGGGCGCCTTCTTTGTCTGAACAGCTGCCCAAACTCTCACCTTTCCACTCAGGCCGCCCTCTTACTTGAAGTGTGTGTGGAACCAGTCCACGCAGTACACCTCGATGCACAGCTAACCATAAGTCTGGGCATTGTAGCTTCCTGTCAGGTGACCGAATTTCGCAGGCATATGAGTCCCTGGGACACACGCGGAGAGGCTCCTGCCCGGGCCACAGGCCGCCCACTGCCCCAGCCCCAGATCAGGGGCCGCAAAGCAGCCATGTCTGAGTCCCCTGCCTCTGGAGGGAGTATTGTACCAACACTTCTAGAAATAGGTGTCGTCGCGGGCAACTCATTGGAGGGACACAAATAAATCTTTGCCGACTTTCTGCTGAAACTTAGGAGCGTTCACACCTAAGCCTCTTACAAGGTCAGCTGTTTAGCTAAACATGAGCTCATGATCTAAATTTACACAATAATGAAGAGATCAGCTACAAGGGGAGACAATCAGCAAAAACAATCAATACCAGAATTAGATTCCCAAGGCCATCCATCAGATGTTGGAATAATCAGGTGCAAGGCAGGATATATACATAAAACTGGAACTGTAACAAGAAACAAGGATGTTTTCAAAGTCTGGTAGGATCTCTAAAACATTTTTAAAGTACATGTCATTGATAAAGCTAAATACTCAAAGGTTTTGTAATACAACAGATTAATCATTGAGAAGAGTGAAATTATGCTGTTTTGCAAACTATGGCAGGTCAGATTTTCTGCCTAATTATATAAGAAGATTTCTCTAAAACATACACATTATTTCAAAGACTTATTGGCTGTGAAATAAGTTAAGGGTATTTCATATGGCTTGTCTGCAATGAAAGGTGCTATGTAGGGAATCACAGAAAGTCGAGGGGAAAATATGTCAATATATACATTGCTATATGTTGAACTAAGCCTTAGTACAGCAACAATGGAGTAGACCTGACCCTTAGAAACTTACAAGTAAGCTGGAATCTTCAAAAATTCCAATCTTTATAAGTAAAAAGATTTATTAAAATGAATAACCAAGTGTTTTAATTGACATCAGAAGATCAAACCAATAAACCCTGAGAACATAGATAAAAGATAAATAAAGTTATGAGAAGAACTTAATACAACAGCAAAAGTATAAAATTGAGGTGATTTAGTAAGTCCAAAGAATATTCTTTGAATAGATTGAAAAGACACACTTTGATTAAGGAAAACAAAAACATAAGTAAAGAATATACAGAAAGAGTCAGGACAATGTTATAGCAGAGAATATATGAAATGCCAGTAAATTTGAATATATCTGTAAAGGGGACCATTTCCTAGCTCAGAAAGTTTACCAAAACTGACACAAGAGGAAATCATTTAAGGTCCTCATGTCTGCCCTTGGCATTCTCAGAAAGCCCTGGCCTCAGAATGCAGCATCTGTAGTCCATGGTACCCTGCGGAGAGGGGGCGGAGCTGAGGTAGGTTGGATCACTGCCCTCACAGAGGGAGTGAGTGTGGCCATCTCTGCTGTGACTGAACAAAGGAAAGGGAGCAGGGAGCCAAGGGCAGGGCCCTCAGGGCCCGGCAGGTCCAGTGGGGGGTCACAAGCATTTAGGCCCAGAACAAAGGGTGCCTTCTTTGTCTGAACAGCTGCGCAAACTCTCACCTTTCCACTCAGGCCGCCCTTTTACTTGAAGTGTGTGTGGAACCTGTCCATGCAGTACACCTCGATGCACAGCTAACCATAGGTCGGCTCATCGTAGCTTCCTGGCAGGTGACCGAAGTTCGCAGGTAGATGGGTCCCTGGGACACACGCGGAGAGGCTCCTGCCCGGGCCACAGGCCGCCCACTACCCCAGCCCCAGATTGAGGCCACAGAGCAGCCCTGTCTGAGTCCCCTCCCTCTAGAGGGAGTATTGGACCAACATTTCTAGAAAACGGAGTCCTCGCGGGCAACTCATTGGAGGGACACAAATAAATCTTTGCCGACTTTCTGCTGAAACTTAGGAGCATTCACACCTAAGCCTCTTACAAGGTCATCTGTTTAGCTAAACATGAGCTCATGATCTAAATTTACACAATAATGAAGAGATCAGCTAAAAGGGGAGACAATCAGCAAAAACAATCAATACCAGAATTAGATTTCCAAGGCCATCCATCAGATGTTGGAATAATCAGGTGCAAGGCAGGATATATACATAAAACTGGAACTGAAACAAGAAACAAGGATGTTTTCAAAGTCTGGTAGGATCTCTAAAACATTTTTAAAGTACATGTCATTGATAAAGCTAAATACTCAAAGGTTGTGTAATACAACAGATTAATCATTGAGAAGAGTGAAATTATGCTGTTTTGAAAACTATGGCAGGTCAGATTTTCTGCCTAATTATATAAGAAGATTTCTCTAAAACATAAACATTATTTCAAAGACTTATTGGCTGTGAAATAAGTTAAAGGTATTTCATATGGCTTGTCTGCAATGAAAGGTGCTATGTAGGGAATCACAGAAAGTCGAGGGGAAAATATGTCAATATATACATTGCTATAGATTAAACTATGCCTTAGGACAGCAACAATGTAGAGGACCTGACCCTTAGAAACTTACAAGTAAGCTGGAATCTTCAAAAGTTCCAATCTTTATAAGTAAAAAGATTTATTAAAATGAATAACCAAGTGTTTCATTTGACATCAGAAGATCAAACCAATAAACCCTGAGAACATAGATAAAAGATAAATAAAGATATGAGCAGAACATAATACAACAGCAAACGTATAAAATTGAGGTGATTTAGTAAGTCCAAAGAATATTCTTTGAAAAGATTGAAAAGACACACTTTCATTAAGGAAAACAAAAACTAAGTAAAGAATATACAGAAAGAGTCAGGACAATGTTATAGCAGAGAATATATGAAATGCCAGTAAATTTGAACATTTCTGTAAAGGGGACCATTTCCTAGCTCCTAAAGTTTACCAAAACTTACACAAGATGAATTCATTTAAGGTCATCATGTCTGCCCTTGGCATTCTCGGAACGCCCTGGACTTAGAATGCAGCATCTGTAGTCCATGGTAACCTGCGGAGAGGGAGCGGGGCTGAGGGAGGTTGGAACACTGCACTCACTGAGGGAGTGGGTGTGGCCATCTCTGCTGTGACTGAACAAAGGGCAGGGGAGCAGGGCGCCCAGGGCTGGGCCCTCAGAGCCCGGCAGGCCCAGTGGGGTGTCACAAGCATTTAGGCCCAGGCCAAAGGGCGCCTTCTTTGTCTGCACAGCTGCCCAAACTCTCACCTTTCCACTCAGGCCGCCATCTTACTTGAAGTGTGTGTGGAACCTGTCTGTGCAGTACACCTCGCTGCACAGCTAACCATAGGTCTGGGCATCGTAGCTTCCTGCCAGGTGACCGAAGTTCGCAGGCAGATGGGTCCCTGGGACACAGGCGGAGAGGCTCCTGCCCGGGCCACAGGCTGCCCACAGCCCCAGCCCCAGATCGGGGGCCTCAAAGCAGCCTTGCCTGAGTCCCCTGCATCTAGAGGGAGTATTGGACGAACACTTCGAGAAAATGGGGTCCTCACGGGCAACTCATTGGAGGGACACAAATAAATCTTTGCCGACTTTCTGCTGAAACTTAGGAGCGTTCACACCTAAGCCTCTTACAAGGTCAGCTGTTTAGCTAAACATGAGCTCATGATCTAAATTTACACAATAATGTAGAGATCAGCTACAAGGGGAGACAATCAGCAAAAACAATCAATACCAGAATAAGATTCCCAAGGCCATCCATCAGATGTAGGAATAATCAGGTGCAAGGCAGGATATATACATAAAACTGGAACTGAAACAAGAAACAAGGATGTTTTCACAGTCTGGTAGGGTCTCTAAAACATTCTTAAATTACATGTCATTGATAAAGCTAAATACTCAAAGGTTGTGTAATACAAAAGATTAATCATTGAGAAGAGTGAAATTATGCTGTCTTGAAAACTATGGCAGGTCAGATTTTCTGCCTAATTATATAAGAAGATTTCTCGAAAACACATAATTTCAAAGACTGATTGGCTGTGAAATAAGTTAAGGATATTTCAAATGGCTTGTCTGCAATGAAAGGTGCTATGTAGGGAATCACAGAAAGTCGAGGGGAAAATATGTCAATATATACATTGCTATATGTTGAACTAAGCCTTAGGACAGCAACAATGTAGAGGACCTGACACTTAGAAACTTACAAGTAAGCTGGAATCTTCAAAAGTTCAAATCTTTATACGGAAAAAAGATTTATTAAAATGAATAACCAAGTGTTTTAATTGACACCAGAAGATCAAACCAATAAACCCTGAGAACATAACTAAAAGATAAATAAAGACATGAGCAGAACTTAATACAACAGCAAACGTATAAAATTGAGGTGATTTAGTAAGTCCAAAGAATATTTTTTGAAAAGATTGAAAAGACACACTTTGATTAAGGAAAACTAAAACATAAGTAAAGAATATACAGAAAGAGTCAGGACAATGTTATAGCAGAGAATATATGAAATGCCAGTAAATTTGAACATTTCTGTAAAGGGGACCATTTCCTAGCTCCTAAAGTTTACCAAAACTGACACAAGAGGAAATCATTTAAGGTCATCATGTCTGCCCTTGGCATTCTCGGAACGCCCTGGCCTCAGAATGCAGCATCTGTAGTCCATGGTAACCTGCGCAGAGGGGGCGGGGCTGAGGGAGGTTGGAACACTGCCCTCAGTGAGGGAGTGTGTGTGGCCATCTCTGCTGTGACTGAACAAAGGGCAGGGGAGCAGGGTGTCCAGGGCAGGGCCCTCAGAGCCCGGCAGGCCCAGTGGTGTGTCACAAGCATTTAGGCCCAGGCCAAAGGGTGCCTTCTTTGTCTGCACAGCTGCCCAAACTCTCACCTTTCCACTCAGGCCGCCCTCTTACTTGAAGTGTGTGTGGAAGCTGTCCGCGCAGTACACCTCACTGCACAGCTAACCATAAGTCAGGGCTTCGCAGCTTCCTGCCAGGTGACCAAAGTTCCCAGGCAGATGGGTCCCTGGGACACACGCGGTGAGGCCCCTGCCCGGGCCACAGGCCGCCCACAACACCAGCCCCAGATTTGGGGCCGCACAGAAGCCCTGTCTGAGTCCCCTCCCTCTAGAGGGAGTATTGGACCAACACTTCTAGAAAACGGAGTCCTCGAGGGCAACTCATAGGAGGGACACAAATAAATCTTTGCCGACTTTCTGCTGAAACTTAGGAGCGTTCACACCTAAGCCTCTTACAAGGTTAGCTGTTTAGCTAAACATGAGCTCATGATCTAAATTTACACAATAATGAAGAGATCAGCTACAAGGGGAGACAATCAGCAAAAACAATCAATACCAGAATTAGATTCCCAAGGCCATCCATTAGATTTTGGAATAATCAGCTGCAAGGCAGGAAATATACATAAAACTGGAACTGAAACAAGGAACAAGGATGTTTTCAAAGTCTGGTATGATCTCTAAAACATTTTTAAAGTACATGTCATTGATAAAGCTAAATACTCAAAGGTTGTGTAATACAACAGTTTAATCATTGAGAAGTGTGAAATTATGCTGTTTTGAAAACTATGGCAGGTCAGATTTTCTGCTTTATTATATAAGAAGATTTCTATAAAACATACACATTATTTCAAAGACTTATTGGCTGTGAAATAAGTTAAGGGTATTTCAAATGGCTTGTCTGCATTGAAAGGTGCTATGTAGGGAATCACAGAAAGTCGAGGGGAAAATATGTCAATATATACATTGCTATATCTTGAACTAAGCTTTAGGACAGCAACAATGTAGAGGACCTGACACTTAGAAGCTTACATGTAAGCTGGAATCTTCAAAAGTTCAAGTGTTTATAAGTAAAAAGATTTATTAAATGAATAACCAAGTGTTTTAATTGACATCAGAAGAGCAAACCAATAAACCCTGAGAACATAAATAAAAGATAAATAAAGATATGAGCAGAACTTAACACAACAGCAAACGTATAAAATTGAGGTGATTTATTAAGTCCAAAGAATATTCTTTGAAAAGATTGAAAAGACACACTTTGATTAAGGAAAACAAAAACATAAGTAAAGAATATACAGAAAGAGTCAGGACAATGTTATAGCAGAGAATATATGAAATTCCAGTAAATTTGAACATTTCTGTAAAGGGGACCATTTCCTAGCTCCTAAAGTTTACCAAAACTGACACAAGAGGTAATCATTTAAGGTCCTCATGCCTGCCCTTGGCATTCTGAGAACGCCCTGGCCTCAGAATGCAGCATCTGTAGTCCATGGTAACCTGCGGAGAGGGGGCGGGGCTGAGGGAGGTTGGAACACAGCCCTCACTGAGGGAGTGAGTGTGGCCATCTCTGCTGTGAGTGAACAAAGGGCAAGGGAGCAGGGGGCCCAGGGCAGGGCCCTCAGAACCAGGCATGCCCAGTGGGGTGTCACAAGCTTTTAGGCACAGACCAAAGGGCACATTCTTTGTCTGAACAGCTGCCCAAACTCTCACCTTTCCACTCAGCCCGCCCTCTTACTTGAAGTGTGTGTGGAACCTGTCCGTGCAGTACACCTCGCTGCTCAGCTAACCATAGGTCTGGGCATCGTAGCTTCCTGCCAGGTGACCGAAGTTCGCAGCCAGATGGGTCCCTGGGACACAGGTGGAGAGGCTCCTGCGCCGGCCACAGGCCGCCCACTGCCCCAGCCCCAGATAGGGGGCCGAAAAGCAGCTCTCTCTGAGTCCCCTGTCTCCAGAGGGAGTATTGGACCAACACTTCTAGAAAACGGGGTCCTCTTGGCAACTCATTAGAGGGACACAAATAAATCTTTGCCGACTTTCTGCTGAAACTTAGGAGCATTCACACCTAAGCCTCTTACAAGGTCAGCTGTTAAGCTAAACTTGAGCTCATGATCTAAATTTACACAATAATGAAGAGATCAGCTACAAGGGGAGACAATCAGCAAAAACAATCAATACCAGAATTACATTCCCAAGGCCATCCATCAGACGTTGGAATAATCAGGTGCAAGGCAGGAAATATACATTAAACTGGAACTGAAACAAGAAACAAGGATGTTTTCACAGTCTGGTAGGATCTCTAAAACATTATTAAAGTACATGTCATTGATAAAGCTAATTACTCAAAAGTTGTGTAATACAACAGATTAATCATTGAGAAGAGTGAAATTATGCTATTTTGAAAACTATGGCAGGTCAGATTTTCTGCCTAATTATATATGAAGATTTATCTAAAACATACACAATATTTCAAAGACTTATTGTCTGTGAAATAAGTTAAGGGTATTTCAAATGGCTTGTCTGCAATGAAAGGTGCTATGTAGGGAATCACAGAAAGTCGAGGGGAAAATATGAAAATATATACATTGCTATAGGTTGAACTAAGCCTTAGGACATCAAAAACGTAGAGGACCTGACACTTAGAAACTTACAAGTAAGCTGGAATCTTCAAAAGTTCCAATCTTTATAAGTAAAAAGATTTATTAAAATGAATAACCAAGTGTTTTAATTGACATCAGAAGATCAAACCAATAATCCCTGAGAACATAGATAAAAGATAAATAAAGATATGAGCAGAACTTAATACAACAGCAAACGTATAAAATTGAGGTGATTTAGTAAGTCCAAAGAATATTCTTTGAAAAGATTGAAAAGACACACTTTGATTAAGGAAAACAAAAACATAATAAAGAATATACAGAAAGAGTCAGGACAATGTTATAGCAGAGAATATAAGAAATGCCAGTGAATTTGAACATTTCTGTAAAGGGGACCATTTCCTAGCTCCTAAAGTTTACCAAAACTGACACAAGAGGAATTCATTTAAGGTCATCATGTCTGCCCTTGGCATTCTCGGAACGCCCTGGCCTCAGAATGCAGCATCTGTAGTCCATGGTAACCTGCGGAGAAAGGGCGGGGCTGAGGGAGGTTGGAACACTGCCCTCACTGAGGGATTCGGTGTGGCCATCTCTGCTGTGACTGAACAAAGGGCAGGGAAGCAGGGCGCCCAGGGCAGGGCCCTCAGAGCCCGGCAGGCCCAGTGGGGTGTCACAAGCATTTAGGCCCAGGCCAAAGGGTGCCTTCTTTGTCTGCACAGCTGCCCAAACTCTCACCTTTCCACTAAGGCCGCCCTCTTACTTGAAGTGTGTGTGGAACCTGTCCGTGCATTACACCTCGCTGCACAGCTAACCATAGGTCTGGGCATCGTAGCTTCCTGCCAGGTAACCGAAGTTCACAGGCAGATGGGTCCCTGGGACACAGGCGGAGAGGCTCCTGCCCAGGTCACAGGCCGCCCACTGCCCCAGCCCCAGTTGGGGGGCCGAAAAGCAGCTCTGTCTGAGTACCCTGTCTCTAGAGGGAGTATTGGACCAACACTTCTAGAAAACGGGGTCCTCTTGGCAACTCATTAGAGGGACACAAATAAATCTTTGCCGACTTTCTGCTGAAACTTAGGAGCATTCACACCTAAGCCTCTTACAAGGTTAGCTGTTTAGCTAAACATGAGCTCATGATCTAAATTTACACAGTAATGAAGAGATCAGCTACAAGGGGAGACAATCAGCAAAAACAATCAAAACCAGAATTAGATTCCCAAGGCCATCCATCAGATGTTGTAATAATCAGGTGCAAGGCAGGATATATACATAAATCTGGAACTGAAACAAGAAACAAGGATGTTTTCAAAGTCTTGTAGGATCTCTAAAACATTCTTAAAGTACATGTCATTGATAAAGCTAAATACTCAAAGGTTGTGTAATACAACAGATTAATCATTGAGAAGAGTGAAATTATGCTGTTTTGAAAACTATGGCATGTCATATTTTCTGCCTAATTATATAAGAAGATTTATCTAAAACGTACACAAAATTTCAAAGACTTATTGACTGTGAAATAAGTTAAGGGTATTTCAAATTGCTTGTCTGCAAAGAAAGGTGCTATGTAAGGAATCACAGAAAGTCGAGGGGAAAATATGTCAATATCTACATTGCTATATGTTGAACTAAGCCTTAGGACAGCAACAATGTAGAGGACCTGACACTTAGAAACTTACAAGTAAACTGGAATCTTCAAAAGTTCTAATCTTTATAAGTAAAAAGATGTATTAAAATGAATAACCAAGTGTTTTAATTGACACCAGAATTTCAAACCAATAAACCCTGAGAACATAGATAAAAGATAAATAAAGATATGAGCAGAACTTAACACAACAGCAAACGTATAAAATTGAGGTGATTTGGTAAGTCCAAAGAATATTCTTTGAAAAGATTGAAAAGACACACTTTCATTAAGGAAAACAAAAACGTAAGTAAAGAATATACAGAAAGAGTCAGAACAATGTTATAGCAGAGAATATATTAAATGCCAGTAAATTTGAACATTTCTGTAAAGGGGACCATTTCCTAGCTCCTAAAGTTTACCAAAACTTACACAAGAGGAATTCATTTAAGGTCATCATGTCTGCCCTTGGCATTCTCGGAATGCCCTGGACTTAGAATGCAGCATCTGTAGTCCATGGTAACCTGCGGAGAGGGAGCGGGGCTGAGGGAGTTTGGAACACTGCATTCACTGAGGGAGTGGGTGTGGCCATCTCTGCTGTGACTGAACAAAGGGCAGGGGAGCAGGGCGCCCAGGGCAGGGCCCTCAGAGCCCGGCAGGCCCAGGGGGGTGTCACAAGCATTTAGGCCCAGGCCAAAGGGCGCCTTCTTTGTCTGCACAGCTGCCCAAACTCTCACCTTTCCACTCAGGCCGCCATCTTACTTGAAGTGTGTGTGGAACCTGTCTGTGCAGTACACCTCGCTGCACAGCTAAACATAGGTCTGGGCATCGTAGCTTCCTGCCAGGTGACCGAAGTTCGCAGGCAGATGAGTCCCTGGGACACAGGCGGAGAGGCTCCTGCCCGGGCCACAGGCCGCCCACAGCCCCAGCCCCAGATCGGGGGCCTCAAAGCAGCCTTTCCTGAGTCCCCTGCATCTAGAGGGAGTATTGGACGAACACTTCTAGAAAATGGGGTCCTCACGGGCAACTCATTGGAGGGACACAAATAAATCTTTGCCGACTTTCTGCTGAAACTTAGGAGCGTTCACACGTAAGCCTCTTACAAGGTCACCTGTTTAGCTAAACATGAGCTCATGATCTAAATTTACACAATAATGAAGAGATCAGCTACAAGGGGAGACAATCAGCAAAAACAATCAATACCAGAATTAGATTCCCAAGGCCATCCATCAGATGTTGGAATAATCAGGTGCAAGGCAGGATATATACATAAAACTGGAACTGAAACAAGAAACAAGGATGTTTTCACAGTCTGGTAGGGTCTCTAAAACATTCTTAAATTACATGTCATTGATAAAGCTAAATACTCAAAGGTTGTGTAATACAAAAGATTAATCATTGAGAAGAGTGAAATTATGCTGTCTTGAAAACTATGGCAGGTCAGATTTTCTGCCTAATTATATAAGAAGATTTCTCGAAAACACATAATTTCAAAGACTGATTGGCTGTGAAATAAGTTAAGGATATTTCAAATGGCTTGTCTGCAATGAAAGGTGCTATGTAGGGAATCACAGAAAGTCGAGGGGAAAATATGTCAATATATACATTGCTATATGTTGAACTAAGCCTTAGGACAGCAACAATGTAGAGGACCTGACACTTAGAAACTTACAAGTAAGCTGTAATCTTCAAAAGTTCAAATCTTTATACGTAAAAAGATTTATTAAAATGAATAACCAAGTGTTTTAATTGACACCAGAAGATCAAACCAATAAACCCTGAGAACATAGCTAAAAGATAAATAAAGACATGAGCAGAACTTAATACAACAGCAAACGTATAAAATTGAGGTGATTTAGTAAGTCCAAAGAATATTTTTGAAAAGATTGAAAAGACACACTTTGATTAAGGAAAACTAAAACATAAGTAAAGAATATACAGAAAGAGTCAGGACAATGTTATAGCAGAGAATATATGAAATGCCAGTAAATTTGAACATTTCTGTAAAGGGGACCATTTCCTAGCTCCTAAAGTTTACCAAAACTGACACAAGAGGAAATCATTTAAGGTCATCATGTCTGCCCTTGGCATTCTCGGAACGCCCTGGCCTCAGAATGCAGCATCTGTAGTCCACGGTAACCTGCGGAGAGGGGGCAGGGCTGAGAGAGGTTGGAACACTGCCCTCAGTGAGGGAGTGTGTGTGGCCATGTCTGCTGTGAGTGAACAAAGGGCAGGGGAGCAGGGTGTCCAGGGCACGGCCCTCAGAGCCCGTCAGGCCCAGTGATGTGTCACAAGCATTTAGGCCCAGGCCAAAGGGTGCATTCTTTGTCTGCACAGCTGCCCAAACTCTCACCTTTCCACTCAGGCCGCCCTCTTACTTGAAGTGTGTGTGGAAGCTGTCCGCGGAGTACACCTCACTGCACAGCTAACCATAGGTCAGGGCTTCGTAGCTTCCTGCCAGGTGACCAAAGTTCGCAGGCAGATGGGTCCCTGGGACACACACGGTGAGGCTCCTGCCCGGGCCACAGGCCGCCCACTGCCCCAGCCCCAGATCGGGGGCCGCAAAGCAGCCCTGTCTGAGTCCCCTGCCTCTAGAGGGAGTATTGGACCAACACTTCTAGAAAATGGGGTCCTCGCGGGCAACTCATTGGAGGGACACAAAAAATTCTTTATCGACTTTCTGCTGAAACTTAGGAGCATTCACACCTAAGCCTCTTACAAGGTTAGCTATTTAGCTAAACATGAGCTCATGATCTATATTTACACAGTAATGAAGAGATCAGCTACAAGGGGAGACAATCAGCAAAAACAATCAAAACCAGAATTAGATTCCCAAGGCCATCCATCAGATGTTGTAATAATCAGGTGCAAGGCAGGATATATACATAAATCTGGAACTGAAACAAGAAACAAGGATGTTTTCAAAGTCTTGTAGGATCTCTAAAACATTCTTAAAGTACATGTCATTGATAAAGCTAAATACTCAAAGGTTGTGTAATACAACAGATTAATCATTGAGAAGAGTGAAATTATGCTGTTTTGAAAACTATGGCATGTCATATTTTCTGCCTAATTTTATAAGAAGATTTATCTAAAACTTACACAAAATTTCAAAGACTTATTGACTGTGAAATAAGTTAAGGGTATTTCAAATGGCTTGTCTGCAAAGAAAGGTGCTATGTAAGGAATCACAGAAAGTCGAGGGGAAAATATGTCAATATCTACATTGCTATATGTTGAACTAAGCCTTAGGACAGCAACAATGTAGAGGACCTGACACTTAGAAACTTACAAGTAAACTGGAATCTTCAAAAGTTCTAATCTTTATAAGTAAAAAGATGTATTAAAATGAATAACCAAGTGTTTTAATTGACACCAGAAGATCAAACCAATAAACCCTGAGAACATAGATAAAAGATAAATAAAGATATGAGCAGAACTTAACACAACAGCAAACGTATAAAATTGAGGTGATTTGGTAAGTCCAAAGAATATTCTTTGAAAAGATTGAAAAGACACACTTTCATTAAGGAAAACAAAAACGTAAGTAAAGAATATACAGAAAGAGTCAGAACAATGTTATAGCAGAGAATATATTAAATGCCAGTAAATTTGAACATTTCTGTAAAGGGGACCATTTCCTAGCTCCTAAAGTTTACCAAAACTGACACAAGAGGAATTCATTTGAGGTCATCATGTCTGCCATTGGCATTCTCGGAACGCCCTGGACTTAAAATGCAGCATCTGTAGTCCATGGTAACCTGCGGAGAGGGAGCGGGGCTGAGGGAGGTTGGAACACTGCACTCACAGAGGGAGTGGGTGTGGCCATCTCTGCTGTGACTGAACAAAGGGCAGGGGAGCAGGGCGCCCAGGGCTGGGCCCTCAGAGCCCGGCAGGCCCAGTGGGGTGTCACAAGCATTTAGGCCCAGGCCAAAGGGCGCCTTCTTTGTCTGCACAGCTGCCCAAACTCTCACCTTTCCACTCAGGCCGCCATCTTACTTGAAGTGTGTGTGGAACCTGTCCGTGCAGTACACCTCGCTGCTCAGCTAACCATAGGTCTGGGCATCGTAGCCTCCTGCCAGGTGACCGAAGTTCGCAGCCAGATGGGTCCCTGGGACACAGGTGCGGAGGCTCCTGCCTGGGCCACAGGCCGCCCACTGCCCCAGCCCCAGATGGGGGGCCGAAAAACAGCTCTCTCTGAGTCCCCTGTCTCTAGAGGGAGTATTGGACCAACACTTCTAGAAAACGGGGTCCTCTTGGCAACTCATTAGTGGGACACAAATAAATCTTTGCCGACTTTCTGCTGAAAATTAGGAGCATTCACACTTAAGCCTCTTACAAGGTCAGCTGTTAAGCTAAACATGAGCTCATGATCTAAATTTACACAATAATGAAGAGATCAGCTACAAGGGGAGACAATCAGCAAAAACAATCAATACCAGAATTAGATTCCCAAGGCCATCCATCAGATGTTGGAATAATCAGGTGCAAGGCATGAAATATACATTAAACTGGAACTGAAACAAGAAACAAGGATGTTTTCACAGTCTGGTAGGATCTCTAAAACATTTTTAAAGTACATGTCATTGATAAAGCTAATTACTCAAAAGTTGTGTAATACAACAGATTAATCATTGAGAAGAGTGAAATTATGCTATTTTGAAAACTATGGCAGGTCAGATTTTCTGCCTAATTATATATGAAGATTTATCTAAAACATACACTATATTTCAAAGACTTATTGTCTGTGAAATAAGTTAAGGGTATTTCAAATGGCTTGTCTGCAATGAAAGGTGCTATGTAGGGAATCACAGAAAGTCGAGGGGAAAATATGAAAATATATACATTGCTATAGGTTGAACTAAGCCTTAGGACATCAACAACGTAGAGGACCTGACACTTAGAAACTTACAAGTAAGCTGGAATCTTCAAAAGTTCCAATCTTTATAAGTAAAAAGATTTATTAAAATGAATAACCAAGTGTTTTAATTGACATCAGAAGATCAAACCAATAAATCCTGCGAACATAGATAAAAGATAATAAAGATATGAGCAGAACTTAATACAACAGCAAACGTATAAAATTGAGGTGATTGAGTAAGTCTAAAGAATATTCTTTGAAAAGATTGAAAAGACACACTTTGATTAAGGAAAACAAAAACATAAGTAAATAATATACAGAAAGAGTCAGGACAATGTTATAGCAGAGAATATAAGAAATGCCAGTGAATTTGAACATTTCTGTAAAGGAGACCATTTCCTAGCTCCTAAAGTTTATCAAAACTGACACAAGAGGAAATCATTTAAGGGCATCATGTCTGCCCTTGGCATTCTCGGAACGCCCTGGCCTCAGAATGCAGCATCTGTAGTCCATGGTAACCTGCGGAGAAGGGGCGGGGCTGAGGGAGGTTGGAACACTGCCCTCACTGAGGGATTGGGTGTGGCCAACTCTGCTGTGACTGAACAAAGGGCAGGGGAGCAGGGCGCACAGGGCAGGGCCCTCAGAGCCCGGCAGGACCAGTGGGGTGTCACAAGCATTTAGGCCCAGGCCAAAGGGCGCCTTCTTTGTCTGCACAGCTGCCCAAACTCTCACCTTTCCACTAAGGCCGCCCTCTTACTTGAAGTGTGTGTGGAACCTGTCCGTGCAGTACACCTCGCTGCACAGCTAACCATAGGTCTGGGCATCGTAGCTTCCTGCCAGGTAACCGAAGTTCGTAGGCAGATGGGTCCCTGGGACACAGGCGGAGAGGCTCCTGCCCAGGCCACATGCCGCCCACTGCCCCAGCCCCAGATTGGGGGCCGAAAAGCAGCTCTGTCTGAGTCCCCTGTCTCTAGAGGGAGGATTGGACCAACACTTCTAGAAAATGGGGTCCTCGCGGCAACTCATTGGAGGGACACAAATAAATCTTTGCCGACTTTCTGCTGAAACTTAGGAGCATTCACACCTAAGCCTCTTACAAGGTCAGCAGTTTAGCTAAACATGAGCTCATGATCTAAATTTACACAATAATGAAGAGATCAGGTACAAGGGGAGACAATCAGCTAAAACAATCAATACCAGAATTAGATTCCCAAGGCCATCCATCAGATGTTGGAATAATCAGGTGCAAGGCAGGATAAATACATAAAACTGGAACTGAAAAAAGAAACAAGGATGTTTTCACAGTCTGGTAGGATCTCTAAAACATTTTTAAAATACATGTCATTGATAAAGCTAAATACTGAAAGGTTGAGTAATACAAGAGATTAATCATTGAGAAGAGTGAAATTATGCTGTTTTGAAAACTATGGCAGGTCAGATTTTCTGCCTAATTATATAAGAAGATTTCTCGAAAACACATAATTTGAAAGACTGATTGGCTGTGAAATAAGTTAAGGGCATTTCAAATGGCTTGTCTGCAATGAAAGGTGCTATGTAGGGAATCACAGAAAGTCGAGGGTAAAATATGTCAATATATACATTGCTATATGTTGAACTAAGCCTTAGGACAGCAACAATGTAGAGGACCTGACACTTAGAAACCTACAAGTAAGCTGTAATCTTCAAAAGTTCAAATCTTTATAAGTAAAAAGATTTATTAAAATGAATAACCAAGTGTTTTAATTGACACCAGAAGATCAAACCAATAAACCCTGAGAACATAGCTAAAAGATAAATAAAGACATGAGCAGAACTTAATACAACAGCAAACGTATAAAATTGAGGTTATTTAGTAAGTCCAAAGAATATGCTTTGAAAAGATTGAAAAGACACACTTTGATTAAGGAAAACTAAAGCATAAGTAAATAATATACAGAAAGAGTCAGGACAATGTTATAGCAGAGAATATATTAAATGCCAGTAAATTTGAACATTTCTGTAAAGGGGACCATTTCCTAGCTCCTAAAGTTTACCAAAACTGACACAAGAGGAAATCATTTAAGGTCATCATGTCTGCCCTTGGCATTCTCGGAACGCCCTGGCCTCAGAATGCAGCATCTGTAGTCCATGGTAACCTGCTCAGAGGGGGCGGGGCTGAGGGAGGTTGGAACACTGCCCTCAGTGAGGGAGTGTGTGTGGCCATCTCTGCTGTGACTGAACAAAGGGCAGGGGAGCAGGGTGTCCAGGGCAGGGCCCTCAGAGCCCGGCAGGCCCAGTGGTGTGTCACAAGCATTTAGGCCCAGGCCAAAGGGCGCCTTCTTTGACTGCACAGCTGCCCAAACTCTCACCTTTCCACTCAGGCCGCCCTCTTACTTGAAGTGTGTGTGGAAGCTGTCCGCGCAGTACACCTCGCTGCACAGCTAACCATAGGTCTGGCCTTCGTAGCTTCCTGCCAGGTGACCAAAGTTCGCAGGGAAATCGGCCCCTGGGACACACGCGGAGAGGCTCCTGCCCGGGCCACAGGCCGCCCACAGCCCCAGCCCCATATCAGGGGCGGCAAAGCAGCCCTGTCTGAGTCCCCTGCCTCTAGAGGGAGTATTGGACCAACACTTCTAGAAAATGGGGTCCTCGCGGGCAACTCATTGGAGGGAAACAAAAAATTCTTTACCGACTTTCTGCTGAAACTTAGGAGCATTCACACCTAAGCCTCTTTCAAGGTCACCTGCTTAGCTAAACATGAGCTCATGATCTAAATTTACACAATAATGAAGAGATCAGCTACAAGGGGAGACAATCAGCAAAAACAATCAATACCAGAATTAGATTCCCAAGGCCATCCATCAGATGTTGGAATAATCAGGTGCAAGGCAGGATATATACATAAAACTGGAACTGAAACAAGAAAAAAGGATGTTTTCACAGTCTGGTAGGATCTCTAAAACATTTTTAAAGTACATGTCATTGATAAAGCTAAATACTCAAAGGTTGTGTAATACAACAGATTAATCATTGAGAAGAGTGAAATTATGCTGTTTTGAAAATTATGGCAGGTCAGATTTTCTGCCTAATTATATAAGAAGATATCTCTAAAACATACACATTATTTCCAAGACTTATTGGCTGTGAAATAAGTTAAGGGTATTTGAAATGGCTTGTCTGCAATGAAAGGTGCTATGTAGGGAATCACAGAAAGTCGAGGGGAAAATATGTTAATATATACATTGCTATATGTTGAACTAAGCCTTAGGAGAGAAACAATGTAGAGGACCTGACCCTTAGAAACTTGCAAGAAAGCTAGAATCTTCAAAATTTCCAATCTTTATAAGTAAAAATATTTATTAAAATGAATAACCAAGTTTTTTAATTGACATCAGAAGATCAAACCAATAAACCCTGAGAACATAGATAAAAGATAAATAAAGATATGAGCAGAACTTAATACAACAGCAAAGGTATAAAATTGAGGTGATTTGGTAAGTCCAAAGAATATTCTTTGAAAAGATTGAAAAGACACACTTTGATTAAGGAAAACAAAAACATAAGTAAAGAATATACAGAAAGAGTCAGGACAATGTTATAGCAGAGAATACGTTAAATGCCAGTAAATTTGGACATTTCTGTAAAGGGGACCATTTCCTAGCTCCTAAAGTTTACCAAAACTGACACAAGAGGAATTCATTTAAGGTCATCATGTCTGCCCTTGGCATTCTCGGAACGCCCTGGACTTAGAATGCAGCATCTGTACTCCACGGTAACCTGCTGTCAGTGGGCGGGGCTGAGGGAGTTTGGAACACTGCCCTCACTGAGGGAGTGGGTGTGGCCATCTCTGCTGTGACTGAACAAAGGTTAGGGGAACCGGGGGCCCAGTGCAGGGCCCTCAGAGCCAGGCATGCCCAGTGGGGTGCAACAAGCATTTAGGCCCAGGCGAAAGGGTGCCTTCCTTGTCTGAACAGCTGCCCAAACTCTCACCTTTCCACTCAGGCCGCCCTCTTACTTGAAGTGGATGTGGAATCTGTCCATGCAGTACACCTCGCAGCACAGCTAACCATAGGTCTGGGCATCGTATCTTCCTGCCAGGTGACCGAAGTTCGCAGGGAGATGGCTCCCTGGGACACACGCGGTGAGGCTCCGGTCCGGGCCACAGGCCGCCCACTGCCCCAGCCCCATATCGGTGGCCGTAAATCAGCCATGTCTGAGTCCCCTCCCTCTAGAGGGAGTATTGGACCAACACTTCTAGAAAAAGGGGTCCTCGTGGGCAACTCAATGGAGGGACACAAATAAATTTTTGCCGACATTCTGCTGAAACTTAGGAGCATTCACACCTAAGACTCTTACAAGGTCAGCTGTTTAGCTAAATATGAGCTCATGATCTAAATTTACACAATAATGAAGAGATCAGCTACAAGGGGAGACAATCAGCAAAAGCAATCAATACCAGAATTAGATACCCAAGGCCATCCATCAGATGTTGGAATAATCAGGTGCAAGGCAGGAAATATACATAAAACTGGAACTGAAACAAGAAACAAGGATGTTTTCACAGTCTGGTAGGTTCTCTAAAACATTTTTAAAGTACATGTCATTGATAAAGCTAAATACTCAAAGGTTGTGTAATACAACAGATTAATCATTGAGAAGAGTGAAATTATGCTGTTTTGAAAACTATGGCAGGTCAGATTTTCTGCCTAATGATATAAGAAGATTTCTCTAAAACATGCACATTATTTCAAAGACTTATTGGCTGTGAAATAATTTAAGGGTATTTCAAATGGCTTGTCTGCAATGAAAGGTGCTATGTAGGGAATCACGGAAAGTCGAGGGGAAAATATGTCAATATATACATTGCTATAGGTTGAACTAAGCCTTAGGACAGCAACAATGTAGAGGACCTGACCCTTAGAAACTTACAAGTAAGCTGGAATCTTCAAAAGTTCAAACATTGATAAGTAAAAATATTTATTAAAATGAATAACCAAGTGTTTTAACTTAAATCAGAAGATCAAACCAATAAACCCTGAGAACATAGATAAAAGATAAATAAAGATATGAGCAGAACTTAATACAACAGCAAACTTATAAAATTGAGGTGATTTTGTAAGTCCAAAGAATATTCTTTGAAAAGATTTAAAAGATACACTTTAATTAAGGAAAACAAAAACATAAGTAAAGAATATACAGAAAGAGTCAGGACAATGTTATAGCAGAGAATATAAGAAATGCCAGTAAATTTGAACATTTCTGTAAAGGGGACCATTTCCTAGCTCCTAAAGTTTACCAAAACTGACACAAGAGGAAATCATTTAAGATCCTCATTTCTGCCCTTGGCATTCTCGGAACGCACTGGACTTACAATGCAGCATCTGTAGTCCATGGTAAACTGTGGAGAGGGGGAGGGGCTGAGGGAGGTTGGAACACTGCCCTCACTGAGGGAGTGGGTGTGGCCATCTCTGCTGTGACTGAACAAAGGGCAGGGGAGCAGGGGGCCGAGGGCAGGGCCCTCAGAGCCCGGCAGGCCCAGTAGGGTGTCACAAGCATTTAGGCCCAGGGCAAAGGGCGCCTTCTTTGTCTGCACAGCTACCCAAACTCTCACTTTTCCACTCAAGCCGCCCCCTTACTTTAAGTGTGTGGGGAACCTTTCCGTGCTGTACACCTCGCTGCACAGCTAACCATAGGTCTGGGCATCGTAGCTTCCTGCCAGTTGACCGAAGTTCGCAAGTAGATGGGTCCCTGGGACACACGCGGAGAGGCTCCTGCCCGGGCCACAGGCCGCCCACTGCCCCAGCCCCAGATCGGGGGGCGCAAAGCAGCCCTGTCTTAGTCCCCTGCCTCTAGAGGGAGTATTGGACCAACACTTCTAGAAAACGGGGTCCTCGAGGGCAACTCATTGGAGGGACACAAATAAATCTTTCCCGACTTTCTGCTGAATCTTAGGAGCGTTCACACATAAGCCTCTTACAAGGTCAGCTGTTTAGCTAAACATGAGCTCATGATCTAAATTTACACAATAATGAAGAGATCAGCTACAAGGGGAGACAATCAGCAAAAACAATCAATACCAGAATTAGATTCGCAAGGCCATCCATCAGATGTTGGAATAATCAGGTGCAAGGCAGGAAATATACATAAAACTGGAACTGAAACAAGAAACAAGGATGTTTTCACAGTCTGGTAGGTTCTCTAAAACATTTTTAAAGTACATGTCATTGATAAAGCTAAATACTCAAAGGTTGTGTAATACAACAGATTAATCATTGAGAAGAGTGAAATTATGCTGTTTTGAAAACTATGGCAGGTCAGATTTTCTGCCTAATGATATAAGAAGATTTCTCTAAAACATGCACATTATTTCAAAGACTTATTGGCTGTGAAATAATTTAAGGGTATTTCAAATGGCTTGTCTGCAATGAAAGGTGCTATGTAGGGAATCACGGAAAGTCGAGGGGAAAATATGTCAATATATACATTGCTATAGGTTGAACTAAGCCTTAGGACAGCAACAATGTAGAGGACCTGACCCTTAGAAACTTACAAGTAAGCTGGAATCTTCAAAAGTTCAAACATTGATAAGTAAAAATATTTATTAAAATGAATAACCAAGTGTTTTAACTTAAATCAGAAGATCAAACCAATAAACCCTGAGAACATAGATAAAAGATAAATAAAGATATGAGCAGAACTTAATACAACAGCAAACTTATAAAATTGAGGTGATTTTGTAAGTCCAAAGAATATTCTTTGAAAAGATTTAAAAGATACACTTTAATTAAGGAAAACAAAAACATAAGTAAAGAATATACAGAAAGAGTCAGGACAATGTTATAGCAGAGAATATAAGAAATGCCAGTAAATTTGAACATTTCTGTAAAGGGGACCATTTCCTAGCTCCTAAAGTTTACCAAAACTGACACAAGAGGAAATCATTTAAGATCCTCATTTCTGCCCTTGGCATTCTCGGAACGCACTGGACTTACAATGCAGCATCTGTAGTCCATGGTAAACTGTGGAGAGGGGGAGGGGCTGAGGGAGGTTGGAACACTGCCTTCACTGAGGGAGTGGGTGTGGCCATCTCTGCTGTGACTGAACAAAGTGCAGGGGAGCAGGGGCCCCAGCGCAGGGCCCTCAGAGCCGGGCAGGCCCAGTGGAGTGTCACAAGCATTTAGGCCCAGGCCAAAGGGCACTTTCTTTGTCTGCACAGCTGCCCAAATTCTCACCTTTCCACTCAGGCCGCCCTCTTACTTGAACTGTATGTGTTAGCTGTTTGCGCAGTACACCTCGCTGCACAGCTAACCATAGGTCTGGGCATCGTAGCTTCCTGCCAGGTGACCGAAGTTCGCAGGCAGATGGGTCCCTGGGACACACGCGGAGAAGCTCCTGCCCGGGGCAGAGGCCGCCCACTGCCCCAGCCCCAGATAAGGGCTGCAAAGCAGCCCTGTCTGAGTCCCCTCCCTCTAGAGGGAGTATAGGACCAACGCATCTAGAAAAAGGGTTCCTCGCGGGCAACTCATTGGAGGGACGCAAATAAACCTTTGCCGACTTTCTGCTGAAACTTAGGAGCGTTCACACCAAAGCCTCTTACAAGGTCATCTGTTTAGCTAAACATGAGCTCATGATCTAAATTTACACAATAATGAAGAGATCAGCTACAAGGGGAGACAATCAGCAAAAACAATCAATACCAGATTTAGATTCCCAAGGCCATCCATCAGATGTTGGATTAATCAGGTGCAAGGCAGGATATATACATAAAACTGGAACTGAAACAAGAAACAAGGATGTTTTCAAAGTCTGGTAGGATCTCTAAAACATTTTTAAAGTACATGTCATTGATAAAGCTAAATACTCAAAGGTTGTGTAATACAACAGATTGATCATTGAGAAGAGTGAAATTATGCTGTTTTGAAAACTATGGCAGGTCAGATTTCCTGCCTAATTATATAAGAAGATTTCTCTAAAACATACACATTATTTCAAAGCATTATTGGCTGTGAAATAAGTTAAGGGTATTTCAAATGGCTTGTCTGCAAAGAAAGGTGAGATGTAGGGAATCACAGAAAGTCGAGGGGAAAATATGTCAATATATACATTGCAATATGTTGAACTAATCCTTAGGACAGCAACAATGTAGAGGACCTGACACTTAGAAACTTACAAGTAAGCTGTAATCTTCAAAAGTTCAAATCATTATAAGTAAAAAGATTTATTTAAATGAATAACCAAGTGTTTTAATTGACTTCAGAAGATCAAACCAATAAACCCTGAGAACATAGATAAAAGATAAATAAAGATAGGAGCAGAAATTAATACAACAGCAAACGTATAAAATTGAGGTGATTTAGTAAGTCCAAACAATATTCTTTGAAAAGAGTGAAAAGGCACACTTTGATTAAGGAAAACAAAAACATAAGTAAAGAATATACAGAAAGAGACAGGACAATATTATAGCAGAGAATACAAGAAATGCCAGTGAATTTGAATATTTCTGTAAAGGGGACCATTTCCTAGCTCCTAAAGTTTACCAAAACTGACACAAGAGGAAATCATTTAAGGTCATCATGTCTGCCCTTGGCATTCTTGGAACGCCATGGCCTCAGAATTCAGCATCTTTAGTCCATGATAACCTGCGGAGAGGGGGCGGGGCTGAGGGAGGTTGGAACACTGCCCTCACTGAGGGAGTGTGTGTGGCCATCTCTGCTGTGACAGAACAAACGGTAGGGGAGAAGTGGGCCCAGGGTAGGACCCTCAGAGCCAGGCAGGCCCAGTGGGGTGTCACGAACATTTAGGCCCAGGCCAAAGGGCGCCTTCTTTGTCTGAACAGCTGCCCAAACTCTCACCTTTCCACTCAGGCCGCCCTCTTACTTGAAGTGTGTGTGGAACCTGTCCACGCAGTCCACCTCGCTGCACAGCTAACCATAGGACTGGGGATAGTAGCTTCCTGCCAGGTGACCGAAGTTCGCAGGCAGATGGGTCCCTGGAACACACGCGGAGAGGCTACTGCCTGGGCCACAGGCCGCCCACTGCCCCAGCCCCAGATCGGGGGCCGCAAAGCAGCCCTCTCTGAGTCCCCTGCCTCTAAAGGGAGTATTGGACCAACACTTCTAGAAAACGGGGTCCTCGCGGGCAACTCATTGGAGGGACACAAATAAATCTTTGCCGACTTTCCGCTGAAACTTAGGAGCGTGCACACCTAAGCCTCTTACAATGTCAGCTGTTTAGGTAAACATGAGCTCATGATCTAAATTTACAGAATAATGAAGAGATCAGCTACAAGCGGAGACAATCAGCAAAAACAATCAATACCAGAATTTGATTCCCAAGGCCATCCATCAGATGTTGCAATAATCAGGTGCAAGTCAGGAAATATACATAAAACTGGAACTGAAACAAGAAACAAGGATGTTTTCACAGTCTGGTAGAACCTCTAAAACATTTTTAAAGTACATGTCATTGATAAAGCTAAATACTCAAAGGTTGTATAATACAACAGATTAATCATTGTGAAGAGTGATATTATGCTGTTTTGAAAACTATGGCAGGTCAGATTTCCTGCCTAATTATATAAGACGATTTCTCTAAAACATACACATTATTTCAAAGATTTATTGGCTGTGAAATAAGTTAAGGGTATTTCAAATGGCTTGTCTGCAATGAAAGGTGCTATGTAGGGAATCACAGAAAGTCGAGGGGAAAATATGACAATCTATACATTGCTATATGTTGAACTAAGCCTTAGGACGGCAACAACGTAGAGGACCTGACTCTTAAAATCTTACAAGTAAGCTGTAATCTTGAAAAGTTCAAATTTTTATAAGTAAAAAGATTTATTACAATGAATAACCAAGACATCAGAAGATCAAACCAATAAACCCTGAGAACATAGATAAAAGATAAATAAAGATATGAGCAGAACTTAATTCAACAGCAAACGTATAAAATTGAGGTGATTTAGTAAGTCCAAAGAATATTCTTTGAAAAGATTGAAAAGACACACTTTGATTAAGGAAAACAAAAACAAAAGTAAAGAATATACAGAAAGAGTCAGGACAATGTTATAGCAGAGAATATATGAAATCCCAGTAAATTTGAACATTTCTGTAAAGGGGACCATTTCCTAGCTCCTAAAGTTTACCAAAACTGACACAAGAGGAAGTCATTTAAGGTCATCATGTCTGCCCTTGGCATTCTCGGAACGCCCTGGCCTCAGAATGAAGCAACTGTAGTCCATGGTAACCTGCAGAGAGGGGGCGGGGCTGAGGGAGGTTGGAACACTGCCCTCACTGAGGGAGTGGGTGTGGCCATCTCTGCTGTGACTGAACAAATGTCAGGGGAGCTTGGGGCCAAGGGCAGGGCCCTCAGAGCCCGGCAGGCCCAGTGGGGTGTCACAAGCATTTAGGCCCAGTCCAAAGGGCGCCTTCTTTGTCTGAACAGCTGCCCAAACTCTCACCTTTCCACTCAGGCCGCCCTCTTACTTGAAGTGTGTGTGGAACCTGTTCACGCAGTACACCTCACTGCACAGCTAACCATAGGTCTGGGCATCGTAGCTTCCTGGCAGGTGACCGAACTTCGCAGGTAGAAGGGTCCCTGGGACACACGCGGAGAGGCTCCTGCCCGGGCCGCAGGTCACCCACTACCCCAGCCCCAGATTGGTGCCACACAGCGGCGCTGTCTGAGACCCCTCCCTCTAGAGGGAGTATTGGACCAACACTTCTAGAAAACAGAGTCCTAGCGGGCAACTCATTGGAGGGACACAAATAAATCTTTGAGGACTTTCTGCTGAAACTTAGGAGCATTCACACCTAAGCTTCTTACAAGGTCAGCTGTTTAGCTAAACATGAGCTCATGATCTAAATTTACACAATAATGAAGAGATCAGCTACAACGGGAGACAATCAGCAAAAACAATCAATACCAGAATTAGATTCCCAAGGCCATCCATCAGATGTTGGAATAATCAGGTGCAAGGCAGGATATATACATAAAACTGGAACTGAAACAAGAAACAAGGATGTTTTCAAAGTCTGGTAGGATCTCTAAAACATTTTTAAAGTACATGTCATTGATAAAGCTAAATACTCAAAGGTTGTGTAATACAACAGATTGATCATTGAGAAGAGTGAAATTATGCTGTTTTGAAAACTATGGCAGGTCAGATTTTCTGCCTAATTATATAAGAAGATTTCTCTAAAACCTACACATTATTTTAAAGACTTATTGGCTGTGTAATAAGTTAAGGGTATTTCAAATGGCTTGTCTGCAATGAAAGGTGCTATGTAGGGAATCACAGAAAGTCGAGGGGAAAATATGTCAATATATACATTGCTATAGGTTAAACTAAGCCTTAGGACAGCAACAATGTACAGGAGCTGACCCTTAGAAACTTACAAGTAAGCTGGAATCTTCAAAAGTTCCAATATTTATAAGTAAAAGATTTATTAAAATGAATATCCAAGTGTTTTAATTGACATCAGAAGATCAAACCAATAAACCCTTTGAACATAGATAAAAGATAAATAAAGATATGAGCAGAACTTAATACAACAGCAAACGTATAAAATTGAGGTGATTTAGTAAGTCCAAAGAATATTCTTTGAATAGATTCAGAAGACACACTTTGATTAAGGAAAACAAAAACGTAAGTAACGAATATACAGAAAGAGTCATTTCAATGTTATAGCAGAGAATATATGAAATGCCAGTAAATTTGAACATTTCTGTAAAGGGGACCATTTCCTAGCTCCTAATGTTTACCAAAACTGACAGAAGAGGAAATCATTTAAGGTCATCATGTCTGCCCTTGGCATGCTCGGAACGCCCTGGCCTCAGAAAGCAGCATCTGTAGTCCATGGTAAACTGTGGAGAGGGGGCGGGGCTGAGCGAGGTTGGAACACTGCCCTCACTGCTTGAGTGGGTGTGGCCATCTCTGCTGTGACTGACCAATGGGCAGGGGAGCATGGGGCCGAGGTCAGGGCCCTCTGAACCCGGCAGGCCCAGTGGGGTGTCACAAACTTTTACGCCCAGGCCAAAGGGCGCCTTCTTTGTCTGAACAGCTGCCCAAACACTCATCTTTCCACTCAGGCCGCCCTCTTACTTGAAGTGTGTGTGGAACCTGTCCATGCAGTACACCTCGCTGCACAGCTAACCATAGGTCTGGGCATCATAGCTTCCTGCCAGTTGACCGAAGTTAGCAGGCAGATGGGTCCCTGGGACACACGCGGAGAGACTCCTGCCCGGGCCACAGGCTGCCCACTGCCCCAACCCCAGATCGGGGGCCGCAAAGCAGCCCTGTCTAAGTCCCCTGCCTCTAGAGGGAATATTGGACCAACACTTCTAGAAATAGTTGTCCTCCCGGGCAACTAATTGGAGGGACACAAATAAATCTTTGCCGACTTTCTGCTGAAACTTAGGAGCATTCACACCTAAGCCTCTTACAAGGTCAGCTGTTTAGCTAAACATGAGCTCGTGATCGAAATTTACACAATAATGAAGAGATCAGCTACAAGGGGAGACAATCAGCAAAAACAATCAATACCAGAATTAGATTCCCAAGGCCATCCATCAGATGTAGGAATAATCAGGTGCAAGGCAGGAAATATACATAAAACTGGAACTGAAACAAGAAACAAGGATGTTTTCACAGTCTGGTAGGATCTCTAAACCATTTTTAAAGTACATGTCATTGATAAAGCTAAATACTCAAAGGTTGTGTAATACAACAGATTAATCATTGAGAAGAGTGAAATTATGCTGTTTTGAAAACTATGGCAGGTGAGATTTTCTGCCTAGTTATATAAGAAGATTTATCTAAAACATACACATTACTTCAAAGACTTATTGGCTGTGAAATAAGTTAAGGTTATTTCAAATGGCTTGTCTGCAATGAATGGTGCTATATAGGGAATCACAGAAACTCTTGGGGAAAATATGTCAATATATACATTGCTATATGTTGAACTAATCCTTAGGACAGCAACAATGTAGAAGACCTGACCCTTAGAAACTTACAAGGAAGCTGGAATTTTCAAAATTTCAAACATTGATAAGTAAAATGATTTATTAAAATGAATAACCAAGTGTTTTAATTGACTTCAGAAGATCAAACCAATAAACCCTGAGAACATAGATAAAAGATAAATAAAGATATGAGCAGAACTTAATACAACAGCAAACGTATAAAATTGAGGTGATTTAGTAAGTCCAAACAATATTCTTTGAAAAGATTGAAAAGGCACACTTTGATTAAGGAAAACAAAAACATAAGTAAAGAATATACAGAAAGAGACAGGACAATGTTATAGCAGAGAATACAAGAAATGCCAGTGAATTTGAACATTTCTGTAAAGGGGACCATTTCCTAGCTCCTAAAGTTTACCAAAACTGACACAAGAGGAAATCATTTAAAGTCATCATGTCTGCCCTTGGCATTCTTGGAACGCCATGGCCTCAGAATGCAGCATCTTTAGTCCATGATAACCTGCGGAGAGGGGGCGGGGCTGAGGGAGGTTGGAACACTGCCCTCACTGAGGGAGTGTGTGTGGCCATCTCTGCTGTGACAGAACAAACGGCAGGGGAGAAGTGGGCCCAGGGTACGGCCCCCAGAGCCAGGCAGGCCCAGTGGGGTGTCACGAGCATTTAGGCCCAGGCCAAAGGGCGCCTTCTTTGTCTGAACATCTGCCCAAACTCTCACCTTTCCACTCAGGCCGCCCTCTTACTTGAAGTGTGTGTGGAACCTGTCCACGCAGTCCACCTCGCTGCACAGCTAACCATAGGACTGGGGATAGTAGCTTCCTGCCAGGTGACCGAAGTTCGCAGGCAGATGGGTCCCTGGAACACACGCGGAGAGGCTACTGCCTGGGCCACAGGCCGCCCACTGCCCCAGCCCCAGATCGGGGGCCGCAAAGCAGCCCTCTCTGAGTCCCCTGCCTCTAAAGGGAGTATTGGACCAACACTTCTAGAAAACGGGGTCCTCGCGGGCAACTCATTGGAGGGACACAAATAAATCTTTGCCGACTTTCCGCTGAAACTTAGGAGCGTGCACACCTAAGCCTCTTACAATGTCAGCTGTTTAGGTAAACATGAGCTCATGATCTAAATTTACAGAATAATGAAGAGATCAGCTACAAGCGGAGACAATCAGCAAAAACAATCAATACCAGAATTTGATTCCCAAGGCCATCCATCAGATGTTGCAATAATCAGGTGCAAGTCAGGAAATATACATAAAACTGGAACTGAAACAAGAAACAAGGATGTTTTCACAGTCTGGTAGAACCTCTAAAACATTTTTAAAGTACATGTCATTGATAAAGCTAAATACTCAAAGGTTGTATAATACAACAGATTAATCATTGTGAAGAGTGATATTATGCTGTTTTGAAAACTATGGCAGGTCAGATTTCCTGCCTAATTATATAAGACGATTTCTCTAAAACATACACATTATTTCAAAGATTTATTGGCTGTGAAATAAGTTAAGGGTATTTCAAATGGCTTGTCTGCAATGAAAGGTGCTATGTAGGGAATCACAGAAAGTCGAGGGGAAAATATGACAATCTATACATTGCTATATGTTGAACTAAGCCTTAGGACGGCAACAACGTAGAGGACCTGACTCTTAAAATCTTACAAGTAAGCTGTAATCTTGAAAAGTTCAAATTTTTATAAGTAAAAAGATTTATTACAATGAATAACCAAGACATCAGAAGATCAAACCAATAAACCCTGAGAACATAGATAAAAGATAAATAAAGATATGAGCAGAACTTAATTCAACAGCAAACGTATAAAATTGAGGTGATTTAGTAAGTCCAAAGAATATTCTTTGAAAAGATTGAAAAGACACACTTTGATTAAGGAAAACAAAAACAAAAGTAAAGAATATACAGAAAGAGTCAGGACAATGTTATAGCAGAGAATATATTCAATCCCAGTAAATTTGAATATTTCTGTAAAGGGGACCATTTCCTAGCTCCTAAAGTTTACCAAAACTGACACAAGAGGAAGTCATTTAAGGTCATCATGTCTGCCCTTGGCATTCTCGGAACGCCCTGGCCTCAGAATGAAGCAACTGTAGTCCATGGTAACCTGCAGAGAGGGGGCGGGGCTGAGGGAGGTTGGAACACTGCCCTCACTGAGGGAGTGGGTGTGGCCATCTCTGCTGTGACTGAACAAATGTCAGGGGAGCTTGGGGCCGAGGGCAGGGCCCTCAGAGCCCGGCAGGCCCAGTGGGGTGTCACAAGCATTTAGGCCCAGTCCAAAGGGCGCCTTCTTTGTCTGAACAGCTGCCCAAACTCTCACCTTTCCACTCAGGCCGCCCTCTTACTTGAAGTGTGTGTGGAACCTGTTCACGCAGTACACCTCACTGCACAGCTAACCATAGGTCTGGGCATCGTAGCTTCCTGCCAGGTGACCGAAGTTCGCAGGTAGAAGGGTCCCTGGGACACACGCGGAGAGGCTCCTGCCCGGGCCGCAGGTCACCCACTACCCCAGCCCCAGATTGGTGCCACACAGCGGCGCTGTCTGAGACCCCTCCCTCTAGAGGGAGTATTGGACCAACACTTCTAGAAAACAGAGTCCTAGCGGGCAACTCATTGGAGGGACACAAATAAATCTTTGAGGACTTTCTGCTGAAACTTAGGAGCATTCACACCTAAGCTTCTTACAAGGTCAGCTGTTTAGCTAAACATGACCTCATGATCTAAATTTACACAATAATGAAGAGATCAGCTACAAGGGGAGACAATCAGCAAAAACAATCAATACCAGAATTAGATTCCCAAGGCCATCCATCAGATGTTGGAATAATCAGGTGCAAGGCAGGATATATACATAAAACTGGAACTGAAACAAGAAACAAGGATGTTTTCAAAGTCTGGTAGGATCTCTAAAACATTTTTAAAGTACATGTCATTGATAAAGCTAAATACTCAAAGGTTGTGTAATACAACAGATTGATCATTGAGAAGAGTGAAATTATGCTGTTTTGAAAACTATGGCAGGTCAGATTTTCTGCCTAATTATATAAGAAGATTTCTCTAAAACATACACATTATTTCAAAGACTTATTGGCTGTGTAATAATTTAAGGGTATTTCAAATGGCTTGTCTGCAATGAAAGGTGCTATGTAGGGAATCACAGAAAGTCGAGGGGAAAATATGTCAATATATACATTGCTATAGGTTAAACTAAGCCTTAGGACAGCAACAATGTAGAGGAGCTGACCCTTAGAAACTTACAAGTAAGCTGGAATCTTCAAAAGTTCCAATATTTATAAGTAAAAGATTTATTAAAATGAATATCCAAGTGTTTTAATTGACATCAGAAGATCAAACCAATAAACCCTGTGAACATAGATAAAAGATAAATAAAGATATGAGCAGAACTTAATACAACAGCAAACGTATAAAATTGAGGTGATTTAGTAAGTCCAAAGAATATTCTTTGAATAGATACAGAAGACACACTTTGATTAAGGAAAACAAAAACGTAAGTAACGAATATACAGAAAGAGTCAGTTCAATGTTATAGCAGAGAATATATGAAATGCCAGTAAATTTGAACATTTCTGTAAAGGGGACCATTTCCTAGCTCCTAAAGTTTACCAAAACTGACAGAAGAGGAAATCATTTAAGGTCATCAGGTCTGCCCTTGGCATGCTCGGAATGCCCTGGCCTCAGAAAGCAGCATCTGTAGTCCATGGTAAACTGTGGAGAGGGGGCGGGGCTGAGCGAGGTTGGAACACTGCCCTCACTGCTTGAGTGGGTGTGGCCATCTCTGCTGTGACTGACCAATGGGCAGGGGAGCATGGGGCCGAGGGCAGGGCCCTCTGAACCCGGCAGGCCCAGTGGGGTGTCACAAGCATTTAGGCCCAGACCAAAGGGCGCCTTCTTTGTCTGAAGAGCTGCCCAAACTCTCACCTTTCCACTCAGGCCGCCCTCTTACTTGAAGTGTGTTTGGAAGCTGTCCGCGCAGGACACTTCGCTACACAGCTAACCATAGGTCTGGGCATCGTAGCTTCCTGGCAGGTGACCTAAGTTCGCAGGCAGATGGGTCCCTGGGACACACGCGGAGAGACTCCTGCCCGGGCCACAGGCCGCCCACTGCCCCAACCCCAGATCAGGGGAGGCAAAGCAGCCCTGTCTAAGTCCCCTGCCTCTAGAGGGAATATTGGACCAACCCTTCTAGAAATAGGTGTCGTCACGGGCAACTCATTGGAGGGACACAAATAAATCTTTCCGGACTTTCTGCTGAAACTTAGGAGCATTCACACCTAAGCCTCTTACAAGGTCAGCTGTTTAGCTAAACATGAGCTCGTGATCGAAATTTACACAATAATGAAGAGATCAGCTACAAGGGGAGACAATCAGCAAAAACAATCAATACCAGAATTAGATTCCCAAGGCCATCCATCAGATGTTGGAATAATCAGGTGCA
This sequence comes from Mesoplodon densirostris, assembly GCF_025265405.1. Taxonomy (NCBI): domain Eukaryota; kingdom Metazoa; phylum Chordata; class Mammalia; order Artiodactyla; family Ziphiidae; genus Mesoplodon; species Mesoplodon densirostris. Next base: position 91,645,382 of record NC_082666.1, read on the forward strand.
AGGCAGGATATATACAGAAAACTGGAACTGAAACAAGAAACAAGGATGTTTTCAAAGTCTGGTAGGATCTCTCAAACATTTTTAAAGTACATGTCATTGATAAAGCTAAATACTCAACGGTTGTGTAATACAACAGATTAATCATTGAGAAGAGTGAAATTATGCTGTTTTGAAAACTATGGCAGGTCAGATTTTCTGCCTAATTATATAAGAAGATTTCTCTAAAACATACACATTATTTCAAAGACTTATTGGCTGTGAAATAAGTTAAGGGTATTTCAAAAGGCTTGTCTGCATTGAAATGTGCTTTGTAGGGAATCACAGAAAGTCGAGGGGAAAATGTGTCAATATATACATTGCTATAGGTTGAACTAAGCCTTAAGACAGCAACAATGTAGAGGACCTGACACTTAGAAGCTTACATGTAAGCTGGAATCTTCAAAAGTTCAAGTCTTTATATGTAAAAAGTTTTATTAAAATGAATAACCAAGTGTTTTAATTGACATCAGAAGATCAAACCAATAGACCCTGAGAACATAGATAAAAGATAAATAAAGATATGAGCAGAACTTAATAAAATAGCAAACGTATAAAATTGAGGTGATTTAGTAAGTCCAAAGAATATTCTTTGAAAAGATTGAAAAGACACACTTTGATTAAGGAAAACAAAAACATAAGTAAAGAATATACAGAAAGAGTCAGGACAATGCTATAGCAGAGAATATATGAAATGCCAGTAAATTTGAACATTTCTGTAAAGGGGACCATTTCCTAGCTCCTAAAGTTTACCAAAACTGACACAAGAGGAAATCATTTAAGGTCTTCAGGTCTGCCCTTGGCATTCTCGGAACGCCCTGGCCTCGGAATGCAGCATCTGTAGTATATGGTAACCTGCGGAGAGGGGGCGGGGCTGAGGTAGGTTGGAACACTGCCCTCACAGAGGGAGTGAGTGTGGCCATCTCTGCTGTGACTGAACAAAGGGAAAGGGAGCAGGGGGTCCAGGGCAGGGCCCTCAGGTCCCGGCAGGCCCAGTGGGGTGTCACAAGCATTTAGGCCAAGGTCAAAGGGCACATTCGTTGTCTGAACAGCTGCCCAAACTCTCACCTTTCCACTCAGGCCGCCCTCTTACTTGAAGTGTGTGTGGAACCTGTCCATGCAGTACACCTCGCTGCACAGCTAACCATAGGACTGGGCATCGTAGCTTCCTGCCAGGTGACCGAAGTTCGCAGGCAGATGGGTCCCTGGGACACACGCGGAGAGACTCCTGCCCGGGCCACAGGCTGCCCACTGCACCAACCCCAGATCGGGGGAGGCAAAGCAGCCCTGTCTAAGTCCCCTGCCTCTAGAGGGAATATTGGACCAACACTTCTAGAAATATTTGTCCTCCCGGGCAACTAATTGGAGGGACACAAATAAATCTTTGCCGACTTTGTGCTGAAACTTAGGAGCATTCACACCTACGCCTCTTACAAGGTCAGCTGTTTAGCTAAACATGAGCTCGTGATCGAAATTTACACAATAATGAAGAGATCAGCTACAAGGGGAGAAAATCAGCAAAAACAATCAATACCAGAATTAGATTCCCAAGGCCATCCATCAGATGTTGGAATAATCAGGTGCAACGCAGGATATATACATAAAACTGGAACTGAATCAAGAAACAAGGATGTTTTCAAAGTTGGTACGATCTCTAAAACATTTTTAAAGTACATGTCATTGATAAAGCTAAATACTCAAAGTTTGTGTAATACAACAGATTAATCATTGAGAAGAGTGTAATTATGCTGTTTTGAAAACTGTGGCAGGTCAAATTTTCTGCCTAATTATATAAGAAGATTTATCTAAAACATACACATTATTTCAAAGACTTATTGGCTGTGAAATAAGTTAAGGGTATTTCAAATGGCTTGTCTGCAATGAAAGGTGCTATGTAGGGAATCACAGAAAGTCGAGGGGAAAATATGTCAATATATACATTGATATAGGTTGAACTAAGCCTTAGGACAGCAACAATGTAGAGGACCTGACCCTTAGAAGCTTACAAGTAAGCTGGAATCTTCAAAAGTTCCAATATTTATAAGTAAAAAGATTTATTAAAATGAATAACCAAGTGTTTTAATTAACATCAGAAGATCAAACCAATAAACCCTGAGAACATAGATAAAAGATAAATAAAGATATGAGCAGAACTTAATACAACAGCAAACGTATAAAATTGAGGTGATTTAGTAAGTCCAAAGAATATTCTTTGAAAAGATTGAGAAGACACACTTTGATTAAGGAAAACAAAAACGTAAGTAAAGAATATCCAGAAAGAGACAGGACAAAGTTATAGGAGAGAATATATGAAATGCCAGTAAATTTGAATATTTCTGTAAAGGGGACCATTTCCTAGCTCCTAAAGTTTACCAAAACTTACACAAGAGGAAATCATTTAAGGTCATCATGTCTGCCCTTGGCATTCTCGGAACGCCCTGGCCTCAGAATTCAGCATCTGTAGTCCATGGTAACCTGCGGAGAGGGGGCGGGGCTGAGTGTGGTTGGAACACTGCCCTCACTGAGGGAGTGGGTGTGGCCATCTCTGCTGTGACTGAACAATGGCAGGGGAGCAGGGTTCCACGGGAAGGGCCCTCAGAGCCCAGCAGGCCCAGTGTGGTGTCACAAGCATTTAGGCCCAGACCAAAGGGCGCCTTCTTTGTCTGAATAGCTGCCCAAACTCTCACCTTTCCGCTCAGGCCGCCCTCTTACTTGAAGTGTGTTTGGAAGCTGTCCGCGCAGGACACTTCGCTACACAGCTAACCATAGGTCTGGGCATCGTAGCTTCCTGGCAGGTGACCGAAGTTCGCAGGCATATGAGTCCCTGGGACACACACGGAGAGGCTCCTGCCAGGGCCACAGGCCGCCCACTGCCCCAGCCCCAGATCAGGGGCCGCAAAGCAGCCCTGTCTGAGTCCCCTACCTCTGGAGGGAGTATTGTACCAACCCTTCTAGAAATAGGTGTCGTCACGGGCAACTCATTGGAGGGACAAAAATAAATCTTTGCCAACTTTCTGCTGAAACTTAGGAGCGTTCACACCTAAGCCTCTTACAAGGTCAGCTGTTTAGCTAAACATGAGCTCATGATCTAAATTTACACAATAATGAAGAGATCAGCTACAACGGGAGACAATCAGCAAAAACAATCAATACCAGAATTAGATTCCCAAGGCCATCCATCAGATGTTGGAATAATCAGGTGCAAGGCAGGAAATATACATAAAACTGGAACTGAAACAAGAAACAAGGATGTTTTCACAGTCTGGTAGGATCTCTAAACCATTTTTAAATTACATGTCATTGATAAAGCTAAATACTCAAAGGTTGTGTAATACAACAGATTAATCATTGAGAAGAGTGAAATTATGCTGTTTTGAAAACTATGGCAGGTGTGATTTTCTGCCTAGTTATATAAGAAGATTTATCTAAAACATACACATTCCTTCAAAGACTTATTGGCTGTGAAATAAGTTAAGGGTATTTCAAATGGCTTGTCTGCAATGAAAGGTGCTATGTAGGGAATCACAGAAAGTCGAGGGGAAAATATGTCAATATATACATTGCTATAGGTTAAACTAAGCCTTAGGACAGCAACAATGTAGAGGAGCTGACCCTTAGAAACTTACAAGTAAGCTGGAAACTTCAAAACTTCCAATCTTTATAAGTAAAAAGATTTATTAAAATGAATATCCAAGTGTTTTAATTGACATCAGAAGATCAAACCAATAAACCCTGAGAACATAGATAAAAGATAAATAAAGATATGAGCAGAACTTAATAAAACAGCAAACCTATAAAATTGAGGTGATTTAGTAAGTCCAAAGAATATTCTTTGAATAGATTCAGAAGACACACTTTGATTAAGGAAAACAAAAACGTAAGTAACGAATATACAGAAAGAGTCAGTTCAATGTTACAGCAGAGAATATATGAAATGCCAGTAAATATGAACATTTCTGTAAAGGGGACCATTTCCTAGCTCCTAAAGTTTACCAAAACTGACAGAAGAGGAAATCATTTAAGGTCATCATGTCTGCCCTTGGCATGCTCGGAATGCCCTGGCCTCAGAAAGCAGCATCTGTAGTCCATGGTAAACTGTGGAGAGGGGGCGGGGCTGAGCGAGGTTGGAACACTGCCCTCACTGCTTGAGTGGGTGTGGCCATCTCTGCTGTGACTGACCAATGGGCAGGGGAGCAGGTGGCCGAGGGCAGGGCCCTCAGAACCCGGCAGGCCCAGTGGGGTGTCACAAGCTTTTACGCCCAGGCCAAAGGGCGCCTTCTTTGTCTGAACAGCTGCCCAAACACTCATCTTTCCACTCAGGCCGCCCTCTTACTTGAAGTGTGTGTGGAACCTGTCTGCGCAGTACACCTCACTGCACAGCTATCCATAGGTCTGGGCACCGTAGATTCTTGCCAGTTGACCGAAGTTCGCAGGCAGATGGGTCCCTGGGACACACGCGGAGAGGCTCCTGCCCGGGCCTCAGGCCGCCCACTACCCCAGCTCCAGATTGGGGGACGCACAGCAGCCCTGTCTGAATCCCCTCCCTGTAAAGGGAGTATTGGACCAACACTTCTAGAAAACGGGGTCCTCGCGGGCAACTCATTGGAGGGACGCAAATAAATCTTTGCCGACTTTCTGCTGAAACTGAGGAGCATTCACACCTAAGCCTCTTACAAGGTCAGCTGTTTAGCTAAACATGAGCTCATTATCGAAATTTACACAATAATGAAGAGATCAGCTACAAGGGGAGACAATCAGCAAAAACAATCAATACCAGAATTAGATTCCCAAGGCCATCCATCAGATGTTGGAATAATCAGGTGCAAGGCAGGATATATACAAAAAACTGGAACTGAAACAAGAAAAAAGGATGTTTTCAAAGTCTGGTAGGATCTCTCAAACATTTTTAAAGTACATGTCATTGATAAAGCTAAATACTCAAAGGTTGTGTAATACAACAGATTAATCATTGAGAAGAGTGAAATTATGCTGTTTTGAAAACTATGGCAGGTCAGATTTTCTGCCTAATTATATAAGAAGAATTCTCTAAAACATACACATTATTTCAAAGACTTATTGGCTGTGAAATAAGTTAACGGTATTTCAAATGGCTTGTCTGCAATGAAAGGTGCTATGTAGGGAATCACAGAAAGTCGAGGGGAAAATATGTCAATATATACATTGCTATAGGTTAAACTAAGCCTTAGGACAGCAACAATGTAGAGGAGCTGACCCTTAGAAACTTAAAAGTAAGCTGGAATCTTCAAAACTTCCAATCTTTATAAGTAAAAAGATTTATTAAAATGAATAACCAAGTGTTTTAATTGACATCAGAAGATCAAACCAATAAACCCTGAGAACATAGAAAAAAGATAAATAAAGATATGAGCAGAACTTAATACAACAGCAAACGTATAAAATTGAGGTGATTTAGTAAGTCCAAAGAATATTCTTTGAATAGATTCAGAAGACACACTTTGATTAAGGAAAACAAAAACGTAAGTAACGAATATACAGAAAGAGTCAGTTCAATGTTATAGCAGAGAATATATGAAATGCCAGTAAATTTGAACATTTCTGTAAAGGGGACCATTTCCTAGCTCCTAAAGTTTACCAAAACTGACAGAAGAGGAAATCATTTAAGGTCATCATGTCTGCCCTTGGCATGCTCGGAACGCCCTGGCCTCAGAAAGCAGCATCTGTAGTCCATGGTAAACTGTGGAGAGGGGGCGGGGCTGAGCGAGGTTGGAACACTGCCCTCACTGCTTGAGTGGGTGTGGCCATCTCTGCTGTGACTGACCAATGGGCAGGGGAGCATGGGGCCGAGGGCAGGGCCCTCAGAACCCGGCAGGCCCAGTGGGGTGTCACAAGCTTTTACGCCCAGGCCAAAGGGCGCCTTCTTTTTCTGAACAGCTGCCCAAACACTCATCTTTCCACTCAGGCAGCCCTCTTACTTGAAGTGTGTGTGGAACCTGTCTGCGCAGTACACCTCACTGCACAGCTATCCATAGGTCTGGGCATCGTAGATTCTTGCCAGTTGACCGAAGTTCGCAGGCAGATAGGTCCCTGGGACACACGCGGAGAGGCTCCTGCCCGGGCCACACGCCGCCCACTACCCCAGCTCCAGATTGGGGGACGCACAGCAGCCCTGTCTGAGTCCCCTCCCTGTAAAGGGAGTATTGGACCAACACTTCTAGAAAACGGGGTCCTCGCGGGCAACTCATTGGAGGGACGCAAATAAATCTTTGCCGACTTTCTGCTGAAACTTAGGAGCATTCACACCTAAGCCTCTTACAAGGTCAGCTGTTTAGCTAAACATGAGCTCGTGATCGAAATTTACACAATAATGAAGAGATCAGCTACAAGCGGAGACAATCAGCAAAAACAATCAATACCAGAATTAGATTCCCAAGGCCATCAATCAGATGTGGGAATAATCAGGTGCAACGCAGGATATATACAGAAAACTGGAACTGAAACAAGAAACAAGGATGTTTTCAAAGTCTGGTAGGATCTCTCAAACATTTTTAAAGTACATGTCATTGATAAAGCTAAATACTCAAAGGTTGTGTAATACAACAGATTAATCATTGAGAAGAGTGAAATTATGCTGTTTTGAAAACTATGTCAGGTCAGATTTTCTGCCTAATTATATAAGAAGATTTCTCTAAAACATACACATTATTTCAAAGACTTATTGGCTGTGAAATAAGTTAAGGGTATTTCAAATGGCCTGTCTGCATTGAAATGTGCTTTGTAGGGAATCACAGAAAGTCGAGGGGAAAATATGTCAATATATACATTGCTATAGGTTGAACTAAGCCTTAAGACAGCAACAATGTAGAGGACCTGACACTTAGAAGCTTACATGTAAGCTGGAATCTTCAAAAGTTCAAGTCTTTATATGTAAAAAGTTTTATTAAAATGAATAACCAAGTGTTTTAATTGACATCAGAAGATCAAACCAATAGACCCTGAGAACATAGATAAAAGATAAATAAAGATATGAGCAGAACTTAATAAAATAGCAAACGTATAAAATTGAGGTGATTTAGTAAGTCCAAAGAATATTCTTTGAAAAGATTGAAAAGACACACTTTGATTAAGGAAAACAAAAACATAAGTAAAGAATATACAGAAAGAGTCAGGACAATGCTATAGCAGAGAATATATGAAATGCCAGTAAATTTGAACATTTCTGTAAAGGGGACCATTTCCTAGCTCCTAAAGTTTACCAAAACTGACACAAGAGGAAATCATTTAAGGTCATCAGTTCTGCCCTTGGCATTCTCGGAACACCCTGGCCTCAGAATGCAGCATCTGTAGTATATGGTAACCTGCGGAGAGGGGGCGGGGCTGAGGTAGGTTGGAACACTGCCCTCACAGAGGGAGTGAGTGTGGCCATCTCTGCTGTGACTGAACAAAGGGAAAGGGAGCAGGTGTTCCAGGGCAGGGCCCTCAGGTCCCGGCAGGCCCAGTGGGGTGTCACAAGCATTTAGGCCCAGGCCAAAGGGCGCTTTCTTTGTCTGAACAGCTGCCCAAACTCTCACCTTTCCACTCAGGCCGCCCTCTTACTTGAAGTGTGTGTGGAACCTGTCCATGCAGTACACCTCGCTGCACAGCTAACCATAGGTCTGGGCATCGTAGCTTCCTGCCAGGTGACCGAAGTTCACAGGCAGATGGGTCCCTGGGACACACGCGGAGAGACTCCTGCCCGGGCCACAGGCTGCCCACTGCCCCACCCCCAGATCGGGGACCGCAAAGCAGCCCTGTCTAAGTCCCCTGCCTCTAGAGGGAATATTGGACCAACACTTCTAGAAACAGTTGTCCTCCCGGGCAACTAATTGGAGGGACACAAATAAATCTTTGCCGACTTTCTGCTGAAACTTAGGAGCATTCACACCTAAGCCTCTTACAAGGTCAGCTGTTTAGCTAAACATGAGCTCGTGATCGAAATTTACACAATAATGAAGAGATCAGCTACAAGGGGAGACAATCAGCAAAAACAATCAATACCAGAATTAGATTCCCAAGGCCATCCATCAGATGTTGGAATAATCAGGTGCAACGCAGGATATATACATAAAACTGGAACTGAAACAAGAAACAAGGATGTTTTCAAAGTTGGTATGATCTCTAAAACATTTTTAAAGTACATGTCATTGATAAAGCTAAATACTCAAAGTTTGTGTAATACAACAGATTAATCATTGAGAAGAGTGTAATTATGCTGTTTTGAAAACTATGGCAGGTCAGATTTTCTGCCTAATTATATAAGAAGATTTATCTAAAACATACACATTATTTCAAAGACTTATTGGCTGTGAAATAAGTTAAGGGTATTTCAAATGGCTTGTCTGCAATGAAAGGTGCTATGTAGGGAATCACAGAAAGTCGAGGGGAAAATATGTCAATATATACATTGATATAGGTTGAACTAAGCCTTTTGACAGCAACAATGTAGAGGACCTGACCCTTAGAAGCTTACAAGTAAGCTGGAATCTTCAAAAGTTCCAATATTTATAAGTAAAAAGATTTATTAAAATGAATAACCAAGTGTTTTAATTGACATCAGAAGATCAAACCAATAAACCCTGAGAACATAGATAAAAGATAAATAAAGATATGAGCAGAACTTAATACAACAGCAAACGTATAAAATTGAGGTGATTTAGTAAGTCCAAAGAATATTCTTTGAAAAGATTGAGAAGACACACTTTGATTACGGAAAACAAAAACGTAAGTAAAGAATATCCAGAAAGAGACAGGACAAAGTTATAGGAGAGAATATATGAAATTCCAGTAAATTTGAATATTTCTGTAAAGGGGACCATTTCCTAGCTCCTAAAGTTTACCAAAACTGACACAAGAGGAAATCATTTAAGGTCATCAGGTCTGCCCTTGGCATTCTCGGAACGCCCTGGCCTCAGAATTCAGCATCTGTAGTCCATGGTAACCTGCGGAGAGGGGGCGGGGCTGAGTGTGGTTGGAACACTGCCCTCACTGAGGGAGTGGGTGTGGCCATCTCTGCTGTGACTGAACAATGGCAGGGGAGCAGGGGTCCCAGGGAAGGGCCCTCAGAGCCCAGCAGGCCCAGTGTGGTGTCACAAGCATTTAGGCCCAGACCAAAGGGCGCCTTCTTTGTCTGAAGAGCTGCCCAAACTCTCACCTTTCCACTCAGGCCGCCCTCTTACTTGAAGTGTGTTTGGAAGCTGTCCACGCAGTACACTTCGCTACACAGCTAACCATAGGTCTGGGCATCGTAGCTTCCTGGCATGTGACCGAAGTTCGCAGGATGATGGGTCCCTGGGACACACACGGAGAGGCTCCTGCCCGGGCCACAGGCCGCCCACTACCCCAGCCCCAGTTCAGCGGCCAAAAATCAGCCCTGTCTGAGTCTCCTGCCTCTAGAAGGAGTATTGGACCAACACTTCTAGAAAATGGGGTCCTCACGGGCAACTCATTGGAGGGACAGAAATAAATCTTTGCCGACTTTCTGCTGAAACTTAGGAGCGTTCACACCTAAGCCTCTTACAAGGTCAGCTCTTTAGCTAAACATGAGCTCATTATCGAAATTTACACAATAATGAAGTGATCAGCTACAAGGGGAGACAATCAGCAAAAACGATCAATACCAGAATTAGATTCCCAAGGCCATCCATCAGATGATGGAATAATCAGGTGCAAGGCAGGATATATACATAACACTGGAACTGAAACAAGAAACAAGGGTGTTTTCAAATTCTGGTACGATCTCTAAAACATTTTTAAAGTACATGTCATTGATAAAGCTAAATACTCAAAGGTTGTGTAATACAACAGATTAATCATTTAGAAGAGTGAAATTATGCTGTTTTGAAAATTATGGCAGGTGAGATTTTCTTCCTAATTATATAAGAAGATTTCTCTAAAACATACACATTATTTCAAAGTCTTATTGGCTGTGAAATAAGTTAAGGGTATTTCAAATGGCCTGTCTGCATTGAAATGTGCTTTGTAGGGAATCACAGAAAGTCGAGGGGAAAATATGTCAATATATACATTGCTATAGGTTGAACTAAGCCTTAAGACAGCAACAATGTAGAGGACCTGACACTTAGAAGCTTATATGTAAGCTGGAATCTTCAAAAGTTCAAGTCTTTATATGTAAAAAGTTTTATTAAAATGAATAACCAAGTGTTTTAATTGACATCAGAATATCAAACCAATATACCCTGAGAACATAGATAAAAGATAAATAAAGATATGAACAGAACTTAATAAAATAGCAAACGTATAAAATTGAGGTGATTTAGTAAGTCCAAAGAATATTCTTTGAAAAGATTGAAAAGACACACTTTGATTAAGGAAAACAAAAACATAAGTAAAGAATATACAGAAAGAGTCAGGACAATGCTATAGCAGAGAATATATGAAATGCCAGTAAATTTGAACATTTCTGTAAAGGGGACCATTTCCTAGCTCCTAAAGTTTACCAAAACTGACACAAGAGGAAATCATTTAAGGTCATCAGGTCTGCCCTTGGCATTCTCGGAACGCCCTGGCCTCAGAATGCAGCATCTGTAGTATATGGTAACCTGCGGAGAGGGGGCGGGGCTGAGGTAGGTTGGAACACTGCCCTCACAGAGGGAGTGAGTGTGGCCATCTCTGCTGTGACTGAACAAAGGGAAAGGGAGCAGGGGGTCCAGGGCAGGGCCCTCAGGTCCCGGCAGGCCCAGTGGGGTGTCACAAGCATTTAGGCCCAGGCCAAAGGGCGCTTTCTTTGTCTGAACAGCTGCCCAAACTCTCACCTTTCCACTCAGGCCGCCCTCTTACTTGAAGTGTGTGTGGAACCTGTCCATGCAGTACACCTCGCTGCACAGCTAACCATAGGTCTGGGCATCGTAGCTTCCTGCCAGTTGACCGAAGTTCACAGGCAGATGGGTCCCTGGGACACACGCGGAGAGACTCCTGCCCGGGCCACAGGCTGCCCACTGCCCCACCCCCAGATCGGGGACCGCAAAGCAGCCCTGTCTAAGTCCCCTGCCTCTAGAGGGAATATTGGACCAACACTTCTAGAAACAGTTGTCCTCCCGGGCAACTAATTGGAGGGACACAAATAAATCTTTGCCGACTTTCTGCTGAAACTTAGGAGCATTCACACCTAAGCCTCTTACAAGGTCAGCTGTTTAGCTAAACATGAGCTCGTGATCGAAATTTACACAATAATGAAGAGATCAGCTACAAGGGGAGACAATCAGCAAAAACAATCAATACCAGAATTAGATTCCCAAGGCCATTCATCAGATGTTGGAATAATCAGGTGCAACGCAGGATATATACATAAAACAGGAACTGAATCAAGAAACAAGGATGTTTTCAAAGTTGGTACGATCTCTAAAACATTTTTAAAGTACATGTCATTGATAAAGCTAAATACTCAATGTTTGTGTAATACAACAGATTAGTCATTGAGAAGAGTGTAATTATGCTGTTTTGAAAACTATGGCAGGTCAGATTTTCTGCCTAATTATATAAGAAAATTTATCTAAAACATACACATGATTTCAAAGAGTTATTGGCTGTGAAATAAGTTAAGGGTATTTCAAATGGCTTGTCTGCAATGAAAGGTGCTATGTAGGGAATCACAGAAAGTCGAGGGGAAAATATGTCAATATATACATTGATATAGGTTGAACTAAGCCTTAGGACAGCAACAATGTAGAGGACCTGACCCTTAGAAGCTTACAAGTAAGCTGGAATCTTCAAAAGTTCCAATATTTATAAGTAAAAAGATTTATTAAAATGAATAACCAAGTGTTTTAATTGACATCAGAAGATCAAACCAATAAACCCTGAGAACATAGATAAAAGATAAATAAAGATATGAGCAGAACTTAATACAACAGCAAACGTATAAAATTGAGGTGATTTAGTAAGTCCAAAGAATATTCTTTGAAAAGATTGAGAAGACACACTTTGATTACGGAAAACAAAAACGTAAGTAAAGAATATCCAGAAAGAGACAGGACAAAGTTATAGGAGAGAATATATGAAATGCCAGTAAATTTGAATATTTCTGTAAAGGGGACCATTTCCTAGCTCCTAAAGTTTACCAAAACTGACACAAGAGGAAATCATTTAAGGTCATCAGGTCTGCCCTTGGCATTCTCGGAACGCCCTGGCCTCAGAATTCAGCATCTGTAGTCCATGGTAACCTGTGGAGAGGGGGCGGGTCTGAGTGTGGTTGGAACACTGCCCTCACTGAGGGAGTGGGTGTGGCCATCTCTGCTGTGACTGAACAATGGCAGGGGAGCAGGGGTCCCAGGGAAGGGCCCTCAGAGCCCAGCAGGCCCAGTGTGGTGTCACAAGCATTTAGGCCCAGACCAAAGGGCGCCTTCTTTGTCTGAAGAGCTGCCCAAACTCTCACCTTTCCACTCAGGCCGCCCTCTTACTTGAAGTGTGTTTGGAAGCTGTCCGCGCAGTACACTTTGCTACACAGCTAACCATAGGTCTGGGCATCGTAGCTTCCTGGCAGGTGACCGAAGTTCGCAGGCATATGAGTCCCTGGGACACACGCGGAGAGGATCCTGCCCGGGCCACAGGCCGCCCACTGCCCCAGCCCCAGATCAGGGGCCGCAAAGCAGCCCTGTCTGAGTCCCCTGCCTCTGGAGGGAGTATTGTACCAACACTTCTAGAAATAGGTGTCGTCGCGGGCAACTCATTGGAGGGACACAAATAAATCTTTGCCGACTTTCTGCTGAAACTTAGGAGCGTTCACACCTAAGCCTCTTACAAGGTCAGCTGTTTAGCTAAACATGAGCTCATGATCTAAATTTACACAATAATGAAGAGATCAGCTACAAGGGGAGACAATCAGCACAAACAATCAATACCAGAATTAGATTCCCAAGGCCATCCATCAGATGTTGGAATAATCAGGTGCAAGGCAGGATATATACATAAAACTGGAACTGAAACAAGAAACAAGGATGTTTTCAAAGTCTGGTACGATCTCTAAAACATTTTTAAAGTACATGTCATTGATAAAGCTAAATACTCAAAGGTTGTGTAATCCAACAGATTAATCATTGAGAAGAGAGAAATTATGCTGTTTTGAAAACTATGGCAGGTGTGATTTTCTGCCTAGTTATATAAGAAGATTTATCTAAAACATACACATTTCTTCAAAGACTTATTGGCTGTGAAATAAGTTAAGGGTATTTCAAATGGCTTGTCTGCAATGAAAGGTGCTATGTAGGGAATCACAGAAAGTCGAGGGGAAAATATGTCAATATATACATTGCTATAGGTTAAACTAAGCCTTAGGACAGCAACAATGTAGAGGAGCTGACCCTTAGAAACTTACAAGTAAGCTGGAAACTTCAAAACTTCCAATCTTTATAAGTAAAAAGATTTATTAAAATGAATATCCAAGTGTTTTAATTGACATCAGAAGATCAAACCAATAAACCCTGAGAACATAGATAAAAGATAAATAAAGATATGAGCAGAACTTAATACAACAGCAAACGTATAAAATTGAGGTGATTTAGTAAGTCCAAAGAATATTCTTTGAATAGATTCAGAAGACACACTTTGATTAAGGAAAACAAAAACGTAAGTAACGAATATACAGAAAGAGTCAGTTCAATGTTACAGCAGAGAATATATGAAATGCCAGTAAATTTGAACATTTCTGTAAAGGGGACCATTTCCTAGCTCCTAAAGTTTACCAAAACTGACAGAAGAGGAAATCATTTAAGGTCATCATGTCTGCCCTTGGCATGCTCGGAATGCCCTGGCCTCAGAAAGCAGCATCTGTAGTCCATGGTAAACTGTGGAGAGGGGGCGGGGCTGAGCGAGGTTGGAACACTGCCCTCACTGCTTGAGTGGGTGTGGCCATCTCTGCTGTGACTGACCAATGGGCAGGGGAGCAGGGGGCCGAGGGCAGGGCCCTCAGAACCCGGCAGGCCCAGTGGGGTGTCACAAGCTTTTACGCCCAGGCCAAAGGGCGCCTTCTTTGTCTGAACAGCTGCCCAAACACTCATCTTTCCACTCAGGCCGCCCTCTTACTTGAAGTGTGTGTGGAACCTGTCTGCGCAGTACACCTCACTGCACAGCTATCCATAGGTCTGGGCACCGTAGATTCTTGCCAGTTGACCGAAGTTCGCAGGCAGATGGGTCCCTGGGACACACGCGGAGAGGCTCCTGCCCGGGCCACAGGCCGCCCACTACCCCAGCTCCAGATTGGGGGACGCACAGCAGCCCTGTCTGAGTCCCCTCCCTGTAAAGGGAGTATTGGACCAACACTTCTAGAAAACGGGGTCCTCGCGGGCAACTCATTGGAGGGACGCAAATAAATCTTTGCCGACTTTCTGCTGAAACTTAGGAGCATTCACACCTAAGCCTCTTACAAGCTCAGCTGTTTAGCTAAACATGAGCTCGTGATGGAAATTTACACAATAATGAAGAGATCAGCTACAAGGGGCGACAATCAGCAAAAACAATCAATACCAGAATTAGATTCCCAAGGCCATCCATCAGATGTTGGAATAATCAGGTGCAAGGCAGGATATATACAAAAAACTGGAACTGAAACAAGAAACAAGGATGTTTTCAAAGTCTGGTAGGATCTCTCAAACATTTTTAAAGTACATGTCATTGATAAAGCTAAATACTCAAAGGTTGGTAATACAACAGATTAATCATTGAGAAGAGTGAAATTATGCTGTTTTGAAAACTATGGCAGGTCAGATTTTCTGCCTAATTATATAAGAAGAATTCTCTAAAACATACACATTATTTCAAAGACTTATTGGCTGTGAAATAAGTTAACGGTATTTCAAATGGCTTGTCTGCAATGAAAGGTGCTATGTAGGGAATCACAGAAAGTCGAGGGGAAAATATGTCAATATATACATTGCTATAGGTTAAACTAAGCCTTAGGACAGCAACAATGTAGAGGAGCTGACCCTTAGAAACTTAAAAGTAAGCTGGAATCTTCAAAACTTCCAATCTTTATAAGTAAAAAGATTTATTAAAATGAATATCCAAGTGTTTTAATTGACATCAGAAGATCAAACCAATAAACCCTGAGAACATAGATAAAAGATAAATAAAGATATGAGCAGAACTTAATACAACAGCAAACGTATAAAATTGAGGTGATTTAGTAAGTCCAAAGAATATTCTTTGAATAGATTCAGAAGACACACTTTGATTAAGGAAAACAAAAACGTAAGTAACGAATATACAGAAAGAGTCAGTTCAATGTTATAGCAGAGAATATATGAAATGCCAGTAAATTTGAACATTTCTGTAAAGGGGACCATTTCCTAGCTCCTAAAGTTTACCAAAACTGACAGAAGAGGAAATCATTTAAGGTCATCATGTCTGCCCTTGGCATGCTCGGAACGCCCTGGCCTCAGAAAGCAGCATCTGTAGTCCATGGTAAACTGTGGAGAGGGGGCGGGGCTGAGCGAGGTTGGAACACTGCCCTCACTGCTTGAGTGGGTGTGGCCATCTCTGCTGTGACTGACCAATGGGCAGGGGAGCATGGGGCCGAGGGCAGGGCCCTCAGAACCCGGCAGGCCCAGTGGGGTGTCACAAGCTTTTACGCCCAGGCCAAAGGGCGCCTTCTTTGTCTGAACAGCTGCCCAAACACTCATCTTTCCACTCAGGCAGCCCTCTTACTTGAAGTGTGTGTGGAACCTGTCTGCGCAGTACACCTCACTGCACAGCTATCCATAGGTCTGGGCATCGTAGATTCTTGCCAGTTGACCGAAGTTCGCAGGCAGATAGGTCCCTGGGACACACGCGGAGAGGCTCCTGCCCGGGCCACACGCCGCCCACTACCCCAGCTCCAGATTGGGGGACGCACAGCAGCCCTGTCTGAGTCCCCTCCCTGTAAAGGGAGTATTGGACCAACACTTCTAGAAAACGGGGTCCTTGCGGGCAACTCATTGGAGGGACGCAAATAAATCTTTGCCGACTTTCTGCTGAAACTTAGGAGCATTCACACCTAAGCCTCTTACAAGGTCAGCTGTTTAGCTAAACATGAGCTCGTGATCGAAATTTACACAATAATGAAGAGATCAGCTACAAGCGGAGACAATCAGCAAAAACAATCAATACCAGAATTAGATTCCCAAGGCCATCAATCAGATGTGGGAATAATCAGGTGCAACGCAGGATATATACAGAAAACTGGAACTGAAACAAGAAACAAGGATGTTTTCAAAGTCTGGTAGGATCTCTCAAACATTTTTAAAGTACATGTCATTGATAAAGCTAAATACTCAAAGGTTGTGTAATACAACAGATTAATCATTGAGAAGAGTGAAATTATGCTGTTTTGAAAACTATGTCAGGTCAGATTTTCTGCCTAATTATATAAGAAGATTTCTCTAAAACATACACATTATTTCAAAGACTTATTGGCTGTGAAATAAGTTAAGGGTATTTCAAATGGCCTGTCTGCATTGAAATGTGCTTTGTAGAGAATCACAGAAAGTCGAGGGGAAAATATGTCAATATATACATTGCTATAGGTTGAACTAAGCCTTAAGACAGCAACAATGTAGAGGACCTGACACTTAGAAGCTTACATGTAAGCTGGAATCTTCAAAAGTTCAAGTCTTTATATGTAAAAAGTTTTATTAAAATGAATAACCAAGTGTTTTAATTGACATCAGAAGATCAAACCAATATACCCTGAGAACATAGATAAAAGATAAATAAAGATATGAGCAGAACTTAATAAAATAGCAAACGTATAAAATTGAGGTGATTTAGTAAGTCCAAAGAATATTCTTTGAAAAGATTGAAAAGACACACTTTGATTAAGGAAAACAAAAACATAAGTAAAGAATATACAGAAAGAGTCAGGACAATGCTATAGCAGAGAATATATGAAATGCCAGTAAATTTGAACATTTCTGTAAAGGGGACCATTTCCTAGCTCCTAAAGTTTACCAAAACTGACACAAGAGGAAATCATTTAAGGTCATCAGGTCTGCCCTTGGCATTCTCGGAACGCCCTGGCCTCAGAATGCAGCATCTGTAGTATATGGTAACCTGCGGAGAGGGGGCGGGGCTGAGGTAGGTTGGAACACTGCCCTCACAGAGGGAGTGAGTGTGGCCATCTCTGCTGTGACTGAAGAAAGGGAAAGGGAGCAGGGGGTCCAGGGCAGGGCCCTCAGGTCCCGGCAGGCCCAGTGGGGTGTCACAAGCATTTAGGCCCAGGCCAAAGGGCGCTTTCTTTGTCTGAACAGCTGCCCAAACTCTCACCTTTCCACTCAGGCCGCCCTCTTACTTGAAGTGTGTGTGGAACCTGTCCATGCAGTACACCTCGCTGCACAGCTAACCATAGGTCTGGGCATCGTAGCTTCCTGCCAGTTGACCGAAGTTCACAGGCAGATGGGTCCCTGGGACACACGCGGAGAGACTCCTGCCCGGGCCACAGGCTGCCCACTGCCCCACCCCCAGATCGGGGACCGCAAAGCAGCCCTGTCTAAGTCCCCTGCCTCTAGAGGGAATATTGGACCAACACTTCTAGAAACAGTTGTCCTCCCGGGCAACTAATTGGAGGGACACAAATAAATCTTTGCCGACTTTCTGCTGAAACTTAGGATCATTCACACCTAAGCCTCTTACAAGGTCAGCTGTTTAGCTAAACATGAGCTCGTGATCGAAATTTACACAATAATGAAGAGATCAGCTACAAGGGGAGACAATCAGCAAAAACAATCAATACCAGAATTAGATTCCCAAGGCCATCCATCAGATGTTGGAATAATCAGGTGCAACGCAGGATATATACATAAAACTGGAACTGAAACAAGAAACAAGGATGTTTTCAAAGTTGGTATGATCTCTAAAACATTTTTAAAGTACATGTCATTGATAAAGCTAAATACTCAAAGTTTGTGTAATACAACAGATTAATCATTGAGAAGAGTGTAATTATGCTGTTTTGAAAACTATGGCAGGTCAGATTTTCTGCCTAATTATATAAGAAGATTTATCTAAAACATACACATTCCTTCAAAGACTTATTGGCTGTGAAATAAGTTAAGGGTATTTCAAATGGCTTGTCTGCAATGAAAGGTGCTATGTAGGGAATCACAGAAAGTCGAGGGGAAAATATGTCAATATATACATTGATATAGGTTGAACTAAGCCTTTTGACAGCAACAATGTAGAGGACCTGACCCTTAGAAGCTTACAAGTAAGCTGGAATCTTCAAAAGTTCCAATATTTATAAGTAAAAAGATTTATTAAAATGAATAACCAAGTGTTTTAATTGACATCAGAAGATCAAACCAATAAACCCTGAGAACATAGATAAAATATAAATAAAGATATGAGCAGAAATTAATAAAACAGCAAACGTATAAAATTGAGGTGATTTAGTAAGTCCAAAGAATATTCTTTGAAAAGATTGAGAAGACACACTTTGATTAAGGAAAACAAAAACGTAAGTAAAGAATATCCAGAAAGAGACAGGACAAAGTTATAGCAGAGAATATATGAAATGCCAGTAAATTTGAATATTTCTGTAAAGGGGACCATTTCCTAGCTCCTAAAGTTTACCAAAACTGACACAAGAGGAAATCATTTAAGGTCATCAGGTCTGCCCTTGGCATTCTCGGAACGCCCTGGCCTCAGAATTCAGCATCTGTAGTCCATGGTAACCTGGGGAGAGGGGGCGGGGCTGAGTGTGGTTGGAACACTGCCCTCACTGAGGGAGTGGTGTGGCCATCTCTGCTGTGACTGAACAATGGCAGGGGAGCAGGGGTCCCAGGGAAGGGCCCTCAGAGCCCAGCAGGCCCAGTGTGGTGTCACAAGCATTTAGGCCCAGACCAAAGGGCGCCATCTTTGTCTGAAGAGCTGCCCAAACGCTCACCTTTCCACTCAGGCCGCCCTCTTTCTTGAAGTGTGTGTGGAAGCTGTCCGCGCAGTACACCTCGCTGCACAGCTAACCATAGGACTGGGCATCGTAGCTTCCTGCCAGGTGACCGAAGTTCGCAGGAAGATGGGTCCCTGGGACACACACGGAGAGGCTCCTGCCCGGGCCACAGGCCGCCCACTGCCCCAGCCCCAGTTCAGCGGCCGAAAATCAGCCCTGTCTGAGTCTCCTGCCTCTAGAAGGAGTATTGGACCAACACTTCTAGAAAATGGGGTCCTCACGGGCAACTCATTGGAGGGACAGAAATAAATCTTTGCCGACTTTCTGCTGAAACTTAGGAGCGTTCACACCTAAGCCTCTTACAAGGTCAGCTCTTTACCTAAACATGAGCTCATTATCGAAATTTACACAATAATGAAGTGATCAGCTACAAGGGGAGACAATCAGCAAAAACAATCAATACCAGAATTAGATTCCCAAGGCCATCCATCAGATGTTGGAATAATCAGGTGCAAGGCAGGATATATACATAACACTGGAACTGAAACAAGAAACAAGGGTGTTTTCAAATTCTGGTACGATCTCTAAAACATTTTTAAAGTACATGTCATTGATAAAGCTAAATACACAAAGGTTGTGTAATCCAACAGATTAATCATTGAGAAGAGTGAAATTATGCTGTTTTGAAAATTATGGCAGGTCAGATTTTCTTCCTAATTATATAAGA
Organism: Mesoplodon densirostris; assembly: GCF_025265405.1. Taxonomy (NCBI): domain Eukaryota; kingdom Metazoa; phylum Chordata; class Mammalia; order Artiodactyla; family Ziphiidae; genus Mesoplodon; species Mesoplodon densirostris. The sequence continues at coordinate 91,665,037 of NC_082666.1, forward strand.
AGATTTCTCTAAAACATACACATTATTTCAAAGACTTATTGGCTGTGAAATAAGTTAAGGGTATTTCAAATGGCCTGTCTGCATTGAAATGTGCTTTGTAGGGAATCACAGAAAGTCGAGGGGAAAATATGTCAATATATACATTGCTATAGGTTGAACTAAGCCTTAAGACAGCAACAATGTAGAGGACCTGACACTTAGAAGCTTATATGTAAGCTGGAATCTTCAAAAGTTCAAGTCTTTATATGTAAAAAGTTTTATTAAAATGAATAACCAAGTGTTTTAATTGACATCAGAATATCAAACCAATATACCCTGAGAACATAGATAAAAGATAAATAAAGATATGAGCAGAACTTAATAAAATAGCAAACGTATAAAATTGAGGTGATTTAGTAAGTCCAAAGAATATTCTTTGAAAAGATTGAAAAGACACACTTTGATTAAGGAAAACAAAAACATAAGTAAAGAATATACAGAAAGAGTCAGGACAATGCTATAGCAGAGAATATATGAAATGCCAGTAAATTTGAACATTTCTGTAAAGGGGACCATTTCCTAGCTCCTAAAGTTTACCAAAACTGACACAAGAGGAAATCATTTAAGGTCATCAGGTCTGCCCTTGGCATTCTCGGAACGCCCTGGCCTCAGAATGCAGCATCTGTAGTATATGGTAACCTGCGGAGAGGGGGCGGGGCTGAGGTAGGTTGGAACACTGCCCTCACAGAGGGAGTGAGTGTGGCCATCTCTGCTGTGACTGAACAAAGGGAAAGGGAGCAGGGGGTCCAGGGCAGGGCCCTCAGGTCCCGGCAGGCCCAGTGGGGTGTCACAAGCATTTAGGCCCAGGCCAAAGGGCGCTTTCTTTGTCTGAACAGCTGCCCAAACTCTCACCTTTCCACTCAGGCCGCCCTCTTACTTGAAGTGTGTGTGGAACCTGTCCATGCAGTACACCTCGCTGCACAGCTAACCATAGGTCTGGGCATCGTAGCTTCCTGCCAGTTGACCGAAGTTCACAGGCAGATGGGTCCCTGGGACACACGCGGAGAGACTCCTGCCCGGGCCACAGGCTGCCCACTGCCCCACCCCCAGATCGGGGACCGCAAAGCAGCCCTGTCTAAGTCCCCTGCCTCTAGAGGGAATATTGGACCAACACTTCTAGAAACAGTTGTCCTCCCGGGCAACTAATTGGAGGGACACAAATAAATCTTTGCCGACTTTCTGCTGAAACTTAGGAGCATTCACACCTAAGCCTCTTACAAGGTCAGCTGTTTAGCTAAACATGAGCTCGTGATCGAAATTTACACAATAATGAAGAGATCAGCTACAAGGGGAGACAATCAGCAAAAACAATCAATACCAGAATTAGATTCCCAAGGCCATTCATCAGATGTTGGAATAATCAGGTGCAACGCAGGATATATACATAAAACAGGAACTGAATCAAGAAACAAGGATGTTTTCAAAGTTGGTACGATCTCTAAAACATTTTTAAAGTACATGTCATTGATAAAGCTAAATACTCAATGTTTGTGTAATACAACAGATTAGTCATTGAGAAGAGTGTAATTATGCTGTTTTGAAAACTATGGCAGGTCAGATTTTCTGCCTAATTATATAAGAAAATTTATCTAAAACATACACATGATTTCAAAGAGTTATTGGTTGTGAAATAAGTTAAGGGTATTTCAAATGGCTTGTCTGCAATGAAAGGTGCTATGTAGGGAATCACAGAAAGTCGAGGGGAAAATATGTCAATATATACATTGATATAGGTTGAACTAAGCCTTAGGACAGCAACAATGTAGAGGACCTGACCCTTAGAAGCTTACAAGTAAGCTGGAATCTTCAAAAGTTCCAATATTTATAAGTAAAAAGATTTATTAAAATGAATAACCAAGTGTTTTAATTGACATCAGAAGATCAAACCAATAAACCCTGAGAACATAGATAAAAGATAAATAAAGATATGAGCAGAACTTAATACAACAGCAAACGTATAAAATTGACGTGATTTAGTAAGTCCAAAGAATATTCTTTGAAAAGATTGAGAAGACACACTTTGATTAAGGAAAACAAAAACGTAAGTAAACAATATCCAGAAAGAGACAGGACAAAGTTATAGGAGAGAATATATGAAATGCCAGTAAATTTGAATATTTCTGTAAAGGGGACCATTTCCTAGCTCCTAAAGTTTACCAAAACTGACACAAGAGGAAATCATTTAAGGTCATCAGGTCTGCCCTTGGCATTCTCGGAACGCCCTGGCCTCAGAATTCAGCATCTGTAGTCCATGGTAACCTGTGGAGAGGGGGCGGGTCTGAGTGTGGTTGGAACACTGCCCTCACTGAGGGAGTGGGTGTGGCCATCTCTGCTGTGACTGAACAATGGCAGGGGAGCAGGGGTCCCAGGGAAGGGCCCTCAGAGCCCAGCAGGCCCAGTGTGGTGTCACAAGCATTTAGGCCCAGACCAAAGGGCGCCTTCTTTGTCTGAAGAGCTGCCCAAACTCTCACCTTTCCACTCAGGCCGCCCTCTTACTTGAAGTGTGTTTGGAAGCTGTCCGCGCAGTACACTTTGCTACACAGCTAACCATAGGTCTGGGCATCGTAGCTTCCTGGCAGGTGACCGAAGTTCGCAGGCATATGAGTCCCTGGGACACACGCGGAGAGGATCCTGCCCGGGCCACAGGCCGCCCACTGCCCCAGCCCCAGATCAGGGGCCGCAAAGCAGCCCTGTCTGAGTCCCCTGCCTCTGGAGGGAGTATTGTACCAACACTTCTAGAAATAGGTGTCGTCGCGGGCAACTCATTGGAGGGACACAAATAAATCTTTGCCGACTTTCTGCTGAAACTTAGGAGCGTTCACACCTAAGCCTCTTACAAGGTCAGCTGTTTAGCTAAACATGAGCTCATGATCTAAATTTACACAATAATGAAGAGATCAGCTACAAGGGGAGACAATCAGCACAAACAATCAATACCAGAATTAGATTCCCAAGGCCATCCATCAGATGTTGGAATAATCAGGTGCAAGGCAGGATATATACATAAAACTGGAACTGAAACAAGAAACAAGGATGTTTTCAAAGTCTGGTACGATCTCTAAAACATTTTTAAAGTACATGTCATTGATAAAGCTAAATACTCAAAGGTTGTGTAATCCAACAGATTAATCATTGAGAAGAGAGAAATTATGCTGTTTTGAAAACTATGGCAGGTGTGATTTTCTGCCTAGTTATATAAGAAGATTTATCTAAAACATACACATTTCTTCAAAGACTTATTGGCTGTGAAATAAGTTAAGGGTATTTCAAATGGCTTGTCTGCAATGAAAGGTGCTATGTAGGGAATCACAGAAAGTCGAGGGGAAAATATGTCAATATATACATTGCTATAGGTTAAACTAAGCCTTAGGACAGCAACAATGTAGAGGAGCTGACCCTTAGAAACTTACAAGTAAGCTGGAAACTTCAAAACTTCCAATCTTTATAAGTAAAAAGATTTATTAAAATGAATATCCAAGTGTTTTAATTGACATCAGAAGATCAAACCAATAAACCCTGAGAACATAGATAAAAGATAAATAAAGATATGAGCAGAACTTAATACAACAGCAAACGTATAAAATTGAGGTGATTTAGTAAGTCCAAAGAATATTCTTTGAATAGATTCAGAAGACACACTTTGATTAAGGAAAACAAAAACGTAAGTAACGAATATACAGAAAGAGTCAGTTCAATGTTACAGCAGAGAATATATGAAATGCCAGTAAATTTGAACATTTCTGTAAAGGGGACCATTTCCTAGCTCCTAAAGTTTACCAAAACTGACAGAAGAGGAAATCATTTAAGGTCATCATGTCTGCCCTTGGCATGCTCGGAATGCCCTGGCCTCAGAAAGCAGCATCTGTAGTCCATGGTAAACTGTGGAGAGGGGGCGGGGCTGAGCGAGGTTGGAACACTGCCCTCACTGCTTGAGTGGGTGTGGCCATCTCTGCTGTGACTGACCAATGGGCAGGGGAGCAGGGGGCCGAGGGCAGGGCCCTCAGAACCCGGCAGGCCCAGTGGGGTGTCACAAGCTTTTACGCCCAGGCCAAAGGGCGCCTTCTTTGTCTGAACAGCTGCCCAAACACTCATCTTTCCACTCAGGCCGCCCTCTTACTTGAAGTGTGTGTGGAACCTGTCTGCGCAGTACACCTCACTGCACAGCTATCCATAGGTCTGGGCACCGTAGATTCTTGCCAGTTGACCGAAGTTCGCAGGCAGATGGGTCCCTGGGACACACGCGGAGAGGCTCCTGCCCGGGCCACAGGCCGCCCACTACCCCAGCTCCAGATTGGGGGACGCACAGCAGCCCTGTCTGAGTCCCCTCCCTGTAAAGGGAGTATTGGACCAACACTTCTAGAAAACGGGGTCCTCGCGGGCAACTCATTGGAGGGACGCAAATAAATCTTTGCCAACTTTCTGCTGAAACTTAGGAGCATTCACACCTAAGCCTCTTACAAGCTCAGCTGTTTAGCTAAACATGAGCTCGTGATGGAAATTTACACAATAATGAAGAGATCAGCTACAAGGGGCGACAATCAGCAAAAACAATCAATACCAGAATTAGATTCCCAAGGCCATCCATCAGATGTTGGAATAATCAGGTGCAAGGCAGGATATATACAAAAAACTGGAACTGAAACAAGAAACAAGGATGTTTTCAAAGTCTGGTAGGATCTCTCAAACATTTTTAAAGTACATGTCATTGATAAAGCTAAATACTCAAAGGTTGGTAATACAACAGATTAATCATTGAGAAGAGTGAAATTATGCTGTTTTGAAAACTATGGCAGGTCAGATTTTCTGCCTAATTATATAAGAAGAATTCTCTAAAACATACACATTATTTCAAAGACTTATTGGCTGTGAAATAAGTTAACGGTATTTCAAATGGCTTGTCTGCAATGAAAGGTGCTATGTAGGGAATCACAGAAAGTCGAGGGGAAAATATGTCAATATATACATTGCTATAGGTTAAACTAAGCCTTAGGACAGCAACAATGTAGAGGAGCTGACCCTTAGAAACTTAAAAGTAAGCTGGAATCTTCAAAACTTCCAATCTTTATAAGTAAAAAGATTTATTAAAATGAATATCCAAGTGTTTTAATTGACATCAGAAGATCAAACCAATAAACCCTGAGAACATAGAAAAAAGATAAATAAAGATATGAGCAGAACTTAATACAACAGCAAACGTATAAAATTGAGGTGATTTAGTAAGTCCAAAGAATATTCTTTGAATAGATTCAGAAGACACACTTTGATTAAGGAAAACAAAAACGTAAGTAACGAATATACAGAAAGAGTCAGTTCAATGTTATAGCAGAGAATATATGAAATGCCAGTAAATTTGAACATTTCTGTAAAGGGGACCATTTCCTAGCTCCTAAAGTTTACCAAAACTGACAGAAGAGGAAATCATTTAAGGTCATCATGTCTGCCCTTGGCATGCTCGGAACGACCTGGCCTCAGAAAGCAGCATCTGTAGTCCATGGTAAACTGTGGAGAGGGGGCGGGGCTGAGCGAGGTTGGAACACTGCCCTCACTGCTTGAGTGGGTGTGGCCATCTCTGCTGTGACTGACCAATGGGCAGGGGAGCATGGGGCCGAGGGCAGGGCCCTCAGAACCCGGCAGGCCCAGTGGGGTGTCACAAGCTTTTACGCCCAGGCCAAAGGGCGCCTTCTTTGTCTGAACAGCTGCCCAAACACTCATCTTTCCACTCAGGCAGCCCTCTTACTTGAAGTGTGTGTGGAACCTGTCTGCGCAGTACACCTCACTGCACAGCTATCCATAGGTGTGGGCATCGTAGATTCTTGCCAGTTGACCGAAGTTCGCAGGCAGATAGGTCCCTGGGACACACGCGGAGAGGCTCCTGCCCGGGCCACACGCCGCCCACTACCCCAGCTCCAGATTGGGGGACGCACAGCAGCCCTGTCTGAGTCCCCTCCCTGTAAAGGGAGTATTGGACCAACACTTCTAGAAAACGGGGTCCTCGCGGGCAACTCATTGGAGGGACGCAAATAAATCTTTGCCGACTTTCTGCTGAAACTTAGGAGCATTCACACCTAAGCCTCTTACAAGGTCAGCTGTTTAGCTAAACATGAGCTCGTGATCGAAATTTACACAATAATGAAGAGATCAGCTACAAGCGGAGACAATCAGCAAAAACAATCAATACCAGAATTAGATTCCCAAGGCCATCAATCAGATGTGGGAATAATCAGGTGCAACGCAGGATATATACAGAAAACTGGAACTGAAACAAGAAACAAGGATGTTTTCAAAGTCTGGTAGGATCTCTCAAACATTTTTAAAGTACATGTCATTGATAAAGCTAAATACTCAAAGGTTGTGTAATACAACAGATTAATCATTGAGAAAAGTGAAATTATGCTGTTTTGAAAACTATGGCAGGTCAGATTTTCTGCCTAATTATATAAGAAGATTTCTCTAAAACATACACATTATTTCAAAGACTTATTGGCTGTGAAATAAGTTAAGGGTATTTCAAATGGCCTGTCTGCATTGAAATGTGCTTTGTAGGGAATCACAGAAAGTCGAGGGGAAAATATGTCAATATATACATTGCTATAGGTTGAACTAAGCCTTAAGACAGCAACAATGTAGAGGACCTGACACTTAGAAGCTTACATGTAAGCTGGAATCTTCAAAAGTTCAAGTCTTTATATGTAAAAAGTTTTATTAAAATGAATAACCAAGTGTTTTAATTGACATCAGAAGATCAAACCAATATACCCTGAGAACATAGATAAAAGATAAATAAAGATATGAGCAGAACTTAATAAAATAGCAAACGTATAAAATTGAGGTGATTTAGTAAGTCCAAAGAATATTCTTTGAAAAGATTGAAAAGACACACTTTGATTAAGGAAAACAAAAACATAAGTAAAGAATATACAGAAAGAGTCAGGACAATGCTATAGCAGAGAATATATGAAATGCCAGTAAATTTGAACATTTCTGTAAAGGGGACCATTTCCTAGCTCCTAAACTTTACCAAAACTGACACAAGAGGAAATCATTTAAGGTCATCAGGTCTGCCCTTGGCATTCTCGGAACGCCCTGGCCTCAGAATGCAGCATCTGTAGTATATGGTAACCTGCGGAGAGGGGGCGGGGCTGAGGTAGGTTGGAACACTGCCCTCACAGAGGGAGTGAGTGTGGCCATCTCTGCTGTGACTGAACAAAGGGAAAGGGAGCAGGGGGTCCAGGGCAGGGCCCTCAGGTCCCGGCAGGCCCAGTGGGGTGTCACAAGCATTTAGGCCCAGGCCAAAGGGCGCTTTCTTTGTCTGAACAGCTGCCCAAACTCTCACCTTTCCACTCAGGCCGCCCTCTTACTTGAAGTGTGTGTGGAACTTGTCCATGCAGTACACCTCGCTGCACAGCTAACCATAGGTCTGGGCATCGTAGCTTCCTGCCAGTTGACCGAAGTTCACAGGCAGATGGGTCCCTGGGACACACGCGGAGAGACTCCTGCCCGGGCCACAGGCTGCCCACTGCCCCACCCCCAGATCGGGGACCGCAAAGCATCCCTGTCTAAGTCCCCTGCCTCTAGAGGGAATATTGGACCAACACTTCTAGAAACAGTTGTCCTCCCGGGCAACTAATTGGAGGGACACAAATAAATCTTTGCCGACTTTCTGCTGAAACTTAGGAGCATTCACACCTAAGCCTCTTACAAGGTCAGCTGTTTAGCTAAAAATGAGCTCGTGATGGAAATTTACACAATAATTAAGAGATCAGCTACAAGGGGAGACAATCAGCAAAAACAATCAATACCAGATTTAGATTCCCAAGGCCATCCATCAGATGTTGGAATAATCAGGTGCAACGCAGGATATATACAAAAAACTGGAACTGAAACAAGAAACAAGGATGTTTTCAAAGTTGGTATGATCTCTAAAACATTTTTAAAGTACATGTCATTGATAAAGCTAAATACTCAAAGTTTGTGTAATACAACAGATTAATCATTGAGAAGAGTGTAATTATGCTGTTTTGAAAACTATGGCAGGTCAGATTTTCTGCCTAATTATATAAGAAGATTTATCTAAAACATACACATTATTTCAAAGACTTATTGGCTGTGAAATAAGTTAAGGGTATTTCAAATGGCTTGTCTGCAATGAAAGGTGCTATGTAGGGAATCACAGAAAGTCGAGGGGAAAATATGTCAATATATACATTGATATAGGTTGAACTAAGCCTTTTGACAGCAACAATGTAGAGGACCTGACCCTTAGAAGCTTACAAGTAAGCTGGAATCTTCAAAAGTTCCAATATTTATAAGTAAAAAGATTTATTAAAATGAATAACCAAGTGTTTTAATTGACATCAGAAGATCAAACCAATAAACCCTGAGAACATAGATAAAATATAAATAAAGATATGAGCAGAAATTAATAAAACAGCAAACGTATAAAATTGAGGTGATTTAGTAAGTCCAAAGAATATTCTTTGAAAAGATTGAGAAGACACACTTTGATTAAGGAAAACAAAAACGTAAGTAAAGAATATCCAGAAAGAGACAGGACAAAGTTATAGCAGAGAATATATGAAATGCCAGTAAATTTGAATATTTCTGTAAAGGGGACCATTTCCTAGCTCCTAAAGTTTACCAAAACTGACACAAGAGGAAATAATTTAAGGTCATCAGGTCTGCCCTTGGCATTCTCGGAACGCCCTGGCCTCAGAATTCAGCATCTGTAGTCCATGGTAACCTGCGGAGAGGGGGCGGGTCTGAGTGTGGTTGGAACACTGCCCTCACTGAGGGAGTGGGTGTGGCCATCTCTGCTGTGACTGAACAATGGCAGGGTAGCAGGGGTCCCAGGGAAGGGCCCTCAGAGCCCAGCAGGCCCAGTGTGGTGTCACAAGCATTTAGGCCCAGACCAAAGGGCGCCTTCTTTGTCTGAAGAGCTGCCCAAACTCTCACCTTTCCACTCAGGCCGCCCTCTTACTTGAAGTGTGTTTGGAAGCTGTCCACGCAGTACACTTCGCTACACAGCTAACCATAGGTCTGGGCATCGTAGCTTCCTGCCATGTGACCGAAGTTCGCAGGATGATGGGTCCCTGGGACACACACGGAGAGGCTCCTGCCCGGGCCACAGGCCGCCCACTGCCCCAGCCCCAGTTCAGCGGCCGAAAATCAGCCCTGTCTGAGTCTCCTGCCTCTAGAAGGAGTATTGGACCAACACTTCTAGAAAATGGGGTCCTCACGGGCAACTCATTGGAGGGACAGAAATAAATCTTTGCCGACTTTCTGCTGAAACTTAGGAGCGTTCACACCTAAGCCTCTTACAAGGTCAGCTCTTTAGCTAAACATGAGCTCATTATCGAAATTTACACAATAATGAAGTGATCAGCTACAAGGGGAGACAATCAGCAAAAACAATCAATACCAGAATTAGATTCCCAAGGCCATCCATCAGATGTTGGAATAATCAGGTGCAAGGCAGGATATATACATAACACTGGAACTGAAACAAGAAACAAGGGTGTTTTCAAATTCTGGTACGATCTCTAAAACATTTTTAAAGTACATGTCATTGATAAAGCTAAATACTCAAAGGTTGTGTAATACAACAGATTAATCATTGAGAAGAGTGAAATTATGCTGTTTTGAAAATTATGGCAGGTGAGATTTTCTTCCTAATTATATAAGAAGATTTCTCTAAAACATACACATTATTTCAAAGACTTATTGGCTGTGAAATAAGTTAAGGGTATTTCAAATGGCCTGTCTGCATTGAAATGTGCTTTGTAGGGAATCACAGAAAGTCGAGGGGAAAATATGTCAACATATACATTGCTATAGGTTGAACTAAGCCTTAGGACAGCAACCATGTAGAGGACCTGACACTTAGAAACTTACAAGTAAGCTGGAATCTTCAAAAGTTCAAGTCTTTATATGTAAAAAGTTTTATTAAAATGAATAACCAAGTGTTTTAATTGACATCAGAAGATCAAACCAATAGACCCTGAGAACATAGATAAAAGATAAATAAAAATATGGGCAGAACTTAATAAAATAGCAAACGTATAAAATTGAGGTGACTTAGTAAGTCCAAAGAATATTCTTTGAAAAGATTGAAAAGACACACTTTGATTAAGGAAAACAAAAACATAAGTAAAGAATATACAGAAAGAGTCAGGACAATGCTATAGCAGAGAATATATGAAATGCCAGTAAATTTGAACATTTCTGTAAAGGGGACCATTTCCTAGCTCCTAAACTTTACCAAAACTGACACAAGAGGAAAACATTTAAGGTCATCAGGTCTGCCCTTGGCATTCTCGGAACGCCCTGGCCTCAGAATGTAGCATCTGTAGTATATGGTAACCTGCGGAGAGGGGGCGGGGCTGAGGTAGGTTGGAACACTGCCCTCACAGAGGGAGTGAGTGTGGCCATCTCTGCTGTGACTGAACAAAGGGAAAGGGAGCAGGGGGTCCAGGGCAGGGCCCTCAGGTCCCGGCAGGCCCAGTGGGGTGTCACAAGCATTTAGGCCCAGGTCAAAGGGCACTTTCTTTGTCTGAACAGCTACCCAAACTCTCACCTTTCCACTCAGGCCGCCCTCTTACTTGAAGTGTGTGTGGAACCTGTCCATGCAGTACACCTCGCTGCACAGCTAACCATAGGTCTGGGCATCGTAGCTTCCTGCCAGTTGACTGAAGTTCACAGGCAGATGGGTCCCTGGGACACACGCGGAGAGACTCCTGCCCGGGCCACAGGCTGCCCACTGCCCCACCCCCAGATCGGGGGCCGCAAAGCAGCCCTGTCTAAGTCCCCTGCCTCTAGAGGGAATATTGGAACAACACTTCTAGAAATAGTTGTCCTACCGGGCAACTAATTGGAGGGACACAAATAAATCTTTGCCGACTTTCTGCTGAAACTTAGGCCCATTCACACCTAAGCCTCTTACAAGGTCAGGTGTTTAGCTAAACATGAGCTCGTGATCGAAATTTACACAATAATTAAGAGATCAGCTACAAGGGGAGACAATCAGCAAAAACAATCAATACCAGAATTAGATTCCCAATGCCATCCATCAGATGTTGGAATAATCAGGTGCAACGCAGGATATATACATAAAACAGGAACTGAATCAAGAAACAAGGATGTTTTCAAAGTTGGTACGATCTCTAAAACATTTTTAAAGTACATGTCATTGATAAAGCTAAATACTCAATGTTTGTGTAATACAACAGATTAATCATTGAGAAGAGTGTAATTATGCTGTGTTGAAAACTATGGCAGGTCAGATTTTCTGCCTAATTATATAAGAAGATTTATCTAAAACATACACATTATTTCAAAGACTTATTGGCTGTGAAATAAGTTAAGGGTATTTCAAATGGCTTGTCTGCAATGAAAGGTGCTATGTAGGGAATCACAGAAAGTCGAGGGGAAAATATGTCAATATATACATTGATATAGGTTGAACTAAGCCTTAGGACAGCAACAATGTAGAGGACCTGACCCTTAGAAGCTTACAAGTAAGCTGGAATCTTCAAAAGTTCCAATATTTATAAGTAAAAAGATTTATTAAAATGAATAACCAAGTGTTTTAATTGACATCAGAAGATCAAACCAATAAACCCTGAGAACATAGATAAAAGATAAATAAAGATATGAGCAGAACTTAATACAACAGCAAACGTATAAAATTGAGGTGATTTAGTAAGTCCAAAGAATATTCTTTGAAAAGATTGAGAAGACACACTTTGATTAAGGAAAACAAAAACGTAAGTAAACAATATCCAGAAAGAGACAGGACAAAGTTATAGGAGAGAATATATGAAATGCCAGTAAATTTGAATATTTCTGTAAAGGGGACCATTTCCTAGCTCCTAAAGTTTACCAAAACTGACACAAGAGGAAATCACTTAAGGTCATCAGGTCTGCCCTTGGCATTCTCGGAACGCCCTGGCCTCAGAATTCAGCATCTGTAGTCCATGGTAACCTGCGGAGAGGGGGCGGGTCTGAGTGTGGTTGGAACACTGCCCTCACTGAGGGAGTGGGCGTGGCCATCTCTGCTGTGACTGAACAATGGCAGGGGAGCAGGGGTCCCAGGGAAGGGCCCTCAGAGCCCAGCAGGCCCAGTGTGGTGTCACAAGCATTTAGGCCCAGACCAAAGGGCGCCTTCTTTGTCTGAAGAGCTGCCCAAACTCTCACCTTTCCACTCAGGCCGCCCTCTTACTTGAAGTGTGTTTGGAAGCTGTCCGCGCAGTACACTTCGCTACACAGCTAACCATAGGTCTGGGCATCGTAGCTTCCTGGCAGGTGACCGAAGTTCGCAGGCATATGAGTCCCTGGGACACACGCGGAGAGGATCCTGCCCGGGCCACAGGCCGCCCACTGCCACAGCCCCAGATCAGGGGCCGCAAAGCAGCCCTGTCTGAGTCCCCTGCCTCTGGAGGGAGTATTGTACCAACACTTCTAGAAATAGGTGTCTTCGCGGGCAACTCATTGGAGGGACACAAATAAATCTTTGCCGACTTTCTGCTGAAACTTAGGAGCGTTCACACCTAAGCCTCTTACAAGGTCAGCTGTTTAGCTAAACATGAGCTCATGATCTAAATTTACACAATAATGAAGAGATCAGCTACAAGGGGAGACAATCAGCACAAACAATCAATACCAGAATTAGATTCCCAAGGCCATCCATCAGATGTTGGAATAATCAGGTGCAAGGCAGGATATATACATAAAACTGGAACTGAAACAAGAAACAAGGATGTTTTCAAAGTCTGGTACGATCTCTAAAACATTTTTAAAGTACATGTCATTGATAAAGCTAAATACTCAAAGGTTGTGTAATCCAACAGATTAATCATTGAGAAGAGTGAAATTATGCTGTTTTGAAAACTATGGCAGGTCAGATTTTCTGCCTTATTATCTAAGAAGATTTATCTAAAACATACACAATATTTTAAAGACTTATTGGCTGTGAAATAAGTTAAGGGTATTTCAAATGGCTTGTCTGCAATGAAAGGTGCTATGTAGGGAATCACAAAAAGTCGAGGGGAAAATATGTCAATATATACATTGCTATAGGTGAACTAAGCCTTAGGACAGCAACAATGTAGAGGACCTGACCCTTAGAAGCTTACAAGTAAGATGGAATCTTCAAAAGTTCAAATCTTTATAAGTAAAAAGATTTATTAAAATGAATAACCAAGTGTTTTATTTGACATCAGAAGATCAAACCAATAAACCCTGAGAACATAGATAAAAGATAAATAAAGATATGAGCAGAACTTAATACAACAGCAAACGTATAAAATTGAGGTGATTTAGTAAGTCCAAAGAATATTCTTTGAAAAGATTGAAAAGACACACTTTGATTAAGAAAACAAAAACATAACTAAAGAATATACAGAAAGAGTCAGAACAATGTTATAGCAGAGAATATATGAAATGCCAGTAAATTTGAACATTTCTGTAAAGGGGACCATTTCCTAGCTCCTAAAGTTTACCAAAATTGACACAAGAGGAAGTAATTTAAGGTCATCATGTCTGCCCTTGGCATTCTCGGAACGCCCTGGCCTCAGAATGCAGCATCTGTAGTCCATGGTAAACTGCGGAGAGGGGGTGGGGCTTAGGGAGGTTGGAACACTGCCCTCACTGAGGGAGTGGGTGTGGCCATCTCTGCTGTGACTGAACAAAGGCAGTGGAGCAGGGGGCCCAAGGCAGGGCCCTCAGAGCACGGCAGGCCCAGTGGGTTGTCACAAGCATTTAGGCCCAGGGCAAAGGGTGCCTTCTTTGTCTGAGCTGCTGCCCAATCTCTCACCTTTCCACTCAGGCCGCCCTCTTACTTGAAGAGTGTGTGGAAGCTGTCCGCGCAGTACACCTCGCTGCACAGCTAACCATAGGAATGGGCATCGTAGCTTCCTGCCAGGTGACCGAAGTTCGCAGGTAGATCGGTCCCTGGGACACACGCGGAGAGGCTCCTGCCCGGGCCACAGGCCGCCCACTGCCCCAGCCGCAGATCGGGGTCCGCAAAACAGCCCTGTCTGAGTCCCCTGCCTCTAGAGGGAGTATTGGACCAACACTTCTAGAAAATGGGGTCCTCGCAGGAAACTCATTTGAGGGACACAAATAAATCTTTGCCGACATTCTGCTGAAACTTAGGAGCGTTCACACCTAACCCTCTTACAAGGTCAGCTGTTTAGCTAAACATGAGCTCATGATCTAAATTTACACAGTAATGAAGAGATCAGCTACAAGGGGAGACAATCAGCAAAAACAATCAATACCATAATTAGATTCCCAAAGCCATCCATCAGATGTTGGAATAATCAGGTGCAAGGCAGGATATATACAGAAAACTGGAACTGAAACAAGAAACAAGGATGTTTTCAAAGTCTGGTAGGATCTCTAAAACATTTTTAAAGTACATGTCATTGATAAAGCTAACTACTCAAAGGTTGTGTAATACAACAGATTAATCATTGAGAAGAGTGAAATTATGCTGTTTCGAAAACTATGGCAGGTCAGATTTTCTGCCTAATTATATAAGAAGATTTCTCTAAAACATACACATTATTTCAAAGAGTTATTGGCTGTGAAATAACTTAAGGGTATTTCAAATGGCTTGTCTGCAATGAAAGGTGCTATGTAGGGAATCACAGAAAGTCGAGGGGAAAATATGTCAATATATACATTGCTATAGGTTAAAGTAAGCCTTAGGACAGCAACAATGTAGAGGACCTGACCCTTAGAAACTTACAAGTAAGCTGGAATCTTCAAAAGTTCCAATCTTTATAAGTAAAAAGATTTATTAAAATGAATAACCAAGTGTTTTAATTGACATCAGAAGATCAAACAAATAAACCCTGAGAACATAGTTAAAAGATAAATAAAGATATGAGCAGAACTTAATACAACAGGAAAAGTATAAAATTGAGGTGAATTGGTAAGTCCAAAGAATATTCTTTGAAAAGATTGAAAAGACACACTTTGATTAAGGAAAACAAAAACATAAGTAAAGAATATACAGAAAGAGTCAGGACAATGTTATAGCAGAGAATATATGAAATGACAGTAAATTTGAACATTTCTGTAAAGGGGACCATTTCCTAGCTCCTAAAGTTTACCAAAACTGACACAAGTGGAAGTCATTTAAGGTCATCATGTCTGCCCTTGGCATTCTCGGAACGCCCTGGCCTCAGAATGCAGCAACTGTAGTCCATGGTAACCTGCGGAGAGGGGGCGGGGCTGAGGGAGGTTGGAACACTGCCCTCACTGAGGGACTGGGTGTGGCCATCTCTGCTGTGACTGAACAAAGGGAAGGGGAGCATGGGGCCGAGGGCAGGGCCCTCAGAGCCCGGCAGGCCCAGTGGGGTGTCACAAGCATTTAGGCCCAGGCCAAAGGGTGCCTTCTTTGTCTGAACAGCTGCCCAAACTCTCACCTTTCCACTCAGGCCGCCCTCTTACTTGAAGTGTGTGTGGAACCAGTCCAAGCAGTACACCTCGATGCACAGCTAACCATAGGTCTGGGCATCGTAGCTTCCTGTCAGGTGACCGAAGTTCGCAGGTAGATGGGTCCCTGGGAAACACGCGGAGAGGCTCCTGCCCGGTCCACAGGCCACCCACTACCCCAGGCCCAGATTGAGGCCACAGAGCAGCCCAGTCTGAGTCCCCTCCCTCTAGAGGGAGTATTGGACCAACATTTCTAGAAAACGGAGTCCTCGCGGGCAACTCATTGGAGGGACACAAATTAATCTTTGCCGACTTTCTGCTGAAACTTAGGAGCATTCACACCTAAGCCTCTTAAAAGGTCATCTGTTTAGCTAAACATGAGCTCATGATCTAAATTTACACAATAATGAAGAGATCAGCTAAAAGGGGAGACAATCCGCAAAAACAATCAATACCAGAATTAGATTTCCAAGGCCATCCATCAGATGTTGGAATAATCAGGTGCAAGGCAGGATATATACATAAAACTGGAACTGAAATAAGAAACCAGGATGTTTTCAAAGTCTGGTAGGAACTCTAAAACATTTTTAAAGTACATGTCATTGATAAAGCTAAATACTCAAAGTTTGTGTAATACAACAGATTAATCATTGAGAAGAGTGTAATTATGCTGTTTTGAAAACTATGGCAGGTCAGATTTTCTGCCTAATTATATAAGAAGATTTATCTAAAACATACACATTATTTCAAAGACTTATTGGCTGTGAAATAAGTTAAGGGTATTTCAAATGGCTTGTCTGCAATGAAAGGTGCTATGTAGGGAATCACAGAAAGTCGAGGGGAAAATATGTCAATATATACATTGCTATAGGTTGAACTAAGCCTTAGGACAGCAACAATGTATTGGACCATACCCTTAGAAGCTTACAAGTAAGCTGGAATCTTCAAAAGTTCCAATATTTATAAGTAAAAAGATTTATTAAAATGAATAACCAAGTGTTTTAATTGACATCAGAAGATCAAACCAATAAACCCTGAGAACATAGATAAAAGATAAATAAAGATATGAGCAGAACTTAATACAACAGCAAACGTATAAAATTGAGGTGATTTAGTAAGTCCAAAGAATATTCTTTGAAAAGATTGAGAAGACACACTTTGATTAAGGAAAACAAAAACGTAAGTAAAGAATATCCAGAAAGAGACAGGACAAAGTTATAGCAGAGAATATATAAAATGCCAGTAAATTTGAATATTTCTGTAAAGGGGACCATTTCCTAGCTCCTAAAGTTTACCAAAACTGACACAAGAGGAAATCATTTAAGGTCATCAGGTCTGCCCTTGGCATTCTCGGAACGCCCTGGCCTCAGAATTCACCATCTGTAGTCCATGGTAACCTGCGGAGAGGGAGCGGGGCTGAGTGAGGTTGGAACACTGCCCTCACTGAGGGAGTGGGTGTGGCCATCTCTGCTGTGACTGAACAATGGCAGGGGAGCAGGGGTCCCAGGGAACGGCCCTCAGAGCCCAGCAGGCCCAGTGTGGTGTCACAAGCATTTAGGCCCAAACCAAAGGGCGCCTTCTTTGTCTGAAGAGCTGCCCAAACTCTCACCTTTCCACTCAGGCCGCCCTCTTACTTGAAGTGTGTTTGGAAGCTGTCCGCGCAGTACACTTCGCTACACAGCTAACCATAGGTCTGGGCATCGTAGCTTCCTGGCAGGTGACCGAAGTTCGCAGGCATATGAGTCCCTGGGACACACGCGGAGAGGCTCCTGCCAGGGCCACAGGCCGCCCACTGCCCCAGCCCCAGATCAGGGGCCGCAAAGCAGCCCTGTCTGAGTCCCCTGCCTCTGGAGGGAGTATTGTACCAACACTTCTAGAAATAGGTGTCGTCGCGGGCAACTCATTGGAGGGACACAAATAAATCTTTGCCGACTTTCTGCTGAAACTTAGGAGCGTTCACACCTAAGCCTCTTACAAGGTCAGCTGTTTAGCTAAACATGAGCTCATGATCTAAATTTACACAATAATGAAGAGATCAGCTACAAGGGGAGACAATCAGCAAAAACAATCAATACCAGAATTAGATTCCCAAGGCCATCCATCAGATGTTGGAATAATCAGGTGCAAGGCAGGATATATACATAAAACTGGAACTGAAACAAGAAACAAGGATGTTTTCAAAGTCTGGTACGATCTCTAAAACATTTTTAAAGTACATGTCATTGATAAAGCTAAATACTCAAAGGTTGTGTAATCCAACAGATTAATCATTGAGAAGAGTGAAATTATGCTGTTTTGAAAACTATGGCAGGTCAGATTTTCTGCCTAATTATATAAGAAGATTTATCTAAAACATACACATTATTTCAAAGACTTATTGGCTGTGAAATAAGTTAACGGTATTTCAAATGGCTTGTCTGCAATGAAAGGTGCTATGTAGGGAATCACAGAAAGTCAAGGGGAAAATATGTCAATATATACATTGCTATACGTAGAACTAAGCCTTAGGACAGCAACAATGTAGAGGACCTGACACTTAGAATCTTGCAAGTAAGCTGGAATCTTCAAAAGTTCAAATATTTATAAGTAAAAAGATTTATTAAAATGAATAACCAAGTGTTTTAATTGACATCAGAAGATCAAACCAATAAACCCTGAGAACATAGGTAAAAGATAAATAAAGATATGAGCAGAACTTAATACAACAGCAAACGTATGAAATTGAGGTGATTTAGTAAGTCCAAAGAATATTCTTTGAAAGTTTGAAAAGACACACTTTGATTAAGGCAAACAAAAACATAAGTGAAGAATATACAGAAAGAATCAGGACAATGTTATAGCAGAGAATATATGAAATGCCAGTAAATTTGAACATTTCTGTAAAGGGGACCATTTCCTAGCTCCTAAAGTTTACCAAAACTGACACAAGAGGAAGTCATTTAAGGTCATCATGTCTACCCTTGGCATTCTCGGAACGCCCTGGCCTCAGAATGCAGCAACTGTAGTCCATGGTAACCTGCGGAGAGGGGGCGGGGCTGAGCGAGTTTGGAACACTGCCCTCACTGAGGGAGTGGGTGTGGCCAGCTCTGCTGTGACTGACAAAGTCCAGGGGAGCATGTGGCCGAGGGCAGGGCCCTCAGTGCCCGGCAGGCCCAGTGGGGTGTCACAAGCTTTTACGCCCAGGCCAAAAGGCGCCTTCTTTGTCTGTACAGCTGCCCAAACACTCATCTTACCACTCAGGCCGCCCTCTTACTTGAAGTGTGTGTGGAACCTGTCCACGCAGTACACCTCGCTGCACAGCTAACCATAGGTCTGGGCATCGTAGATTCCTGCCAGGTGACCGAAGTTCGCAGGCAGATGGTTCCCTGGGACACACGCGGAGAGGCTCCTGCCTGGGCCACAGGCCGCCAACTACCCCAGCCCCAGATTGGGGGCCACACAGCAGCCCTGTCTGAGTCCTCTGACTGTAGAGGGAGTATTGGACCAACACATCTAGAAAACGGGGTCCTCGCGGGCAACTCATTGGAGGGACACAAATAAATCTTTGCCGACTTTCTGCTGAAACTTTGGAGCGTTCACACCTAAGCCTCTTACAAGCTCAGCTGTTTAGCTAAACATGATCTCGTGATCGAAATTTACACAATAATGAAGAGATAAGCTACAAGGGGAGAAAATAAGCAAAAACAATCAATACCAGAATTAGATTCCCAAGGCCATCCATCAGATGTTGGAACAATCAGGTGCAAGGCAGGATATATACATAAAACTGGAACTGAAAGAAGAAACCAGGATGTTTTCAAAGTCTAGTACGATCTCTAAAACATTTTTAAAGTACATGTCATTGATAAAGCTAAATACTCAAAGGTTGTGTAATACAACAGATTAATCATTGAGAAGAGTGAAATTATGCTGTTTTGAAAACTATGGCAGGTCAGATTTTCTGCCTAATTATATAAGAAGATTTATCTAAAACCTACACATTATTTCAAAGACTTATTGGCTGTGAAATAAGTTAAGGGTATTTCAAATGGCTTGTCTGCAATGAAAGGTACTATCTAGGGAATCACAGAAAGTCGAGGGGAAAATATGTCAATATATACATTGCTATATGTTGAACTAAGCCTTAGGACAGCAACAATGTAGAGCACCTGACACTTAGGAACTTGCAAGTAAGCTAGAATCTTCAAAAGTTCAAATCTTTATAAGTAAAAAGATTTATTAAAATGAATAACCAAGTGTTTTAATTGACATCAGAAGATCAAACAAATAAACCCTGAGAACATAGATAAAAGATAAATAAAGATATGAGCAGAACTTAATACAAGAGGAAAAGTATAAAATTGAGGTGATTTGGTAAGTCCAAAGAATATTCTTTGAAAAGATTGAAAAGACACACTTTGATTAAGGAAAACAAAAACATAAGTAAAGAATATACAGAAAGAGTCAGGACAATGTTATAGCAGAGAATATATGAAATGACAGTAAATTTGAACATTTCTGTAAAGGGGACCATTTCCTAGCTCCTAAAGTTTACCAAAACTGACACAAGAGGAAGTCATTTAAGGTCATCATGTCTGCCCTTGGCATTCTCGGAACGCCCGGGCCTCAGAATGCAGCAACTGTAGTCCATGGTAACCTGCGGAGAGGGGGCGGGGCTGAGGGAGGTTGGAACACTGCCCTCACTGAGGGACTGGGTGTGGCCATCTATGCTGTGACTGAACAAAGGGCAGGGGAGCTTGGGGCCAAGGGCAGGGCCCTCAGAGCCAGGCAGGCCCAGTGGGGTGTCAAAAGCATTTAGGCCCAGGCCAAAGGGCGCCTTCTTTGTCTGAACAGCTGCCCAAACTCTCACCTTTCCACTCAGGCCGCCCTCTTACTTGAAGTGTGTGTGGAACACGTCCACGCAGTACACCTCGCTGCACAGCTAACCATAGGTCTGGGCATCGTAGCTTCCTGGCAGGTGACCGAAGTTCGCAGGTAGATGGGTCCCTGGGACACACGCGGAGAGGCTCCTGCCCGGGCCACAGGCCGCCCACTACCCCAGCCCCAGATTGAGGCCACAGAGCAGCCCTGTCTGAGTCCCCTCCCTCTAGAGGGAGTATTGGACCAACATTTCTAGAAAACGGAGTCCTCGCGGGCAACTCATTGGAGGGACACAAATAAATCTTTGCCGACTTTCTGCTGAAACTTAGGAGCATTCACACCTAAGCCTCTTACAAGGTCATCTGTTTAGCTAAACATGAGCTCATGATCTAAATTTACACAATAATGAAGAGATCAGCTAAAAGGGGAGACAATCCGCAAAAACAATCAATACCAGAATTAGATTTCCAAGGCCATCCATCAGATGTTGGAATAATCAGGTGCAAGGCAGGATATATACATAAAACTGGAACTGAAATAAGAAACCACATGTTTTCAAAGTCTGGTAGGATCTCTAAAACATTTTTAAAGTACATGTCATTGATAAAGCTAAATACTCAAAGTTTGTGTAATACAACAGATTAATCATTGAGAAGAGTGTAATTATGCTGTTTTGAAAGCTATGGCAGGTCAGATTTTCTGCCTAATTATATAAGAAGATTTATCTAAAACATACACATTATTTCAAAGACTTATTGGCTGTGAAATAAGTTAAGGGTATTTCAAATGGCTTGTCTGCAATGAAAGGTGCTATGTAGGGAATCACAGAAAGTCGAGGGGAAAATATGTCAATATATACATTGCTATAGGTTGAACTAAGCCTTAGGACAGCAACAATGTAGAGGACCTGACCCTTAGAAGCTTACAAGTAAGCTGGAATCTTCAAAAGTTCCAATATTTATAAGTAAAAAGATTTATTAAAATGAATAACCAAGTGTTTTAATTGACATCAGAAGATCAAACCAATAAACCCTGAGAACATAGATAAAAGATAAATAAAGATATGAGCAGAACTTAATACAACAGCAAACGTATAAAATTGAGGTGATTTAGTAAGTCCAAAGAATATTCTTTGAAAGTTTGAAAAGACACACTTTGATTAAGGCAAACAAAAACATAAGTGAAGAATATACAGAAAGAATCAGGACAATGTTATAGCAGAGAATATATGAAATGCCTGTAAATTTGAACATTTCTGTAAAGGGGACCATTTCCTAGCTCCTAAAGTTTACCAAAACTGACACAAGAGGAAGTCATTTAAGGTCATCATGTCTGCCCTTGGCATTCTCGGAACGCCCTGGCCTCAGAATGCAGCAACTGTAGTCCATGGTAACCTGCGGAGAGGGGGCGGGGCTCAGCGAGGTTGGAACACTGCCCTCACTGAGGGAGTGGGTGTGGCCAGCTCTGCTGTGACTGACAAAGTCCAGGGGAGCATGTGGCCGAGGGCAGGGCCCTCAGTGCCCGGCAGGCCCAGTGGGGTGTCACAAGCTTTTACGCCCAGGCCAAAAGGCGCCTTCTTTATCTGAACAGCTGCCCAAACACTCATCTTACCACTCAGGCCGCCCTCTTACTTGAAGTGTGTGTGGAACCTGTCCACGCAGTACACCTCGCTGCACAGCTAACCATAGGTCTGGGCATCGTAGATTCCTGCCAGGTGACCGAAGTTCGCAGGCAGATGGGTCCCTGGGACACACGCGGAGAGGCTCCTGCCTGGGCCACAGGCCGCCCACTACCCCAGCCCCAGATTGGGGGCCACACAGAAGCCCTGTCTGAGTCCTCTGACTGTAGAGGGAGTATTGGACCAACACATCTAGAAAACGGGGTCCTCGCGGGCAACTCATTGGAGGGACACAAATAAATCTTTGCCGACTTTCTGCTGAAACTTTGGAGCGTTCACACCTAAGCCTCTTACAAGCTCAGCTGTTTAGCTAAACATGATCTCGTGATCGAAATTTACACAATAATGAAGAGATAAGCTACAAGGGGAGAAAATAAGCAAAAACAATCAATACCAGAATTAGATTCCCAAGGCCATCCATCAGATGTTGGAACAATCAGGTGCAAGGCAGGATATATACATAAAACTGGAACTGAAAGAAGAAACAAGGATGTTTTCAAAGTCTAGTACGATCTCTAAAACATTTTTAAAGTACATGTCTTTGATAAAGCTAAATACTCAAAGGTTGTGTAATACAACAGATTAATCATTGAGAAGAGTGAAATTATGCTGTTTTGAAAACTATGGCAGGTCAGATTTTCTGCCTAATTATATAAGAAGATTTATCTAAAACCTACACATTATTTCAAAGACTTATTGGCTGTGAAATAAGTTAAGGGTATTTCAAATGGCTTGTCTGCAATGAAAGGTGCTATGTAGGGAATCACAGAAAGTCGAGGGGAAAATATGTCAATATATACATTGCTATATGTTGAACTAAGCCTTAGGACAGCAACAATGTAGAGCACCTGACACTTAGGAACTTGCAAGTAAGCTAGAATCTTCAAAAGTTCAAATCTTTATAAGTAAAAAGATTTATTAAAATGAATAACCAAGTGTTTTAATTGACATCAGAAGATCAAACAAATAAACCCTGAGAACATAGATAAAAGATAAATAAAGATATGAGCAGAACTTAATACAACAGGAAAAGTATAAAATTGAGGTGATTTGGTAAGTCCAAAGAATATTCTTTGAAAAGATTGAAAAGACACACTTTGATTAAGGAAAACAAAAAAATAAGTAAAGAATATACAGAAAGAGTCAGGACAATGTTATAGCAGAGAATATATGAAATGACAGTAAATTTGAACATTTCTGTAAAGGGGACCATTTCCTAGCTCCTAAAGTTTACCAAAACTGACACAAGAGGAAGTCATTTAAGGTCATCATGTCTGCCCTTGGCATTCTCGGAACGCCCTGGCCTCAGAATGCAGCAACTGTAGTCCATGGTAACCTGCGGAGAGGGGGCGGGGCTGAGGGAGGTTGGAACACTGCCCTCACTGAGGGACTGGGTGTGGCCATCTATGCTGTGACTGAACAAAGGGCAGGGGAGCTTGGGGCCGAGGGCAGGGCCCTCAGAGCCCGGCAGGCCCAGTGGGGTGTCAAAAGCATTTAGGCCCAGGCCAAAGGGCGCCTTCTTTGTCTGAAGAGCTGCCCAAACTCTCACCTTTCCACTCAGGCCGCCCTCCTACTTGAAGTGTGTTTGGAAGCTGTCCGCGCAGTACACTTCGCTACACAGCTAACGATAGGTCTGGGCATCGTAGCTTCCTGGCAGGTGACGGAAGTTCGCAGGCATATGAGTCCCTGGGACACACGCGGAGAGGCTCCTGCCCGGGCCACAGGCCGCCCACTGCCCCAGCCCCAGATCAGGGGCCGCAAAGCAGCCCTGTCTGAGTCCCCTGCCTCTGGAGGGAGTATTGTACCAACACTTCTAGAAATAGGTGTCGTCGCGGGCAACTCATTGGAGGGACACAAATAAATCTTTGCCGACTTTCTGCTGAAACTTAGGAGCGTTCACACCTAAGCCTCTTACAAGGTCAGCTGTTTAGCTAAACATGAGATCATGATCTAAATTTACACAATAATGAAGAGATCAGCTACAAGGGGAGACAATCAGCAAAAACAATTAATACCAGAATTAGATTCCCAAGGCCATCCATCAGATGTTGGAATAAACAGGTGCAAGGCAGGATATATACATAAAACTGGAACTGAAACAAGAAACAAGGATGTTTTCAAAGTCTGGTACGATCTCTAAAACATTTTTAAAGTACATGTCATTGATAAAGCTAAATACTCAAAGGTTGTGTAATCCAACAGATGAATCATTGAGAAGAGTGAAATTATGCTGTTTCGAAAACTATGGCTGGTCAGATTTTCTGCCTAATTATATAAGAAGATTTATCTAAAACATACACATTATTTCAAAGAGTTATTGGCTGTGAAATAAGTTAAGGGTATTTCAAATGGCTTGTCTGCAATGAAAGGTGCTATGTAGGGAATCACAGAAAGTCGAGGGGAAAATGTGTCAATATATACATTGCTATAGGTGAACTAAGCCTTAGGACAGCAACAATGTAGAGAACCTGACCCTTAGAAGCTTACAAGTAAGCTGGAATCTTCAAAAGTTACAATTTTTATAAGTAAAAATATTTATTAAAATGAATAACCAAGTGTTTTAATTGACATCAGAAGATCAAACCAATATACCCTGAGAACATAGATAAAAGAAAAATAAAGATATGAGCAGAACTTAATACAACAGCAAACGTATAAAATTGAGGTGATTTAGTAAGTCCAAAGAATATTCTTTGAAAAGATTTAAAAGACACACTTTGAGTAAGGAAAACAAAAACATAAGTAAAGAATATATAGAAAGAGTCAGGACAATGTTATAGCAAAGAATATATGAAATGCCAGTAAATTTGAATATTTCTGTAAAGGGGACCATTTCCTAGCTCCTAAAGTTTACCAAAACTGAGACAAGAGGAAATCATTTAAGGTCCTCATGCCTGCCCTTGTCATTCTGAGAACGCCCTGGCCTCAGAATGCAGCATCTGTAGTCCATGGTAACCTGCGGAGGGGGGGCGGGACTGAGGGAGTTTGGAACACTGCCCTCACTGAGGGAGTGGGTGTGGCCATCTCTGCTGTGACTGAACAAAGTGCAGGGGAGCAGGGGTCCCAGGGAAGGGCACTCAGAGCCCAGCAGGCCCAGTGTGGTTTCACAAGCATTTAGGCCCAGGCCAAAGGGTGCCTTCTTTGCCTGAACAGCTGCCCAAACTCTCACCTTTCCACTCAGGCCACCCTCTTTCTTGAAGTGTGTGTGGAAGCTGTCCACGCAGTACACCTCGCTGCACAGCTAACCATAGGACTGGGCATCGTAGCTTCCTGCCAGGTGACCGAAGTTCGCAGGAAGATGGGTCCCTGGGACACACACGGAGAGGCTCCTGCCCGGGCCACAGGCCGCCCACTGCCCCAGCCCCAGTTCAGCGGCCGAAAACCAGCCCTGTCTGAGTCTCCTGCCTCTAGAAGGAGTATTGGACCAACACTTCTAGAAAATGGGATCCTCACGGGCAACTCATTGGAGGGACAGAAATAAATCTTTGCCGACTTTCTGCTGAAACTTAGGAGCGTTCACACCTAAGCCTCTTACAAGGTCAGCTCTTTAGCTAAACATGAGCTCATTATCGAAATTTACACAATAATGAAGTGATCAGCTACAAGGGGAGACAATCAGCAAAAATAATCAATACCAGAATTATATTCCCAAGGCCATCCATCAGATGTTGGAATAATCAGGTGCAAGGCAGGATATATACATAACACTGGAACTGAAACAAGAAACAAGGGTGTTTTCAAATTCTGGTACGATCTCTAAAACATTTTTAAAGTACATGTCATTGATAAAGCTAAATACTCAAAGGTTGTGTAATACAACAGATTAATCATTGAGGAGAGTGAAATTATGCTGTTTTGAAAATTATGGCAGGTGAGATTTTCTGCCTAAATATATAAGAAGATTTCTCTAAAACATACACATTATTTCAAAGACTTATTGGCTGTGAAATAAGTTAGGGTATTTCAAATGACTTGTCTGCAATGAAAGGTGCTATGTAGGGAATCACAGAAATTCGAGGGGAAAATATGTCAATATATACATTGCTATACGTAGAACTAAGCCTTAGGACAGCAACAATGTAGAGGACCTGACACTTAGAAACTTGCAAGTAAGCTGGAATCTTCAAAAGTTCAAATCTTTATAAGTAAAAAGATTTATTAAAATGAATAACCAAGTGTTTTAATTGACATCAGAAGATCAAACCAATAAACCCTGAGAACATAGATAAAAGATAAATAAAGATATGAGCAGAACTTAATACAACAGCAAACGTATAAAATTGAGGTGATTTAGTAAGTCCAAAGAATAATCTTTGAAAAGATTGAAAAGACACACTTTGATTAAGGAAAACAAAAACATAAGTGAAGAATATACAGAAAGAATCAGGACAATGTTATAGCAGAGAATATATGAAATGCCAGTAAATTTGAACATTTCTGTAAAGGGGACCATTTCCTAGCTCCTAAAGTTTACCAAAACTGACACAAGAGGAAGTCATTTAAGGTCATCATGTCTGCCCTTGGCATTCTCGGAACGCCCTGGCCTCAGAATGCAGCAACTGTATTCCATGGTAACCTGAGGAGAGGGGGCGGGGCTGAGGCAGGTTGGAACACTGCCCTCACTGAGGGAGTGGGTGTGGCCAACTCTTCTGTGACTGAACAAAGGGAAGGGGAGCATGGGGCCAAGGGCAGGGCCGTCAGAGCCCGGCAGGCCCTGTGGGGTGTCACAAGCATTTAGGCCCAGGCCAAAGGGCGCCTTCTTTGTCTGAACAGCTGCCCAAACTCTCACCTTTCCACTCAGGCCGCCCTCTTACTTGAAGTGTGTGTGGAACCTCTCCACGCAGTACACCTCGCTGCACAGCTAACCATAGGTCTGGGCATCGTAGCTTCCTGCCAGGTGACCGATGTTCGCAGGTAGATCGGTCCCTGGGACACACGCGGAGAGGCTCCTGCCCGGGCCACAGGCCGCCCACTACCCCAGCCCCAGATTGGTGCCGCACAGCAGCCCTGTCTGAATCCCCTCCCTCTAGAGGGAGTATTTAAACAACACTTCTAGAAAACGGAGTCCTCGCGCGCAACTCATTGGAGGGACACAAATTAATCTTTGCCGACTTTCTGCTGAAACTTAGGAGCATTCACACCTAAGCCTCTTACACGGTCAGCTGTTTAGCTAAACATGAGCTCATGATCTAAATTTACACAATAATGAAGAGATCAGCTACAAGGGGAGACAATCAGCAAAAACAATCAATACCAGAATTAGATTCCCAAGGCCATCCATCAGAAGTTGGAATAATCAGGTGCAACGCAGGATATATACATAAAACTGGAACTGAAACAAGAAACAAGGATGTTTTCAAAGTCTGGTAGGATCTCTAAAACATTATTAAAGTACATGTCATTGATAAAGCTAAATACTCAAAGGTTGTGTAATACAACAGATTAATCATTGAGAAGAGTGAAATTTTGCTGTTTCGAAAACTATGGCAGGTCAGATTTTCTGCCTAATTATATAAGAAGATTTATCTAAAACATACACATTATTTCAAAGAGTTATTGGCTGTGAAATAACTTAAGGGTATTTCAAATGGCTTGTCTGCAATGAAAGGTGCTATGTAGGGAATCACAGAAAGTCGAGGGGAAAATGTGTCAATATATACATTGCTATAGGTGAACTAAGCCTTAGGACAGCAACAATGTAGAGGACCTGACCCTTAGAAGCTTACAAGTAAGCTGGAATCTTCAAAAGTTACAATTTTTATAAGTAAAAATATTTATTAAAATGAATAACCAAGTGTTTTAATTGACATCAGAAGATCAAACCAATAAACCCTGAGAACATAGATAAAAGAAAAATAAAGATATGAGCAGAACTTAATACAACAGCAAACGTATAAAATTGAGGTGATTTAGTAAGTCCAAAGAATATTCTTTGAAAAGATTTAAAAGACACACTTTGAGTAAGGAAAACAAAAACATAAGTAAAGAATATATAGAAAGAGTCAGGACAATGTTATAGCAAAGAATATATGAAATGCCAGTAAATTTGAATATTTCTGTAAAGGGGACCATTTCCTAGCTCCTAAAGTTTACCAAAACTGAGACAAGAGGAAATCATTTAAGGTCCTCATGCCTGCCCTTGTCATTATGAGAACGCCCTGGCCTCAGAATGCAGCATCTGTAGTCCATGGTAACCTGCGGAGGGGGGGCGGGGCTGAGGGAGTTTGGAACACTGCCCTCACTGAGGGAGTGGGTGTGGCCATCTCTGCTGTGACTGAACAAAGTGCAGGGGAGCAGGGGTCCCAGGAAAGGGCACTCAGAGCCCAGCAGGCCCAGTGTGGTTTCACAAGCATTTAGGCCCAGGCCAAAGGGTGCCTTCTTTGCCTGAAAAGCTGCCCAAACTCTCACCTTTCCACTCAGGCCACCCTCTTTCTTGAAGTGTGTGTGGAAGCTGTCCGCACAGTACACCTCGCTGCACAGCTAACTATAGGACTGGGCATCATAGCTTCCTGCCAGGTGACCGAAGTTCGCAGGAAGATGGGTCCCTGGGACCCACACGGAGAGGCTCCTGCCCGGGCCACAGGCCCCCCACTGCCCCAGCCCCAGTTCAGTGGCCGAAAACCAGCCCTGTCTGAGTCTCCTGCCTCTAGAAGGAGTATTGGACCAACACTTCTAGAAAATGGGGTCCTCACGGGCAACTCATTGGAGGGACAGAAATAAATCTTTGCCGACTTTCTGCTGAAACTTAGAAGCGGTCACACCTAAGCCTCTTACAAGGTCAGCTCTTTAGCTAAACATGAGCTCATTATCGAAATTTACACAATAATGAAGTGATCAGCTACAAGGGGAGACAATCAGCAAAAACAATCAATACCAGAATTAGATTCCCAAGGCCATCCATCAGATGTTGGAATAATCAGGTGCAAGGCAGGATATATACATAACACTGGAACTGAAACAAGAAACAAGGGTGTTTTCAAATTCTGGTACGATCTCTAAAACATTTTTAAAGTACATGTCATTGATAAAGCTAAATACTCAAAGGTTGTGTAATCCAACAGATTAATCATTGAGAAGAGTGAAATTATGCTGTTTTGAAAATTATGGCAGGTGAGATTTTCTTCCTAATTATATAAGAAGATTTCTCTAAAACATACACATTATTTCAAAGACTTATTGGCTGTGAAATAAGTTAGGGTATTTCAAATGGCTTGTCTGCAATGAAAGGTGCTATGTAGGGTATCACAGAAAGTCGAGGGGAAAATATGTCAATATATACATTGCTATACGTAGAACTAAGCCTTAGGACAGCAACAATGTAGAGGACCTGACACTTAGAAACTTGCAAGTAAGCTGGAATCTTCAAAAGTTCAAATCTTTATAAGTAAAAAGATTTATTAAATGAATAACCAAGTGTTTTAATTGACATCAGAAGATCAAACCAATAAACCCTGAGAACATAGATAAAAGATAAATAAAGATATGAGCAGAACTTAATACAACAGCAAACGTATAAAATTGAGGTGATTTAGTAAGTCCAAAGAATATTCTTTGAAAAGATTGAAAAGACACACTTTGATTAAGGAAAACAAAAACATAAGTGAAGAATATACAGAAAGAATCAGGACAATGTTATAGCAGAGAATATATGAAATGCCAGTAAATTTGAACATTTCTGTAAAGGGGACCATTTCCTAGCTCCTAAAGTTTACCAAAACTGACACAAGAGGAAGTCATTTAAGGTCATCATGTCTGCCCTTGGGATTCTCGGAACGCCCTGGCCTCAGAATGCAGCAACTGTAGTCCATGGTAACCTGAGGAGATGGGGCGGGGCTGAGGCTGGTTGGAACACTGCCCTCACTGAGGGAGTGGGTGTGGCCAACTCTGCTGTGACTGAACAAAGGGAAGGGGAGCATGGGGCCGAGGGCAGGTCCGTCAGATCCCAGCAGGCCCTGTGGGGTGTCACAAGCATTTAGGCCCAGGCCAAAGGGCGCCTTCTTTGTCTGAACAGCTGCCCAAACTCTCACCTTTCCACTCAGGCCGCCCTCTTACTTGAAGTGTGTGTGGAACCTCTCCACGCAGTACACCTCGCTGCATAGCTAACCATAGGTCTGGGCATCGTAGCTTCCTGCCAGGTGACCGATGTTCGCAGGTAGATCGGTCCCTGGGACACACGCGGAGAGGCTCCTGCCCGGGCCACAGGCCGCCCACTACCCCAGCCCCAGATTGGTGCCGCACAGCAGCCCTGTCTGAGTCCCCTCCCTCTAGAGGGAGTATTTAAACAACACTTCTAGAAAACGGAGTCCTCGCGCGCAACTCATTGGAGGGACACAAATTAATCTTTGCCGACTTTCTGCTGAAACTTAGGAGCATTCACACCTAAGCCTCTTACACGGTCAGCTGTTTAGCTAAACATGAGCTCATGATCTAAATTTACACAATAATGAAGAGATCAGCTACAAGGGGAGACAATCAGCAAAAACAATCAATACCAGAATTAGATTCCCAAGGCCATCCATCAGAAGTTGGAATAATCAGGTGCAACGCAGGATATATACATAAAACTGGAACTGAAACAAGAAACAAGGATGTTTTAAAAGTCTGGTAGGATCTCTAAAACATTATTAAAGTACATGTCATTGATAAAGCTAAATACTCAAAGGTTGTGTAATACAACAGATTAATCATTGAGAAGAGTGAAATTATGCTGTTTTGAAAACTATTGCAGGTCAGATTTGTGCTTAATTATATAAAAAGATTTCTATAAAACATACACATTATTTCAAAGACTTATTGGCTGTGAAATAAGTTAAGGGTATTTCAAATGGCTTGTCTGCATTGAAAGGTGCTTTGTAGGGAATCACAGAAAGTCGAGGGGAAAATATGTCAATATATACATTGCTATAGGTTGAACTAAGCCTTAAGACAGCAACAATATAGAGGACCTGACTTTTAGTAACTTACAAGTAAGATGGAATCTTCAAAAGTTCAAGTATTTATATGTAAAAATATTTATTAAAATGAATAACCAAGTATTTTAATTGACACCAGAAGATCAAACAAATAAACCCTGAGAACATAGATAAAAGATAAATAAAGATATGAGCAGAACTTAATACAACAGCAAACGTATAAAATTGGGGTGATTTAGTAAGTCCAAAGAATATTCTTTGAAAAGATTGAAAAGACACACTTTGATTAAGGAAAACAAAAACGTAAGTAAAGAATATAAAGAAAGAGTCAGGACAAAGTTATAGCAGAGAATATATGAAATGCCAGTAAATTTGAACATTTCTGTAAAGGGGACCATTTCCTAGCTCCTAAAGTTTACCAAAACTGACACAAGAGGAAATCATTTAAGGTCATCATGTCTGCCCTTGGCATGCTCGGAACGCCCTGGCCTCAGAATGCAGCATCTGTAGTCCATGGTAACCTGCGGAGAGGGGGCGGGGATGAGCGAGGTTGGAACACTGCCCTCACTGAGGGAGTGGGTGTGGCCAGCTCTGCTGTGACTGAAAAAGGCCAGGGGAGCATGTGGCCGAGGGCAGGGCCCTCAGTGCCCGGCAGGCCCAGTGGGGTGTCACAAGCTTTTACGCCCAGGCCAAAGGGCGCCTTCTTTGTCTGAACAGCTGCCCAAACACTCATCTTACCACTCAGGCCGCCCTCTTACTTGAAGTGTGTGTGGAACCTGTTCACGCAGTACACCTCGCTGCACAGCTAACCATAGGTCTGGGCATCGTAGATTCCTGCCAGGTGACCGAAGTTCGCAGGCAGATGGGTCCCTGGGACACACGTGGAGAGGCTCCTGCCTGGGCCACAGGCCGCCCACTACCCCAGCCCCAGATTGGGCGCCGCACAGCAGCCCTGTCTGAGTCCTCTGCCTGTAGAGGGAGTATTGGACCAACACATCTAGAAAACGGGGTCCTCGCGGGCAACTCATTGGAGGGACACAAATAAATCTTTGCCGACTTTCTGCTGAAATTTTGTAGCGTTCACACCTAAGCCTCTTACAAGCTCAGCTGTTTAGCTAAACATGAGCTCGTGATCGAAATTTACACAATAATGAAGAGATCAGCTAAAAGAGGAGAAAATCAGCAAAAACAATCAATACCAGAATTAGATTCCCAAGGCCATCCATCAGATGTTGGAACAATCAGGTGCAAGGCAGGATATATACATAAAACTGGAACTGAAAGAAGAAACAAGGATGTTTTCAAAGTCTAGTACGATCTCTAAAACATTTTTAAAGTACATGTCATTGATAAAGCTAAATACTCAAAGGTTGTGTAATACAACAGATTAATCATTGAGAAGAGTGAAATTATGCTGTTTTGAAAACTATGGCAGGTCAGATTTTCTGCCTAATTATATAAGAAGATTTATCTAAAACCTACACATTATTTCAAAGACTTATTGGCTGTGAAATAAGTTATGGGTATTTCAAATGGCTTGTCTGCAAAGAAAGGTGCTATGTAGGGAATCACAGAAAGTCGAGGGGAAAATATGTCAATATATACATTGCTATATGTTGAACTAAGCCTTAGGACAGCAACAATGTAGAGCACCTGACACTTAGAAACTTGCAAGTAAGCTAGAATCTTCAAAAGTTCAAATCTTTATAAGTAAAAAGATTTATTAAAATGAATAACCAAGTGTTTTAATTGACATCAGAAGATCAAACCAATAAACCCTGAGAACATAGATAAAAGATAAATAAAGATATGAGCAGAACTTAATACAACAGGAAAAGTATAAAATTAAGGTGATTTGGTAAGTCCAAAGAATATTCTTTGAAAAGATTTAAAAGACACACTTTGATTAAGGAAAACAAAAACATAAGTAAAGAATATACAGAAAGAGTCAGGACAATGTTATAGCAGAGAATATATGAAATGACAGTAAATTTGAACATTTCTGTAAAGGGGACCATTTCCTAGCTCCTAAAGTTTACCAAAACTGACACAAGAGGAAGTCATTTAAGGTCATCATGTCTGCCCTTGGCATTCTCAGAAAGCCCTGGCCTCAGAATGCAGCAACTGTACTCCATGGTAACCTGCGGAGAGGCGGCGGGGCTGAGGGAGGTTGGAACACTGCCCTCACTGAGGGACTGGGTGTGGCCATCTCTGCTGTGACTGAACAAAGGGCAGGGGAGCTTGGGGTCGAGGGCAGGGCCCTCAGAGCCCGGCAGACCCTGTGGGGTGTCACAAGCATTTAGGCCCAGGCCAAAGGGCGCCTTCTTTGTCTGAACAGCTGCCCAAACTCTCACCTTTCCACTCAGGCCGCCCTCTTACTTGAAGTGTGTGTGGAACCAGTCCACGCAGTACACCTCGATGCACAGCTAACCATATGTCTGGGCATCGTAGCTTCCTGTCAGGTGACCGAAGTTCGCAGGTAGATGGGTCCCTGGGACACATGCGGAGAGGCTCCTGCCCGGGCCACAGGCCGCCCACTACCCCAGCCCCAGATTGAGGCCACAGAGCAGCCCTGTCTGAGTCCCCCCCCTCTAGAGGGAGTATTGGACCAACATTTCTAGAAAACGGAGTCCTCGCGGGCAACTCATTGGAGGGACACAAATAAATCTTTGCCGACTTTCTGCTGAAACTTAGGAGCATTCACACCTAAGCGTCTTACAAGGTCATCTGTTTAGCTAAACATGAGCTCATGATCTAAATTTACACAATAATGAAGAGATCAGCTAAAAGGGGAGACAATCCGCAAAAACAATCAATACCAGAATTAGATTTCCAAGGCCATCCATCAGATGTTGGAATAATCAGGTGCAAGGCAGGATATATACATAAAACTGGAACTGAAATAAGAAACCAGGATGTTTTCAAAGTCTGGTAGGATCTCTAAAACCTTTTTAAAGTACATGTCATTGATAAAGCTAAATACTCAAAGTTTGTGTAATACAACAGATTAATCATTGAGAAGAGTGAAATTATGCTGTTTTGAAAACTATGGCAGGTCAGATTTTCTGCCTAATTATATAAGAAGATTTATCTAAAACATACACATTATTTCAAAGACTTATTGGCTGTGAAATAAGTTAAGGGTATTTCAAATGGCTTGTCTGCAATGAAAGGTGCTATGTAGGGAATCACAGAAAGTCGAGGGGAAAATATGTCAATATATACATTGCTATAGGTTGAACTAAGCCTTAGGACAGCAACAATGTAGAGGACCTGACCCTTAGAAGCTTACAAGTAAGCTGGAATCTTCAAAAGTTCCAATATTTATAAGTAAAAAGATTTATTAAAATGAATAACCAAGTGTTTTAATTGACATCAGAAGATCAAACCAATAAACCCTGAGAACATAGATAAAAGATAAATAAAGATATGAGCAGAACTTAATACAACAGCAAACGTATAAAATTGAGGTGATTTATTAAGTCCAAAGAATATTCTTTGAAATGATTGAGAAGACACACTTTGATTAAGGAAAACAAAAACGTAAGTAAAGAATATCCAGAAAGAGACAGGACAAAGTTATAGCAGAGAATATATGAAATGCCAGTAAATTTGAATATTTCTGTAAAGGGGACCATTTCCTAGCTCCTAAAGTTTACCAAAACTGACACAAGAGGAAATCATTTAAGGTCATCAGGTCTTCCCTTGGCATTCTCGGAAGGCCCTGGCCTCAGAATTCAGCATCTGTAGTCCATGGTAACCTGCAGAGAAGGGGCGGGGCTGAGTGTGGTTGGAACACTGCCCTCACTGAGGGAGTGGGTGTGGCCATCTCTGCTGTGACTGAACAATGGCAGGGGAGCATGGGTCCCAGGGAAGGGCCCTCAGAGCCCAGCAGGCCCAGTGTGGTGTCACAAGCATTTAGGCCCAGACCAAAGGGCGCCTTCTTTGTCTGAAGAGCTGCCCAAACTCTCACCTTTCCACTCAGGCCGCCCTCTTACTTGAAGTGTGTTTGGAAGCTGTCCGCGCAGTACACTTCGCTACACAGCTAACCATAGGTCTGGGCATCGTAGCTTCCTGGCAGGTGACCGAAGTTCGCAGGCATATGAGTCCCTGGGACACACGTGGAGAGGCTCCTGCCAGGGCCACAGGCCGCCCACTGCCCCAGCCCCAGATCAGGGGCCGCAAAGCAGCCCTGTCTGAGTCCCCTGCCTCTGGAGGGAGTATTGTACCAACACTTATAGAAATAGGTGTCGTCGCGGGCAACTCATTGGAGGGACACAAATAAATCTTTGCCGACTTTCTGCTGAAACTTAGGAGCGTTCACACCTAAGCCTCTTACAAGGTCAGCTGTTTAGCTAAACATGAGCTCATGATCTAAATTTACACAATAATGAAGAGATCAGCTACAAGGGGAGACAATCAGCAAAAACAATCAATACCAGAATTAGATTCCCAAGGCCATCCATCAGATGTTGGAATAATCAGGTGCAAGGCAGGATATATACATAAAACTGGAACTGAAACAAGAAACAAGGATGTTTTGAAAGTCTGGTACGATCTCTAAAACATTTTTAAAGTACATGTCATTGATAAAGCTAAATACTCAAAGGTTGTGTAATCCAACAGATTAATCATTGAGAAGAGTGAAATTATGCTGTTTTGAAAACTATGCCAGGTCAGATTTTCTGCCTAATTATATAAGAAGATTTATCTAAAACATACACATTATTTCAAAGACTTATTGGCTGTGAAATAAGTTAACGGTATTTCAAATGGCTTGTCTGCAATGAAAGGTGCTATGTAGGGAATCACAGAAAGTCGAGGGGAAAATCTGTCAATATATACATTGCTATAGGTGAACTAAGCCTTAGGACAGCAACAATGTAGAGGACCTGACCCTTAGAAGCTTACAAGTAAGCTGGAATCTTCAAAAGTTACAATTTTTATAAGTAAAAATATTTATTAAAATGAATAACCAAGTGTTTTAATTGACATCAGAAGATCAAACCAATATACCCTGAGAACATAGATAAAAGAAAAATAAAGATATGAGCAGAACTTAATACAACAGCAAACGTATAAAATTGAGGTGATTTAGTAAGTCCAAAGAATATTCTTTGAAAAGATTTAAAAGACACACTTTGAGTAAGGAAAACAAAAACATAAGTAAAGAATATATAGAAAGAGTCAGGACAATGTTATAGCAAAGAATATATGAAATGCCAGTAAATTTGAATATTTCTGTAAAGGGGACCATTTCCTAGCTCCTAAAGTTTACCAAAACTGAGACAAGAGGAAATCATTTAAGGTCCTCATGCCTGCCCTTGTCATTCTGAGAACAACCTGGCCTCAGAATGCAGCATCTGTAGTCCATGGTAACCTGCGGAGGTGGCGCGGGGCTGAGGGAGTTTGGAACACTCCCCTCACTGAGGGAGTGGGTGTGGCCATCTCTGCTGTGACTGAACAAAGTGCAGGGGAGCAGGGGTCCCAGGGAAGGGCACTCAGAGCCCAGCAGGCCCAGTGTGGTTTCAAACACATTTAGGCCCAGGCCAAAGGGTGCCTTCTTTGCCTGAACAGCTGCCCAAACTCTCACCTTTCCACTCAGGCCACCCTCTTTCTTGAAGTGCGTGTGGAAGCTGTCCCCTCAGTACACCTCGCTGCACAGCTAACCATAGGACTGGGCATCGTAGCTTCCTGCCAGGTGACCGAAGTTCGCAGGAAGATGGGTCCCTGGGACACACACGGAGAGGCTCCTGCCGGGGCCACAGGCCGCCCACTGCCCCAGCCCCAGTTCAGCGGCCGAAAATCAGCCCTGTCTGAGTCTCCTGCCTCTAGAAGGAGTATTGGACCAACACTTCTAGAAAATGGGGTCCTCACGGGCAACTCATTGGAGGGACAGAAATAAATCTTTGCCGACTTTCTGCTGAAACTTAGGAGCGTTCACACCAAAGCCTCTTACAAGGTCAGCTCTTTAGCTAAACATGAGCTCATTATCGAAATTTACACAATGATGAAGTGATCAGCTAAAAGGGGAGACAATCAGCAAAAACAATCAATACCAGAATTAGATTCCCAAGGCCATCCATCAGATGTTGGAATAATCAGGTGCAAGGCAGGATATATACATAACACTGGAACTGAAACAAGAAACATGGGTGTTTTCAAATTCTGGTACGATCTCTAAAATATTTTTAAAGTACATGTCATTGATAAAGCTAAATACTCAAAGGTTGTGTAATACAACAGATTAATCATTGAGAAGAGTGAAATTATGCTGTTTTGAAAATTATGGCAGGTGAGATTTTCTTCCTAATTATATAAGAAGATTTCTCTAAAACATACACACTATTTCAAAGACTTATTGGCTGTGAAATAAGTTAGGGTATTTCAAATGGCTTGTCTGCAATGAAAGGTGCTATGTAGGGTATCACAGAAAGTCGAGGGGAAAATATGTCAATATATACATTGCTATACGTAGAACTAAGCCTTAGGACAGCAACAATGTAGAGGACCTGACACTTAGAAACTTGCAAGTAAGCTGGAATCTTCAAAAGTTCAAATCTTTATAAGTAAAAAGATTTATTAAATGAATAACCAAGTGTTTTAATTGACATCAGAAGATCAAACCAATAAACCCTGAGAACATAGATAAAAGATAAATAAAGATATGAGCAGAACTTAATACAACAGCAAACGTATAAAATTGAGGTGATTTAGTAAGTCCAAAGAATATTCTTTGAAAAGATTGAAAAGACACACTTTGATTAAGGAAAACAAAAACATAAGTGAAGAATATACAGAAAGAATCAGGACAATGTTATAGCAGAGAATATATGAAATGCCAGTAAATTTGAACATTTCTGTAAAGGGGACCATTTCCTAGCTCCTAAAGTTTACCAAAACTGACACAAGAGGAAGTCATTTAAGGTCATCATGTCTGCCCTTGGGATTCTCGGAACGCCCTGGCCTCAGAATGCAGCAACTGTAGTCCATGGTAACCTGAGGAGATGGGGCGGGGCTGAGGCTGGTTGGAACACTGCCCTCACTGAGGGAGTGGGTGTGGCCAACTCTGCTGTGACTGAACAAAGGGAAGGGGAGCATGGGGCCGAGGGCAGGTCCGTCAGATCCCAGCAGGCCCTGTGGGGTGTCACAAGCATTTAGGCCCAGGCCAAAGGGCGCCTTCTTTGTCTGAACAGCTGCCCAAACTCTCACCTTTCCACTCAGGCCGCCCTCTTACTTGAAGTGTGTGTGGAACCTCTCCACGCAGTACACCTCGCTGCATAGCTAACCATAGGTCTGGGCATCGTAGCTTCCTGCCAGGTGACCGATGTTCGCAGGTAGATCGGTCCCTGGGACACACGCGGAGAGGCTCCTGCCCGGGCCACAGGCCGCCCACTACCCCAGCCCCAGATTGGTGCCGCACAGCAGCCCTGTCTGAGTCCCCTCCCTCTAGAGGGAGTATTTAAACAACACTTCTAGAAAACGGAGTCCTCGCGCGCAACTCATTGGAGGGACACAAATTAATCTTTGCCGACTTTCTGCTGAAACTTAGGAGCATTCACACCTAAGCCTCTTACACGGTCAGCTGTTTAGCTAAACATGAGCTCATGATCTAAATTTACACAATAATGAAGAGATCAGCTACAAGGGGAGACAATCAGCAAAAACAATCAATACCAGAATTAGATTCCCAAGGCCATCCATCAGAAGTTGGAATAATCAGGTGCAACGCAGGATATATACATAAAACTGGAACTGAAACAAGAAACAAGGATGTTTTAAAAGTCTGGTAGGATCTCTAAAACATTATTAAAGTACATGTCATTGATAAAGCTAAATACTCAAAGGTTGTGTAATACAACAGATTAATCATTGAGAAGAGTGAAATTATGCTGTTTTGAAAACTATTGCAGGTCAGATTTGTGCTTAATTATATAAAAAGATTTCTATAAAACATACACATTATTTCAAAGACTTATTGGCTGTGAAATAAGTTAAGGGTATTTCAAATGGCTTGTCTGCATTGAAAGGTGCTTTGTAGGGAATCACAGAAAGTCGAGGGGAAAATATGTCAATATATACATTGCTATAGGTTGAACTAAGCCTTAAGACAGCAACAATATAGAGGACCTGACTTTTAGTAACTTACAAGTAAGATGGAATCTTCAAAAGTTCAAGTATTTATATGTAAAAATATTTATTAAAATGAATAACCAAGTATTTTAATTGACACCAGAAGATCAAACAAATAAACCCTGAGAACATAGATAAAAGATAAATAAAGATATGAGCAGAACTTAATACAACAGCAAACGTATAAAATTGGGGTGATTTAGTAAGTCCAAAGAATATTCTTTGAAAAGATTGAAAAGACACACTTTGATTAAGGAAAACAAAAACGTAAGTAAAGAATATAAAGAAAGAGTCAGGACAAAGTTATAGCAGAGAATATATGAAATGCCAGTAAATTTGAACATTTCTGTAAAGGGGACCATTTCCTAGCTCCTAAAGTTTACCAAAACTGACACAAGAGGAAATCATTTAAGGTCATCATGTCTGCCCTTGGCATGCTCGGAACGCCCTGGCCTCAGAATGCAGCATCTGTAGTCCATGGTAACCTGCGGAGAGGGGGCGGGGATGAGCGAGGTTGGAACACTGCCCTCACTGAGGGAGTGGGTGTGGCCAGCTCTGCTGTGACTGAAAAAGGCCAGGGGAGCATGTGGCCGAGGGCAGGGCCCTCAGTGCCCGGCAGGCCCAGTGGGGTGTCACAAGCTTTTACGCCCAGGCCAAAGGGCGCCTTCTTTGTCTGAACAGCTGCCCAAACACTCATCTTACCACTCAGGCCGCCCTCTTACTTGAAGTGTGTGTGGAACCTGTTCACGCAGTACACCTCGCTGCACAGCTAACCATAGGTCTGGGCATCGTAGATTCCTGCCAGGTGACCGAAGTTCGCAGGCAGATGGGTCCCTGGGACACACGTGGAGAGGCTCCTGCCTGGGCCACAGGCCGCCCACTACCCCAGCCCCAGATTGGGGGCCGCACAGCAGCCCTGTCTGAGTCCTCTGCCTGTAGAGGGAGTATTGGACCAACACATCTAGAAAACGGGGTCCTCGCGGGCAACTCATTGGAGGGACACAAATAAATCTTTGCCGACTTTCTGCTGAAATTTTGTAGCGTTCACACCTAAGCCTCTTACAAGCTCAGCTGTTTAGCTAAACATGAGCTCGTGATCGAAATTTACACAATAATGAAGAGATCAGCTAAAAGAGGAGAAAATCAGCAAAAACAATCAATACCAGAATTAGATTCCCAAGGCCATCCATCAGATGTTGGAACAATCAGGTGCAAGGCAGGATATATACATAAAACTGGAACTGAAAGAAGAAACAAGGATGTTTTCAAAGTCTAGTACGATCTCTAAAACATTTTTAAAGTACATGTCATTGATAAAGCTAAATACTCAAAGGTTGTGTAATACAACAGATTAATCATTGAGAAGAGTGAAATTATGCTGTTTTGAAAACTATGGCAGGTCAGATTTTCTGCCTAATTATATAAGAAGATTTATCTAAAACCTACACATTATTTCAAAGACTTATTGGCTGTGAAATAAGTTATGGGTATTTCAAATGGCTTGTCTGCAAAGAAAGGTGCTATGTAGGGAATCACAGAAAGTCGAGGGGAAAATATGTCAATATATACATTGCTATATGTTGAACTAAGCCTTAGGACAGCAACAATGTAGAGCACCTGACACTTAGAAACTTGCAAGTAAGCTAGAATCTTCAAAAGTTCAAATCTTTATAAGTAAAAAGATTTATTAAAATGAATAACCAAGTGTTTTAATTGACATCAGAAGATCAAACCAATAAACCCTGAGAACATAGATAAAAGATAAATAAAGATATGAGCAGAACTTAATACAACAGGAAAAGTATAAAATTAAGGTGATTTGGTAAGTCCAAAGAATATTCTTTGAAAAGATTTAAAAGACACACTTTGATTAAGGAAAACAAAAACATAAGTAAAGAATATACAGAAAGAGTCAGGACAATGTTATAGCAGAGAATATATGAAATGACAGTAAATTTGAACATTTCTGTAAAGGGGACCATTTCCTAGCTCCTAAAGTTTACCAAAACTGACACAAGAGGAAGTCATTTAAGGTCATCATGTCTGCCCTTGGCATTCTCAGAAAGCCCTGGCCTCAGAATGCAGCAACTGTACTCCATGGTAACCTGCGGAGAGGCGGCGGGGCTGAGGGAGGTTGGAACACTGCCCTCACTGAGGGACTGGGTGTGGCCATCTCTGCTGTGACTGAACAAAGGGCAGGGGAGCTTGGGGTCGAGGGCAGGGCCCTCAGAGCCCGGCAGACCCTGTGGGGTGTCACAAGCATTTAGGCCCAGGCCAAAGGGCGCCTTCTTTGTCTGAACAGCTGCCCAAACTCTCACCTTTCCACTCAGGCCGCCCTCTTACTTGAAGTGTGTGTGGAACCAGTCCACGCAGTACACCTCGATGCACAGCTAACCATATGTCTGGGCATCGTAGCTTCCTGTCAGGTGACCGAAGTTCGCAGGTAGATGGGTCCCTGGGACACATGCGGAGAGGCTCCTGCCCGGGCCACAGGCCGCCCACTACCCCAGCCCCAGATTGAGGCCACAGAGCAGCCCTGTCTGAGTCCCCCCCCTCTAGAGGGAGTATTGGACCAACATTTCTAGAAAACGGAGTCCTCGCGGGCAACTCATTGGAGGGACACAAATAAATCTTTGCCGACTTTCTGCTGAAACTTAGGAGCATTCACACCTAAGCGTCTTACAAGGTCATCTGTTTAGCTAAACATGAGCTCATGATCTAAATTTACACAATAATGAAGAGATCAGCTAAAAGGGGAGACAATCCGCAAAAACAATCAATACCAGAATTAGATTTCCAAGGCCATCCATCAGATGTTGGAATAATCAGGTGCAAGGCAGGATATATACATAAAACTGGAACTGAAATAAGAAACCAGGATGTTTTCAAAGTCTGGTAGGATCTCTAAAACCTTTTTAAAGTACATGTCATTGATAAAGCTAAATACTCAAAGTTTGTGTAATACAACAGATTAATCATTGAGAAGAGTGAAATTATGCTGTTTTGAAAACTATGGCAGGTCAGATTTTCTGCCTAATTATATAAGAAGATTTATCTAAAACATACACATTATTTCAAAGACTTATTGGCTGTGAAATAAGTTAAGGGTATTTCAAATGGCTTGTCTGCAATGAAAGGTGCTATGTAGGGAATCACAGAAAGTCGAGGGGAAAATATGTCAATATATACATTGCTATAGGTTGAACTAAGCCTTAGGACAGCAACAATGTAGAGGACCTGACCCTTAGAAGCTTACAAGTAAGCTGGAATCTTCAAAAGTTCCAATATTTATAAGTAAAAAGATTTATTAAAATGAATAACCAAGTGTTTTAATTGACATCAGAAGATCAAACCAATAAACCCTGAGAACATAGATAAAAGATAAATAAAGATATGAGCAGAACTTAATACAACAGCAAACGTATAAAATTGAGGTGATTTATTAAGTCCAAAGAATATTCTTTGAAATGATTGAGAAGACACACTTTGATTAAGGAAAACAAAAACGTAAGTAAAGAATATCCAGAAAGAGACAGGACAAAGTTATAGCAGAGAATATATGAAATGCCAGTAAATTTGAATATTTCTGTAAAGGGGACCATTTCCTAGCTCCTAAAGTTTACCAAAACTGACACAAGAGGAAATCATTTAAGGTCATCAGGTCTTCCCTTGGCATTCTCGGAAGGCCCTGGCCTCAGAATTCAGCATCTGTAGTCCATGGTAACCTGCAGAGAAGGGGCGGGGCTGAGTGTGGTTGGAACACTGCCCTCACTGAGGGAGTGGGTGTGGCCATCTCTGCTGTGACTGAACAATGGCAGGGGAGCATGGGTCCCAGGGAAGGGCCCTCAGAGCCCAGCAGGCCCAGTGTGGTGTCACAAGCATTTAGGCCCAGACCAAAGGGCGCCTTCTTTGTCTGAAGAGCTGCCCAAACTCTCACCTTTCCACTCAGGCCGCCCTCTTACTTGAAGTGTGTTTGGAAGCTGTCCGCGCAGTACACTTCGCTACACAGCTAACCATAGGTCTGGGCATCGTAGCTTCCTGGCAGGTGACCGAAGTTCGCAGGCATATGAGTCCCTGGGACACACGTGGAGAGGCTCCTGCCAGGGCCACAGGCCGCCCACTGCCCCAGCCCCAGATCAGGGGCCGCAAAGCAGCCCTGTCTGAGTCCCCTGCCTCTGGAGGGAGTATTGTACCAACACTTATAGAAATAGGTGTCGTCGCGGGCAACTCATTGGAGGGACACAAATAAATCTTTGCCGACTTTCTGCTGAAACTTAGGAGCGTTCACACCTAAGCCTCTTACAAGGTCAGCTGTTTAGCTAAACATGAGCTCATGATCTAAATTTACACAATAATGAAGAGATCAGCTACAAGGGGAGACAATCAGCAAAAACAATCAATACCAGAATTAGATTCCCAAGGCCATCCATCAGATGTTGGAATAATCAGGTGCAAGGCAGGATATATACATAAAACTGGAACTGAAACAAGAAACAAGGATGTTTTGAAAGTCTGGTACGATCTCTAAAACATTTTTAAAGTACATGTCATTGATAAAGCTAAATACTCAAAGGTTGTGTAATCCAACAGATTAATCATTGAGAAGAGTGAAATTATGCTGTTTTGAAAACTATGCCAGGTCAGATTTTCTGCCTAATTATATAAGAAGATTTATCTAAAACATACACATTATTTCAAAGACTTATTGGCTGTGAAATAAGTTAACGGTATTTCAAATGGCTTGTCTGCAATGAAAGGTGCTATGTAGGGAATCACAGAAAGTCGAGGGGAAAATCTGTCAATATATACATTGCTATAGGTGAACTAAGCCTTAGGACAGCAACAATGTAGAGGACCTGACCCTTAGAAGCTTACAAGTAAGCTGGAATCTTCAAAAGTTACAATTTTTATAAGTAAAAATATTTATTAAAATGAATAACCAAGTGTTTTAATTGACATCAGAAGATCAAACCAATATACCCTGAGAACATAGATAAAAGAAAAATAAAGATATGAGCAGAACTTAATACAACAGCAAACGTATAAAATTGAGGTGATTTAGTAAGTCCAAAGAATATTCTTTGAAAAGATTTAAAAGACACACTTTGAGTAAGGAAAACAAAAACATAAGTAAAGAATATATAGAAAGAGTCAGGACAATGTTATAGCAAAGAATATATGAAATGCCAGTAAATTT
The DNA here is from genome assembly GCF_025265405.1 of Mesoplodon densirostris. Classification (NCBI taxonomy): domain Eukaryota; kingdom Metazoa; phylum Chordata; class Mammalia; order Artiodactyla; family Ziphiidae; genus Mesoplodon; species Mesoplodon densirostris. The sequence goes on from NC_082666.1 coordinate 91,709,297, forward strand.
GAATATTTCTGTAAAGGGGACCATTTCCTAGCTCCTAAAGTTTACCAAAACTGAGACAAGAGGAAATCATTTAAGGTCCTCATGCCTGCCCTTGTCATTCTGAGAACAACCTGGCCTCAGAATGCAGCATCTGTAGTCCATGGTAACCTGCGGAGGTGGCGCGGGGCTGAGGGAGTTTGGAACACTCCCCTCACTGAGGGAGTGGGTGTGGCCATCTCTGCTGTGACTGAACAAAGTGCAGGGGAGCAGGGGTCCCAGGGAAGGGCACTCAGAGCCCAGCAGGCCCAGTGTGGTTTCAAACACATTTAGGCCCAGGCCAAAGGGTGCCTTCTTTGCCTGAACAGCTGCCCAAACTCTCACCTTTCCACTCAGGCCACCCTCTTTCTTGAAGTGCGTGTGGAAGCTGTCCCCTCAGTACACCTCGCTGCACAGCTAACCATAGGACTGGGCATCGTAGCTTCCTGCCAGGTGACCGAAGTTCGCAGGAAGATGGGTCCCTGGGACACACACGGAGAGGCTCCTGCCGGGGCCACAGGCCGCCCACTGCCCCAGCCCCAGTTCAGCGGCCGAAAATCAGCCCTGTCTGAGTCTCCTGCCTCTAGAAGGAGTATTGGACCAACACTTCTAGAAAATGGGGTCCTCACGGGCAACTCATTGGAGGGACAGAAATAAATCTTTGCCGACTTTCTGCTGAAACTTAGGAGCGTTCACACCAAAGCCTCTTACAAGGTCAGCTCTTTAGCTAAACATGAGCTCATTATCGAAATTTACACAATGATGAAGTGATCAGCTAAAAGGGGAGACAATCAGCAAAAACAATCAATACCAGAATTAGATTCCCAAGGCCATCCATCAGATGTTGGAATAATCAGGTGCAAGGCAGGATATATACATAACACTGGAACTGAAACAAGAAACATGGGTGTTTTCAAATTCTGGTACGATCTCTAAAATATTTTTAAAGTACATGTCATTGATAAAGCTAAATACTCAAAGGTTGTGTAATACAACAGATTAATCATTGAGAAGAGTGAAATTATGCTGTTTTGAAAATTATGGCAGGTGAGATTTTCTTCCTAATTATATAAGAAGATTTCTCTAAAACATACACACTATTTCAAAGACTTATTGGCTGTGAAATAAGTTAGGGTATTTCAAATGGCTTGTCTGCAATGAAAGGTGCTATGTAGGGAATCACAGAAAGTCGAGGGGAAAATATGTCAATATATACATTGCTATAGGTTGAACTAAGCCTTAGGACAGCAACAATGTAGAGGACCTGACCCTTAGAAGCTTACAAGTAAGCTGGAATCTTCAAAAGTTCCAATATTTATAAGTAAAAAGATTTATTAAAATGAATAACCAAGTGTTTTAATTGACATCAGAAGATCAAACCAATAAACCCTGAGAACATAGATAAAAGATAAATAAAGATATGAGCAGAACTTAATACAACAGCAAACGTATAAAATTGAGGTGATTTAGTAAGTCCAAAGAATATTCTTTGAAAAGATTGAGAAGACACACTTTGATTAAGGAAAACAAAAACGTAAGTAAAGAATATCCAGAAAGAGACAGGACAAAGTTATAGCAGAGAATATATGAAATGCCAGTAAATTTGAATATTTCTGTAAAGGGGACCATTTCCTAGCTCCTAAAGTTTACCAAAACTGACACAAGAGGAAATCATTTAAGGTCATCAGGTCTGCCCTTGGCATTCTCGGAACGCCTTGGCCTCAGAATTCAGCATCTGTAGTCCATGGTAACCTGCGGAGAGGGGGCGGGGCTGAGTGTGGTTGGAACACTGCCCTCACTGAGGGAGTGGGTGTGGCCATCTCTGCTGTGACTGAACAATGGCAGGGGAGCATGGGTCCCAGGGAAGGGCCCTCAGAGCCCAGCAGGCCCAGTGTGGTGTCACAAGCATTTAGGCCCAGACCAAAGGGCGCCTTCTTTGTCTGAAGAGCTGCCCAAACTCTCACCTTTCCACTCAGGCCGCCCTCTTACTTGAAGTGTGTTTGGAAGCTGTCCGCGCAGTACACTTCGCTAAACAGCTAACCATAGGTCTGGGCATCGTAGCTTCCTGGAAGGTGACCGAAGTTCGCAGGCATATGAGTCCCTGGGACACACGAGTAGAGGCTTCTGCCCGGGCCACAGGCCACCCACTGCCCCAGCCCCAGATCAGGGGCCGCAAAGCAGCCCTGTCTGAGTCCCCTGCCTCTGGAGGGAATATTGTACCAACACTTCTAGAAATAGGTGTCGTCGCGGGCAACTCATTGGAGGGACACAAATAAATCTTTGCCGACTTTCTGCTGAAACTTAGGAGCATTCACACCTAAGCCTCTTACAAGGTCAGCTGTTTAGCTAAACATGAGCTCATGATCTAAATTTACACAATAATGAAGAGATCAGCTACAAGGGGAGACAATCAGCAAAAACAATCAATACCAGAATTAGATTCCCAAGGCCATCCATCAGATGTTGGAATAATCAGGTGCAAGGCAGGATATATACATAAAACTGGAACTGAAACAAGAAACAAGGATGTTTTCAAAGTCTGGTACGATCTCTAAAACATTTTTAAAGTACATGTCATTGATAAAGCTAACTACTCAAAGGTTGTGTAATACAACAGATTAATCATTGAGAAGAGTGAAATTATGCTGTTTCGAAAACTATGGCAGGTCAGATTTTCTGCCTAATTATATAAGAAGATTTCTCTAAAACATACACATTATTTCAAAGACTTATTGGCTGTGAAATAAGTTAACGGTATTTCAAATGGCTTGTCTGCAATGAAAGGTGCTATGTAGGGAATCACAGAAAGTCGAGGGGAAAATGTGTCAATATATACATTGCTATATGTTGAACTAAGCCTTAGGACAGCAACAATGTAGAGCACCTGACACTTAGAAACTTGCAAGTAAGCTGGAATCTTCAAAAGTTACAATTTTTATAAGTAAAAATATTTATTAAAATGAATAACCAAGTGTTTTAATTGACATCAGAAGATCAAACCAATATACCCTGAGAACATAGATAAAAGAAAAATAAAGATATGAGCAGAACTTAATACAACAGCAAACGTATAAAATTGAGGTGATTTAGTAAGTCCAAAGAATATTCTTTGAAAAGATTTAAAAGACACACTTTGAGTAAGGAAAACAAAAGCATAAGTAAAGAATATATAGAAAGAGTCAGGACAATGTTATAGCAAAGAATATATGAAATGCCAGTAAATTTGAATATTTCTGTAAAGGGGACCATTTCCTAGCTCCTAAAGTTTACCAAAACTGAGACAAGAGGAAATCATTTAAGGTCCTCATGCCTGCCCTTGTCATTCTGAGAACGCCCTGGCCTCAGAATGCAGCATCTGTAGTCCATGGTAACCTGCGGAGGGGGGGCGGGGCTGAGGGAGTTTGGAACACTGCCCTCACTGAGGGAGTGGGTGTGGCCATCTCAGCTGTGACTGAACAAAGTGCAGGGGAGCAGGGGTCCCAGGGAAGGGCACTCAGAGCCCAGCAGGCCCAGTGTGGTTTCACAAGCATTTAGGCCCAGGCCAAAGCGTGCCTTCTTTGCCTGAACAGCTGCCCAAACTCTCACCTTTCCACTCAGGCCACCCTCTTTCTTGAAGTGTGTGTGGAAGCTGTCCGCACAGTACACCTCGCTGCACAGATAACCATAGGACTGGGCATCATAGCTTCCTGCCAGGTGACCGAAGTTCGCAGGAAGATGGGTCCCTGGGACACACACGGAGAGGCTCCTGCCCGGGCCACAGGCCGCCCACTGCCCCAGCCCCAGTTCAGCGGCCGAAAACCAGCCCTGTCTGAGTCTCCTGCCTCTAGAAGGAGTATTGGACCAACACTTCTAGAAAATGGGGTCCTCACGGGCAACTCATTGGAGGGACAGAAATAAATCTTTGCCGACTTTCTGCTGAAACTTAGGAGCGTTCACACCTAAGCCTCTTACAAGGTCAGCTGTTTAGCTAAACATGAGCTCATGATCTAAATTTACACAATAATGAAGAGATCAGCTACAAGGGGAGACAATCAGCAAAAACAATCAATACCAGAATTAGATTCCCAAGGCCATCCATCAGATGGTGGAATAATCAGGTGCAAGGCAGGATATATACATAACACTGGAACTGAAACAAGAAACAAGGATGTTTTGAAAGTCTGGTACGATCTCTAAAACATTTTTAAAGTACATGTCATTGATAAAGCTAAATACTCAAAGGTTGTGTAATCCAACAGATTAATCATTGAGAAGAGTGAAATTATGCTGTTTTGAAAACTATGCCAGGTCAGATTTTCTTCCTAATTATATAAGAAGATTTCTCTAAAACATACACATTATTTCAAAGACTTATTGGCTGTGAAATAAGTTAACGGTATTTCAAATGGCTTGTCTGCAATGAAAGGTGCTATGTAGGGAATCACAGAAAGTCGAGGGGAAAATGTGTCAATATATACATTGCTATAGGTGAACTAAGCCTTAGGACAGCAACAATGTAGAGGACCTGACCCTTAGAAGCTTACAAGTAAGCTGGAATCTTCAAAAGTTACAATTGTTATAAGTAAAAATATTTATTAAAATGAATAACCAAGTGTTTTAATTGACATCAGAAGATCAAACCAATATACCCTGAGAACATAGATAAAAGAAAAATAAAGATATGAGCAGAACTTAATACAACAGCAAACGTATAAAATTGAGGTGATTTAGTAAGTCCAAAGAATATTCTTTGAAAAGATTTAAAAGACACACTTTGAGTAAGGAAAACAAAAGCATAAGTAAAGAATATATAGAAAGAGTCAGGACAATGTTATAGCAAAGAATATATGAAATGCCAGTAAATTTGAATATTTCTGTAAAGGGGACCATTTCCTAGCTCCTAAAGTTTACCAAAACTGAGACAAGAGGAAATCATTTAAGGTCCTCATGCCTGCCCTTGTCATTCTGAGAACAACCTGGCCTCAGAATGCAGCATCTGTAGTCCATGGTAACCTGCGGAGGTGGGGCGGGGCTGAGGGAGTTTGGAACACTGCCCTCACTGAGGGAGTGGGTGTGGCCATCTCTGCTGTGACTGAACAATGGCAGGGGAGCATGGGTCCCAGGGAAGGGCCCTCAGAGCCCAGCAGGCCCAGTGTGGTGTCACAAGCATTTAGGCCCAGACCAAAGGGCGCCTTCTTTGTCTGAAGAGCTGCCCAAACTCTCACCTTTCCACTCAGGCCGCCCTCTTACTTGAAGTGTGTTTGGAAGCTGTCCGCGCAGTACACTTCGCTACACAGCTAACCATAGGTCTGGGCATCGTAGCTTCCTGGCAGGTGACCGAAGTTCGCAGGCATATGAGTCCCTGGGACACACGCGGAGAGGCTCCTGCCCGGGCCACAGGCCGCCCACTGCCCCAGCCCCAGATCAGGGGCCGCAAAGCAGCCCTGTCTGAGTCCCCTGCCTCTGGAGGGAGTATTGTACCAACACTTCTAGAAATAGGTGTCGTCGCGGGCAACTCATTGGAGGGACACAAATAAATCTTTGCTGACTTTCTGCTGAAACTTAGGAGCGTTCACACTTAAGCCTCTTACAAGGTCAGCTGTTTAGCTAAACATGAGCTCATGATCTAAATTTACACAATAATGAAGAGATCAGCTACAAGGGGAGACAATCAGCAAAAACAATCAATACCAGAATTAGATTCCCAAGGCCATCCATCAGATGTTGGAATAATCAGGTGCAAGGCAGGATATATACATAAAACTGGAACTGAAACAAGAAACAAGGATGTTTTCAAAGTCTGGTACGATCTCTAAAACATTTTTAAAGTACATGTCATTGATAAAGCTAACTACTCAAAGGTTGTGTAATCCAACAGATTAATCATTGAGAAGAGTGAAATTATGCTGTTTCGAAAACTATGGCAGGTCAGATTTTCTGCCTAATTATATAAGAAGATTTCTCTAAAACATACACATTATTTCAAAGACTTACTGGCTGTGAAATAAGTTAACGGTATTTCAAATGGCTTGTCTGCAATGAAAGGTGCTATGTAGGGAATCACAGAAAGTCGAGGGGAAAATGTGTCAATATATACATTGCTATATGTTGAACTAAGCCTTAGGACAGCAACAATGTAGAGCACCTGACACTTAGAAACTTGCAAGTAAGCTGGAATCTTCAAAAGTTACAATTTTTATAAGTAAAAATATTTATTAAAATGAATAACCAAGTGTTTTAATTGACATCAGAAGATCAAACCAATATACCCTGAGAACATAGATAAAAGAAAAATAAAGATATGAGCAGAACTTAATACAACAGCAAACGTATAAAATTGAGGTGATTTAGTAAGTCCAAAGAATATTCTTTGAAAAGATTTAAAAGACACACTTTGAGTAAGGAAAACAAAAACATAAGTAAAGAATATATAGAAAGAGTCAGGACAATGTTATAGCAAAGAATATATGAAATGCCAGTAAATTTGAATATTTCTGTAAAGGGGACCATTTCCTAGCTCCTAAAGTTTACCAAAACTGAGACAAGAGGAAATCATTTAAGGTCCTCATGCCTGCCCTTGTCATTCTGAGAACGCCCTGGCCTCAGAATGCAGCATCTGTAGTCCATGGTAACCTGCGGAGGGGGGGCGGGGCTGAGGGAGTTTGGAACACTGCCCTCACTGAGGGAGTGGGTGTGGCCATCTCTGCTGTGACTGAACAAAGTGCAGGGGAGCAGGGGTCCCAGGGAAGGGCACTCAGAGCCCAGCAGGCCCAGTGTGGTTTCACAAGCATTTAGGCCCAGGCCAAAGGGTGCCTTCTTTGCCTGAACAGCTGCCCAAACTCTCACCTTTCCACTCAGGCCACCCTCTTTCTTGAAGTGTGTGTGGAAGCTGTCCGCACAGTACACCTCGCTGCACAGATAACCATAGGACTGGGCATCATAGCTTCCTGCCAGGTGACCGAAGTTCGCAGGAAGATGGGTCCCTGGGACACACACGGAGAGGCTCCTGCCCGGGCCACAGGCCGCCCACTGCCCCAGCCCCAGTTCAGCGGCCGAAAACCAGCCCTGTCTGAGTCTCCTGCCTCTAGAAGGAGTATTGGACCAACACTTCTAGAAAATGGGGTCCTCACGGACAACTCATTGGAGGGACAGAAATAAATCTTTGCCGACTTTCTGCTGAAACTTAGGAGCGTTCACACCTAAGCCTCTTACAAGGTCAGCTCTTTAGCTAAACATGAGCTCATTATCGAAATTTACACAATAATGAAGTGATCAGCTACAAGGGGAGACAATCAGCAAAAACAATCAATACCAGAATTAGATTACCAAGGCCATCCATCAGATGTTGGAATAATCAGGTGCAAGGCAGGATATATACATAACACTGGAACTGAAACAAGAAACAAGGGTGTTTTCAAATTCTGGTACGATCTCTAAAACATTTTTAAAGTACATGTCATTGATAAAGCTAAATACTCAAAGGTTGTGTAATCCAACAGATTAATCATTGAGAAGAGTGAAATTATGCTGTTTTGAAAATTATGGCAGGTGAGATTTTCTTCCTAATTATATAAGAAGATTTCTCTAAAACATACACATTATTTCAAAGACTTATTGGCTGTGAAATAAGTTAGGGTATTTCAAATGGCTTGTCTGCAATGAAAGGTGCTATGTAGGGAATCACAGAAAGTCGAGGGGAAAATATGTCAATATATACATTGCTATACGTAGAACTAAGCCTTAGGACAGCAACAATGTAGAGGACCTGACACTTAGAAACTTGCAAGTAAGCTGGAATCTTCAAAAGTTCAAATCTTTATAAGTAAAAAGATTTATTAAAATGAATAACCAAGTGTTTTAATTGACATCAGAAGATCAAACCAATAAACCCTGAGAACATAGATAAAAGATAAATAAAGATATTAGCAGAACTTAATACAACAGCAAACGTATAAAATTGAGGTGATTTAGTAAGTCCAAAGAATATTCTTTGAAAAGATTGAAAAGACACACTTTGATTAAGGAAAACAAAAACATAAGTGAAGAATATACAGAAAGAATCAGGACAATGTTATAGCAGAGAATATATGAAATGCCAGTAAATTTGAACATTTCTGTAAAGGGGACCATTTCCTAGCTCCTAAAGTTTACCAAAACTGACACAAGAGGAAGTCATTTAAGGTCATCATGTCTGCCCTTGGCATTCTCGGAACGCCCTGGCCTCAGAATGCAGCAACTGTAGTCCATGGTAACCTGAGGAGAGGGGGCGGGGCTGAGGCAGGTTGGAACACTGCCCTCACTGAGGGAGTGGGTGTGGCCATCTCTGCTGTGACTGAACAAAGGGAAGGGGAGCATGGGGCCGAGGGCAGGGCCGTCAGAGCCCGGCAGGCCCAGTGGGGTGTCACAAGCATTTAGGCCCAGGCCAAAGGGCGCCTTCTTTGTCTGAACAGCTGCCCAAAATCTCACCTTTCCACTCAGGCCGCCCTCTTACTTGAAGTGTGTGTGGAACCTCTCCACGCAGTACACCTCGCTGCACAGCTAACCATAGGTCTGGGCATCGTAGCTTCCTGCCAGGTGACCGATGTTTGCAGGTAGATCGGTCCCTGGGACACACGCGGAGAGGCTCCTGCCCGGGCCACAGGCCGCCCACTACCCCAGCCCCAGATTGGTGCCCCACAGCAGCCCTGTCTGAGTCCCCTCCCTCTAGAGGGAGTATTTAAACAACACTTCTAGTAAACGGAGTCCTCGCGCGCAACTCATTGGAGGGACACAAATTAATCTTTGCCGACTTTCTGCTGAAACTTAGGAGCATTCACACCTAAGCCTCTTACACGGTCAGCTGTTTAGCTAAACATGAGCTCATGATCTAAATTTACACAATAATGAAGAGATCAGCTACAAGGGGAGACAATCAGGAAAAACAATCAATACCATAATTAGATTCCCAAAGCCATCCATCAGATGTTGGAATAATCAGGTGCAAGGCAGGATATATACAGAAAACTGGAACTGAAACAAGAAACAAGGATGTTTTCAAAGTCTGGTAGGATCTCTAAAACATTTTTAAAGTACATGTCATTGATAAAGCTAACTACTCAAAGGTTGTGTAATACAACAGATTAATCATTGAGAAGAGTGAAATTATGCTGTTTTGAAAACTATGGCAGGTCAGATTTTCTGCCTAATTATATAAGAAGATTTATCTAAAACCTACACATTATTTCAAAGACTTATTGGCTGTGAAATAAGTTAAGGGTATTTCAAATGGCTTGTCTGCAATGAAAGGTGCTATGTAGGGAATCACAGAAAGTCGAGGGGAAAATATGTCAATATATACATTGCTATAGGTTGAACTAAGCCTTAGGACAGCAACAATGTAGAGGACCATACCCTTAGAAGCTTACAAGTAAGCTGGAATCTTCAAAAGTTCCAATATTTATAAGTAAAAAGATTTATTAAAATGAATAACCAAGTGTTTTAATTGACATCAGAAGATCAATCCAATAAACCCTGAAAACATAGATAAAAGATAAATAAAGATATGAGCAGAACTTAATACAACAGCAAACGTATAAAATTGAGGTGATTTAGTAAGTCCAAAGAATATTCTTTGAAAAGATTGAGAAGACACACTTTGATTAAGGAAAACAAAAATGTAAGTAAAGAATATCCTGAAAGAGACAGGACAAAGTTATAGCAGAGAATATATGAAATGCCAGTAAATTTGAATATTTCTGTAAAGGGGACCATTTCCTAGCTCCTAAAGTTTACCAAAACTGACACAAGAGGAAATCATTTAAGGTCATCAGGTCTTCCCTTGGCATTCTCGGAACGCCCTGGCCTCAGAATTCAGCATCTGTAGTCCATGGTAACCTGCGGAGAGGGGGCGGGGCTGAGTGTGTTTGGAACACTGCCCTCACTGAGGGAGTGGGTGTGGCCATCTCTGCTGTGACTGAACAATGGCAGGGGAGCATGTGTCCCAGGGAAGGGCCCTCAGAGCCCAGCAGGCCCAGTGTGGTGTCACAAGCATTTAGGCCCAGACCAAAGGGCGCCTTCTTTGTCTGAAGAGCTGCCCAAACTCTCACCTTTCCACTCAGGCCGCCCTCTTACTTGAAGTGTGTTTGGAAGCTGTCCGCGCAGTACACTTCGCTACACAGCTAACCATAGGTCTGGGCATCGTAGCTTCCTGGCAGGTGACCGAAGTTCGCAGGCATATGAGTCCCTAGGAAACACGCGGAGAGGCTCCTGCCCGGGCCACAGGCCGCCCACTGCCCCAGCCCCAGATCAGGGGCCGCAAAGCAGCCCTGTCTGAGTCCCCTGCCTCTGGAGGGAGTATTGTACCAACACTTCTAGAAATAGGTGTCGTCGCGGGCAACTCATTGGAGGGACACAAATAAATCTTTGCCGACTTTCTGCTGAAACTTAGGAGCGTTTACACCTAAGCCTCTTACAAGGTCAGCTGTTTAGCTAAACATGAGCTCATGATCTAAATTTACACAATAATGAAGAGATCAGCTACAAGGGGAGAAAATCAGTAAAAACAATCAATACCAGAATTAGATTCCCAAGGCCATCCATCAGATGTTGGAATAATCAGGTGCAAGGCAGGATATATACATAAAACTGGAACTGAAACAAGAAACAAGGATGTTTTCAAAGTCTGGTACGATCTCTAAAAGATTTTTAAAGTACATGTCATTGATAAAGCTAAATACTCAAAGGTTGTGTAATCCAACAGATTAATCATTGAGAAGAGTGAAATTATGCTGTTTTGAAAACTATGCCAGGTCAGATTTTCTGCCTAATTATATAAGAAGATTTATCTAAAACATACACATTATTTCAAAGACTTATTGGCTGTGAAATAAGTTAACGGTATTTCAAATGGCTTGTCTGCAATGAAAGGTGCTATGTAGGGAATCACAGAAAGTCGAGGGGAAAATGTGTCAATATATACATTGCTATAGGTGAACGAAGCCTTAGGACAGCAACAATGTAGAGGACCTGACACTTAGAAACTTGCAAGTAAGCTGGAATATTCAAAAGTTCAAATCTTTATAAGTAAAAAGATTTATTAAAATGAATAACCAAGTGTTTTAATTGACATCAGAAGATCAAACCAATAAACCCTGAGAACATAGAAAAAAGATAAATAAAGATATGAGCAGAACTTAATACAAGAGCAAACGTATAAAATTGAGGTGATTTAGTAAGTCCAAAGAATATTCTTTGAATAGATTCAGAAGACACACTTTGATTAAGGAAAACAAAAACGTAAGTAACGAATATACAGAAAGAGTCAGTTCAATGTTATAGCAGAGAATATATGAAATGCCAGTAAATTTGAACATTTCTGTAAAGGGGACCATTTCCTAGCTCCTAAAGTTTACCAAAACTGACAGAAGAGGAAATCATTTAAGGTCATCATGTCTGCCCTTGGCATGCTCGGAATGCCCTGGCCTCAGAAAGCAGCATCTGTAGTCCATGGTAAACTGTGGAGAGGGGGCGGGGCTGAGCGAGGTTGGAACACTGCCCTCACTGCTTGAGTGGGTGTGGCCATCTCTGCTGTGACTGACCAATGGGCAGGGGAGCATGGGGCCGAGGGCAGGGCCCTCAGAACCCGGCAGGCCCAGTGGGGTGTCACAAGCTTTTACGCCCAGGCCAAAGGGCGCCTTCTTTGTCTGAACAGCTGCCCAAACACTCATCTTTCCACTCAGGCAGCCCTCTTACTTGAAGTGTGTGTGGAACCTGTCTGCGCAGTACACCTCACTGCACAGCTATCCATAGGTCTGGGCATCGTAGATTCTTGCCAGTTGACCGAAGTTTGCAGGCAGATAGGTCCCTGGGACACACGCGGAGAGGCTCCTGCCCGGGCCACACGCCGCCCACTACCCCAGCTCCAGATTGGGGGACGCACAGCAGCCCTGTCTGAGTCCCCTCCCTGTAAAGGGAGAATTGGACCAACACTTCTAGAAAACGGGGTCCTCGCGGGCAACTCATTGGAGGGACGCAAATAAATCTTTGCCGACTTTCTGCTGAAACTTAGGAGCATTCACACCTAAGCCTCTTACAAGGTCAGCTGTTTAGCTAAACATGAGCTCGTGATCGAAATTTACACAATAATGAAGAGATCAGCTACAAGCGGAGACAATCAGCAAAAACAATCAATACCAGAATTAGATTCCCAAGGCCATCAATCAGATGTGGGAATAATCAGGTGCAACGCAGGATATATACAGAAAACTGGAACTGAAACAAGAAACAAGGATGTTTTCAAAGTCTGGTAGGATCTCTCAAACATTTTTAAAGTACATGTCATTGATAAAGCTAAATACTCAAAGGTTGTGTAATACAACAGATTAATCATTGAGAAGAGTGAAATTATGCTGTTTTGAAAACTATGTCAGGTCAGATTTTCTGCCTAATTATATAAGAAGATTTCTCTAAAACATACACATTATTTCAAAGACTTATTGGCTGTGAAATAAGTTAAGGGTATTTCAAATGGCCTGTCTGCATTGAAATGTGCTTTGTAGGGAATCACAGAAAGTCGAGGGGAAAATATGTCAATATATACATTGCTATAGGTTGAACTAAGCCTTAAGACAGCAACAATGTAGAGGACCTGACACTTAGAAGCTTACATGTAAGCTGGAATCTTCAAAAGTTCAAGTCTTTATATGTAAAAAGTTTTATTAAAATGAATAACCAAGTGTTTTAATTGACATCAGAAGATAAAACCAATATACCCTGAGAACATAGATAAAAGATAAATAAAGATATGAGCAGAACTTAATAAAATAGCAAACGTATAAAATTGAGGTGATTTAGTAAGTCCAAAGAATATTCTTTGAAAAGATTGAAAAGACACACTTTGATTAAGGACAACAAAAACATAAGTAAAGAATATACAGAAAGAGTCAGGACAATGCTATAGCAGAGAATATATGAAATGCCAGTAAATTTGAACATTTCTGTAAAGGGGACCATTTCCTAGCTCCTAAAGTTTACCAAAACTGACACAAGAGGAAATCATTTAAGGTCATCAGGTCTGCCCTTGGCATTCTCGGAACGCCCTGGCCTCAGAATGCAGCATCTGTAGTATATGGTAACCTGCGGAGAGGGGGCGGGGCTGAGGTAGGTTGGAACACTGCCCTCACAGAGGGAGTGAGTGTGGCCATCTCTGCTGTGACTGAACAAAGGGAAAGGGAGCAGGGGGTCCAGGGCAGGGCCCTCAGGTCCCGGCAGGCCCAGTGGGGTGTCACAAGCATTTAGGCCCAGGCCAAAGGGCGCTTTCTTTGTCTGAACAGCTGCCCAAACTCTCACCTTTCCACTCAGGCCGCCCTCTTACTTGAAGTGTGTGTGGAACCTGTCCATGCAGTACACCTCGCTGCACAGCTAACCATAGGTCTGGGCATCGTAGCTTCCTGCCAGTTGACCGAAGTTCACAGGCAGATGGGTCCCTGGGACACACGCGGAGAGACTCCTGCCCGGGCCACAGGCTGCCCACTGCCCCACCCCCAGATCGGGGACCGCAAAGCAGCCCTGTCTAAGTCCCCTGCCTCTAGAGGGAATATTGGACCAACACTTCTAGAAACAGTTGTCCTCCCGGGCAACTAATTGGAGGGACACAAATAAATCTTTGCCGACTTTCTGCTGAAACTTAAGAGCATTCACACCTAAGCCTCTTACAAGGTCAGCTGTTTAGCTAAACATGAGCTCGTGATCGAAATTTACACAATAATGAAGAGATCAGCTACAAGGGGAGACAATCAGCAAAAACAATCAATACCAGAATTAGATTCCCAAGGCCATCCATCAGATGTTGGAATAATCAGGTGCAACGCAGGATATATACATAAAACTGGAACTGAAACAAGAAACAAGGATGTTTTCAAAGTTGGTATGATCTCTAAAACATTTTTAAAGTACATGTCATTGATAAAGCTAAATACTCAAAGTTTGTGTAATACAACAGATTAATCATTGAGAAGAGTGTAATTATGCTGTTTTGAAAACTATGGCAGGTCAGATTTTCTGCCTAATTATATAAGAAGATTTATCTAAAACATACACATTATTTCAAAGACTTATTGGCTGTGAAATAAGTTAAGGGTATTTCAAATGGCTTGTCTGCAATGAAAGGTGCTATGTAGGGAATCACAGAAAGTCGAGGGGAAAATATGTCAATATATACATTGATATAGGTTGAACTAAGCCTTTTGACAGCAACAATGTAGAGGACCTGACCCTTAGAAGCTTACAAGTAAGCTGGAATCTTCAAAAGTTCCAATATTTATAAGTAAAAAGATTTATTAAAATGAATAACCAAGTGTTTTAATTGACATCATAAGATCAAACCAATAAACCCTGAGAACATAGATAAAATATAAATAAAGATATGAGCAGAAATTAATAAAACAGCAAACGTATAAAATTGAGGTGATTTAGTAAGTCCAAAGAATATTCTTTGAAATGATTGAGAAGACACACTTTGATTAAGGAAAACAAAAACGTAAGTAAAGAATATCCAGAAAGAGACAGGACAAAGTTATAGCAGAGAATATATGAAATGCCAGTAAATTTGAATATTTCTGTAAAGGGGACCATTTCCTAGCTCCTAAAGTTTACCAAAACTGACACAAGAGGAAATCATTTAAGGTCATCAGGTCTGCCCTTGGCATTCTTGGAACGCCCTGGCCTCAGAATTCAGCATCTGTAGTCCATGGTAACCTGCGGAGAGGGGGCGGGGCTGAGTGTGGTTGGAACACTGCCCTCACTGAGGGAGTGGGTGTGGCCATCTCTGCTGTGACTGAACAATGGCAGGGTAGCAGGGGTCCCAGGGAAGGGCCCTCAGAGCCCAGCAGGCCCAGTGTGGTGTCACAAGCATTTAGGCCCAGACCAAAGGGCGCCTTCTTTGTCTGAAGAGCTGCCCAAACTCTCACCTTTCCACTCAGGCCGCCCTCTTACTTGAAGTATGTTTGGAAGCTGTCCACGCAGTACACTTCGCTACACAGCTAACCATAGGTCTGGGCATCGTAGCTTCCTGCCATGTGACCGAAGTTCGCAGGATGATGGGTCCCTGGGACACACACGGAGAGGCTCCTGCCCGGGCCACAGGCCGCCCACTGCCCCAGCCCCAGTTCAGCGGCCGAAAATCAGCCCTGTCTGAGTCTCCTGCCTCTAGAAGGAGTATTGGACCAACACTTCTAGAAAATGGGGTCCTCACGGGCAACTCATTGGAGGGACAGAAATAAATCTTTGCCGACTTTCTGCTGAAACTTAGGAGCGTTCACACCTAAGCCTCTTACAAGGTCAGCTCTTTAGCTAAACATGAGCTCATTATCGAAATTTACACAATAATGAAGTGATCAGCTACAAGGGGAGACAATCAGCAAAAACAATCAATACCAGAATTAGATTCCCAAGGCCATCCATCAGATGTTGGAATAATCAGGTGCAAGGCAGGATATATACATAACACTGGAACTGAAACAAGAAACAAGGGTGTTTTCAAATTCTGGTACGATCTCTAAAACATTTTTAAAGTACATGTCATTGATAAAGCTAAATACTCAAAGGTTGTGTAATACAACAGATTAATCATTGAGAAGAGTGAAATTATGCTGTTTTGAAAATTATGGCAGGTGAGATTTTCTTCCTAATTATATAAGAAGATTTCTCTAAAACATACACATTATTTCAAAGACTTATTGGCTGTGAAATAAGTTAAGGGTATTTCAAATGGCCTGTCTGCATTGAAATGTGCTTTGTAGGGAATCACAGAAAGTCGAGGGGAAAATATGTCAATATATACATTGCTATAGGTTGAACTAAGCCTTAGGACAGCAACCATGTAGAGGACCTGACACTTAGAAACTTACAAGTAAGCTGGAATCTTCAAAAGTTCAAGTCTTTATATGTAAAAAGTTTTATTAAAATGAATAACCAAGTGTTTTAATTGACATCAGAAGATCAAACCAATAGACCATGAGAACATAGATAAAAGATAAATAAAAACATGGG
The DNA here is from genome assembly GCF_025265405.1 of Mesoplodon densirostris. Taxonomy (NCBI): domain Eukaryota; kingdom Metazoa; phylum Chordata; class Mammalia; order Artiodactyla; family Ziphiidae; genus Mesoplodon; species Mesoplodon densirostris. Next base: position 91,725,317 of record NC_082666.1, read on the forward strand.
CAGAACTTAATAAAATAGCAAACGTATAAAATTGAGGTGACTTAGTAAGTCCAAAGAATATTCTTTGAAAAGATTGAAAAGACACACTTTGATTAAGGAAAACAAAAACATAAGTAAAGAATATACAGAAAGAGTCAGGAAAATGCTATAGCAGAGAATATATGAAATGCCAGTAAATTTGAACATTTCTGTAAAGGGGACCATTTCCTAGCTCCTAAACTTTACCAAAACTGACACAAGAGGAAAACATTTAAGGTCATCAGGTCTGCCCTTGGCATTCTCGGAACGCCCTGGCCTCAGAATGTAGCATCTGTAGTATATGGTAACCTGCGGAGAGGGGGCGGGGCTGAGGTAGGTTGGAACACTGCCCTCACAGAGGGAGTGAGTGTGGCCATCTCTGCTGTGACTGAACAAAGGGAAAGGGACCAGGGGTTCCAGGGCAGGGCCCTCAGGTCCCGGCAGGCCCATTGGGGTGTCAAAAGCATTTAGGCCCAGGTCAAAGGGCACTTTCTTTGTCTGAACAGCTGCCCAAACTCTCACCTTTCCACTCAGGCCGCCCTCTTACTTGAAGTGTGTGTGGAACCTGTCCATGCAGTACACTTCGCTACACAGCTAACCATAGGTCTGGGCATCGTAGCTTCCTGGCAGGTGACCGAAGTTCGCAGGCATATGAGTCCCTGGGACACACGCGGAGAGGATCCTGCCCGGGCCACAGGCCGCCCACTGCCACAGCCCCAGATCAGGGGCCGCAAAGCAGCCCTGTCTGAGTCCCCTGCCTCTGGAGGGAGTATTGTACCAACACTTCTAGAAAATGGGGTCCTCACGGGCAACTCATTGGAGGGACAGAAATAAATCTTTGCCGAGTTTCTGCTGAAACTTAGGAGCGTTCACACCTAAGCCTCTTACAAGATCAGCTCTTTAGCTAAACATGAGCTCATTATCGAAATTTACACAATAATGAAGTGATCAGCTACAAGAGGAGACAATCAGCAAAAACAATCAATACCAGAATTAGATTCCCAAGGCCATCCATCAGATGTTGGAATAATCAGGTGCAAGGCAGGATATATACATAACACTGGAACTGAAACAAGAAACAAGGGTGTTTTCAAATTCTGGTACGATCTCTAAAACATTTTTAAAGTACATGTCATTGATAAAGCTAAATACTCAAAGGTTGTGTAATACAACAGATTAATCATTGAGAAGAGTGAAATTATGCTGTTTTGAAAATTATGGCAGGTGAGATTTTCTTCCTAATTATATAAGAAGATTTCTCTAAAACATACACATTATTTCAAAGACTTATTGGCTGTGAAATAAGTTAAGGGTATTTCAAATGGCTTGTCTCAATGAAAGGTGCTATGTAGGGAATCACAGAAAGTCAAGGGGAAAATATGTCAATATATACATTGCTATACGTAGAACTAAGCCTTAGGACAGCAACAATGTAGAGGAACTGACACTGAGAAACTTGCAAGTGAGCTGGAATCTTCAAAAGTTCAAATATTTATAAGTAAAAAGATTTATTAAAATGAATAACCAAGTGTTTTAATTGACATCAGAAGATCAAACAAATAAACCCTGAGAACATAGATAAAAGATAAATAAAGATATGAGCAGAACTTAATACAACAGCAAACGTATAAAATTGAGGTGATTTAGTAAGTCCAAAGAATATTCTTTGAAAGTTTGAAAAGACACATTTTGATTAAGGAAAACAAAAACATAAGTGAAGAATATACAGAAAGAATCAGGACAATGTTATAGCAGAGAATATATGAAATGCCAGTAAATTTGAACATTTCTGTAAAGGGGACCATTTCCTAGCTCCTAAAGTTTACCAAAACTGACACAAGAGGAAGTCATTTAAGGTCATCATGTCTGCCCTTGGCATTCTCGGAACGCCCTGGCCTCAGAATGCAGCAACTGTAGTCCATGGTAACCTGCGGAGAGGGGGCGGGGCTCAGCGAGGTTGGAACACTGCCCTCACTGAGGGAGTGGGTGTGGCCAGCTCTGCTGTGACTGACAAAGTCCAGGGGAGCATGTGGCCGAGGGCAGGGCACTCAGTGCCCGGCAGGCCCAGTGGGGTGTCACAAGCTTTTACGCCCAGGCCAAAAGGCGCCTTCTTTGTCTGAACAGCTGCCCAAACACTCATCTTACCACTCAGGCCGCCCTCTTACTTGAAGTGTGTGTGGAACCTGTCCACGCAGTACACCTCGCTGCACAGCTAACCATAGGTCTGGGCATCGTAGATTCCTGCCAGGTGACCGAAGTTCGCAGGCAGATGGGTCCCTGGGACACACGCGGAGAGGCTCCTGCCTGGGCCACAGGCCGCCCACTACCCCAGCCCCAGATTGGGGGCCACACCGCAGCCCTGTCTGAGTCCTCTGCCTGTAGAGGGAGTATTGGACCAACACATCTAGAAAACGGGGTCCTCGCGGGCAACTCATTGGAGGGACACAAATAAATCTTTGCCGACTTTCTGCTGAAACTTTGGAGCGTTCACACCTAAGCCTCTTACAAGCTCAGCTGTTTAGCTAAACATGATCTCGTGATCGAAATTTACACAATAATGAAGAGATCAGCTACAAGGGGAGAAAATCAGCAAAAACAATCAATACCAGAATTAGATTCCCAAGGCCATCCATCAGATGTTGGAACAATCAGGTGCAAGGCAGGATATATACATAAAACTGGAACTGAAAGAAGAAACAAGGATGTTTTCAAAGTCTAGTACGATCTCTAAAACATTATTAAAGTACATGTCATTGATAAAGCTAAATACTCAAAGGTTGTGTAATACAACAGATTAATCATTGAGAAGAGTGAAATTATGCTGTTTTGAAAACTATGGCAGGTCAGATTTTCTGCCTAATTATATAAGAAGATTTATCTAAAACCTACACATTATTTCAAAGACTTATTGGCTGTGAAATAACTTAAGGGTATTTCAAATGGCTTGCCTGCAATGAAAGGTACTATCTAGGGAATCACAGAAAGTCGAGGGGAAAATATGTCAATATATACATTGCTATATGTTGAACTAAGCCTTAGGACAGCAACAATGTAGAGCACCTGACACTTAGGAACTTGCAAGTAAGCTAGAATCTTCAAAAGTTCAAATCTTTATAAGTAAAAAGATTTATTAAAATGAATAACCAAGTGTTTTAATTGACATCAGAAGATCAAACAAATAAACCCTGAGAACATAGATAAAAGATAAATAAAGATATGAGCAGAACTTAATACAACAGGAAAAGTATAAAATTGAGGTGATTTGGTAAGTCCAAAGAATATTCTTTGAAAAGATTGAAAAGACACACTTTGATTAAGGAAAACAAAAACATAAGTAAAGAATATACAGAAAGAGTCAGGACAATGTTATAGCAGAGAATATATGAAATGACAGTAAATTTGAACATTTCTGTAAAGGGGACCATTTCCTAGCTCCTAAAGTTTACCAAAACTGACACAAGAGGAAGTCATTTAAGGTCATCATGTCTGCCCTTGGCATTCTCGGAACGCCCTGGCCTCAGAATGCAGCAACTGTAGTCCATGGTAACCTGCGGAGAGGGGGCGGGGCTGAGGGAGGTTGGAACACTGCCCTCACTGAGGGACTGGGTGTGGCCATCTATGCTGTGACTGAACAAAGGGCAGGGGAGCTTGGGGCCGAGGGCAGGGCCCTCAGAGCCCGGCAGGCCCAGTGGGGTGTCAAAAGCATTTAGGCCCAGGCCAAAGGGCGCCTTCTTTCTCTGAACAGCTGCCCAAACTCTCACCTTTCCACTCAGGCCGCCCTCTTACTTGAAGTGTGTGTGGAACCAGTCCACGCAGTACACCTCGCTGCACAGCTAACCATAGGTCTGGGCATCGTAGCTTCCTGTCAGGTGACCGAAGTTCGCAGGTAGATGGGTCCCTGGGACACACGCGGAGAGGCTCCTGCCCGGGCCACAGGCCGCCCACTACCCCAGCCCCAGATTGAGGCCACAGAGCAGCCCTGTCTGAGTCCCCTCCCTCTAGAGGGAGTATTGGACCAACATTTCTAGAAAACGGAGTCCTCGCGGGCAACTCATTGGAGGGACACAAATAAATCTTTGCCGACTTTCTGCTGAAACTTAGGAGCATTCACACCTAAGCCTCTTACAAGGTCATCTGTTTAGCTAAACATGAGCTCATGATCTAAATTTACACAATAATGAAGAGATCAGCTAAAAGGGGAGACAATCCGCAAAAACAATCAATACCAGAATTAGATTTCCAAGGCCATCCATCAGATGTTGGAATAATCAGGTGCAAGGCAGGATATATACATAAAACTGGAACTGAAATAAGAAACCACATGTTTTCAAAGTCTGGTAGGATCTCTAAAACATTTTTAAAGTACATGTCATTGATAAAGCTAAATACTCAAAGTTTGTGTAATACAACAGATTAATCATTGAGAAGAGTGTAATTATGCTGTTTTGAAAACTATGGCAGGTCAGATTTTCTGCCTAATTATATAAGAAGATTTATCTAAAACATACACATTATTTCAAAGACTTATTGGCTGTGAAATAAGTTAAGGGTATTTCAAATGGCTTGTCTGCAATGAAAGGTGCTATGTAGGGAATCACAGAAAGTCGAGGGGAAAATATGTCCATATATACATTGCTATAGGTTGAACTAAGCCTTAGGACAGCAACAATGTAGAGGACCTGACCCTTAGAAGCTTACAAGTAAGCTGGAATCTTCAAAAGTTCCAATATTTATAAGTAAAAAGATTTATTAAAATGAATAACCAAGTGTTTTAATTGACATCAGAAGATCAAACCATAAACCCTGAGAACATAGATAAAAGATAAATAAAGATATGAGCAGAACTTAATACAACAGCAAACGTATAAAATTGAGGTGATTTAGTAAGTCCAAAGAATATTCTTTGAAAAGATTGAGAAGACACACTTTGATTAAGGAAAACAAAAACGTAAGTAAAGAATATCCAGAAAGAGACAGGACAAAGTTATAGCAGAGAATATATGAAATGCCAGTAAATTTGAATATTTCTGTAAAGGGGACCATTTCCTAGCTCCTAAAGTTTACCAAAACTGACACAAGAGGAAATCATTTAAGGTCATCAGGTCTGCCCTTGGCATTCTCGGAACGCCCTGGCCTCAGAATTCAGCATCTGTAGTCCATGGTAACCTGCGGAGAGGGGGCGGGGCTGAGTGTGGTTGGAACACTGCCCTCACTGAGGGAGTGGGTGTGGCCATCTCTGCTGTGACTGAACAATGGCAGGGGAGCAGGGGTCCCAGGGAACGGCCCTCAGAGCCCAGCAGGCCCAGTGTGGTGTCACAAGCATTTAGGCCCAGACCAAAGGGCGCCTTCTTTGTCTGAAGAGCTGCCCAAACTCTCACCTTTCCACTCAGGCCGCCCTCCTACTTGAAGTGTGTTCGGAAGCTGTCCGCGCAGTACACTTCGCTACACAGCTAACCATATGTCTGGGCATCGTAGCTTCCTGGCAGGTGACCGAATTTCGCAGGCATATGAGTCCCTGGGACACACGCGGAGAGGCTCCTGCCCGGGCCACAGGCCGCCCACTGCCCCAGCCCCAGATCAGGGGCCGCAAAGCAGCCCTGTCTGAGTCCCCTGCCTCTGGAGGGAGTATTGTACCAACACTTCTAGAAATAGGTGTCGTCGCGGGCAACTCATTGGAGGGACACAAATAATCTTTGCCGACTTTCTGCTGAAACTTAGGAGCGTTCACACCTAAGCCTCTTACAAGGTCAGCTGTTTAGCTAAACATGAGCTCATGATCTAAATTTACACAATAATGAAGAGATCAGCTACAAGGGGAGACAATCAGCAAAAACAATCAATACCAGAATTAGATTCCCAAGGCCATCCATCAGATGTTGGAATAATCAGGTGCAAAGCAGGATATATACATAAAACTGGAACTGAAACAAGAAACAAGGATGTTTTCAAAGTCTGGTACGATCTCTAAAACATTTTTAAAGTACATGTCATTGATAAAGCTAAATACTCAAAGGTTGTGTAATCCAACAGATTAATCATTGAGAAGAGTGAAATTATGCTGTTTCGAAAACTATGGCAGGTCAAATTTTCTGCCTAATTATATAAGAAGATTTATCTAAAACATACACATTATTTCAAAGACTTATTGGCTGTGAAATAAGTTAAGGGTATTTCAAATGGCTTGTCTGCAATGAAAGGTGCTATGTAGGGAATCACAGAAAGTCGAGGGGAAAATGTGTCAATATATACATTGCTATAGGTGAACTAAGCCTTAGGACAGCAACAATGTAGAGGACCTGATCCTTAGAAGCTTACAAGTAAGCTGGAATCTTCAAAAGTTACAATTTTTATAAGTAAAAATATTTATTAAAATGAATAACCAAGTGTTTTAATTGACATCAGAAGATCAAACCAATAAACCCTGAGAACATAGATAAAAGATAAATAAAGATATGAGCAGAACTTAATACAACAGCAAACGTATAAAATTGAGGTGATTTAGTAAGTCCAAAGAATATTCTTTGAAAAGATTGAAAAGACACACTTTGATTAACGAAAACAAAAACATAAGTGAAGAATATACAGAAAGAATCAGGACAATGTTATAGCAGAGAATATATGAAATGCCAGTAAATTTGAACATTTCTGTAAAGGGGACCATTTCCTAGCTCCTAAAGTTTACCAAAACTGACACAAGAGGAAGTCATTGAAGGTCATCATGTCTGCCCTTGGCATTCTCGGAATGCCCTGGCCTCAGAATGCAGCAACTGTAGTCCATGGTAACCTGAGGAGATGGGGCGGGGCTGAGGCAGGTTGGAACACTGCCCTCACTGAGGGAGTGGGTGTGGCCAACTGTGCTGTGACTGAACAAAGGGAAGGGTAGCATGGGGCGGAGGGCAGGGCCGTCAGATCCCGGCAGGCCCTGTGGGGTGTCACAAGCATTTAGGCCCAGGCCAAAGGGCGCCTTCTTTGTCTGAACAGCTGCCCAAACTCTCACCTTTCCACTCAGGCCGCCCTCTTACTTGAAGTGTGTGTGGAACCTCTCCACGCAGTACACCTCGCTGCACAGCTAACCATAGGTCTGGGCATCGTAGCTTCCTGCCAGGTGACCGATGTTCGCAGGTAGATCGGTCCCTGGGACACACGCGGAGAGGCTCCTGCCCGGGCCACAGGCCGCCCACTACCCCAGCCCCAGATTGGTGCCGCACAGCAGCCCTGTCTGAGTCCCCTCCCTCTAGAGGGAGTATTTAAACAACACTTCTAGAAAACGGAGTCCTCGCGCGCAACTCATTGGAGGGACACAAATTAATCTTTGCCGACTTTCTGCTGAAACTTAGGAGCATTCACACCTAAGCCTCTTACACGGTCAGCTGTTTAGCTAAACATGAGCTCATGATCTAAATTTACACAATAATGAAGAGATCAGCTACAAGGGGAGACAATCAGCAAAAACAATCAATACCAGAATTAGATTCCCAAGGCCATCCATCAGAAGTTGGAATAATCAGGTGCAACGCAGGATATATACATAAAACTGGAGCTGAAACAAGAAACAAGGATGTTTTCAAAGTCTGGTAGGATCTCTAAAACATTATTAAAGTACATGTCATTGATAAAGCTAAATACTCAAAGGTTGTGTAATACAACAGATTAATCATTGAGAAGAGTGAAATTATGCTGTTTTGAAAACTATCGCAGGTCAGATTTGTGCTTAATTATATAAGAAGTTTTCTATAAAACATACACATTATTTCAAAGACTTATTGGCTGTGAAATAAGTTAAGGGTATTTCAAATGGCTTGTCTGCATTGAAAGGTGCTTTGTAGGGAATCACAGAAAGTCGAGGGGAAAATATGTCAATATATACATTGCTATAGGTTGAACTAAGCCTTAAGACAGCAACAATATAGAGGACCTGACTTTTAGTAACTTACAAGTAAGCTGGAATCTTCAAAAGTTCAAGTATTTATATGTAAAAATATTTATTAAAATGAATAACCAAGTATTTTAATTGACACCAGAAGATCAAACAAATAAACCCTGAGAACATAGATAAAAGATAAATAAAGATATGAGCAGAACTTAATACAACAGCAAACGTATAAAATTAGGGTGATTTAGTAAGTCCAAAGAATATTCTTTGAAAAGATTGAAAAGACACACTTTGATTAAGGAAAACAAAAACGTAAGTAAAGAATATCCAGAAAGAGACAGGACAAAGTTATAGCAGAGAATATATGAAATGCCAGTAAATTTGAATATTTCTGTAAAGGGGACCATTTCCTAGCTCCTAAAGTTTACCAAAACTGACACAAGAGGAAATCATTTAAGGTCATCAGGTCTGCCCTTGGCATTCTCGGAACGCCCTGGCCTCAGAATTCAGCATCTGTAGTCCATGGTAACCTGCGGAGAGGGAGCGGGGCTGAGTGTGGTTGGAACACTGCCCTCACTGAGGGAGTGGGTGTGGCCATCTCTGCTGTGACTGAACAATGGCAGGGGAGCAGGGGTACCAGGGAACGGCCCTCAGAGCCCAGCAGGCCCAGTGTGGTGTCACAAGCATTTAGGCCCAGACCAAAGGGCGCCTTCTTTGTCTGAAGAGCTGCCCAAACTCTCACCTTTCCACTCAGGCCGCCCTCTTACTTGAAGTGTGTTTGGAAGCTGTCTGCGCAGTACACTTCGCTACACAGCTAACCATAGGTCTGGGCATCGTAGCTTCCTGGCAGGTGACCGAAGTTCGCAGGCATATGAGTCCCTGGGACACACGCGGAGAGGCTCCTGCCCGGGCCACAGGCCGCCCACTGCCCCAGCCCCAGATCAGGGGCCGCAAAGCAGCCCTGTCTGAGTCCCCTGCCTCTGGAGGGAGTATTGTACCAACACTTCTAGAAATAGGTGTCGTCGCGGGCAACTCATTGGAGGGACACAAATAAATCTTTGCCGACTTTCTGCTGAAACTTAGGAGCGTTCACACCTAAGCCTCTTACAAGGTCAGCTGTTTAGCTAAACATGAGCTCATGATCTAAATTTACACAATAATGAAGAGATCAGCTACAAGGGGAGACAATCAGCAAAAACAATCAATACCAGAATTAGATTCCCAAGGCCATCCATCAGATGGTGGAATAATCAGGTGCAAGGCAGGATATATACATAACACTGGAACTGAAACAAGAAACAAGGATGTTTTGAAAGTCTGGTACGATCTCTAAAACATTTTTAAAGTACATGTCATTGATAAAGCTAAATACTCAAAGGTTGTGTAATCCAACAGATTAATCATTGAGAAGAGTGAAATTATGCTGTTTTGAAAACTATGCCAGGTCAGATTTTCTGCCTAATTATATAAGAAGATTTATCTAAAACATACACATTATTTCAAAGACTTATTGGCTGTGAAATAAGTTAACGGTATTTCAAATGGCTTGTCTGCAATGAAAGGTGCTATGTAGGGAATCACAGAAAGTCGAGGGGAAAATGTGTCAATATATACATTGCTATAGGTTGAACTAAGCCTTAGGACAGCAACAATGTAGAGGACCTGACCCTTAGAAGCTTACAAGTAAGCTGGAATCTTCAAAAGTTACAATTTTTATAAGTAAAAATATTTATTAAAATGAATAACCAAGTGTTTTAATTGACATCAGAAGATCAAACCAATAAACCCTGAGAACATAGATAAAAGAAAAATAAAGATATGAGGAGCACTTAATACAACAGCAAACGTATAAAATTGAGGTGCTTTAGTAAGTCCAAAGAATATTCTTTGAAAAGATTTAAAAGACACACTTTGAGTAAGGAAAACAAAAACATAAGTAAAGAATATATAGAAAGAGTCAGGACAATGTTATAGCAAAGAATATATGAAATGCCAGTAAATTTGAATATTTCTGTAAAGGGGACCATTTCCTAGCTCCTAAAGTTTACCAAAACTGAGACAAGAGGAAATCATTTAAGGTCCTCATGCCTGCCCTTGTCATTCTGAGAACAACCTGGCCTCAGAATGCAGCATCTGTAGTCCATGGTAACCTGCGGAGGGGGGGCGGGGCTGAGGGAGTTTGGAACACTGCCCTCACTGAGGGAGTGGGTGTGGCCATCTCTGCTGTGACTGAACAAAGTGCAGGGGAGCAGGGGTCCCAGGGAAGGGCACTCAGAGCCCAGCAGGCCCAGTGTGGTTTCACAAGCATTTAGGCCCAGGCCAAAGGGTGCCTTCTTTGCCTGAACAGCTGCCCAAACTCTCACCTTTCCACTCAGGCCACCCTCTTTCTTGAAGTGTGTGTGGAAGCTGTCCGCGCAGTACACCTCGCTGCACAGCTAACCATAGGACTGGGCATCGTAGCTTCCTGCCAGGTGACCGAAGTTCGCAGGAAGATGGGTCCCTGGGACACACACGGAGAGGCTCCTGCCGGGGCCACAGGCCGCCCACTGCCCCAGCCCCAGTTCAGCGGCCGAAAATCAGCCCTGTCTGAGTCTCCTGCCTCTAGAAGGAGTATTGGACCAACACTTCTAGAAAATGGGGTCCTCACGGGCAACTCATTGGAGGGACAGAAATAAATCTTTGCCGACTTTCTGCTGAAACTTAGGAGCGTTCACACCTAAGCCTCTTACAAGGTCAGCTCTTTAGCTAAACATGAGCTCATTATCGAAATTTACACAATAATGAAGTGATCATCTACAAGGGGAGACAATCAGCAAAAACAATCAATACCAGAATTAGATTCCCAAGGCCATCCATCAGATGTTGGAATAATCAGGTGCAAGGCAGGATATATACATAACACTGGAACTGAAACAAGAAACAAGGGTGTTTTCAAATTCTGGTACGATCTCTAAAACATTTTTAAAGTACATGTCATTGATAAAGCTAAATACTCAAAGGTTGTGTAATACAACAGATTAATCATTGAGAAGAGTGAAATTATGCTGTTTTGAAAATTATGGCAGGTGAGATTTTCTTCCTAATTATATAAGAAGATTTCTCTAAAACATACACATTATTTCAAAGACTTATTGGCTGTGAAATAAGTTAAGGGTATTTCAAATGGCTAGTCTGCATTGAAAGGTGCTTTGTAGGGAATCACAGAAAGTCGAGGGGAAAATATGTCAATATATACATTGCTATAGGTTGAACTAAGCCTTAAGACAGCAACAATATAGAGGACCTGACTTTTAGTAACTTACAAGTAAGATGGAATCTTCAAAAGTTCAAGTATTTATATGTAAAAATATTTATTAAAATGAATAACCAAGTATTTTAATTGACACCAGAAGATCAAACAAATAAACCCTGAGAACATAGATAAAAGATAAATAAAGATATGAGCAGAACTTAATACAACAGCAAACGTATAAAATTGGGGTGATTTAGTAAGTCCAAAGAATATTCTTTGAAAAGATTGAAAAGACACACTTTGATTAAGGAAAACAAAAACGTAAGTAAAGAATATAAAGAAAGAGTCAGGACAAAGTTATAGCAGAGAATATATGAAATGCCAGTAAATTTGAACATTTCTGTAAAGGGGACCATTTCCTAGCTCCTAAAGTTTACCAAAACTGACACAAGAGGAAATCATTTAAGGTCATCATGTCTGCCCTTGGCATGCTCGGAACGCCCTGGCCTCAGAATGCAGCATCTGTAGTCCATGGTAACCTGCGGAGAGGGGGCGGGGATGAGCGAGGTTGGAACACTGCCCTCACTGAGGGAGTGGGTGTGGCCAGCTCTGCTGTGACTGAAAAAGGCCAGGGGAGCATGTGGCCGAGGGCAGGGCCCTCAGTGCCCGGCAGACCCAGTGGGGTGTCACAAGCTTTTACGCCCAGGCCAAAGGGCGCCTTCTTTGTCTGAACAGCTGCCCAAACACTCATCTTACCACTCAGGCCGCCCTCTTACTTGAAGTGTGTGTGGAACCTGTTCACGCAGTACACCTCGCTGCACAGCTAACCGTAGGTCTGGGCATCGTAGATTCCTGCCAGGTGACCGAAGTTCGCAGGCAGATGGGTCCCTGGGACACACGTGGAGAGGCTCCTGCCTGGGCCACAGGCCGCCCACTACCCCAGCCCCAGATTGGGGGCCACACAGCAGCCCTGTCTGAGTCCTCTGACTGTAGAGGGAGTATTGGACCAACACATCTAGAAAACGGGGTCCTCGCGGGCAACTCATTGGAGGGACACAAATAAATCTTTGCCGACTTTCTGCTGAAACTTTGGAGCGTTCACACCTAAGCCTCTTACAAGCTCAGCTGTTTAGCTAAACATGAGCTCATGATCTAAATTTACACAATAATGAAGAGATCATCTACAAGGGGAGACAATCAGCAAAAACAATCAATACCAGAATTAGATTCCCAAGGCCATCCATCAGATGTTGGAATAATCAGGTGCAAGGCAGGATATATACATAAAACTGGAACTGAAACAAGAAACAAGGATGTTTTCAAAGTCTGGTACGATCTCTAAAACATTTTTAAAGTACATGTCATTGATAAAGCTAACTACTCAAAGGTTGTGTAATACAACAGATTAATCATTGAGAAGAGTGAAATTATGCTGTTTTGAAAACTATGGCAGGTCAGATTTTCTGCCTAATTATATAAGAAGATTTATCTAAAACCTACACATTATTTCAAAGACTTATTGGCTGTGAAATAAGTTATGGGTATTTCAAATGGCTTGTCTGCAAAGAAAGGTGCTATGTAGGGAATCACAGAAAGTCGAGGGGAAAATATGTCAATATATACATTGCTATATGTTGAACTAAGCCTTAGGACAGCAACAATGTAGAGCACCTGACACTTAGAAACTTGCAAGTAAGCTAGAATCTTCAAAAGTTCAAATCTTTATAAGTAAAAAGATTTATTAAAATGAATAACCAAGTGTTTTAATTGACATCAGAAGATCAAACCAATAAACCCTGAGAACATAGATAAAAGATAAATAAAGATATGAGCAGAACTTAATACAACAGGAAAAGTATAAAATTGAGGTGATTTGGTAAGTCCAAAGAATATTCTTTGAAAAGATTGAAAAGACACACTTTGATAAAGGAAAACAAAAACATAAGTAAAGAATATACAGAAAGAGTCAGGACAATGTTATAGCAGAGAATATATGAAATGACAGTAAATTTGAACATTTCTGTAAAGGGGACCATTTCCTAGCTCCTAAAGTTTACCAAAACTGACACAAGAGGAAGTCATTTAAGGTCATCATGTCTGCCCTTGGCATTCTCGGAAAGCCCTGGCCTCAGAATGCTGCAACTGTAGTCCATGGTAACCTGCGGAGAGGGGGCGGGGCTGAGGGAGGTTGGAACACTGCCCTCACTGAGGGACTGGGTGTGGCCATCTCTGCTGTGACTGAACAAAGGGCAGGGGAGCTTGGGGCCGAGTGCAGGGCCCTCAGAGCCCGGCAGGCCCAGTGGGGTGTCACAAGCATTTAGGCACAGGCCAAAGGGTGCCTTCTTTGTCTGAACAGCTGCCCAAACTCTTACCTTTCCACTCAGGCCGCCCTCTTACTTGAAGTGTGTGTGGAACCAGTCCACGCAGTACACCTCGATGCACAGCTAACCATAGGTCTGGGCATCGTAGCTTCCTGTCAGGTGACCGAAGTTCGCAGGTAGATGGGTCCCTGGGACACACGCGGAGAGGCTCCTGCCCGGGCCACAGGCCGCCCACTACCCCAGCCCCAGATTGAGGCCACAGAGCAGCCCTGTCTGAGTCGCCCCCCTCTAGAGGGAGTATTGGACCAACATTTCTAGAAAACGGAGTCCTCGCGGGCAACTCATTGGAGGGACACAAATAAATCTTTGCCGACTTTCTGCTGAAACTTAGAAGCGGTCACACCTAAGCCTCTTACAAGGTCAGCTCTTTAGCTAAACATGAGCTCATTATCGAAATTTACACAATAATGAAGTGATCAGCTACAAGGGGAGACAATCAGCAAAAACAATCAATACCAGAATTAGATTCCCAAGGCCATCCATCAGATGTTGGAACAATCAGGTGCAAGGCAGGATATATACATAACACTGGAACTGAAACAAGAAACAAGGGTGTTTTCAAATTCTGGTACGATCTCTAAAACATTTTTAAAGTACATGTCATTGATAAAGCTAAATACTCAAAGGTTGTGTAATCCAACAGATTAATCATTGAGAAGAGTGAAATTATGCTGTTTTGAAAATTATGGCAGGTCAGATTTTCTGCCTAATTATATAAGAAGATTTCTCTAAATCATACACATTATTTCAAAGACTTATTGGCTGGGAAATAAGTTAGGGTATTTCAAATGGCTTGTCTGCAATGAAAGGTGCTATGTAGGGAATCACAGAAAGGCGAGGGGAAAATATGTCAATATATACATTGCTATACGTAGAACTAAGCCTTAGGACAGCAACAATGTAGAGGACCTGACACTTAGAAACTTGCAAGTAAGCTGGAATCTTCAAAAGTTCAAATCTTTATAAGTAAAAAGATTTATTAAATGAATAACCAAGTGTTTTAATTGACACCAGAAGATCAAACAAATAAACCCTGAGAACATAGATAAAAGATAAATAAAGATATGAGCAGAACTTAATACAACAGCAAACGTATAAAATTGAGGTGATTTAGTAAGTCCAAAGAATATTCTTTGAAAAGATTGAAAAGACACACTTTGATTAAGGAAAACAAAAACATAAGTGAAGAATATACAGAAAGAATCAGGACAATGTTATAGCAGAGAATATATGAAATGCCAGTAAATTTGAACATTTCTGTAAAGGGGACCATTTCCTAGCTCCTAAAGTTTACCAAAACTGACACAAGAGGAAGTCATTTAAGGTCATCATGTCTGCCCTTGGTATTCTCGGAACGCCCTGGCCTCAGAATGCAGCAACTGTAGTCCATGGTAACCTGAGGAGATGGGGCGGGGCTGAGGCTGGTTGGAACACTGCCCTCACTGAGGGAGTGGGTGTGGCCAACTCTGCTGTGACTGAACAAAGGGAAGGGGAGCATGGGGCCGAGGGCAGGTCCGTCAGATCCCAGCAGGCCCTGTGGGGTGTCACAAGCATTTAGGCCCAGGCCAAAGGGCGCCTTCTTTGTCTGAACAGCAGCCCAAACTCTCACCTTTCCACTCAGGCCGCCCTCTTACTTGAAGTGTGTGTGGAACCTCTCCACGCAGTACACCTCGCTGCACAGCTAACCATAGGTCTGGGCATCGTAGCTTCCTGCCAGGTGACCGATGTTCGCAGGTAGATCGGTCCCTGGGACACACGCGGAGAGGCTCCTGCCCGGGCCACAGGCCACCCACTACCCCAGCCCCAGATTGGTGCCGCACAGCAGCCCTGTCTGAGTCCCCTCCCTCTAGAGGGAGTATTTAAACAACACTTCTAGAAAACGGAGTCCTCGCGCGCAACTCATTGGAGGGACACAAATTAATCTTTGCCGACTTTCTGCTGAAACTTAGGAGCATTCACACCTAAGCCTCTTACACGGTCAGCTGTTTAGCTAAACATGAGCTCATGATCTAAATTTACACAATAATGAAGAGATCAGCTACAAGGGGAGACAATCAGCAAAAACAATCAATACCAGAATTAGATTCCCAAGGCCATCCATCAGAAGTTGGAATAATCAGGTGCAACGCAGGATATATACATAAAACTGGAACTGAAACAAGAAACAAGGATGTTTTCAAAGTCTGGTAGGATCTCTAAAACATTATTAAAGTACATGTCATTGATAAAGCTAAATACTCAAAGGTTGTGTAATACAACAGATTAATCATTGAGAAGAGTGAAATTATGCTGTTTTGAAAACTATCGCAGGTCAGATTTGTGCTTAATTATATAAAAAGATTTCTATAAAACATACACATTATTTCAAAGACTTATTGGCTGTGAAATAAGTTAAGGGTATTTCAAATGGCTTGTCTGCAATGAAAGGTGCTTTGTAGGGAATCACAGAAAGTCGAGGGGAAAATATGTCAATATATACATTGCTATAGGTTGAACTAAGCCTTAAGACAGCAACAATATAGAGGACCTGACTTTTAGTAACTTACAAGTAAGATGGAATCTTCAAAAGTTTAAGTATTTATATGTAAAAATATTTATTAAAATGAATAACCAAGTATTTTAATTGACACCAGAAGATCAAACAAATAAACCCTGAGAACATAGATAAAAGATAAATAAAGATATGAGCAGAACTTAATACAACAGCAAACGTATAAAATTGGGGTGATTTAGTAAGTCCAAAGAATATTCTTTGAAAAGATTGAAAAGACACACTTTGATTAAGGAAAACAAAAACGTAAGTAAAGAATATAAAGAAAGAGTCAGGAGAAAGTTATAGCAGAGAATATATGAAATGCCAGTAAATTTGAACATTTCTGTAAAGGGGACCATTTCCTAGCTCCTAAAGTTTACCAAAACTGACACAAGAGGAAATCATTTAAGGTCATCATGTCTGCCCTTGTCATGCTCGGAACGCCCTGGCCTCAGAATGCAGCATCTGTAGTCCATGGTAACCTGCGGAGAGGGGGCGGGGATGAGCGAGGTTGGAACACTGCCCTCACTGAGGGAGTGGGTGTGGCCAGCTCTGCTGTGACTGAAAAAGTCCAGGGGAGCATGTGGCCGAGGGCAGGGCCCTCAGTGCCCGGCAGGCCCACTGGGGTGTCACAAGCTTTTACGCCCAGGCCAAAGGGCGCCTTCTTTGTCTGAACAGCTGCCCAAACACTCATCTTACCACTCAGGCCGCCCTCTTACTTGAAGTGTGTGTGGAACCTGTTCACGCAGTACACCTCGCTGCACAGCTAACCATAGGTCTGGGCATCGTAGATTCCTGCCAGGTGACCGAAGTTCGCAGGCAGATGGGTCCCAGGGACACACGTGGAGAGGCTCCTGCCTGGGCCACAGGCCGCCCACTACCCCAGCCCCAGATTGGGGGCCACACAGCAGCCCTGTCTGAGTCCTCTGCCTGTAGAGGGAGTATTGGACCAACACATCTAGAAAACGGGGTCCTCGCGGGCAACTCATTGGAGGGACACAAATAAATCTTTGCCGACTTTCTGCTGAAACTTTGCAGCGTTCACACCTAAGCCTCTTACAAGCTCAGCTGTTTAGCTAAACATGAGCTCGTGATCGAAATTTACACAATAATGAAGAGATCAGCTAAAAGAGGAGAAAATCAGCAAAAACAATCAATACCAGAATTAGATTCCCAAGGCCATCCATCAGATGTTGGAACAATCAGGTGCAAGGCAGGATATATACATAAAACTGGAACTGAAAGAAGAAACAAGGATGTTTTCAAAGTCTAGTACGATCTCTAAAACATTTTTAAAGTACATGTCATTGATAAAGCTAAATACTCAAAGGTTGTGTAATACAACAGATTAATCATTGAGAAGAGTGAAATTATGCTGTTTTGAAAACTATGCCAGGTCAGATTTTCTGCCTAATTATAAAAGAAGATTTATCTAAAACCTACACATTATTTCAAAGACTTATTGGCTGTGAAATAAGTTATGGGTATTTCAAATGGCTTGTCTGCAAAGAAAGGTGCTATGTAGGGAATCACAGAAAGTCGAGGGGAAAATATGTCAATATATACATTGCTATATGTTGAACTAAGCCTTAGGACAGCAACAATGTAGAGCACCTGACACTTAGAAATTTGCAAGTAAGCTAGAATCTTCAAAAGTTCAAATCTTTATAAGTAAAAAGATTTATTAAAATGAATAACCAAGTGTTTTAATTGACATCAGAAGATCAAACCAATAAACCCTGAGAACATAGATAAAAGATAAATAAAGATATGAGCAGAACTTAATACAACAGGAAAAGTATAAAATTAAGGTGATTTGGTAAGTCCAAAGAATATTCTTTGAAAAGATTGAAAAGACACACTTTGATTAAGGAAAACAAAAACATAAGTAAAGAATATACAGAAAGAGTCAGGACAATGTTATAGCAGAGAATATATGAAATGACAGTAAATTTGAACATTTCTGTAAAGGGGACCATTTCCTAGCTCCTAAAGTTTACCAAAACTGACACAAGAGGAAGTCATTTAAGGTCATCATGTCTGCCCTTGGCATTCTCAGAAAGCCCTGGCCTCAGAATGCAACAACTGTAGTCCATGGTAAACTGCGGAGAGGCGGCGGGGCTGAGGGAGGTTGGAACACTGCCCTCACTGAGGGACTGGGTGTGGCCATCTCTGCTGTGACTGAACAAAGGGCAGGGGAGCTTGGGGCCGAGGGCAGGGCCCTCAGAGCCCGGCAGGCCCAGTGGGGTGTCACAAGCATTTAGGCCCAGGCCAAAGGGCGCCTTCTTTGTCTGAACAGCTGCCCAAACTCTCACCTTTCCACTCAGGCCGCCCTCTTACTTGAAGTGTGTGTGGAACCAGTCCACGCAGTACACCTCGATGCAGAGCTAACCATAGGTCTGGGCATCGTAGCTTCCTGTCAGGTGACCGAAGTTCGCAGGTAGATGGGTCCCTGGGACACACGCGGAGAGGCTCCTGCCCGGGCCACAGGCCGCCCACTACCCCAGCCCCAGATTGAGGCCACAGAGCAGCCCTGTCTGAGTCCCCCCCCTCTAGAGGGAGTATTGGACCAACATTTCTAGAAAACGGAGTCCTCGCGGGCAACTCATTGGAGGGACACAAATAAATCTTTGCCGACTTTCTGCTGAAACTTAGGAGCATTCACACCTAAGCCTCTTACAAGGTCATCTGTTTAGCTAAACATGAGCTCATGATCTAAATTTACACAATAATGAAGAGATCAGCTAAAAGGGGAGACAATCCGCAAAAACAATCAATACCAGAATTAGATTTCCAAGGCCATCCATCAGATGTTGGAATAATCAGGTGCAAGGCAGGATATATACATAAAACTGGAACTGAAATAAGAAACCAGGATGTTTTCAAAGTCTGGTAGGATCTCTAAAACATTTTTAAAGTACATGTCATTGATAAAGCTAAATACTCAAAGTTTGTGTAATACAACAGATTAATCATTGAGAAGAGTGAAATTATGCTGTTTTGAAAACTATGGCAGGTCAGATTTTCTGCCTAATTATATAAGAAGATTTATCTAAAACCTACACATTATTTCAAAGACTTATTGGCTGTGAAATAAGTTATGGGTATTTCAAATGGCTTGTCTGCAATGAAAGGTGCTATGTAGGGAATCACAGAAAGTCGAGGGGAAAATATGTCAATATATACATTGCTATAGGTTGAACTAAGCCTTAGGACAGCAACAATGTAGAGGACCATACCCTTAGAAGCTTACAAGTAAGCTGGAATCTTCAAAAGTTCCAATATTTATAAGTAAAAAGATTTATTAAAATGAATAACCAAGTGTTTTAATTGACATAAGAAGATCAAACCAATAAACCCTGAGAACATAGATAAAAGATAAATAAAGATATGAGCAGAACTTAATACAACAGCAAACGTATAAAATTGAGGTGATTTAGTAAGTCCAAAGAATATTCTTTGAAAAGATTGAGAAGACACACTTTGATTAAGGAAAACAAAAACGTAAGTAAAGAATATCCAGAAAGAGACAGGACAAAGTTATAGCAGAGAATATATGAAATGCCAGTAAATTTGAATATTTCTGTAAAGGGGACCATTTCCTAGCTCCTAAAGTTTACCAAAACTGACACAAGAGGAAATCATTTAAGGTCATCAGGTCTTCCCTTGGCATTCTCGGAACGCCCTGGCCTCAGAATTCAGCATCTGTAGTCCATGGTAACCTGCGGAGAAGGGGCGGGGCTGAGTGTGGTTGGAACACTGCCCTCACTGAGGGAGTGGGTGTGGCCATCTCTGCTGTGACTGAACAATGGCAGGGGAGCATGGGTCCCAGGGAAGGGCCCTCAGAGCCCAGCAGGCCCAGTGTGGTGTCACAAGCATTTAGGCCCAGACCAAAGGGCGCCTTCTTTGTCTGAAGAGCTGCCCAAACTCTCACCTTTCCACTCAGGCCGCCCTCTTACTTGAAGTGTGTTTGGAAGCTGTCCGCGCAGTACACTTCGCTACACAGCTAACCATAGGTCTGGGCATCGTAGCTTCCTGACAGGTGACCGAAGTTCGCAGGCATATGAGTCCCTGGGACACACGTGGAGAGGCTCCTGCCCGGGCCACAGGCCGCCCAATGCCCCAGCCCCAGATTGAGGCCACAGAGCAGCCCTGTCTGAGTCCCCCCCCTCTAGAGGGAGTATTGGACCAACATTTCTAGAAAACGGAGTCCTCGCGGGCAACTCATTGGAGGGACACAAATAAATCTTTGCCGACTTTCTGCTGAAACTTAGGAGCATTCACACCTATGCCTCTTACAAGGTCATCTGTTTAGCTAAACATGAGCTCATGATCTAAATTTACACAATAATGAAGAGATCAGCTAAAAGGGGAGACAATCCGCAAAAACAATCAATACCAGAATTAGATTTCCAAGGCCATCCATCAGATGTTGGAATAATCAGGTGCAAGGCAGGATATATACATAAAACTGGAACTGAAATAAGAAACCAGGATGTTTTCAAAGTCTGGTAGGATCTCTAAAACATTTTTAAAGTACATGTCATTGATAAAGCTAAATACTCAAAGTTTGTGTAATACAACAGATTAATCATTGAGAAGAGTGAAATTATGCTGTTTTGAAAACTATGGCAGGTCAGATTTTCTGCCTAATTATATAAGAAGATTTATCTAAAACATACACATTATTTCAAAGAGTTATTGGCTGTGAAATAACTTAAGGGTATTTCAAATGGCTTGTCTGCAATGAAAGGTGCTATGTAGGGAATCACAGAAAGTCGAGGGGAAAATATGTCAATATATACATTGCTATAGGTTGAACTAAGCCTTAGGACAGCAACAATGTAGAGGACCATACCCTTAGAAGCTTACAAGTAAGCTGGAATCTTCAAAAGTTCCAATATTTATAAGTAAAAAGATTTATTAAAATGAATAACCAAGTGTTTTAATTGACATAAGAAGATCAAACCAATAAACCCTGAGAACATAGATAAAAGATAAATAAAGATATGAGCAGAACTTAATACAACAGCAAACGTATAAAATTGAGGTGATTTAGTAAGTCCAAAGAATATTCTTTGAAAAGATTGAGAAGACACACTTTGATTAAGGAAAACAAAAACGTAAGTAAAGAATATCCAGAAAGAGACAGGACAAAGTTATAGCAGAGAATATATGAAATGCCAGTAAATTTGAATATTTCTGTAAAGGGGACCATTTCCTAGCTCCTAAAGTTTACCAAAACTGACACAAGAGGAAATCATTTAAGGTCATCAGGTCTTCCCTTGGCATTCTCGGAACGCCCTGGCCTCAGAATTCAGCATCTGTAGTCCATGGTAACCTGCGGAGAGGGGGCGGGGCTGAGTGTGGTTGGAACACTGCCCTCACTGAGGGAGTGGGTGTGGCCATCTCTGCTGTGACTGAACAATGGCAGGGGAGCATGGGTCCCAGGGAAGGGCCCTCAGAGCCCAGCAGGCCCAGTGTGGTGTCACAAGCATTTAGGCCCAGACCAAAGGGCGCCTTCTTTGTCTGAAGAGCTGCCCAAACTCTCACCTTTCCACTCAGGCCGCCCTCTTACTTGAAGTGTGTTTGGAAGCTGTCCGCGCAGTACACTTCGCTACACAGCTAACCATAGGTCTGGGCATCGTAGCTTCCTGGCAGGTGACCGAAGTTCGCAGGCATATGAGTCCCTGGGACACACGTGGAGAGGCTCCTGCCCGGGCCACAGGCCGCCCACTGCCCCAGCCCCAGATCAGGGGCCGCAAAGCAGCCCTGTCTGAGTCCCCTGCCTCTGGAGGGAGTATTGTACCAACACTTCTAGAAATAGGTGTCGTCGCGGGCAACTCATTGGAGGGACACAAATAAATCTTTGCCGACTTTCTGCTGAAACTTAGGAGCGTTCACACCTAAGCCTCTTACAAGGTCAGCTGTTTAGCTAAACATGAGCTCATGATCTAAATTTACACAATAATGAAGAGATCAGCTACAAGGGGAGACAATCAGCAAAAACAATCAATACCAGAATTAGATTCCCAAGGCCATCCATCAGATGTTGGAATAATCAGGTGCAAGGCAGGATATATACATAAAACTGGAACTGAAACAAGAAACAAGGATGTTTTCAAAGTCTGGTACGATCTCTAAAACATTTTTAAAGTACATGTCATTGATAAAGCTAAATACTCAAAGGTTGTGTAATCCAACAGATTAATCATTGAGAAGAGTGAAATTATGCTGTTTTGAAAACTATGCCAGGTCAGATTTTCTGCCTAATTATATAAGAAGATTTATCTAAAACATACACATTATTTCAAAGACTTATTGGCTGTGAAATAAGTTAACGGTATTTCAAATGGCTTGTCTGCAATGAAAGGTGCTATGTAGGGAATCACAGAAAGTCGAGGGGAAAATCTGTCAATATATACATTGCTATAGGTGAACTAAGCCTTAGGACAGCAACAATGTAGAGGACCTGACCCTTAGAAGCTTACAAGTAAGCTGGAATCTTCAAAAGTTACAATTTTTATAAGTAAAAATATTTATTAAAATGAATAACCAAGTGTTTTAATTGACATCAGAAGATCAAACCAATATACCCTGAGAACATAGATAAAAGAAAAATAAAGATATGAGCAGAACTTAATACAACAGCAAACATATAAAATTGAGGTGATTTAGTAAGTCCAAAGAATATTCTTTGAAAAGATTTAAAAGACACACTTTGAGTAAGGAAAACAAAAACATAAGTAAAGAATATATAGAAAGAGTCAGGACAATGTTATAGCAAAGAATATATGTAATGCCAGTAAATTTGAATATTTCTGTAAAGGGGACCATTTCCTAGCTCCTAAAGTTTACCAAAACTGAGACAAGAGGAAATCATTTAAGGTCCTCATGCCTGCCCTTGTCATTCTGAGAACGCCCTGGCCTCAGAATGCAGCATCTGTAGTCCATGGTAACCTGCGGAGGTGGGGCGGGGCTGAGGGAGTTTGGAACACTGCCCTCACTGAGGGAGTGGGTGTGGCCATCTCTGCTGTGACTGAACAAAGTGCAGGGGAGCAGGGGTCCCAGGGAAGGGCACTCAGAGCCCAGCAGGCCCAGTGTGGTTTCAAACACATTTAGGCCCAGGCCAAAGGGTGCCTTCTTTGCCTGAACAGCTGCCCAAACTCTCACCTTTCCACTCAGGCCACCCTCTTTCTTGAAGTGCGTGTGGAAGCTGTCCCCTCAGTACACCTCGCTGCACAGCTAACCATAGGACTGGGCATCGTAGCTTCCTGCCAGGTGACCGAAGTTCGCAGGAAGATGGGTCCCTGGGACACACACGGAGAGGCTCCTGCCGGGGCAACAGGCCGCCCACTGCCCCAGCCCCAGTTCAGCGGCCGAAAATCAGCCCTGTCTGAGTCTCCTGCCTCTAGAAGGAGTATTGGACTAAGACTTCTAGAAAATGGGGTCCTCACGGGCAACTCATTGGAGGGACAGGAATAAATCTTTGCCGACTTTCTGCTGAAACTTAGGAGCGTTCACACCAAAGCCTCTTACAAGGTCAGCTCTTTAGCTAAACATGAGCTCATTATCGAAATTTACACAATAATGAAGTGATCAGCTACAAGGGGAGACAATCAGCAAAAACAATCAATACCAGAATTAGATTCCCAAGGCCATCCATCAGATGTTGGAATAATCAGGTGCAAGGCAGGATATATACATAACACTGGAACTGAAACAAGAAACAAGGGTGTTTTCAAATTCTGGTACGATCTCTAAAACATTTTTAAAGTACATGTCATTGATAAAGCTAAATACTCAAAGGTTGTGTAATACAACAGATTAATCATTGAGAAGAGTGAAATTATGCTGTTTTGAAAATTATGGCAGGTGAGATTTTCTTCCTAATTATATAAGAAGATTTCTCTAAAACATACACATTATTTCAAAGACTTATTGGCTGTGAAATAAGTTAGGGTATTTCAAATGGCTTGTCTGCAATGAAAGGTGCTATGTAGGGAATCACAGAAAGTCGAGGGGAAAATATGTCAATATATACATTGCTATAGGTTGAACTAAGCCTTAGGACAGCAACAATGTAGAGGACCTGACCCTTAGAAGCTTACAAGTAAGCTGGAATCTTCAAAAGTTCCAATATTTATAAGTAAAAAGATTTATTAAAATGAATAACCAAGTGTTTTAATTGACATCAGAAGATCAAACCAATAAACCCTGAGAACATAGATAAAAGATAAATAAAGATATGAGCAGAACTTAATACAACAGCAAACGTATAAAATTGAGGTGATTTAGTAAGTCCAAAGAATATTCTTTGAAAAGATTGAGAAGACACACTTTGATTAAGGAAAACAAAAACGTAAGTAAAGAATATCCAGAAAGAGACAGGACAAAGTTATAGCAGAGAATATATGAAATGCCAGTAAATTTGAATATTTCTGTAAAGGGGACCATTTCCTAGCTCCTAAAGTTTACCAAAACTGACACAAGAGGAAATCATTTAAGGTCATCAGGTCTTCCCTTGGCATTCTCGGAACGCCCTGGCCTCAGAATTCAGCATCTGTAGTCCATGGTAACCTGCGGAGAGGGGGCGGGGCTGAGTGTGGTTGGAACACTGCCCTCACTGAGGGAGTGGGTGTGGCCATCTCTGCTGTGACTGAACAATGGCAGGGGAGCATGGGTCCCAGGGAAGGGCCCTCAGAGCCCAGCAGGCCCAGTGTGGTGTCACAAGCATTTAGGCCCAGACCAAAGGGCGCCTTCTTTGTCTGAAGAGCTGCCCAAACTCTCACCTTTCCACTCAGGCCGCCCTCTTACTTGAAGTGTGTTTGGAAGCTGTCCGCGCAGTACACTTCGCTACACAGCTAACCATAGGTCTGGGCATCGTAGCTTCCTGGCAGGTGACCGAAGTTCGCAGGCATATGAGTCCCTGGGACACACGTGGAGAGGCTCCTGCCCGGGCCACAGGCCGCCCACTGCCCCAGCCCCAGATCAGGGGCCGCAAAGCAGCCCTGTCTGAGTCCCCTGCCTCTGGAGGGAGTATTGTACCAACACTTCTAGAAATAGGTGTCGTCGCGGGCAACTCATTGGAGGGACACAAATAAATCTTTGCCGACTTTCTGCTGAAACTTAGGAGCGTTCACACCTAAGCCTCTTACAAGGTCAGCTGTTTAGCTAAACATGAGCTCATGATCTAAATTTACACAATAATGAAGAGATCAGCTACAAGGGGAGACAATCAGCAAAAACAATCAATACCAGAATTAGATTCCCAAGGCCATCCATCAGATGGTGGAATAATCAGGTGCAAGGCAGGATATATACATAACACTGGAACTGAAACAAGAAACAAGGATGTTTTGAAAGTCTGGTACGATCTCTAAAACATTTTTAAAGTACATGTCATTGATAAAGCTAAATACTCAAAGGTTGTGTAATCCAACAGATTAATCATTGAGAAGAGTGAAATTATGCTGTTTTGAAAACTATGCCAGGTCAGATTTTCTGCCTAATTATATAAGAAGATTTATCTAAAACATACACATTATTTCAAAGACTTATTGGCTGTGAAATAAGTTAACGGTATTTCAAATGGCTTGTCTGCAATGAAAGGTGCTATGTAGGGAATCACAGAAAGTCGAGGGGAAAATGTGTCAATATATACATTGCTATAGGTGAACTAAGCCTTAGGACAGCAACAATGTAGAGGACCTGACCCTTAGAAGCTTACAAGTAAGCTGGAATCTTCAAAAGTTACAATTTTTATAAGTAAAAATATTTATTAAAATGAATAACCAAGTGTTTTAATTGACATCAGAAGATCAAACCAATATACCCTGAGAACATAGATAAAAGAAAAATAAAGATATGAGCAGAACTTAATACAACAGCAAACGTATAAAATTGAGGTGATTTAGTAAGTCCAAAGAATATTCTTTGAAAAGATTTAAAAGACACACTTTGAGTAAGGAAAACAAAAACATAAGTAAAGAATATATAGAAAGAGTCAGGACAATGTTATAGCAAAGAATATATGAAATGCCAGTAAATTTGAATATTTCTGTAAAGGGGACCATTTCCTAGCTCCTAAAGTTTACCAAAACTGAGACAAGAGGAAATCATTTAAGGTCCTCATGCCTGCCCTTGTCATTCTGAGAACAACCTGGCCTCAGAATGCAGCATCTGTAGTCCATGGTAACCTGCGGAGGTGGGGTGGGGCTGAGGGAGTTTGGAACACTCCCCTCACTGAGGGAGTGGGTGTGGCCATCTCTGCTGTGACTGAACAAATTGCAGGGGAGCAGGGGTCCCAGGGAAGGGCACTCAGAGCCCAGCAGGCCCAGTGTGGTTTCAAACACATTTAGGCCCAGGCCAAAGGGTGCCTTCTTTGCCTGAACAACTGCCCAAACTCTCACCTTTCCACTCAGGCCACCCTCTTTCTTGAAGTGCGTGTGGAAGCTGTCCCCTCAGTACACCTCGCTGCACAGCTAACCATAGGACTGGGCATCGTAGCTTCCTGCCAGGTGACCGAAGTTCGCAGGAAGATGGGTCCCTGGGACACACACGGAGAGGCTCCTGCCGGGGCCACAGGCCGCCCACTGCCCCAGCCCCAGTTCAGCGGCCGAAAATCAGCCCTGTCTGAGTCTCCTGCCTCTAGAAGGAGTATTGGACCAACACTTCTAGAAAATGGGGTCCTCACGGGCAACTCATTGGAGGAACAGAAATAAATCTTTGCCGACTTTCTGCTGAAACTTAGGAGCGTTCACACCAAAGCCTCTTACAAGGTCAGCTCTTTAGCTAAACATGAGCTCATTATCGAAATTTACACAATGATGAAGTGATCAGCTACAAGGGGAGACAATCAGCAAAAACAATCAATACCAGAATTAGATTCCCAAGGCCATCCATCAGATGTTGGAATAATCAGGTGCAAGGCAGGATATATACATAACACTGGAACTGAAACAAGAAACATGGGTGTTTTCAAATTCTGGTACGATCTCTAAAACATTTTTAAAGTACATGTCATTGATAAAGCTAAATACTCAAAGGTTGTGTAATACAACAGA
This sequence comes from Mesoplodon densirostris, assembly GCF_025265405.1. NCBI lineage: Eukaryota > Metazoa > Chordata > Mammalia > Artiodactyla > Ziphiidae > Mesoplodon > Mesoplodon densirostris. Next base: position 91,752,420 of record NC_082666.1, read on the forward strand.
TTAATCATTGAGAAGAGTGAAATTATGCTGTTTTGAAAATTATGGCAGGTGAGATTTTCTTCCTAATTATATAAGAAGATTTCTCTAAAACATACACACTATTTCAAAGACTTATTGGCTGTGAAATAAGTTAGGGTATTTCAAATGGCTTGTCTGCAATGAAAGGTGCTATGTAGGGAATCACAGAAAGTCGAGGGGAAAATATGTCAATATATACATTGCTATAGGTTGAACTAAGCCTTAGGACAGCAACAATGTAGAGGACCTGACCCTTAGAAGCTTACAAGTAAGCTGGAATCTTCAAAAGTTCCAATATTTATAAGTAAAAAGATTTATTAAAATGAATAACCAAGTGTTTTAATTGACATCAGAAGATCAAACCAATAAACCCTGAGAACATAGATAAAAGATAAATAAAGATATGAGCAGAACTTAATACAACAGCAAACGTATAAAATTGAGGTGATTTAATAAGTCCAAAGAATATTCTTTGAAAAGATTGAGAAGACACACTTTGATTAAGGAAAACAAAAACGTAAGTAAAGAATATCCAGAAAGAGACAGGACAAAGTTATAGCAGAGAATATATGAAATGCCAGTAAATTTGAATATTTCTTTAAAGGGGACCATTTCCTAGCTCCTAAAGTTTACCAAAACTGACACAAGAGGAAATCATTTAAGGTCATCAGGTCTTCCCTTGGCATTCTCGGAACGCCCTGGCCTCAGAATTCAGCATCTGTAGTCCATGGTAACCTGCGGAGAGGGGGCGGGGCTGAGTGTGGTTGGAACACTGCCCTCACTGAGGGAGTGGGTGTGGCCATCTCTGCTGTGACTGAACAATGGCAGGGGAGCATGGGTCCCAGGGAAGGGCCCTCAGAGCCCAGCAGGCCCAGTGTGGTGTCACAAGCATTTAGGCCCAGACCAAAGGGCGCCTTCTTTGTCTGAAGAGCTGCCCAAACTCTCACCTTTCCACTCAGGCCGCCCTCTTACTTGAAGTGTGTTTGGAAGCTGTCCGCGCAGTACACTTCGCTACACAGCTAACCATAGGTCTGGGCATCGTAGCTTCCTGGCAGGTGACCGAAGTTCGCAGGCATATGAGTCCCTGGGACACACGTGGAGAGGCTCCTGCCCGGGCCACAGGCCGCCCACTGCCCCAGCCCCAGATCAGGGGCCGCAAAGCAGCCCTGTCTGAGTCCCCTGCCTCTGGAGGGAGTATTGTACCAACACTTCTAGAAATAGGTGTCGTCGCGGGCAACTCATTGGAGGGACACAAATAAATCTTTGCCGACTTTCTGCTGAAACTTAGGAGCGTTCACACCTAAGCCTCTTACAAGGTCAGCTGTTTAGCTAAACATGAGCTCATGATCTAAATTTACACAATAATGAAGAGATCAGCTACAAGGGGAGACAATCATCAAAAACAATCAATACCAGAATTAGATTCCCAAGGCCATCCATCAGATGGTGGAATAATCAGGTGCAAGGCAGGATATATACATAACACTGGAACTGAAACAAGAAACAAGGATGTTTTGAAAGTCTGGTACGATCTCTAAAACATTTTTAAAGTACATGTCATTGATAAAGCTAAATACTCAAAGGTTGTGTAATCCAACAGATTAATCATTGAGAAGAGTGAAATTATGCTGTTTTGAAAACTATGCCAGGTCAGATTTTCTGCCTAATTATATAAGAAGATTTATCTAAAACATACACATTATTTCAAAGACTTATTGGCTGTGAAATAAGTTAACGGTATTTCAAATGGCTTGTCTGCAATGAAAGGTGCTATGTAGGGAATCACAGAAAGTCGAGGGGAAAATGTGTCAATATATACATTGCTATAGGTGAACTAAGCCTTAGGACAGCAACAATGTAGAGGACCTGACCCTTAGAAGCTTACAAGTAAGCTGGAATCTTCAAAAGTTACAATTTTTATAAGTAAAAATATTTATTAAAATGAATAACCAAGTGTTTTAATTGACATCAGAAGATCAAACCAATATACCCTGAGAACATAGATAAAAGAAAAATAAAGATATGAGCAGAATTTAATACAACAGCAAACGTATAAAATTGAGGTGATTTAGTAAGTCCAAAGAATATTCTTTGAAAAGATTTAAAAGACACACTTTGAGTAAGGAAAACAAAAACATAAGTAAAGAATATATAGAAAGAGTCAGGACAATGTTATAGCAAAGAATATATGAAATGCCAGTAAATTTGAATATTTCTGTAAAGGGGACCATTTCCTAGCTCCTAAAGTTTACCAAAACTGAGACAAGAGGAAATCATTTAAGGTCCTCATGCCTGCCCTTGTCATTCTGAGAACAACCTGGCCTCAGAATGCAGCATCTGTAGTCCATGGTAACCTGCGGAGGTGGGGCGGGGCTGAGGGAGTTTGGAACACTCCCCTCACTGAGGGAGTGGGTGTGGCCATCTCTGCTGTGACTGAACAAAGTGCAGGGGAGCAGGGGTCCCCGGGAAGGGCACTCAGAGCCCAGCAGGCCCAGTGTGGTTTCAAACACATTTAGGCCCAGGCCAAAGGGTGCCTTCTTTGCCTGAACAGCTGCCCAAACTCTCACCTTTCCACTCAGGCCACCCTCTTTCTTGAAGTGCGTGTGGAAGCTGTCCCCTCAGTACACCTCGCTGCACAGCTAACCATAGGACTGGGCATCGTAGCTTCCTGCCAGGTGACCGAAGTTCGCAGGAAGATGGGTCCCTGGGACACACACGGAGAGGCTCCTGCTGGGGCCACAGGCCGCCCACTGCCCCAGCCCCAGTTCAGCGGCCGAAAATCAGCCCTGTCTGAGTCTCCTGCCTCTAGAAGGAGTATTGGACCAACACTTCTAGAAAATGGGGTCCTCACGGGCAACTCATTGGAGGGACAGAAATAAATCTTTGCCGACTTTCTGCTGAAACTTAGGAGCGTTCACACCAAAGCCTCTTACAAGGTCAGCTCTTTAGCTAAACATGAGCTCATTATCGAAATTTACACAATGATGAAGTGATCAGCTACAAGGGGAGACAATCAGCAAAAACAATCAATACCAGAATTAGATTCCCAAGGCCATCCATCAGATGTTGGAATAATCAGGTGCAAGGCAGGATATATACATAACACTGGAACTGAAACAAGAAACATGGGTGTTTTCAAATTCTGGTACGATCTCTAAAACATTTTTAAAGTACATGTCATTGATAAAGCTAAATACTCAAAGGTTGTGTAATACAACAGATTAATCATTGAGAAGAGTGAAATTATGCTGTTTTGAAAATTATGGCAGGTGAGATTTTCTTCCTAATTATATAAGAAGATTTCTCTAAAACATACACACTATTTCAAAGACTTATTGGCTGTGAAATAAGTTAGGGTATTTCAAATGGCTTGTCTGCAATGAAAGGTGCTATGTAGGGAATCACAGAAAGTCGAGGGGAAAATATGTCAATATATACATTGCTATAGGTTGAACTAAGCCTTAGGACAGCAACAATGTAGAGGACCTGACCCTTAGAAGCTTACAAGTAAGCTGGAATCTTCAAAAGTTCCAATATTTATAAGTAAAAAGATTTATTAAAATGAATAACCAAGTGTTTTAATTGACATCAGAAGATCAAACCAATAAACCCTGAGAACATAGATAAAAGATAAATAAAGATATGAGCAGAACTTAATACAACAGCAAACGTATAAAATTGAGGTGATTTAGTAAGTCCAAAGAATATTCTTTGAAAAGATTGAGAAGACACACTTTGATTAAGGAAAACAAAAACGTAAGTAAAGAATATCCAGAAAGAGACAGGACAAAGTTATAGCAGAGAATATATGAAATGCCAGTAAATTTGAATATTTCTTTAAAGGGGACCATTTCCTAGGTCCTAAAGTTTACCAAAACTGACACAAGAGGAAATCATTTAAGGTCATCAGGTCTTCCCTTGGCATTCTCGGAACGCCCTGGCCTCAGAATTCAGCATCTGTAGTCCATGGTAACCTGCGGAGAGGGGGCGGGGCTGAGTGTGGTTGGAACACTGCCCTCACTGAGGGAGTGGGTGTGGCCATCTCTGCTGTGACTGAACAATGGCAGGGGAGCATGGGTCCCAGGGAAGGGCCCTCAGAGCCCAGCAGGCCCAGTGTGGTGTCACAAGCATTTAGGCCCAGACCAAAGGGCGCCTTCTTTGTCTGAAGAGCTGCCCAAACTCTCACCTTTCCACTCAGGCCGCCCTCTTACTTGAAGTGTGTTTGGAAGCTGTCCGTGCAGTACACTTCGCTACACAGCTAACCATAGGTCTGGGCATCGTAGCTTCCTGGCAGGTGACCGAAGTTCGCAGGCATATGAGTCCCTGGGACACACGTGGAGAGGCTCCTGCCCGGGCCACAGGCCGCCCACTGCCCCAGCCCCAGATCAGGGGCCGCAAAGCAGCCCTGTCTGAGTCCCCTGCCTCTGGAGGGAGTATTGTACCAACACTTCTAGAAATAGGTGTCGTCGCGGGCAACTCATTGGAGGGACACAAATAAATCTTTGCCGACTTTCTGCTGAAACTTAGGAGCGTTCACACCTAAGCCTCTTACAAGGTCAGCTGTTTAGCTAAACATGAGCTCATGATCTAAATTTACACAATAATGAAGAGATCAGCTACAAGGGGAGACAATCAGCAAAAACAATCAATACCAGAATTAGATTCCCAAGGCCATCCATCAGATGGTGGAATAATCAGGTGCAAGGCAGGATATATACATAACACTGGAACTGAAACAAGAAACAAGGATGTTTTGAAAGTCTGGTACGATCTCTAAAACATTTTTAAAGTACATGTCATTGATAAAGCTAAATACTCAAAGGTTGTGTAATCCAACAGATTAATCATTGAGAAGAGTGAAATTATGCTGTTTTGAAAACTATGCCAGGTCAGATTTTCTGCCTAATTATATAAGAAGATTTATCTAAAACATACACATTATATCAAAGACTTATTGGCTGTGAAATAAGTTAACGGTATTTCAAATGGCTTGTCTGCAATGAAAGGTGCTATGTAGGGAATCACAGAAAGTCGAGGGGAAAATGTGTCAATATATACATTGCTATAGGTGAACTAAGCCTTAGGACAGCAACAATGTAGAGGACCTGACCCTTAGAAGCTTACAAGTAAGCTGGAATCTTCAAAAGTTACAATTTTTATAAGTAAAAATATTTATTAAAATGAATAACCAAGTGTTTTAATTGACATCAGAAGATCAAACCAATATACCCTGAGAACATAGATAAAAGAAAAATAAAGATATGAGCAGAACTTAATACAACAGCAAACGTATAAAATTGAGGTGATTTAGTAAGTCCAAAGAATATTCTTTGAAAAGATTTAAAAGACACACTTTGAGTAAGGAAAACAAAAACATAAGTAAAGAATATATAGAAAGAGTCAGGACAATGTTATAGCAAAGAATATATGAAATGCCAGTAAATTTGAATATTTCTGTAAAGGGGACCATTTCCTAGCTCCTAAAGTTTACCAAAACTGAGACAAGAGGAAATCATTTAAGGTCCTCATGCCTGCCCTTGTCATTCTGAGAACAACCTGGCCTCAGAATGCAGCATCTGTAGTCCATGGTAACCTGCGGAGGTGGGGCGGGGCTGAGGGAGTTTGGAACACTCCCCTCACTGAGGGAGTGGGTGTGGCCATCTCTGCTGTGACTGAACAAAGTGCAGGGGAGCAGGGGTCCCAGGGAAGGGCACTCAGAGCCCAGCAGGCCCAGTGTGGTTTCAAACACATTTAGGCCCAGGCCAAAGGGTGCCTTCTTTGCCTGAACAGCTGCCCAAACTCTCACCTTTCCACTCAGGCCACCCTCTTTCTTGAAGTGCGTGTGGAAGCTGTCCCCTCAGTACACCTCGCTGCACAGCTAACCATAGGACTGGGCATCGTAGCTTCCTGCCAGGTGACCGAAGTTCGCAGGAAGATGGGTCCCTGGGACACACACGGAGAGGCTCCTGCCGGGGCCACAGGCCGCCCACTGCCCCAGCCCCAGTTCAGCGGCCGAAAATCAGCCCTGTCTGAGTCTCCTGCCTCTAGAAGGAGTATTGGACCAACACTTCTAGAAAATGGGGTCCTCACGGGCAACTCATTGGAGGGACAGAAATAAATCTTTGCCGACTTTCTGCTGAAACTTAGGAGCGTTCACACCAAAGCCTCTTACAAGGTCAGCTCTTTAGCTAAACATGAGCTCATTATCGAAATTTACACAATGATGAAGTGATCAGCTACAAGGGGAGACAATCAGCAAAAACAATCAATACCAGAATTAGATTCCCAAGGCCATCCATCAGATGTTGGAATAATCAGGTGCAAGGCAGGATATATACATAACACTGGAACTGAAACAAGAAACATGGGTGTTTTCAAATTCTGGTACGATCTCTAAAATATTTTTAAAGTACATGTCATTGATAAAGCTAAATACTCAAAGGTTGTGTAATACAACAGATTAATCATTGAGAAGAGTGAAATTATGCTGTTTTGAAAATTATGGCAGGTGAGATTTTCTTCCTAATTATATAAGAAGATTTCTCTAAAACATACACACTATTTCAAAGACTTATTGGCTGTGAAATAAGTTAGGGTATTTCAAATGGCTTGTCTGCAATGAAAGGTGCTATGTAGGGAATCACAGAAAGTCGAGGGGAAAATATGTCAATATATACATTGCTATAGGTTGAACTAAGCCTTAGGACAGCAACAATGTAGAGGACCTGACCCTTAGAAGCTTACAAGTAAGCTGGAATCTTCAAAAGTTACAATATTTATAAGTAAAAAGATTTATTAAAATGAATAACCAAGTGTTTTAATTGACATCAGAAGATCAAACCAATAAACCCTGAGAACATAGATAAAAGATAAATAAAGATATGAGCAGAACTTAATACAACAGCAAACGTATAAAATTGAGGTGATTTAGTAAGTCCAAAGAATATTCTTTGAAAAGATTGAGAAGACACACTTTGATTAAGGAAAACAAAAACGTAAGTAAAGAATATCCAGAAAGAGACAGGACAAAGTTATAGCAGAGAATATATGAAATGCCAGTAAATTTGAATATTTCTTTAAAGGGGACCATTTCCTAGCTCCTAAAGTTTACCAAAACTGACACAAGAGGAAATCATTTAAGGTCATCAGGTCTTCCCTTGGCATTCTCGGAACGCCCTGGCCTCAGAATTCAGCATCTGTAGTCCATGGTAACCTGCGGAGAGGGGGCGGGGCTGAGTGTGGTTGGAACACTGCCCTCACTGAGGGAGTGGGTGTGGCCATCTCTGCTGTGACTGAACAATGGCAGGGGAGCATGGGTCCCAGGGAAGGGCCCTCAGAGCCCAGCAGGCCCAGTGTGGTGTCACAAGCATTTAGGCCCAGACCAAAGGGCGCCTTCTTTGTCTGAAGAGCTGCCCAAACTCTCACCTTTCCACTCAGGCCGCCCTCTTACTTGAAGTGTGTTTGGAAGCTGTCCGTGCAGTACACTTCGCTACACAGCTAACCATAGGTCTGGGCATCGTAGCTTCCTGGCAGGTGACCGAAGTTCGCAGGCATATGAGTCCCTGGGACACACGTGGAGAGGCTCCTGCCCGGGCCACAGGCCGCCCACTGCCCCAGCCCCAGATCAGGGGCCGCAAAGCAGCCCTGTCTGAGTCCCCTGCCTCTGGAGGGAGTATTGTACCAACACTTCTAGAAATAGGTGTCGTCGCGGGCAACTCATTGGAGGGACACAAATAAATCTTTGCCGACTTTCTGCTGAAACTTAGGAGCGTTCACACCTAAGCCTCTTACAAGGTCAGCTGTTTAGCTAAACATGAGCTCATGATCTAAATTTACACAATAATGAAGAGATCAGCTACAAGGGGAGACAATCAGCAAAAACAATCAATACCAGAATTAGATTCCCAAGGCCATCCATCAGATGGTGGAATAATCAGGTGCAAGGCAGGATATATACATAACACTGGAACTGAAACAAGAAACAAGGATGTTTTGAAAGTCTGGTACGATCTCTAAAACATTTTTAAAGTACATGTCATTGATAAAGCTAAATACTCAAAGGTTGTGTAATCCAACAGATTAATCATTGAGAAGAGTGAAATTATGCTGTTTTGAAAACTATGCCAGGTCAGATTTTCTGCCTAATTATATAAGAAGATTTATCTAAAACATACACATTATTTCAAAGACTTATTGGCTGTGAAATAAGTTAACGGTATTTCAAATGGCTTGTCTGCAATGAAAGGTGCTATGTAGGGAATCACAGAAAGTCGAGGGGAAAATGTGTCAATATATACATTGCTATAGGTGAACTAAGCCTTAGGACAGCAACAATGTAGAGGACCTGACCCTTAGAAGCTTACAAGTAAGCTGGAATCTTCAAAAGTTACAATTTTTATAAGTAAAAATATTTATTAAAATGAATAACCAAGTGTTTTAATTGACATCAGAAGATCAAACCAATATACCCTGAGAACATAGATAAAAGAAAAATAAAGATATGAGCAGAACTTAATACAACAGCAAACGTATAAAATTGAGGTGATTTAGTAAGTCCAAAGAATATTCTTTGAAAAGATTTAAAAGACACACTTTGAGTAAGGAAAACAAAAACATAAGTAAAGAATATATAGAAAGAGTCAGGACAATGTTATAGCAAAGAATATATGAAATGCCAGTAAATTTGAATATTTCTGTAAAGGGGACCATTTCCTAGCTCCTAAAGTTTACCAAAACTGAGACAAGAGGAAATCATTTAAGGTCCTCATGCCTGCCCTTGTCATTCTGAGAACAACCTGGCCTCAGAATGCAGCATCTGTAGTCCATGGTAACCTGCGGAGGTGGGGCGGGGCTGAGGGAGTTTGGAACACTCCCCTCACTGAGGGAGTGGGTGTGGCCATCTCTGCTGTGACTGAACAAAGTGCAGGGGAGCAGGGGTCCCAGGGAAGGGCACTCAGAGCCCAGCAGGCCCAGTGTGGTTTCAAACACATTTAGGCCCAGGCCAAAGGGTGCCTTCTTTGCCTGAACAGCTGCCCAAACTCTCACCTTTCCACTCAGGCCACCCTCTTTCTTGAAGTGCGTGTGGAAGCTGTCCCCTCAGTACACCTCGCTGCACAGCTAACCATAGGACTGGGCATCGTAGCTTCCTGCCAGGTGACCGAAGTTCGCAGGAAGATGGGTCCCTGGGACACACACGGAGAGGCTCCTGCCGGGGCCACAGGCCGCCCACTGCCCCAGCCCCAGTTCAGCGGCCGAAAATCAGCCCTGTCTGAGTCTCCTGCCTCTAGAAGGAGTATTGGACCAACACTTCTAGAAAATGGGGTCCTCACGGGCAACTCATTGGAGGGACAGAAATAAATCTTTGCCGACTTTCTGCTGAAACTTAGGAGCGTTCACACCAAAGCCTCTTACAAGGTCAGCTCTTTAGCTAAACATGAGCTCATTATCGAAATTTACACAATGATGAAGTGATCAGCTACAAGGGGAGACAATCAGCAAAAACAATCAATACCAGAATTAGATTCCCAAGGCCATCCATCAGATGTTGGAATAATCAGGTGCAAGGCAGGATATATACATAACACTGGAACTGAAACAAGAAACATGGGTGTTTTCAAATTCTGGTACGATCTCTAAAACATTTTTAAAGTACATGTCATTGATAAAGCTAAATACTCAAAGGTTGTGTAATACAACAGATTAATCATTGAGAAGAGTGAAATTATGCTGTTTTGAAAATTATGGCAGGTGAGATTTTCTTCCTAATTATATAAGAAGATTTCTCTAAAACATACACACTATTTCAAAGACTTATTGGCTGTGAAATAAGTTAGGGTATTTCAAATGGCTTGTCTGCAATGAAAGGTGCTATGTAGGGAATCACAGAAAGTCGAGGGGAAAATATGTCAATATATACATTGCTATAGGTTGAACTAAGCCTTAGGACAGCAACAATGTAGAGGACCTGACCCTTAGAAGCTTACAAGTAAGCTGGAATCTTCAAAAGTTACAATATTTATAAGTAAAAAGATTTATTAAAATGAATAACCAAGTGTTTTAATTGACATCAGAAGATCAAACCAATAAACCCTGAGAACATAGATAAAAGATAAATAAAGATATGAGCAGAACTTAATACAACAGCAAACGTATAAAATTGAGGTGATTTAGTAAGTCCAAAGAATATTCTTTGAAAAGATTGAGAAGACACACTTTGATTAAGGAAAACAAAAACGTAAGTAAAGAATATCCAGAAAGAGACAGGACAAAGTTATAGCAGAGAATATATGAAATGCCAGTAAATTTGAATATTTCTTTAAAGGGGACCATTTCCTAGGTCCTAAAGTTTACCAAAACTGACACAAGAGGAAATCATTTAAGGTCATCAGGTCTTCCCTTGGCATTCTCGGAACGCCCTGGCCTCAGAATTCAGCATCTGTAGTCCATGGTAACCTGCGGAGAGGGGGCGGGGCTGAGTGTGGTTGGAACACTGCCCTCACTGAGGGAGTGGGTGTGGCCATCTCTGCTGTGACTGAACAATGGCAGGGGAGCATGGGTCCCAGGGAAGGGCCCTCAGAGCCCAGCAGGCCCAGTGTGGTGTCACAAGCATTTAGGCCCAGACCAAAGGGCGCCTTCTTTGTCTGAAGAGCTGCCCAAACTCTCACCTTTCCACTCAGGCCGCCCTCTTACTTGAAGTGTGTTTGGAAGCTGTCCGTGCAGTACACTTCGCTACACAGCTAACCATAGGTCTGGGCATCGTAGCTTCCTGGCAGGTGACCGAAGTTCGCAGGCATATGAGTCCCTGGGACACACGTGGAGAGGCTCCTGCCCGGGCCACAGGCCGCCCACTGCCCCAGCCCCAGATCAGGGGCCGCAAAGCAGCCCTGTCTGAGTCCCCTGCCTCTGGAGGGAGTATTGTACCAACACTTCTAGAAATAGGTGTCGTCGCGGGCAACTCATTGGAGGGACACAAATAAATCTTTGCCGACTTTCTGCTGAAACTTAGGAGCGTTCACACCTAAGCCTCTTACAAGGTCAGCTGTTTAGCTAAACATGAGCTCATGATCTAAATTTACACAATAATGAAGAGATCAGCTACAAGGGGAGACAATCAGCAAAAACAATCAATACCAGAATTAGATTCCCAAGGCCATCCATCAGATGGTGGAATAATCAGGTGCAAGGCAGGATATATACATAACACTGGAACTGAAACAAGAAACAAGGATGTTTTGAAAGTCTGGTACGATCTCTAAAACATTTTTAAAGTACATGTCATTGATAAAGCTAAATACTCAAAGGTTGTGTAATCCAACAGATTAATCATTGAGAAGAGTGAAATTATGCTGTTTTGAAAACTATGCCAGGTCAGATTTTCTGCCTAATTATATAAGAAGATTTATCTAAAACATACACATTATTTCAAAGACTTATTGGCTGTGAAATAAGTTAACGGTATTTCAAATGGCTTGTCTGCAATGAAAGGTGCTATGTAGGGAATCACAGAAAGTCGAGGGGAAAATGTGTCAATATATACATTGCTATAGGTGAACTAAGCCTTAGGACAGCAACAATGTAGAGGACCTGACCCTTAGAAGCTTACAAGTAAGCTGGAATCTTCAAAAGTTACAATTTTTATAAGTAAAAATATTTATTAAAATGAATAACCAAGTGTTTTAATTGACATCAGAAGATCAAACCAATATACCCTGAGAACATAGATAAAAGAAAAATAAAGATATGAGCAGAACTTAATACAACAGCAAACGTATAAAATTGAGGTGATTTAGTAAGTCCAAAGAATATTCTTTGAAAAGATTTAAAAGACACACTTTGAGTAAGGAAAACAAAAACATAAGTAAAGAATATATAGAAAGAGTCAGGACAATGTTATAGCAAAGAATATATGAAATGCCAGTAAATTTGAATATTTCTGTAAAGGGGACCATTTCCTAGCTCCTAAAGTTTACCAAAACTGAGACAAGAGGAAATCATTTAAGGTCCTCATGCCTGCCCTTGTCATTCTGAGAACAACCTGGCCTCAGAATGCAGCATCTGTAGTCCATGGTAACCTGCGGAGGTGGGGCGGGGCTGAGGGAGTTTGGAACACTCCCCTCACTGAGGGAGTGGGTGTGGCCATCTCTGCTGTGACTGAACAAAGTGCAGGGGAGCAGGGGTCCCAGGGAAGGGCACTCAGAGCCCAGCAGGCCCAGTGTGGTTTCAAACACATTTAGGCCCAGGCCAAAGGGTGCCTTCTTTGCCTGAACAGCTGCCCAAACTCTCACCTTTCCACTCAGGCCACCCTCTTTCTTGAAGTGCGTGTGGAAGCTGTCCCCTCAGTACACCTCGCTGCACAGCTAACCATAGGACTGGGCATCGTAGCTTCCTGCCAGGTGACCGAAGTTCGCAGGAAGATGGGTCCCTGGGACACACACGGAGAGGCTCCTGCCGGGGAACAGGCCGCCCACTGCCCCAGCCCCAGTTCAGCGGCCGAAAATCAGCCCTGTCTGAGTCTCCTGCCTCTAGAAGGAGTATTGGACCAACACTTCTAGAAAATGGGGTCCTCACGGGCAACTCATTGGAGGGACAGAAATAAATCTTTGCCGACTTTCTGCTGAAACTTAGGAGCGTTCACACCAAAGCCTCTTACAAGGTCAGCTCTTTAGCTAAACATGAGCTCATTATCGAAATTTACACAATGATGAAGTGATCAGCTACAAGGGGAGACAATCAGCAAAAACAATCAATACCAGAATTAGATTCCCAAGGCCATCCATCAGATGTTGGAATAATCAGGTGCAAGGCAGGATATATACATAACACTGGAACTGAAACAAGAAACATGGGTGTTTTCAAATTCTGGTACGATCTCTAAAACATTTTTAAAGTACATGTCATTGATAAAGCTAAATACTCAAAGGTTGTGTAATCCAACAGATTAATCATTGAGAAGAGTGAAATTATGCTGTTTTGAAAATTATGGCAGGTGAGATTTTCTTCCTAATTATATAAGAAGATTTCTCTAAAACATACACACTATTTCAAAGACTTATTGGCTGTGAAATAAGTTAGGGTATTTCAAATGGCTTGTCTGCAATGAAAGGTGCTATGTAGGGAATCACAGAAAGTCGAGGGGAAAATATGTCAATATATACATTGCTATAGGTTGAACTAAGCCTTAGGACAGCAACAATGTAGAGGACCTGACCCTTAGAAGCTTACAAGTAAGCTGGAATCTTCAAAAGTTCCAATATTTATAAGTAAAAAGATTTATTAAAATGAATAACCAAGTGTTTTAATTGACATCAGAAGATCAAACCAATAAACCCTGAGAACATAGATAAAAGATAAATAAAGATATGAGCAGAACTTAATACAACAGCAAACGTATAAAATTGAGGTGATTTAGTAAGTCCAAAGAATATTCTTTGAAAAGATTGAGAAGACACACTTTGATTAAGGAAAACAAAAACGTAAGTAAAGAATATCCAGAAAGAGACAGGACAAAGTTATAGCAGAGAATATATGAAATGTCAGTAAATTTGAATATTTCTGTAAAGGGGACCATTTCCTAGCTCCTAAAGTTTACCAAAACTGACACAAGAGGAAATCATTTAAGGTCATCAGGTCTTCCCTTGGCATTCTCGGAACGCCCTGGCCTCAGAATTCAGCATCTGTAGTCCATGGTAACCTGCGGAGAGGGGGCGGGGCTGAGTGTGGTTGGAACACTGCCCTCACTGAGGGAGTGGGTGTGGCCATCTCTGCTGTGACTGAACAATGGCAGGGGAGCATGAGTCCCAGGGAATGGCCCTCAGAGCCCAGCAGGCCCAGTGTGGTGTCACAAGCATTTAGGCCCAGACCAAAGGGCGCCTTCTTTGTCTGAAGAGCTGCCCAAACTCTCACCTTTCCACTCAGGCCGCCCTCTTACTTGAAGTGTGTTTGGAAGCTGTCCGCGCAGTACACTTCGCTACACAGCTAACCATAGGTCTGGGCATCGTAGCTTCCTGGCAGGTGACCGAAGTTCGCAGGCATATGAGTCCCTGGGACACACGCGGAGAGGCTCCTGCCCGGGCCACAGGCCACCCACTGCCCCAGCCCCAGATCAGGGGCCGCAAAGCAGCCCTGTCTGAGTCCCCTGCCTCTGGAGGGAGTATTGTACCAACACTTCTAGAAATAGGTGTCGTCGCGGGCAACTCATTGGAGGGACACAAATAAATCTTTGCCGACTTTCTGCTGAAACTTAGGAGCGTTCACACCTAAGCCTCTTACAAGGTGAGCTGTTTAGCTAAACATGAGCTCATGATCTAAATTTACACAATAATGAAGAGATCAGCTACAAGGGGAGACAATCAGCAAAAACAATCAATACCAGAATTAGATTCCCAAGGCCATCCATCAGATGTTGGAATAATCAGGTGCAAGGCAGGATATATACATAAAACTGGAACTGAAACAAGAAACAAGGATGTTTTCAAAGTCTGGTACGATCTCTAAAACATTTTTAAAGTACATGTCATTGATAAAGCTAACTACTCAAAGGTTGTGTAATGCAACAGATTAATCATTGAGAAGAGTGAAATTATGCTGTTTCGAAAACTATGGCAGGTCAGATTTTCTGCCTAATTATATAAGAAGATTTCTCTAAAACATACACATTATTTCAAAGACTTATTGGCTGTGAAATAAGTTAACGGTATTTCAAATGGCTTGTCTGCAATGAAAGGTGCTATGTAGGGAATCACAGAAAGTCGAGGGGAAAATGTGTCAATATATACATTGCTATATGTTGAACTAAGCCTTAGGACAGCAACAATGTAGAGCACCTGACACTTAGAAACTTGCAAGTAAGCTGGAATCTTCAAAAGTTACAATTTTTATAAGTAAAAATATTTATTAAAATGAATAACCAAGTGTTTTAATTGACATCAGAAGATCAAACCAATATACCCTGAGAACATAGATAAAAGAAAAATAAAGATATGAGCAGAACTTAATACAACAGCAAACGTATAAAATTGAGGTGATTTAGTAAGTCCAAAGAATATTCTTTGAAAAGATTTAAAAGACACACTTTGAGTAAGGAAAACAAAAGCATAAGTAAAGAATATATAGAAAGAGTCAGGACAATGTTATAGCAAAGAATATATGAAATGCCAGTAAATTTGAATATTTCTGTAAAGGGGACCATTTCCTAGCTCCTAAAGTTTACCAAAACTGAGACAAGAGGAAATCATTTAAGGTCCTCATGCCTGCCCTTGTCATTCTGAGAACGCCCTGGCCTCAGAATGCAGCATCTGTAGTCCATGGTAACCTGCGGAGGGGGGGCGGGGCTGAGGGAGTTTGGAACACTGCCCTCACTGAGGGAGTGGGTGTGGCCATCTCTGCTGTGACTGAACAAAGTGCAGGGGAGCAGGGGTCCCAGGGAAGGGCACTCAGAGCCCAGCAGGCCCAGTGTGGTTTCACAAGCATTTAGGGCCAGGCCAAAGGGTGCCTTCTTTGCCTGAACAGCTGCCCAAACTCTCACCTTTCCACTCAGGCCACCCTCTTTCTTGAAGTGTGTGTGGAAGCTGTCCGCACAGTACACCTCGCTGCACAGATAACCATAGGACTGGGCATCATAGCTTCCTGCCAGGTGACCGAAGTTCGCAGGAAGATGGGTCCCTGGGACACACACGGAGAGGTTCCTGCCCGGGCCACAGGCCGCCCACTGCCCCAGCCCCAGTTCAGCGGCCGAAAACCAGCCCTGTCTGAGTCTCCTGCCTCTAGAAGGAGTATTGGACCAACACTTCTAGAAAATGGGGTCCTCACGGGCAACTCATTGGAGGGACAGAAATAAATCTTTGCCGACTTTCTG
Organism: Mesoplodon densirostris; assembly: GCF_025265405.1. Lineage (NCBI taxonomy): Eukaryota > Metazoa > Chordata > Mammalia > Artiodactyla > Ziphiidae > Mesoplodon > Mesoplodon densirostris. Next base: position 91,768,291 of record NC_082666.1, read on the forward strand.
CTGAAACTTAGGAGCGTTCACACCTAAGCCTCTTACAAGGTCAGCTGTTTAGCTAAACATGAGCTCATGATCTAAATTTACACAATAATGAAGAGATCAGCTACAAGGGGAGACAATCAGCAAAAACAATCAATACCAGAATTAGATTCCCAAGGCCATCCATCAGATGGTGGAATAATCAGGTGCAAGGCAGGATATATACATAACACTGGAACTGAAACAAGAAACAAGGATGTTTTGAAAGTCTGGTACGATCTCTAAAACATTTTTAAAGTACATGTCATTGATAAAGCTAAATACTCAAAGGTTGTGTAATCCAACAGATTAATCATTGAGAAGAGTGAAATTATGCTGTTTTGAAAACTATGCCAGGTCAGATTTTCTGCCTAATTATATAAGAAGATTTATCTAAAACATACACATTATTTCAAAGACTTATTGGCTGTGAAATAAGTTAACGGTATTTCAAATGGCTTGTCTGCAATGAAAGGTGCTATGTAGGGAATCACAGAAAGTCGAGGGGAAAATGTGTCAATATATACATTGCTATAGGTGAACTAAGCCTTAGGACAGCAACAATGTAGAGGACCTGACCCTTAGAAGCTTACAAGTAAGCTGGAATCTTCAAAAGTTACAATTTTTATAAGTAAAAATATTTATTAAAATGAATAACCAAGTGTTTTAATTGACATCAGAAGATCAAACCAATAAACCCTGAGAACATAGATAAAAGAAAAATAAAGATATGAGCAGAACTTAATACAACAGCAAACGTATAAAATTGAGGTGATTTAGTAAGTCCAAAGAATATTCTTTGAAAAGATTTAAAAGACACACTTTGAGTAAGGAAAACAAAAACATAAGTAAAGAATATATAGAAAGAGTCAGGACAATGTTATAGCAAAGAATATATGAAATGCCAGTAAATTTGAATATTTCTGTAAAGGGGACCATTTCCTAGCTCCTAAAGTTTACCAAAACTGAGACAAGAGGAAATCATTTAAGGTCCTCATGCCTGCCCTTGTCATTCTGAGAACAACCTGGCCTCAGAATGCAGCATCTGTAGTCCATGGTAACCTGCGGAGGTGGGGCGGGGCTGAGGGAGTTTGGAACACTGCCCTCACTGAGGGAGTGGGTGTGGACATCTCTGCTGTGACTGAACAAAGTGCAGGGGAGCAGGTGTCCCAGGGAAGGGCACTCAGAGCCCAGCAGGCCCAGTGTGGTTTCAAAAGCATTTAGGCCCAGGCCAAAGGGTGCCTTCTTTGCCTGAACAGCTGCCCAAACTCTCACCTTTCCACTCAGGCCACCCTCTTTCTTGAAGTGCGTGTGGAAGCTGTCCGCACAGTACACCTCGCTGCACAGCTAACCATAGGACTGGGCATCGTAGCTTCCTGCCAGGTGACCGAAGTTCGCAGGAAGATGGGTCCCTGGGACACACACGGAGAGGCTCCTGCCGGGGCCACAGGCCGCCCACTGCCCCAGCCCCAGTTCAGCGGCCGAAAATCAGCCCTGTCTGAGTCTCCTGCCTCTAGAAGGAGTATTGGACCAACACTTCTAGAAAATGGGGTCCTCACGGGCAACTCATTGGAGGGACAGAAATAAATCTTTGCCGACTTTCTGCTGAAACTTAGGAGCGTTCACACCAAAGCCTCTTACAAGGTCAGCTCTTTAGCTAAACATGAGCTCATTATCGAAATTTACACAATGATGAAGTGATCAGCTACAAGGGGAGACAATCAGCAAAAACAATCAATACCAGAATTAGATTCCCAAGGCCATCCATCAGATGTTGGAATAATCAGGTGCAAGGCAGGATATATACATAACACTGGAACTGAAACAAGAAACAAGGGTGTTTTCAAATTCTGGTATGATCTCTAAAACATTTTTAAAGTACATGTCATTGATAAAGCTAAATACTCAAAGGTTGTGTAATCCAACAGATTAATCATTGAGAAGAGTGAAATTATGCTGTTTTGAAAATTATGGCAGGTGAGATTTTCTTCCTAATTATATAAGAAGATTTCTCTAAAAAATACACATTATTTCAAAGACTTATTGGCTGTGAAATAAGTTAGGGTATTTCAAATGGCTTGTCTGCAATGAAAGGTGCTATGTAGGGAATCACAGAAAGTCGAGGGGAAAATATGTCAATATATACATTGCTATATGTTGAACTAAGCCTTAGGACAGCAACAATGTAGAGGACCTGACCCTTAGAAGCTTACAAGTAAGCTGGAATCTTCAAAAGTTCCAATATTTATAAGTAAAAAGATTTATTAAAATGAATAACCAAGTGTTTTAATTGACATCAGAAGATCAAACCAATAAACCCTGAGAACATAGATAAAAGATAAATAAAGATATGAGCAGAACTTAATACAACAGCAAACGTATAAAATTGAGGTGATTTAGTAAGTCCAAAGAATATTCTTTGAAAAGATTGAGAAGACACACTTTGATTAAGGAAAACAAAAACGTAAGTAAAGAATATCCAGAAAGAGACAGGACAAAGTTATAGCAGAGAATATATGAAATGTCAGTAAATTTGAATATTTCTGTAAAGGGGACCATTTCCTAGCTCCTAAAGTTTACCAAAACTGACACAAGAGGAAATCATTTAAGGTCATCAGGTCTTCCCTTGGCATTCTCGGAACGCCCTGGCCTCAGAATTCAGCATCTGTAGTCCATGGTAACCTGCGGAGAGGGGGCGGGGCTGAGTGTGGTTGGAACACTGCCCTCACTGAGGGAGTGGGTGTGGCCATCTCTGCTGTGACTGAACAATGGCAGGGGAGCATGGGTCCCAGGGAAGGGCCCTCAGAGCCCAGCAGGCCCAGTGTGGTGTCACAAGCATTTAGGCCCAGACCAAAGGGCGCCTTCTTTGTCTGAAGAGCTGCCCAAACTCTCACCTTTCCACTCAGGCCGCCCTCTTACTTGAAGTGTGTTTGGAAGCTGTCCGCGCAGTACACTTCGCTACACAGCTAACCATAGGTCTGGGCATCGTAGCTTCCTGGCAGGTGACCGAAGTTCGCAGGCATATGAGTCCCTGGGACACACGCGGAGAGGCTCCTGCCCGGGCCACAGGCCGCCCACTGCCCCAGCCCCAGATCAGGGGCCGCAAAGCAGCCCTGTCTGAGTCCCCTGCCTCTGGAGGGAGTATTGTACCAACACTTCTAGAAATAGGTGTCGTCGCGGGCAACTCATTGGAGGGACACAAATAAATCTTTGCTGACTTTCTGCTGAAACTTAGGAGCGTTCACACCTAAGCCTCTTACAAGGTCAGCTGTTTAGCTAAACATGAGCTCATGATCTAAATTTACACAATAATGAAGAGATCAGCTACAAGGGGAGACAATCAGCAAAAACAATCAATACCAGAATTAGATTCCCAAGGCCATCCATCAGATGTTGGAATAATCAGGTGCAAGGCAGGATATATACATAAAACTGGAACTGAAACAAGAAACAAGGATGTTTTCAAAGTCTGGTACGATCTCTAAAACATTTTTAAAGTACATGTCATTGATAAAGCTAACTACTCAAAGGTTGTGTAATCCAACAGATTAATCATTGAGAAGAGTGAAATTATGCTGTTTCGAAAACTATGGCAGGTCAGATTTTCTGCCTAATTATATAAGAAGATTTCTCTAAAACATACACATTATTTCAAAGAGTTATTGGCTGTGAAATAAGTTAACGGTATTTCAAATGGCTTGTCTGCAATGAAAGGTGCTATGTAGGGAATCACAGAAAGTCGAGGGGAAAATGTGTCAATATATACATTGCTATATGTTGAACTAAGCCTTAGGACAGCAACAATGTAGAGCACCTGACACTTAGAAACTTGCAAGTAAGCTGGAATCTTCAAAAGTTACAATTTTTATAAGTAAAAATATTTATTAAAATGAATAACCAAGTGTTTTAATTGACATCAGAAGATCAAACCAATATACCCTGAGAACATAGATAAAAGAAAAATAAAGATATGAGCAGAACTTAATACAACAGCAAACGTATAAAATTGAGGTGATTTAGTAAGTCCAAAGAATATTCTTTGAAAAGATTTAAAAGACACACTTTGAGTAAGGAAAACAAAAACATAAGTAAAGAATATATAGAAAGAGTCAGGACAATGTTATAGCAAAGAATATATGAAATGCCAGTAAATTTGAATATTTCTGTAAAGGGGACCATTTCCTAGCTCCTAAAGTTTACCAAAACTGAGACAAGAGGAAATCATTTAAGGTCCTCATGCCTGCCCTTGTCATTCTGAGAACGCCCTGGCCTCAGAATGCAGCATCTGTACTCCATGGTAACCTGCGGAGGGGGGGCGGGGCTGAGGGAGTTTGGAACACTGCCCTCACTGAGGGAGTGGGTGTGGCCATCTCTGCTGTGACTGAACAAAGTGCAGGGGAGCAGGGGTCCCAGGGAAGGGCACTCAGAGCCCAGCAGGCCCAGTGTGGTTTCACAAGCATTTAGGCCCAGGCCAAAGGGTGCCTTCTTTGCCTGAACAGCTGCCCAAACTCTCACCTTTCCACTCAGGCCACCCTCTTTCTTGAAGTGTGTGTGGAAGCTGTCCGCACAGTACACCTCGCTGCACAGATAACCATAGGACTGGGCATCATAGCTTCCTGCCAGGTGACCGAAGTTCGCAGGAAGATGGGTCCCTGGGACACACACGGAGAGGCTCCTGCCCGGGCCACAGGCTGCCCACTGCCCCAGCCCCACTTCAGCGGCCGAAAACCAGCCCTGTCTGAGTCTCCTGCCTCTAGAAGGAGTATTGGACCAACACTTCTAGAAAATGGGGTCCTCACGGACAACTCATTGGAGGGACAGAAATAAATCTTTGCCGACTTTCTGCTGAAACTTAGGAGCGTTCACACCTAAGCCTCTTACAAGGTCAGCTCTTTAGCTAAACATGAGCTCATTATCGAAATTTACACAATAATGAAGTGATCAGCTACAAGGGGAGACAATCAGCAAAAACAATCAATACCAGAATTAGATTCCCAAGGCCATCCATCAGATGTTGGAATAATCAGGTGCAAGGCAGGATATATACATAACACTGGAACTGAAACAAGAAACAAGGGTGTTTTCAAATTCTGGTACGATCTCTAAAACATTTTTAAAGTACATGTCATTGATAAAGCTAAATACTCAAAGGTTGTGTAATCCAACAGATTAATCATTGAGAAGAGTGAAATTATGCTGTTTTGAAAATTATGGCAGGTGAGATTTTCTTCCTAATTATATAAGAAGATTTCTCTAAAACATACACATTATTTCAAAGATGTATTGGCTGTGAAATAAGTTAGGGTATTTCAAATGGCTTGTCTGCAATGAAAGGTGCTATGTAGGGAATCACAGAAAGTCGAGGGGAAAATATGTCAATATATACATTGCTATACGTAGAACTAAGCCTTAGGACAGCAACAATGTAGAGGACCTGACACTTAGAAACTTGCAAGTAAGCTGGAATCTTCAAAAGTTCAAATCTTTATAAGTAAAAAGATTTATTAAAATGAATAACCAAGTGTTTTAATTGACATCAGAAGATCAAACCAATAAACCCTGAGAACATAGATAAAAGATAAATAAAGATATGAGCAGAACTTAATACAACAGCAAACGTATAAAATTGAGGTGATTTAGTAAGTCCAAAGAATATTCTTTGAAAAGATTGAAAAGACACACTTTGATTAAGGAAAACAAAAACATAAGTGAAGAATATACAGAAAGAATCAGGACAATGTTATAGCAGAGAATATATGAAATGCCAGTAAATTTGAACATTTCTGTAAAGGGGACCATTTCCTAGCTCCTAAAGTTTACCAAAACTGACACAAGAGGAAGTCATTTAAGGTCATCATGTCTGCCCTTGGCATTCTCGGAACGCCCTGGCCTCAGAATGCAGCAACTGTAGTCCATGGTAACCTGAGGAGAGGGGGCGGGGCTGAGGCAGGTTGGAACACTGCCCTCACTGAGGGAGTGGGTGTGGCCATCTCTGCTGTGACTGAACAAAGGGAAGGGGAGCATGGGGCCGAGGGCAGGGCCCTCAGAGCCCGGCAGGCCCAGTGGGGTGTCACAAGCATTTAGGCCCAGGCCAAAGGGCGCCTTCTTTGTCTGAACAGCTGCCCAAACTCTCACCTTTCCACTCAGGCCGCCCTCTTACTTGAAGTGTGTGTGGAACCTCTCCACGCAGTACACCTCGCTGCACAGCTAACCATAGGTCTGGGCATCGTAGCTTCCTGCCAGGTGACCGATGTTTGCAGGTAGATCGGTCCCTGGGACACGCGGAGAGGCTCCTGCCCGGGCCACAGGCCGCCCACTACCCCAGCCCCAGATTGGTGCCGCACAGCAGCCCTGTCTGAGTCCCCTCCCTCTAGAGGGAGTATTTAAACAACACTTCTAGTAAACGGAGTCCTCGCGCGCAACTCATTGGAGGGACACAAATTAATCTTTGCCGACTTTCTGCTGAAACTTAGGAGCATTCACACCTAAGCCTCTTACACGGTCAGCTGTTTAGCTAAACATGAGCTCATGATCTAAATTTACACAATAATGAAGAGATCAGCTACAAGGGGAGACAATCAGGAAAAACAATCAATACCATAATTAGATTCCCAAAGCCTTCCATCAGATGTTGGAATAATCAGGTGCAAGGCAGGATATATACAGAAAACTGGAACTGAAACAAGAAACAAGGATGTTTTCAAAGTCTGGTAGGATCTCTAAAACATTTTTAAAGTACATGTCATTGATAAAGCTAACTACTCAAAGGTTGTGTAATACAACAGATTAATCATTGAGAAGAGTGAAATTATGCTGTTTTGAAAACTATGGCAGGTCAGATTTTCTGCCTAATTATATAAGAAGATTTATCTAAAACCTACACATTATTTCAAAGACTTATTGGCTGTGAAATAAGTTAAGGGTATTTCAAATGGCTTGTCTGCAATGAAAGGTGCTATGTAGGGAATCACAGAAAGTCGTGGGGAAAATATGTCAATATATACATTGCTATAGGTTGAACTAAGCCTTAGGACAGCAACAATGTAGAGGACCTGACCCTTAGAATCTTACAAGTAAGCTGGAATCTTCAAAAGTTCCAATATTTATAAGTAAAAAGATTTATTAAAATGAATAACCAAGTGTTTTAATTGACATCAGAAGATCAATCCAATAAACCCTGAGAACATAGATAAAAGATAAATAAAGATATGAGCAGAACTTAATACAACAGCAAACGTATAAAATTGAGGTGATTTAGTAAGTCCAAAGAATATTCTTTGAAATGATTTAAAAGACACACTTTGAGTAAGGAAAACAAAAACATAAGTAAAGAATATATAGAAAGAGTCAGGACAATGTTATAGCAAAGAATATATGAAATGCCAGTAAATTTGAATATTTCTGTAAAGAGGACCATTTCCTAGCTCCTAAAGTTTACCAAAACTGAGACAAGAGGAAATCATTTAACGTCCTCATGCCTGCCCTTGTCATTCTGAGAACGAACTGACCTCAGAATGCAGCATCTGTAGTCCATGGTAACCTGCGGAGGTGGGGCGGGGCTGAGGGAGTTTGGAACACTGCCCTCACTGAGGGAGTGGGTGTGGCCATCTCTGCTGTGACTGAACAAAGTGCAGGGGAGCAGGGGTCCCAGGGAAGGGCACTCAGAGCCCAGCAGGCCCAGTGTGGTTTCACAAGCATTTAGGCCCAGGCCAAAGGGTGCCTTCTTTGCCTGAACAGCTGCCCAAACTCTCACCTTTCCACTCAGGCCACCCTCTTTCTTGAAGTGCGTGTGGAAGCTGTCCGCGCAGTACACCTCGCTGCACAGCTAACCATAGGACTGGGCATCGTAGCTTCCTGCCAGGTGACCGAAGTTCGCAGGAAGTTGGGTCCCTGGGACACACAAGGAGAGGTTCCTGCCGGGGCCACAGGCCGAACACTGCCCCAGCCCCAGTTCAGCGGCCGAAAATCAGCCCTGTCTGAGTCTCCTGCCTCTAGAAGGAGTATTAGACCAACACTTCTAGAAAATGGGGTCCTCACGGGCAACTCATTGGAGGGACAGAAATAAATCTTTGCCGACTTTCTGCTGAAACTTAGGAGCGTTCACACCAAAGCCTCTCACAAGGTCAGCTGTTTAGCTAAACATGAGCTCATGATCTAAATTTACACAATAATGAAGAGATCAGCTACAAGGGGAGACAATCAGGAAAAACAATCAATACCATAATTAGATTCCCAAAGCCATCCATCAGATGTTGGAATAATCAGGTGCAAGGCAGGATATATACAGAAAACTGGAACTGAAACAAGAAACAAGGATGTTTTCAAAGTCTGGTAGGATCTCTAAAACATTTTTAAAGTACATGTCATTGATAAAGCTAACTACTCAAAGGTTGTGTAATACAACAGATTAATCATTGAGAAGAGTGAAATTATGCTGTTTTGAAAACTATGGCAGGTCAGATTTTCTGCCTAATTATATAAGAAGATTTATCTAAAACCTACACATTATTTCAAAGACTTATTGGCTGTGAAATAAGTTAAGGGTATTTCAAATGGCTTGTCTGCAATGAAAGGTGCTATGTAGGGAATCACAGAAAGTCGAGGGGAAAATATGTCAATATATACATTGCTATAGGTTGAACTAAGCCTTAGGACAGCAACAATGTAGAGGACCATACCCTTAGAAGCTTACAAGTAAGCTGGAATCTTCAAAAGTTCCAATATTTATAAGTAAAAAGATTTATTAAAATGAATAACCAAGTGTTTTAATTGACATCAGAAGATCAATCCAATAAACCCTGAGAACATAGATAAAAGATAAATAAAGATATGAGCAGAACTTAATACAACAGCAAACGTATAAAATTGAGGTGATTTAGTAAGTCCAAAGAATATTCTTTGAAAAGATTGAGAAGACACACTTTGATTAAGGAAAACAAAAATGTAAGTAAAGAATATCCTGAAAGAGACAGGACAAAGTAATAGCAGAGAATATATGAAATGCCAGTAAATTTGAATATTTCTGTAAAGGGGACCATTTCCTAGCTCCTAAAGTTTACCAAAACTGACACAAGAGGAAATCATTTAAGGTCATCAGGTCTTCCCTTGGCATTCTCGGAACGCCCTGGCCTCAGAATTCAGCATCTGTAGTCCATGGTAACCTGCGGAGAGGGGGCGGGGCTGAGTGTGGTTGGAACACTGCCCTCACTGAGGGAGTGGGTGTGGCCATCTCTGCTGTGACTGAACAATGGCAGGGGAGCATGGGTCCCAGGGAAGGGCCCTCAGAGCCCAGCAGGCCCAGTGTGGTGTCACAAGCATTTAGGCCCAGACCAAAGGGCGCCTTCTTTGTCTGAAGAGCTGCCCAAACTCTCACCTTTCCACTCAGGCCGCCCTCTTACTTGAAGTGTGTTTGGAAGCTGTCCGCGCAGTACACTTCGCTACACAGCTAACCATAGGTCTGGGCATCGTAGCTTCCTGGCAGGTGACCGAAGTTCGCAGGCATATGAGTCCCTGGGACACACGCGGAGAGGCTCCTGCCCGGGCCACAGGCCACCCACTGCCCCAGCCCCAGATCAGGGGCCGCAAAGCAGCCCTGTCTGAGTCCCCTGCCTCTGGAGGGAGTATTGTACCAACACTTCTAGAAATAGGTGTCGTCGCGGGCAACTCATTGGAGGGACACAAATAAATCTTTGCCGACTTTCTGCTGAAACTTAGGAGCGTTCACACCTAAGCCTCTTACAAGGTCAGCTGTTTAGCTAAACATGAGCTCATGATCTAAATTTACACAATAATGAAGAGATCAGCTACAAGGGGAGACAATCAGCAAAAACAATCAATACCAGAATTAGATTCCCAAGGCCATCCATCAGATGTTGGAATAATCAGGTGCAAGGCAGGATATATACATAAAACTGGAACTGAAACAAGAAACAAGGATGTTTTCAAAGTCTGGTACGATCTCTAAAACATTTTTAAAGTACATGTCATTGATAAAGCTAACTACTCAAAGGTTGTGTAATCCAACAGATTAATCATTGAGAAGAGTGAAATTATGCTGTTTCGAAAACTATGGCAGGTCAGATTTTCTGCCTAATTATATAAGAAGATTTCTCTAAAACATACACATTATTTCAAAGACTTATTGGCTGTGAAATAAGTTAACGGTATTTCAAATGGCTTGTCTGCAATGAAAGGTGCTATGTAGGGAATCACAGAAAGTCGAGGGGAAAATGTGTCAATATATACATTGCTATATGTTGAACTAAGCCTTAGGACAGCAACAATGTAGAGCACCTGACACTTAGAAACTTGCAAGTAAGCTGGAATCTTCAAAAGTTACAATTTTTATAAGTAAAAATATTTATTAAAATGAATAACCAAGTGTTTTAATTGACATCAGAAGATCAAACCAATATACCCTGAGAACATAGATAAAAGAAAAATAAAGATATGAGCAGAACTTAATACAACAGCAAACGTATAAAATTGAGGTGATTTAGTAAGTCCAAAGAATATTCTTTGAAAAGATTTAAAAGAAACACTTTGAGTAAGGAAAACAAAAGCATAAGTAAAGAATATATAGAAAGAGTCAGGACAATGTTATAGCAAAGAATATATGAAATGCCAGTAAATTTGAATATTTCTGTAAAGGGGACCATTTCCTAGCTCCTAAAGTTTACCAAAACTGAGACAAGAGGAAATCATTTAAGGTCCTCATGCCTGCCCTTGTCATTCTGAGAACGCCCTGGCCTCAGAATGCAGCATCTGTAGTCCATGGTAACCTGCGGAGGGGGGGCGGGGCTGAGGGAGTTTGGAACACTGCCCTCACTGAGGGAGTGGGTGTGGCCATCTCTGCTGTGACTGAACAAAGTGCAGGGGAGCAGGGGTCCCAGGGAAGGGCACTCAGAGCCCAGCAGGCCCAGTGTGGTTTCACAAGCATTTAGGGCCAGGCCAAAGGGTGCCTTCTTTGCCTGAACAGCTGCCCAAACTCTCACCTTTCCACTCAGGCCACCCTCTTTCTTGAAGTGTGTGTGGAAGCTGTCCGCACAGTACACCTCGCTGAACAGATAACCATAGGACTGGGCATCATAGCTTCCTGCCAGGTGACCGAAGTTCGCAGGAAGATGGGTCCCTGGGACACACACGGAGAGGCTCCTGCCCGGGCCACAGGCCGCCCACTGCCCCAGCCCCAGTTCAGCGGCCGAAAACCAGCCCTGTCTGAGTCTCCTGCCTCTAGAAGGAGTATTGGACCAACACTTCTAGAAAATGGGGTCCTCACGGGCAACTCATTGGAGGGACAGAAATAAATCTTTGCCGACTTTCTGCTGAAACTTAGGAGCGTTCACACCTAAGCCTCTTACAAGGTCAGCTGTTTAGCTAAACATGAGCTCATGATCTAAATTTACACAATAATGAAGAGATCAGCTACAAGGGGAGACAATCAGCAAAAACAATCAATACCAGAATTAGATTCCCAAGGCCATCCATCAGATGGTGGAATAATCAGGTGCAAGGCAGGATATATACATAACACTGGAACTGAAACAAGAAACAAGGATGTTTTGAAAGTCTGGTACGATCTCTAAAACATTTTTAAAGTACATGTCATTGATAAAGCTAAATACTCAAAGGTTGTGTAATCCAACAGATTAATCATTGAGAAGAGTGAAATTATGCTGTTTTGAAAACTATGCCAGGTCAGATTTTCTTCCTAATTATATAAGAAGATTTCTCTAAAACATACACATTATTTCAAAGACTTATTGGCTGTGAAATAAGTTAACGGTATTTCAAATGGCTTGTCTGCAATGAAAGGTGCTATGTAGGGAATCACAGAAAGTCGAGGGGAAAATGTGTCAATATATACATTGCTATAGGTGAACTAAGCCTTAGGACAGTAACAATGTAGAGGACCTGACCCTTAGAAGCTTACAAGTAAGCTGGAATCTTCAAAAGTTACATTTTTTATAAGTAAAAATATTTATTAAAATGAATAACCAAGTGTTTTAATTGACATCAGAAGATCAAACCAATATACCCTGAGAACATAGATAAAAGAAAAATAAAGATATGAGCAGAACTTAATACAACAGCAAACGTATAAAATTGAGGTGATTTAGTAAGTCCAAAGAATATTCTTTGAAAAGATTTAAAAGACACACTTTGAGTAAGGAAAACAAAAACATAAGTAAAGAATATATAGAAAGAGTCAGGACAATGTTATAGCAAAGAATATATGAAATGCCAGTAAATTTGAATATTTCTGTAAAGGGGACCATTTCCTAGCTCCTAAAGTTTACCAAAACTGAGACAAGAGGAAATCATTTAAGGTCCTCATGCCTGCCCTTGTCATTCTGAGAACAACCTGGCCTCAGAATGCAGCATCTGTAGTCCATGGTAACCTGCGGAGGTGGGGCGGGGCTGAGGGAGTTTGGAACACTGCCCTCACTGAGGGAGTGGGTGTGGCCATCTCTGCTGTGACTGAACAAAGTGCAGGGGAGCAGGTGTCCCAGGGAAGGGCACTCAGAGCCCAGCAGGCCCAGTGTGGTTTCAAAAGCATTTAGGCCCAGGCCAAAGGGTGCCTTCTTTGCCTGAACAGCTGCCCAAACTCTCACCTTTCCACTCAGGCCACCCTCTTTCTTGAAGTGCGTGTGGAAGCTGTCCCCACAGTACACCTCGCTGCACAGCTAACCATAGGACTGGGCATCGTAGCTTCCTGCCAGGTGACCGAAGTTCGCAGGAAGATGGGTCCCTGGGACACACACGGAGAGGCTCCTGCCGGGGCCACAGGCCGCCCACTGCCCCAGCCCCAGTTCAGCGGCCGAAAATCAGCCCTGTCTGAGTCTCCTGCCTCTAGAAGGTGTATTGGACCAACACTTCTAGAAAATGGGGTCCTCACGGGCAACTCATTGGAGGGACAGAAATAAATCTTTGCCGACTTTCTGCTGAAACTTAGGAGCGTTCACACCAAAGCCTCTTACAAGGTCAGCTCTTTAGCTAAACATGAGCTCATTATCGAAATTTACACAATGATGAAGTGATCAGCTACAAGGGGAGACAATCAGCAAAAACAATCAATACCAGAATTAGATTCCCAAGGCCATCCATCAGATGTTGGAATAATCAGGTGCAAGGCAGGATATATACATAACACTGGAACTGAAACAAGAAACAAGGGTGTTTTCAAATTCTGGTACGATCTCTAAAACATTTTTAAAGTACATGTCATTGATAAAGCTAAATACTCAAAGGTTGTGTAATACAACAGATTAATCATTGAGAAGAGTGAAATTATGCTGTTTTGAAAATTATGGCAGGTGAGATTTTCTTCCTAATTATATAAGAAGATTTCTCTAAAACATACACATTATTTCAAAGACTTATTGGCTGTGAAATAAGTTAGGGTATTTCAAATGGCTTGTCTGCAATGAAAGGTGCTATGTAGGGAATCACAGAAAGTCGAGGGGAAAATATGTCAATATATACATTGCTATAGGTTGAACTAAGCCTTAGGACAGCAACAATGTAGAGGACCTGACCCTTAGAAGCTTACAAGTAAGCTGGAATCTTCAAAAGTTCCAATATTTATAAGTAAAAAGATTTATTAAAATGAATAACCAAGTGTTTTAATTGACATCAGAAGATCAAACCAATAAACCCTGAGAACATAGATAAAAGATAAATAAAGATATGAGCAGAACTTAATACAACAGCAAACGTATAAAATTGAGGTGATTTAGTAAGTCCAAAGAATATTCTTTGAAAAGATTGAGAAGACACACTTTGATTAAGGAAAACAAAAACGTAAGTAAAGAATATCCAGAAAGAGACAGGACAAAGTTATAGCAGAGAATATATGAAATGCCAGTAAATTTGAATATTTCTGTAAAGGGGACCATTTCCTAGCTCCTAAAGTTTACCAAAACTGACACAAGAGGAAATCATTTAAGGTCATCAGGTCTTCCCTTGGCATTCTCCGAACGCCCTGGCCTCAGAATTCAGCATCTGTAGTCCATGGTAACCTGCGGAGAGGGGGCGGGGCTGAGTGTGGTTGGAACACTGCCCTCACTGAGGGAGTGGGTGTGGCCATCTCTGCTGTGACTGAACAATGGCAGGGGAGCATGGGTCCCAGGGAAGGGCCCTCAGAGCCCAGCAGGCCCAGTGTGGTGTCACAAGCATTTAGGCCCAGACCAAAGGGCGCCTTCTTTGTCTGAAGAGCTGCCCAAACTCTCACCTTTCCACTCAGGCCGCCCTCTTACTTGAAGTGTGTTTGGAAGCTGTCCGCGCAGTACACTTCGCTACACAGCTAACCATCGGTCTGGGCATCGTAGCTTCCTGGCAGGTGACCGAAGTTCGCAGGCATATGAGTCCCTGGGACACACGCGGAGAGGCTCCTGCCCGGGCCACAGGCCGCCCACTGCCCCAGCCCCAGATCAGGGGCCGCAAAGCAGCCCTGTCTGAGTCCCCTGCCTCTGGAGGGAGTATTGTACCAACACTTCTAGAAATAGGTGTCGTCGCGGGCAACTCATTGGAGGAACACAAATAAATCTTTGCTGACTTTCTGCTGAAACTTAGGAGCGTTCACACCTAAGCCTCTTACAAGGTCAGCTGTTTAGCTAAACATGAGCTCATGATCTAAATTTACACAATAATGAAGAGATCAGCTACAAGGGGAGACAATCAGCAAAAACAATCAATACCAGAATTAGATTCCCAAGGCCATCCATCAGATGTTGGAATAATCAGGTGCAAGGCAGGATATATACATAAAACTGGAACTGAAACAAGAAACAAGGATGTTTTCAAAGTCTGGTACGATCTCTAAAACATTTTTAAAGTACATGTCATTGATAAAGCTAACTACTCAAAGGTTGTGTAATCCAACAGATTAATCATTGAGAAGAGTGAAATTATGCTGTTTCGAAAACTATGGCAGGTCAGATTTTCTGCCTAATTATATAAGAAGATTTCTCTAAAACATACACATTATTTCAAAGACTTATTGGCTGTGAAATAAGTTAAGGGTATTTCAAATGGCTTGTCTGCAATGAAAGGTGCTATGTAGGGAATCACAGAAAGTCGAGGGGAAAATGTGTCAATATATACATTGCTATATGTTGAACTAAGCCTTAGGACAGCAACAATGTAGAGCACCTGACACTTAGAAACTTGCAAGTAAGCTGGA
The DNA here is from genome assembly GCF_025265405.1 of Mesoplodon densirostris. Taxonomy (NCBI): domain Eukaryota; kingdom Metazoa; phylum Chordata; class Mammalia; order Artiodactyla; family Ziphiidae; genus Mesoplodon; species Mesoplodon densirostris. The sequence goes on from NC_082666.1 coordinate 91,783,490, forward strand.
ATCTTCAAAAGTTACAATTTTTATAAGTAAAAATATTTATTAAAATGAATAACCATGTGTTTTAATTGACATCAGAAGATCAAACCAATATACCCTGAGAACATAGATAAAAGAAAAATAAAGATATGAGCAGAACTTAATACAACAGCAAACGTATAAAATTGAGGTGATTTAGTAAGTCCAAAGAATATTCTTTGAAAAGATTTAAAAGACACACTTTGAGTAAGGAAAACAAAAACATAAGTAAAGAATATATAGAAAGAGTCAGGACAATGTTATAGCAAAGAATATATGAAATGCCAGTAAATTTGAATATTTCTGTAAAGGGGACCATTTCCTAGCTCCTAAAGTTTACCAAAACTGAGACAAGAGGAAATCATTTAAGGTCCTCATGCCTGCCCTTGGCATTCTGAGAACGCCCTGGCCTCAGAATGCAGCATCTGTAGTCCATGGTAACCTGCGGAGGGGGGGCGGGGCTGAGGGAGTTTGGAACACTGCCCTCACTGAGGGAGTGGGTGTGGCCATCTCTGCTGTGACTGAACAAAGTGCAGGGGAGCAGGGGTCCCAGGGAAGAGCACTCAGAGCCCAGCAGGCCCAGTGTGGTTTCACAAGCATTTAGGGCCAGGCCAAAGGGTGCCTTCTTTGCCTGAACAGCTGCCCAAACTCTCATCTTTCCACTCAGGCCACCCTCTTTCTTGAAGTGTGTGTGGAAGCTGTCCGCACAGTACACCTCACTGCACAGATAACCATAGGACTGGGCATCATAGCTTCCTGCCAGGTGACCGAAGTTCACAGGAAGATGGGTCCCTGGGACACACACGGAGAGGCTCCTGCCCGGGCCACAGGCCGCCCACTGCCCCAGCCCCAGTTCAGCGGCCGAAAACCAGCCCTGTCTGAGTCTCCTGCCTCTAGAAGGAGTATTGGACCAACACTTCTAGAAAATGGGGTCCTCACGGACAACTCATTGGAGGGACAGAAATAAATCTTTGCCGACTTTCTGCTGAAACTTAGGAGCGTTCACACCTAAGCCTCTTACAAGGTCAGCTCTTTAGCTAAACATGAGCTCATTATCGAAATTTACACAATAATGAAGTGATCAGCTACAAGGGGAGACAATCAGCAAAAACAATCAATACCAGAATTAGATTCCCAAGGCCATCCATCAGATGTTGGAATAATCAGGTGCAAGGCAGGATATATACATAACACTGGAACTGAAACAAGAAACAAGGGTGTTTTCAAATTCTGGTACGATCTCTAAAACATTTTTAAAGTACATGTCATTGATAAAGCTAAATACTCAAAGGTTGTGTAATACAACAGATTAATCATTGAGAAGAGTGAAATTATGCTGTTTTGAAAATTATGGCAGGTGAGATTTTCTTCCTAATTATATAACAAGATTTCTCTAAAACATACACATTATTTCAAAGACTTATTGGCTGTGAAATAAGTTAGGGTATTTCAAATGGCTTGTCTGCAATGAAAGGTGCTATGTAGGGAATCACAGAAAGTCGAGGGGAAAATATGTCAATATATACATTGCTATAGGTTGAACTAAGCCTTAGGACAGCAACAATGTAGAGGACCTGACCCTTAGAAGCTTACAAGTAAGCTGGAATCTTCAAAAGTTCCAATATTTATAAGTAAAAAGATTTATTAAAATGAATAACCAAGTGTTTGAATTGACATCAGAAGATCAAACCAATAAACCCTGAGAACATAGATAAAAGATAAATAAAGATATGAGCAGAACTTAATACAACAGCAAACGTATAAAATTGAGGTGATTTAGTAAGTCCAAAGAATATTCTTTGAAAAGATTGAGAAGACACACTTTGATTAAGGAAAACAAAAACGTAAGTAAAGAATATCCAGAAAGAGACAGGACAAAGTTATAGCAGAGAATATATGAAATGCCAGTAAATTTGAATATTTCTGTAAAGGGGACCATTTCCTAGCTCCTAAAGTTTACCAAAACTGACACAAGAGGAAATCATTTAAGGTCATCAGGTCTTCCCTTGGCATTCTCGGAATGCCCTGGCCTCAGAATGCAGCAACTGTAGTCCATGGTAACCTGAGGAGAGGGGGCTGGGCTGTGGCAGGTTGGAACACTGCCCTCACTGAGGGAGTGGGTGTGGCCATCTCTGCTGTGACTGAACAAAGGAAAGGGGAGCATGGGGCCGAGGGCAGGGCCGTCAGAGCCCTGCAGGCCCAGTGGGGTGTCACAAGAATTTAGGCCCAGGCCAAAGGGCGCCTTCTTTGTCTGAACAGCTGCCCAAACTCTCACCTTTCCACTCAGGCCGCCCTCTTACTTGAAGTGTGTGTGGAACCTCTCCACGCAGTACACCTCGCTGCACAGCTAACCATAGGTCTGGGCATCGTAGCTTCCTGCCAGGTGACCGATGTTCGCAGGTAGATCGGTCCCTGGGACACACGCGGAGAGGCTCCTGCCCGGGCCACAGGCCGCCCACTGCCCCAGCCCCAGATCAGGGGCCGCAAAGCAGCCCTGTCTGAGTCCCCTGCCTCTGGAGGGAGTATTGTACCAACACTTCTAGAAATAGGTGTCGTCGCGGGCAACTCATTGGAGGGACACAAATAAATCTTTGCCGACTTTCTGCTGAAACTTAGGAGCGTTCACACCTAAGCCTCTTACAAGGTTAGCTGTTTAGCTAAACATGAGCTCATGATCTAAATTTACACAATAATGAAGAGATCAGCTACAAGGGGAGACAATCAGCAAAAACAATCAATACCAGAATTAGATTCCCAAGGTCATCCATCAGATGTTGGAATAATCAGGTGCAAGGCAGGATATATACATAAAACTGGAACTGAAACAAGAAACAAGGATGTTTTCAAAGTCTGGTACGATCTCTAAAACATTTTTAAAGTACATGTCATTGATAAAGCTAAATTCTCAAAGGTTGTGTAATCCAACAGATTAATCATTGAGAAGAGTGAAATTATGCTGTTTCGAAAACTATGGCAGGTCAGATTTTCTGCCTAATTATATAAGAAGATTTATCTAAAACATACACATTATTTCAAAGACTTATTGGCTGTGAAATAAGTTAAGGGTATTTCAAATGGCTTGTCTGCAATGAAAGGTGCTATGTTGGGAATCACAGAAAGTCGAGGGGAAAATGTGTCAATATATACATTGCTATAGGTGAACTAAGCCATAGGACAGCAACAATGTAGAGGACCTGACACTTAGAAGCTTACAAGTAAGCTGGAATCTTCAAAAGTTACAATTTTTATAAGTAAAAATATTTATTAAAATGAATAACCAAGTGTTTTAATTGACATCAGAAGATCAAACCAATAAACCCTGAGAACATAGATAAAAGAAAAATAAAGATATGAGCAGAACTTAATACAACAGCAAACGTATAAAATTGAGGTGATTTAGTAAGTCCAAAGAATATTCTTTGAAAAGATTGAAAAGACACACTTTGAGTAAGGAAAACAAAAACATAAGTAAAGAATATATAGAAAGAGTCAGGACAATGTTATAGCAAAGAATATATGAAATGCCAGTAAATTTGAATATTTCTGTAAAGGGGACCATTTCCTAGCTCCTAAAGTTTACCAAAACTGAGGCAAGAGGAAATCATTTAAGGTCCTCATGCCTGCCCTTGGCATTCTGAGAACGCCCTGGCCTCAGAATGCAGCATCTGTAGTCCATGGTAACCTGCGGAGGGGGGGCGTGGCTGAGGTAGTTTGGAACACTGCCCTCACTGAGGGAGTGGGTGTGGCCATCTCTGCTGTGACTGAACAAAGTGCAGGGGAGCAGGGGTCCCAGGGAAGGGCACTCAGAGCCCAGCAGGCCCAGTGTGGTTTCACAAGCATTTAGGCCCAGGCCAAAGGGTGCCTTCTTTGCCTGAACAGCTGCCCAAACTCTCACCTTTCCACTCAGGCCACCCTCTTTCTTGAAGTGTGTGTGGAAGCTGTCCGCGCAGTACACCTCGCTGCACAGCTAACCATAGGCCTGGGCATCGTAGCTTCCTGCCAGGTGACCGAAGTTCGCAGGAAGATGGGTCCCTGGGACACACACGGAGAGGCTCCTGCCCGGACCACAGGCCGCCCACTGCCCCAGCCCCAGTTCAGCGGCCGAAAATCAGCCCTGTCTGAGTCTCCTGCCTCTAGAAGGAGTATTGGACCAACACTTCTAGAAAATGGGGTCCTCACGGGCAACTCATTGGAGGGACAGAAATAAATCTTTGCCGACTTTCTGCTGAAACTTAGGAGCGTTCACACCTAAGCCTCTTACAAGGTCAGCTCTTTAGCTAAACATGAGCTCATTATCGAAATTTACACAATAATGAAGTGATCAGCTACAAGGGGAGACAATCAGCAAAAACAATCAATACCAGAATTAGATTCCCAAGGCCATCCATCAGATGTTGGAATAATCAGGTGCAAGGCAGGATATATACATAACACTGGAACTGAAACAAGAAACAAGGGTGTTTTCAAATTCTGGTACGATCTCTAAAACATTTTTAAAGTACATGTCATTGATAAAGCTAAATACTCAAAGGTTGTGTAATACAACAGATTAATCATTGAGAAGAGTGAAATTATGCTGTTTTGAAAATTATGGCAGGTGAGATTTTCTTCCTAATTATATAAGAAGATTTCTCTAAAACATACACATTATTTCAAAGACTTATTGGCTGTGAAATAAGTTAGGGTATTTCAAATGGCTTGTCTGCAATGAAAGGTGCTATGTAGGGAATCACAGAAAGTCGAGGGGAAAATATGTCAATATATACATTGCTATAGTTTGAACTAAGCCTTAGGACAGCAACAATGTAGAGGACCTACCCTTAGAAGCTTACTAGTAAGCTGGAATCTTCAAAAGTTCCAATATTTATAAGTAAAAAGATTTATTAAAATGAATAACCAAGTGTTTTAATTGACATCAGAAGATCAAACCAATAAACCCTGAGAACATAGATAAAAGATAAATAAAGATATGAGCAGAACTTAATACAACAGCAAACGTATAAAATTGAGGTGATTTAGTAAGTCCAAAGAATATTCTTTGAAAAGATTGAAAAGACACACTTTGATTAAGGAAAACAAAAACATAAGTGAAGAATATACAGAAAGAATCAGGACAATGTTATAGCAGAGAATATATGAAATGCCAGTAAATTTGAACATTTCTGTAAAGGGGACCATTTCCTAGCTCCTAAAGTTTACCAAAACTGACACAAGAGGAAGTCATTTAAGGTCATCATGTCTGCCCTTGGCATTCTCGGAACGCCCCGGACTCAGAATGCAGCAACTGTAGTCCATGGTAACCTGCGGAGAGGGGGCGGGGCTGAGGCAGGTTGGAACACTGTCTTGACTGAGGGAGTGTGTGTGGCAAACTCTGCTGTGACTGAACAAAGGGAAGGGGAGCATGGGGCCGAGGGCAGGGCCGTCAGAGCCCGGCAGGTCCAGTGGGGTGTCACAAGCATTTAGGCCCAGGCCAAAGGGCGCCTTCTTTGTCTGAACAGCTGCCCAAACTCTCACCTTTCCACTCAGGCCGCCCTCTTACTTGAAGTGTGTGTGGAACCTCTCCACGCAGTACACCTCGCTGCACAGCTAACCATAGGTCTGGGCATCGTAGCTTCCTGCCAGGTGACCGATGTTCGCAGGTAGATCGGTCCCTGGGACACACGCGGAGAGGCTCCTGCCCGGGCCACACGCCGCCCACTACCCCAGCCCCAGATTGGTGCCGCACAGCAGCCCTGTCTGAGTCCCCTCCCTCTAGAGGGTGTATTTAACCAACACTTCTAGAAAACGGAGTCCTCGCGTGCAACTCATTGGAGGGACACAAATTAATCTTTGCCGACTTTCTGCTGAAACTTAGGAGCATTCACACCTAAGCCTCTTACACGGTCAGCTGTTTAGCTAAACATGAGCTCATGATCTAAATTTACACAATAATGAAGAGATCAGCTACAAGGGGAGACAATCAGAAAAAACAATCAATACCAGAATTAGATTCCCAAGGCCATCCATCAGAAGTTGGAATAATCAGGTGCAACGCAGGATATATACATAAAACTGGAACTGAAACAAGAAACAAGGATGTTTTCAAAGTCTGGTAGGATCTCTAAAACATTATTAAAGTACATGTCATTGATAAAGCTAAATACTCAAAGGTTGTGTAATACAACAGATTAATCATTGAGAAGAGTGAAATTATGCTGTTTCGAAAACTATGGCAGGTCAGATTTTCTGCCTAATTATATAAGAAGATTTCTCTAAAACATACACATGATTTCAAAGAGTTATTGGCTGTGAAATAAGTTAAGGGTATTTCAAATGGCTTGTCTGCAATGAAAGGTGCTATGTAGGGAATCACAGAAAGTCGAGGGGAAAATATGTCAATATATACATTGCTATAGGTTAAAGTAAGCCTTAGGACAGCAACAATGTAGAGGACCTGACCCTTAGAAACTTACAAGTAAGCAGGAATCTTCAAAAGTTCCAATATTTATAAGTAAAAAGATTTATTAAAATGAATAACCAAGTGTTTTAATTGACATCAGAAGATCAAACAAATAAACCCTGAGAACATAGATAAAAGATAAATAAAGATATGAGCAGAACTTAATACAACAGCAAACGTATAAAATTGGGGTGATTTAGTAAGTCCAAAGAATATTCTTTGAAAAGATTGAAAAGACACACTTTGATTAAGGAAAACAAAAATGTAAGTAAAGAATATACAGAAAGAGTCAGGACAAAGTTATAGCAGAGAATATATGAAATGCCAGTAAATTTGAACATTTCTGTAAAGGGGACCATTTCCTAGCTCCTAAAGTTTACCAAAACTGACACAAGAGGAAATCATTTAAGGTCATCATGTCTGCCCTTGGCATGCTCGGAACGCCCTGGCCTCAGAATGCAGCATCAGTAGTCCATGGTAACCTGCGGAGAGGGGGCGGGGCTGAGCGAGTTTGGAACACTGCCCTCACTGAGGGAGTGGGTGTGGCCAGCTCTGCTGTGACTGACAAAGTCCAGGGGAGCATGTGGCCGAGGGCAGGGCCCTCAGTGCCCGGCAGGCCCAGTGGGGTGTCACAAGCTTTTACGCCCAGGCCAAAAGGCGCCTTCTTTGTCTGAACAGCTGCCCAAACACTCATCTTACCACTCAGGCCGCCCTCTTACTTGAAGTGTGTGTGGAACCTGTCCACGCAGTACACCTCGCTGCACAGCTAACCATAGGTCTGGGCATCGTAGATTCCTGCCAGGTGACCGAAGTTCGCAGGCAGATGGGTCCCTGGGACACACGCGGAGAGGCTCCTGCCGGGGCCACAGGCCGCCCACTACCCCAGCCCCAGATTGGGGGCCACACAGCAGCCCTGTATGAGTCCTCTGCCTGTAGAGGGAGTATTAGACCAACACATCTAGAAAACGGGGTCCTCGCGGGCAACTCATTGGAGGGACACAAATAAATCTTTGCCGACTGTCTGCTGAAACTTTGGAGCGTTCACACCTAAGCCTCTTACAAGCTCAGCTGTTTAGCTAAACATGATCTCGTTATCGAAATTTACACAATAATGAAGAGATCAGCTACAAGGGGAGAAAATCAGCAAAAACAATCAATACCAGAATTAGATTCCCAAGTCCATCCATCAGATGTTGGAACAATCAGGTGCAAGGCAGGATATATACATAAAACTGGAACTGAAAGAAGAAACAAGGATGTTTTCAAAGTCTAGTACGATCTCTAAAACATTTTTAAAGTACATGTCATTGATAAAGCTAAATACTCAAAGGTTGTGTAATACAACAGATTAATCATTGAGAAGAGTGAAATTATGCTGTTTTGAAAACTATGGCAGGTCAGATTTTCTGCCTAATTATATAAGAAGATTTATCTAAAACCTACACATTATTTCAAAGACTTATTGGCTGTGAAATAAGTTAAGGGTATTTCAAATGGCTTGTCTGCAATGAAAGGTGCTATGTAGGGAATCACAGAAAGTCGAGGGGAAAATATGTCAATATATACATTGATATAGGTTAAAGTAAGCCTTAGGACAGCAACAATGTAGAGGACCTGACCCTTAGAAACTTACAAGTAAGCAGGAATCTTCAAAAGTTCCAATCTTTATAAGTAAAAAGATTTATTAAAATGAATAACCAAGTGTTTTAATTGACATCAGAAGATCAAACAAATAAACCCTGAGAACATAGATAAAAGATAAATAAAGATATGAGCAGAACTTAATACAACAGCAAACGTATAAAATTGGGGTGATTTAGTAAGTCCAAAGAATATTCTTTGAAAAGATTGAAAAGACACACTTTGATTAAGGAAAACAAAAATGTAAGTAAAGAATATACAGAAAGAGTCAGGACAAAGTTATAGCAGAGAATATATGAAATGTCAGTAAATTTGAACATTTCTGTAAAGGGGACCATTTCCTAGCTCCTAAAGTTTACCAAAACTGACACAAGAGGAAATCATTTAAGGTCATCATGTCTGCCCTTGGCATGCTCGGAACGCCCTGGCCTCAGAATGCAGCATCAGTAGTCCATGGTAACCTGCGGAGAGGGGGCGGGGCTGAGCGAGTTTGGAACACTGCCCTCACTGAGGGAGTGGGTGTGGCCAGCTCTGCTGTGACTGACAAAGGCCAGGGGAGCATGTGGCCGAGGGCAGGGCCCTCAGTGCCCGGCAGGCCCAGTGGGGTGTCACAAGCTTTTACGCCCAGGCCAAAAGGCGCCTTCTTTGTCTGAACAGCTGCCCAAACACTCATCTTACCACTCAGGCCGCCCTCTTACTTGAAGTGTGTGTGGAACCTGTCCACGCAGTACACCTCGCTGCACAGCTAACCATAGGTCTGGGCATCGTAGATTCCTGCCAGGTGACCGAAGTTCGCAGGCAGATGGGTCCCTGGGACACACGCGGAGAGGCTCCTGCCTGGGCCACAGGCCGCCCACTACCCCAGCCCCAGATTGGGGGCCACACAGCAGCCCTGTCTGAGTCCTCTGACTGTAGAGGGAGTATTGGACCAACACATCTAGAAAACGGGGTCCTCGCGGGCAACTCATTGGAGGGACACAAATAAATCTTTGCCGACTTTCTGCTGAAACTTTGGAGCGTTCACACCTAAGCCTCTTACAAGCTCAGCTGTTTAGCTAAACATGATCTCGTGATCGAAATTTACACAATAATGAAGAGATCAGCTACAAGGGGAGAAAATCAGCAAAAACAATCAATACCAGAATTAGATTCCCAAGGCCATCCATCAGATGTTGGAACAATCAGGTGCAAGGCAGGATATATACATAAAACTGGAACTGAAAGAAGAAACAAGGATGTTTTCAAAGTCTAGTACGATCTCTAAAACATTTTTAAAGTACATGTCATTGATAAAGCTAAATACTCAAAGGTTGTGTAATACAACAGATTAATCATTGAGAAGAGTGAAATTATGCTGTTTTGAAAACTATGGCAGGTCAGATTTTCTGCCTAATTATATAAGAAGATTTATCTAAAACCTACACATTATTTCAAAGACTTATTGGCTGTGAAATAAGTTAAGGGTATTTCAAATGGCTTGTCTGCAATGAAAGGTGCTATGTAGGGAATCACAGAAAGTCGAGGGGAAACTATGTCAATATATACATTGCTATATGTTGAACTAAGCCTTAGGACAGCAACAATGTAGAGCACCTGACACTTAGAAACTTGCAAGTAAGCTAGAATCTTCAAAAGTTCAAATCTTTATAAGTAAAAAGATTTATTAAAATGAATAACCAAGTGTTTTAATTGACATCAGAAGATCAAACAAATAAACCCTGAGAACATAGATAAAAGATAAATAAAGATATGAGCAGAACTTAATACAACAGGAAAAGTATAAAATTGAGGTGATTTGGTAAGTCCAAAGAATATTCTTTGAAAAGATTGAAAAGACACACTTTGATTAAGGAAAACAAAAACATAAGTAAAGAATATACAGAAAGAGTCAGGACTATGTTATAGCAGAGAATATATGAAATGACAGTAAATTTGAACATTTCTGTAAAGGGGACAATTTCCTAGCTCCTAAAGTTTACAAAAACTGACACAAGAGGAAGTCATTTAAGGTCATCATGTCTGCCCTTGGCATTCTCGGAATGCCCTGGCCTCAGAATGCAGCAACAGTAGTCCATGGTAACCTTCGGAGAGGGGGCGGGGCTGAGGGAGGTTGGAACACTGCCCTCACTGAGGGACTGGGTGTGGCCATCTCTGCTGTGACTGAACAAAGGGCAGGGGAGCTTGGGGCCGAGGGCAGGGCCCTCAGAGCCCCGCAGGCCCAGTGGGGTGTCACAAGCATTTAGGCCCAGGCCAAAGGGCGCCTTCTTTGTCTGAACAGCTGCCCAAACTCTCACCTTTCCACTCAGGCCGCCCTCTTACTTGAAGTGTGTGTGGAACCAGTCCACGCAGTACACCTCGATGCACAGCTAACCATAGGTCTGGGCATCGTAGCTTCCTGTCAGGTGACCGAAGTTCGCAGGTAGATGGGTCCCTGGGACACACGCGGAGAGGCTCCTGCCCGGGCCACAGGCCGCCCACTACCCAGCCCCAGATTGAGGCCACAGAGCAGCCCTGTCTGAGTCCCCTCCCTCTAGAGGGAGTATTGGACCAACATTTCTACAAAACGGAGTCCTCGCGGGCAACTCATTGGAGGGACACAAATAAATCTTTGCCGACTTTCTGCTGAAACTTAGGAGCATTCACACCTAAGCCTCTTACAAGGTCATCTGTTTAGCTAAACATGAGCTCATGATCTAAATTTACACAATAATGAAGAGATCAGCTAAAAGGGGAGACAATCCGCAAAAACAATCAATACCAGAATTAGATTTCCAAGGCCATCCATCAGATGTTGGAATAATCAGGTGCAAGGCAGGATATATACATAAAACTGGAACTGAAAGAAGAAACAAGGATGTTTTCAAAGTCTGGTAGGATCTCTAAAACATTTTTAAAATACATGTCATTGATAAAGCTAAATACTCAAAGTTTGTGTAATACAACAGATTAATCATTGAGAAGAGTGTAATTATGCTGTTTTGAAAACTATGGCAGGTCAGATTTTCTGCCTAATTATATAAGAAGATTTATCTAAAACATACACATTATTTCAAAGACTTATTGGCTGTGAAATAAGTTAAGGGTATTTCAAATGGCTTGTCTGCAATGAAAGGTGCTATGTAGGGAATCACAGAAAGTCGAGGGGAAAATATGTCAATATATACATTGCTATAGGTTGAACTAAGCCTTAGGACAGCAACAATGTAGAGGACCTGACCCTTAGAAGCTTACAAGTAAGCTGGAATCTTCAAAAGTTCCAATATTTATAAGTAAAAAGATTTATTAAAATGAATAACCAAGTGTTTTAATTGACATCAGAAGATCAAACCAATAAACCCTGAGAACATAGATAAAAGATAAATAAAGATATGAGCAGAACTTAATACAACAGCAAACGTATAAAATTGAGGTGATTTAGTAAGTCCAAAGAATATTCTTTGAAAAGATTGAGAAGACACACTTTGATTAAGGAAAACAAAAACGTAAGTAAAGAATATCCAGAAAGAGACAGGATAAAGTTATAGCAGAGAATATATGAAATGATAGTAAATTTGAATATTTCTGTAAAGGGGACCATTTCCTAGCTCGTAAAGTTTACCAAAACTGACACAAGAGGAAATCATTTAAGATCATCAGGTCTGCCCTTGGCATTCTCGGAACGCCCTGGCCTCAGAATTCAGCATCTGTAGTCCATGGTAACCTGCGGAGAGGGGGCGGGGCTGAGTGTGGTTGGAACACTGCCCTCACTGAGGGAGTGGGTGTGGCCATCTCTGCTGTGACTGAACAATGGCAGGGGAGCAGGGGTCCCAGGGAACGGCCCTCAGAGCCCAGCAGGCCCAGTGTGGTGTCACAAGCATTTAGGCCCAGACCAAAGGGCGCCTTCTTTGTCTGAAGAGCTGCCCAAACTCTCACCTTTCCACTCAGGCCGCCCTCTTACTTAAAGTGTGTTTGGAAGCTGTCCGCGCAGTACACTTCACTACACAGGTAACCATAGGTCTGGGCATCGTAGCTTCCTGGCAGGTGACCAAAGTTCGCAGGCATATGAGTCCCTGGGACACACGCGGAGAGGCTCCTGCCCGGGCCACAGGCCGCCCACTGCCCCAGCCCCAGATCAGGGGCCGCAAAGCAGCCCTGTCTGAGTCCCCTGCCTCTGGAGGGAGTATTGTACCAACACTTCTAGAAATAGGTGTCGTCGCGGGCAACTCATTGGAGGGACACAAATAAATCTTTGCCGACTTTCTGCTGAAAATTAGGAGCGTTCACACCTAAGCCTCTTACAAGGTCAGCTGTTTAGCTAAACATGAGCTCATGATCTAAATTTACACAATAATGAAGAGATCAGCTACAAGGGGAGACAATCAGCAAAAACAATCAATACCAGAATTAGATTCCCAAGGCCATCCATCAGATGTTGGAATAATCAGGTGCAAGGCAGGATATATACATAAAACTGGAACTGAAACAAGAAACAAGGATGTTTTCAAAGTCTGGTACGATCTCTAAAACATTTTTAAAGTACATGTCATTGATAAAGCTAAATACTCAAAGGTTGTGTAATCCAACAGATTAATCATTGAGAAGAGTGAAATTATGCTGTTTCGAAAACTATGCCAGGTCAGATTTTCTGCCTAATTATATAAGAAGATTTATCTAAAACATACACATTATTTCAAAGACTTATTGGCTGTGAAATAAGTTAAGGGTATTTCAAATGGCTTGTCTGCAATGAAAGGTGCTATGTAGGGAATCACAGAAAGTCGAGGGGAAAATGTGTCAATATATACATTGCTATAGGTGAACTAAGCCTTAGGACAGCAACAATGTAGAGGACCTGAACCTTAGAAGCTTACAAGTAAGCTGGAATCTTCAAAATTTACAATTTTTATAAGTAAAAATATTTATTAAAATGAATAACCAAGTGTTTTAATTGACATCAGAAGATCAAACCAATATACCCTGAGAACATAGATAAAAGAAAAATAAAGATATGAGCAGAACTTAATACAACAGCAAACGTATAAAATTGAGGTGATTTAGTAAGTCCAAAGAATATTCTTTGAAAAGATTTAAAAGACACAGTTTGAGTAAGGAAAACAAAAACATAAGTAAAGAATATATAGAAAGAGTCAGGACAATGTTATAGCAAAGAATATATGAAATGCCAGTAAATTTGAATATTTCTGTAAAGGGGACCATTTCCTAGCTCCTAAAGTTTACCAAAACTGAGACAAGAGGAAATCATTTAAGGTCCTCATGCCTGCCCTTGTCATTCTGAGAACAACCTGGCCTCAGAATGCAGCATCTGTAGTCCATGGTAACCTGCGGAGGTGGGGCGGGGCTGAGGGAGTTTGGAACACTGCCCTCACTGAGGGAGTGGGTGTGGCCATCTCTGCTGTTACTGAACAAAGGGCAGGGGAGCAGGGGTCCCAGGGAAGGGCACTCAGAGCCCAGCAGGCCCAGTGTGGTTTCACAAGCATTTAGGCCCAGGCCAAAGGGTGCCTTCTTTGCCTGAACAGCTGCCCAAACTCTCACCTTTCCACTCAGGCCACCCTCTTTCTTGAAGTGCGTGTGGAAGCTGTCCGCACAGTACACCTCGCTGCACAGCTAACCATAGGACTGGGCATCGTAGCTTCCTGCCAGGTGACCGAAGTTCGCAGGAAGATGGGTCCCTGGGACACACACGGAGAGGCTCCTCCCGGGGCCACAGGCCGCCCACTGCCCCAGCCCCAGTTCAGCGGCCGAAAATCAGCCCTGTCTGAGTCTCCTGCCTCTAGAAGGAGTATTGGACCAACACTTCTAGAAAATGGGGTCCTCACGGGCAACTCATTGGAGGGACAGAAATAAATCTTTGCCGACTTTCTGCTGAAACTTAGGAGCGTTCACACCAAAGCCTCTTACAAGGTCAGCTCTTTAGCTAAACATGAGCTCATTATCGAAATTTACACAATAATGAAGTGATCAGCTACAAGGGGAGACAATCAGCAAAAACAATCAATACCAGAATTAGATTCCCAAGGCCATCCATCAGATGTTGGAATAATCAGGTGCAAGGCAGGATATATACATAACACTGGAACTGAAACAAGAAACAAGGGTGTTTTCAAATTCTGGTACGATCTCTAAAACATTTTTAAAGTACATGTCATTGATAAAGCTAAATACTCAAAGGTTGTGTAATCCAACAGATTAATCATTGAGAAGAGTGAAATTATGCTGTTTTGAAAATTATGGCAGGTGAGATTTTCTTCCTAATTATATAAGAAGATTTCTCTAAAACATACACATTATTTCAAAGACTTATTGGCTGTGAAATAAGTTAGGGTATTTCAAATGGCTTGTCTGCAATGAAAGGTGCTATGTAGGGAATCACAGAAAGTCTAGGGGAAAATATGTCAATATATACATTGCTATAGGTTGAACTAAGCCTTAGGACAGCAACAATGTAGAGGACCTGACCCTTAGAAGCTTACAAGTAAGCTGGAATCTTCAAAAGTTACAATATTTATAAGTAAAAAGATTTATTAAAATGAATAACCAAGTGTTTTAATTGACATCAGAAGATCAAACCAATAAACCCTGAGAACATAGATAAAAGATAAATAAAGATATGAGCAGAACTTAATACAACAGCAAACGTATAAAATTGAGGTGATTTAGTAAGTCCAAAGAATATTCTTTGAAAAGATTGAGAAGACACACTTTGATTAAGGAAAACAAAAACGTAAGTAAAGAATATCCAGAAAGAGACAGGACAAAGTTATAGCAGAGAATATATGAAATGCCAGTAAATTTGAATATTTCTGTAAAGGGGACCATTTCCTAGCTCCTAAAGTTTACCAAAACTGACACAAGAGGAAATCATTTAAGGTCATCAGGTCTTCCCTTGGCATTCTCGGAACGCCCTGGCCTCAGAATTCAGCATCTGTAGTCCATGGTAACCTGCGGAGAGGGGGCGGGGCTGAGTGTGGTTGGAACACTGCCCTCACTGAGGGAGTGGGTGTGGCCATCTCTGCTGTGACTGAACAATGGCAGGGGAGCATGGGTCCCAGGGAAGGGCCCTCAGAGCCCAGCAGGCCCTGTGTGGTGTCACAAGCATTTAGGCCCAGACTAAAGGGCGCCTTCTTTGTCTGAAGAGCTGCCCAAACTCTCACCTTTCCACTCAGGCCGCCCTCTTACTTGAAGTGTGTTTGGAAGCTGTCCGCGCAGTACACTTCGCTACACAGCTAACCATAGGTCTGGGCATCGTAGCTTCCTGGCAGGTGACCGAAGTTCGCAGGCATATGAGTCCCTGGGACACACGCGGAGAGGCTCCTGCCCGGGCCACAGGCCGCCCACTGCCCCAGCCCCAGATCAGGGGCCGCAAAGCAGCCCTGTCTGAGTCCCCTGCCTCTGGAGGGAGTATTGTACCAACACTTCTAGAAATAGGTGTCGTCGCGGGCAACTCATTGGAGGGACACAAATAAATCTTTGCCGACTTTCTGCTGAAACTTAGGAGCGTTCACACCTAAGCCTCTTACAAGGTCAGCTGTTTAGCTAAACATGAGCTCATGATCTAAATTTACATAATAATGAAGAGATCAGCTACAAGGGGAGAAAATCAGCAAAAACAATCAATACCAGAATTAGATTCCCAAGGCCATCCATCAGATGTTGGAATAATCAGGTGCAAGGCAGGATATATACATAAAACTGGAACTGAAACAAGAAACAAGGATGTTTTCAAAGTCTGGTAGGATCTCTAAAACATTTTTAAAGTACATGTCATTGATAAAGCTAAATACTCAAAGGTTGTGTAATCCAACAGATTAATCATTGAGAAGAGTGAAATTATGCTGTTTTGAAAACTATGCAAGGTCAGATTTTCTGCCTAATTATATAAGAAGATTTCTCTAAAACATACACATTATTTCAAAGACTTATTGGCTGTGAAATAAGTTAGGGTATTTCAAATGGCTTGTCTGCAATGAAAGGTGCTATGTAGGGAATCACAGAAAGTCGAGGGGAAAATAT
This sequence comes from Mesoplodon densirostris, assembly GCF_025265405.1. Taxonomy (NCBI): domain Eukaryota; kingdom Metazoa; phylum Chordata; class Mammalia; order Artiodactyla; family Ziphiidae; genus Mesoplodon; species Mesoplodon densirostris. Next base: position 91,799,595 of record NC_082666.1, read on the forward strand.
GTCAATATATACATTGCTATAGGTTGAACTAAGCCTTAGGACAGCAACAATGTAGAGGACCTGACCCTTAGAAGCTTACAAGTAAGCTGGAATCTTCAAAAGTTACAATTTTTATAAGTAAAAAGATTTATTAAAATGAATAACCAAGTGTTTTAATTGACATCAGAAGATCAAACCAATATACCCTGAGAACATAGATAAAAGAAAAATAAAGATATGAGCAGAACTTAATACAACAGCAAACGTATAAAATTGAGGTGATTTAGTAAGTCCAAAGAATATTCTTTGAAAAGATTTAAAAGACACACTTTGAGTAAGGAAAACAAAAACATAAGTAAAGAATATATAGAAAGAGTCAGGACAATGTTATAGCAAAGAATATATGAAATGCCAGTAAATTTGAATATTTCTGTAAAGGGGACCATTTCCTAGCTCCTAAAGTTTACCAAAACTGAGACAAGAGGAAATCATTTAAGGTCCTCATGCCTGCCCTTGTCATTCTGAGAACAACCTGGCCTCAGAATGCAGCATCTGTAGTCCATGGTAACCTGCGGAGGTGGGGCGGGGCTGAGGGAGTTTGGAACACTGCCCTCACTGAGGGAGTGGGTGTGGCCATCTCTGCTGTGACTGAACAAAGTGCAGGGGAGCAGGGGTCCCAGGGAAGGGCACTCAGAGCCCAGCAGGCCCAGTGTGGTTTCACAAGCATTTAGGACCAGGCCAAAGGGTGTCTTCTTTGCCTGAACAGCTGCCCAAACTCTCACCTTTCCACTCAGGCCACCCTCTTTCTTGAAGTGCGTGTGGAAGCTGTCCGCACAGTACACCTCGCTGCACAGCTAACCATAGGACTGGGCATCGTAGCTTCCTGCCAGGTGACCGAAGTTCGCAGGAAGATGGGTCCCTGGGACAAACACGGAGAGGCTCCTGCCGGGGCCACAGGCCGCCCACTGCCCCAGCCCCAGTTCAGCGGCCGAAAATCAGCCCTGTCTGAGTCTCCTGCCTCTAGAAGGAGTATTAGACCAACACTTCTAGAAAATGGGGTCCTCACGGGCAACTCATTGGAGGGACAGAAATAAATCTTTGCCGACTTTCTGCTGAAACTTAGGAGCGTTCACACCAAAGCCTCTTACAAGGTCAGCTCTTTAGCTAAACATGAGCTCATTATCGAAATTTACACAATAATGAAGTGATCAGCTACAAGGGGAGACAATCAGCAAAAACAATCAATACCAGAATTAGATTCCCAAGGCCATCCATCAGATATTGGAATAATCAGGTGCAAGGCAGGATATATACATAACACTGGAACTGAAACAAGAAACAAGGGTGTTTTCAAATTCTGGTACGATTTCTAAAACATTTTTAAAGTACATGTCATTGATAAAGCTAAATACTCAAAGGTTGTGTAATCCAACAGATTAATCATTGAGAAGAGTGAAATTATGCTGTTTTGAAAATTATGGCAGGTGAGATTTTCTTCCTAATTATATAAGAAGATTTCTCTAAAACATACACATTATTTCAAAGACTTATTGGCTGTGAAATAAGTTAGGGTATTTCAAATGGCTTGTCTGCAATGAAAGGTGCTATGTAGGGAATCACAGAAAGTCGAGGGGAAAATATTTCAATATATACATTGCTATAGGTTGAACTAAGCCTTAGGACAGAAACAATGTAGAGGACCTGACCCTTAGAAGCTTACAAGTAAGCTGGAATCTTCAAAAGTTACAATATTTATAAGTAAAAAGATTTATTAAAATGAATAACCAAGTGTTTTAATTGACATCAGAAGATCAAACCAATAAACCCTGAGAACATAGATAAAAGATAAATAAAGATATGAGCAGAACTTAATACAACAGCAAACGTATAAAATTGAGGTGATTTAGTAAGTCCAAAGAATATTCTTTGAAAAGATTGAAAAGACACACTTTGATTAAGGAAAACAAAAACATAAGTGAAGAATATACAGAAAGAATCAGGACAATGTTATAGCAGAGAATATATGAAATGCCAGTAAATTTGAACATTTCTGTAAAGGGGACCATTTCCTAGCTCCTAAAGCTTACCAAAACTGACACAAGAGGAAGTCATTTAAGGTCATCATGTCTGCCCTTGGCATTCTCGGAACGCCCTGGCCTCAGAATGCAGCAACTGTAGTCCATGGTAACCTGAGGAGAGGGGGCGGGGCTGAGGCAGGTTGGAACACTGCCCTCACTGAGGGAGTGGGTGTGGCCATCTCTGCTGTGACTGAACAAAGGGAAGGGGAGCATGGGGCCGAGGGCAGGGCCGTCAGAGCCCGGCAGGCCCAGTGGGGTGTCACAAGCATTTAGGCCCAGGCCAAAGGGCGCCTTCTTTGTCTGAACAGCTGCCCAAACTCTCACCTTTCCACTCAGGCCGCCCTCTTACTTGAAGTGTGTGTGGAACCTCTCCACGCAGTACACCTCGCTGCACAGCTAACCATAGGTCTGGGCATCGTAGCTTCCTGCCAGGTGACCGATGTTCGCAGGTAGATCGGTCCCTGGGACACACGCGGAGAGGCTCCTGCCGGGGCCACAGGCCGCCCACTACCCCAGCCCCAGATTGGTGCCGCACAGCAGCCCTGTCTGAGTCCCCTCCCTCTAGAGGGAGTATTTAAACAACACTTCTAGAAAACGGAGTCCTCGCGCGCAACTCATTGGAGGGACACAAATTAATCTTTGCCGACTTTCTGCTGAAACTTAGGAGCATTCACACCTAAGCCTCTTACACGGTCAGCTGTTTAGCTAAACATGAGCTCATGATCTAAATTTACACAATAATGAAGAGATCAGCTACAAGGGGAGACAATCAGCAAAAACAATCAATACCATAATTAGATTCCCAAAGCCATCCATCAGATGTTGGAATAATCAGGTGCAAGGCAGGATATATACAGAAAACTGGAACTGAAACAAGAAACAAGGATGTTTTCAAAGTCTGGTAGGATCTCTAAAACATTTTTAAAGTACATGTCATTGATAAAGCTAACTACTCAAAGGTTGTGTAATACAACAGATTAATCATTGAGAAGAGTGAAATTATGCTGTTTTGAAAACTATGGCAGGTAAGATTTTCTGCCTAATTATATAAGAAGATTTATCTAAAACATACACATTATTTCAAAGACTTATTGGCTGTGAAATAAGTTAAGGGTATTTCAAATGGCTTGTCTGCAATGAAAGGTGCTATGTACGGAATCACAGAAAGTCGAGGGGAAAATATGTCAATATATACATTGCTATAGGTTGAACTAAGCCTTAGGACAGCAACAATGTAGAGGACCATACCCTTAGAAGCTTACAAGTAAGCTGGAATCTTCAAAAGTTCCAATATTTATAAGTAAAAAGATTTATTAAAATGAATAACCAAGTGTTTTAATTGACATCAGAAGATCAAACCAATAAACCCTGAGAACATAGATAAAAGATAAATAAAGATATGAGCAGAACTTAATACAACAGCAAACGTATAAAATTGAGGTGATTTAGTAAGTCCAAAGAATATTCTTTGAAAAGATTGAGAAGACACACTTTGATTAAGGAAAACAAAAACGTAAGTAAAGAATATCCAGAAAGAGACAGGACAAAGTTATAGCAGAGAATATATGAAATGCCAGTAAATTTGAATATTTCTGTAAAGGGGACCATTTCCTAGCTCCTAAAGTTTACCAAAACTGACACAAGAGGAAATCATTTAAGGTCATCAGGTCTTCCCTTGGCATTCTCGGAACGCCCTGGCCTCAGAATTCAGCATCTGTAGTCCAGGGTAACCTGCGGAGAGGGGGCGGGGCTGAGTGTGGTTGGAACACTGCCCTCACTGAGGGAGTGGGTGTGGCCATCTCTGCTGTGACCGAACAATGGCAGGGGAGCATGGGTCCCAGGGAAGGGCCCTCAGAGCCCAGCACGCCCTGTGTGGTGTCACAAGCATTTAGGCCCAGACTAAAGGGCGCCTTCTTTGTCTGAAGAGCTGCCCAAACTCTCACCTTTCCACTCAGGCCGCCCTCTTACTTGAAGTGTGTTTGGAAGCTGTCCGCGCAGTACACTTCGCTACACAGCTAACCATAGGTCTGGGCATCGTAGCTTCCTGGCAGGTGACCGAAGTTCGCAGGCATATGAGTCCCTGGGACACACGCGGAGAGGCTCCTGCCCGGGCCACAGGCCGCCCACTGCCCCAGCCCCAGATCAGGGGCCGCAAAGCAGCCCTGTCTGAGTCCCCTGCCTCTGGAGGTAGTATTGTACCAACACTTCTAGAAATAGGTGTCGTCGCGGGCAACTCATTGGAGGGACACAAATAAATCTTTGCCGACTTTCTGCTGAAACTTAGGAGCGTTCACACCTAAGCCTCTTACAAGGTCAGCTGTTTAGCTAAACATGAGCTCATGATCTAAATTTACACAATAATGAAGAGATCAGCTACAAGGGGAGACAATCAGCCAAAACAATCAATACCAGAATTAGATTCCCAAGGCCATCCATCAGATGTTGGAATAATCAGGTGCAAGGCAGGATATATACATAAAACTGGAACTGAAACAAGAAACAAGGATGTTTTCAAAGTCTGGTACGATCACTAAAACATTTTTAAAGTACATGTCATTGATAAAGCTAAATACTCAAAGGTTGTGTAATCCAACAGATTAATCATTGAGAAGAGTGAAATTATGCTGTTTTGAAAACTATGCCAGGTCAGATTTTCTGCCTAATTATATAAGAAGATTTATCTAAAACATACACATTATTTCAAAGACTTATTGGCTGTGAAATAAGTTAACGGTATTTCAAATGGCTTGTCTGCAATGAAAGGTGCTATGTAGGGAATCACAGAAAGTCGAGGGGAAAATGTGTCAATATATACATTGCTATAGGTGAACTAAGCCTTAGGACAGCAACAATGTAGAGGACCTGACCCTTAGAAGCTTACAAGTAAGCTGGAATCTTCAAAAGTTACAATTTTTATAAGTAAAAATATTTATTAAAATGAATAACCAAGTGTTTTAATTGACATCAGAAGATCAAACCAATAAACCCTGAGAACATAGATAAAAGAAAAATAAAGATATGAGCAGAACTTAATACAACAGCAAACGTATAAAATTGAGGTGATTTAGTAAGTCCAAAGAATATTCTTTGAAAAGATTTAAAAGACACACTTTGAGTAAGGAAAACAAAAACATAAGTAAAGAATATATAGAAAGAGTCAGGACAATGTTATAGCAAAGAATATATGAAATGCCAGTAAATTTGAATATTTCTGTAAAGGGGACCATTTCCTAGCTCCTAAAGTTTACCAAAACTGAGACAAGAGGAAATCATTTAAGGTCCTCATGCCTGCCCTTGTCATTCTGAGAACGAACTGGCCTCAGAATGCAGCATCTGTAGTCCATGGTAACCTGCGGAGGTGGGGCGGGGCTGAGGGAGTTTGGAACACTGCCCTCACTGAGGGAGTGGGTGTGGCCATCTCTGCTGTGACTGAACAAAGTGCAGGGGAGCAGCGGTCCCAGGCAAGGGCACTCAGAGCCCAGCAGGCCCAGTGTGGTTTCACAAGCATTTAGGCACAGGCCAAAGGGTGCCTTCTTTGCCTGAACAGCTGCCCAAACTCTCACCTTTCCACTCAGGCCACCCTCTTTCTTGAAGTGAGTGTGGAAGCTGTCCGTGCAGTACACCTCGCTGCACAGCTAACCATAGGACTGGGCATCGTAGCTTCCTGCCAGGTGACCGAAGTTCGCAGGAAGATGGGTCCCTGGGACACACACGGAGAGGCTCCTGCCCGGGCCACAGGCCGCCCACTGCCCCAGCCCCAGTTCAGCGGCCGAAAATCAGCCCTGTCTGAGTCTCCTGCCTCTAGAAGGAGTATTGGACCAACACTTCTAGAAAATGGGGTCCTCACGGACAACTCATTGGAGGGACAGAAATAAATCTTTGCCGACTTTCTGCTGAAACTTAGGAGCGTTCACACCAAAGCCTCTTACAAGGTCAGCTCTTTAGCTAAACATGAGCTCATTATCGAAATTTACACAATAATGAAGTGATCAGCTACAAGGGGAGACAATCAGCAAAAACAATCAATACCAGAATTAGATTCCCAAGGCCATCCATCAGATGTTGGAATAATCAGGTGCAAGGCAGGATATATACATAACACTGGAACTGAAACAAGAAACAAGGGTGTTTTCAAATTCTGGTACGATCTCTAAAACATTTTTAAAGTACATGTCATTGATAAAGCTAAATACTCAAAGGTTGTGTAATCCAACAGATTAATCATTGAGAAGAGTGAAATTATGCTGTTTTGAAAATTATGGCAGGTGAGATTTTCTTCCTAATTATATAAGAAGATTTCTCTAAAACATACACATTATTTCAAAGACTTATTGGCTGTGAAATAAGTTAGGGTATTTCAAATGGCTTGTCTGCAATGAAAGGTGCTATGTAGGGAATCACAGAAAGTCTAGGGGAAAATATGTCAATATATACATTGCTATAGGTTGAACTAAGCCTTAGGACAGCAACAATGTAGAGGACCTGACCCTTAGAAGCTTACAAGTAAGCTGGAATCTTCAAAAGTTACAATATTTATAAGTAAAAAGATTTATTAAAATGAATAACCAAGTGTTTTAATTGACATCAGAAGATCAAACCAATAAACCCTGAGAACATAGATAAAAGATAAATAAAGATATGAGCAGAACTTAATACAACAGCAAACGTATAAAATTGAGGTGATTTAGTAAGTCCAAAGAATATTCTTTGAAAAGATTGAAAAGACACACTTTGAGTAAGGAAAACAAAAACATAAGTGAAGAATATACAGAAAGAATCAGGACAATGTTATAGCAGAGAATATATGAAATGCCAGTAAATTTGAACATTTCTGTAAAGGGGACCATTTCCTAGCTCCTAAAGCTTACCAAAACTGACACAAGAGGAAGTCATTTAAGGTCATCATGTCTGCCCTTGGCATTCTCGGAACGCCCTGGCCTCAGAATGCAGCAACTGTAGTCCATGGTAACCTGAGGATAGGGGGCGGGGCTGAGGCAGGTTGGAACACTGCCCTCACTGAGGGAGTGGGTGTGGCCATCTCTGCTGTGACTGAACAAAGGAAAGGGGAGCATGGGGCCGAGGGCAGGGCCGTCAGAGCCCGGCAGGCCCAGTGGGGTGTCACAAGCATTTAGGCCCAGGCCAAAGGGCGCCTTCTTTGTCTGAACAGCTGCCCAAACTCTCACCTTTCCACTCAGGCCGCCCTCTTACTTGAAGTGTGTGTGGAACCTCTCCACGCAGTACACCTCGCTGCACAGCTAACCATAGGTCTGGGCATCGTAGCTTCCTGCCAGGTGACCGATGTTCGCAGGTAGATCGGTCCCTGGGACACACGCGGAGAGGCTCCTGCCGGGGCCACAGGCCGCCCACTACCCCAGCCCCAGATTGGTGCCGCACAGCAGCCCTGTCTGAGTCCCCTCCCTCTAGAGGGAGTATTTAAACAACACTTCTAGAAAACGGAGTCCTCGCGCGCAACTCATTGGAGGGACACAAATTAATCTTTGCCGACTTTCTGCTGAAACTTAGGAGCATTCACACCTAAGCCTCTTACACGGTCAGCTGTTTAGCTAAACATGAGCTCATGATCTAAATTTACACAATAATGAAGAGATCAGCTACAAGGGGAGACAATCAGCAAAAACAATCAATACCATAATTAGATTCCCAAAGCCATCCATCAGATGTTGGAATAATCAGGTGCAAGGCAGGATATATACAGAAAACTGGAACTGAAACAAGAAACAAGGATGTTTTCAAAGTCTGGTAGGATCTCTAAAACATTTTTAAAGTACATGTCATTGATAAAGCTAACTACTCAAAGGTTGTGTAATACAACAGATTAATCATTGAGAAGAGTGAAATTATGCTGTTTTGAAAACTATGGCAGGTAAGATTTTCTGCCTAATTATATAAGAAGATTTATCTAAAACATACACATTATTTCAAAGACTTATTGGCTGTGAAATAAGTTAAGGGTATTTCAAATGGCTTGTCTGCAATGAAAGGTGCTATGTACGGAATCACAGAAAGTCGAGGGGAAAATATGTCAATATATACATTGCTATAGGTTGAACTAAGCCTTAGGACAGCAACAATGTAGAGGACCATACCCTTAGAAGCTTACAAGTAAGCTGGAATCTTCAAAAGTTCCAATATTTATAAGTAAAAAGATTTATTAAAATGAATAACCAAGTGTTTTAATTGACATCAGAAGATCAAACCAATAAACCCTGAGAACATAGATAAAAGATAAATAAAGATATGAGCAGAACTTAATACAACAGCAAACGTATAAAATTGAGGTGATTTAGTAAGTCCAAAGAATATTCTTTGAAAAGATTGAGAAGACACACTTTGATTAAGGAAAACAAAAACGTAAGTAAAGAATATCCAGAAAGAGACAGGACAAAGTTATAGCAGAGAATATATGAAATGCCAGTAAATTTGAATATTTCTGTAAAGGGGACCATTTCCTAGCTCCTAAAGTTTACCAAAACTGACACAAGAGGAAATCATTTAAGGTCATCAGGTCTTCCCTTGGCATTCTCGGAACGCCCTGGCCTCAGAATTCAGCATCTGTAGTCCAGGGTAACCTGCGGAGAGGGGGCGGGGCTGAGTGTGGTTGGAACACTGCCCTCACTGAGGGAGTGGGTGTGGCCATCTCTGCTGTGACCGAACAATGGCAGGGGAGCATGGGTCCCAGGGAAGGGCCCTCAGAGCCCAGCAGGCCCTGTGTGGTGTCACAAGCATTTAGGCCCAGACTAAAGGGCGCCTTCTTTGTCTGAAGAGCTGCCCAAACTCTCACCTTTCCACTCAGGCCGCCCTCTTACTTGAAGTGTGTTTGGAAGCTGTCCGCGCAGTACACTTCGCTACACAGCTAACCATAGGTCTGGGCATCGTAGCTTCCTGGCAGGTGACCGAAGTTCGCAGGCATATGAGTCCCTGGGACACACGCGGAGAGGCTCCTGCCCGGGCCACAGGCCGCCCACTGCCCCAGCCCCAGTTCAGCGGCCGAAAATCAGCCCTGTCTGAGTCTCCTGCCTCTAGAAGGAGTATTAGACCAACACTTCTAGAAAATGGGGTCCTCACGGGCAACTCATTGGAGGGACAGAAATAAATCTTTGCCGACTTTCTGCTGAAACTTAGGAGCGTTCACACCAAAGCCTCTTACAAGGTCAGCTCTTTAGCTAAACATGAGCTCATTATCGAAATTTACACAATAATGAAGTGATCAGCTACAAGGGGAGACAATCAGCAAAAACAATCAATACCAGAATTAGATTCCCAAGGCCATCCATCAGATGTTGGAATAATCAGGTGCAAGGCAGGATATATACATAACACTGGAACTGAAACAAGAAACAAGGGTGTTTTCAAATTCTGGTACGATCTCTAAAACATTTTTAAAGTACATGTCATTGATAAAGCTAAATACTCAAAGGTTGTGTAATCCAACAGATTAATCATTGAGAAGAGTGAAATTATGCTGTTTTGAAAATTATGGCAGGTGAGATTTTCTTCCTAATTATATAAGAAGATTTCTCTAAAACATACACATTATTTCAAAGACTTATTGGCTGTGAAATAAGTTAGGGTATTTCAAATGGCTTGTCTGCAATGAAAGGTGCTATGTAGGGAATCACAGAAAGTCTAGGGGAAAATATGTCAATATATACATTGCTATAGGTTGAACTAAGCCTTAGGACAGCAACAATGTAGAGGACCTGACCCTTAGAAGCTTACAAGTAAGCTGGAATCTTCAAAAGTTACAATATTTATAAGTAAAAAGATTTATTAAAATGAATAACCAAGTGTTTTAATTGACATCAGAAGATCAAACCAATAAACCCTGAGAACATAGATAAAAGATAAATAAAGATATGAGCAGAACTTAATACAACAGCAAACGTATAAAATTGAGGTGATTTAGTAAGTCCAAAGAATATTCTTTGAAAAGATTGAAAAGACACACTTTGAGTAAGGAAAACAAAAACATAAGTGAAGAATATACAGAAAGAATCAGGACAATGTTATAGCAGAGAATATATGAAATGCCAGTAAATTTGAACATTTCTGTAAAGGGGACCATTTCCTAGCTCCTAAAGCTTACCAAAACTGACACAAGAGGAAGTCATTTAAGGTCATCATGTCTGCCCTTGGCATTCTCGGAACGCCCTGGCCTCAGAATGCAGCAACTGTAGTCCATGGTAACCTGAGGAGAGGGGGCGGGGCTGAGGCAGGTTGGAACACTGCCCTCACTGAGGGAGTGGGTGTGGCCATCTCTGCTGTGACTGAACAAAGGGAAGGGGAGCATGGGGCCGAGGGCAGGGCCGTCAGAGCCCGGCAGGCCCAGTGGGGTGTCACAAGCATTTAGGCCCAGGCCAAAGGGCGCCTTCTTTGTCTGAACAGCTGCCCAAACTCTCACCTTTCCACTCAGGCCGCCCTCTTACTTGAAGTGTGTGTGGAACCTCTCCACGCAGTACACCTCGCTGCACAGCTAACCATAGGTCTGGGCATCGTAGCTTCCTGCCAGGTGACCGATGTTCGCAGGTAGATCGGTCCCTGGGACACACGCGGAGAGGCTCCTGCCGGGGCCACAGGCCGCCCACTACCCCAGCCCCAGATTGGTGCCGCACAGCAGCCCTGTCTGAGTCCCCTCCCTCTAGAGGGAGTATTTAAACAACACTTCTAGAAAACGGAGTCCTCGCGCGCAACTCATTGGAGGGACACAAATTAATCTTTGCCGACTTTCTGCTGAAACTTAGGAGCATTCACACCTAAGCCTCTTACACGGTCAGCTGTTTAGCTAAACATGAGCTCATGATCTAAATTTACACAATAATGAAGAGATCAGCTACAAGGGGAGACAATCAGCAAAAACAATCAATACCATAATTAGATTCCCAAAGCCATCCATCAGATGTTGGAATAATCAGGTGCAAGGCAGGATATATACAGAAAACTGGAACTGAAACAAGAAACAAGGATGTTTTCAAAGTCTGGTAGGATCTCTAAAACATTTTTAAAGTACATGTCATTGATAAAGCTAACTACTCAAAGGTTGTGTAATACAACAGATTAATCATTGAGAAGAGTGAAATTATGCTGTTTTGAAAACTATGGCAGGTAAGATTTTCTGCCTAATTATATAAGAAGATTTATCTAAAACATACACATTATTTCAAAGACTTATTGGCTGTGAAATAAGTTAAGGGTATTTCAAATGGCTTGTCTGCAATGAAAGGTGCTATGTACGGAATCACAGAAAGTCGAGGGGAAAATATGTCAATATATACATTGCTATAGGTTGAACTAAGCCTTAGGACAGCAACAATGTAGAGGACCATACCCTTAGAAGCTTACAAGTAAGCTGGAATCTTCAAAAGTTCCAATATTTATAAGTAAAAAGATTTATTAAAATGAATAACCAAGTGTTTTAATTGACATCAGAAGATCAAACCAATAAACCCTGAGAACATAGATAAAAGATAAATAAAGATATGAGCAGAACTTAATACAACAGCAAACGTATAAAATTGAGGTGATTTAGTAAGTCCAAAGAATATTCTTTGAAAAGATTGAGAAGACACACTTTGATTAAGGAAAACAAAAACGTAAGTAAAGAATATCCAGAAAGAGACAGGACAAAGTTATAGCAGAGAATATATGAAATGCCAGTAAATTTGAATATTTCTGTAAAGGGGACCATTTCCTAGCTCCTAAAGTTTACCAAAACTGACACAAGAGGAAATCATTTAAGGTCATCAGGTCTTCCCTTGGCATTCTCGGAACGCCCTGGCCTCAGAATTCAGCATCTGTAGTCCAGGGTAACCTGCGGAGAGGGGGCGGGGCTGAGTGTGGTTGGAACACTGCCCTCACTGAGGGAGTGGGTGTGGCCATCTCTGCTGTGACCGAACAATGGCAGGGGAGCATGGGTCCCAGGGAAGGGCCCTCAGAGCCCAGCACGCCCTGTGTGGTGTCACAAGCATTTAGGCCCAGACTAAAGGGCGCCTTCTTTGTCTGAAGAGCTGCCCAAACTCTCACCTTTCCACTCAGGCCGCCCTCTTACTTGAAGTGTGTTTGGAAGCTGTCCGCGCAGTACACTTCGCTACACAGCTAACCATAGGTCTGGGCATCGTAGCTTCCTGGCAGGTGACCGAAGTTCGCAGGCATATGAGTCCCTGGGACACACGCGGAGAGGCTCCTGCCCGGGCCACAGGCCGCCCACTGCCCCAGCCCCAGATCAGGGGCCGCAAAGCAGCCCTGTCTGAGTCCCCTGCCTCTGGAGGTAGTATTGTACCAACACTTCTAGAAATAGGTGTCGTCGCGGGCAACTCATTGGAGGGACACAAATAAATCTTTGCCGACTTTCTGCTGAAACTTAGGAGCGTTCACACCTAAGCCTCTTACAAGGTCAGCTGTTTAGCTAAACATGAGCTCATGATCTAAATTTACACAATAATGAAGAGATCAGCTACAAGGGGAGACAATCAGCAAAAACAATCAATACCAGAATTAGATTCCCAAGGCCATCCATCAGATGTTGGAATAATCAGGTGCAAGGCAGGATATATACATAAAACTGGAACTGAAACAAGAAACAAGGATGTTTTCAAAGTCTGGTACGATCACTAAAACATTTTTAAAGTACATGTCATTGATAAAGCTAAATACTCAAAGGTTGTGTAATCCAACAGATTAATCATTGAGAAGAGTGAAATTATGCTGTTTTGAAAACTATGCCAGGTCAGATTTTCTGCCTAATTATATAAGAAGATTTATCTAAAACATACACATTATTTCAAAGACTTATTGGCTGTGAAATAAGTTAACGGTATTTCAAATGGCTTGTCTGCAATGAAAGGTGCTATGTAGGGAATCACAGAATGTCGAGGGGAAAATGTGTCAATATATACATTGCTATAGGTGAACTAAGCCTTAGGACAGCAACAATGTAGAGGACCTGACCCTTAGAAGCTTACAAGTAAGCTGGAATCTTCAAAAGTTACAATTTTTATAAGTAAAAATATTTATTAAAATGAATAACCAAGTGTTTTAATTGACATCAGAAGATCAAACCAAAAAACCCTGAGAACATAGATAAAAGAAAAATAAAGATATGAGCAGAACTTAATACAACAGCAAACGTATAAAATTGAGGTGATTTAGTAAGTCCAAAGAATATTCTTTGAAAAGATTTAAAAGACACACTTTGAGTAAGGAAAACAAAAACATAAGTAAAGAATATATAGAAAGAGTCAGGACAATGTTATAGCAAAGAATATATGAAATGCCAGTAAATTTGAATATTTCTGTAAAGGGGACCATTTCCTAGCTCCTAAAGTTTACCAAAACTGAGACAAGAGGAAATCATTTAAGGTCCTCATGCCTGCCCTTGTCATTCTGAGAACGAACTGGCCTCAGAATGCAGCATCTGTAGTCCATGGTAACCTGCGGAGGTGGGGCGGGGCTGAGGGAGTTTGGAACACTGCCCTCACTGAGGGAGTGGGTGTGGCCATCTCTGCTGTGACTGAACAAAGTGCAGGGGAGCAGCGGTCCCAGGCAAGGGCACTCAGAGCCCAGCAGGCCCAGTGTGGTTTCACAAGCATTTAGGCACAGGCCAAAGGGTGCCTTCTTTGCCTGAACAGCTGCCCAAACTCTCACCTTTCCACTCAGGCCACCCTCTTTCTTGAAGTGTGTGTGGAAGCTGTCCGCGCAGTACACCTCGCTGCACAGCTAACCATAGGACTGGGCATCGTAGCTTCCTGCCAGGTGACCGAAGTTCGCAGGAAGATGGGTCCCTGGGACACACACGGAGAGGATCCTGCCCGGGCCACAGGCCGCCCACTGCCCCAGCCCCAGTTCAGCGGCCGAAAATCAGCCCTGTCTGAGTCTCCTGCCTCTAGAAGGAGTATTGGACCAACACTTCTAGAAAATGGGGTCCTCACGGGCAACTCATTGGAGGGACAGAAATAAATCTTTGCCGACTTTCTGCTGAAACTTAGGAGCGTTCACACCAAAGCCTCTTACAAGGTCAGCTCTTTAGCTAAACATGAGCTCATTATCGAAATTTACACAATAATGAAGTGATCAGCTACAAGGGGAGACAATCAGCAAAAACAATCAATACCAGAATTAGATTCCCAAGGCCATCCATCAGATGTTGGAATAATCAGGTGCAAGGCAGGATATATACATAACACTGGAACTGAAACAAGAAACAAGGGTGTTTTCAAATTCTGGTACGATCTCTAAAACATTTTTAAAGTACATGTCATTGATAAAGCTAAATACTCAAAGGTTGTGTAATACAACAGATTAATCATTGAGAAGAGTGAAATTATGCTGTTTTGAAAATTATGGCAGGTGAGATTTTCTTCCTAATTATATAAGAAGATTTCTCTAAAACATACACATTATTTCAAAGACTTATTGGCTGTGAAATAAGTTAGGGTATTTCAAATGGCTTGTCTGCAATGAAAGGTGCTATGTAGGGAATCACAGAAAGTCGAGGGGAAAATATGTCAATATATACATTGCTATAGGTTGAACTAAGCCTTAGGACAGCAACAATGTAGAGGACCTGACCCTTAGAAGCTTACAAGTAAGCTGGAATCTTCAAAAGTTCCAATCTTTATAAGTAAAAAGATTTATTAAAATGAATAACCAAGTGTTTTAATTGACATCAGAAGATCAAACCAATAAACCCTGAGAACATAGATAAAAGATAAATAAAGATATGAGCAGAACTTAATACAACAGCAAACGTATAAAATTGAGGTGATTTAGTAAGTCCAAAGAATATTCTTTGAAAAGATTGAAAAGACACACTTTGATTAAGGAAAACAAAAACATAAGTGAAGAATATACAGAAAGAATCAGGACAATGTTATAGCAGAGAATATATGAAATGCCAGTAAATTTGAACATTTCTGTAAAGGGGACCATTTCCTAGCTCCTAAAGTTTACCAAAACTGACACAAGAGGAAGTCATTTAAGGTCATCCTGTCTGCCCTTGGCATGCTCGGAACGCCCTGGCCTCAGAATGCAGCAACTGTAGTCCATGGTAACCTGAGGATAGGGGGCGGAGCTGAGGCAGGTTGGAACACTGCCCTCACTGAGGGAGTGGGTGTGGCCATCTCTGCTGTGACTGAACAAAGGGAAGGGGAGCATGGGGCCGAGGGCAGGGCCGTCAGAGCCCGGCAGGCCCAGTGGGGTGTCACAAGCATTTAGGCCCAGGCCAAAGGGCGCCTTCTTTGTCTGAACAGCTGCCCAAACTCTCACCTTTCCACTCAGGCCGCCCTCTTACTTGAAGTGTGTGTGGAACCTCTCCACGCAGTACACCTCGCTGCACAGCTAACCATAGGTCTGGGCATCGTAGCTTCCTGCCAGGTGACCGATGTTCGCAGGTAGATCGGTCCCTGGGACACACGCGGAGAGGCTCCTGCCCGGGCCACAGGCCGCCCACTACCCCAGCCCCAGATTGGTGCCGCACAGCAGCCCTGTCTGAGTCCCCTCCCTCTAGAGGGAGTATTTAAACAACACTTCTAGAAAACGGAGTCCTCGCGCGCAACTCATTGGAGGGACACAAATTAATCTTTGCCGACTTTCTGCTGAAACTTAGGAGCATTCACACCTAAGCCTCTTACACGGTCAGCTGTTTAGCTAAACATGAGCTCATGATCTAAATTTACACAATAATGAAGAGATCAGCTACAAGGGGAGACAATCAGCAAAAACAATCAATACCATAATTAGATTCCCAAAGCCATCCATCAGATGTTGGAAAAATCAGGTGCAAGGCAGGATATATACAGAAAACTGGAACTGAAACAAGAAACAAGGATGTTTTCAAAGTCTGGTAGGATCTCTAAAACATTTTTAAAGTATATGTCATTGATAAAGCTAACTACTCAAAGGTTGTGTAATACAACAGATTAATCATTGAGAAGAGTGAAATTATGCTGTTTCGAAAACTATGGCAGGTCAGATTTTCTGCCTAATTATATAAGAAGATTTCTCTAAAACATACACATGATTTCAAAGAGTTATTGGCTGTGAAATAAGTTAAGGGTATTTCAAATGGCTTGTCTGCAATGAAAGGTGCTATGTAGGGTATCACAGAAACTCGAGGGGAAAATATGTCAATATATACATTGCTATAGGTTAAAGTAAGCCTTAGGACAGCAACAATGTAGAGGACCTGACCCTTAGAAACTTACAAGTAAGCTGGAATCTTCAAAAGTTCCAATCTTTATAAGTAAAAAGATTTATTAAAATGAATAACCAAGTGTTTTAATTGACATCAGAAGATCAAACCAATAAACCCTGAGAACATAGATAAAAGATAAATAAAGATATGAGCAGAACTTAGTACAACAGCAAACGTATAAAATTGGGGTGATTTAGTAAGTCCAAAGAATATTCTTTGAAAAGATTGAAAAGACACACTTTGATTAAGGAAAACAAAAATGTAAGTAAAGAATATACAGAAAGAGTCAGGACAAAGTTATAGCAGAGAATATATGAAATGCCAGTAAATTTGAACATTTCTGTAAAGGGGACCATTTCCTAGCTCCTAAAGTTTACCAAAACTGACACAAGAGGAAATCATTTAAGGTCATCATGTCTGCCCTTGGCATGCTCGGAACGCCCTGGCCTCAGAATGCAGCATCTGTAGTCCATGGTAACCTGCGGAGAGGGGGCGGGGATGAGCGAGGTTGGAACACTGCCCTCACTGAGGGAGTGGGTGTGGCCAGCTCTGCTGTGACTGACAAAGGCCAGGGCAGCATGTGGCCGAGGGCAGGGCCCTCAGTGCCCGGCAGGCCCAGTGGGGTGTCACAAGCTTTTACGCCCAGGCCAAAAGGCGCCTTCTTTGTCTGAACAGCTGCCCAAACACTCATCTTACCACTCAGGCCGCCCTCTTACTTGAAGTGTGTGTGGAACCTGTCCACGCAGTACACCTCGCTGCACAGCTAACCATAGGTCTGGGCATCGTAGATTCCTGCCAGGTGACCAAAGTTCGCAGGCAGATTGGTCCCTGGGACACACGCGGAGAGGCTCCTGCCTGGGCCACAGGCCGCCCACTACCCCAGCCCCAGATTGGGGGCCACACAGCAGCCCTGTCTGAGTCCTCTGCCTGTAGAGGGAGTATTGGACCAACACATCTAGAAAACGGGGTCCTCGCGGGCAAGTCATTGAAGGGACACAAATAAATCTTTGCCGACTTTCTGCTGAAACTTTGGAGCGTTCACACCTAAGCCTCTTAAAAGCTCAGCTGTTTAGCTAAACATGATCTCGTGATCGAAATTTACACAATAATGAAGAGATCAGCTACAAGGGGAGAAAATCAGCAAAAACAATCAATACCAGAATTAGATTCCCAAGGCCATCCATCAGATGTTGGAACAATCAGGTGCAAGGCAGGATATATACATAAAACTGGAACTGAAAGAAGAAACAAGGATGTTTTCAAAGTCTAGTACGATCTCTAAAACATTTTTAAAGTACATGTCATTGATAAAGCTAAATACTCAAAGGTTGTGTAATACAACAGATTAATCATTGAGAAGAGTGAAATTATGCTGTTTTGAAAACTATGGCAGGTCAGATTTTCTGCCTAATTATATAAGAAGATTTATCTAAAACCTACACATTATTTCAAAGACTTATTGGCTGTGAAATAAGTTAAGGGTATTTCAAATGGCTTGTCTGCAATGAAAGGTACTATCTAGGGAATCACAGAAAGTCGAGGGGAAAATATGTCAATATATACATTGCTATATGTTGAACTAAGCCTTAGGACAGCAACAATGTAGAGCACCTGACACTTAGAAACTTGCAAGTAAGCTAGAATCTTCAAAAGTTCAAATCTTTATAAGTAAAAAGATTTATTAAAATGAATAACCAAGTGTTTTAATTGACGTCAGAATATCAAACAAATAAACGCTGAGAACATAGATAAAAGATAAATAAAGATATGAGCAGAACTTAATACAACAGGAAAAGTATAAAATTGAGGTGATTTGGTAAGTCCAAAGAATATTCTTTGAAAAGATTGAAAAGACACACTTTGATTAAGGAAAACAAAAACATAAGTAAAGAATATACAGAAAGAGTCAGGACAATGTTATAGCAGAGAATATATGAAATGACAGTAAATTTGAACATTTCTGTAAAGGGGACCATTTCCTAGCTCCTAAAGTTTACCAAAACTGACACAAGAGGAAATCATTTAAGGTCATCATGTCTGCCCTTGGCATTCTCGGAACGCCCTGGCCTCAGAATGCAGCAACTGTAGTCCATGGTAACCTGCGGAGAGGGGGCGGGGCTGAGGGAGGTTGGAACACTGCCCTCACTGAGGGACTGGGTGTGGCCATCTCTGCTGTAACTGGACAAAGGGCAGGGGAGCTTGGGCCCGAGGGCAGGGCCCTCAGAGCCCCGCAGGCCCAGTGGGGTGTCACAAGCATTTAGGCCCAGGCCAAAGGGCGCCTTCTTTGTCTGAACAGCTGCCCAAACTCTCACCTTTCCACTCAGGCCGCCCTCTTACTTGAAGTGTGTGTGGAACCAGTCCACGCAGTACACCTCGATGCACAGCTAACCATAGGTCTGGGCATCGTAGCTTCCTGTCAGGTGACCGAAGTTCGCAGGTAGATGGGTCCCTGGGACACACGCGGAGAGGCTCCTGCCCGGGCCACAGGCCGCCCACTACCCCAGCCCCAGATTGAGGCCACAGAGCAGCCCTGTCTGAGTCCCCTCCCTCTAGAGGGAGTATTGGACCAACATTTCTAGAAAACGGAGTCCTCGCGGGCAACTCATTGGAGGGACACAAATAAATCTTTGCCGACTTTCTGCTGAAACTTAGGAGCATTCACACCTAAGCCTCTTACAAGGTCATCTGTTTAGCTAAACATGAGCTCATGATCTAAATTTACACAATAATGAAGAGATCAGCTAAAAGGGGAGACAATCCACAAAAATAATCAATACCAGAATTAGATTTCCAAGGCCATCCATCAGATGTTGGAATAATCAGGTGCAAGGCAGGATATATACATAAAACTGGAACTGAATTAAGAAACCACATGTTTTCAAAGTCTGGTAGGATCTCTAAAACATTTTTAAAGTACATGTCATTGATAAAGCTAAATACTCAAAGTTTGTGTAATACAACAGATTAATCATTGAGAAGAGTGTAATTATGCTGTTTTGAAAACTATGGCAGGTCACATTTTCTGCCTAATTATATAAGAAGAATTATCTAAAACATACACATTATTTCAAAGACTTATTGGCTGTGAAATAAGTTAAGGGTATTTCAAATGGCTTGTCTGCAATGAAAGGTGCTATGTAGGGAATCACAGAAAGTCGAGGGGAAAATATGTCAATATATACATTGCTATAGGTTGAACTAAGCCTTAGGACAGCAACAATGTAGAGGACCTGATCCTTAGAAGCTTACAAGTAAGCTGGAATCTTCAAAAGTTCCAATATTTATAAGTAAAAAGATTTATTAAAATGAATAACCAAGTGTTTTAATTAACATCAGAAGATCAAACCAATAAACCCTGAGAACATAGATAAAAGAAAAATAAAGATATGAGCAGAACTTAATACAACAGCAAACGTATAAAATTGAGGTGATTTAGTAAGTCCAAAGAATATTCTTTGAAAAGATTTAAAAGACACACTTTGAGTAAGGAACACAAAAACATAAGTAAAGAATATATAGAAAGAGTCAGGACAATGTTATAGCAAAGAATATATGAAATGCCAGTAAATTTGAATATTTCTGTAAAGGGGACCATTTCCTAGCTCCTAAAGTTTACCAAAACTGAGACAAGAGGAAATCATTTAAGGTCCTCATGCCTGCCCTTGGCATTCTGAGAACGCCCTGGCCTCAGAATGCAGCATCTGTAGTCCATGGTAACCTGTGGAGGGGGGGCGGGGCTGAGGGAGTTTGGAACACTGCCCTCACTGAGGAAGTGGGTGTGGCCATCTCTGCTGTGACTGAACAAAGTGCAGGGGAGCAGGGGTCCCAAGGAAGGGCACTCAGAGCCCAGCAGGCCCAGTGTGGTTTCACAAGCATTTAGGCCCAGGCCAAAGGGTGCCTTCTTTGCCTGAACAGCTGCCCAAACTCTTACCTTTCCACTCAGGCCACCCTCTTTCTTGAAGTGTGTGTGGAAGCTGTCCACGCAGTACACCTCGCTGCACAGCTAACCATAGGTCTGGGCATCGTAGCTTCCTGCCAGGTGACCGATGTTCGCAGGTAGATCGGTCCCTGGGACACACGCGGAGAGGCTCCTGCCCGGGCCACAGGCCGCCCACTACCTCAGCCCCAGATTGGTGCCGCACAGCAGCCCTGTCTGAGTTCCCTCCCTCTAGAGGGAGTATTTAACCAACACTTCTAGAAAACGGAGTCCTCGCACACAACTCATTGGAGGGACACAAATTAATCTTTGCCGACTTTCTGCTGAAACTTAGGAGCATTCACACCTAAGCCTCTTACACGGTCAGCTGTTTAGCTAAACATGAGCTCATGATCTAAATTTACAGAATAATGAAGAAATCAGCTACAAGGGGAGACAATCAGCAAAAACAATCAATACCATAATTAGATTCCCAAAGCCATCCATCAGATGTTGGAATAATCAGGTGCAAGGCAGGATATATACAGAAAACTGGAACTGAAACAAGAAACAAGGATGTTTTCAAAGTCTGGTCGGATCTCTAAAACATTTTTAAAGTACATGTCATTGATAAAGCTAACTACTCAAAGGTTGTGTAATACAACAGATTAATCATTGAGAAGAGTGAAATTATGCTGTTTCGAAAACTATGGAAGGTCAAATTTTCTGCCTAATTATATAAAAAGATTTCTCTAAAACATACACATTATTTCAAAGAGTTATTGGCTGTGAAATAACTTAAGGGTATTTCAAATGGCTTGTCTGCAATGAAAGGTGCTATGTAGGGAATCACAGAAAGTCGAGGGGAAAATATGTCAATATATACATTGCTATAGTTTAAAGTAAGCCTTAGGACAGCAACAATGTAGAGGACCTGACCCTTAGAAACTTACAATTAAGCTGGAATCTTCAAAAGTTCCAATCTTTATAAGTAAAAAGATTTATTAAAATGAATAACCAAGTGTTTTAATTGACATCAGAAGATCAAACAAATAAACCCTGAGAACATAGATAAAAGATAAATAAAGATATGAGCAGAACTTAATACAACAGCAAACGTATGAAATTGGGGTGATTTAGTAAGTCCAAAGAATATTCTTTGAAAAGATTGAAAAGACACACTTTGATTAAGGAAAACAAAAACATAAGTAAAGAATATACAGAAAGAGTCAGGACAATGTTATAGCAGAGAATATATGAAATGCCAGTAAATTTGAACATTTCTGTAAAGGGGACCATTTCCTAGCTCCTAAAGTTTACCAAAACTGACACAAGAGGAAATCATTTAAGGTCATCATGTCTGCCCTTGTCATGCTCGGAACGCCCTGGCCTCAGAATGCAGCATCTGTAGTCCATGGTAACCTGCGGAGAGGGGGCGGGGCTCAGCGACTTTGGAACACTGCCCTCACTGAGGGAGTGGGTGTGGCCAGCTCTGCTGTGACTGAACAAAGGCCAGGGGAGCATGTGGCCGAGGGCAGGGCCCTCAGTGCCCGGCAGGCCCAGTGGTGTGTCACAAGCTTTTACGCCCAGGCCAAAGGGCGCCTTCTTTGTCTGAACAGCTGCCCAAACACTCATCTTACCACTCAGGCCTCCCTCTTACTTGAAGTGTGTGTGGATCCTGTCCACGCAGTACACCTCGCTGCACAGCTAACCATAGGTCTGGGCATCGTAGATTCCTGCCAGGTGACCGAAGTTCGCAGGCAGATGGGTCCCTGGGACACACGCGGAGAGGCTCCTGCCTGGGCCACAGGCCGCCCACTACCCCAGCCCCAGATTGGGGCCACACAGCAGCCCTGTCTGAGTCCTCTGCCTGTAGAGGGAGTATTGGACCAACACATCTAGAAAACGGGGTCCTCGCGGGCAACTCATTGGAGGGACACAAATAAATCTTTGCCGACTTTCTGCTGAAACTTTGGAGCGTTCACACCTAAGCCTCTTACAAGCTCAGCTGTTTAGCTAAACATGATCTCGTGATCGAAATTTACACAATAATGAAGAGATCAGCTACAAGGGGAGAAAATCAGCAAAAACAATCAATACCAGAATTAGATTCCCAAGGCCATCCATCAGATGTTGGAACAATCAGGTGCAAGGCAGGATATATACATAAAACTGGAACTGAAAGAAGAAACAAGGATGTTTTCAAAGTCTAGTACGATCTCTAAAACATTTTTAAAGTACATGTCATTGATAAAGCTAAATACTCAAAGGTTGTGTAATACAACAGATTAATCATTGAGAAGAGTGAAATTATGCTGTTTTGAAAACTATGGCAGGTCAGATTTTCTGCCTAATTATATAAGAAGATTTATCTAAAACCTACACATTATTTCAAAGACTTATTGGCTGTGAAATAAGTTAAGGGTATTTCAAATGGCTTGTCTGCAATGAAAGGTGCTATGTAGGGAATCACAGAAAGTCGAGGGGAAAATATGTCAATATATACATTGCTATATGTTGAACTAAGCCTTAGGACAGCAACAATGTAGAGCACCTGACACTTAGAAACTTGCAAGTAAGCTAGAATCTTCAAAAGTTCAAATCTTTATAAGTAAAAAGATTTATTAAAATGAATAACCAAGTGTTTTAATTGACATTAGAAGATCAAACAAATAAACCCTGAGAACATAGATAAAAGATAAATAAAGATATGAGCAGAACTTAATACAACAGCAAACGTATAAAATTGAGGTGATTTAGTAAGTCCAAAGAATATTCTTTGAAAAGATTGAGAAGACACACTTTGATTAAGGAAAACAAAAACGTAAGTAAAGAATATCCGGAAAGAGACAGGACAAAGTTATAGCAGAGAATATATGAAATGACAGTAAATTTGAACATTTCTGTAAAGGGGACCATTTCCTAGCTCCTAAAGTTTACCAAAACTGACACAAGAGGAAGTCATTTAAGGTCATCATGTCTGCCCTTGGCATTCTCGGAACGCCCTGGCCTCAGAATGCAGCAACTGTAGTCCATGGTAACCTGCGGAGAGGGGGCGGGGCTGAGGGAGGTTGGAACACTGCCCTCACTGAGGGACTGGGTGTGGCCATCTCTGCTGTGACTGAACAAAGGGCAGGGGAGCTTGGGGCCGAGGGCAGGGCCCTCAGAGCCCGGCAGGCCCAGTGGGGTGTCACAAGCATTTAGGCCCAGGCCAAAGGGCGCCTTCTTTGTCTGAACAGCTGCCCAAACTCTCACCTTTCCACTCAGGCCGCCCTCTTACTTGAAGTGTGTGTGGAACCAGTCCACGCAGTACACCTCGATGCACAGCTAACCATAGGTCTGGGCATCGTAGCTTCCTATCAGGTGACCGAAGTTCGCAGGTAGATGGGTCCCTGGGACACACGCGGAGAGGCTCCTGCCCGGGCCACAGGCCGCCCACTACCCCAGCCCCAGATTGAGGCCACAGAGCAGCCCTGTCTGAGTCACCTCCCTCTAGAGGGAGTATTGGACCAACATTTCTAGAAAACGGAGTCCTCGCGGGCAACTCATTGGAGGGACACAAATAAATCTTTGCCGACTTTCTGCTGAAACTTAGGAGCATTCACACCTAAGCCTCTTACAAGGTCATCTGTTTAGCTAAACATGAGCTCATGATCTAAATTTACACAATAATGAAGAGATCAGCTAAAAGGGGAGACAATCCGCAAAAACAATCAATACCAGAATTAGATTTCCAAGGCCATCCATCAGATGTTGGAATAATCAGGTGCAAGGCAGGATATATACATAAAACTGGAACTGAAATAAGAAACCAGGATGTTTTCAAAGTCTGGTAGGATTTCTAAAACATTTTTAAAGTACATGTCATTGATAAAGCTAAATACTCAAAGTTTGTGTAATACAACAGATTAATCATTGAGAAGAGTGTAATTATGCTGTTTTGAAAACTATGGCAGGTCAGATTTTCTGCCTAATTATATAAGAAGATTTATCTAAAACATACACATTATTTCAAAGACTTATTGGCTGTGAAATAAGTTAAGGGTATTTCAAATGGCTTGTTTGCAATGAAAGGTGCTATGTAGGGAATCACAGAAAGTCGAGGGGAAAATATGTCAATATATACATTGCTATAGGTTGAACTAAGCCTTAGGACAGCAACAATGTAGAGGACCATACCCTTAGAAGCTTACAAGTAAGCTGGAATCTTCAAAAGTTCCAATATTTATAAGTAAAAAGATTTATTAAAATGAATAACCAAGTGTTTGAATTGACATCAGAAGATCAAACCAATAAACCCTGAGAACATAGATAAAAGATAAATAAAGTTATGAGCAGAACTTAATACAACAGCAAACGTATAAAATTGAGGTGATTTAGTAAGTCCAAAGAATATTCTTTGAAAAGATTGAGAAGACACACTTTGATTAAGGAAAACAAAAACGTAAGTAAAGAATATCCAGAAAGAGACAGGACAAAGTTATAGCAGAGAATATTTGAAATGCCAGTAAATTTGAATATTTCTGTAAAGGGGACCATTTCCTAGCTCCTAAAGTTTACCAAAACTAACACAACAGGAAATCATTTAAGGTCATCAGGTCTGCCCTTGGCATTCTCGGAACGCCCTGGCCTCAGAATTCAGCATCTGTAGTCCATGGTAACCTGCGGAGAGGGGGCGGGGCTGAGTGTGGTTGGAACACTGCCCTCACTGAGGGAGTGGGTGTGGCCATCTCTGCTGTGACTGAACAATGGCAGGGGAGCAGGGGTCCCAGGGAAGGGCCCTCAGAGCCCTGCAGGCCCAGTGTGGTGTCACAAGCATTTAGGCCCAGACCAAAGGGCGCCTTCTTTGTCTGAAGAGCTGCCCAAACTCTCACCTTTCCACTCAGGCCGCCCTCTTACTTGAAGTGTGTTTGGAAGCTGTCCGCGCAGTACACTTCGCTACACAGCTAACCATAGGTCTGGGCATCGTAGCTTCCTGGCAGGTGACCGAAGTTCGCAGGCATATGAGTCCCTGGGACACACGCGGAGAGGCTCCTGCCCTGGCCAAAGGCCGCCCACTGCCCCAGCCCCAGATCAGGGGCCGCAAAGCAGCCCTGTCTGAGTCCCCTGCCTCTGGAGGGAGTATTGTACCAACACTTCTAGAAATAGGTGTCGTCGCGGGCAACCCATTGGAGGGACACAAATAAATCTTTGCCGACTTTCTGCTGAAACTTAGGAGCGTTCACACCTAAGCCTCTTACAAGGTCAGCTGTTTAGCTAAACATGACCTCATGATCTAAATTTACACAATAATGAAGAGATCAGCTACAAGGGGAGACAATCCGCAAAAACAATCAATACCAGAATTAGATTCCCAAGGCCATCCATCAGATGTTGGAATAATCAGGTGCAAGGCAGGATATATACATAAAACTGGAACTGAAACAAGAAACAAGGATGTTTTCAAAGTCTGGTAGGATCTCTAAAACATTTTTAAAGTACATGTCATTGATAAAGCTAAATACTCAAAGGTTGTGTAATCCAACAGATTAATCATTGAGAAGAGTGAAATTATGCTGTTTTGAAAACTATGCCAGGTCAGATTTTCTGCCTAATTATATAAGAAGATTTATCTAAAACATACACATTATTTCAAAGACTTATTGGCTGTGAAATAAGTTAACGGTATTTCAAATGGCTTGTCTGCAATGAAAGGTGCTATGTAGGGAATCACAGAAAGTCGAGGAGAAAATGTGTCAATATATACATTGCTATAGGTGAACTAAGCCTTAGGACAGCAACAATGTAGAGGACCTGACCCTTAGAGGCTTACAAGTAAGCTGGAATCTTCAAAAGTTACAATTTTTATAAGTAAAAATATTTATTAAAATGAATAACCAAGTGTTTTAATTGACATCAGAAGATCAAACCAATAAACCCTGAGAACATAGATAAAAGAAAAATAAAGATATGAGCAGAACTTAATACAACAGCAAACGTATAAAATTGAGGTGATTTAGTAAGTCCAAAGAATATTCTTTGAAAAGATTTAAAAGACACACTTTGAGTAAGGAAAACAAAAACATAAGTAAAGAATATATAGAAAGAGTCAGGACAATGTTATAGCAAAGAATATATGAAATGCCAGTAAATTTGAATATTTCTGTAAAGGGGACCATTTCCTAGCTCCTAAAGTTTACCAAAACTGAGACAAGAGGAAATCATTTAAGGTCCTCATGCCTGCCCTTGTCATTCTGAGAACGCCCTGGCCTCAGAATGCAGCATCTGTAGTCCATGGTAACCTGCGGAGGGGGGGCGGGGCTGAGCGAGTTTGGAACACTGCCCTCACTGAGGGAGTGGGTGTGGCCATCTCTGCTGTGACTGAACAAAGTGCAGGGGAGCAGCGGTCCAAGGGAAGGGCACTCAGAGCCCAGCAGGCCCAGTGTGGTTTCACAAGCATTTAGGCCCAGGGCAAAGGGTGCCTTCTTTGCCTGAACAGCTGCCCAAACTCTCACCTTTCCACTCAGGCCACCCTCTTTCCTGAAGTGTGTGTGGAAGCTGTCCGCGCAGTACACCTCGCTGCACAGCTAACCATAGGACTGGGCATCGTAGCTTCCTGCCATGTGACCGAAGTTCGCAGGAAGATGGGTCCCTGGGACACACACGGAGAGGCTCCTGCCCGGGCCACAGGCCGCCCACTGCCCCAGCCCCAGTTCAGCGGCCGAAAATCAGCCCTGTCTGAGTCTCCTGCCTCTAGAAGGAGTATTGGACCAACACTTCTAGAAAATAGGGTCCTCACGGGCAACTCATTGGAGGGACAGAAATAAATCTTTGCCGACTTTCTGCTGAAACTTAGGAGCATTCACACCTAAGCCTCTTACAAGGTCAGCTCTTTAGCTAAACATGAGCTCATTATCGAAATTTACACAATAATGAAGAGATCAGCTACAAGGGGAGACAATCAGCAAAAACAATCAATACCAGAATTAGATTCCCAAGGCCAACCATCAGATGTTGGAATAATCAGGTGCAAGGCAGGATATATACATAACACTGGAACTGAAACAAGAAACAAGGGTGTTTTCAAATTCTGGTACGATCTCTAAAACATTTTTAAAGTACATGTCATTGATAAAGCTAAATACTCAAAGGTTGTGTAATACAACAGATTAATCATTGAGAAGAGTGAAATTATGCTGTTTTGAAAATTATGGCAGGTGAGATTTTCTTCCTAATTATATAAGAAGATTTCTCTAAAACATACACATTATTTTAAAGACTTATTGGCTGTGAAATAAGTTAGGGTATTTCAAATGGCTTGTCTGCAATGAAAGGTGCTATGTAGGGAATCACAGAAAGTCGAGGGGAAAATATGTCAATATATACATTGCTATAGGTTGAACTAAGCCTTAGGACAGCAACAATGTAGAGGACCTGACCCTTAGAAGCTTACAAGTAAGCTGGAATCTTCAAAAGTTCCAATATTTATAAGTAAAAAGATTTATTAAAATGAATAACCAAGTGTTTGAATTGACATCAGAAGATCAAACCAATAAACCCTGAGAACATAGATAAAAGATAAATAAAGATATGAGCAGAACTTAATACAACAGCAAACGTATAAAATTGAGGTGATTTAGTAAGTCCAAAGAATATTCTTTGAAAAGATTGAAAAGACACACTTTGATTAAGAAAAACAAAAACATAAGTGAAGAATATACAGAAAGAATCAGGACAATGTTATAGCAGAGAATATATGAAATGCCAGTAAATTTGAACATTTCTGTAAAGGGGTCCATTTCCTAGCTCCTAAAGTTTACCAAAACTGACACAAGAGGAAGTCATTTAAGGTCATCATGTCTGCCCTTGGCATTCTCGGAACGCCCTGGACTCAGAATGCAGCAACTGTAGTCCATGGTAACCTGCGGAGAGGGGGCGGGGCTGAGGCAGGTTGGAACACTGCCCTCACTGAGGGAGTGGGTGTGGCCATCTCTGCTGTGACTGAACAAAGGGAAGGGGAGCATGGGGCCGAGGGCATGGCCGTCAGAGCCCGGCAGGCCCAGTGGGGTGTCACAAGCATTTAGGCCCAGGCCAAAGGGCGCCTTCTTTGTCTGAACAGCTGCCCAAACTCTCACCCTTCCACTCAGGCCGCCCTCTTACTTGAAGTGTGTGTGGAACCTCTCCACGCAGTACACCTCGCTGCACAGCTAACCATAGGTCTGGGCATCGTAGCTTCCTGCCAGGTGACCGATGTTCGCAGGTAGATCGGTCCCTGGGATACACGTGGAGAGGCTCCTGCCCGGGCCACAGGCCGCCCACTACCCCAGCCCCAGATTGGTGCCGCACAGCAGCCCTGTCTGAGTCCCCTCCCTCTAGAGGGAGTATTTAACCAACACTTCTAGAAAACGGAGTACTCGCGTGCAACTCATTGGAGGGACACAAATTAATCTTTGCCGACTTTCTGCTGAAACTTAGGAGCATTCACACCTAAGCCTCTTACACGGTCAGCTGTTTAGCTAAACATGAGCTCATGATCTAAATTTACACAATAATGAAGAGATCAGCTACAAGGGGAGACAATCAGCAAAAACAATCAATACCAGAATTAGATTCCCAAGGCCATCCATCAGAAGTTGGAATAATCAGG
This sequence comes from Mesoplodon densirostris, assembly GCF_025265405.1. Taxonomy (NCBI): domain Eukaryota; kingdom Metazoa; phylum Chordata; class Mammalia; order Artiodactyla; family Ziphiidae; genus Mesoplodon; species Mesoplodon densirostris. The sequence continues at coordinate 91,828,403 of NC_082666.1, forward strand.
TGCAACGCAGGATATATACATAAAACTGGAACTGAAACAAGAAACAAGGATGTTTTCAAAGTCTGGTAGGATCTCTAAAACATTATTAAAGTACATGTCATTGATAAAGCTAAATACTCAAAGGTTGTGTAATACAACAGATTAATCATTGAGAAGAGTGAAATTATGCTGTTTCGAAAACTATGGCAGGTCAGATTTTCTGCCTAATTATATAAGAAGATTTCTCTAAAACATACACATGATTTCAAAGAGTTATTGGCTGTGAAATAACTTAAGGGTATTTCAAATGGCTTGTCTGCAATGAAAGGTGCTATGTAGGGAATCACAGAAAGTCGAGGGGAAAATATGTCAATATATACATTGCTATAGGTTAAAGTAAGCCTTAGGACAGCAACAATGTAGAGGACCTGACCCTTAGAAACTTACAAGTAAGCAGGAATCTTCAAAAGTTCCAATCTTTATAAGTAAAAAGATTTATTAAAATTAATAACCAAGTGTTTTAATTGGCATCAGAAGATCAAACAAATAAACCCTGAGAACATAGATAAAAGATAAATAAAGATATGAGCAGAACTTAATACAACAGCAAACGTATAAAATTGGGGTGATTTAGTAAGTCCAAAGAATATTCTTTGAAAAGATTGAAAAGACACACTTTGATTAAGGAAAACAAAAATGTAAGTAAAGAATATACAGAAAGAGTCAGGACAAAGTTATAGCAGAGAATATATGAAATGCCAGTAAATTTGAACATTTCTGTAAAGGGGACCATTTCCTAGCTCCTAAAGTTTACCAAAACTGACACAAGAGGAAATCATTTAAGGTCATCATGTCTGCCCTTGGCATGCTCGGAACGCCCTGGCCTCAGAATGCAGCATCAGTAGTCCATGGTAACCTGCGGAGAGGGGGCGGGGCTGAGCGAGGTTGGAACACTGCCCTCACTGAGGGAGTGGGTGTGGCCAGCTCTGCTGTGACTGACAAAGGCCAGGGGAGCATGTGGCCGAGGGCAGGGCCCTCAGTGCCCGGCAGGCCCAGTGGGGTGTCACAAGCTTTTACGCCCAGGCCAAAAGGCGCCTTCTTTGTCTGAACAGCTGCCCAAACACTCATCTTACCCCTCAGGCCGCCCTCTTACTTGAAGTGTGTGTGGAACCTGTCCACGCAGTACACCTCGCTGCACAGCTAACCATAGGTCTGGGCATCGTAGATTCCTGCCATGTGACCGAAGTTCGCAGGCAGATGGGTCCCTGGGACACACGCGGAGAGGCTCCTGCCTGGGCCACAGGCCGCCCACTACCCCAGCCCCAGATTGGGGGCCACACAGCAGCCCTGTCTGAGTCCTCTGCCTGTAGAGGGAGTATTGGACCAACACATCTAGAAAACGGGGTCCTCGCGGGCAACTCATTGGAGGGACACAAATAAATCTTTGCCGACTTTCTGCTGAAACTTTGGAGCGTTCACACCTAAGCCTCTTACAAGCTCAGCTGTTTAGCTAAACATGATCTCGTGATCGAAATTTACACAATAATGAAGAGATCAGCTACAAGGGGAGAAAATCAGCAAAAACAATCAATACCAGAATTAGATTCCCAAGGCCATCCATCAGATGTTGGAACAATCAGGTGCAAGGCAGGATATATACATAAAACTGGAACTGAAAGAAGAAACAAGGATGTTTTCAAAGTCTAGTACGATCTCTAAAACATTTTTAAAGTACATGTCATTGATAAAGCTAAATACTCAAAGGTTGTGTAATACAACAGATTAATCATTGAGAAGAGTGTAATTATGCTGTTTTGAAAACTATGGCAGGTCAGATTTTCTGCCCAATTATATAAGAAGATTTATCTAAAACATACACATTATTTCAAAGACTTATTGGCTGTGAAATAAGTTAAGGGTATTTCAAATGGCTTGTCTGCAATGAAAGGTGCTATGTAGGGAATCACAGAAAGGCGAGGGGAAAATATGTCAATATATACATTGCTATAGGTTGAACTAAGCCTTAGGACAGCAACAATGTAGAGGACCTGACCCTTAGAAGCTTACAAGTAAGCTGGAATCTTCAAAAGTTCCAATATTTATAAGTAAAAAGATTTATTAAAATGAATAACCAAGTGTTTTAATTGACATCAGAAGATCAAACCAATAAACCCTGAGAACATAGATAAAAGATAAATAAAGATATGAGCAGAACTTAATACAACAGCAAACGTATAAAATTGAGGTGATTTAGTAAGTCCAAAGAATATTCTTTGAAAAGATTTAGAAGACACACTTTGATTAAGGAAAACAAAAACGTAAGTAAACAATATCCAGAAAGAGACAGGACAAAGTTATAGCAGAGAATATATGAAATGATTGTAAATTTGAATATTTCTGTAAAGGGGACCATTTCCTAGCTCCTAAAGTTTACCAAAACTGACACAAGAGGAAATCATTTAAGATCATCAGGTCTGCCCTTGGCATTCTCGGAACGCCCTGGCCTCAGAATTCAGCATCTGTAGTCCATGGTAACCTGCGGAGAGGGGGCGGGGCTGAGTGTGGTTGGAACACTGCCCTCACTGAGGGAGTGGGTGCGGCCATCTCTGCTGTGACTGAACAATGGCAGGGGAGCAGGGGTCCCAGGGAAGGGCCCTCAGAGCCCAGCAGGCCCAGTGTGGTGTCACAAGCATTTAGGCCCAGACCAAAGGGCGCCTTCTTTGTCTGAAGAGCTGCCCAAACTCTCACCTTTCCACTCAGGCCGCCCTCTTACTTGAAGTGTGTTTGGAAGCTGTCCGCGCAGTACATTTCGCTACACAGCTAACCATAGGTCTGGGCATCGTAGCTTCCTGGCAGGTGACCGAAGTTCACAGGCATATGAGTCCCTGGGACACACGCGGAGGGGCTCCTGCCCAGGCCACAGGCCGCCCACTGCCCCAGCCCCAGATCAGGGGCCGCAAAGCAGCCCTGTCTGAGTCCCCTGCCTCTGGAGGGAGTATTGTACCAACACTTCTAGAAATAGGTGTCGTCGCGGGCAACTCATTGGAGGGACACAAATAAATCTTTGCCGACTTTCTGCTGAAACTTAGGAGCGTTCACACCTAAGCCTCTTACAAGGTCAGCTGTTTAGCTAAACATGAGCTCATGATCTAAATTTACACAATAATGAAGAGATCAGCTACAAGGGGAGACAATCAGCAAAAACAATCAATACCAGAATTAGATTCCCAAGGCCATCCATCAGATGTTGGAATAATCAGGTGCAAGGCAGGATATATACATAAAACTGGAACTGAAACAAGAAACAAGGATGTTTTCAAAGTCTGGTACGATCTCTAAAACATTTTTAAAGTACATGTCATTGATAAAGCTAAATACTCAAAGGTTGTGTAATCCAACAGATTAATCATTGAGAAGAGTGAAATTATGCTGTTTTGAAAATTATGGCAGGTGAGATTTTCTTCCTAATTATATAAGAAGATTTCTCTAAAACATACACATTATTTCAAAGACTTATTGGCTGTGAAATAAGTTAGGGTATTTCAAATGGCTTGTCTGCAATGAAAGGTGCTATGTAGGGAATCACAGAAAGTCGAGGGGAAAATATGTCAATATATACATTGCTATAGGTTGAACTAAGCCTTAGGACAGCAACAATGTAGAGGACCTGACCCTTAGAAGCTTACAAGTAAGCTGGAATCTTCAAAAGTTCCAATATTTATAAGTAAAAAGATTTATTAAAATGAATAACCAAGTGTTTGAATTGACATCAGAAGATCAAACCAATAAACCCTGAGAACATAGATAAAAGATAAATAAAGATATGAGCAGAACTTAATACAACAGCAAACGTATAAAATTGAGGTGATTTAGTAAGTCCAAAGAATATTCATTGAAAAGATTGAAAAGACACACTTTGATTAAGGAAAACAAAAACATAAGTGAAGAATATACAGAAAGAATCAGGACAATGTTATAGCAGAGAATATATGAAATGCCAGTAAATTTGAACATTTCTGTGAAGGGGACCATTTCCTAGCTCCTAAAGTTTACCAAAACTGACACAAGAGGAAGTCATTTAAGGTCATCATGTCTGCCCTTGGCATTCTCGGAACGCCCTGGACTCAGAATGCAGCAACTGTAGTCCATGGTAACCTGAGGAGAGGGGGCGGGGCTGAGGCAGGTTGGAACACTGCCCTCACTGAGGGAGTGGGTGTGGCCATCTCTGCTGTGACTGAACAAAGGGAAGGGGAGCATGGTGCCGAGGGCAGGGCCGTCAGAGCCCGGCAGGCCCAGTGGGGTGTCACAAGCATTTAGGCCCAGGCCAAAGGGCGCCTTCTTTGTCTGAACAGCTGCCCAAACTCTCACCTTTCCACTCAGGCCGCCCTCTTACTTGAAGTGTGTGTGGAACCTGTCCACGCAGTACACCTCGCTGCACAGCTAACCATAGGACTGGGCATCGTAGCTTCCTGCCAGGTGACCGATGTTCGCAGGTAGATCGGTCCCTGGGACACACGCGGAGAGGCTCCTGCCCGGGCCACAGACCGCCCACTACCCCAGCCCCAGATTGGTGCCACACAGCAGCCCTGTCTGAGTCCCCTCCCTCTAGAGGGAGTATTTAAACAACACTTCTAGAAAATGGAGTCCTCGCGCGCAACTCATTGGAGGGACACAAATTAATCTTTGCCGACTTTCTGCTGAAACTTAGGAGCATTCACACCTAAGCCTCTTACACGGTCAGCTGTTTAGCTAAACATGAGCTCATGATCTAAATTTACACAATAATGAAGAGATCAGCTACAAGGGGAGACAATCAGCAAAAACAATCAATACCATAATTAGATTCCCAAAGCCATCCATCAGATGTTGGAATAATCAGGTGCAAGGCAGTATATATACAGAAAACTGGAACTGAAACAAGAAACAAGGATGTTTTCAAAGTCTGGTAGGATCTCTAAAACATTTTTAAAGTACATGTCATTGATAAAGCTAACTACTCAAAGGTTGTGTAATACAACAGATTAATCATTGAGAAGAGTGAAATTATGTTGTTTCGAAAACTATGGCAGGTCAGATTTTCTGCCTAATTATATAAGAAGATTTCTCTAAAACATACACATTATTTCAAAGAGTTATTGGCTGTGAAATAACTTAAGGGTATTTCAAATGGCTTGTCTGCAATGAAAGGTGCTATGTAGGGAATCACAGAAACTCGAGGGGAAAATATGTCAATATATACATTGCTATAGGTTAAAGTAAGCCTTAGGACAGCAACAATGTAGAGGACCTGACCCTTAGAAACTTACAAGTAAGCTGGAATCTTCAAAAGTTCCAATCTTTATAAGTAAAAAGATTTATTAAAATGAATAACCAAGTGTTTTAATTGACATCAGAAGATCAAACAAATAAACCCTGAGAACATAGATAAAAGATAAATAAAGATATGAGCAGAACTTAATACAACAGCAAACGTATAAAATTGGGGTGATTTAGTAAGTCCAAAGAATATTCTTTGAAAAGATTGAAAAGACACACTTTGATTAAGGAAAACAAAAACGTAAGTAAAGAATATACAGAAAGAGTCAGGACAAAGATATAGCAGAGAATATATGAAATGCCAGTAAATTTGAATATTTCTGTAAAGGGGACCATTTCCTAGCTCCTAAAGTTTACCAAAACTGACACAAGAGGAAGTCATTTAAGATCATCATGTCTGCCGTTGGCATTCTCGGAACGCCCTGGCCTCAGAATGCAGCAACTGTAGTCCATGGTAACCTGCGGAGATGGGGCGGGGCTGAGGGAGGTTGGAACACTGCCCTCACTGAGGGACTGGGTGTGGCCATCTCTGCTGTGACTGAACAAAGGGCAGGGGAGCTTGGGGCCGAGGGCAGGGCCCTCAGAGCCCGGCAGGCCCAGTGGGGTGTCACAAGCATTTAGGCCCAGGCCAAAGGGCGCCTTCTTTGTCTGAACAGCTGCCCAAACTCTCACCTTTCCACTCAGGCCGCCCTCTTACTTGAAGTGTGTGTGGAACCTGTCCACGCAGTACACCTCGATGCACAGCTAACCATAGGTCTGGGCGTCGTAGCTTCCTGTCAGGTGACCGAAGTTCGCAGGTAGATGGGTCCCTGGGACACACGCGGAGAGGCTCCTGCCCGGGCCACAGGCCGCCCACTACCCCAGCCCCAGATTGAGGCCACAGAGCAGCCCTGTCTGAGTCACCTCCCTCTAGAGGGAGTATTGGACCAACATTTCTAGAAAACGGAGTCCTCGCGGGCAACTCATTGGAGGGACACAAATAAATCTTTGCCGACTTTCTGCTGAAACTTTGGAGCGTTCACACCTAAGCCTCTTACAAGCTCAGCTGTTTAGCTAAACATGATCTCGTGATCGAAATTTACACAATAATGAAGAGATCAGCTACAAGGGGAGAAAATCAGAAAAAACAATCAATACCAGAATTAGATTCCCAAGGCCATCCATCAGATGTTGGAACAATCAGGTGCAAGGCAGGATATATACATAAAACTGGAACTGAAAGAAGAAACAAGGATGTTTTCAAAGTCTAGTACGATCTCTAAAACATTTTTAAAGTACATGTCATTGATAAAGCTAAATACTCAAAGGTTGTGTAATACAACAGATTAATCATTGAGAAGAGTGAAATTATGCTGTTTCGAAAACTATGGCAGGTCAGATTTTCTGCCTAATTATATAAGAAGATTTCTCTAAAACATACACATGATTTCAAAGAGTTATTGGCTGTGAAATAACTTAAGGGTATTTCAAATGGCTTGTCTGCAATGAAAGGTGCTATGTAGGGAATCACAGAAAGTCGAGGGGAAAATATGTCAATATATACATTGCTATAGGTTAAAGTAAGCCTTAGGACAGCAACAATGTAGAGGACCTGACCCTTAGAAACTTACAAGTAAGCAGGAATCTTCAAAAGTTCCAATCTTTATAAGTAAAAAGATTTATTAAAATTAATAACCAAGTGTTTTAATTGACATCAGAAGATCAAACAAATAAACCCTGAGAACATAGATAAAAGATAAATAAAGATATGAGCAGAACTTAATACAACAGCAAACGTATAAAATTGGGGTGATTTAGTAAGTCCAAAGAATATTCTTTGAAAAGATTGAAAAGACACACTTTGATTAAGGAAAACAAAAATGTAAGTAAAGAATATACAGAAAGAGTCAGGACAAAGTTATAGCAGAGAATATATGAAATGCCAGTAAATTTGAACATTTCTGTAAAGGGGACCATTTCCTAGCTCCTAAAGTTTACCAAAACTGACACAAGAGGAAATCATTTAAGGTCATCATGTCTGCCCTTGGCATGCTCGGAACGCCCTGGCCTCAGAATGCAGCATCAGTAGTCCATGGTAACCTGCGGAGAGGGGGCGGGGCTGAGCGAGGTTGGAACACTGCCCTCACTGAGGGAGTGGGTGTGGCCAGCTCTGCTGTGACTGACAAAGGCCAGGGGAGCATGTGGCCGAGGGCAGGGCCCTCAGTGCCCGGCAGGCCCAGTGGGGTGTCACAAGCTTTTACGCCCAGGCCAAAAGGCGCCTTCTTTGTCTGAACAGCTGCCCAAACACTCATCTTACCCCTCAGGCCGCCCTCTTACTTGAAGTGTGTGTGGAACCTGTCCACGCAGTACACCTCGCTGCACAGCTAACCATAGGTCTGGGCATCGTAGATTCCTGCCATGTGACCGAAGTTCGCAGGCAGATGGGTCCCTGGGACACACGCGGAGAGGCTCCTGCCTGGGCCACAGGCCGCCCACTACCCCAGCCCCAGATTGGGGGCCACACAGCAGCCCTGTCTGAGTCCTCTGCCTGTAGAGGGAGTATTGGACCAACACATCTAGAAAACGGGGTCCTCGCGGGCAACTCATTGGAGGGACACAAATAAATCTTTGCCGACTTTCTGCTGAAACTTTGGAGCGTTCACACCTAAGCCTCTTACAAGCTCAGCTGTTTAGCTAAACATGATCTCGTGATCGAAATTTACACAATAATGAAGAGATCAGCTACAAGGGGAGAAAATCAGCAAAAACAATCAATACCAGAATTAGATTCCCAAGGCCATCCATCAGATGTTGGAACAATCAGGTGCAAGGCAGGATATATACATAAAACTGGAACTGAAAGAAGAAACAAGGATGTTTTCAAAGTCTAGTACGATCTCTAAAACATTTTTAAAGTACATGTCATTGATAAAGCTAAATACTCAAAGGTTGTGTAATACAACAGATTAATCATTGAGAAGAGTGTAATTATGCTGTTTTGAAAACTATGGCAGGTCAGATTTTCTGCCCAATTATATAAGAAGATTTATCTAAAACATACACATTATTTCAAAGACTTATTGGCTGTGAAATAAGTTAAGGGTATTTCAAATGGCTTGTCTGCAATGAAAGGTGCTATGTAGGGAATCACAGAAAGGCGAGGGGAAAATATGTCAATATATACATTGCTATAGGTTGAACTAAGCCTTAGGACAGCAACAATGTAGAGGACCTGACCCTTAGAAGCTTACAAGTAAGCTGGAATCTTCAAAAGTTCCAATATTTATAAGTAAAAAGATTTATTAAAATGAATAACCAAGTGTTTTAATTGACATCAGAAGATCAAACCAATAAACCCTGAGAACATAGATAAAAGATAAATAAAGATATGAGCAGAACTTAATACAACAGCAAACGTATAAAATTGAGGTGATTTAGTAAGTCCAAAGAATATTCTTTGAAAAGATTTAGAAGACACACTTTGATTAAGGAAAACAAAAACGTAAGTAAACAATATCCAGAAAGAGACAGGACAAAGTTATAGCAGAGAATATATGAAATGATTGTAAATTTGAATATTTCTGTAAAGGGGACCATTTCCTAGCTCCTAAAGTTTACCAAAACTGACACAAGAGGAAATCATTTAAGATCATCAGGTCTGCCCTTGGCATTCTCGGAACGCCCTGGCCTCAGAATTCAGCATCTGTAGTCCATGGTAACCTGCGGAGAGGGGGCGGGGCTGAGTGTGGTTGGAACACTGCCCTCACTGAGGGAGTGGGTGCGGCCATCTCTGCTGTGACTGAACAATGGCAGGGGAGCAGGGGTCCCAGGGAAGGGCCCTCAGAGCCCAGCAGGCCCAGTGTGGTGTCACAAGCATTTAGGCCCAGACCAAAGGGCGCCTTCTTTGTCTGAAGAGCTGCCCAAACTCTCACCTTTCCACTCAGGCCGCCCTCTTACTTGAAGTGTGTTTGGAAGCTGTCCGCGCAGTACATTTCGCTACACAGCTAACCATAGGTCTGGGCATCGTAGCTTCCTGGCAGGTGACCGAAGTTCACAGGCATATGAGTCCCTGGGACACACGCGGAGGGGCTCCTGCCCAGGCCACAGGCCGCCCACTGCCCCAGCCCCAGATCAGGGGCCGCAAAGCAGCCCTGTCTGAGTCCCCTGCCTCTGGAGGGAGTATTGTACCAACACTTCTAGAAATAGGTGTCGTCGCGGGCAACTCATTGGAGGGACACAAATAAATCTTTGCCGACTTTCTGCTGAAACTTAGGAGCGTTCACACCTAAGCCTCTTACAAGGTCAGCTGTTTAGCTAAACATGAGCTCATGATCTAAATTTACACAATAATGAAGAGATCAGCTACAAGGGGAGACAATCAGCAAAAACAATCAATACCAGAATTAGATTCCCAAGGCCATCCATCAGATGTTGGAATAATCAGGTGCAAGGCAGGATATATACATAAAACTGGAACTGAAACAAGAAACAAGGATGTTTTCAAAGTCTGGTACGATCTCTAAAACATTTTTAAAGTACATGTCATTGATAAAGCTAAATACTCAAAGGTTGTGTAATCCAACAGATTAATCATTGAGAAGAGTGAAATTATGCTGTTTTGAAAATTATGGCAGGTGAGATTTTCTTCCTAATTATATAAGAAGATTTCTCTAAAACATACACATTATTTCAAAGACTTATTGGCTGTGAAATAAGTTAGGGTATTTCAAATGGCTTGTCTGCAATGAAAGGTGCTATGTAGGGAATCACAGAAAGTCGAGGGGAAAATATGTCAATATATACATTGCTATAGGTTGAACTAAGCCTTAGGACAGCAACAATGTAGAGGACCTGACCCTTAGAAGCTTACAAGTAAGCTGGAATCTTCAAAAGTTCCAATATTTATAAGTAAAAAGATTTATTAAAATGAATAACCAAGTGTTTGAATTGACATCAGAAGATCAAACCAATAAACCCTGAGAACATAGATAAAAGATAAATAAAGATATGAGCAGAACTTAATACAACAGCAAACGTATAAAATTGAGGTGATTTAGTAAGTCCAAAGAATATTCATTGAAAAGATTGAAAAGACACACTTTGATTAAGGAAAACAAAAACATAAGTGAAGAATATACAGAAAGAATCAGGACAATGTTATAGCAGAGAATATATGAAATGCCAGTAAATTTGAACATTTCTGTGAAGGGGACCATTTCCTAGCTCCTAAAGTTTACCAAAACTGACACAAGAGGAAGTCATTTAAGGTCATCATGTCTGCCCTTGGCATTCTCGGAACGCCCTGGACTCAGAATGCAGCAACTGTAGTCCATGGTAACCTGAGGAGAGGGGGCGGGGCTGAGGCAGGTTGGAACACTGCCCTCACTGAGGGAGTGGGTGTGGCCATCTCTGCTGTGACTGAACAAAGGGAAGGGGAGCATGGTGCCGAGGGCAGGGCCGTCAGAGCCCGGCAGGCCCAGTGGGGTGTCACAAGCATTTAGGCCCAGGCCAAAGGGCGCCTTCTTTGTCTGAACAGCTGCCCAAACTCTCACCTTTCCACTCAGGCCGCCCTCTTACTTGAAGTGTGTGTGGAACCTCTCCACGCAGTACACCTCGCTGCACAGCTAACCATAGGACTGGGCATCGTAGCTTCCTGCCAGGTGACCGATGTTCGCAGGTAGATCGGTCCCTGGGACACACGCGGAGAGGCTCCTGCCCGGGCCACAGACCGCCCACTACCCCAGCCCCAGATTGGTGCCACACAGCAGCCCTGTCTGAGTCCCCTCCCTCTAGAGGGAGTATTTAAACAACACTTCTAGAAAATGGAGTCCTCGCGCGCAACTCATTGGAGGGACACAAATTAATCTTTGCCGACTTTCTGCTGAAACTTAGGAGCATTCACACCTAAGCCTCTTACACGGTCAGCTGTTTAGCTAAACATGAGCTCATGATCTAAATTTACACAATAATGAAGAGATCAGCTACAAGGGGAGACAATCAGCAAAAACAATCAATACCATAATTAGATTCCCAAAGCCATCCATCAGATGTTGGAATAATCAGGTGCAAGGCAGTATATATACAGAAAACTGGAACTGAAACAAGAAACAAGGATGTTTTCAAAGTCTGGTAGGATCTCTAAAACATTTTTAAAGTACATGTCATTGATAAAGCTAACTACTCAAAGGTTGTGTAATACAACAGATTAATCATTGAGAAGAGTGAAATTATGTTGTTTCGAAAACTATGGCAGGTCAGATTTTCTGCCTAATTATATAAGAAGATTTCTCTAAAACATACACATTATTTCAAAGAGTTATTGGCTGTGAAATAACTTAAGGGTATTTCAAATGGCTTGTCTGCAATGAAAGGTGCTATGTAGGGAATCACAGAAACTCGAGGGGAAAATATGTCAATATATACATTGCTATAGGTTAAAGTAAGCCTTAGGACAGCAACAATGTAGAGGACCTGACCCTTAGAAACTTACAAGTAAGCTGGAATCTTCAAAAGTTCCAATCTTTATAAGTAAAAAGATTTATTAAAATGAATAACCAAGTGTTTTAATTGACATCAGAAGATCAAACAAATAAACCCTGAGAACATAGATAAAAGATAAATAAAGATATGAGCAGAACTTAATACAACAGCAAACGTATAAAATTGGGGTGATTTAGTAAGTCCAAAGAATATTCTTTGAAAAGATTGAAAAGACACACTTTGATTAAGGAAAACAAAAACGTAAGTAAAGAATATACAGAAAGAGTCAGGACAAAGATATAGCAGAGAATATATGAAATGCCAGTAAATTTGAATATTTCTGTAAAGGGGACCATTTCCTAGCTCCTAAAGTTTACCAAAACTGACACAAGAGGAAGTCATTTAAGATCATCATGTCTGCCGTTGGCATTCTCGGAACGCCCTGGCCTCAGAATGCAGCAACTGTAGTCCATGGTAACCTGCGGAGATGGGGCGGGGCTGAGGGAGGTTGGAACACTGCCCTCACTGAGGGACTGGGTGTGGCCATCTCTGCTGTGACTGAACAAAGGGCAGGGGAGCTTGGGGCCGAGGGCAGGGCCCTCAGAGCCCGGCAGGCCCAGTGGGGTGTCACAAGCATTTAGGCCCAGGCCAAAGGGCGCCTTCTTTGTCTGAACAGCTGCCCAAACTCTCACCTTTCCACTCAGGCCGCCCTCTTACTTGAAGTGTGTGTGGAACCTGTCCACGCAGTACACCTCGATGCACAGCTAACCATAGGTCTGGGCGTCGTAGCTTCCTGTCAGGTGACCGAAGTTCGCAGGTAGATGGGTCCCTGGGACACACGCGGAGAGGCTCCTGCCCGGGCCACAGGCCGCCCACTACCCCAGCCCCAGATTGAGGCCACAGAGCAGCCCTGTCTGAGTCACCTCCCTCTAGAGGGAGTATTGGACCAACATTTCTAGAAAACGGAGTCCTCGCGGGCAACTCATTGGAGGGACACAAATAAATCTTTGCCGACTTTCTGCTGAAACTTTGGAGCGTTCACACCTAAGCCTCTTACAAGCTCAGCTGTTTAGCTAAACATGATCTCGTGATCGAAATTTACACAATAATGAAGAGATCAGCTACAAGGGGAGAAAATCAGAAAAAACAATCAATACCAGAATTAGATTCCCAAGGCCATCCATCAGATGTTGGAACAATCAGGTGCAAGGCAGGATATATACATAAAACTGGAACTGAAAGAAGAAACAAGGATGTTTTCAAAGTCTAGTACGATCTCTAAAACATTTTTAAAGTACATGTCATTGATAAAGCTAAATACTCAAAGGTTGTGTAATACAACAGATTAATCATTGAGAAGAGTGAAATTATGCTGTTTTGAAAACTATGGCAGGTCAGATTTTCTGCCTAATTATATAAGAAGATTTATCTAAAACCTACACATTATTTCAAAGACTTATTGGCTGTGAAATAAGTTAAGGGTATTTCAAATGGCTTGTCTGCAATGAAAGGTGCTATGTAGGGAATCACAGAAAGTCGAGGGGAAAATATGTCAATATATACATTGCTATATGTTGAACTAAGCCTTAGGACAGCAACAGTGTAGAGCACCTGACACTTAGAAACTTGCAAGTAAGCTAGAATCTTCAAAAGTTCAAATCTTTATAAGTAAAAAGATTTATTAAAATGAATAACCAAGTGTTTTAATTGACATCAGAAGATCAAACAAATAAACCCTGAGAACATAGATAAAAGATAAATAAAGATATGAGCAGAACTTAATACAACAGGAAAAGTATAAAATTGAGGTGATTTGGTAAGTCCAAAGAATATTCTTTGAAAAGATTGAAAAGACACACTTTGATTAAGGAAAACAAAAACATAAGTAAAGAATATACAGAAAGAGTCAGGACAATGTTATAGCAGAGAATATATGAAATGCCAGTAAATTTGAACATTTCTGTAAAGGGGACCATTTCCTAGCTCCTAAAGTTTACCAAAACTGACACAAGAGGAAGTCATTTAAGGTCATCATGTCTGCCCTTGGCATTCTCGGAACGCCCTGGCCTCAGAATGCAGCAACTGTAGTCCATGGTAACCTGCGGAGAGGCGGCGGGGCTGAGGGAGGTTGGAACACTGCCCTCACTGAGGGACTGGGTGTGGCCATCTCTGCTGTGACTGAACAAAGGGCAGGGGAGCTTGGGGCCGAGGGCAGGGCCCTCAGAGCCCGGCAGGCCCAGTGGGGTGTCACAAGCATTTAGGCCCAGGCCAAAGGGCGCCTTCTTTGTCTGAACAGCTGCCCAAACTCTCACCTTTCCACTCAGGCCGCCCTCTTACTTGAAGTGTGTGTGGAACCAGTCCACGCAGTACACCTCGATGCACAGCTAACCATAGGTCTGGGCATCGTAGCTTCCTGCCAGGTGACCGATGTTCGCAGGTAGATCGGTCCCTGGGACACACGCGGAGAGGCTCCTGCCCGGGCCACAGGCCGCCCACTACCCCAGCCCCAGATTGGTGCCGCACAGCAGCCCTGTCTGAGTCCCCTCCCTCTAGAGGGAGTATTTAACCAACACTTCTGGAAAACGGAGTCCTCACGCGCAACTCATTGGAGGGACACAAATTAATCTTTGCCGACTTTCTGCTGAAACTTAGGAGCATTCACACCTAAGCCTCTTACACGGTCAGCTGTTTAGCTAAACATGAGCTCATGATCTAAATTTACACAATAATGAAGAGATCAGCTACAAGGGGAGACAATCAGCAAAAACAATCAATACCATAATTAGATTCCCAAAGCCATCCATCAGATGTTGGAATAATCAGGTGCAAGGCAGTATATATACAGAAAACTGGAACTGAAACAAGAAACAAGGATGTTTTCAAAGTCTGGTAGGATCTCTAAAACATTTTTAAAGTACATGTCATTGATAAAGCTAACTACTCAAAGGTTGTGTAATACAACAGATTAATCATTGAGAAGAGTGAAATTATGTTGTTTCGAAAACTATGGCAGGTCAGATTTTCTGCCTAATTATATAAGAAGATTTCTCTAAAACATACACATTATTTCAAAGAGTTATTGGCTGTGAAATAACTTAAGGGTATTTCAAATGGCTTGTCTGCAATGAAAGGTGCTATGTAGGGAATCACAGAAACTCGAGGGGAAAATATGTCAATATATACATTGCTATAGGTTAAAGTAAGCCTTAGGACAGCAACAATGTAGAGGACCTGACCCTTAGAAACTTACAAGTAAGCTGGAATCTTCAAAAGTTCCAATCTTTATAAGTAAAAAGATTTATTAAAATGAATAACCAAGTGTTTTAATTGACATCAGAAGATCAAACAAATAAACCCTGAGAACATAGATAAAAGATAAATAAAGATATGAGCAGAACTTAATACAACAGCAAACGTATAAAATTGGGGTGATTTAGTAAGTCCAAAGAATATTCTTTGAAAAGATTGAAAAGACACACTTTGATTAAGGAAAACAAAAACGTAAGTAAAGAATATACAGAAAGAGTCAGGACAAAGATATAGCAGAGAATATATGAAATGCCAGTAAATTTGAATATTTCTGTAAAGGGGACCATTTCCTAGCTCCTAAAGTTTACCAAAACTGACACAAGAGGAAGTCATTTAAGATCATCATGTCTGCCGTTGGCATTCTCGGAACGCCCTGGCCTCAGAATGCAGCAACTGTAGTCCATGGTAACCTGCGGAGAGGGGGCGGGGCTGAGGGAGGTTGGAACACTGCCCTCACTGAGGGACTGGGTGTGGCCATCTCTGCTGTGACTGAACAAAGGGCAGGGGAGCTTGGGGCCGAGGGCAGGGCCCTCAGAGCCCGGCAGGCCCAGTGGGGTGTCACAAGCATTTAGGCCCAGGCCAAAGGGCGCCTTCTTTGTCTGAACAGCTGCCCAAACTCTCACCTTTCCACTCAGGCCGCCCTCTTACTTGAAGTGTGTGTGGAACCTGTCCACGCAGTACACCTCGATGCACAGCTAACCATAGGTCTGGGCGTCGTAGCTTCCTGTCAGGTGACCGAAGTTCGCAGGTAGATGGGTCCCTGGGACACACGCGGAGAGGCTCCTGCCCGGGCCACAGGCCGCCCACTACCCCAGCCCCAGATTGAGGCCACAGAGCAGCCCTGTCTGAGTCACCTCCCTCTAGAGGGAGTATTGGACCAACATTTCTAGAAAACGGAGTCCTCGCGGGCAACTCATTGGAGGGACACAAATAAATCTTTGCCGACTTTCTGCTGAAACTTTGGAGCGTTCACACCTAAGCCTCTTACAAGCTCAGCTGTTTAGCTAAACATGATCTCGTGATCGAAATTTACACAATAATGAAGAGATCAGCTACAAGGGGAGAAAATCAGAAAAAACAATCAATACCAGAATTAGATTCCCAAGGCCATCCATCAGATGTTGGAACAATCAGGTGCAAGGCAGGATATATACATAAAACTGGAACTGAAAGAAGAAACAAGGATGTTTTCAAAGTCTAGTACGATCTCTAAAACATTTTTAAAGTACATGTCATTGATAAAGCTAAATACTCAAAGGTTGTGTAATACAACAGATTAATCATTGAGAAGAGTGAAATTATGCTGTTTCGAAAACTATGGCAGGTCAGATTTTCTGCCTAATTATATAAGAAGATTTCTCTAAAACATACACATGATTTCAAAGAGTTATTGGCTGTGAAATAACTTAAGGGTATTTCAAATGGCTTGTCTGCAATGAAAGGTGCTATGTAGGGAATCACAGAAAGTCGAGGGGAAAATATGTCAATATATACATTGCTATAGGTTAAAGTAAGCCTTAGGACAGCAACAATGTAGAGGACCTGACCCTTAGAAACTTACAAGTAAGCAGGAATCTTCAAAAGTTCCAATCTTTATAAGTAAAAAGATTTATTAAAATTAATAACCAAGTGTTTTAATTAACATCAGAAGATCAAACAAATAAACCCTGAGAACATAGATAAAAGATAAATAAAGATATGAGCAGAACTTAATACAACAGCAAACGTATAAAATTGGGGTGATTTAGTAAGTCCAAAGAATATTCTTTGAAAAGATTGAAAAGACACACTTTGATTAAGGAAAACAAAAATGTAAGTAAAGAATATACAGAAAGAGTCAGGACAAAGTTATAGCAGAGAATATATGAAATGCCAGTAAATTTGAACATTTCTGTAAAGGGGACCATTTCCTAGCTCCTAAAGTTTACCAAAACTGACACAAGAGGAAATCATTTAAGGTCATCATGTCTGCCCTTGGCATGCTCGGAACGCCCTGGCCTCAGAATGCAGCATCAGTAGTCCATGGTAACCTGCGGAGAGGGGGCGGGGCTGAGCGAGGTTGGAACACTGCCCTCACTGAGGGAGTGGGTGTGGCCAGCTCTGCTGTGACTGACAAAGGCCAGGGGAGCATGTGGCCGAGGGCAGGGCCCTCAGTGCCCGGCAGGCCCAGTGGGGTGTCACAAGCTTTTACGCCCAGGCCAAAAGGCGCCTTCTTTGTCTGAACAGCTGCCCAAACACTCATCTTACCCCTCAGGCCGCCCTCTTACTTGAAGTGTGTGTGGAACCTGTCCACGCAGTACACCTCGCTGCACAGCTAACCATAGGTCTGGGCATCGTAGATTCCTGCCATGTGACCGAAGTTCGCAGGCAGATGGGTCCCTGGGACACACGCGGAGAGGCTCCTGCCTGGGCCACAGGCCGCCCACTACCCCAGCCCCAGATTGGGGGCCACACAGCAGCCCTGTCTGAGTCCTCTGCCTGTAGAGGGAGTATTGGACCAACACATCTAGAAAACGGGGTCCTCGCGGGCAACTCATTGGAGGGACACAAATAAATCTTTGCCGACTTTCTGCTGAAACTTTGGAGCGTTCACACCTAAGCCTCTTACAAGCTCAGCTGTTTAGCTAAACATGATCTCGTGATCGAAATTTACACAATAATGAAGAGATCAGCTACAAGGGGAGAAAATCAGCAAAAACAATCAATACCAGAATTAGATTCCCAAGGCCATCCATCAGATGTTGGAACAATCAGGTGCAAGGCAGGATATATACATAAAACTGGAACTGAAAGAAGAAACAAGGATGTTTTCAAAGTCTAGTACGATCTCTAAAACATTTTTAAAGTACATGTCATTGATAAAGCTAAATACTCAAAGGTTGTGTAATACAACAGATTAATCATTGAGAAGAGTGTAATTATGCTGTTTTGAAAACTATGGCAGGTCAGATTTTCTGCCCAATTATATAAGAAGATTTATCTAAAACATACACATTATTTCAAAGACTTATTGGCTGTGAAATAAGTTAAGGGTATTTCAAATGGCTTGTCTGCAATGAAAGGTGCTATGTAGGGAATCACAGAAAGGCGAGGGGAAAATATGTCAATATATACATTGCTATAGGTTGAACTAAGCCTTAGGACAGCAACAATGTAGAGGACCTGACCCTTAGAAGCTTACAAGTAAGCTGGAATCTTCAAAAGTTCCAATATTTATAAGTAAAAAGATTTATTAAAATGAATAACCAAGTGTTTTAATTGACATCAGAAGATCAAACCAATAAACCCTGAGAACATAGATAAAAGATAAATAAAGATATGAGCAGAACTTAATACAACAGCAAACGTATAAAATTGAGGTGATTTAGTAAGTCCAAAGAATATTCTTTGAAAAGATTTAGAAGACACACTTTGATTAAGGAAAACAAAAACGTAAGTAAACAATATCCAGAAAGAGACAGGACAAAGTTATAGCAGAGAATATATGAAATGATTGTAAATTTGAATATTTCTGTAAAGGGGACCATTTCCTAGCTCCTAAAGTTTACCAAAACTGACACAAGAGGAAATCATTTAAGATCATCAGGTCTGCCCTTGGCATTCTCGGAACGCCCTGGCCTCAGAATTCAGCATCTGTAGTCCATGGTAACCTGCGGAGAGGGGGCGGGGCTGAGTGTGGTTGGAACACTGCCCTCACTGAGGGAGTGGGTGCGGCCATCTCTGCTGTGACTGAACAATGGCAGGGGAGCAGGGGTCCCAGGGAAGGGCCCTCAGAGCCCAGCAGGCCCAGTGTGGTGTCACAAGCATTTAGGCCCAGACCAAAGGGCGCCTTCTTTGTCTGAAGAGCTGCCCAAACTCTCACCTTTCCACTCAGGCCGCCCTCTTACTTGAAGTGTGTTTGGAAGCTGTCCGCGCAGTACATTTCGCTACACAGCTAACCATAGGTCTGGGCATCGTAGCTTCCTGGCAGGTGACCGAAGTTCACAGGCATATGAGTCCCTGGGACACACGCGGAGGGGCTCCTGCCCAGGCCACAGGCCGCCCACTGCCCCAGCCCCAGATCAGGGGCCGCAAAGCAGCCCTGTCTGAGTCCCCTGCCTCTGGAGGGAGTATTGTACCAACACTTCTAGAAATAGGTGTCGTCGCGGGCAACTCATTGGAGGGACACAAATAAATCTTTGCCGACTTTCTGCTGAAACTTAGGAGCGTTCACACCTAAGCCTCTTACAAGGTCAGCTGTTTAGCTAAACATGAGCTCATGATCTAAATTTACACAATAATGAAGAGATCAGCTACAAGGGGAGACAATCAGCAAAAACAATCAATACCAGAATTAGATTCCCAAGGCCATCCATCAGATGTTGGAATAATCAGGTGCAAGGCAGGATATATACATAAAACTGGAACTGAAACAAGAAACAAGGATGTTTTCAAAGTCTGGTACGATCTCTAAAACATTTTTAAAGTACATGTCATTGATAAAGCTAAATACTCAAAGGTTGTGTAATCCAACAGATTAATCATTGAGAAGAGTGAAATTATGCTGTTTTGAAAATTATGGCAGGTGAGATTTTCTTCCTAATTATATAAGAAGATTTCTCTAAAACATACACATTATTTCAAAGACTTATTGGCTGTGAAATAAGTTAGGGTATTTCAAATGGCTTGTCTGCAATGAAAGGTGCTATGTAGGGAATCACAGAAAGTCGAGGGGAAAATATGTCAATATATACATTGCTATAGGTTGAACTAAGCCTTAGGACAGCAACAATGTAGAGGACCTGACCCTTAGAAGCTTACAAGTAAGCTGGAATCTTCAAAAGTTCCAATATTTATAAGTAAAAAGATTTATTAAAATGAATAACCAAGTGTTTGAATTGACATCAGAAGATCAAACCAATAAACCCTGAGAACATAGATAAAAGATAAATAAAGATATGAGCAGAACTTAATACAACAGCAAACGTATAAAATTGAGGTGATTTAGTAAGTCCAAAGAATATTCATTGAAAAGATTGAAAAGACACACTTTGATTAAGGAAAACAAAAACATAAGTGAAGAATATACAGAAAGAATCAGGACAATGTTATAGCAGAGAATATATGAAATGCCAGTAAATTTGAACATTTCTGTGAAGGGGACCATTTCCTAGCTCCTAAAGTTTACCAAAACTGACACAAGAGGAAGTCATTTAAGGTCATCATGTCTGCCCTTGGCATTCTCGGAACGCCCTGGACTCAGAATGCAGCAACTGTAGTCCATGGTAACCTGAGGAGAGGGGGCGGGGCTGAGGCAGGTTGGAACACTGCCCTCACTGAGGGAGTGGGTGTGGCCATCTCTGCTGTGACTGAACAAAGGGAAGGGGAGCATGGTGCCGAGGGCAGGGCCATCAGAGCCCGGCAGGCCCAGTGGGGTGTCACAAGCATTTAGGCCCAGGCCAAAGGGCGCCTTCTTTGTCTGAACAGCTGCCCAAACTCTCACCTTTCCACTCAGGCCGCCCTCTTACTTGAAGTGTGTGTGGAACCTCTCCACGCAGTACACCTCGCTGCACAGCTAACCATAGGACTGGGCATCGTAGCTTCCTGCCAGGTGACCGATGTTCGCAGGTAGATCGGTCCCTGGGACACACGCGGAGAGGCTCCTGCCCGGGCCACAGACCGCCCACTACCCCAGCCCCAGATTGGTGCCACACAGCAGCCCTGTCTGAGTCCCCTCCCTCTAGAGGGAGTATTTAAACAACACTTCTAGAAAATGGAGTCCTCGCGCGCAACTCATTGGAGGGACACAAATTAATCTTTGCCGACTTTCTGCTGAAACTTAGGAGCATTCACACCTAAGCCTCTTACACGGTCAGCTGTTTAGCTAAACATGAGCTCATGATCTAAATTTACACAATAATGAAGAGATCAGCTACAAGGGGAGACAATCAGCAAAAACAATCAATACCATAATTAGATTCCCAAAGCCATCCATCAGATGTTGGAATAATCAGGTGCAAGGCAGTATATATACAGAAAACTGGAACTGAAACAAGAAACAAGGATGTTTTCAAAGTCTGGTAGGATCTCTAAAACATTTTTAAAGTACATGTCATTGATAAAGCTAACTACTCAAAGGTTGTGTAATACAACAGATTAATCATTGAGAAGAGTGAAATTATGTTGTTTCGAAAACTATGGCAGGTCAGATTTTCTGCCTAATTATATAAGAAGATTTCTCTAAAACATACACATTATTTCAAAGAGTTATTGGCTGTGAAATAACTTAAGGGTATTTCAAATGGCTTGTCTGCAATGAAAGGTGCTATGTAGGGAATCACAGAAACTCGAGGGGAAAATATGTCAATATATACATTGCTATAGGTTAAAGTAAGCCTTAGGACAGCAACAATGTAGAGGACCTGACCCTTAGAAACTTACAAGTAAGCTGGAATCTTCAAAAGTTCCAATCTTTATAAGTAAAAAGATTTATTAAAATGAATAACCAAGTGTTTTAATTGACATCAGAAGATCAAACAAATAAACCCTGAGAACATAGATAAAAGATAAATAAAGATATGAGCAGAACTTAATACAACAGCAAACGTATAAAATTGGGGTGATTTAGTAAGTCCAAAGAATATTCTTTGAAAAGATTGAAAAGACACACTTTGATTAAGGAAAACAAAAACGTAAGTAAAGAATATACAGAAAGAGTCAGGACAAAGATATAGCAGAGAATATATGAAATGCCAGTAAATTTGAATATTTCTGTAAAGGGGACCATTTCCTAGCTCCTAAAGTTTACCAAAACTGACACAAGAGGAAGTCATTTAAGATCATCATGTCTGCCGTTGGCATTCTCGGAACGCCCTGGCCTCAGAATGCAGCAACTGTAGTCCATGGTAACCTGCGGAGATGGGGCGGGGCTGAGGGAGGTTGGAACACTGCCCTCACTGAGGGACTGGGTGTGGCCATCTCTGCTGTGACTGAACAAAGGGCAGGGGAGCTTGGGGCCGAGGGCAGGGCCCTCAGAGCCCGGCAGGCCCAGTGGGGTGTCACAAGCATTTAGGCCCAGGCCAAAGGGCGCCTTCTTTGTCTGAACAGCTGCCCAAACTCTCACCTTTCCACTCAGGCCGCCCTCTTACTTGAAGTGTGTGTGGAACCTGTCCACGCAGTACACCTCGATGCACAGCTAACCATAGGTCTGGGCGTCGTAGCTTCCTGTCAGGTGACCGAAGTTCGCAGGTAGATGGGTCCCTGGGACACACGCGGAGAGGCTCCTGCCCGGGCCACAGGCCGCCCACTACCCCAGCCCCAGATTGAGGCCACAGAGCAGCCCTGTCTGAGTCACCTCCCTCTAGAGGGAGTATTGGACCAACATTTCTAGAAAACGGAGTCCTCGCGGGCAACTCATTGGAGGGACACAAATAAATCTTTGCCGACTTTCTGCTGAAACTTTGGAGCGTTCACACCTAAGCCTCTTACAAGCTCAGCTGTTTAGCTAAACATGATCTCGTGATCGAAATTTACACAATAATGAAGAGATCAGCTACAAGGGGAGAAAATCAGAAAAAACAATCAATACCAGAATTAGATTCCCAAGGCCATCCATCAGATGTTGGAACAATCAGGTGCAAGGCAGGATATATACATAAAACTGGAACTGAAAGAAGAAACAAGGATGTTTTCAAAGTCTAGTACGATCTCTAAAACATTTTTAAAGTACATGTCATTGATAAAGCTAAATACTCAAAGGTTGTGTAATACAACAGATTAATCATTGAGAAGAGTGAAATTATGCTGTTTTGAAAACTATGGCAGGTCAGATTTTCTGCCTAATTATATAAGAAGATTTATCTAAAACCTACACATTATTTCAAAGACTTATTGGCTGTGAAATAAGTTAAGGGTATTTCAAATGGCTTGTCTGCAATGAAAGGTGCTATGTAGGGAATCACAGAAAGTCGAGGGGAAAATATGTCAATATATACATTGCTATATGTTGAACTAAGCCTTAGGACAGCAACAGTGTAGAGCACCTGACACTTAGAAACTTGCAAGTAAGCTAGAATCTTCAAAAGTTCAAATCTTTATAAGTAAAAAGATTTATTAAAATGAATAACCAAGTGTTTTAATTGACATCAGAAGATCAAACAAATAAACCCTGAGAACATAGATAAAAGATAAATAAAGATATGAGCAGAACTTAATACAACAGGAAAAGTATAAAATTGAGGTGATTTGGTAAGTCCAAAGAATATTCTTTGAAAAGATTGAAAAGACACACTTTGATTAAGGAAAACAAAAACATAAGTAAAGAATATACAGAAAGAGTCAGGACAATGTTATAGCAGAGAATATATGAAATGCCAGTAAATTTGAACATTTCTGTAAAGGGGACCATTTCCTAGCTCCTAAAGTTTACCAAAACTGACACAAGAGGAAGTCATTTAAGGTCATCATGTCTGCCCTTGGCATTCTCGGAACGCCCTGGCCTCAGAATGCAGCAACTGTAGTCCATGGTAACCTGCGGAGAGGCGGCGGGGCTGAGGGAGGTTGGAACACTGCCCTCACTGAGGGACTGGGTGTGGCCATCTCTGCTGTGACTGAACAAAGGGCAGGGGAGCTTGGGGCCGAGGGCAGGGCCCTCAGAGCCCGGCAGGCCCAGTGGGGTGTCACAAGCATTTAGGCCCAGGCCAAAGGGCGCCTTCTTTGTCTGAACAGCTGCCCAAACTCTCACCTTTCCACTCAGGCCGCCCTCTTACTTGAAGTGTGTGTGGAACCAGTCCACGCAGTACACCTCGATGCACAGCTAACCATAGGTCTGGGCATCGTAGCTTCCTGCCAGGTGACCGATGTTCGCAGGTAGATCGGTCCCTGGGACACACGCGGAGAGGCTCCTGCCCGGGCCACAGGCCGCCCACTACCCCAGCCCCAGATTGGTGCCGCACAGCAGCCCTGTCTGAGTCCCCTCCCTCTAGAGGGAGTATTTAACCAACACTTCTGGAAAACGGAGTCCTCACGCGCAACTCATTGGAGGGACACAAATTAATCTTTGCCGACTTTCTGCTGAAACTTAGGAGCATTCACACCTAAGCCTCTTACACGGTCAGCTGTTTAGCTAAACATGAGCTCATGATCTAAATTTACACAATAATGAAGTGATCAGCTACAAGGGGAGACAATCAGCAAAAACAATCAATACCAGAATTAGATTCCCAAGGCCATCCATCAGATGTTGGAATAATCAGGTGCAAGGCAGGATATATACATAACACTGGAACTGAAAGAAGAAACAAGGGTGTTTTCAAATTCTGGTACGATCTCTAAAACATTTTTAAAGTACATGTCATTGATAAAGCTAAATACTCAAAGGTTGTGTAATACAACAGATTAATCATTGAGAAGAGTGAAATTATGCTGTTTTGAAAATTATGGCAGGTGAGATTTTCTTCCTAATTATATAAGAAGATTTCTCTAAAACATACACATTATTTCAAAGACTTATTGGCTGTGAAATAAGTTAAGGGTATTTCAAATGGCTTGTCTGCAATGAAAGGTGCTATGTAGGGAATCACAGAAAGTCGAGGGGAAAATATGTCAATATATACATTGCTATAGGTTAAAGTAAGCCTTAGGACAGCAACAATGTAGAGGCCCTGACACTTAGAAACTTACAAGTAAGCAGGAATCTTCAAAAGTTCCAATCTTTATAAGTAAAAAGATTTATTAAAATGAATAACCAAGTGTTTTAATTGACATCAGAAGATCAAACAAATAAACCCTGAGAACATAGATAAAAGATAAATAAAGATATGAGCAGAACTTAATACAACAGCAAACGTATAAAATTGGGGTGATTTAGTAAGTCCAAAGAATATTCTTTGAAAAGATTGAAAAGACACACTTTGATTAAGGAAAACAAAAACGTAAGTAAAGAATATACAGAAAGAGTCAGGACAAAGTTATAGCAGAGAATATATGAAATGCCAGTAAATTTGAACATTTCTGTAAAGGGGACCATTTCCTAGCTCCTAAAGTTTACCAAAACTGACACAAGAGGAAATCATTTAAGGTCATCATGTCTGCCCTTGGCATGCTCGGAACGCCCTGGCCTCAGAATTCAGCATCTGTAGTCCATGGTAACCTGCGGAGAGGGGGCGGGGCTGAGCGAGGTTGGAACACTGCCCTCACTGAGGGAGTGGGTGTGGCCAGCTCTGCTGTGACTGAACAAAGGCCAGGGGAGCATGTGGCCGAGGGCAGGGCCCTCAGTGCCCGGCAGGCCCAGTGGGGTGTCACAAGCTTTTACGCCCAGGCCAAAAGGCGCCTTCTTTGTCTGAACAGCTGCCCAAACACTCATCTTACCACTCAGGCCGCCCTCTTACTTGAAGTGTGTGTGGAACCTGTCCACGCAGTACACCTCGCTGCACAGCTAACCATAGGTCTGGGCATCGTAGATTCCTGCCAGGTGACCGAAGTTCGGAGGCAGATGGGTCCCTGGGACACACGCGGAGAGGCTCCTGCCTGGGCCACAGGCCGCCCACTACCCCAGCCCCAGATTGGGGGCCACACAGCAGCCCTGTCTGAGTCCTCTGCCTGTAGAGGGAGTATTGGACCAACACATCTAGAAAACGGGGTCCTCGCGGGCAACTCATTGGAGGGACACAAATAAATCTTTGCCGACTTTCTGCTGAAACTTTGGAGCGTTCACACCTAAGCCTCTTACAAGCTCAGCTGTTTAGCTAAACATGATCTCGTGATCGAAATTTACACAATAATGAAGAGATCAGCTACAAGGGGAGAAAATCAGCAAAAACAATCAATACCAGAATTAGATTCCCAAGGCCATCCATCAGATGTTGGAACAATCAGGTGCAAGGCAGGATATATACATAAAACTGGAACTGAAAGAAGAAACAAGGATGTTTTCAAAGTCTAGTATGATCTCTAAAACATTTTTAAAGTACATGTCATTGATAAAGCTAAATACTCAAAGGTTGTGTAATACAACAGATTAATCATTGAGAAGAGTGAAATTATGCTGTTTTGAAAACTATGGCAGGTCAGATTTTCTGCCTAATTATATAAGAAGATTTATCTAAAACCTACACATTATTTCAAAGACTTATTGGCTGTGAAATAAGTTAAGGGTATTTCAAATGGCTTGTCTGTAATGAAAGGTGCTATGTAGGGAATCACAGAAAGTCGAGGGGAAAATATGTCAATATATACATTGCTATATGTTGAACTAAGCCTTAGGACAGCAACAATGTAGAGCACCTGACACTTAGAAACTTGCAAGTAAGCTAGAATCTTCAAAAGTTCAAATCTTTATAAGTAAAAAGATTTATTAAAATGAATAACCAAGTGTTTTAATTGACATCAGAAGATCAAACAAATAAAC
Source organism: Mesoplodon densirostris (assembly GCF_025265405.1). NCBI lineage: Eukaryota > Metazoa > Chordata > Mammalia > Artiodactyla > Ziphiidae > Mesoplodon > Mesoplodon densirostris. The sequence goes on from NC_082666.1 coordinate 91,854,852, forward strand.
CCTGAGAACATAGATAAAAGATAAATAAAGATATGAGCAGAACTTAATACAACAGGAAAAGTATAAAATTGAGGTGATTTGGTAAGTCCAAAGAATATTCTTTGAAAAGATTTAAAAGACACACTTTGATTAAGGAAAACAAAAACATAAGTAAAGGATATACAGAAAGAGTCAGGACAATGTTATAGCAGAGAATATATGAAATGACAGTAAATTTGAACATTTCTGTAAAGGGGACCATTTCCTAGCTCCTAAAGTTTACCAAAACTGACACAAGAGGAAGTCATTTAAGATCATCATGTCTGCCCTTGGCATTCTCGGAACGCCCTGGCCTCAGAATGCAGCAACTGTAGTCCATGGTAACCTGCGGAGAGGGGGCGGGGCTGAGGGAGGTTGGAACACTGCCCTCACTGAGGGACTGGGTGTGGCCATCTCTGCTGTGACTGAACAAAGTGCAGGGGAGCTTGGGGCCGAGGGCAGGGCCCTCAGAGCCCGGCAGGCCCAGTGGGGTGTCACAAGCATTTAGGCCCAGGCCAAAGGGCGCCTTCTTTGTCTGAACAGCTGCCCAAACTCTCACCTTTCCACTCAGGCCGCCCTCTTACTTGAAGTGTGTGTGGAACCAGTCCACGCAGTACACCTCGATGCACAGCTAACCATAAGTCTGGGCATCGTAGCTTCCTGTCAGGTGACCGAAGTTCGCAGGTAGATGGGTCCCTGGGACACACGCGGAGAGGCTCCTGCCCGGGCCACAGGCCGCCCACTACCCCAGCCCCAGATTAAGGCCACAGAGCAGCCCTGTCTGAGTCCCCTCCCTCTAGAGGGAGTATTGGACCAACATTTCTAGAAAACGGAGTCCTCGCGGGCAACTCATTGGAGGGACACAAATAAATCTTTGCCGACTTTCTGCTGAAACTTAGGAGCATTCACACCTAAGCCTCTTACAAGGTCATCTGTTTAGCTAAACATGAGCTCATGATCTAAATTTACACAATAATGAAGAGATCAGCTAAAAGGGGAGACAATCCGCAAAAACAATCAATACCAGAATTAGATTTCCAAGGCCATCCATCAGATGTTGGAATAATCAGGTGCAAGGCAAGATATATACATAAAACTGGAACTGAAATAAGAAACCAGGATGTTTTCAAAGTCTGGTAGGATCTCTAAAACATTTTTAAAGTACATGTCATTGATAAAGCTAAATACTCAAAGTTTGTGTAATACAACAGATTAATCATTGAGAAGAGTGTAATTATGCTGTTTTGAAAACTATGGCAGGTCAGATTTTCTGCCTAATTGTATAAGAAGATTTATCTAAAACATACACATTATTTCAAAGACTTATTGGCTGTGAAATAAGTTAAGGGTATTTCAAATGGCTTGTCTGCAATGAAAGGTGCTATGTAGGGAATCACAGAAAGTCAAGGGGAAAATATGTCAATATATACATTGCTATACGTAGAACTAAGCCTTAGGACAGCAACAATGTAGAGGACCTGACACTTAGAAACTTGCAAGTAAGCTGGAATCTTCAAAAGTTCAAATATTTATAAGTAAAAAGATTTATTAAAATGAATAACCAAGTGTTTTAATTGACATCAGAAGATCAAACCAATAAACCCTGAGAACATAGATAAAAGAAAAATAAAGATATGAGCAGAACTTAATACAACAGCAAACGTATAAAATTGAGGTGATTTAGTAAGTCCAAAGAATATTCTTTGAAAAGATTTAAAAGACACACTTTGAGTAAGGAAAACAAAAACATAAGTAAAGAATATATAGAAAGAGTCAGGACAGTGTTATAGCAAAGAATATATGAAATGCCAGTAAATTTGAATATTTCTGTAAAGGGGACCATTTCCTAGCTCCTAAAGTTTACCAAAACTGAGACAAGAGGAAATCATTTAAGGTCCTCATGCCTGCCCTTGTCATTCTGAGAACGCCCTGGCCTCAGAATGCAGCATCTGTAGTCCATGGTAACCTGCGGAGGGGGGGCGGGGCTGAGGGAGTTTGGAACACTGCCCTCACTGAGGGAGTGGGTGTGGCCATCTCTGCTGTGACTGAACAAAGTGCAGGGGAGCAGCGGTCCAAGGGAAGGGCACTCAGAGCCCAGCAGGCCCAGTGTGGTTTCACAAGCATTTAGGCCCAGGGCAAAGGGTGCCTTCTTTGCCTGAACAGCTGCCCAAACTCTCACCTTTCCACTCAGGCCACCCTCTTTCTTGAAGTGTGTGTGGAAGCTGTCGGCGCAGTACACCTCGCTGCACAGCTAACCATAGGACTGGGCATCGTAGCTTCCTGCCAGGTGACCGAAGTTCGCAGGAAGATGGGTCCCTGGGACACACACGGAGAGGCTCCTGCCCGGGCCACAGGCCGCCCACTGCCCCAGCCCCAGTTCAGCGGCCGAAAATCAGCCCTGTCTGAGTCTCCTGCCTCTAGAAGGAGTATTGGACCAACACTTCTAGAAAATGGGGTCCTCACGGGCAACTCATTGGAGGGACAGAAATAAATCTTTGCCGACTTTCTGCTGAAACTTAGAAGCGTTCACACCTAAGCCTCTTACAAGGTCAGCTCTTTAGCTAAACATGAGCTCATTATCGAAATTTACACAATAATGAAGTGATCAGCTACAAGGGGAGACAATCAGCAAAAACAATCAATACCAGAATTAGATTCCCAAGGCCATCCATCAGATGTTGGAATAATCAGGTGCAAGGCAGGATATATACATAACACTGGAACTGAAACAAGAAACAAGGGTGTTTTCAAATTCTGGTACGATCTCTAAAACATTTTTAAAGTACATGTCATTGATAAAGCTAAATACTCAAAGGTTGTGTAATACAACAGATTAATCATTGAGAAGAGTGAAATTATGCTGTTTTGAAAATTATGGCAGGTGAGATTTTCTTCCTAATTATATAAGAAGATTTCTCTAAAACATACACATTATTTCAAAGACTTATTGGCTGTGAAATAAGTTAAGGGTATTTCAAATGGCTTGTCTGCAATGAAAGGTGCTATGTAGGGAATCACAGAAAGTCAAGGGGAAAATATGTCAATATATACATTGCTATACGTAGAACTAAGCCTTAGGACAGCAACAATGTAGAGGACCTGACACTAAGAAACTTGCAAGTAAGCTGGAATCTTCAAAAGTTCAAATATTTATAAGTAAAAAGATTTATTAAAATGAATAACCAAGTGTTTGAATTGACATCAGAAGATCAAACCAATAAACCCTGAGAACATAGATAAAAGATAAATAAAGATATGAGCAGAACTTAATACAACAGCAAACGTATAAAATTGAGGTGATTTAGTAAGTCCAAAGAATATTCTTTGAAAAGATTGAGAAGACACACTTTGATTAAGGAAAACAAAAACGTAAGTAAAGAATATCCAGAAAGAGACAGGACAAAGTTATAGCAGAGAATATATGAAATGCCAGTAAATTTGAATATTTCTGTAAAGGGGACCATTTCCTAGCTCCTAAAGTTTACCAAAACTGACACAAGACGAAGTCATTTAAGGTCATCAGGTCTGCCCTTGGCATTCTCGGAACGCCCTGGCCTCAGAATTCAGCATCTGTAGTCCATGGTAACCTGCGGAGAGGGGGCGGGGCTGAGTGTGGTTGGAACACTGCCCTCACTGAGGGAGTGGGTGTGGCCATCTCTGCTGTGACTGAACAATGGCAGGGGAGCATGGGTCCCAGGGAAGGGCCCTCAGAGCCCAGCAGGCCCAGTGTGGTGTCACAAGCATTTAGGCCCAGACCAAAGGGCGCCTTCTTTGTCTGAAGAGCTGCCCAAACTCTCACCTTTCCACTCAGGCCGCCCTCTTACTTGAAGTGTGTTTGGAAGCTGTCCGCGCAGTACACTTCGCTACACAGCTAACCATCGGTCTGGGCATCGTAGCTTCCTGGCAGGTGACCGAAGTTCGCAGGCATATGAGTCCCTGGGACACACGCGGAGAGGCTCCTGCCCGGGCCACAGGCCGCCCACTGCCCCAGCCCCAGATCAGGGGCCGCAAAGCAGCCCTGTCTGAGTCCCCTGCCTCTGGAGGGAGTATTGTACCAACACTTCTAGAAATAGGTGTCGTCGCGGGCAACTCATTGGAGGGACACAAATAAATCTTTGCCGACTTTCTGCTGAAACTTAGGAGCGTTCACACCTAAGCCTCTTACAAGGTCAGCTGTTTAGCTAAACATGAGCTCATGATCTAAATTTACGCAATAATGAAGAGATCAGCTACAAGGGGAGACAATCAGCAAAAACAATCAATACCAGAATTAGATTCCCAAGGCCATCCATCAGATGTTGGAATAATCAGGTGCAAGGCAGGATATATACATAAAACTGGAACTGAAACAAGAAACAAGGATGTTTTCAAAGTCTGGTACGATCTCTAAAACATTTTTAAAGTACATGTCATTGATAAAGCTAAATACTCAAAGGTTGTGTAATCCAACAGATTAATCATTGAGAAGAGTGAAATTATTCTGTTTTGAAAACTATGGCAGGTCAGATTTTCTGCCTAATTATATAAGAAGATTTCTCTAAAACATACACATTATTTCAAAGAGTTATTGGCTGTGAAATAACTTAAGGGTATTTCAAATGGCTTGTCTGCAATGAAAGGTGCTAGGTAGGGAATCACAGAAAGTCGAGGGGAAAATGTGTCAATATATACATTGCTATAGGTGAAATAAGCCTTAGGACAGCAACAATGTAGAGGACCTGACCCTTAGAAGCTTACAAGTAAGCTGGAATCTTCAAAAGTTACAATTTTTATAAGTAAAAATATTTATTAAAATGAATAACCAAGTGTTTTAATTGACATCAGAAGATCAAACCAATAAACCCTGAGAACATAGATAAAAGAAAAATAAAGATATGAGCAGAACTTAATACAACAGCAAACGTATAAAATTGAGGTGATTTAGTAAGTCCAAAGAATATTCTTTGAAAAGATTTAAAAGACACACTTTGAGTAAGGAAAACAAAAACATAAGTAAAGAATATATAGAAAGAGTCAGGACAATGTTATAGCAAAGAATATATGAAATGCCAGTAAATTTGAATATTTCTGTAAAGGGGACCATTTCCTAGCTCCTAAAGTTTACCAAAACTGAGACAAGAGGAAATCATTTAAGGTCCTCATGCCTGCCCTTGTCATTCTGAGAACGCCCTGGCCTCAGAATGCAGCATCTGTAGTCCATGGTAACCTGCGGAGGGGGGGCGGGGCTGAGCGAGTTTGGAACACTGCCCTCACTGAGGGAGTGGGTGTGGCCATCTCTGCTGTGACTGAACAAAGTGCAGGGGAGCAGCGGTCCAAGGGAAGGGCACTCAGAGCCCAGCAGGCCCAGTGGGGTTTCACAAGCATTTAGGCCCAGGCCAAAGGGTGCCTTCTTTGCCTGAACAGCTGCCCAAACTCTCACCTTTCCACTCAGGCCACCCTCTTTCTTGAAGTGTGTGTGGAAGCTGTCCACGCAGTACACCTCGCTGCACAGCTAACCATAGGACTGGGCATCGTAACTTCCTGCCAGGTGACCGAAGTTCGCAGGAAGATGGGTCCCTGGGACACACACAGAGAGGATCCTGCCCGGGCCACAGGCCGCCCACTGCCCCAACCCCAGTTCAGCGGCCGAAAATCAGCCCTGTCTGAGTCTCCTGCCTCTAGAAGGTGTATTGGACCAACACTTCTAGAAAATGGGGTCCTCACGGGCAACTCATTGGAGGGACAGAAATAAATCTTTGCCGACTTTCTGCTGAAACTTAGGAGCGTTCACACCTAAGCCTAATACAAGGTCAGCTCTTTAGCTAAACATGAGCTCATTATCGAAATTTACACAATAATGAAGTGATCAGCTACAAGGGGAGACAATCAGCAAAAACAATCAATACCAGAATTAGATTCCCAAGGCCATCCATCAGATGTTGGAATAATCAGGTGCAAGGCAGGATATATACATAACACTGGAACTGAAACAAGAAACAAGGGTGTTTTCAAATTCTGGTACGATCTCTAAAACATTTTTAAAGTACATGTCATTGATAAAGCTAAATACTCAAAGGTTGTGTAATACAACAGATTAATCATTGAGAAGAGTGAAATTATGCTGTTTTGAAAATTATGGCAGGTGAGATTTTCTTCCTAATTATATAAGAAGATTTCTCTAAAACACACATTATTTCAAAGACTTATTGGCTGTGAAATAAGTTAAGGGTATTTCAAATGGCTTGTCTGCAATGAAAGGTGCTATGTAGGGAATCACAGAAAGTCGAGGGGAAAATATGTCAATATATACATTGCTATAGGTTAAAGTAAGCCTTAGGACAGCAACAATGTAGAGGACCTGACACTTAGAAACTTACAAGTAAGCAGGAATCTTCAAAAGTTCCAATCTTTATAAGTAAAAAGATTTATTAAAATGAATAACCAAGTGTTTTAATTGACATCAGAAGATCAAACAAATAAACCCTGAGAACATAGATAAAAGATAAATAAAGATATGAGCAGAACTTAATACAACAGCAAACGTATAAAATTGAGGTGATTTAGTAAGTCCAAAGAATATTCTTTGAAAAGATTTAAAAGACACACTTTGATTAAGGAAAACAAAAACGTAAGTAAAGAATATACAGAAAGAGTCAGGACAAAGTTATAGCAGAGAATATATGAAATGCCAGTAAATTTGAACATTTCTGTAAAGGGGACCATTTCCTAGCTCCTAAAGTTTACCAAAACTGACACAAGAGGAAATCATTTAAGGTCATCATGTCTGCCCTTGGCATGCTCGGAACGCCCTGGCCTCAGAATTCAGCATCTGTAGTCCATGGTAACCTGCGGAGAGGGGGCGGGGCTGAGCGAGGTTGGAACACTGCCCTCACTGAGGGAGTGGGTGTGGCCAGCTCTGCTGTGACTGACAAAGGCCAGGGGAGCATGTGGCCGAGGGCAGGGCCCTCAGTGCCCGGCAGGCCCAGTGGGGTGTCACAAGCTTTTACGCCCAGGCCAAAAGGCGCCTTCTTTGTCTGAACAGCTGCCCAAACACTCATCTTACCACTCAGGCCGCCCTCTTACTTGAAGTGTGTGTGGAACCTGTCCACGCAGTACACCTCGCTGCACAGCTAACCATAGGTCTGGGCATCGTAGATTCCTGCCAGGTGACCGAAGTTCGCAGGCAGATGGGTCCCTGGGACACACGCGGAGAGGCTCCTGCCTGGGCCACAGGCCGCCCACTACCCCAGCCCCAGATTGGGGGCCACACAGCAGCCCTGTCTGAGTCCTCTGCCTGTAGAGGGAGTATTGGACCAACACATCTAGAAAACGGGGTCCTCGCGGGCAACTCATTGGAGGGACACAAATAAATCTTTGCCGACTTTCTGCTGAAACTTTGGAGCGTTCACACCTAAGCCTCTTACAAGCTCAGCTGTTTAGCTAAACATGATCTCGTGATCGAAATTTACACAATAATGAAGAGATCAGCTACAAGGGGAGAAAATCAGCAAAAACAATCAATACCAGAATTAGATTCCCAAGGCCATCCATCAGATGTTGGAACAATCAGGTGCAAGGCAGGATATATACATAAAACTGGAACTGAAAGAAGAAACAAGGATGTTTTCAAAGTCTAGTATGATCTCTAAAACATTTTTAAAGTACATGTCATTGATAAAGCTAAATACTCAAAGGTTGTGTAATACAACAGATTAATCATTGAGAAGAGTGAAATTATGCTGTTTTCAAAACTATGGCAGGTCAGATTTTCTGCCTAATTATATAAGAAGATTTATCTAAAACCTACACATTATTTCAAAGACTTATTGGCTGTGAAATAAGTTAAGGGTATTTCAAATGGCTTGTCTGCAATGAAAGGTGCTATGTAGGGAATCACAGAAAGTCGAGGGGAAAATATGTCAATATATACATTGCTATATGTTGAACTAAGCCTTAGGACAGCAACAATGTAGAGCACCTGACACTTAGAAACTTGCAAGTAAGCTAGAATCTTCAAAAGTTCAAATCTTTATAAGTAAAAAGATTTATTAAAATGAATAACCAAGTGTTTTAATTGACATCAGAAGATCAAACAAATAAACCCTGAGAACATAGATAAAAGATAAATAAAGATATGAGCAGAACTTAATACAACAGGAAAAGTATAAAATTGAGGTGATTTGGTAAGTCCAAAGAATATTCTTTGAAAAGATTTAAAAGACACACTTTGATTAAGGAAAACAAAAACATAAGTAAAGGATATACAGAAAGAGTCAGGAAAATGTTATAGCAGAGAATATATGAAATGACAGTAAATTTGAACATTTCTGTAAAGGGGACCATTTCCTAGCTCCTAAAGTTTACCAAAACTGACACAAGAGGAAGTCATTTAAGATCATCATGTCTGCCCTTGGCATTCTCGGAACGCCCTGGCCTCAGAATGCAGCAACTGTAGTCCATGGTAACCTGCGGAGAGGGGGCGGGGCTGAGGGAGGTTGGAACACTGCCCTCACTGAGGGACTGGGTGTGGCCATCTCTGCTGTGACTGAACAAAGTGCAGGGGAGCTTGGGGCCGAGGGCAGGGCCCTCAGAGCCCGGCAGGCCCAGTGGGGTGTCACAAGCATTTAGGCCCAGGCCAAAGGGCGCCTTCTTTGTCTGAACAGCTGCCCAAACTCTCACCTTTCCACTCAGGCCGCCCTCTTACTTGAAGTGTGTGTGGAACCAGTCCACGCAGTACACCTCGATGCACAGCTAACCATAAGTCTGGGCATCGTAGCTTCCTGTCAGGTGACCGAAGTTCGCAGGTAGATGGGTCCCTGGGACACACGCGGAGAGGCTCCTGCCCGGGCCACAGGCCGCCCACTACCCCAGCCCCAGATTAAGGCCACAGAGCAGCCCTGTCTGAGTCCCCTCCCTCTAGAGGGAGTATTGGACCAACATTTCTAGAAAACGGAGTCCTCGCAGGCAACTCATTGGAGGGACACAAATAAATCTTTCCCGACTTTCTGCTGAAACTTAGGAGCATTCACACCTAAGCCTCTTACAAGGTCATCTGTTTAGCTAAACATGAGCTCATGATCTAAATTTACACAATAATGAAGAGATCAGCTAAAAGGGGAGACAATCCGCAAAAACAATCAATACCAGAATTAGATTTCCAAGGCCATTCATCAGATGTTGGAATAATCAGGTGCAAGGCAGGATATATACATAAAACTGGAACTGAAATAAGAAACCAGGATGTTTTCAAAGTCTGGTAGGATCTCTAAAACATTTTTAAAGTACATGTCATTGATAAAGCTAAATACTCAAAGTTTGTGTAATACAACAGATTAATCATTGAGAAGAGTGTAATTATGCTGTTTTGAAAACTATGGCAGGTCAGATTTTCTGCCTAATTGTATAAGAAGATTTATCTAAAACATACACATTATTTCAAAGACTTATTGGCTGTGAAATAAGTTAAGGGTATTTCAAATGGCTTGTCTGCAATGAAAGGTGCTATGTAGGGAATCACAGAAAGTCAAGGGGAAAATATGTCAATATATACATTGCTATACGTAGAACTAAGCCTTAGGACAGCAACAATGTAGAGGACCTGACACTTAGAAACTTGCAAGTAAGCTGGAATCTTCAAAAGTTCAAATATTTATAAGTAAAAAGATTTATTAAAATGAATAACCAAGTGTTTGAATTGACATCAGAAGATCAAACCAATAAACCCTGAGAACATAGATAAAAGATAAATAAAGATATGAGCAGAACTTAATACAACAGCAAACGTATAAAATTGAGGTGATTTAGTAAGTCCAAAGAATATTCTTTGAAAAGATTGAGAAGACACACTTTGATTAAGGAAAACAAAAACGTAAGTAAAGAATATCCAGAAAGAGACAGGACAAAGTTATAGCAGAGAATATATGAAATGCCAGTAAATTTGAATATTTCTGTAAAGGGGACCATTTCCTAGCTCCTAAAGTTTACCAAAACTGACACAAGACGAAGTCATTTAAGGTCATCAGGTCTGCCCTTGGCATTCTCGGAACGCCCTGGCCTCAGAATTCAGCATCTGTAGTCCATGGTAACCTGCGGAGAGGGGGCGGGGCTGAGTGTGGTTGGAACACTGCCCTCACTGAGGGAGTGGGTGTGGCCATCTCTGCTGTGACTGAACAATGGCAGGGGAGCATGGGTCCCAGGGAAGGGCCCTCAGAGCCCAGCAGGCCCAGTGTGGTGTCACAAGCATTTAGGCCCAGACCAAAGGGCGCCTTCTTTGTCTGAAGAGCTGCCCAAACTCTCACCTTTCCACTCAGGCCGCCCTCTTACTTGAAGTGTGTTTGGAAGCTGTCCGCGCAGTACACTTCGCTACACAGCTAACCATCGGTCTGGGCATCGTAGCTTCCTGGCAGGTGACCGAAGTTCGCAGGCATATGAGTCCCTGGGACACACGCGGAGAGGCTCCTGCCCGGGCCACAGGCCGCCCACTGCCCCAGCCCCAGATCAGGGGCCGCAAAGCAGCCCTGTCTGAGTCCCCTGCCTCTGGAGGGAGTATTGTACCAACACTTCTAGAAATAGGTGTCGTCGCGGGCAACTCATTGGAGGGACACAAATAAATCTTTGCCGACTTTCTGCTGAAACTTAGGAGCGTTCACACCTAAGCCTCTTACAAGGTCAGCTGTTTAGCTAAACATGAGCTCATGATCTAAATTTACGCAATAATGAAGAGATCAGCTACAAGGGGAGACAATCAGCAAAAACAATCAATACCAGAATTAGATTCCCAAGGCCATCCATCAGATGTTGGAATAATCAGGTGCAAGGCAGGATATATACATAAAACTGGAACTGAAACAAGAAACAAGGATGTTTTCAAAGTCTGGTACGATCTCTAAAACATTTTTAAAGTACATGTCATTGATAAAGCTAAATACTCAAAGGTTGTGTAATCCAACAGATTAATCATTGAGAAGAGTGAAATTATTCTGTTTTGAAAACTATGGCAGGTCAGATTTTCTGCCTAATTATATAAGAAGATTTCTCTAAAACATACACATTATTTCAAAGAGTTATTGGCTGTGAAATAACTTAAGGGTATTTCAAATGGCTTGTCTGCAATGAAAGGTGCTAGGTAGGGAATCACAGAAAGTCGAGGGGAAAATGTGTCAATATATACATTGCTATAGGTGAAATAAGCCTTAGGACAGCAACAATGTAGAGGACCTGACCCTTAGAAGCTTACAAGTAAGCTGGAATCTTCAAAAGTTACAATTTTTATAAGTAAAAATATTTATTAAAATGAATAACCAAGTGTTTTAATTGACATCAGAAGATCAAACCAATAAACCCTGAGAACATAGATAAAAGAAAAATAAAGATATGAGCAGAACTTAATACAACAGCAAACGTATAAAATTGAGGTGATTTAGTAAGTCCAAAGAATATTCTTTGAAAAGATTTAAAAGACACACTTTGAGTAAGGAAAACAAAAACATAAGTAAAGAATATATAGAAAGAGTCAGGACAATGTTATAGCAAAGAATATATGAAATGCCAGTAAATTTGAATATTTCTGTAAAGGGGACCATTTCCTAGCTCCTAAAGTTTACCAAAACTGAGACAAGAGGAAATCATTTAAGGTCCTCATGCCTGCCCTTGTCATTCTGAGAACGCCCTGGCCTCAGAATGCAGCATCTGTAGTCCATGGTAACCTGCGGAGGGGGGGCGGGGCTGAGCGAGTTTGGAACACTGCCCTCACTGAGGGAGTGGGTGTGGCCATCTCTGCTGTGACTGAACAAAGTGCAGGGGAGCAGCGGTCCAAGGGAAGGGCACTCAGAGCCCAGCAGGCCCAGTGTGGTTTCACAAGCATTTAGGCCCAGGCCAAAGGGTGCCTTCTTTGCCTGAACAGCTGCCCAAACTCTCACCTTTCCACTCAGGCCACCCTCTTTCTTGAAGTGTGTGTGGAAGCTGTCCACGCAGTACACCTCGCTGCACAGCTAACCATAGGACTGGGCATCGTAACTTCCTGCCAGGTGACCGAAGTTCGCAGGAAGATGGGTCCCTGGGACACACACGGAGAGGATCCTGCCCGGGCCACAGGCCGCCCACTGCCCCAACCCCAGTTCAGCGGCCGAAAATCAGCCCTGTCTGAGTCTCCTGCCTCTAGAAGGTGTATTGGACCAACACTTCTAGAAAATGGGGTCCTCACGGGCAACTCATTGGAGGGACAGAAATAAATCTTTGCCGACTTTCTGCTGAAACTTAGGAGCGTTCACACCTAAGCCTAATACAAGGTCAGCTCTTTAGCTAAACATGAGCTCATTATCGAAATTTACACAATAATGAAGTGATCAGCTACAAGGGGAGACAATCAGCAAAAACAATCAATACCAGAATTAGATTCCCAAGGCCATCCATCAGATGTTGGAATAATCAGGTGCAAGGCAGGATATATACATAACACTGGAACTGAAACAAGAAACAAGGGTGTTTTCAAATTCTGGTACGATCTCTAAAACATTTTTAAAGTACATGTCATTGATAAAGCTAAATACTCAAAGGTTGTGTAATACAACAGATTAATCATTGAGAAGAGTGAAATTATGCTGTTTTGAAAATTATGGCAGGTGAGATTTTCTTCCTAATTATATAAGAAGATTTCTCTAAAACATACACATTATTTCAAAGACTTATTGGCTGTGAAATAAGTTAAGGGTATTTCAAATGGCTTGTCTGCAATGAAAGGTGCTATGTAGGGAATCACAGAAAGTCGAGGGGAAAATATGTCAATATATACATTGCTATAGGTTAAAGTAAGCCTTAGGACAGCAACAATGTAGAGGACCTGACACTTAGAAACTTACAAGTAAGCAGGAATCTTCAAAAGTTCCAATCTTTATAAGTAAAAAGATTTATTAAAATGAATAACCAAGTGTTTTAATTGACATCAGAAGATCAAACAAATAAACCCTGAGAACATAGATAAAAGATAAATAAAGATATGAGCAGAACTTAATACAACAGCAAACGTATAAAATTGAGGTGATTTAGTAAGTCCAAAGAATATTCTTTGAAAAGATTTAAAAGACACACTTTGATTAAGGAAAACAAAAACGTAAGTAAAGAATATACAGAAAGAGTCAGGACAAAGTTATAGCAGAGAATATATGAAATGCCAGTAAATTTGAACATTTCTGTAAAGGGGACCATTTCCTAGCTCCTAAAGTTTACCAAAACTGACACAAGAGGAAATCATTTAAGGTCATCATGTCTGCCCTTGGCATGCTCGGAACGCCCTGGCCTCAGAATTCAGCATCTGTAGTCCATGGTAACCTGCGGAGAGGGGGCGGGGCTGAGCGAGGTTGGAACACTGCCCTCACTGAGGGAGTGGGTGTGGCCAGCTCTGCTGTGACTGACAAAGGCCAGGGGAGCATGTGGCCGAGGGCAGGGCCCTCAGTGCCCGGCAGGCCCAGTGGGGTGTCACAAGCTTTTACGCCCAGGCCAAAAGGCGCCTTCTTTGTCTGAACAGCTGCCCAAACACTCATCTTACCACTCAGGCCGCCCTCTTACTTGAAGTGTGTGTGGAACCTGTCCACGCAGTACACCTCGCTGCACAGCTAACCATAGGTCTGGGCATCGTAGATTCCTGCCAGGTGACCGAAGTTCGCAGGCAGATGGGTCCCTGGGACACACGCGGAGAGGCTCCTGCCTGGGCCACAGGCCGCCCACTACCCCAGCCCCAGATTGGGGGCCACACAGCAGCCCTGTCTGAGTCCTCTGCCTGTAGAGGGAGTATTGGACCAACACATCTAGAAAACGGGGTCCTCGCGGGCAACTCATTGGAGGGACACAAATAAATCTTTGCCGACTTTCTGCTGAAACTTTGGAGCGTTCACACCTAAGCCTCTTACAAGCTCAGCTGTTTAGCTAAACATGATCTCGTGATCGAAATTTACACAATAATGAAGAGATCAGCTACAAGGGGAGAAAATCAGCAAAAACAATCAATACCAGAATTAGATTCCCAAGGCCATCCATCAGATGTTGGAACAATCAGGTGCAAGGCAGGATATATACATAAAACTGGAACTGAAAGAAGAAACAAGGATGTTTTCAAAGTCTAGTATGATCTCTAAAACATTTTTAAAGTACATGTCATTGATAAAGCTAAATACTCAAAGGTTGTGTAATACAACAGATTAATCATTGAGAAGAGTGAAATTATGCTGTTTTCAAAACTATGGCAGGTCAGATTTTCTGCCTAATTATATAAGAAGATTTATCTAAAACCTACACATTATTTCAAAGACTTATTGGCTGTGAAATAAGTTAAGGGTATTTCAAATGGCTTGTCTGCAATGAAAGGTGCTATGTAGGGAATCACAGAAAGTCGAGGGGAAAATATGTCAATATATACATTGCTATATGTTGAACTAAGCCTTAGGACAGCAACAATGTAGAGCACCTGACACTTAGAAACTTGCAAGTAAGCTAGAATCTTCAAAAGTTCAAATCTTTATAAGTAAAAAGATTTATTAAAATGAATAACCAAGTGTTTTAATTGACATCAGAAGATCAAACAAATAAACCCTGAGAACATAGATAAAAGATAAATAAAGATATGAGCAGAACTTAATACAACAGGAAAAGTATAAAATTGAGGTGATTTGGTAAGTCCAAAGAATATTCTTTGAAAAGATTTAAAAGACACACTTTGATTAAGGAAAACAAAAACATAAGTAAAGGATATACAGAAAGAGTCAGGACAATGTTATAGCAGAGAATATATGAAATGACAGTAAATTTGAACATTTCTGTAAAGGGGACCATTTCCTAGCTCCTAAAGTTTACCAAAACTGACACAAGAGGAAGTCATTTAAGATCATCATGTCTGCCCTTGGCATTCTCGGAACGCCCTGGCCTCAGAATGCAGCAACTGTAGTCCATGGTAACCTGCGGAGAGGGGGCGGGGCTGAGGGAGGTTGGAACACTGCCCTCACTGAGGGACTGGGTGTGGCCATCTCTGCTGTGACTGAACAAAGTGCAGGGGAGCTTGGGGCCGAGGGCAGGGCCCTCAGAGCCCGGCAGGCCCAGTGGGGTGTCACAAGCATTTAGGCCCAGGCCAAAGGGCGCCTTCTTTGTCTGAACAGCTGCCCAAACTCTCACCTTTCCACTCAGGCCGCCCTCTTACTTGAAGTGTGTGTGGAACCAGTCCACGCAGTACACCTCGATGCACAGCTAACCATAAGTCTGGGCATCGTAGCTTCCTGTCAGGTGACCGAAGTTCGCAGGTAGATGGGTCCCTGGGACACACGCGGAGAGGCTCCTGCCCGGGCCACAGGCCGCCCACTACCCCAGCCCCAGATTAAGGCCACAGAGCAGCCCTGTCTGAGTCCCCTCCCTCTAGAGGGAGTATTGGACCAACATTTCTAGAAAACGGAGTCCTCGCAGGCAACTCATTGGAGGGACACAAATAAATCTTTCCCGACTTTCTGCTGAAACTTAGGAGCATTCACACCTAAGCCTCTTACAAGGTCATCTGTTTAGCTAAACATGAGCTCATGATCTAAATTTACACAATAATGAAGAGATCAGCTAAAAGGGGAGACAATCCGCAAAAACAATCAATACCAGAATTAGATTTCCAAGGCCATTCATCAGATGTTGGAATAATCAGGTGCAAGGCAGGATATATACATAAAACTGGAACTGAAATAAGAAACCAGGATGTTTTCAAAGTCTGGTAGGATCTCTAAAACATTTTTAAAGTACATGTCATTGATAAAGCTAAATACTCAAAGTTTGTGTAATACAACAGATTAATCATTGAGAAGAGTGTAATTATGCTGTTTTGAAAACTATGGCAGGTCAGATTTTCTGCCTAATTGTATAAGAAGATTTATCTAAAACATACACATTATTTCAAAGACTTATTGGCTGTGAAATAAGTTAAGGGTATTTCAAATGGCTTGTCTGCAATGAAAGGTGCTATGTAGGGAATCACAGAAAGTCAAGGGGAAAATATGTCAATATATACATTGCTATACGTAGAACTAAGCCTTAGGACAGCAACAATGTAGAGGACCTGACACTTAGAAACTTGCAAGTAAGCTGGAATCTTCAAAAGTTCAAATATTTATAAGTAAAAAGATTTATTAAAATGAATAACCAAGTGTTTGAATTGACATCAGAAGATCAAACCAATAAACCCTGAGAACATAGATAAAAGATAAATAAAGATATGAGCAGAACTTAATACAACAGCAAACGTATAAAATTGAGGTGATTTAGTAAGTCCAAAGAATATTCTTTGAAAAGATTGAGAAGACACACTTTGATTAAGGAAAACAAAAACGTAAGTAAAGAATATCCAGAAAGAGACAGGACAAAGTTATAGCAGAGAATATATGAAATGCCAGTAAATTTGAATATTTCTGTAAAGGGGACCATTTCCTAGCTCCTAAAGTTTACCAAAACTGACACAAGACGAAGTCATTTAAGGTCATCAGGTCTGCCCTTGGCATTCTCGGAACGCCCTGGCCTCAGAATTCAGCATCTGTAGTCCATGGTAACCTGCGGAGAGGGGGCGGGGCTGAGTGTGGTTGGAACACTGCCCTCACTGAGGGAGTGGGTGTGGCCATCTCTGCTGTGACTGAACAATGGCAGGGGAGCATGGGTCCCAGGGAAGGGCCCTCAGAGCCCAGCAGGCCCAGTGTGGTGTCACAAGCATTTAGGCCCAGACCAAAGGGCGCCTTCTTTGTCTGAAGAGCTGCCCAAACTCTCACCTTTCCACTCAGGCCGCCCTCTTACTTGAAGTGTGTTTGGAAGCTGTCCGCGCAGTACACTTCGCTACACAGCTAACCATCGGTCTGGGCATCGTAGCTTCCTGGCAGGTGACCGAAGTTCGCAGGCATATGAGTCCCTGGGACACACGCGGAGAGGCTCCTGCCCGGGCCACAGGCCGCCCACTGCCCCAGCCCCAGATCAGGGGCCGCAAAGCAGCCCTGTCTGAGTCCCCTGCCTCTGGAGGGAGTATTGTACCAACACTTCTAGAAATAGGTGTCGTCGCGGGCAACTCATTGGAGGGACACAAATAAATCTTTGCCGACTTTCTGCTGAAACTTAGGAGCGTTCACACCTAAGCCTCTTACAAGGTCAGCTGTTTAGCTAAACATGAGCTCATGATCTAAATTTACGCAATAATGAAGAGATCAGCTACAAGGGGAGACAATCAGCAAAAACAATCAATACCAGAATTAGATTCCCAAGGCCATCCATCAGATGTTGGAATAATCAGGTGCAAGGCAGGATATATACATAAAACTGGAACTGAAACAAGAAACAAGGATGTTTTCAAAGTCTGGTACGATCTCTAAAACATTTTTAAAGTACATGTCATTGATAAAGCTAAATACTCAAAGGTTGTGTAATCCAACAGATTAATCATTGAGAAGAGTGAAATTATTCTGTTTTGAAAACTATGGCAGGTCAGATTTTCTGCCTAATTATATAAGAAGATTTCTCTAAAACATACACATTATTTCAAAGAGTTATTGGCTGTGAAATAACTTAAGGGTATTTCAAATGGCTTGTCTGCAATGAAAGGTGCTAGGTAGGGAATCACAGAAAGTCGAGGGGAAAATGTGTCAATATATACATTGCTATAGGTGAAATAAGCCTTAGGACAGCAACAATGTAGAGGACCTGACCCTTAGAAGCTTACAAGTAAGCTGGAATCTTCAAAAGTTACAATTTTTATAAGTAAAAATATTTATTAAAATGAATAACCAAGTGTTTTAATTGACATCAGAAGATCAAACCAATAAACCCTGAGAACATAGATAAAAGAAAAATAAAGATATGAGCAGAACTTAATACAACAGCAAACGTATAAAATTGAGGTGATTTAGTAAGTCCAAAGAATATTCTTTGAAAAGATTTAAAAGACACACTTTGAGTAAGGAAAACAAAAACATAAGTAAAGAATATATAGAAAGAGTCAGGACAATGTTATAGCAAAGAATATATGAAATGCCAGTAAATTTGAATATTTCTGTAAAGGGGACCATTTCCTAGCTCCTAAAGTTTACCAAAACTGAGACAAGAGGAAATCATTTAAGGTCCTCATGCCTGCCCTTGTCATTCTGAGAACGCCCTGGCCTCAGAATGCAGCATCTGTAGTCCATGGTAACCTGCGGAGGGGGGGCGGGGCTGAGCGAGTTTGGAACACTGCCCTCACTGAGGGAGTGGGTGTGGCCATCTCTGCTGTGACTGAACAAAGTGCAGGGGAGCAGCGGTCCAAGGGAAGGGCACTCAGAGCCCAGCAGGCCCAGTGTGGTTTCACAAGCATTTAGGCCCAGGCCAAAGGGTGCCTTCTTTGCCTGAACAGCTGCCCAAACTCTCACCTTTCCACTCAGGCCACCCTCTTTCTTGAAGTGTGTGTGGAAGCTGTCCACGCAGTACACCTCGCTGCACAGCTAACCATAGGACTGGGCATCGTAACTTCCTGCCAGGTGACCGAAGTTCGCAGGAAGATGGGTCCCTGGGACACACACGGAGAGGATCCTGCCCGGGCCACAGGCCGCCCACTGCCCCAACCCCAGTTCAGCGGCCGAAAATCAGCCCTGTCTGAGTCTCCTGCCTCTAGAAGGTGTATTGGACCAACACTTCTAGAAAATGGGGTCCTCACGGGCAACTCATTGGAGGGACAGAAATAAATCTTTGCCGACTTTCTGCTGAAACTTAGGAGCGTTCACACCTAAGCCTAATACAAGGTCAGCTCTTTAGCTAAACATGAGCTCATTATCGAAATTTACACAATAATGAAGTGATCAGCTACAAGGGGAGACAATCAGCAAAAACAATCAATACCAGAATTAGATTCCCAAGGCCATCCATCAGATGTTGGAATAATCAGGTGCAAGGCAGGATATATACATAACACTGGAACTGAAACAAGAAACAAGGGTGTTTTCAAATTCTGGTACGATCTCTAAAACATTTTTAAAGTACATGTCATTGATAAAGCTAAATACTCAAAGGTTGTGTAATACAACAGATTAATCATTGAGAAGAGTGAAATTATGCTGTTTTGAAAATTATGGCAGGTGAGATTTTCTTCCTAATTATATAAGAAGATTTCTCTAAAACATACACATTATTTCAAAGACTTATTGGCTGTGAAATAAGTTAAGGGTATTTCAAATGGCTTGTCTGCAATGAAAGGTGCTATGTAGGGAATCACAGAAAGTCGAGGGGTAAATATGTCAATATATACATTGCTATAGGTTAAAGTAAGCCTTAGGACAGCAACAATGTAGAGGACCTGACACTTAGAAACTTACAAGTAAGCAGGAATCTTCAAAAGTTCCAATCTTTATAAGTAAAAAGATTTATTAAAATGAATAACCAAGTGTTTTAATTGACATCAGAAGATCAAACAAATAAACCCTGAGAACATAGATAAAAGATAAATAAAGATATGAGCAGAACTTAATACAACAGCAAACGTATAAAATTGAGGTGATTTAGTAAGTCCAAAGAATATTCTTTGAAAAGATTTAAAAGACACACTTTGATTAAGGAAAACAAAAACGTAAGTAAAGAATATACAGAAAGAGTCAGGACAAAGTTATAGCAGAGAATATATGAAATGCCAGTAAATTTGAACATTTCTGTAAAGGGGACCATTTCCTAGCTCCTAAAGTTTACCAAAACTGACACAAGAGGAAATCATTTAAGGTCATCATGTCTGCCCTTGGCATGCTCGGAACGCCCTGGCCTCAGAATTCAGCATCTGTAGTCCATGGTAACCTGCGGAGAGGGGGCGGGGCTGAGCGAGGTTGGAACACTGCCCTCACTGAGGGAGTGGGTGTGGCCAGCTCTGCTGTGACTGACAAAGGCCAGGGGAGCATGTGGCCGAGGGCAGGGCCCTCAGTGCCCGGCAGGCCCAGTGGGGTGTCACAAGCTTTTACGCCCAGGCCAAAAGGCGCCTTCTTTGTCTGAACAGCTGCCCAAACACTCATCTTACCACTCAGGCCGCCCTCTTACTTGAAGTGTGTGTGGAACCTGTCCACGCAGTACACCTCGCTGCACAGCTAACCATAGGTCTGGGCATCGTAGATTCCTGCCAGGTGACCGAAGTTCGCAGGCAGATGGGTCCCTGGGACACACGCGGAGAGGCTCCTGCCTGGGCCACAGGCCGCCCACTACCCCAGCCCCAGATTGGGGGCCACACAGCAGCCCTGTCTGAGTCCTCTGCCTGTAGAGGGAGTATTGGACCAACACATCTAGAAAACGGGGTCCTCGCGGGCAACTCATTGGAGGGACACAAATAAATCTTTGCCGACTTTCTGCTGAAACTTTGGAGCGTTCACACCTAAGCCTCTTACAAGCTCAGCTGTTTAGCTAAACATGATCTCGTGATCGAAATTTACACAATAATGAAGAGATCAGCTACAAGGGGAGAAAATCAGCAAAAACAATCAATACCAGAATTAGATTCCCAAGGCCATCCATCAGATGTTGGAACAATCAGGTGCAAGGCAGGATATATACATAAAACTGGAACTGAAAGAAGAAACAAGGATGTTTTCAAAGTCTAGTATGATCTCTAAAACATTTTTAAAGTACATGTCATTGATAAAGCTAAATACTCAAAGGTTGTGTAATACAACAGATTAATCATTGAGAAGAGTGAAATTATGCTGTTTTCAAAACTATGGCAGGTCAGATTTTCTGCCTAATTATATAAGAAGATTTATCTAAAACCTACACATTATTTCAAAGACTTATTGGCTGTGAAATAAGTTAAGGGTATTTCAAATGGCTTGTCTGCAATGAAAGGTGCTATGTAGGGAATCACAGAAAGTCGAGGGGAAAATATGTCAATATATACATTGCTATATGTTGAACTAAGCCTTAGGACAGCAACAATGTAGAGCACCTGACACTTAGAAACTTGCAAGTAAGCTAGAATCTTCAAAAGTTCAAATCTTTATAAGTAAAAAGATTTATTAAAATGAATAACCAAGTGTTTTAATTGACATCAGAAGATCAAACAAATAAACCCTGAGAACATAGATAAAAGATAAATAAAGATATGAGCAGAACTTAATACAACAGGAAAAGTATAAAATTGAGGTGATTTGGTAAGTCCAAAGAATATTCTTTGAAAAGATTTAAAAGACACACTTTGATTAAGGAAAACAAAAACATAAGTAAAGGATATACAGAAAGAGTCAGGACAATGTTATAGCAGAGAATATATGAAATGACAGTAAATTTGAACATTTCTGTAAAGGGGACCATTTCCTAGCTCCTAAAGTTTACCAAAACTGACACAAGAGGAAGTCATTTAAGATCATCATGTCTGCCCTTGGCATTCTCGGAACGCCCTGGCCTCAGAATGCAGCAACTGTAGTCCATGGTAACCTGCGGAGAGGGGGCGGGGCTGAGGGAGGTTGGAACACTGCCCTCACTGAGGGACTGGGTGTGGCCATCTCTGCTGTGACTGAACAAAGTGCAGGGGAGCTTGGGGCCGAGGGCAGGGCCCTCAGAGCCCGGCAGGCCCAGTGGGGTGTCACAAGCATTTAGGCCCAGGCCAAAGGGCGCCTTCTTTGTCTGAACAGCTGCCCAAACTCTCACCTTTCCACTCAGGCCGCCCTCTTACTTGAAGTGTGTGTGGAACCAGTCCACGCAGTACACCTCGATGCACAGCTAACCATAAGTCTGGGCATCGTAGCTTCCTGTCAGGTGACCGAAGTTCGCAGGTAGATGGGTCCCTGGGACACACGCGGAGAGGCTCCTGCCCGGGCCACAGGCCGCCCACTACCCCAGCCCCAGATTAAGGCCACAGAGCAGCCCTGTCTGAGTCCCCTCCCTCTAGAGGGAGTATTGGACCAACATTTCTAGAAAACGGAGTCCTCGCAGGCAACTCATTGGAGGGACACAAATAAATCTTTCCCGACTTTCTGCTGAAACTTAGGAGCATTCACACCTAAGCCTCTTACAAGGTCATCTGTTTAGCTAAACATGAGCTCATGATCTAAATTTACACAATAATGAAGAGATCAGCTAAAAGGGGAGACAATCCGCAAAAACAATCAATACCAGAATTAGATTTCCAAGGCCATTCATCAGATGTTGGAATAATCAGGTGCAAGGCAGGATATATACATAAAACTGGAACTGAAATAAGAAACCAGGATGTTTTCAAAGTCTGGTAGGATCTCTAAAACATTTTTAAAGTACATGTCATTGATAAAGCTAAATACTCAAAGTTTGTGTAATACAACAGATTAATCATTGAGAAGAGTGTAATTATGCTGTTTTGAAAACTATGGCAGGTCAGATTTTCTGCCTAATTGTATAAGAAGATTTATCTAAAACATACACATTATTTCAAAGACTTATTGGCTGTGAAATAAGTTAAGGGTATTTCAAATGGCTTGTCTGCAATGAAAGGTGCTATGTAGGGAATCACAGAAAGTCAAGGGGAAAATATGTCAATATATACATTGCTATACGTAGAACTAAGCCTTAGGACAGCAACAATGTAGAGGACCTGACACTTAGAAACTTGCAAGTAAGCTGGAATCTTCAAAAGTTCAAATATTTATAAGTAAAAAGATTTATTAAAATGAATAACCAAGTGTTTTAATTGACATCAGAAGATCAAACCAATAAACCCTGAGAACACAGATAAAAGAAAAATAAAGATATGAGCAGAACTTAATACAACAGCAAACGTATAAAATTGAGGTGATTTAGTAAGTCCAAAGAATATTCTTTGAAAAGATTTAAAAGACACACTTTGAGTAAGGAAAACAAAAACATAAGTAAAGAATATATAGAAAGAGTCAGGACAGTGTTATAGCAAAGAATATATGAAATGCCAGTAAATTTGAATATTTCTGTAAAGGGGACCATTTCCTAGCTCCTAAAGTTTACCAAAACTGAGACAAGAGGAAATCATTTAAGGTCCTCATGCCTGCCCTTGTCATTCTGAGAACGCCCTGGCCTCAGAATGCAGCATCTGTAGTCCATGGTAACCTGCGGAGGGGGGGCGGGGCTGAGGGAGTTTGGAACACTGCCCTCACTGAGGGAGTGGGTGTGGCCATCTCTGCTGTGACTGAACAAAGTGCAGGGGAGCAGCGGTCCAAGGGAAGGGCACTCAGAGCCCAGCAGGCCCAGTGTGGTTTCACAAGCATTTAGGCCCAGGCCAAAGGGTGCCTTCTTTGCCTGAACAGCTGCCCAAACTCTCACCTTTCCACTCAGGCCACCCTCTTTCTTGAAGTGTGTGTGGAAGCTGTCCGCGCAGTACACCTCGCTGCACAGCTAACCATAGGACTGGGCATCGTAGCTTCCTGCCAGGTGACCGAAGTTCGCAGGAAGATGGGTCCCTGGGACACACACGGAGAGGCTCCTGCCCGGGCCACAGGCCGCCCACTGCCCCAGCCCCAGTTCAGCGGCCGAAAATCAGCCCTGTCTGAGTCTCCTGCCTCTAGAAGGAGTATTGGACCAACACTTCTAGAAAATGGGGTCCTCACGGGCAACTCATTGGAGGGACAGAAATAAATCTTTGCCGACTTTCTGCTGAAACTTAGAAGCGTTCACACCTAAGCCTCTTACAAGGTCAGGTCTTTAGCTAAACATGAGCTCATTATCGAAATTTACACAATAATGAAGTGATCAGCTACAAGGGGAGACAATCAGCAAAAACAATCAATACCAGAATTAGATTCCCAAGGCCATCCATCAGATGTTGGAATAATCAGGTGCAAGGCAGGATATATACATAACACTGGAACTGAAACAAGAAACAAGGGTGTTTTCAAATTCTGGTACGATCTCTAAAACATTTTTAAAGTACATGTCATTGATAAAGCTAAATACTCAAAGGTTGTGTAATACAACAGATTAATCATTGAGAAGAGTGAAATTATGCTGTTTTGAAAATTATGGCAGGTGAGATTTTCTTCCTAATTATATAAGAAGATTTCTCTAAAACATACACATTATTTCAAAGACTTATTGGCTGTGAAATAAGTTAAGGGTATTTCAAATGGCTTGTCTGCAATGAAAGGTGCTATGTAGGGAATCACAGAAAGTCGAGGGGAAAATATGTCAATATATACATTGCTATAGGTTAAAGTAAGCCTTAGGACAGCAACAATGTAGAGGACCTGACACTTAGAAACTTACAAGTAAGCAGGAATCTTCAAAAGTTCCAATCTTTATAAGTAAAAAGATTTATTAAAATGAATAACCAAGTGTTTTAATTGACATCAGAAGATCAAACAAATAAACCCTGAGAACATAGATAAAAGATAAATAAAGATATGAGCAGAACTTAATACAACAGCAAACGTATAAAATTGGGGTGATTTAGTAAGTCCAAAGAATATTCTTTGAAAAGATTGAAAAGACACACTTTGATTAAGGAAAACAAAAACGTAAGTAAAGAATATACAGAAAGAGTCAGGACAAAGTTATAGCAGAGAATATATGAAATGCCAGTAAATTTGAACATTTCTGTAAAGGGGACAATTTCCTAGCTCCTAAAGTTTACGAAAACTGACACAAGAGGAAATCATTTAAGGTCATCATGTCTGCCCTTGGCATGCTCGGAACGCCCTGGCCTCAGAATGCAGCATCTGTAGTCCATGGTAACCTGCGGAGAGGGGGCGGGGCTGAGCGAGGTTGGAACACTGCCCTCACTGAGGGAGTGGGTGTGGCCAGTTCTGCTGTGACTGACAAAGGCCAGGGGAGCATGTGGCCGAGGGCAGGGCCCTCAGTGCCCGGCAGGCCCAGTGGGGTGTCACAAGCTTTTACGCCCAGGCCAAAAGGCGCCTTCTTTGTCTGAACAGCTGCCCAAACACTCATCTTACCACTCAGGCCGCCCTCTTACTTGAAGTGTGTGTGGAACCTGTCCACGCAGTACACCTCGCTGCACAGCTAACCATAGGTCTGGGCATCGTAGATTCCTGCCAGGTGACCGAAGTTCGGAGGCAGATGGGTCCCTGGGACACACGCGGAGAGGCTCCTGCCTGGGCCACAGGCCGCCCACTACCCCAGCCCCAGATTGGGGGCCACACAGCAGCCCTGTCTGAGTCCTCTGCCTGTAGAGGGAGTATTGGACCAACACATCTAGAAAACGGGGTCCTCGCGGGCAACTCATTGGAGGGACACAAATAAATCTTTGCCGACTTTCTGCTGAAACTTTGGAGCGTTCACACCTAAGCCTCTTACAAGCTCAGCTGTTTAGCTAAACATGATCTCGTGATCGAAATTTACACAATAATGAAGAGATCAGCTACAAGGGGAGAAAATCAGCAAAAACAATCAATACCAGAATTAGATTCCCAAGGCCATCCATCAGATGTTGGAACAATCAGGTGCAAGGCAGGATATATACATAAAACTGGAACTGAAAGAAGAAACAAGGATGTTTTCAAAGTCTAGTACGATCTCTAAAACATTTTTAAAGTACATGTCATTGATAAAGCTAAATACTCAAAGGTTGTGTAATACAACAGATTAATCATTGAGAAGAGTGAAATTATGCTGTTTTGAAAACTATGGCAGGTCAGATTTTCTGCCTAATTATATAAGAAGATTTATCTAAAACCTACACATTATTTCAAAGAATTATTGGCTGTGAAATAAGTTAAGGGTATTTCAAATGGCTTGTCTGCAATGAAAGGTGCTATGTAGGGAATCACAGAAAGTCGAGGGGAAAATATGTCAATATATACATTGCTATATGTTGAACTAAGCCTTAGGACAGCAACAATGTAGAGCACCTGACACTTAGAAACTTGCAAGTAAGCTAGAATCTTCAAAAGTTCAAATCTTTATAAGTAAAAAGATTTATTAAAATGAATAACCAAGTGTTTTAATTGACATCAGAAGATCAAACCAATAAACCCTGAGAACATAGATAAAAGATAAATAAAGATATGAGCAGAACTTAATACAACAGGAAATGTATAAAATTGAGGTGATTTAGTAAGTCCAAAGAATATTCTTTGAAAAGATTGAAAAGACACACTTTGATTAAGGAAAACAAAAACATAAGTAAAGAATATACAGAAAGAGACAGGACAATGTTATAGCAGAGAATATATGAAATGACAGTAAATTTGAACATTTCTGTAAAGGGGACCATTTCCTAGCTCCTAAAGTTTACCAAAACTGACACAAGAGGAAGTCATTTAAGGTCATCATGTCTGCCCTTGGCATTCTCGGAACGCCCGGGCCTCAGAATGCAGCAACTGTAGTCCATGGTAAACTGCGGAGAGGGGGCGGGGCTGAGGGAGGTTGGAACACTGCCCTCACTGAGGGACTGGGTGTGGCCATCTCTGCTGTGACTGAACAAAGGGCAGGGGAGCTTGGGGCCGAGGGCAGGGCCCTCAGAGCCCGGCAGGCCCAGTGGGGTGTCACAAGCATTTAGGCCCAGGCCAAAGGGCGCCTTCTTTGTCTGAACAGCTGCCCAAACTCTCACCTTTCCACTCAGGCCGCCCTCTTACTTGAAGTGTGTGTGGAACCAGTCCACGCAGTACACCTCGATGCACAGCTAACCATAGGTCTGGGCGTCGTAGCTTCCTGTCAGGTGACCGAAGTTCGCAGGTAGATGGGTCCCTGGGACACACGCGGAGAGGCTCCTGCCCGGGCCACAGGCCGCCCACTACCCCAGCCCCAGATTGAGGCCACAGAGCAGCCCTGTCTGAGTCCCCTCCCTCTAGAGGGAGTATTGGACCAACATTTCTAGAAAACGGAGTCCTCGCGGGCAACTCATTGGAGGGACACAAATAAATCTTTGCCGACTTTCTGCTGAAACTTAGGAGCATTCACACCTAAGCCTCTTACAAGTTCATCTGTTTAGCTAAACATGAGCTCATGATCTAAATTTACACAATAATGAAGAGATCAGCTAAAAGGGGAGACAATCCGCAAAAACAATCAATACCAGAATTAGATTTCCAAGGCCATCCATCAGATGTTGGAATAATCAGGTGCAAGGCAGGATATATACATAAAACTGGAACTGAAATAAGAAACCAGGATGTTTTCAAAGTCTGGTAGGATCTCTAAAACATTTTTAAAGTACATGTCATTGATAAAGCTAAATACTCAAAGTTTCTGTAATACAACAGATTAATCATTGAGAAGAGTGTAATTATGCTGTTTTGAAAACTATGGCAGGTCAGATTTTCTGCCTAATTATATAAGAAGATTTCTCTAAAACATACACATTATTTCACAGACTTATTGGCTGTGAAATAAGTTAAGGGTATTTCAAATGGCTTGTCTGCAATGAAAGGTGCTATGTAGGGAATCACAGAAAGTCGAGGGGAAAATATGTCAATATATACATTGCTATAGGTTGAACTAAGCCTTAGGACAGCAACAATGTAGAGGACCTGACCCTTAGAAGCTTACAAGTAAGCTGGAATCTTCAAAAGTTCCAATATTTATAAGTAAAAAGATTTATTAAAATGAATAACCAAGTGTTTTAATTGACATCAGAAGATCAAACCAATAAACCCTGAGAACATAGATAAAAGATAAATAAAGATATGAGCAGAACTTAATACAACAGCAAACGTATAAAATTGAGGTGATTTAGTAAGTCCAAAGAATATTCTTTGAAAAGATTGAGAAGACACACTTTGATTAAGGAAAACAAAAACGTAAGTAAAGAATATCCAGAAAGAGACAGGACAAAGTTATAGCAGAGAATATATGAAATGCCAGTAAATTTGAATATTTCTGTAAAGGGGACCATTTCCTAGCTCCTAAAGTTTACCAAAACTGACACAAGAGGAAATCATTTAAGGTCATCAGGTCTGCCCTTGGCATTCTCGGAACGCCCTGGCCTCAGAATTCAGCATCTGTAGTCCATGGTAACCTGCGGAGAGGGGGCGGGGCTGAGTGTGGTTGGAACACTGCCCTCACTGAGGGAGTGGGTGTGGCCATCTCTGCTGTGACTGAACAATGGCAGGGGAGCATGGGTCCCAGGGAAGGGCCCTCAGAGCCCAGCAGGCCCAGTGTGGTGTCACAAGCATTTAGGCCCAGACCAAAGGGCGCCTTCTTTGTCTGAAGAGCTGCCCAAACTCTCACCTTTCCACTCAGGCCGCCCTCTTACTTGAAGTCTGTTTGGAAGCTGTCCGCGCAGTACACTTCGCTACACAGCTAACCATAGGTCTGGGCATCGTATCTTCCTGGCAGGTGACCGAAGTTTGCAGGCTTATGAGTCCCTGGGACACACGCAGAGAGGCTCCTGCCCGGGCCACAGGCCGCCCACTGCCCCAGCCCCAGATCAGGGGCCGCAAAGCAGCCCTGTCTGAGTCCCCTGCCTCTGGAGGGAGTATTGTACCAACACTTCTAGAAATAGGTGTCGTCGCGGGCAACTCATTGGAGGGACACAAATAAATCTTTGCCGACTTTCTGCTGAAACTTAGGAGCGTTCACACCTAAGCCTCTTACAAGGTCAGCTGTTTAGCTAAACATGAGCTCATGATCTAAATTTACACAATAATGAAGAGATCAGCTACAA
The DNA here is from genome assembly GCF_025265405.1 of Mesoplodon densirostris. NCBI lineage: Eukaryota > Metazoa > Chordata > Mammalia > Artiodactyla > Ziphiidae > Mesoplodon > Mesoplodon densirostris. The sequence goes on from NC_082666.1 coordinate 91,883,404, forward strand.
GGGGAGACAATCAGCAAAAACAATCAATACCAGAATTAGATTCCCAAGGCCATCCATCAGATGTTGGAATAATCAGGTGCAAGGCAGGATATATACAGAAAACTGGAACGGAAACAAGAAACAAGGATGTTTTCAAAGTCTGGTACGATCTCTAAAACATTTTTAAAGTACATGTCATTGATAAAGCTAAATACTCAAATGTTGTGTAATCCAACAGATTAATCATTGAGAAGAGTGAAATTATGCTGTTTTGAAAACTATGGCAGGTCAGATTTTCTGCCTAATTATATAAGAAGATTTCTCTAAAACATACACATTATTTCAAAGAGTTATTGGCTGTGAAATAACTTAAGGGTATTTCAAATGGCTTGTCTGCAATGAAAGGTGCTATGTAGGGAATCACAGAAAGTCGAGGGGAAAATGTGTCAATATATACATTGCTATAGGTGAACTAAGCCTTAGGACTGCAACAATGTGGAGGACCTGACGCTTAGAAGCTTACAAGTAAGCTGGAATCTTCAAAAGTTACAATTTTTATAAGTAAAAATATTTATTAAAATGAATAACCAAGTGTTTTAATTGACATCAGAAGATCAAACCAATATACCCTGAGAACATAGATAAAAGAAAAATAAAGATATGAGCAGAACTTAATACAACAGCAAACGTATAAAATTGAGGTGATTTAGTAAGTCCAAAGAATATTCTTTGAAAAGATTTAAAAGACACACTTTGAGTAAGGAAAACAAAAACATAAGTAAAGAATATATAGAAAGAGTCAGGACAATGTTATAGCAAAGAATATATGAAATGCCAGTAAATTTGAATATTTCTGTAAAGGGGACCATTTCCTAGCTCCTAAAGTTTACCAAAACTGAGACAAGAGGAAATCATTTAAGGTCCTCATGCCTGCCCTTGGCATTCTGAGAACGCCCTGGCCTCAGAATGCAGCATCTGTAGTCCATGGTAACCTGCGGAGGGGGGGCGGGGCTGAGGGAGTTTGGAACACTGCCCTCACTGAGGGAGTGGGTGTGGCCATCTCTGCTGTGACTGAACAAAGTGCAGGGGAGCAGGGGTCCCAGGGAAGGGCACTCAGAGCCCAGCAGGCCCAGTGTGGTTTCACAAGCATTTAGGCCCAGGCCAAAGGGTGCCTTCTTTGCCTGAACAGCTGCCCAAACTCTCACCTTTCCACTCAGGCCACCCTCTTTCTTGAAGTGTGTGTGGAAGCTGTCCGCGCAGGACACCTCGCTGCACAGCTAACCATAGGACTGGGCATCGTAGCTTCCTGCCAGGTGACCGAAGTTCGCAGGAAGATGGGTCCCTGGGACACACACGGAGAGGCTCCTGCCCGGGCCACAGGCCGCCCACTGCCCCAGCCCCAGTTCAGCGGCCGAAAATCAGCCCTGTCTGAGTCTCCTGCCTCTAGAAGGAGTATTGGACCAACACTTCTAGAAAATGGGGTCCTCACGGGCAACTCATTGGAGGGACAGAAATAAATCTTTGCCGACTTTCTGCTGAAACTTAGGAGCGTTCACACCTAAGCCTCTTACAAGGTCAGCTCTTTAGCTAAACATGAGCTCATTATCGAAATTTACACAATAATGAAGTGATCAGCTACAAGGGGAGACAATCAGCAAAAACAATCAATACCAGAATTAGATTCCCAAGGCCATCCATCAGATGTTGGAATAATCAGGTGCAAGGCAGGATATATACATAACACTGGAACTGAAACAAGAAACAAGGATGTTTTCAAAGTCTGGTACGATCTCTAAAACATTTTTAAAGTACATGTCATTGATAAAGCTAAATACTCAAAGGTTGTGTAATACAACAGATTAATCATTGAGAAGAGTGAAATTATGCTGTTTTGAAAATTATGGCAGGTGAGATTTTCTTCCTAATTATATAAGAAGATTTCTCTAAAACATACACATTATTTCAAAGACTTATTGGCTGTGAAATAAGTTAAGGGTATTTCAAATGGCTTGTCTGCAATGAAAGGTGCTAGGTAGGGAATCACAGAAAGTCAAGGGGAAAATATGTCAATATGTACATTGCTATATGTTGAACTAAGCCTTAGGACAGCAACAATGTAGAGCACCTGACACTTAGAAACTTGCAAGTAAGCTAGAATCTTCAAAAGTTCAAATCTTTATAAGTAAAAATATTTATTAAAATGAATAACCAAGTGTTTTAATTGACATCAGAAGATCAAACAAATAAACCCTGAGAACATAGATAAAAGATAAATAAAGATATGAGCAGAACTTAATACAACAGGAAAAGTATAAAATTGAGGTGATTTGGTAAGTCCAAAGAATATTCTTTGAAAAGATTGAAAAGACACACTTTGATTAAGGAAAACAAAAACATAAGTAAAGAATATACAGAAAGAGTGAGGACAATGTTATAGCAGAGAATATATGAAATGCCAGTAAATTTGAACATTTCTGTAAAGGGGACCATTTCCTAGCTCCTAAAGTTTACCAAAACTGACACAAGAGGAAGTCATTTAAGGTCATCATGTCTGCCCTTGGCATTCTCGGAACGCCCTGGCCTCAGAATGCAGCAACTGTAGTCCATGGTAACCTGCGGAGAGGGGGCGGGGCTGAGGGAGGTTGGAACACTGCCCTCACTGAGGGACTGGGTGTGGACATCTCTGCTGTGACTGAACAAAGGGCAGGGGAGCTTGGGGCCGAGGGCAGGGCCCTCAGAGCCCGGCAGGCCCAGTGGGGTGTCACAAGCATTTAGGCCCAGGCCAAAGGGCGCCTTCTTTGTCTGAACAGCTGCCCAAACTCTCACCTTTCCACTCAGGCCGCCCTCTTACTTGAAGTGTGTGTGGAACCAGTCCACGCAGTACACCTCGATGCACAGCTAACCATAGGTCTGGGCATCGTAGCTTCCTGCCAGGTGACCGATGTTCGCAGGTAGATCGGTCCCTGGGACACACGCGGAGAGGCTCCTGCCCGGGCCACAGGCCGCCCACTACCCCAGCCCCAGATTGGTGCCGCACAGCAGCCCTGTCTGAGTCCCCTCCCTCTAGAGGGAGTATTTAACCAACACTTCTAGAAAACGTAGTCCTCACGCGCAACTCATTGGAGGGACACAAATTAATCTTTGCCGACTTTCTGCTGAAACTTAGGAGCATTCACACCTAAGCCTCTTACACGGTCAGCTGTTTAGCTAAACATGAGCTCATGATCTAAATTTACAGAATAATGAAGAGATCAGCTACAAGGGGAGACAATCAGCAAAAACAATCAATACCATAATTAGATTCCCAAAGCCATCCATCAGATGTTGGAATAATCAGGTGCAAGGCAGGATATATACAGAAAACTGGAACTGAAACAAGAAACAAGGATGTTTTCAAAGTCTGGTAGGATCTCTAAAACATTTTTAAAGTACATGTCATTGATAAAGCTAACTACTCAAAGGTTGTGTAATACAACAGATTAATCATTGAGAAGAGTGAAATTATGTTGTTTCGAAAACTATGGCAGGTCAGATTTTCTGCCTAATTATATAAGAAGATTTCTCTAAAACATACACATTATTTCAAAGAGTTATTGGCTGTGAAATAACTTAAGGGTATTTCAAATGGCTTGTCTGCAATGAAAGGTGCTATGTAGGGAATCACAGAAAGTCGAGGGGAAAATATGTCAATATATACATTGCTATAGGTTAAAGTAAGCCTTAGGACAGCAACAATGTAGAGGACCTGACACTTAGAAACTTACAAGTAAGCTGGAATCTTCAAAAGTTCCAATCTTTATAAGTAAAAAGATTTATTAAAATGAATAACCAAGTGTTTTAATTGACATCAGAAGATCAAACCAATATACCCTGAGAACATAGATAAAAGAAAAATAAAGATATGAGCAGAACTTAATACAACAGCAAACGTATAAAATTGAGGTGATTTAGTAAGTCCAAAGAATATTCTTTGAAAAGATTTAAAAGACACACTTTGAGTAAGGAAAACAAAAACATAAGTAAAGAATATATAGAAAGAGTCAGGACAATGTTATAGCAAAGAATATATGAAATGCCAGTAAATTTGAATATTTCTGTAAAGGGGACCATTTCCTAGCTCCTAAAGTTTACCAAAACTGAGACAAGAGGAAATCATTTAAGGTCCTCATGCCTGCCCTTGGCATTCTGAGAACGCCCTGGCCTCAGAATGCAGCATCTGTAGTCCATGGTAACCTGCGGAGGGGGGGCGGGGCTGAGGGAGTTTGGAACACTGCCCTCACTGAGGGAGTGGGTGTGGCCATCTCTGCTGTGACTGAACAAAGTGCAGGGGAGCAGGGGTCCCAGGGAAGGGCACTCAGAGCCCAGCAGGCCCAGTGTGGTTTCACAAGCATTTAGGCCCAGGCCAAAGGGTGCCTTCTTTGCCTGAACAGCTGCCCAAACTCTCACCTTTCCACTCAGGCCACCCTCTTTCTTGAAGTGTGTGTGGAAGCTGTCCGCGCAGGACACCTCGCTGCACAGCTAACCATAGGACTGGGCATCGTAGCTTCCTGCCAGGTGACCGAAGTTCGCAGGAAGATGGGTCCCTGGGACACACACGGAGAGGCTCCTGCCCGGGCCACAGGCCGCCCACTGCCCCAGCCCCAGTTCAGCGGCCGAAAATCAGCCCTGTCTGAGTCTCCTGCCTCTAGAAGGAGTATTGGACCAACACTTCTAGAAAATGGGGTCCTCACGGGCAACTCATTGGAGGGACAGAAATAAATCTTTGCCGACTTTCTGCTGAAACTTAGGAGCGTTCACACCTAAGCCTCTTACAAGGTCAGCTCTTTAGCTAAACATGAGCTCATTATCGAAATTTACACAATAATGAAGTGATCAGCTACAAGGGGAGACAATCAGCAAAAACAATCAATACCAGAATTAGATTCCCAAGGCCATCCATCAGATGTTGGAATAATCAGGTGCAAGGCAGGATATATACATAACACTGGAACTGAAACAAGAAACAAGGATGTTTTCAAAGTCTGGTACGATCTCTAAAACATTTTTAAAGTACATGTCATTGATAAAGCTAAATACTCAAAGGTTGTGTAATACAACAGATTAATCATTGAGAAGAGTGAAATTATGCTGTTTTGAAAATTATGGCAGGTGAGATTTTCTTCCTAATTATATAAGAATATTTCTCTAAAACATACACATTATTTCAAAGACTTATTGGCTGTGAAATAAGTTAAGGGTATTTCAAATGGCTTGTCTGCAATGAAAGGTGCTATGTAGGGAATCACAGAAAGTCAAGGGGAAAATATGTCAATATGTACATTGCTATATGTTGAACTAAGCCTTAGGACAGCAACAATGTAGAGCACCTGACACTTAGAAACTTGCAAGTAAGCTGGAATCTTCAAAAGTTCAAATATTTATAAGTAAAAAGATTTATTAAAATGAATAACCAAGTGTTTTAATTGACATCAGAAGATCAAACAAATAAACCCTGAGAACATAGATAAAAGATAAATAAAGATATGAGCAGAACTTAATACAACAGGAAAAGTATAAAATTGAGGTGATTTGGTAAGTCCAAAGAATATTCTTTGAAAAGATTGAAAAGACACACTTTGATTAAGGAAAACAAAAACATAAGTAAAGAATATACAGAAAGAGTGAGGACAATGTTATAGCAGAGAATATATGAAATGACAGTAAATTTGAACATTTCTGTAAAGGGGACCATTTCCTAGCTCCTAAAGTTTACCAAAACTGACACAAGAGGAAGTCATTTAAGGTCATCATGTCTGCCCTTGGCATTCTCGGAACGCCCTGGCCTCAGAATGCAGCAACTGTAGTCCATGGTAACCTGCGGAGAGGGGGCGGGGCTGAGGGAAGTTGGAACACTGCCCTCACTGAGGGACTGGGTGTGGACATCTCTGCTGTGACTGAACAAAGGGCAGGGGAGCTTGGGGCCGAGGGCAGGGCCCTCAGAGCCCGGCAGGCCCAGTGGGGTGTCACAAGCATTTAGGCCCAGGACAAAGGGCGCCTTCTTTGTCTGAACAGCTGCCCAAACTCTCACCTTTCCACTCAGGCCGCCCTCTTACTTGAAGTGTGTGTGGAACCAGTCCACGCAGTACACCTCGATGCACAGCTAACCATAGGTCTGGGCATCGTAGCTTCCTGCCAGGTGACCGATGTTCGCAGGTGGATCGGTCCCTGGGACACACGCGGAGAGGCTCCTGCCCGGGCCACAGGCCGCCCACTACCCCAGCCCCAGATTGGTGCCGCACAGCAGCCCTGTCTGAGTCCCCTCCCTCTAGAGGGAGTATTTAACCAACACTTCTAGAAAACGTAGTCCTCACGCGCAACTCATTGGAGGGACACAAATTAATCTTTGCCGACTTTCTGCTGAAACTTAGGAGCATTCACACCTAAGCCTCTTACACGGTCAGCTGTTTAGCTAAACATGAGCTCATGATCTAAATTTACAGAATAATGAAGAGATCAGCTACAAGGGGAGACAATCAGCAAAAACAATCAATACCATAATTAGATTCCCAAAGCCATCCATCAGATGTTGGAATAATCAGGTGCAAGGCAGGATATATACAGAAAACTGGAACTGAAACAAGAAACAAGGATGTTTTCAAAGTCTGGTAGGATCTCTAAAACATTTTTAAAGTACATGTCATTGATAAAGCTAACTACTCAAAGGTTGTGTAATACAACAGATTAATCATTGAGAAGAGTGAAATTATGCTGTTTCGAAAACTATGGCAGGTCAGATTTTCTGCCTAATTATATAAGAAGATTTCTCTAAAACATACACATTATTTCAAAGAGTTATTGGCTGTGAAATAACTTAAGGGTATTTCAAATGGCTTGTCTGCAATGAAAGGTGCTATGTAGGGAATCACAGAAAGTCGAGGGGAAAATATGTCAATATATACATTGCTATAGGTTAAAGTAAGCCTTAGGACAGCAACAATGTAGAGGACCTGACCCTTAGAAACTTACAAGTAAGCTGGAATCTTCAAAAGTTCCAATCATTATAAGTAAAAAGATTTATTAAAATGAATAACCAAGTGTTTTAATTGACATCAGAAGATCAAACAAATAAACCCTGAGAACATAGATAAAAGATAAATAAAGATATGAGCAGAACTTAATACAACAGCAAACGTATAAAATTGGGGTGATTTAGTAAGTCCAAAGAATATTCTTTGAAAAGATTGAAAAGACACACTTTGATTAAGGAAAACAAAAACGTTAGTAAAGAATATACAGAAAGAGTCAGGACAAAGTTATAGCAGAGAATATATGAAATGCCAGTAAATTTGAACATTTCTGTAAAGGGGACCATTTCCTAGCTCCTAAAGTTTACCAAAACTGACACAAGAGGAAATCATTTAAGGTCATCATGTCTGCCCTTGGCATTCTCGGAACGCCCTGGCCTCAGAATGCAGCATCTGTAGTCCATGGTAACCTGCGGAGAGGGGGCGGGGCTCAGCGAGGTTGGAACCCTGCCCTCACTGAGGGAGTGGGTGTGGCCAGCTCTGCTGTGACTGAACAAAGGCCAGGGGAGCATGTGGCCGAGGGCAGGGCCCTCAGTGCCCGGCAGGCCCAGTGGGGTGTCACAAGCTTTTACGCACAGGCCAAAGGGCGCCTTCTTTGTCTGAACAGCTGCCCAAACACTCATCTTACCACTCAGGCCGCCCTCTTACTTGAAGTGTGTGTGGAACCTGTCCACGCAGTACACCTCGCTGCACAGCTAACCATAGGTCTGGGCATCGTAGATTCCTGCCAGGTGACCGAAGTTCGCAGGCAGATGGGTCCCTGGGACACACGTGGAGAGGCTCCTGCCTGGGCCACATGCCGCCCACTACCCCAGCCCCAGATTGGGGGCCACACAGCAGCCCTGTCTGAGTCCTCTGCCTGTAGAGGGAGTATTGGACCAACACATCTAGAAAATGGGGTCCTCGCGGGCAACTCATTGGAGGGACACAAATAAATCTTTGCCGACTTTCTGCTGAAACTTTGGAGCGTTCACACCTAAGCCTCTTACAAGCTCAGCTGTTTAGCTAAACATGATCTCGTGATCGAAATTTACACAATAATGAAGAGATCAGCTACAAGGGGAGAAAATCAGAAAAAACAATCAATACCAGAATTAGATTCCCAAGGCCATCCATCAGATGTTGGAACAATCAGGTGCAAGGCAGGATATATACATAAAACTGGAACTGAAAGAAGAAACAAGGATGTTTTCAAAGTCTAGTACGATCTCTAAAACATTTTTAAAGTACATGTCATTGATAAAGCTAAATACTCAAAGGTTGTGTAATACAACAGATTAATCATTGAGAAGAGTGAAATTATGCTGTTTTGAAAACTATGGCAGGTCAGATTTTCTGCCTAATTATATAAGAAGATTTATCTAAAACCTACACATTATTTCAAAGACTTATTGGCTGTGAAATAAGTTAAGGGTATTTCAAATGGCTTGTCTGCAATGAAAGGTGCTATGTAGGGAATCACAGAAAGTCGAGGGGAAAATATGTCAATATATACATTGCTATATGTTGAACTAAGCCTTAGGACAGCAACAATGTAGAGCACCTGACACTTAGAAACTTGCAAGTAAGCTGGAATCTTCAAAAGTTCAAATATTTATAAGTAAAAAGATTTATTAAAATGAATAACCAAGTGTTTTAATTGACATCAGAAGATCAAACAAATAAACCCTGAGAACATAGATAAAAGAAAAATAAAGATATGAGCAGAACTTAATACAACAGGAAAAGTATAAAATTGAGGTGATTTGGTAAGTCCAAAGAATATTCTTTGAAAAGATTGAAAAGACACACTTTGATTAAGGAAAACAAAAACATAAGTAAAGAATATACAGAAAGAGTCAGGACAATGTTATAGCAGAGAATATATGAAATGACAGTAAATTTGAACATTTCTGTAAAGGGGACCATTTCCTAGCTCCTAAAGTTTACCAAAACTGACACAAGAGGAAGTCATTTAAGGTCATCATGTCTGCCCTTGGCATTCTCGGAACGCCCTGGCCTCAGAATGCAGCAACTGTAGTCCATGGTAACCTGCGGAGAGGCGGCGGGGCTGAGGGAGGTTGGAACACTGCCCTCACTGAGGGAGTGGGTGTGGCCATCTCTGCTGTGACTGAACAAAGGGCAGGGGAGCTTGGGGCCGAGGGCAGGGACCTCAGAGCCCGGCAGGCCCAGTGGGGTGTCACAAGCATTTAGGCCCAGGCCAAAGGGCGCCTTCTTTGTCTGAACAGCTGCCCAAACTCTCACCTTTCCACTCAGGCCGCCCTCTTACTTGAAGTGTGTGTGGAACCAGTCCACGCAGTACACCTCGATGCACAGCTAACCATAGGTCTGGGCATCGTAGCTTCCTGCCAGGTGACCGATGTTCGCAGGTAGATCGGTCCCTGGGACACACGCGGAGAGGCTCCTGCCCGGGCCACAGGCCGCCCACTACCCCAGCCCCAGATTGGTGCCGCACAGCAGCCCTGTCTGAGTCCCCTCCCTCTAGAGGGAGTATTTAACCAACACTTCTGGAAAACGGAGTCCTCACGCGCAACTCATTGGAGGGACACAAATTAATCTTTGCCGACTTTCTGCTGAAACTTAGGAGCATTCACACCTAAGCCTCTTACACGGTCAGCTGTTTAGCTAAACATGAGCTCATGATCTAAATTTACACAATAATGAAGTGATCAGCTACAAGGGGAGACAATCAGCAAAAACAATCAATACCAGTATTAGATTCCCAAGGCCATCCATCAGATGTTGGAATAATCAGGTGCAAGGCAGGATATATACATAACACTGGAACTGAAACAAGAAACAAGGGTGTTTTCAAATTCTGGTACGATCTCTAAAACATTTTTAAAGTACATGTCATTGATAAAGCTAAATACTCAAAGGTTGTGTAATACAACAGATTAATCATTGAGAAGAGTGAAATTATGCTGTTTTGAAAATTATGGCAGGTGAGATTTTCTTCCTAATTATATAAGAAGATTTCTCTAAAACATACACATTATTTCAAAGACTTATTGGCTGTGAAATAAGTTAAGGGTATTTCAAATGGCTTGTCTGCAATGAAAGGTGCTATGTAGGGAATCACAGAAAGTCGAGGGGAAAATATGTCAATATATACATTGCTATAGGTTAAAGTAAGCCTTAGGACAGCAACAATGTAGAGGCCCTGACACTTAGAAACTTACAAGTAAGCAGGAATCTTCAAAAGTTCCAATCTTTATAAGTAAAAAGATTTATTAAAATGAATAACCAAGTGTTTTAATTGACATCAGAAGATCAAACAAATAAACCCTGAGAACATAGATAAAAGATAAATAAAGATATGAGCAGAACTTAATACAACAGCAAACGTATAAAATTGGGGTGATTTAGTAAGTCCAAAGAATATTCTTTGAAAAGATTGAAAAGACACACTTTGATTAAGGAAAACAAAAACGTAAGTAAAGAATATACAGAAAGAGTCAGGACAAAGTTATAGCAGAGAATATATGAAATGCCAGTAAATTTGAACATTTCTGTAAAGGGGACCATTTCCTAGCTCCTAAAGTTTACCAAAACTGACACAAGAGGAAATCATTTAAGGTCATCATGTCTGCCCTTGGCATGCTCGGAACGCCCTGGCCTCAGAATGCAGCATCTGTAGTCCATGGTAACCTGCGGAGAGGGGGCGGGGCTGAGCGAGGTTGGAACACTGCCCTCACTGAGGGAGTGGGTGTGGCCAGCTCTGCTGTGACTGAACAAAGGCCAGGGGAGCATGTGGCCGAGGGCAGGGCCCTCAGTGCCCGGCAGGCCCAGTGGGGTGTCACAAGCTTTTACGCCCAGGCCAAAAGGCGCCTTCTTTGTCTGAACAGCTGCCCAAACACTCATCTTACCACTCAGGCCGCCCTCTTACTTGAAGTGTGTGTGGAACCTGTCCACGCAGTACACCTCGCTGCACAGCTAACCATAGGTCTGGGCATCGTAGATTCCTGCCAGGTGACCGAAGTTCGCAGGCAGATGGGTCCCTGGGACACACGCGGAGAGGCTCCTGCCTGGGCCACAGGCCGCCCACTACCCCAGCCCCAGATTGGGGGCCACACAGCAGCCCTGTCTGAGTCCTCTGCCTGTAGAGGGAGTATTGGACCAACACATCTAGAAAACGGGGTCCTCGCGGGCAACTCATTGGAGGGACACAAATAAATCTTTGCCGACTTTCTGCTGAAACTTTGGAGCGTTCACACCTAAGCCTCTTACAAGCTCAGCTGTTTAGCTAAACATGATCTCGTGATCGAAATTTACACAATAATGAAGAGATCAGCTACAAGGGGAGAAAATCAGCAAAAACATTCAATACCAGAATTAGATTCCCAAGGCCATCCATCAGATGTTGGAACAATCAGGTGCAAGGCAGGATATATACATAAAACTGGAACTGAAAGAAGAAACAAGGATGTTTTCAAAGTCTAGTATGATCTCTAAAACATTTTTAAAGTACATGTCATTGATAAAGCTAAATACTCAAAGGTTGTGTAATACAACAGATTAATCATTGAGAAGAGTGAAATTATGCTGTTTTGAAAACTATGGCAGGTCAGATTTTCTGCCTAATTATATAAGAAGATTTATCTAAAACCTACACATTATTTCAAAGACTTATTGGCTGTGAAATAAGTTAAGGGTATTTCAAATGGCTTGTCTGCAATGAAAGGTGCTATGTAGGGAATCACAGAAAGTCGAGGGGAAAATATGTCAATATATACATTGCTATATGTTGAACTAAGCCTTAGGACAGCAACAATGTAGAGCACCTGACACTTAGAAACTTGCAAGTAAGCTGGAATCTTCAAAAGTTCAAATATTTATAAGTAAAAAGATTTATTAAAATGAATAACCAAGTGTTTGAATTGACATCAGAAGATCAAACCAATAAACCCTGAGAACATAGATAAAAGATAAATAAAGATATGAGCAGAACTTAATACAACAGCAAACGTATAAAATTGAGGTGATTTAGTAAGTCCAAAGAATATTCTTTGAAAAGATTGAGAAGACACACTTTGATTAAGGAAAACAAAAACGTAAGTAAAGAATATCCAGAAAGAGACAGGACAAAGTTATAGCAGAGAATATATGAAATGCCAGTAAATTTGAATATTTCTGTAAAGGGGACCATTTCCTAGCTCCTAAAGTTTACCAAAACTGACACAAGACGAAGTCTTTTAAGGTCATCAGGTCTGCCCTTGGCATTCTCGGAACGCCCTGGCCTCAGAATTCAGCATCTGTAGTCCATGGTAACCTGCGGAGAGGGGGCGGGGCTGAGTGTGGTTGGAACACTGCCCTCACTGAGGGAGTGGGTGTGGCCATCTCTGCTGTGACTGAACAATGGCAGGGGAGCATGGGTCCCAGGGAAGGGCCCTCAGAGCCCAGCAGGCCCAGTGTGGTGTCACAAGCATTTAGGCCCAGACCAAAGGGCGCCTTCTTTGTCTGAAGAGCTGCCCAAACTCTCACCTTTCCACTCAGGCCGCCCTCTTACTTGAAGTGTGTTTGGAAGCTGTCCGCGCAGTACACTTCGCTACACAGCTAACCATCGGTCTGGGCATCGTAGCTTCCTGGCAGGTGACCGAAGTTCGCAGGCATATGAGTCCCTGGGAGACACGCGGAGAGGCTCCTGCCCGGGCCACAGGCCGCCCACTGCCCCAGCCCCAGATCAGGGGCCGCAAAGCAGCCCTGTCTGAGTCCCCTGCCTCTGGAGGGAGTATTGTACCAACACTTCTAGAAATAGGTGTCGTCGCGGGCAACTCATTGGAGGGACACAAATAAATCTTTGCCGACTTTCTGCTGAAACTTAGGAGCGTTCACACCTAAGCCTCTTACAAGGTCAGCTGTTTAGCTAAACATGAGCTCATGATCTAAATTTACGCAATAATGAAGAGATCAGCTACAAGGGGAGACAATCAGCAAAAACAATCAATACCAGAATTAGATTCCCAAGGCCATCCATCAGATGTTGGAATAATCAGGTGCAAGGCAGGATATATACATAAAACTGGAACTGAAACAAGAAACAAGGATGTTTTCAAAGTCTGGTACGATCTCTAAAACATTTTTAAAGTACATGTCATTGATAAAGCTAAATACTCAAAGGTTGTGTAATCCAACAGATTAATCATTGAGAAGAGTGAAATTATTCTGTTTTGAAAACTATGGCAGGTCAGATTTTCTGCCTAATTATATAAGAAGATTTCTCTAAAACATACACATTATTTCAAAGAGTTATTGGCTGTGAAATAACTTAAGGGTATTTCAAATGGCTTGTCTGCAATGAAAGGTGCTAGGTAGGGAATCACAGAAAGTCGAGGGGAAAATGTGTCAATATATACATTGCTATAGGTGAAATAAGCCTTAGGACAGCAACAATGTAGAGGACCTGACCCTTAGAAGCTTACAAGTAACCTGGAATCTTCAAAAGTTACAATTTTTATAAGTAAAAATATTTATTAAAATGAATAACCAAGTGTTTTAATTGACATCAGAAGATCAAACCAATAAACCCTGAGAACATAGATAAAAGAAAAATAAAGATATGAGCAGAACTTAATACAACAGCAAACGTATAAAATTGAGGTGATTTAGTAAGTCCAAAGAATATTCTTTGAAAAGATTTAAAAGACACACTTTGAGTAAGGAAAACAAAAACATAAGTAAAGAATATATAGAAAGAGTCAGGACAGTGTTATAGCAAAGAATATATGAAATGCCAGTAAATTTGAATATTTCTGTAAAGGGGACCATTTCCTAGCTCCTAAAGTTTACCAAAACTGAGACAAGAGGAAATCATTTAAGGTCCTCATGCCTGCCCTTGTCATTCTGAGAACGCCCTGGCCTCAGAATGCAGCATCTGTAGTCCATGGTAACCTGCGGAGGGGGGGCGGGGCTGAGCGAGTTTGGAACACTGCCCTCACTGAGGGAGTGGGTGTGGCCATCTCTGCTGTGACTGAACAAAGTGCAGGGGAGCAGCGGTCCAAGGGAAGGACACTCAGAGCCCAGCAGGCCCAGTGTGGTTTCACAAGCATTTAGGCCCAGGCCAAAGGGTGCCTTCTTTGCCTGAACAGCTGCCCAAACTCTCACCTTTCCACTCAGGCCACCCTCTTTCTTGAAGTGTGTGTGGAAGCTGTCCGCGCAGTACACCTCGCTGCACAGCTAACCATAGGACTGGGCATCGTAACTTCCTGCCAGGTGACCGAAGTTCGCAGGAAGATGGGTCCCTGGGACACACACGGAGAGGATCCTGCCCGGGCCACAGGCCGCCCACTGCCCCAACCCCAGTTCAGCGGCCGAAAATCAGCCCTGTCTGAGTCTCCTGCCTCTAGAAGGAGTATTGGACCAACACTTCTAGAAAATGGGGTCCTCACGGACAACTCATTGGAGGGACAGAAATAAATCTTTGCCGACTTTCTGCTGAAACTTAGGAGCGTTCACACCTAAGCCTAACACAAGGTCAGCTCTTTAGCTAAACATGAGCTCATTATCGAAATTTACACAATAATGAAGTGATCAGCTACAAGGGGAGACAATCAGCAAAAACAATCAATACCAGAATTAGATTCCCAAGGCCATCCATCAGATGTTGGAATAATCAGGTGCAAGGCAGGATATATACATAACACTGGAACTGAAACAAGAAACAAGGGTGTTTTCAAATTCTGGTACGATCTCTAAAACATTTTTAAAGTACATGTCATTGATAAAGCTAAATACTCAAAGGTTGTGTAATACAACAGATTAATCATTGAGAAGAGTGAAATTATGCTGTTTTGAAAATTATGGCAGGTGAGATTTTCTGCCTAATTATATAAGAAGATTTATCTAAAACATACACATTATTTCAAAGACTTATTGGCTGTGAAATAAGTTAAGGGTATTTCAAATGGCTTGTCTGCAATGAAAGGTGCTATGTAGGGAATCACAGAAAGTCGAGGGGAAAATATGTCAATATATACATTGCTATAGGTTAAAGTAAGCCTTAGGACAGCAACAATGTAGAGGACCTGACACTTAGAAACTTACAAGTAAGCAGGAATCTTCAAAAGTTCCAATCTTTATAAGTAAAAAGATTTATTAAAATGAATAACCAAGTGTTTTAATTGACATCAGAAGATCAAACAAATAAACCCTGAGAACATAGATAAAAGATAAATAAAGATATGAGCAGAACTTAATACAACAGCAAACGTATAAAATTGGGGTGATTTAGTAAGTCCAAAGAATATTCTTTGAAAAGATTGAAAAGACACACTTTGATTAAGGAAAACAAAAACGTAAGTAAAGAATATACAGAAAGAGTCAGGACAAAGTTATAGCAGAGAATATATGAAATGCCAGTAAATTTGAACATTTCTGTAAAGGGGACCATTTCCTAGCTCCTAAAGTTTACCAAAACTGACACAAGAGGAAATCATTTAAGGTCATCATGTCTGCCCTTGGCATGCTCGGAACGCCCTGGCCTCAGAATGCAGCATCTGTAGTCCATGGTAACCTGCGGAGAGGGGGCGGGGCTGAGCGAGGTTGGAACACTGCCCTCACTGAGGGAGTGGGTGTGGCCAGCTCTGCTGTGACTGACAAAGGCCAGGGGAGCATGTGGCCGAGGGCAGGGCCCTCAGTGCCCGGCAGGCCCAGTGGGGTGTCACAAGCTTTTACGCCCAGGCCAAAAGGCGCCTTCTTTGTCTGAACAGCTGCCCAAACACTCATCTTACCACTCAGGCCGCCCTCTTACTTGAAGTGTGTGTGGAACCTGTCCACGCAGTACACCTCGCTGCACAGCTAACCATAGGTCTGGGCATCGTAGATTCCTGCCAGGTGACCGAAGTTCGCAGGCAGATGGGTCCCTGGGACACACGCGGAGAGGCTCCTGCCTGGGCCACAGGCCGCCCACTACCCCAGCCCCAGATTGGGGGCCACACAGCAGCCCTGTCTGAGTCCTCTGCCTGTAGAGGGAGTATTGGACCAACACATCTAGAAAACGGGGTCCTCGCGGGCAACTCATTGGAGGGACACAAATAAATCTTTGCCGACTTTCTGCTGAAACTTTGGAGCGTTCACACCTAAGCCTCTTACAAGCTCAGCTGTTTAGCTAAACATGATCTCGTGATCGAAATTTACACAATAATGAAGAGATCAGCTACAAGGGGAGAAAATCAGCAAAAACAATCAATACCAGAATTAGATTCCCAAGGCCATCCATCAGATGTTGGAACAATCAGGTGCAAGGCAGGATATATACATAAAACTGGAACTGAAAGAAGAAACAAGGATGTTTTCAAAGTCTAGTATGATCTCTAAAACATTTTTAAAGTACATGTCATTGATAAAGCTAAATACTCAAAGGTTGTGTAATACAACAGATTAATCATTGAGAAGAGTGAAATTATGCTGTTTTGAAAACTATGGCAGGTCAGATTTTCTGCCTAATTATATAAGAAGATTTATCTAAAACCTACACATTATTTCAAAGACTTATTGGCTGTGAAATAAGTTAAGGGTATTTCAAATGGCTTGTCTGCAATGAAAGGTGCTATGTAGGGAATCACAGAAAGTCGAGGGGAAAATATGTCAATATATACATTGCTATATGTTGAACTAAGCCTTAGGACAGCAACAATGTAGAGCACCTGACACTTAGAAACTTGCAAGTAAGCTAGAATCTTCAAAAGTTCAAATCTTTATAAGTAAAAAGATTTATTAAAATGAATAACCAAGTGTTTTAATTGACATCAGAAGATCAAACAAATAAACCCTGAGAACATAGATAAAAGATAAATAAAGATATGAGCAGAACTTAATACAACAGGAAAAGTATAAAATTGAGGTGATTTGGTAAGTCCAAAGAATATTCTTTGAAAAGATTTAAAAGACACACTTTGATTAAGGAAAACAAAAACATAAGTAAAGGATATACAGAAAGAGTCAGGACAATGTTATAGCAGAGAATATATGAAATGACAGTAAATTTGAACATTTCTGTAAAGGGGACCATTTCCTAGCTCCTAAAGTTTACCAAAACTGACACAAGAGGAAGTCATTTAAGATCATCATGTCTGCCCTTGGCATTCTCGGAACGCCCTGGCCTCAGAATGCAGCAACTGTAGTCCATGGTACCCTGCGGAGAGGGGGCGGGGCTGAGGGAGGTTGGAACACTGCCCTCACTGAGGGACTGGGTGTGGCCATCTCTGCTGTGACTGAACAAAGTGCAGGGGAGCTTGGGGCCGAGGGCAGGGCCCTCAGAGCCCGGCAGGCCCAGTGGGGTGTCACAAGCATTTAGGCCCAGGCCAAAGGGCGCCTTCTTTGTCTGAACAGCTGCCCAAACTCTCACCTTTCCACTCAGGCCGCCCTCTTACTTGAAGTGTGTGTGGAACCAGTCCACGCAGTACACCTCGATGCACAGCTAACCATAAGTCTGGGCATCGTAGCTTCCTGTCAGGTGACCGAAGTTCGCAGGTAGATGGGTCCCTGGGACACACGCGGAGAGGCTCCTGCCCGGGCCACAGGCCGCCCACTACCCCAGCCCCAGATTGAGGCCACAGAGCAGCCCTGTCTGAGTCCCCTCCCTCTAGAGGGAGTATTGGACCAACATTTCTAGAAAACGGAGTCCTCGCGGGCAACTCATTGGAGGGACACAAATAAATCTTTCCCGACTTTCTGCTGAAACTTAGGAGCATTCACACCTAAGCCTCTTACAAGGTCATCTGTTTAGCTAAACATGAGCTCATGATCTAAATTTACAAAATAATGAAGAGATCAGCTAAAAGGGGAGACAATCCGCAAAAACAATCAATACCAGAATTAGATTTCCAAGGCCATCCATCAGATGTTGGAATAATCAGGTGCAAGGCAGGATATATACATAAAACTGGAACTGAAATAAGAAACCAGGATGTTTTCAAAGTCTGGTAGGATCTCTAAAACATTTTTAAAGTACATGTCATTGATAAAGCTAAATACTCAAAGTTTGTGTAATACAACAGATTAATCATTGAGAAGAGTGTAATTATGCTGTTTTGAAAACTATGGCAGGTCAGATTTTCTGCCTAATTGTATAAGAAGATTTATCTAAAACATACACATTATTTCAAAGACTTATTGGCTGTGAAATAAGTTAAGGGTATTTCAAATGGCTTGTCTGCAATGAAAGGTGCTATGTAGGGAATCACAGAAAGTCAAGGGGAAAATATGTCAATATATACATTGCTATACGTAGAACTAAGCCTTAGGACAGCAACAATGTAGAGGACCTGACACTTAGAAACTTGCAAGTAAGCTGGAATCTTCAAAAGTTCAAATATTTATAAGTAAAAAGATTTATTAAAATGAATAACCAAGTGTTTTAATTGACATCAGAAGATCAAACCAATAAACCCTGAGAACATAGATAAAAGAAAAATAAAGATATGAGCAGAACTTAATACAACAGCAAACGTATAAAATTGAGGTGATTTAGTAAGTCCAAAGAATATTCTTTGAAAAGATTTAAAAGACACACTTTGAGTAAGGAAAACAAAAACATAAGTAAAGAATATATAGAAAGAGTCAGGACAATGTTATAGCAAAGAATATATGCAATGCCAGTAAATTTGAATATTTCTGTAAAGGGGACCATTTCCTAGCTCCTAAAGTTTACCAAAACTGAGACAAGAGGAAATCATTTAAGGTCCTCATGCCTGCCCTTGTCATTCTGAGAACGCCCTGGCCTCAGAATGCAGCATCTGTAGTCCATGGTAACCTGCGGAGGGGGGGCGGGGCTGAGGGAGTTTGGAACACTGCCCTCACTGAGGGAGTGGGTGTGGCCATCTCTGCTGTGACTGAACAAAGTGCAGGGGAGCAGCGGTCCAAGGGAAGGGCACTCAGAGCCCAGCAGGCCCAGTGTGGTTTCACAAGCATTTAGGCCCAGGCCAAAGGGTGCCTTCTTTGCCTGAACAGCTGCCCAAACTCTCACCTTTCCACTCAGGCCACCCTCTTTCTTGAAGTGTGTGTGGAAGCTGTCCGCGCAGTACACCTCGCTGCACAGCTAACCATAGGACTGGGCATCGTAACTTCCTGCCAGGTGACCGAAGTTCGCAGGAAGATGGGTCCCTGGGACACACACGGAGAGGATCCTGCCCGGGCCACAGGCCGCCCACTGCCCCAACCCCAGTTCAGCGGCCGAAAATCAGCCCTGTCTGAGTCTCCTGCCTCTAGAAGGAGTATTGGACCAACACTTCTAGAAAATGGGGTCCTCACGGGCAACTCATTGGAGGGACAGAAATAAATCTTTGCCGACTTTCTGCTGAAACTTAGGAGCGTTCACACCTAAGCCTAATACAAGGTCAGCTCTTTAGCTAAACATGAGCTCATTATCGAAATTTACACAATAATGAAGTGATCAGCTACAAGGGGAGACAATCAGCAAAAACAATCAATACCAGAATTAGATTCCCAAGGCCATCCATCAGATGTTGGAATAATCAGGTGCAAGGCAGGATATATACATAACACTGGAACTGAAACAAGAAACAAGGGTGTTTTCAAATTCTGGTACGATCTCTAAAACATTTTTAAAGTACATGTCATTGATAAAGCTAAATACTCAAAGGTTGTGTAATACAACAGATTAATCATTGAGAAGAGTGAAATTATGCTGTTTTGAAAATTATGGCAGGTGAGATTTTCTGCCTAATTATATAAGAAGATTTATCTAAAACATACACATTATTTCAAAGACTTATTGGCTGTGAAATAAGTTAAGGGTATTTCAAATGGCTTGTCTGCAATGAAAGGTGCTATGTAGGGAATCACAGAAAGTCGAGGGGAAAATATGTCAATATATACATTGCTATAGGTTAAAGTAAGCCTTAGGACAGCAACAATGTAGAGGACCTGACACTTAGAAACTTACAAGTAAGCAGGAATCTTCAAAAGTTCCAATCTTTATAAGTAAAAAGATTTATTAAAATGAATAACCAAGTGTTTTAATTGACATCAGAAGATCAAACAAATAAACCCTGAGAACATAGATAAAAGATAAATAAAGATATGAGCAGAACTTAATACAACAGCAAACGTATAAAATTGGGGTGATTTAGTAAGTCCAAAGAATATTCTTTGAAAAGATTGAAAAGACACACTTTGATTAAGGAAAACAAAAACGTAAGTAAAGAATATACAGAAAGAGTCAGGACAAAGTTATAGCAGAGAATATATGAAATGCCAGTAAATTTGAACATTTCTGTAAAGGGGACCATTTCCTAGCTCCTAAAGTTTACCAAAACTGACACAAGAGGAAATCATTTAAGGTCATCATGTCTGCCCTTGGCATGCTCGGAACGCCCTGGCCTCAGAATGCAGCATCTGTAGTCCATGGTAACCTGCGGAGAGGGGGCGGGGCTGAGCGAGGTTGGAACACTGCCCTCACTGAGGGAGTGGGTGTGGCCAGCTCTGCTGTGACTGACAAAGGCCAGGGGAGCATGTGGCCGAGGGCAGGGCCCTCAGTGCCCGGCAGGCCCAGTGGGGTGTCACAAGCTTTTACGCCCAGGCCAAAAGGCGCCTTCTTTGTCTGAACAGCTGCCCAAACACTCATCTTACCACTCAGGCCGCCCTCTTACTTGAAGTGTGTGTGGAACCTGTCCACGCAGTACACCTCGCTGCACAGCTAACCATAGGTCTGGGCATCGTAGATTCCTGCCAGGTGACCGAAGTTCGCAGGCAGATGGGTCCCTGGGACACACGCGGAGAGGCTCCTGCCTGGGCCACAGGCCGCCCACTACCCCAGCCCCAGATTGGGGGCCACACAGCAGCCCTGTCTGAGTCCTCTGCCTGTAGAGGGAGTATTGGACCAACACATCTAGAAAACGGGGTCCTCGCGGGCAACTCATTGGAGGGACACAAATAAATCTTTGCCGACTTTCTGCTGAAACTTTGGAGCGTTCACACCTAAGCCTCTTACAAGCTCAGCTGTTTAGCTAAACATGATCTCGTGATCGAAATTTACACAATAATGAAGAGATCAGCTACAAGGGGAGAAAATCAGCAAAAACAATCAATACCAGAATTAGATTCCCAAGGCCATCCATCAGATGTTGGAACAATCAGGTGCAAGGCAGGATATATACATAAAACTGGAACTGAAAGAAGAAACAAGGATGTTTTCAAAGTCTAGTATGATCTCTAAAACATTTTTAAAGTACATGTCATTGATAAAGCTAAATACTCAAAGGTTGTGTAATACAACAGATTAATCATTGAGAAGAGTGTAATTATGCTGTTTTGAAAACTATGGCAGGTCAGATTTTCTGCCTAATTGTATAAGAAGATTTATCTAAAACATACACATTATTTCAAAGACTTATTGGCTGTGAAATAAGTTAAGGGTATTTCAAATGGCTTGTCTGCAATGAAAGGTGCTATGTAGGGAATCACAGAAAGTCAAGGGGAAAATATGTCAATATATACATTGCTATACGTAGAACTAAGCCTTAGGACAGCAACAATGTAGAGGACCTGACACTTAGAAACTTGCAAGTAAGCTGGAATCTTCAAAAGTTCAAATATTTATAAGTAAAAAGATTTATTAAAATGAATAACCAAGTGTTTTAATTGACATCAGAAGATCAAACCAATAAACCCTGAGAACATAGATAAAAGAAAAATAAAGATATGAGCAGAACTTAATACAACAGCAAACGTATAAAATTGAGGTGATTTAGTAAGTCCAAAGAATATTCTTTGAAAAGATTTAAAAGACACACTTTGAGTAAGGAAAACAAAAACATAAGTAAAGAATATATAGAAAGAGTCAGGACAATGTTATAGCAAAGAATATATGCAATGCCAGTAAATTTGAATATTTCTGTAAAGGGGACCATTTCCTAGCTCCTAAAGTTTACCAAAACTGAGACAAGAGGAAATCATTTAAGGTCCTCATGCCTGCCCTTGTCATTCTGAGAACGCCCTGGCCTCAGAATGCAGCATCTGTAGTCCATGGTAACCTGCGGAGGGGGGGCGGGGCTGAGGGAGTTTGGAACACTGCCCTCACTGAGGGAGTGGGTGTGGCCATCTCTGCTGTGACTGAACAAAGTGCAGGGGAGCAGCGGTCCAAGGGAAGGGCACTCAGAGCCCAGCAGGCCCAGTGTGGTTTCACAAGCATTTAGGCCCAGGCCAAAGGGTGCCTTCTTTGCCTGAACAGCTGCCCAAACTCTCACCTTTCCACTCAGGCCACCCTCTTTCTTGAAGTGTGTGTGGAAGCTGTCCGCGCAGTACACCTCGCTGCACAGCTAACCATAGGACTGGGCATCGTAACTTCCTGCCAGGTGACCGAAGTTCGCAGGAAGATGGGTCCCTGGGACACACACGGAGAGGATCCTGCCCGGGCCACAGGCCGCCCACTGCCCCAACCCCAGTTCAGCGGCCGAAAATCAGCCCTGTCTGAGTCTCCTGCCTCTAGAAGGAGTATTGGACCAACACTTCTAGAAAATGGGGTCCTCACGGGCAACTCATTGGAGGGACAGAAATAAATCTTTGCCGACTTTCTGCTGAAACTTAGGAGCGTTCACACCTAAGCCTAATACAAGGTCAGCTCTTTAGCTAAACATGAGCTCATTATCGAAATTTACACAATAATGAAGTGATCAGCTACAAGGGGAGACAATCAGCAAAAACAATCAATACCAGAATTAGATTCCCAAGGCCATCCATCAGATGTTGGAATAATCAGGTGCAAGGCAGGATATATACATAACACTGGAACTGAAACAAGAAACAAGGGTGTTTTCAAATTCTGGTACGATCTCTAAAACATTTTTAAAGTACATGTCATTGATAAAGCTAAATACTCAAAGGTTGTGTAATACAACAGATTAATCATTGAGAAGAGTGAAATTATGCTGTTTTGAAAATTATGGCAGGTGAGATTTTCTGCCTAATTATATAAGAAGATTTATCTAAAACATACACATTATTTCAAAGACTTATTGGCTGTGAAATAAGTTAAGGGTATTTCAAATGGCTTGTCTGCAATGAAAGGTGCTATGTAGGGAATCACAGAAAGTCGAGGGGAAAATATGTCAATATATACATTGCTATAGGTTAAAGTAAGCCTTAGGACAGCAACAATGTAGAGGACCTGACACTTAGAAACTTACAAGTAAGCAGGAATCTTCAAAAGTTCCAATCTTTATAAGTAAAAAGATTTATTAAAATGAATAACCAAGTGTTTTAATTGACATCAGAAGATCAAACAAATAAACCCTGAGAACATAGATAAAAGATAAATAAAGATATGAGCAGAACTTAATACAACAGCAAACGTATAAAATTGGGGTGATTTAGTAAGTCCAAAGAATATTCTTTGAAAAGATTGAAAAGACACACTTTGATTAAGGAAAACAAAAACGTAAGTAAAGAATATACAGAAAGAGTCAGGACAAAGTTATAGCAGAGAATATATGAAATGCCAGTAAATTTGAACATTTCTGTAAAGGGGACCATTTCCTAGCTCCTAAAGTTTACCAAAACTGACACAAGAGGAAATCATTTAAGGTCATCATGTCTGCCCTTGGCATGCTCGGAACGCCCTGGCCTCAGAATGCAGCATCTGTAGTCCATGGTAACCTGCGGAGAGGGGGCGGGGCTGAGCGAGGTTGGAACACTGCCCTCACTGAGGGAGTGGGTGTGGCCAGCTCTGCTGTGACTGACAAAGGCCAGGGGAGCATGTGGCCGAGGGCAGGGCCCTCAGTGCCCGGCAGGCCCAGTGGGGTGTCACAAGCTTTTACGCCCAGGCCAAAAGGCGCCTTCTTTGTCTGAACAGCTGCCCAAACACTCATCTTACCACTCAGGCCGCCCTCTTACTTGAAGTGTGTGTGGAACCTGTCCACGCAGTACACCTCGCTGCACAGCTAACCATAGGTCTGGGCATCGTAGATTCCTGCCAGGTGACCGAAGTTCGCAGGCAGATGGGTCCCTGGGACACACGCGGAGAGGCTCCTGCCTGGGCCACAGGCCGCCCACTACCCCAGCCCCAGATTGGGGGCCACACAGCAGCCCTGTCTGAGTCCTCTGCCTGTAGAGGGAGTATTGGACCAACACATCTAGAAAACGGGGTCCTCGCGGGCAACTCATTGGAGGGACACAAATAAATCTTTGCCGACTTTCTGCTGAAACTTTGGAGCGTTCACACCTAAGCCTCTTACAAGCTCAGCTGTTTAGCTAAACATGATCTCGTGATCGAAATTTACACAATAATGAAGAGATCAGCTACAAGGGGAGAAAATCAGCAAAAACAATCAATACCAGAATTAGATTCCCAAGGCCATCCATCAGATGTTGGAACAATCAGGTGCAAGGCAGGATATATACATAAAACTGGAACTGAAAGAAGAAACAAGGATGTTTTCAAAGTCTAGTATGATCTCTAAAACATTTTTAAAGTACATGTCATTGATAAAGCTAAATACTCAAAGGTTGTGTAATACAACAGATTAATCATTGAGAAGAGTGAAATTATGCTGTTTTCAAAACTATGGCAGGTCAGATTTTCTGCCTAATTATATAAGAAGATTTATCTAAAACCTACACATTATTTCAAAGACTTATTGGCTGTGAAATAAGTTAAGGGTATTTCAAATGGCTTGTCTGCAATGAAAGGTGCTATGTAGGGAATCACAGAAAGTCGAGGGGAAAATATGTCAATATATACATTGCTATATGTTGAACTAAGCCTTAGGACAGCAACAATGTAGAGCACCTGACACTTAGAAACTTGCAAGTAAGCTAGAATCTTCAAAAGTTCAAATCTTTATAAGTAAAAAGATTTATTAAAATGAATAACCAAGTGTTTTAATTGACATCAGAAGATCAAACAAATAAACCCTGAGAACATAGATAAAAGATAAATAAAGATATGAGCAGAACTTAATACAACAGGAAAAGTATAAAATTGAGGTGATTTGGTAAGTCCAAAGAATATTCTTTGAAAAGATTTAAAAGACACACTTTGATTAAGGAAAACAAAAACATAAGTAAAGGATATACAGAAAGAGTCAGGACAATGTTATAGCAGAGAATATATGAAATGACAGTAAATTTGAACATTTCTGTAAAGGGGACCATTTCCTAGCTCCTAAAGTTTACCAAAACTGACACAAGAGGAAGTCATTTAAGATCATCATGTCTGCCCTTGGCATTCTCGGAACGCCCTGGCCTCAGAATGCAGCAACTGTAGTCCATGGTAACCTGCGGAGAGGGGGCGGGGCTGAGGGAGGTTGGAACACTGCCCTCACTGAGGGACTGGGTGTGGCCATCTCTGCTGTGACTGAACAAAGTGCAGGGGAGCTTGGGGCCGAGGGCAGGGCCCTCAGAGCCCGGCAGGCCCAGTGGGGTGTCACAAGCATTTAGGCCCAGGCCAAAGGGCGCCTTCTTTGTCTGAACAGCTGCCCAAACTCTCACCTTTCCACTCAGGCCGCCCTCTTACTTGAAGTGTGTGTGGAACCAGTCCACGCAGTACACCTCGATGCACAGCTAACCATAAGTCTGGGCATCGTAGCTTCCTGTCAGGTGACCGAAGTTCGCAGGTAGATGGGTCCCTGGGACACACGCGGAGAGGCTCCTGCCCGGGCCACAGGCCGCCCACTACCCCAGCCCCAGATTGAGGCCACAGAGCAGCCCTGTCTGAGTCCCCTCCCTCTAGAGGGAGTATTGGACCAACATTTCTAGAAAACGGAGTCCTCGCGGGCAACTCATTGGAGGGACACAAATAAATCTTTCCCGACTTTCTGCTGAAACTTAGGAGCATTCACACCTAAGCCTCTTACAAGGTCATCTGTTTAGCTAAACATGAGCTCATGATCTAAATTTACACAATAATGAAGAGATCAGCTAAAAGGGGAGACAATCCGCAAAAACAATCAATACCAGAATTAGATTTCCAAGGCCATCCATCAGATGTTGGAATAATCAGGTGCAAGGCAGGATATATACATAAAACTGGAACTGAAATAAGAAACCAGGATGTTTTCAAAGTCTGGTAGGATCTCTAAAACATTTTTAAAGTACATGTCATTGATAAAGCTAAATACTCAAAGTTTGTGTAATACAACAGATTAATCATTGAGAAGAGTGTAATTATGCTGTTTTGAAAACTATGGCAGGTCAGATTTTCTGCCTAATTGTATAAGAAGATTTATCTAAAACATACACATTATTTCAAAGACTTATTGGCTGTGAAATAAGTTAAGGGTATTTCAAATGGCTTGTCTGCAATGAAAGGTACTATGTAGGGAATCACAGAAAGTCAAGGGGAAAATATGTCAATATATACATTGCTATACGTAGAACTAAGCCTTAGGACAGCAACAATGTAGAGGACCTGACACTTAGAAACTTGCAAGTAAGCTGGAATCTTCAAAAGTTCAAATATTTATAAGTAAAAATATTTATTAAAATGAATAACCAAGTGTTTTAATTGACATCAGAAGATCAAACCAATAAACCCTGAGAACATAGATAAAAGAAAAATAAAGATATGAGCAGAACTTAATACAACAGCAAACGTATAAAATTGAGGTGATTTAGTAAGTCCAAAGAATATTCTTTGAAAAGATTTAAAAGACACACTTTGAGTAAGGAAAACAAAAACATAAGTAAAGAATATATAGAAAGAGTCAGGACAATGTTATAGCAAAGAATATATGCAATGCCAGTAAATTTGAATATTTCTGTAAAGGGGACCATTTCCTAGCTCCTAAAGTTTACCAAAACTGAGACAAGAGGAAATCATTTAAGGTCCTCATGCCTGCCCTTGTCATTCTGAGAACGCCCTGGCCTCAGAATGCAGCATCTGTAGTCCATGGTAACCTGCGGAGGGGGGGCGGGGCTGAGGGAGTTTGGAACACTGCCCTCACTGAGGGAGTGGGTGTGGCCATCTCTGCTGTGACTGAACAAAGTGCAGGGGAGCAGCGGTCCAAGGGAAGGGCACTCAGAGCCCAGCAGGCCCAGTGTGGTTTCACAAGCATTTAGGCCCAGGCCAAAGGGTGCCTTCTTTGCCTGAACAGCTGCCCAAACTCTCACCTTTCCACTCAGGCCACCCTCTTTCTTGAAGTGTGTGTGGAAGCTGTCCGCGCAGTACACCTCGCTGCACAGCTAACCATAGGACTGGGCATCGTAACTTCCTGCCAGGTGACCGAAGTTCGCAGGAAGATGGGTCCCTGGGACACACACGGAGAGGATCCTGCCCGGGCCACAGGCCGCCCACTGCCCCAACCCCAGTTCAGCGGCCGAAAATCAGCCCTGTCTGAGTCTCCTGCCTCTAGAAGGAGTATTGGACCAACACTTCTAGAAAATGGGGTCCTCACGGGCAACTCATTGGAGGGACAGAAATAAATCTTTGCCGACTTTCTGCTGAAACTTAGGAGCGTTCACACCTAAGCCTCTTACAAGCTCAGCTGTTTAGCTAAACATGATCTCGTGATCGAAATTTACACAATAATGAAGAGATCAGCTACAAGGGGAGAAAATCAGCAAAAACAATCAATACCAGAATTAGATTCCCAAGGCCATCCATCAGATGTTGGAACAATCAGGTGCAAGGCAGGATATATACATAAAACTGGAACTGAAAGAAGAAACAAGGATGTTTTCAAAGTCTAGTATGATCTCTAAAACATTTTTAAAGTACATGTCATTGATAAAGCTAAATACTCAAAGGTTGTGTAATACAACAGATTAATCATTGAGAAGAGTGAAATTATGCTGTTTTGAAAATTATGGCAGGTGAGATTTTCTGCCTAATTATATAAGAAGATTTCTCTAAAACCTACACATTATTTCAAAGACTTATTGGCTGTGAAATAAGTTAAGGGTATTTCAAATGGCTTGTCTGCAATGAAAGGTGCTATGTAGGGAATCACAGAAAGTCGAGGGGAAAATATGTCAATATATACATTGCTATATGTTGAACTAAGCCTTAGGACAGCAACAATGTAGAGCACCTGACACTTAGAAACTTGCAAGTAAGCTAGAATCTTCAAAAGTTCAAATCTTTATAAGTAAAAAGATTTATTAAAATGAATAACCAAGTGTTTTAATTGACATCAGAAGATCAAACAAATAAACCCTGAGAACATAGATAAAAGATAAATAAAGATATGAGCAGAACTTAATACAACAGGAAAAGTATAAAATTGAGGTGATTTGGTAAGTCCAAAGAATATTCTTTGAAAAGATTTAAAAGACACACTTTGATTAAGGAAAACAAAAACATAAGTAAAGGATATACAGAAAGAGTCAGGACAATGTTATAGCAGAGAATATATGAAATGACAGTAAATTTGAACATTTCTGTAAAGGGGACCATTTCCTAGCTCCTAAAGTTTACCAAAACTGACACAAGAGGAAGTCATTTAAGATCATCATGTCTGCCCTTGGCATTCTCGGAACGCCCTGGCCTCAGAATGCAGCAACTGTAGTCCATGGTAACCTGCGGAGAGGGGGCGGGGCTGAGGGAGGTTGGAACACTGCCCTCACTGAGGGACTGGGTGTGGCCATCTCTGCTGTGACTGAACAAAGTGCAGGGGAGCTTGGGGCCGAGGGCAGGGCCCTGAGAGCCCGGCAGGCCCAGTGGGGTGTCACAAGCATTTAGGCCCAGGCCAAAGGGCGCCTTCTTTGTCTGAACAGCTGCCCAAACTCTCACCTTTCCACTCAGGCCGCCCTCTTACTTGAAGTGTGTGTGGAACCAGTCCACGCAGTACACCTCGATGCACAGCTAACCATAAGTCTGGGCATCGTAGCTTCCTGTCAGGTGACCGAAGTTCGCAGGTAGATGGGTCCCTGGGACACACGCGGAGAGGCTCCTGCCCGGGCCACAGGCCGCCCACTACCCCAGCCCCAGATTGAGGCCACAGAGCAGCCCTGTCTGAGTCCCCTCCCTCTAGAGGGAGTATTGGACCAACATTTCTAGAAAACGGAGTCCTCGCGGGCAACTCATTGGAGGGACACAAATAAATCTTTGCCGACTTTCTGCTGAAACTTAGGAGCATTCACACCTAAGCCTCTTACAAGGTCATCTGTTTAGCTAAACATGAGCTCATGATCTAAATTTACACAATAATGAAGAGATCAGCTAAAAGGGGAGACAATCCGCAAAAACAATCAATACCAGAATTAGATTTCCAAGGCCATCCATCAGATGTTGGAATAATCAGGTGCAAGGCAGGATATATACATAAAACTGGAACTGAAATAAGAAACCAGGATGTTTTCAAAGTCTGGTAGGATCTCTAAAACATTTTTAAAGTACATGTCATTGATAAAGCTAAATACTCAAAGTTTGTGTAATACAACAGATTAATCATTGAGAAGAGTGTAATTATGCTGTTTTGAAAACTATGGCAGGTCAGATTTTCTGCCTAATTGTATAAGAAGATTTATCTAAAACATACACATTATTTCAAAGACTTATTGGCTGTGAAATAAGTTAAGGGTATTTCAAATGGCTTGTCTGCAATGAAAGGTGCTATGTAGGGAATCACAGAAAGTCAAGGGGAAAATATGTCAATATATACATTGCTATACGTAGAACTAAGCCTTAGGACAGCAACAATGTAGAGGACCTGACACTTAGAAACTTGCAAGTAAGCTGGAATCTTCAAAAGTTCAAATATTTATAAGTAAAAAGATTTATTAAAATGAATAACCAAGTGTTTTAATTGACATCAGAAGATCAAACCAATAAACCCTGAGAACATAGATAAAAGAAAAATAAAGATATGAGCAGAACTTAATACAACAGCAAACGTATAAAATTGAGGTGATTTAGTAAGTCCAAAGAATATTCTTTGAAAAGATTTAAAAGACACACTTTGAGTAAGGAAAACAAAAACATAAGTAAAGAATATATAGAAAGAGTCAGGACAATGTTATAGCAAAGAATATATGCAATGCCAGTAAATTTGAATATTTCTGTAAAGGGGACCATTTCCTAGCTCCTAAAGTTTACCAAAACTGAGACAAGAGGAAATCATTTAAGGTCCTCATGCCTGCCCTTGTCATTCTGAGAACGCCCTGGCCTCAGAATGCAGCATCTGTAGTCCATGGTAACCTGCGGAGGGGGGGCGGGGCTGAGGGAGTTTGGAACACTGCCCTCACTGAGGGAGTGGGTGTGGCCATCTCTGCTGTGACTGAACAAAGTGCAGGGGAGCAGCGGTCCAAGGGAAGGGCACTCAGAGCCCAGCAGGCCCAGTGTGGTTTCACAAGCATTTAGGCCCAGGCCAAAGGGTGCCTTCTTTGCCTGAACAGCTGCCCAAACTCTCACCTTTCCACTCAGGCCACCCTCTTTCTTGAAGTGTGTGTGGAAGCTGTCCGCGCAGTACACCTCGCTGCACAGCTAACCATAGGACTGGGCATCGTAACTTCCTGCCAGGTGACCGAAGTTCGCAGGAAGATGGGTCCCTGGGACACACACGGAGAGGATCCTGCCCGGGCCACAGGCCGCCCACTGCCCCAACCCCAGTTCAGCGGCCGAAAATCAGCCCTGTCTGAGTCTCCTGCCTCTAGAAGGAGTATTGGACCAACACTTCTAGAAAATGGGGTCCTCACGGGCAACTCATTGGAGGGACAGAAATAAATCTTTGCCGACTTTCTGCTGAAACTTAGGAGCGTTCACACCTAAGCCTAATACAAGGTCAGCTCTTTAGCTAAACATGAGCTCATTATCGAAATTTACACAATAATGAAGTGATCAGCTACAAGGGGAGACAATCAGCAAAAACAATCAATACCAGAATTAGATTCCCAAGGCCATCCATCAGATGTTGGAATAATCAGGTGCAAGGCAGGATATATACATAACACTGGAACTGAAACAAGAAACAAGGGTGTTTTCAAATTCTGGTACGATCTCTAAAACATTTTTAAAGTACATGTCATTGATAAAGCTAAATACTCAAAGGTTGTGTAATACAACAGATTAATCATTGAGAAGAGTGAAATTATGCTGTTTTGAAAATTATGCCAGGTCAGATTTTCTTCCTAATTATATAAGAAGATTTCTCTAAAACATACACATTATTTCAAAGACTTATTGGCTGTGAAATAAGTTAAGGGTATTTCAAATGGCTTGTCTGCAATGAAAGGTGCTATGTAGGGAATCACAGAAAGTCGAGGGGAAAATATGTCAATATATACATTGCTATAGGTTAAAGTAAGCCTTAGGACAGCAACAATGTAGAGGACCTGACACTTAGAAACTTACAAGTAAGCAGGAATCTTCAAAAGTTCCAATCTTTATAAGTAAAAAGATTTATTAAAATGAATAACCAAGTGTTTTAATTGACATCAGAAGATCAAACAAATAAACCCTGAGAACATAGATAAAAGATAAATAAAGATATGAGCAGAACTTAATACAACAGCAAACGTATAAAATTGGGGTGATTTAGTAAGTCCAAAGAATATTCTTTGAAAAGATTGAAAAGACACACTTTGATTAAGGAAAACAAAAACGTAAGTAAAGAATATACAGAAAGAGTCAGGACAAAGTTATAGCAGAGAATATATGAAATGCCAGTAAATTTGAACATTTCTGTAAAGGGGACCATTTCCTAGCTCCTAAAGTTTACCAAAACTGACACAAGAGGAAATCATTTAAGGTCATCATGTCTGCCCTTGGCATGCTCGGAACGCCCTGGCCTCAGAATGCAGCATCTGTAGTCCATGGTAACCTGCGGAGAGGGGGCGGGGCTGAGCGAGGTTGGAACACTGCCCTCACTGAGGGAGTGGGTGTGGCCAGCTCTGCTGTGACTGACCAAGGCCAGGGGAGCATGTGGCCGAGGGCAGGGCCCTCAGTGCCCGGCAGGCCCAGTGGGGTGTCACAAGCTTTTACGCCCAGGCCAAAAGGCGCCTTCTTTGTCTGAACAGCTGCCCAAACACTCATCTTACCACTCAGGCCGCCCTCTTACTTGAAGTGTGTGTGGAACCTGTCCACGCAGTACACCTCGCTGCACAGCTAACCATAGGTCTGGGCATCGTAGATTCCTGCCAGGTGACCGAAGTTCGCAGGCAGATGGGTCCCTGGGACACACGCGGAGAGGCTCCTGCCTGGGCCACAGGCCGCCCACTACCCCAGCCCCAGATTGGGGGCCACACAGCAGCCCTGTCTGAGTCCTCTGCCTGTAGAGGGAGTATTGGACCAACACATCTAGAAAACGGGGTCCTCGCGGGCAACTCATTGGAGGGACACAAATAAATCTTTGCCGACTTTCTGCTGAAACTTTGGAGCGTTCACACCTAAGCCTCTTACAAGCTCAGCTGTTTAGCTAAACATGATCTCGTGATCGAAATTTACACAATAATGAAGAGATCAGCTACAAGGGGAGAAAATCAGCAAAAACAATCAATACCAGAATTAGATTCCCAAGGCCATCCATCAGATGTTGGAACAATCAGGTGCAAGGCAGGATATATACATAAAACTGGAACTGAAAGAAGAAACAAGGATGTTTTCAAAGTCTAGTATGATCTCTAAAACATTTTTAAAGTACATGTCATTGATAAAGCTAAATACTCAAAGGTTGTGTAATACAACAGATTAATCATTGAGAAGAGTGAAATTATGCTGTTTTCAAAACTATGGCAGGTCAGATTTTCTGCCTAATTATATAAGAAGATTTATCTAAAACCTACACATTATTTCAAAGACTTATTGGCTGTGAAATAAGTTAAGGGTATTTCAAATGGCTTGTCTGCAATGAAAGGTGCTATGTAGGGAATCACAGAAAGTCGAGGGGAAAATATGTCAATATATACATTGCTATATGTTGAACTAAGCCTTAGGACAGCAACAATGTAGAGCACCTGACACTTAGAAACTTGCAAGTAAGCTAGAATCTTCAAAAGTTCAAATCTTTATAAGTAAAAAGATTTATTAAAATGAATAACCAAGTGTTTTAATTGACATCAGAAGATCAAACAAATAAACCCTGAGAACATAGATAAAAGATAAATAAAGATATGAGCAGAACTTAATACAACAGGAAAAGTATAAAATTGAGGTGATTTGGTAAGTCCAAAGAATATTCTTTGAAAAGATTTAAAAGACACACTTTGATTAAGGAAAACAAAAACATAAGTAAAGGATATACAGAAAGAGTCAGGACAATGTTATAGCAGAGAATATATGAAATGACAGTAAATTTGAACATTTCTGTAAAGGGGACCATTTCCTAGCTCCTAAAGTTTACCAAAACTGACACAAGAGGAAGTCATTTAAGATCATCATGTCTGCCCTTGGCATTCTCGGAACGCCCTGGCCTCAGAATGCAGCAACTGTAGTCCATGGTAACCTGCGGAGAGGGGGCGGGGCTGAGGGAGGTTGGAACACTGCCCTCACTGAGGGACTGGGTGTGGCCATCTCTGCTGTGACTGAACAAAGTGCAGGGGAGCTTGGGGCCGAGGGCAGGGCCCTCAGAGCCCGGCAGGCCCAGTGGGGTGTCACAAGCATTTAGGCCCAGGCCAAAGGGCGCCTTCTTTGTCTGAACAGCTGCCCAAACTCTCACCTTTCCACTCAGGCCGCCCTCTTACTTGAAGTGTGTGTGGAACCAGTCCACGCAGTACACCTCGATGCACAGCTAACCATAAGTCTGGGCATCGTAGCTTCCTGTCAGGTGACCGAAGTTCGCAGGTAGATGGGTCCCTGGGACACACACGGAGAGGCTCCTGCCCGGGCCACAGGCCGCCCACTACCCCAGCCCCAGATTGAGGCCACAGAGCAGCCCTGTCTGAGTCCCCTCCCTCTAGAGGGAGTATTGGACCAACATTTCTAGAAAACGGAGTCCTCGCGGGCAACTCATTGGAGGGACACAAATAAATCTTTCCCGACTTTCTGCTGAAACTTAGGAGCATTCACACCTAAGCCTCTTACAAGGTCATCTGTTTAGCTAAACATGAGCTCATGATCTAAATTTACACAATAATGAAGAGATCAGCTAAAAGGGGAGACAATCCGCAAAAACAATCAATACCAGAATTAGATTTCCAAGGCCATCCATCAGATGTTGGAATAATCAGGTGCAAGGCAGGATATATACATAAAACTGGAACTGAAATAAGAAACCAGGATGTTTTCAAAGTCTGGTAGGATCTCTAAAACATTTTTAAAGTACATGTCATTGATAAAGCTAAATACTCAAAGTTTGTGTAATACAACAGATTAATCATTGAGAAGAGTGTAATTATGCTGTTTTGAAAACTATGGCAGGTCAGATTTTCTGCCTAATTGTATAAGAAGATTTATCTAAAACATACACATTATTTCAAAGACTTATTGGCTGTGAAATAAGTTAAGGGTATTTCAAATGGCTTGTCTGCAATGAAAGGTGCTATGTAGGGAATCACAGAAAGTCAAGGGGAAAATATGTCAATATATACATTGCTATACGTAGAACTAAGCCTTAGGACAGCAACAATGTAGAGGACCTGACACTTAGAAACTTGCAAGTAAGCTGGAATCTTCAAAAGTTCAAATATTTATAAGTAAAAAGATTTATTAAAATGAATAACCAAGTGTTTTAATTGACATCAGAAGATCAAACCAATAAACCCTGAGAACATAGATAAAAGAAAAATAAAGATATGAGCAGAACTTAATACAACAGCAAACGTATAAAATTGAGGTGATTTAGTAAGTCCAAAGAATATTCTTTGAAAAGATTTAAAAGACACACTTTGAGTAAGGAAAACAAAAACATAAGTAAAGAATATATAGAAAGAGTCAGGACAGTGTTATAGCAAAGAATATATGAAATGACAGTAAATTTGAATATTTCTGTAAAGGGGACCATTTCCTAGCTCCTAAAGTTTACCAAAACTGAGACAAGAGGAAATCATTTAAGGTCCTCATGCCTGCCCTTGTCATTCTGAGAACGCCCTGGCCTCAGAATGCAGCATCTGTAGTCCATGGTAACCTGCGGAGGGGGGGCGGGGCTGAGGGAGTTTGGAACACTGCCCTCACTGAGGGAGTGGGTGTGGCCATCTCTGCTGTGACTGAACAAAGTGCAGGGGAGCAGGGGTCCCAGGGAAGGGCACTCAGAGCCCAGCAGGCCCAGTGTGGTTTCACAAGCATTTAGGCCCAGGCCAAAGGGTGCCTTCTTTGCCTGAACAGCTGCCCAAACTCTCACCTTTCCACTCAGGCCACCCTCTTTCTTGAAGTGTGTGTGGAAGCTGTCCGCGCAGTACACCTCGCTGCACAGCTAACCATAGGACTGGGCATCGTAGCTTCCTGCCAGGTGACCGAAGTTCGCAGGAAGATGGGTCCCTGGGACACACACGGAGAGGCTCCTGCCCGGGCCACAGGCCGCCCACTGCCCCAGCCCCAGTTCAGCGGCCGAAAATCAGCCCTGTCTGAGTCTCCTGCCTCTAGAAGGAGTATTGGACCAACACTTCTAGAAAATGGGGTCCTCACGGGCAACTCATTGGAGGGACAGAAATAAATCTTTGCCGACTTTCTGCTGAAACTTAGAAGCGTTCACACCTAAGCCTCTTACAAGGTCAGCTCTTTAGCTAAACATGAGCTCATTATCGAAATTTACACAATAATGAAGTGATCAGCTACAAGGGGAGACAATCAGCAAAAACAATCAATACCAGAATTAGATTCCCAAGGCCATCCATCAGATGTTGGAATAATCAGGTGCAAGGCAGGATATATACATAACACTGGAACTGAAACAAGAAACAAGGGTGTTTTCAAATTCTGGTACGATCTCTAAAACATTTTTAAAGTACATGTCATTGATAAAGCTAAATACTCAAAGGTTGTGTAATACAACAGATTAATCATTGAGAAGAGTGAAATTATGCTGTTTTGAAAATTATGGCAGGTGAGATTTTCTTCCTAATTATATAAGAAGATTTCTCTAAAACATACACATTATTTCAAAGACTTATTGGCTGTGAAATATGTTAAGGGTATTTCAAATGGCTTGTCTGCAATGAAAGGTGCTATGTAGGGAATCACAGAAAGTCAAGGGGAAAATATGTCAATATATACATTGCTATACGTAGAACTAAGCCTTAGGACAGCAACAATGTAGAGGACCTGACACTTAGAAACTTGCAAGTAAGCTGGAATCTTCAAAAGTTCAAATATTTATAAGTAAAAAGATTTATTAAAATGAATAACCAAGTGTTTTAATTGACATCAGAAGATCAAACCAATAAACCCTGAGAACATAGATAAAAGATAAATAAAGATATGAGCAGAACTTAATACAACAGCAAACGTATAAAATTGAGGTGATTTAGTAAGTCCAAAGAATATTCTTTGAAAAGTTTGAAAAGACACACTTTGATTAAGGAAAACAAAAACATAAGTGAAGAATATACAGAAAGAATCAGGACAATGTTATAGCAGAGAATATATGAAATGCCAGTAAATTTGAACATTTCTGTAAAGGGGACCATTTCCTAGCTCCTAAAGTTTACCAAAACTGACACAAGAGGAAGTCATTTAAGGTCATCATGTCTGCCCTTGGCATTCTCGGAACGCCCTGGCCTCAGAATGCAGCAACTGTAGTCCATGGTAACCTGAGGAGAGGGGGCGGGGCTGAGGCAGGTTGGAACACTGCCCTCACTGAGGGAGTGGGTGTGGCCATCTCTGCTGTGACTGAACAAATGGCAGGGGAGCATGGGGCCGAGGGCAGGGCCGTCAGAGCCCGGCAGGCCCAGTGGGGTGTCACAAGCATTTAGGCCCAGGCCAAAGGGCGCCTTCTTTGTCTGAACAGCTGCCCAAACTCTCACCTTTCCACTCAGGCCGCCCTCTTACTTGAAGTGTGTGTGGAACCTCTCCACGCAGTACACCTCGCTGCACAGCTAACCATAGGTCTGGGCATCGTAGCTTCCTGCCAGGTGACCGATGTTCGCAGGTAGATCGGTCCCTGGGACACACGCGGAGAGGCTCCTGCCCGGGCCACAGGCCGCCCACTACCCCAGCCCCAGATTGGTGCCACACAGCAGCCCTGTCTGAGTCCCCTCCCTCTAGAGGGAGTATTTAAACAACACTTCTAGAAAACGGAGTCCTCGCGCGCAACTCATTGGAGGGACACAAATTAATCTTTGCCGACTTTCTGCTGAAACTTAGGAGCATTCACACCTAAGCCTCTTACACGGTCAGCTGTTTAGCTAAACATGAGCTCATGATCTAAATTTACACAATAATGAAGAGATCAGCTACAAGGGGAGACAATCAGCAAAAACAATCAATACCATAATTAGATTCCCAAAGACATCCATCAGATGTTGGAATAATCAGGTGCAAGGCAGGATATATACAGAAAACTGGAACTGAAACAAGAAACAAGGATGTTTTCAAAGTCTGGTAGGATCTCTAAAACATTTTTAAAGTACATGTCATTGATAAAGCTAAATACTCAAAGGTTGTGTAATACAACAGATTAATCATTGAGGAGAGTGAAATTATGCTGTTTCGAAAACTATGGCAGGTCAGATTTTCTGCCTAATTATATAAGAAGATTTCTCTAAAACATACACATTATTTCAAAGAGTTATTGGCTGTGAAATAACTTAAGGGTATTTCAAATGGCTTGTCTGCAATGAAAGGTGCTATGTAGGGAATCACAGAAAGTCGAGGGGAAAATATGTCAATATATACATTGCTATAGGTTAAAGTAAGCCTTAGGACAGCAACAATGTAGAGGACCTGACACTTAGAAACTTACAAGTAAGCAGGAATCTTCAAAAGTTCCAATCTTTATAAGTAAAAAGATTTATTAAAATGAATAACCAAGTGTTTTAATTGACATCAGAAGATCAAACAAATAAACCCTGAGAACATAGATAAAAGATAAATAAAGATATGAGCAGAACTTAATACAACAGCAAACGTATAAAATTGGGGTGATTTAGTAAGTCCAAAGAATATTCTTTGAAAAGATTGAAAAGACACACTTTGATTAAGGAAAACAAAAACGTAAGTAAAGAATATACAGAAAGAGTCAGGACAAAGTTATAGCAGAGAATATATGAAATGCCAGTAAATTTGAACATTTCTGTAAAGGGGACAATTTCCTAGCTCCTAAAGTTTACCAAAACTGACACAAGAGGAAATCATTTAAGGTCATCATGTCTGCCCTTGGCATGCTCGGAACGCCCTGGCCTCAGAATGCAGCATCTGTAGTCCATGGTAACCTGCGGAGAGGGGGCGGGGCTGAGCGAGGTTGGAACACTGCCCTCACTGAGGGAGTGGGTGTGGCCAGCTCTGCTGTGACTGACAAAGGCCAGGGGAGCATGTGGCTGAGGGCAGGGCCCTCAGTGCCCGGCAGGCCCAGTGGGGTGTCACAAGCTTTTACGCCCAGGCCAAAAGGCGCCTTCTTTGTCTGAACAGCTGCCCAAACACTCATCTTACCACTCAGGCCGCCCTCTTACTTGAAGTGTGTGTGGAACCTGTCCACGCAGTACACCTCGCTGCACAGCTAACCATAGGTCTGGGCATCGTAGATTCCTGCCAGGTGACCGAAGTTCGCAGGCAGATGGGTCCCTGGGACACACGCGGAGAGGCTCCTGCCTGGGCCACAGGCCGCCCACTACCCCAGCCACAGATTGGGGGCCACACAGCAGCCCTGTCTGAGTCCTCTGCCTGTAGAGGGAGTATTGGACCAACACATCTAGAAAACGGGGTCCTCGCGGGCAACTCATTGGAGGGACACAAATAAATCTTTGCCGACTTTCTGCTGAAACTTTGGAGCGTTCACACCTAAGCCTCTTACAAGCTCAGCTGTTTAGCTAAACATGATCTCGTGATCGAAATTTACACAATAATGAAGAGATCAGCTACAAGGGGAGAAAATCAGGAAAAACAATCAATACCAGAATTAGATTCCCAAGGCCATCCATCAGATGTTGGAACAATCAGGTGCAAGGCAGGATATATACATAAAACTGGAACTGAAAGAAGAAACAAGGATGTTTTCAAAGTCTAGTACGATCTCTAAAACATTTTTAAAGTACATGTCATTGATAAAGCTAAATACTCAAAGGTTGTGTAATACAACAGATTAATCATTGAGAAGAGTGAAATTATGCTGTTTTGAAAACTATGGCAGGTCAGATTTTCTGCCTAATTATATAAGAAGATTTATCTAAAACATACACATTATTTCAAAGACTTATTGGCTGTGAAATAAGTTAAGGGTATTTCAAATGTCTTGTCTGCAATGAAAGGTGCTATGTAGGGAATCACAGAAAGTCGAGGGGAAAATATGTCAATATATACATTGCTATATGTTGAACTAAGCCTTAGGACAGCAACAATGTAGAGCACCTGACACTTAGAAACTTGCAAGTAAGCTAGAATCTTCAAAAGTTCAAATCTTTATAAGTAAAAAGATTTATTAAAATGAATAACCAAGTGTTTTAATTGACATCAGAAGATCAAACCAATAAACCCTGAGAACATAGATAAAAGATAAATAAAGATATGAGCAGAACTTAATACAACAGGAAAAGTATAAAATTGAGGTGATTTGGTAAGTCCAAAGAATATTCTTTGAAAAGATTGAAAAGACACACTTTGATTAAGGAAAACAAAAACATAAGTAAAGAATATACAGAAAGAGTCAGGACAATGTTATAGCAGAGAATATATGAAATGACAGTAAATTTGAACATTTCTGTAAAGGGGACCATTTCCTAGCTCCTAAAGTTTACCAAAACTGACACAAGAGGAAGTCATTTAAGGTCATCATGTCTGCCCTTGGCATTCTCGGAACGCCCGGGCCTCAGAATGCAGCAACTGTACTCCATGGTAAACTGCGGAGAGGGGGCGGGGCTGAGGGAGGTTGGAACACTGCCCTCACTGAGGGACTGGGTGTGGCCATCTCTGCTGTGACAGAACAAAGGGCAGGGGAGCTTGGGGCCGAGGGCAGGGCCCTCAGAGCGCCGCAGGCCCAGTGGGGTGTCACAAGCATTTAGGCCCAGGCCAAAGGGCGCCTTCTTTGTCTGAACAGCTGCCCAAACTCTCACCTTTCCACTCAGGCCGCCCTCTTACTTGAAGTGTGTGTGGAACCAGTCCACGCAGTACACCTCGATGCACAGCTAACCATAGGTCTGGGCGTCGTAGCTTCCTGTCAGGTGACCGAAGTTCGCAGGTAGATGGGTCCCTGGGACACACGCGGAGAGGCTCCTGCCCGGGCCACAGGCCGCCCACTACCCCAGCCCCAGATTGAGGCCACAGAGCAGCCCTGTCTGAGTCCCCTCCCTCTAGAGGGAGTATTGGACCAACATTTCTAGAAAACGGAGTCCTCGCGGGCAACTCATTGGAGGGACACAAATAAATCTTTGCCGACTTTCTGCTGAAACTTAGGAGCATTCACACCTAAGCCTCTTACAAGGTCATCTGTTTAGCTAAACATGAGCTCATGATCTAAATTTACACAATAATGAAGAGATCAGCTAAAAGGGGAGACAATCCGCAAAAACAATCAATACCAGAATTAGATTTCCAAGGCCATCCATCAGATGTTGGAATAATCAGGTGCAAGGCAGGATATATACATAAAACTGGAACTGAAATAAGAAACCAGGATGTTTTCAAAGTCTGGTAGGATCTCTAAAACATTTTTAAAGTACATGTCATTGATAAAGCTAAATACTCAAAGTTTCTGTAATACAACAGATTAATCATTGAGAAGAGTGTAATTATGCTGTTTTGAAAACTATGGCAGGTCAGATTTTCTGCCTAATTATATAAGAAGAT
This sequence comes from Mesoplodon densirostris, assembly GCF_025265405.1. NCBI lineage: Eukaryota > Metazoa > Chordata > Mammalia > Artiodactyla > Ziphiidae > Mesoplodon > Mesoplodon densirostris. The sequence goes on from NC_082666.1 coordinate 91,924,210, forward strand.
TTATCTAAAACATACACATTATTTCAAAGACTTATTGGCTGTGAAATAAGTTAAGGGTATTTCAAATGGCTTGTCTGCAATGAAAGGTGCTATGTAGGGAATCACAGAAAGTCGAGGGGAAAATATGTCAATATATACATTGCTATAGGTTGAACTAAGCCTTAGGACAGCAACAATGTAGAGGACCTGACCCTTAGAAGCTTACAAGTAAGCTGGAATCTTCAAAAGTTCCAATATTTATAAGTAAAAAGATTTATTAAAATGAATAACCAAGTGTTTTAATTGACATCAGAAGATCAAACCAATAAACCCTGAGAACATAGATAAAAGATAAATAAAGATATGAGCAGAACTTAATACAACAGCAAACGTATAAAATTGAGGTGATTTAGTAAGTCCAAAGAATATTCTTTGAAAAGATTGAGAAGACACACTTTGATTAAGGAAAACAAAAACGTAAGTAAAGAATATCCAGAAAGAGACAGGACAAAGTTATAGCAGAGAATATATGAAATGCCAGTAAATTTGAATATTTCTGTAAAGGGGACCATTTCCTAGCTCCTAAAGTTTACCAAAACTGACACAAGAGGAAATCATTTAAGGTCATCAGGTCTGCCCTTGGCATTCTCGGAACGCCCTGGCCTCAGAATTCAGCATCTGTAGTCCATGGTAACCTGCGGAGAGGGGGCGGGGCTGAGTGTGGTTGGAACACTGCCCTCACTGAGGGAGTGGGTGTGGCCAGCTCTGCTGTGACTGAACAATGGCAGGGAAGCAGGGGTCCCAGGGAAGGGCCCTCAGAGCCCAGCAGGCCCAGTGTGGTGTCACAAGCATTTAGGCCCAGACCAAAGGGCGCCTTCTTTGTCTGAAGAGCTGCCCAAACTCTCACCTTTCCACTCAGGCCGCCCTCTTACTTGAAGTGTGTTTGGAAGCTGTCCGCGCAGTACACTTCGCTACATAGCTAACCATAGGTCTGGGCATCGTAGCTTCCTGGCAGGTGACCAAAGTTCGCAGGCATATGAGTCCCTGGGACACACGCGGAGAGGCTCCTGCCCGGGCCAAAGGCCGCCCACTGCCCCAGCCCCAGATCAGGGGCCGCAAAGCAGCCCTGTCTGAGTCCCCTGCCTCTGGAGGGAGTATTGTACCAACACTTCTAGAAATAGGTGTCATCGCGGGCAACTCATTGGAGGGACACAAATAAATCTTTGCCGACTTTCTGCTGAAACTTAGGAGCGTTCACACCTAAGCCTCTTACAAGGTCAGCTGTTTAGCTAAACATGAGCTCATGATCTAAATTTACACAATAATGAAGAGATCAGTTACAAGGGGAGACAATCAGCAAAAACAATCAATACCAGAATTAGATTCCCAAGGCCATCCATCAGATGTTGGAATAATCAGGTGCAAGGCAGGATATATACATAACACTGGAACTGAAACAAGAAACAAGGATGTTTTCAAAGTCTGGTACGATCTCTAAAACATTTTTAAAGTACATGTCATTGATAAAGCTAAATACTCAAAGGTTGTGTAATCCAACAGATTAATCATTGAGAAGAATGAAATTATGCTGTTTCGAAAACTATGCCAGGTCAGATTTTCTGCCTAATTAAATAAGAAGATTTCTCTAAAACATACACATTATTTCAAAGAGTTATTGGCTGTGAAATAACTTAAGGGTATTTCAAATGGCTTGTCTGCAATGAAAGGTGCTATGTAGGGAATCACAGAAACTCGAGGGGAAAATATGTCAATATATACATTGCTATAGGTTAAAGTAAGCCTTAGGACAGCAACAATGTAGAGGACCTGACCCTTAGAAACTTACAATTAAGCTGGAATCTTCAAAAGTTCCAATCTTTATAAGTAAAAAGATTTATTAAAATGAATAACCAAGTGTTTTAATTGACATCAGAAGATCAAACCAATAAACCCTGAGAACATAGATAAAAGATAAATAAAGATATGAGCAGAACTTAATACAACAGCAAACGTATAAAATTGGGGTGATTTAGTAAGTCCAAAGAATATTCTTTGAAAAGATTGAAAAGACACACTTTGATTAAGGAAAACAAAAACGTAAGTAAAGAATATACAGAAAGAGTCAGGACAAAGTTATAGCAGAGAATATATGAAATGCCAGTAAATTTGAACATTTCTGTAAAGGGGACCATTCCCTATCTCCTAAAGTTTACGAAAACTGACACAAGAGGAAATCATTTAAGGTCATCATGTCTGCCCTTGGCATGCTCAGAACGCCCTGGCCTCAGAATGCAGCATCTGTAGTCCATGGTAACCTACGGAGAGGGGGCGGGGCTGAGCGAGGTTGGAACACTGCCCTCACTGAGGGAGTGGGTGTGGCCAGCTCTGCTGTGACTGACAAAGGCCAGTGGAGCATGTGGCCGAGGGCAGGGCCCTCAGTGCCCGGCAGGCCCAGTGGGGTGTCACAAGCTTTTACGCCCAGGCCAAAAGGCGCCTTCTTTATTTGAACATCTGCCCAAACACTCATCTTACCACTCAGGCCGCCCTCTTACTTGAAATGTGTGTGGAACCTGTCCACGCAGTACACCTCGCTGCACAGCTAACCATAGGTCTGGGCATCGTAGATTCCTGCCAGGTGACCGAAGTTCACAGGCAGATGGGTCCCTGGGACACACGCGGAGAGGCTCCTGCCTGGGCCACAGGCCGCCCACTACCCCAACCCCAGATTGGGGGCCACACAGCAGCCCTGTCTGAGTCCTCTGCCTGTAGAGGGAGTATTGGACCAACACATCTAGAAAACGGGGTCCTCGCGGGCAACTCATTGGAGGGACACAAATAAATCTTTGCCGACTTTCTGCCGAAACTTTGGAGCGTTCACACCTAAGCCTCTTACAAGCTCAGCTGTTTAGCTAAACATGATCTCGTGATCGAAATTTACACAGTAATGAAGAGATCAGCTACAAGGGGAGAAAATCAGCAAAAACAATCAATACCAGAATTAGATTCCCAAGGCCATCCATCAGATGTTGGAATAATCAGGTGCAACGCAGGATATATACATAAAACTGGAACTGAAAGAAGAAACAAGGATGTTTTCAAAGTCTAGTACGATCTCTAAAACATTTTTAAAGTACATGTCATTGATAAAGCTAAATACTCAAAGGTTGTGTAATACAACAGATTAATCATTGAGAAGAGTGAAATTATGCTGTTTTGAAAACTATGGCAGGTCAGATTTTCTGCCTAATTATATAAGAAGATTTATCTAAAACCTACACATTATTTCAAAGACTTATTGGCTGTGAAATAAGTTAAGGGTATTTCAAATGGCTTGTCTGCAATGAAAGGTGCTATGTAGGGAATCACAGAAAGTCGAGGGGAAAATATGTCAATATATACATTGCTATATGTTGAACTAAGCCTTAGGAGAGCAACAATGTAGAGCACCTGACACTTAGAAACTTGCAAGTAAGCTAGAATCTTCAAAAGTTCAAATCTTTATAAGTAAAAAGATTTATTAAAATGAATAACCAAGTGTTTTAATTGACATCAGAAGATCAAACAAATAAACCCTGAGAACATAGATAAAAGATAAATAAAGATATGAGCAGAACTTAATACAACAGCAAACGTATAAAATTGGGGTGATTTAGTAAGTCCAAAGAATATTCTTTGAAAAGATTGAAAAGACACACTTTGATTAAGGAAAACAAAAACGTAAGTAAAGAATATACAGAAAGAGTCAGGACAAAGTTATAGCAGAGAATATATGAAATGCCAGTAAATTTGAACATTTCTGTAAAGGGGACCATTTCCTAGCTCCTAAAGTTTACGAAAACTGACACAAGAGGAAATCATTTAAGGTCATCATGTCTGCCCTTGGCATGCTCGGAACGGCCTGGCCTCAGAATGCAGCATCTGTAGTCCATGGTAACCTACGGAGAGGGGGCGGGGCTGAGCGAGGTTGGAACACTGCCCTCACTGAGGGAGTGGGTGTGGCCAGCTCTGCTGTGACTGACAAAGGCCAGGGGAGCATGTGGCCGAGGGCAGGGCCCTCAGTGCCCGGCAGGCCCAGTGGGGTGTCACAAGCTTTTACGCCCAGGCCAAAAGGCGCCTTCTTTGTCTGAACAGCTGCCCAAACACTCATCTTACCACTCAGGCCGCCCTCTTATTTGAAGTGTGTGTGGAACCTGTCCACGCAGTACACCTCGCTGCACAGCTAACCATAGGTCTGGGCATCGTAGATTCCTGCCAGGTGACCGAAGTTCGCAGGCAGATGGGTCCCTGGGACACACGCGGAGAGGCTCCTGCCTGGGCCACAGGCCACCCACTACCCCAGCCCCAGATTGGGGGCCACACAGCAGCCCTGTCTCAGTCCTCTGCCTGTAGAGGGAGTATTGGACCAACACATCTAGAAAACGGGGTCCTCGCGGGCAACTCATTGGAGGGACACAAATAAATCTTTGCCGACTTTCTGCTGAAACTTTGGAGCGTTCACACGTAAGCCTCTTACAAGCTCAGCTGTTTAGCTAAACATGATCTCGTGATCGAAATTTACACAATAATGAAGAGATCAGCTACAAGGGGAGAAAATCAGCAAAAACAATCAATACCAGAATTAGATTCCCAAGGCCATCCATCAGATGTTGGAACAATCAGGTGCAAGGCAGGATATATACATAAAACTGGAACTGAAAGAAGAAACAAGGATGTTTTCAAAGTCTAGTACGATCTCTAAAACATTTTTAAAGTACATGTCATTGATAAAGCTAAATACTCAAAGGTTGTGTAATACAACAGATTAATCATTGAGAAGAGTGAAATTATGCTGTTTTGAAAACTATGGCAGGTCAGATTTTCTGCCTAATTATATAAGAAGATTTATCTAAAACCTACACATTATTTCAAAGACTTATTGGCTGTGAAATAAGTTAAGGGTATTTCAAATGGCTTGTCTGCAATGAAAGGTGCTATGTAGGGAATCACAGAAAGTCGAGGGGAAAATATGTCAATATATACATTGCTATATGTTGAACTAAGCCTTAGGACAGCAACAATGTAGAGCACCTGACACTTAGAAACTTGCAAGTAAGCTAGAATCTTCAAAAGTTCAAATCTTTATAAGTAAAAAGATTTATTAAAATGAATAACCAAGTGTTTTAATTGACATCAGAAGATCAAACAAATAAACCCTGAGAACATAGATAAAAGATAAATAAAGATATGAGCAGAACTTAATACAACAGGAAAAGTATAAAATTGAGGTGATTTGGTAAGTCCAAAGAATATTCTTTGAAAAGATTGAAAAGACACACTTTGATTAAGGAAAACAAAAACATAAGTAAAGAATATACAGAAAGAGTCAGGACAATGTTATAGCAGAGAATATATGAAATGACAGTAAATTTGAACATTTCTGTAAAGGGGACCATTTCCTAGCTCCTAAAGTTTGCCAAAACTGACACAAGAGGAAGTCATTTAAGGTCATCATGTCTGCCCTTGGCATTCTCGGAACGCCCGGGCCTCAGAATGCAGCAACTGTAGTCCATGGTAACCTGCGGAGAGGGGGCGGGGCTGAGGGAGGTTGGAACACTGCCCTCACTGAGGGACTGGGTGTGGCCATCTCTGCTGTGACTGAACAAAGGGCAGGGGAGCTTGGGGCCGAGTGCAAGGCCCTCAGAGCCCGGCAGGCCCAGTGGGGTGTCACAAGCATTTAGGCCCAGGCCAAAGGGCGCCTTCTTTGTCTGAACAGCTGCCCAAACTCTCACCTTTCCACTCAGGACGCCCTCTTACTTGAAGTGTGTGTGGAACCAGTCCACGCAGTACACCTCGATGCACAGCTAACCATAAGTCTGGGCATCGTAGCTTCCTGTCAGGTGACCGAAGTTCGCAGGTAGATGGGTCCCTGGGACACACGCGGAGAGGCTCCTGCCCGGGCCACAGGCCGCCCACTACCCCAGCCCCAGATTGAGGCCACAGAGCAGCCCTGTCTGAGTCCCCTCCCTCTAGAGGGAGTATTGGACCAACATTTCTAGAAAACGGAGTCCTCGCGGGCAACTCATTGGAGGGACACAAATAAATCTTTGCCGACTTTCTGCTGAAACTTAGGAGCATTCACACCTAAGCCTCTTACAAGGTCATCTGTTTAGCTAAACATGAGCTCATGATCTAAATTTACACAATAATGAAGAGATCAGCTAAAAGGGGAGACAATCCGCAAAAACAATCAATACCAGAATTAGATTTCCAAGGCCATCCATCAGATGTTGGAATAATCAGGTGCAAGGCAGGATATATACATAAAACTGGAACTGAAATAAGAAACCAGGATGTTTTCAAAGTCTGGTAGGATCTCTAAAACATTTTTAAAGTACATGTCATTGATAAAGCTAAATACTCAAAGTTTGTGTAATACAACAGATTAATCATTGAGAAGAGTGTAATTATGCTGTTTTGAAAACTATGGCAGGTCAGATTTTCTGCCTAATTATATAAGAAGATTTCTCTAAAACATACACATTATTTCAAAGACTTATTGGCTGTGAAATAAGTTAAGGGTATTTCAAATGGCTTGTCTGCAATGAAAGGTGCTATGTAGGGAATCACAGAAAGTCGAGGGGAAAATATGTCAATATATACATTGCTATAGGTTGAACTAAGCCTTAGGACAGCAACAATGTAGAGGACCTGACCCTTAGAAACTTACAATTAAGCTGGAATCTTCAAAAGTTCCAATCTTTATAAGTAAAAAGATTTATTAAAATGAATAACCAAGTGTTTTAATTGACATCAGAAGATCAAACCAATAAACCCTGAGAACATAGATAAAAGATAAATAAAGATATGAGCAGAACTTAATACAACAGCAAACGTATAAAATTGGGGTGATTTAGTAAGTCCAAAGAATATTCTTTGAAAAGATTGAAAAGACACACTTTGATTAAGGAAAACAAAAACGTAAGTAAAGAATATACAGAAAGAGTCAGGACAAAGTTATAGCAGAGAATATATGAAATGCCAGTAAATTTGAACATTTCTGTAAAGGGGACCATTCCCTATCTCCTAAAGTTTACGAAAACTGACACAAGAGGAAATCATTTAAGGTCATCATGTCTGCCCTTGGCATGCTCAGAACGCCCTGGCCTCAGAATGCAGCATCTGTAGTCCATGGTAACCTACGGAGAGGGGGCGGGGCTGAGCGAGGTTGGAACACTGCCCTCACTGAGGGAGTGGGTGTGGCCAGCTCTGCTGTGACTGACAAAGGCCAGGGGAGCATGTGGCCGAGGGCAGGGCCCTCAGTGCCCGGCAGGCCCAGTGGGGTGTCACAAGCTTTTACGCCCAGGCCAAAAGGCGCCTTCTTTATTTGAACATCTGCCCAAACACTCATCTTACCACTCAGGCCGCCCTCTTACTTGAAATGTGTGTGGAACCTGTCCACGCAGTACACCTCGCTGCACAGCTAACCATAGGTCTGGGCATCGTAGATTCCTGCCAGGTGACCGAAGTTCACAGGCAGATGGGTCCCTGGGACACACGCGGAGAGGCTCCTGCCTGGGCCACAGGCCGCCCACTACCCCAACCCCAGATTGGGGGCCACACAGCAGCCCTGTCTGAGTCCTCTGCCTGTAGAGGGAGTATTGGACCAACACATCTAGAAAACGGGGTCCTCGCGGGCAACTCATTGGAGGGACACAAATAAATCTTTGCCGACTTTCTGCCGAAACTTTGGAGCGTTCACACCTAAGCCTCTTACAAGCTCAGCTGTTTAGCTAAACATGATCTCGTGATCGAAATTTACACAGTAATGAAGAGATCAGCTACAAGGGGAGAAAATCAGCAAAAACAATCAATACCAGAATTAGATTCCCAAGGCCATCCATCAGATGTTGGAATAATCAGGTGCAACGCAGGATATATACATAAAACTGGAACTGAAAGAAGAAACAAGGATGTTTTCAAAGTCTAGTACGATCTCTAAAACATTTTTAAAGTACATGTCATTGATAAAGCTAAATACTCAAAGGTTGTGTAATACAACAGATTAATCATTGAGAAGAGTGAAATTATGCTGTTTTGAAAACTATGGCAGGTCAGATTTTCTGCCTAATTATATAAGAAGATTTATCTAAAACCTACACATTATTTCAAAGACTTATTGGCTGTGAAATAAGTTAAGGGTATTTCAAATGGCTTGTCTGCAATGAAAGGTGCTATGTAGGGAATCACAGAAAGTCGAGGGGAAAATATGTCAATATATACATTGCTATATGTTGAACTAAGCCTTAGGAGAGCAACAATGTAGAGCACCTGACACTTAGAAACTTGCAAGTAAGCTAGAATCTTCAAAAGTTCAAATCTTTATAAGTAAAAAGATTTATTAAAATGAATAACCAAGTGTTTTAATTGACATCAGAAGATCAAACCAATAAACCCTGAGAACATAGATAAAAGATAAATAAAGATATGAGCAGAACTTAATACAACAGCAAACGTATAAAATTGGGGTGATTTAGTAAGTCCAAAGAATATTCTTTGAAAAGATTGAAAAGACACACTTTGATTAAGGAAAACAAAAACGTAAGTAAAGAATATACAGAAAGAGTCAGGACAAAGTTATAGCAGAGAATATATGAAATGCCAGTAAATTTGAACATTTCTGTAAAGGGGACCATTTCCTAGCTCCTAAAGTTTACGAAAACTGACACAAGAGGAAATCATTTAAGGTCATCATGTCTGCCCTTGGCATGCTCGGAACGGCCTGGCCTCAGAATGCAGCATCTGTAGTCCATGGTAACCTACGGAGAGGGGGCGGGGCTGAGCGAGGTTGGAACACTGCCCTCACTGAGGGAGTGGGTGTGGCCAGCTCTGCTGTGACTGACAAAGGCCAGGGGAGCATGTGGCCGAGGGCAGGGCCCTCAGTGCCCGGCAGGCCCAGTGGGGTGTCACAAGCTTTTACGCCCAGGCCAAAAGGCGCCTTCTTTGTCTGAACAGCTGCCCAAACACTCATCTTACCACTCAGGCCGCCCTCTTATTTGAAGTGTGTGTGGAACCTGTCCACGCAGTACACCTCGCTGCACAGCTAACCATAGGTCTGGGCATCGTAGATTCCTGCCAGGTGACCGAAGTTCGCAGGCAGATGGGTCCCTGGGACACACGCGGAGAGGCTCCTGCCTGGGCCACAGGCCACCCACTACCCCAGCCCCAGATTGGGGGCCACACAGCAGCCCTGTCTCAGTCCTCTGCCTGTAGAGGGAGTATTGGACCAACACATCTAGAAAACGGGGTCCTCGCGGGCAACTCATTGGAGGGACACAAATAAATCTTTGCCGACTTTCTGCTGAAACTTTGGAGCGTTCACACGTAAGCCTCTTACAAGCTCAGCTGTTTAGCTAAACATGATCTCGTGATCGAAATTTACACAATAATGAAGAGATCAGCTACAAGGGGAGAAAATCAGCAAAAACAATCAATACCAGAATTAGATTCCCAAGGCCATCCATCAGATGTTGGAACAATCAGGTGCAAGGCAGGATATATACATAAAACTGGAACTGAAAGAAGAAACAAGGATGTTTTCAAAGTCTAGTACGATCTCTAAAACATTTTTAAAGTACATGTCATTGATAAAGCTAAATACTCAAAGGTTGTGTAATACAACAGATTAATCATTGAGAAGAGTGAAATTATGCTGTTTTGAAAACTATGGCAGGTCAGATTTTCTGCCTAATTATATAAGAAGATTTATCTAAAACCTACACATTATTTCAAAGACTTATTGGCTGTGAAATAAGTTAAGGGTATTTCAAATGGCTTGTCTGCAATGAAAGGTGCTATGTAGGGAATCACAGAAAGTCGAGGGGAAAATATGTCAATATATACATTGCTATATGTTGAACTAAGCCTTAGGACAGCAACAATGTAGAGCACCTGACACTTAGAAACTTGCAAGTAAGCTAGAATCTTCAAAAGTTCAAATCTTTATAAGTAAAAAGATTTATTAAAATGAATAACCAAGTGTTTTAATTGACATCAGAAGATCAAACAAATAAACCCTGAGAACATAGATAAAAGATAAATAAAGATATGAGCAGAACTTAATACAACAGGAAAAGTATAAAATTGAGGTGATTTGGTAAGTCCAAAGAATATTCTTTGAAAAGATTGAAAAGACACACTTTGATTAAGGAAAACAAAAACATAAGTAAAGAATATACAGAAAGAGTCAGGACAATGTTATAGCAGAGAATATATGAAATGACAGTAAATTTGAACATTTCTGTAAAGGGGACCATTTCCTAGCTCCTAAAGTTTGCCAAAACTGACACAAGAGGAAGTCATTTAAGGTCATCATGTCTGCCCTTGGCATTCTCGGAACGCCCGGGCCTCAGAATGCAGCAACTGTAGTCCATGGTAACCTGCGGAGAGGGGGCGGGGCTGAGGGAGGTTGGAACACTGCCCTCACTGAGGGACTGGGTGTGGCCATCTCTGCTGTGACTGAACAAAGGGCAGGGGAGCTTGGGGCCGAGTGCAAGGCCCTCAGAGCCCGGCAGGCCCAGTGGGGTGTCACAAGCATTTAGGCCCAGGCCAAAGGGCGCCTTCTTTGTCTGAACAGCTGCCCAAACTCTCACCTTTCCACTCAGGACGCCCTCTTACTTGAAGTGTGTGTGGAACCAGTCCACGCAGTACACCTCGATGCACAGCTAACCATAAGTCTGGGCATCGTAGCTTCCTGTCAGGTGACCGAAGTTCGCAGGTAGATGGGTCCCTGGGACACACGCGGAGAGGCTCCTGCCCGGGCCACAGGCCGCCCACTACCCCAGCCCCAGATTGAGGCCACAGAGCAGCCCTGTCTGAGTCCCCTCCCTCTAGAGGGAGTATTGGACCAACATTTCTAGAAAACGGAGTCCTCGCGGGCAACTCATTGGAGGGACACAAATAAATCTTTGCCGACTTTCTGCTGAAACTTAGGAGCATTCACACCTAAGCCTCTTACAAGGTCATCTGTTTAGCTAAACATGAGCTCATGATCTAAATTTACACAATAATGAAGAGATCAGCTAAAAGGGGAGACAATCCGCAAAAACAATCAATACCAGAATTAGATTTCCAAGGCCATCCATCAGATGTTGGAATAATCAGGTGCAAGGCAGGATATATACATAAAACTGGAACTGAAATAAGAAACCAGGATGTTTTCAAAGTCTGGTAGGATCTCTAAAACATTTTTAAAGTACATGTCATTGATAAAGCTAAATACTCAAAGTTTGTGTAATACAACAGATTAATCATTGAGAAGAGTGTAATTATGCTGTTTTGAAAACTATGGCAGGTCAGATTTTCTGCCTAATTATATAAGAAGATTTCTCTAAAACATACACATTATTTCAAAGACTTATTGGCTGTGAAATAAGTTAAGGGTATTTCAAATGGCTTGTCTGCAATGAAAGGTGCTATGTAGGGAATCACAGAAAGTCGAGGGGAAAATATGTCAATATATACATTGCTATAGGTTGAACTAAGCCTTAGGACAGCAACAATGTAGAGGACCTGACCCTTAGAAGCTTACAAGTAAGCTGGAATCTTCAAAAGTTCCAATATTTATAAGTAAAAAGATTTATTAAAATTAATAACCAAGTGTTTTAATTGACATCAGAAGATCAAACCAATAAACCCTGAGAACATAGATAAAAGATAAATAAAGATATGAGCAGAACTTAATACAACAGCAAACGTATAAAATTGAGGTGATTTAGTAAGTCCAAAGAATATTCTTTGAAAAGATTGAGAAGACACACTTTGATTAAGGAAAACAAAAACGTAAGTAAAGAATATCCAGAAAGAGACAGGACAAAGTTATAGCAGAGAATATATGAAATGCCAGTAAATTTGAATATTTCTGTAAAGGGGACCATTTCCTAGCTCCTAAAGTTTACCAAAACTGACACAAGAGGAAATCATTTAAGGTCATCAGGTCTGCCCTTGGCATTCTCGGAACGCCCTGGCCTCAGAATTCAGCATCTGTAGTCCATGGTAACCTGCGGAGAGGGGGCGGGGCTGAGTGTGGTTGGAACACTGCCCTCACTGAGGGAGTGGGTGTGGCCAGCTCTGCTGTGACTGAACAATGGCAGGGAAGCAGGGGTCCCAGGGAAGGGCCCTCAGAGCCCAGCAGGCCCAGTGTGGTGTCACAAGCATTTAGGCACAGACCAAAGGGCGCCTTCTTTGTCTGAAGAGCTGCCCAAACTCTCACCTTTCCACTCAGGCCGCCCTCTTACTTGAAGTGTGTTTGGAAGCTGTCCGCGCAGTACACTTTGCTACACAGCTAACCATAGGTCTGGGCATCGTAGCTTCCTGGCAGGTGACCAAAGTTCGCAGGCATATGAGTCCCTGGGACACACGCGGAGAGGCTCCTGCCCGGGCCAAAGGCCGCCCACTGCCCCAGCCCCAGATCAGGGGCCGCAAAGCAGCCCTGTCTGAGTCCCCTGCCTCTGGAGGGAGTATTGTACCAACACTTCTAGAAATAGGTGTCATCGCGGGCAACTCATTGGAGGGACACAAATAAATCTTTGCCGACTTTCTGCTGAAACTTAGGAGCGTTCACACCTAAGCCTCTTACAAGGTCAGCTGTTTAGCTAAACATGAGCTCATGATCTAAATTTACACAATAATGAAGAGATCAGTTACAAGGGGAGACAATCAGCAAAAACAATCAATACCAGAATTAGATTCCCAAGGCCATCCATCAGATGTTGGAATAATCAGGTGCAAGGCAGGATATATACATAACACTGGAACTGAAACAAGAAACAAGGATGTTTTCAAAGTCTGGTACGATCTCTAAAACATTTTTAAAGTACATGTCATTGATAAAGCTAAATACTCAAAGGTTGTGTAATCCAACAGATTAATCATTGAGAAGAATGAAATTATGCTGTTTCGAAAACTATGCCAGGTCAGATTTTCTGCCTAATTATATAAGAAGATTTCTCTAAAACATACACATTATTTCAAAGAGTTATTGGCTGTGAAATAACTTAAGGGTATTTCAAATGGCTTGTCTGCAATGAAAGGTGCTATGTAGGGAATCACAGAAACTCGAGGGGAAAATATGTCAATATATACATTGCTATAGGTTAAAGTAAGCCTTAGGACAGCAACAATGTAGAGGACCTGACCCTTAGAAACTTACAATTAAGCTGGAATCTTCAAAAGTTCCAATCTTTATAAGTAAAAAGATTTATTAAAATGAATAACCAAGTGTTTTAATTGACATCAGAAGATCAAACCAATAAACCCTGAGAACATAGATAAAAGATAAATAAAGATATGAGCAGAACTTAATACAACAGCAAACGTATAAAATTGGGGTGATTTAGTAAGTCCAAAGAATATTCTTTGAAAAGATTGAAAAGACACACTTTGATTAAGGAAAACAAAAACGTAAGTAAAGAATATACAGAAAGAGTCAGGACAAAGTTATAGCAGAGAATATATGAAATGCCAGTAAATTTGAACATTTCTGTAAAGGGGACCATTCCCTATCTCCTAAAGTTTACGAAAACTGACACAAGAGGAAATCATTTAAGGTCATCATGTCTGCCCTTGGCATGCTCAGAACGCCCTGGCCTCAGAATGCAGCATCTGTAGTCCATGGTAACCTACGGAGAGGGGGCGGGGCTGAGCGAGGTTGGAACACTGCCCTCACTGAGGGAGTGGGTGTGGCCAGCTCTGCTGTGACTGACAAAGGCCAGGGGAGCATGTGGCCGAGGGCAGGGCCCTCAGTGCCCGGCAGGCCCAGTGGGGTGTCACAAGCTTTTACGCCCAGGCCAAAAGGCGCCTTCTTTATTTGAACATCTGCCCAAACACTCATCTTACCACTCAGGCCGCCCTCTTACTTGAAATGTGTGTGGAACCTGTCCACGCAGTACACCTCGCTGCACAGCTAACCATAGGTCTGGGCATCGTAGATTCCTGCCAGGTGACCGAAGTTCACAGGCAGATGGGTCCCTGGGACACACGCGGAGAGGCTCCTGCCTGGGCCACAGGCCGCCCACTACCCCAACCCCAGATTGGGGGCCACACAGCAGCCCTGTCTGAGTCCTCTGCCTGTAGAGGGAGTATTGGACCAACACATCTAGAAAACGGGGTCCTCGCGGGCAACTCATTGGAGGGACACAAATAAATCTTTGCCGACTTTCTGCCGAAACTTTGGAGCGTTCACACCTAAGCCTCTTACAAGCTCAGCTGTTTAGCTAAACATGATCTCGTGATCGAAATTTACACAGTAATGAAGAGATCAGCTACAAGGGGAGAAAATCAGCAAAAACAATCAATACCAGAATTAGATTCCCAAGGCCATCCATCAGATGTTGGAATAATCAGGTGCAACGCAGGATATATACATAAAACTGGAACTGAAAGAAGAAACAAGGATGTTTTCAAAGTCTAGTACGATCTCTAAAACATTTTTAAAGTACATGTCATTGATAAAGCTAAATACTCAAAGGTTGTGTAATACAACAGATTAATCATTGAGAAGAGTGAAATTATGCTGTTTTGAAAACTATGGCAGGTCAGATTTTCTGCCTAATTATATAAGAAGATTTATCTAAAACCTACACATTATTTCAAAGACTTATTGGCTGTGAAATAAGTTAAGGGTATTTCAAATGGCTTGTCTGCAATGAAAGGTGCTATGTAGGGAATCACAGAAAGTCGAGGGGAAAATATGTCAATATATACATTGCTATATGTTGAACTAAGCCTTAGGAGAGCAACAATGTAGAGCACCTGACACTTAGAAACTTGCAAGTAAGCTAGAATCTTCAAAAGTTCAAATCTTTATAAGTAAAAAGATTTATTAAAATGAATAACCAAGTGTTTTAATTGACATCAGAAGATCAAACAAATAAACCCTGAGAACATAGATAAAAGATAAATAAAGATATGAGCAGAACTTAATACAACAGCAAACGTATAAAATTGGGGTGATTTAGTAAGTCCAAAGAATATTCTTTGAAAAGATTGAAAAGACACACTTTGATTAAGGAAAACAAAAACGTAAGTAAAGAATATACAGAAAGAGTCAGGACAAAGTTATAGCAGAGAATATATGAAATGCCAGTAAATTTGAACATTTCTGTAAAGGGGACCATTTCCTAGCTCCTAAAGTTTACGAAAACTGACACAAGAGGAAATCATTTAAGGTCATCATGTCTGCCCTTGGCATGCTCGGAACGGCCTGGCCTCAGAATGCAGCATCTGTAGTCCATGGTAACCTACGGAGAGGGGGCGGGGCTGAGCGAGGTTGGAACACTGCCCTCACTGAGGGAGTGGGTGTGGCCAGCTCTGCTGTGACTGACAAAGGCCAGGGGAGCATGTGGCCGAGGGCAGGGCCCTCAGTGCCCGGCAGGCCCAGTGGGGTGTCACAAGCTTTTACGCCCAGGCCAAAAGGCGCCTTCTTTGTCTGAACAGCTGCCCAAACACTCATCTTACCACTCAGGCCGCCCTCTTATTTGAAGTGTGTGTGGAACCTGTCCACGCAGTACACCTCGCTGCACAGCTAACCATAGGTCTGGGCATCGTAGATTCCTGCCAGGTGACCGAAGTTCGCAGGCAGATGGGTCCCTGGGACACACGCGGAGAGGCTCCTGCCTGGGCCACAGGCCACCCACTACCCCAGCCCCAGATTGGGGGCCACACAGCAGCCCTGTCTCAGTCCTCTGCCTGTAGAGGGAGTATTGGACCAACACATCTAGAAAACGGGGTCCTCGCGGGCAACTCATTGGAGGGACACAAATAAATCTTTGCCGACTTTCTGCTGAAACTTTGGAGCGTTCACACGTAAGCCTCTTACAAGCTCAGCTGTTTAGCTAAACATGATCTCGTGATCGAAATTTACACAATAATGAAGAGATCAGCTACAAGGGGAGAAAATCAGCAAAAACAATCAATACCAGAATTAGATTCCCAAGGCCATCCATCAGATGTTGGAACAATCAGGTGCAAGGCAGGATATATACAGAAAACTGGAACTGAAACAAGAAACAAGGATGTTTTCAAAGTCTAGTACGATCTCTAAAACATTTTTAAAGTACATGTCATTGATAAAGCTAAATACTCAAAGGTTGTGTAATACAACAGATTAATCATTGAGAAGAGTGAAATTATGCTGTTTTGAAAACTATGGCAGGTCAGATTTTCTGCCTAATTATATAAGAAGATTTATCTAAAACCTACACATTATTTCAAAGACTTATTGGCTGTGAAATAAGTTAAGGGTATTTCAAATGGCTTGTCTGCAATGAAAGGTGCTATGTAGGGAATCACAGAAAGTCGAGGGGAAAATATGTCAATATATACATTGCTATATGTTGAACTAAGCCTTAGGACAGCAACAATGTAGAGCACCTGACACTTAGAAACTTGCAAGTAAGCTAGAATCTTCAAAAGTTCAAATCTTTATAAGTAAAAAGATTTATTAAAATGAATAACCAAGTGTTTTAATTGACATCAGAAGATCAAACAAATAAACCCTGAGAACATAGATAAAAGATAAATAAAGATATGAGCAGAACTTAATACAACAGGAAAAGTATAAAATTGAGGTGATTTGGTAAGTCCAAAGAATATTCTTTGAAAAGATTGAAAAGACACACTTTGATTAAGGAAAACAAAAACATAAGTAAAGAATATACAGAAAGAGTCAGGACAATGTTATAGCAGAGAATATATGAAATGACAGTAAATTTGAACATTTCTGTAAAGGGGACCATTTCCTAGCTCCTAAAGTTTGCCAAAACTGACACAAGAGGAAGTCATTTAAGGTCATCATGTCTGCCCTTGGCATTCTCGGAACGCCCGGGCCTCAGAATGCAGCAACTGTAGTCCATGGTAACCTGCGGAGAGGGGGCGGGGCTGAGGGAGGTTGGAACACTGCCCTCACTGAGGGACTGGGTGTGGCCATCTCTGCTGTGACTGAACAAAGGGCAGGGGAGCTTGGGGCCGAGTGCAGGGCCCTCAGAGCCCGGCAGGCCCAGTGGGGTGTCACAAGCATTTAGGCCCAGGCCAAAGGGCGCCTTCTTTGTCTGAACAGCTGCCCAAACTCTCACCTTTCCACTCAGGACGCCCTCTTACTTGAAGTGTGTGTGGAACCAGTCCACGCAGTACACCTCGATGCACAGCTAACCATAAGTCTGGGCATCGTAGCTTCCTGTCAGGTGACCGAAGTTCGCAGGTAGATGGGTCCCTGGGACACACGCGGAGAGGCTCCTGCCCGGGCCACAGGCCGCCCACTACCCCAGCCCCAGATTGAGGCCACAGAGCAGCCCTGTCTGAGTCCCCTCCCTCTAGAGGGAGTATTGGACCAACATTTCTAGAAAACGGAGTCCTCGCGGGCAACTCATTGGAGGGACACAAATAAATCTTTGCCGACTTTCTGCTGAAACTTAGGAGCATTCACACCTAAGCCTCTTACAAGGTCATCTGTTTAGCTAAACATGAGCTCATGATCTAAATTTACACAATAATGAAGAGATCAGCTAAAAGGGGAGACAATCCGCAAAAACAATCAATACCAGAATTAGATTTCCAAGGCCATCCATCAGATGTTGGAATAATCAGGTGCAAGGCAGGATATATACATAAAACTGGAACTGAAATAAGAAACCAGGATGTTTTCAAAGTCTGGTAGGATCTCTAAAACATTTTTAAAGTACATGTCATTGATAAAGCTAAATACTCAAAGTTTGTGTAATACAACAGATTAATCATTGAGAAGAGTGTAATTATGCTGTTTTGAAAACTATGGCAGGTCAGATTTTCTGCCTAATTATATAAGAAGATTTCTCTAAAACATACACATTATTTCAAAGACTTATTGGCTGTGAAATAAGTTAAGGGTATTTCAAATGGCTTGTCTGCAATGAAAGGTGCTATGTAGGGAATCACAGAAAGTCGAGGGGAAAATATGTCAATATATACATTGCTATAGGTTGAACTAAGCCTTAGGACAGCAACAATGTAGAGGACCTGACCCTTAGAAGCTTACAAGTAAGCTGGAATCTTCAAAAGTTCCAATATTTATAAGTAAAAAGATTTATTAAAATTAATAACCAAGTGTTTTAATTGACATCAGAAGATCAAACCAATAAACCCTGAGAACATAGATAAAAGATAAATAAAGATATGAGCAGAACTTAATACAACAGCAAACGTATAAAATTGAGGTGATTTAGTAAGTCCAAAGAATATTCTTTGAAAAGATTGAGAAGACACACTTTGATTAAGGAAAACAAAAACGTAAGTAAAGAATATCCAGAAAGAGACAGGACAAAGTTATAGCAGAGAATATATGAAATGCCAGTAAACTTGAATATTTCTGTAAAGGGGACCATTTCCTAGCTCCTAAAGTTTACCAAAACTGACACAAGAGGAAATCATTTAAGGTCATCAGGTCTGCCCTTGGCATTCTCGGAACGCCCTGGCCTCAGAATTCAGCATCTGTAGTCCATGGTAACCTGCGGAGAGGGGGCGGGGCTGAGTGTGGTTGGAACACTGCCCTCACTGAGGGAGTGGGTGTGGCCATCTCTGCTGTGACTGAACAATGGCAGGGGAGCAGAGGTCCCAGGGAAGGGCCCTCAGAGCCCAGCAGGCCCAGTGTGGTGTCACAAGCATTTAGGCCCAGACCAAAGGGCGCCTTCTTTGTCTGAAGAGCTGCCCAAACTCTCACCTTTCCACTCAGGCCGCCCTCTTACTTGAAGTGTGTTTGGAAGCTGTCCGCGCAGTACACTTCGCTACACAGCTAACCATAGGTCTGGGCATCGTAGCTTCCTGGCAGGTGACCGAAGTTCGCAGGCATATGAGTCCCTGGGACACACGCGGAGAGGCTCCTGCCCGGGCCACAGGCCGCCCACTGCCCCAGCCCCAGATCAGGGGCCGCAAAGCAGCCCTGTCTGAGTCCCCTGCCTCTGGAGGGAGTATTGTACCAACACTTCTAGAAATAGGTGTCGTCGCGGGCAACTCATTGGAGGGACACAAATAAATCTTTGCCGACTTTCTGCTGAAACTTAGGAGCGTTCACACCTAAGCCTCTTACAAGGTCAGCTGTTTAGCTAAACATGAGCTCATGATCTAAATTTACACAATAATGAAGAGATCAGTTACAAGGGGAGACAATCAGCAAAAACAATCAATACCAGAATTAGATTCCCAAAGACATCCATCAGATGTTGGAATAATCATGTGCAAGGCAGGATATATACAGAAAACTGGAACTGAAACAAGAAACAAGGATGTTTTCAAAGTCTGGTAGGATCTCTAAAACATTTTTAAAGTACATGTCATTGATAAAGCTAAATACTCAAAGGTTGTGTAATACAACAGATTAATCATTGAGAAGAGTGAAATTATGCTGTTTTGAAAACTATGGCAGGTCAGATTTTCTGCCTAATTATATAAGAAGATTTATCTAAAACATACACATTATTTCAAAGACTTATTGGCTGTGAAATAAGTTAAGGGTATTTCAAATGGCTTGTCTGCAATGAAAGGTGCTATGTAGGGAATCACAGAAAGTCGAGGGGAAAATATGTCAATATATACATTGCTATAGGTTGAACTAAGCCTTAGGACAGCAACAATGTAGAGGACCTGACCCTTAGAAACTTACAAGTAAGCAGGAATCTTCAAAAGTTCCAATCTTTATAAGTAAAAAGATTTATTAAAATGAATAACCAAGTGTTTTAATTGACATCAGAAGATCAAACAAATAAACCCTGAGAACATAGATAAAAGATAAATAAAGATATGAGCAGAACTTAATACAACAGCAAACGTATAAAATTGGGGTGATTTAGTAAGTCCAAAGAATATTCTTTGAAAAGGTTGAAAAGACACACTTTGATTAAGGAAAACAAAAACGTAAGTAAAGAATATACAGAAAGAGTCAGGACAAAGTTATAGCAGAGAATATATGAAATGCCAATAATTTGAACATTTCTGTAAAGGGGACCATTTCCTAGCTCCTAAAGTTTACCAAAACTGACACAAGAGGAAATCATTTAAGGTCATCATGTCTGCCCTTGGCATGCTCGGAACGCCCTGGCCTCAGAATGCAGCATCTGTAGTCCATGGTAACCTGCGGAGAGGGGGCGGGGCTGAGCGAGGTTGGAACACTGCCCTCACTGAGGGAGTGGGTGTGGCCAGCTCTGCTGTGACTGACAAAGGCCAGGGGAGCATGTGGCCGAGGGCAGGGCCCTCAGAGCCCGGCAGGCCCAGTGGGGTGTCACAAGCTTTTACGCCCAGGCCAAAAGGCGCCTTCTTTGTCTGAACAGCTGCCCAAACACTCATCTTAACACTCAGGCCGCCCTCTTACTTGAAGTGTGTGTGGAACCTGTCCACGCAGTACACCTCGCTGCACAGCTAACCATAGGTCTGGGCATCGTAGATTCCTGCCAGGTGACCGAAGTTCGCAGGCAGATGGGTCCCTGGGACACACGCGGAGAGGCTCCTGCCTGGGCCACAGGCCGCCCACTACCCCAGCCCCAGATTGGGGGCCACACAGCAGCCCTGTCTGAGTCCTCTGCCTGTAGAGGGAGTATTGGACCAACACATCTAGAAAACGGGGTCCTCGCGGGCAACTCATTGGAGGGACACAAATAAATCTTTGCCGACTTTCTGCTGAAACTTTGGAGCGTTCACACCTAAGCCTCTTACAAGCTCAGCTGTTTAGCTAAACATGATCTCGTGATCGAAATTTACACAATAATGAAGAGATCAGCTACAAGGGGAGAAAATCAGCAAAAACAATCAATACCAGAATTAGATTCCCAAGGCCATCCATCAGATGTTGGAACAATCAGGTGCAAGGCAGGATATATACATAAAACTGGAACTGAAAGAAGAAACAAGGATGTTTTCAAAGTCTAGTACGATCTCTAAAACATTTTTAAAGTACATGTCATTGATAAAGCTAAATACTCAAAGGTTGTGTAATACAACAGATTAATCATTGAGAAGAGTGAAATTATGCTGTTTTGAAAACTATGGCAGGTCAGATTTTCTGCCTAATTATATAAGAAGATTTATCTAAAACATACACATTATTTCAAAGACTTATTGGCTGTGAAATAAGTTAAGGGTATTTCAAATTGCTTGTCTGCAATGAAAGGTGCTATGTAGGGAATCACAGAAAGTCGAGGGGAAAATATGTCAATATATACATTGCTATAGGTGAACTAAGCCTTAGGACAGCAACAATGTAGAGGACCTCACCCTTAGAAGCTTACAAGTAAGCTGGAATCTTCAAAAGTTACAATTTTTATAAGTAAAAATATTTATTAAAATGAATAACCAAGTGTTTTAATTGACATCAGAAGATCAAACCAATATACCCTGAGAACATAGATAAAAGAAAAATAAAGATATGAGCAGAACTTAATACAACAGCAAACGTATAAAATTGAGGTGATTTAGTAAGTCCAAAGAATATTCTTTGAAAAGATTTAAAAGACACACTTTGAGTAAGGAAAACAAAAACATAAGTAAAGAATATATAGAAAGAGTCAGGACAATGTTATAGCAAAGAATATATGAAATGCCAGTAAATTTGAATATTTCTGTAAAGGGGACCATTTCCTAGCTCCTAAAGTTTACCAAAACTGACACAAGAGGAAGTCATTTAAGGTCATCAGGTCTGCCCTTGGCATTCTGAGAATGCCCTGGCCTCAGAATGCAGCATCTGTAGTCCATGGTAACCTGCGGAGGGGGGGCGGGCCTGAGGGAGTTTGGAACACTGCCCTCACTGAGGGAGTGGGTGTGGCCATCTCTGCTGTGACTGAACAAAGTGCAGGGGAGCAGGGGTCCCAGGGAAGGGCACTCAGAGCCCAGCAGGCCCAGTGTGGTTTCACAAGCATTTAGGCCCAGGCCAAAGGGTGCCTTCTTTGCCTGAACAGCTGCCCAAACTCTCACCTTTCCACTCAGGCCACCCTCTTTCTTGAAGTGTGTGTGGAAGCTGTCCGCGCAGTACACCTCGCTGCACAGCTAACCATAGGACTGGGCATCGTAGCTTCCTGCCAGGTGACCGAAGTTCGCAGGAAGATGGGTCCCTGGGACACACACGGAGAGGCTCCTGCCGGGGCCACAGGCCGCCCACTGCCCCAGCCCCAGTTCAGCGGCCGAAAATCAGCCCTGTCTGAGTCTCCTGCCTCTAGAAGGAGTATTGGACCAACACTTCTAGAAAATGGGGTCCTCACGGGCAACTCATTGGAGGGACAGAAATAAATCTTGGCCGACTTTCTGCTGAAACTTAGGAGCGTTCACACCTAAGCCTCTTACAAGGTCAGCTCTTTAGCTAAACATGAGCTCATTATCGAAATTTACACAATAATGAAGTGATCAGCTACAAGGGGAGACAATCAGCAAAAACAATCAATACCAGAATTAGATTCCCAAGGCCATCCATCAGATGTTGGAATAATCAGGTGCAAGGCAGGATATATACATAACACTGGAACTGAAACAAGAAACAAGGGTGTTTTCAAATTCTGGTACGATCTCTAAAACATTTTTAAAGTACATGTCATTGATAAAGCTAAATACTCAAAGGTTGTGTAATACAACAGATTAATCATTGAGAAGAGTGAAATTATGCTGTTTTGAAAATTATGGCAGGTGAGATTTTCTGCCTAATTATATAAGAAGATTTATCTAAAACATACACATTATTTCAAAGACTTATTGGATGTGAAATAAGTTAAGGGTATTTCAAATGGCTTGTCTGCAATGAAAAGTGCTATGTAGGGAATCACAGAAAGTCAAGGGGAAAATATGTCAATATGTACATTGCTATATGTTGAACTAAGCCTTAGGACAGCAACAATGTAGAGGACCTGACACTTAGAAACTTGCAAGTAAGCTGGAGTCTTCAAAAGTTCAAATATTTATAAGTAAAAGGATTTATTAAAATGAATAATTAAGTGTTTTAATTGACATCAGAAGATCAAACCAATAAACCCTGAGAACATAGATAAAAATAAATAAAGATATGAGCAGAACTTAATACAACAGCAAACGTATAAAATTGAGGTGATTTAGTAAGTCCAAAGAATATTCTTTGAAAAGTTTGAAAAGACACACTTTGATTAAGGAAAACAAAAACATAAGTGAAGAATATACAGAAAGAATCAGGACAATGTTATAGCAGAGAATATATGAAATGCCAGTAAATTTGAACATTTCTTTAAAGGGGACCATTTCCTAGCTCCTAAAGTTTACCAAAACTGACACAAGAGGAAGTCATTTAAGGTCATCATGTCTGCCCTTGGCATTCTCGGAACGCCCTGGCCTCAGAATGCAGCAACTGTAGTCCATGGTAACCTGAGGAGAGGGGGCGGGGCTGAAGCAGGTTGGAACACTGCCCTCACTGAGGGAGTGGGTGTGGCCATCTCTGCTGTGACTGAACAAAGGAGAGGGGAGCATGGGGCCGAGGGCAGGGCCGTCAGAGCCCGGCAGGCCCAGTGGGGTGTCACAAGCATTTAGGCCCAGGCCAAAGGGCGCCTTCTTTGTCTGAACAGCTGCCCAAACTCTCACCCTTCCACTCAGGCCGCCCTCTTACTTGAAGTGTGTGTGGAACCTCTCCACGCAGTACACCTCGATGCACAGCTAATCATAGGTCTGGGCATCGTAGCTTCCTGCCAGGTGACCGATGTTCGCAGGTAGATCGGTCCCTGGGACACACGCGGATAGGCTCCTACACGGGCCACAGGACGCCCACTACCCCAGCCCCAGATTGGTGCCGCACAGCAGCCCTGTCTGAGTCCCCTCCCTCTAGAGGGAGTATTTAACCAACACTTCTAGAAAACGGAGTCCTCGCGCGCAACTCATTGGAGGGACACAAATTAATCTTTGCCGACTTTCTGCTGAAACTTAGGAGCATTCACACCTAAGCCTCTTACACGGTCAGCTGTTTAGCTAAACATGAGCTCATGATCTAAATTTACACAATAATGAAGAGATCAGCTACAAGGGGAGACAATCAGCAAAAACAATCAATACCAGAATTAGATTCCCAAGGCCATCCATCAGATGTTGGAATAATCAGGTGCAAGGCAGGATATATACATAAAACTGGAACTGAAACAAGAAACAAGGATGTTTTCAAAGTCTGGTACGATCTCTAAAACATTTTTAAAGTACATGTCATTGATAAAGCTAAATACTCAAAGGTTGTGTAATCCAACAGATTAATCATTGAGAAGAGTGAAATTATGCTGTTTTGAAAACTATGTCAGGTCAGATTTTCTGCCTAATTATATAAGAATATTTCTCTAAAACATACACATTATTTCAAAGACTTATTGGCTGTGAAATAAGTTAACGGTATTTCAAATGGCTTGTCTGCAATGAAAGGTGCTATGTAGGGAATCACAGAAAGTCGAGGGGAAAATATGTCAATATATACATTGCTATAGATTAAACTATGACTTAGGACAGCAACAATGTAGAGGACCTGAAACTTAGAAACTTACAAGTAAGCTGGAATCTTCAAAAGTTCCAATCTTTATAAGTAAAAAGATTTATTAAAATGAATAACCAAGTGTTTTAATTGACATCAGAAGATCAAACCAATAAACCCTGAGAACATAGATAAAAGATAAATAAAGATATGAGCAGAACTTAATACAACAGCAAACGTATAAAATTGAGGTGATTTAGTAAGTCCAAAGAATATTCTTTGAAAAGATTGAGAAGACACACTTTGATTAAGGAAAACAAAAACTAAGTAAAGAATATACAGAAAGAGTCAGGACAATGTTATAGCAGAAAATATATGACATGCCAGTAAATTTGAACATTTCTGTAAAGGGGACCATTTCCTAGCTCAGAAAGTTTACCAAAACTGACACAAGAGGAAATCATTTAAGGTCCTCATGTCTGCCCTTGGCATTCTCAGAAAGCCCTGGCCTCAGAATGTAGCATCTGTAGTCCATGGTAACCTGCGGAGAGGGGGCGGGGCTGAGGGAGGTTGGAACACTGCCCTCTTTAGGGAGTGGGTGTGGTCATCTCTGCTGTGACTGAACAAAGGCAGGGGAGCAGGGGTCCCAGGGAAGGGCCCTCAGAGCCCAGCAGGCCCAGTGTGTTGTCACAAGCATTTAGGCCCAGACCAAAGGGCGCTTTCTTTGTCTGAAGAGCTGCCCAAACTCTCACCTTTCCACTCAGGCCGCCCTCTTACTTGAAGTGTGTGTTGAACCTGTCCGCGCAGTACACCTCGATGCACAGCTAACCATAGGTCTGGGCATCGTAGCTTCCTGCCAGGTGACCGAAGTTCGCAGGTAGATGGGTCCCTGGGACACACGCGGAGAGGCTCCTGCCCGGGCCACAGGCCGCTCACTACCCCAGCCCCAGATTGGGGCCGCACAGCAGCCCTGTCTGAGTCCCCTCCCTCTAGAGGCAGTATTGGACCAACACTTCTAGAAAACGGAGTCCTCGCGGGCAACTCATTGGAGGGACACAAATAAATCTTTGCCGACTTTCTGCTGAAACTTAGGAGCGTTCAAACCTAAGCCTCTTACAAGGTCAGCTGTTTAGCTAAACATGAGCTCATGATCGAAATTTACACAATAATGAAGAGATCAGTTACAAGGGGAGACAATCAGCAAAAACAATCAATACCAGAATTAGATTCCCAAGGCCATCCATCAGATGTTGGAATAATCAGGTGCAAGGCAGGATATATACATAAAACTGGAACTGAAACAAGAAACAAGGATGTTTTCAAAGTCTGGTAGGATCTCTAAAATATTTTTAAAGTACATATCATTGATAAAGCTAAATACTCAAAGGTTGTGTAATACAACAGATTAATCATTGAGAAGAGTGAAATTATGCTGTTTTGAAAACTATGGCAGGTCAGATTTTCTGCCTAATTATATAAGAAGATTTCTCTAAAACATACACATTATTTCAAACACTTATTGGCTGTGAAATAAGTTAAGGGTATTTCAAATGGCTTGTCTGCAATGAAAGGTGCTATGTATGGAATCACAGAAAGTCGAGGGGAAAGTATGTCAATATATACATTGCTATAGGTTGAACTAAGCCTTAGGACAGCAACAATGTAGAGGACCTGACACTTAGAAACTTGCAAGTGAGCTAGAATCTTCAAAACTTCAAATCTTTATAAGTAAAAAGATTTATTAAAATGAATAACAAAGTGTTTTATTACAGCAAGTTTGATTACAACGTTTGGCTTGTTGTAGGTGTGCAAGATGTGGTTCTTTTACACATATACATATGTCTGTTCTTCCTGGGACCCTTTTCCCATGTACGTTATGACAGAATGTTGAGTAGTCTTCTCTTGGCATTCTGTAGGTCTTTGGTGATTATATATTTCACCTGTGTTTGTATATGTCTCTTAACCCCAATATCGTAATGAATCCAATCCTCACACCTTTCCATTGGTGAACCATAAGTTTGTTTAATGAATCTGTGATTGCCCTTCTCCGTGGAAATATCTGCCCTGGTATCCGTTTATAGGTAACACCTATAAGTGATATCCTACGATATGTGTCTTTCACTTTCTGACTTACTACAAGTCACGTGATTACCTGTAGACTCATCTACGGGGCTGCAAATGGCATTGTGCCCTTTTTTTCCTTGGCTAATATTCTGTCTTAGCGAGGTCCATTTTCTGCAATGTAATTCCATGAGGGCTGAGGATTAGCTGACCTGGGCAGCCTGACCCTGCCGGCAAGCCCTCCCCAGGTGTGCCTGGGTTGAGGTCAATAGAAACAGCACTCCAGGCAGCAATAGGCCCTGCAGCTGTGCCTGACTACATATTCCCTACCCCGTCAGCAGTCTCGGGTCTGTGCTGGTGGGAGGTTTTGAGGGTCCACGGCTTTCTTGGTGGCCCGGTGTGAGTGGGGCTCTGCTGGATTTTCTGCAGGAGTTGCCAGGTTGCCACCTGTAAAGAAGAGGATGTGTCACCTATAACTTCCACTGGAATATCTCTCCGGCTGAGGTGAGGGAGGAAAAAAAGGAGTGGGGGCCGGGACAGGAGGGGTATCTCAGGCAGGGAAATGGAAAGCTTCCAGAAGAGCGCCCGGGGCCAGGACCATCCTGGCTGGCCTGCAGGCACCAAGTTGGCCTGCGTGCTGTCGCTGGTGTGGCTCCACGACCCTTCCTCTAGGCTTTCAAGCCCTTGTACATATTCAGGTGTTTTACCTGGGAAGGGTGGGAACAGTTCAGCAACAGCTGGCCTTGGGTTCAGCTCACGTTTACTCACAGAGGCCTCGGCACAGTCACCCAGCTTTGCAATGAGGACGCTCCTTGCGTGGTGGTGCCGGGCTGCTGGCTGTATGGGAGATGATTCCCCACCTCTGACCAATTACAGAATTGTTTACCACTGGAGCAAGTGCCCTGATAGGGTTTTCCTCTGTATAACTGCTTGGTTCAGGATTTTTTTTTTCTTTTTTGGTTCAAGTTAGAATTTATTCATCTTTTATGTATTTATTGATATAAGCATGGAAATAATTCATTCATAGAAATACATCTTTGTGAAGGGAAGAACTTATTCTGTTTTATTTTTAAATTTCATTTCTAAAAATATTGAAGTTTAATTATATTTATTTTTCTATACAGCAGGTTATTATTAGTTATCTATTTTATTCATATACATATATACAGGTCAATACCTATCTCCCAACTCATCTGACCACCAACACCCCATGGCTTCCCCCAGTTGGTGTCCATACGTTTGTTCTCTACCTCTGTTTCTCTATTTCTGCCCTGCAAACCTGTTCATCTCTACCATATATCTAGGTTCCACATACATGCATTAATACAGAATATTTGTTTTGCTCTTTCTGACTTACTTCATTCTGTATGACAGTCTCTAGATCCACCAACTTCTCTACAAATAACCCAGTTTCATTCCTTTTCATGGCTGAGTCATATTCCATTTTATATATGTACCACATCTTTATCCATTCGTCTGTCTGTGGGCATATAGGTTGCTTCCATTACCTGGCTATTGTAAATAGTGCTGCAATGAACATTGTGGTGAAAGTGTGTTTTTGATTTATGGTTGTCTTTGGGTATATGCCCAGAAGTGGGATTGCTGGATCCTATGGTAATTCTATTTCTAGTTTCTTTAGGGAAACTACATACTGTTCTCCATAGTGACTGTATCAATTTACCTTCCCACCAGTAGTGGAAGAGGGTTCCTTTTGTTCCACACCCTCCCCAGAATTTGTTGTTTGTAGATTTTCTGATGATGCCGATTCTAACAGGTGTGAGTTGATACCTAATTGTCGTTTTGATTTGCATTTCTCTAATAATTAGTGGTGTTGAGCAGCTTTTCATGTGCGTCTTGGCCGTCTCTGTGACTTCTTTGAAGAAACGTCTATTTAGATCTTCTGCCCATTTTTGTATTGGGTTGTTTGTTTTATTAATATTAAGCTGCATGAGCTGTTTATATATATTGGAGATTAAACCTTTGTCCATTGATTCGTTTGTGAAGGTTTTCGCCCATTCTGAGGGTTGCATTTTTCCATTCCCCTTTTTTTTAACCAAAAAAGAAAGAAAGCAAAAGAAGCAGAACACTAATGTGCGTGAAATATGCCTCTTGAAACTGTCGTTTTGAAATACGGACGTCTTTTGAACTTTTTGGTATATATATGACCCCAGGATTTGTTTTCAGGGCAGGTGTCATTTACAGTCCTGCAATGATTTGGAATATCCACTGACCAGTAGCGCTGGAATTAAAGCTGATGATGTGTGAAACGGCCACAAGGTGGCAGCAGTTCTCCCTTAGCAAATCTGGTTACCAGGGCAACAGAGCCTCAAGGGAAGCCGTGTTCTAGATTGGAATTTAGAATGGAATGTGCCAGGAGAAAGCCCCTCAAGTTTGTCTCACTACTTCTTGTTCGTGTTTTTAATTTAATTTTTAATTTTTTATTACAGCAAGTTTGATTACAACGTTTGGCTTGTTGTAGGTGTGCAAGATGTGGTTCTTTTACACATATACATATGTCTGTTCTTCCTGGGACCCTTTTCCCATGTACGTTATGACAGAATGTTGAATAGTCTTCTCTTGGCATTCCGTAGGTCTTTGGTGATTATATATTTCACCTGTGTTTGTATATGTCTCTTAACCCCAATATCTTAATGAATCCAATCCTCACACCTTTCCATTGGTGAACCATAAGTTTGTTTAATGAATCTGTGATTGCCCTTCTCCGTGGAAATATCTGCCCTGGTATCCGTTTTTAGGTAACACCTATAAGTGATATCCTACAATATGTGTCTTTCACTTTCTGACGTACTATAAGTCACGTGATTACCTGTAGACTCATCTACGGAGCTGCAAATGGCATTGTGCCCTTTTTTTCCTTGGCTAATATTCTGTCTTAGCGAGGTCCATTTTCTGCAATGTGATTCCCTGAGGGCTGAGGATTAGCTGACCTGGGCAGCCTGACCCTGCCGGCAAGCCCTCCACAGGTGTGCCTGTGTTGAGGTCAATAGACACAGCACTCCAGGCAGCAATAAGCCCTGCAGCTGTGCCTGACTCCATATTCTCTGCCCCGTCAGCAGTCTCGGGGCTGTGCTGGTGGGAGGGTGTGAGGGTCCACGGCTTTGTTGCTGGCACGGTGTGAGTGGGGCTCTGCTGGACTTTCTGCAGGAGTTGCCAGGCTGCCACTTGTAAAGAAGAGGATGTGTCACCCATAACTTCCACTGGAATTTCTCTCCGGGCTGAGGTGAGGAAGGAAAAAAGGGAATGGGGGACGGGACTGGAGGGGTATCTCAGGCAGGGAAATGGAAAGCTTCCAGAAGAGTGCCCGTGGCCAGGACCATCCTGGCTGGCCTGCAGGCACCAAGTTGGCCTGCGTGCTGTCGCTGGTGTGGCTCCACGGCCCTTCCTCTAGGCTTTCAAGCCCTTGTACATATTCAGGTGTTTTACCTGGGAAGGGTGGGAACAGTTCAGCAGCAGCTGGCCTGGGGCTCAGCTCACGTTTACTCACAGAGGCCTCGTCACGGTCCCCTAGCTTTGCAATGAGGACGAACCTTGCGTGGGGGGGCCGGGCTGCTGGCTGTATGGGAGATGATTCCCCAGCTCTGACCAATTTCAGAATTGTTTACCCCTAGAGCAAGTGCCCTGATAGGGTTTTCCACTGTATAACTGCTGGGTTCAGGTTTTTTTTTTCTTTTTGGGTTCAAGTTAGAATTTATTCATATTTTATGTATTTATTGATATAAGCATGGAAATAATTCATTCATAGAAATACATCTGTGTGAAGGGAAGAACTTTTTTCTGTTTTATTTTTAAATTTCATTTCTAAAAATTTTGCAGTTTAATTATATTTATTTTTCTATACAGCAGGTTATTATTAGTTATCTATTTTATTCATATACATATATACAGGTCAATACCTATCTCCCAACTCATCTGACCACCAACACACCATGGCTTCCCCCACTTGGTGTCCATACGTTTGTTCTCTACCTCTGTTTCTCTATTTCTGCCCTGCAAACCTGTTCATCTGTACCATATATCTAGGTTCCACATACATGCATTAATACAGAATATTTGTTTTGCTCTTTCTGACTTACTTCATTCTGTATGACAGTCTCTAGATCCACCAACTTCTCTACAAATAACCCAGTTTCATTCCTTTTCATGGCTGTGTCATATTCCATTTTATATATGTACCACATCTTTATCCATTCGTCTGTCTGTGGGCATTTAGGTTGCTTCCATTACCTGGCTATTGTAAATATTGCTGCAATGAACATTGTGGTGAATGTGTGTTTTTGATTTATGGTTGTCTCTGGGTATATGCCCAGAAGTGGGATTGCTGGATCCTATGGTAATTCTATTTCTAGTTTCTTTAAGGAAACTCCATACAGTTCTCCATAGTGACTGTATCAATTTACCTTCCCACCAATAGTGGAAGAGGGTTCCTTTTGTCCACAACCTCCCCAGAATTTGTTGTTTGTAGATTTTCTGATGATGCCTATTCTAACAGGTGTGAGGTGATACCTCATTGTCGTTTTGATTTGCATTTCTCTAATAATTAGTGGTGTTGAGCAGCTTTTCATGTGCGTCTTGGCCGTCTCTGTGACTTCTTTGAAGAAACGTCTATTTAGACCTTCTGCCCATTTTTGTATTGGGTTGTTTGTTTTATTAATATTAAGCTGCGTGAGCTGTTTATATATATTGGAGATTAAACCTTTGTCCATTGATTTGTTTGCGAACGTTTTCACCCATTCTGAGGGTTGCCTTTTTCCATTCCCGTTTTTTTTTAACCAAAAAAGAAAGAAAGCAAAAGAAGCAGAACACTAATGTGCGTGAAATATGCCTCTTGAAACTGTCGTTTTGAAATATGGACGTCTTTTGAACTTTTTGGTCGATATATGACCCCAGGATTTGATTTCAGGGCAGGTGTCATTTACAGGCCTGCAATGATTTGGAATATCCACTGACCATTAACGCTGGAATTAAAGATGATGTTGTGTGAAACGGCCACAAGGTGGCAGCAGTTCTCCCTTAGCAAATCTGGTTACCAGGGCAACAGAGCCTCAATGGAAGCCGTGTTCTAGATTGGAATTTAGAATGGAATGTGCCAGGAGAAAGCCCCTCAAGTTTGTCTCACTACTTCTTGTTCGTGTTTTTAATTTAATTTTTAATTTTTTATTACAGCAAGTTTGATTACAACGTTTGCTTGTTGTAGGTGTGCAAGATTTGGTTCTGTTACACATATACATATGTCTGTTCTTCCTGGGACCCTTTTCCCATGTACGTTATGACAGAATGTTGAGTAGTCTTCTCTTGGCATTCCGTAGGTCTTTGGTGATTATATATTTCACCTGTGTTTGTATATGTCTCTTAACCCCAATATCGTAATGAATCCAATCCTCACACCTTTCCATTGGTGAACCATAAGTTTGTTTAATGAATCTGTGATTGCCCTTCTCCGTGGAAATATCTGCCCTGGTATCCGTTTTTAGGTAACACCTATAAGTGATATCCTACGATATGTGTCTTTCACTTTCTGACTTACTACAAGTCACGTGATTACCTGTAGACTCATCTACGGGGCTGCAAATGGCATTGTGCCCTTTTTTTCCTTGGCTAATATTCTGTCTTAGCGAGGTCCATTTTCTGCAATGTGATTCCCTGAGGGCTGAGGATTAGCTGACCTGGGCAGCCTGACCCTGCCGGCAAGCCCTCCCCAGGTGTGCCTGGGTTGAGGTCGATAGAAACACCACACCAGGCAGCAATAGCCCCTGCAGCTGTGCCTGACTCCATATTCTCTGCCCCGTCAGCAGTCTCGGGGCTGTGCTGGTGGGAGGGTGTGAGGGTCCACGGCTTTGTTGGTGGCCCGGTGTGAGTGGGGCTCTGCTGGACTTTCTGCAGGAGTTGCCAGGCTGCCACCTGTAAACAAGAGGATGTGTCACCCATAACTTCCACTGGATTTTCTCTCCGGGCTGAGGTGAGGAAGGAAAAAAAGG
This sequence comes from Mesoplodon densirostris, assembly GCF_025265405.1. NCBI lineage: Eukaryota > Metazoa > Chordata > Mammalia > Artiodactyla > Ziphiidae > Mesoplodon > Mesoplodon densirostris. The sequence goes on from NC_082666.1 coordinate 91,956,697, forward strand.
AATGGGGGCCGGTACAGGAGGGGTATATCAGGCAGGGAAATGGAAAGCTGCCAGAAGAGTGCCCGGGGCCAGGACCATCCTGGCTGGCCTGCAGGCACCAAGTTGACCTGCGTGCTGTCGCTAGTGTGGCTCCACGGCCCTTCCTCTAGGCTTTCAAGCCCTTGTACATATTCAGGTGTTTTACCTGGGAAGGGTGGGAACAGTTCAGCAGCAGCTGGCCTGGGGCTCAGCTCACGTTTACTCACAGAGGCCTCGGCACGGTCCCGCAGCTTTGCAATGAGGACGCTCCTTGAGTGGGAGGGCTGGGCTGCTGGCTGTATGGGAGAAGATTCCCAACCTCTGACCAATTTCAGAATTGTTTACCGCTGGAGCAAGTGCCCTGATAGGGTTTTCCTCTGTATAACTGCTGGGTTCAGGATTTTTTTTTCTTTTTTGGTTCAAGTTAGAATTTATTCATCTTTTATGTATTTATTGATATAAGCATGGAAATAATTCATTCATAGAAATACATCTGTGTGAAGGGAAGAACTTTTTTTCTGTTTTATTTTGAAATTTCATTTCTAAAAATTTTGAGGTTTAATTATATTTATTTTTCTATACAGCAGGTTATTATTAGTTATCTATTTAATTCATATACATATATATAGGTCAATACCTATCTTCCAACTCATCTGACCACCAACACCCCATGGCTTCCTCCACTTCGTGTCCATTCGTTTGTTCTCTACCTCTGTTTCTCTATTTCTGCCCTGCAAACCTGTTCATCTGTACCATATATCTAGGTTCCATATACATGCATTAATACAGAATATTTGTTTTGCTCTTTCTGACTTACTTCATTCTGTATGACAGTCTCTAGATCCACCGACTTCTCTACAAATAATCCAGTTTCATTCCTTTTCATGGCTGAGTCATATTCCATTTTATATATGTACCACATCTTTATCCATTCGTCTGTCTGTGGGCATTTAGGTTGCTTCCATTACCTGGCTATTGTAAATAGTGCTGCAATGAACATTGTGGTTAATGTGTGTTTTTGATTTATGGTTTTCTCTGGGTATATGCCCAGAAGTGGGATTGCTGGATCCTATGGTAATTCTATTTCTAGTTTCTTTAAGGAAACTCCATACTGTTCTCCATAGTGACTGTATCAATTTACCTTCCCGCCAATAGTGGAAGAGGGTTCCTTTTGGCCACACCCTACCCAGAATTTGTTGTTTGTAGATTTTCTGATGATGCCGATTCTAACAGGTGTGAGGTGATACCTCATTGTCGTTTTGATTTGCATTTCTCTAATAATTAGTGGTGTTGAGCAGCTTTTCATGTGCGTCTTGGCCGTCTCTGTGACTTCTTTGAAGAAACGTCTATTTAGATCTTCTGCCCATTTTTGTATTGGGTTTTTGTTTTATTAATATTAAGCTGTGTGAGCTGTTTATATATATTGGAGATTAAACCTTTGTCCATTGATTCTTTTGCGAAAGTTTTCGCCCATTCTGAGGGTTGCCTTTTTCCATTCCCGTTGTTTTTAACCAAAAAAGAAAGAAAGCAAAAGAAGCAGAACACTAATGTGCGTGAAATATGCCTCTTGAAACTGTCGTTTTGAAATATGGACGTCTTTTGAACTTTTTGGTCGATATATGACCCCAGGATTTGTTTTCAGGGCAGGTGTCATTTACAGGCTTGCAATGATTTGGAATATCCACTGACCATTAGCGCTGGGATTAAGGCTGCTGTTGTGTGAAACGGCCACAAGGTGGCAGCAGTTCTCCCTTAGCAAATCTGGTTACTAGGGCAACAGTGCCTCAATGGAAGCCGTGTTCTAGATTGGAATTTAGAATGGAATGTGCCAGGAGAAAGCCCCTCAAGTTTGTCTCACTACTTCTTGTTCGTGTTTTTAATTTAATTTTTAATTTTTTATTACAGCAAGTTTGATTACAACGTTTGGCTTTTTGTAGGTGTGCAAGATGTGGTTCTTTTACACATATACATATGTCTGTTCTTCCTGGGACCCTTTTCCCATGTACGTTATTACAGAATGTTGAGTAGTCTTCTCTTGGCATTCCGTAGGTCTTTGGTGATTATATATTTCACGTGTGTTTGTATATGTCTCTTAACACCAATATCGTAATGAATCCAATCCTCACACCTTTCCATTGGTGAACCATAAGTTTGTTTAATGAATCTGTGATTGCCCTTCTCCGTGGAAATATCTGCCCTGGTATCCGTTTTTAGGTAACACCTATAAGTGATATCCTACGATATGTGTCTTTCACTTTCTGACTTACTACAAGTCACGTGATTACCTGTAGACTCATCTACGGGGCCGCAAATGGCACTGTGCCCTTTTTTCCCTTGGCTAATATTCTGTCTTAGCGAGGTCCATTTTCTGCAATGTGATTCCCTGAGGGCTGAGGATTAGCTGACCTGGGCAGCCTGACCCTGCCGGCAAGCCCTCCCCAGGTGTGCCTGGGTTGAGGTCAATAGAAACAGCACTCCAGGCAGCAATAGCCCCTGCAGCTGTGCCTGACTCCATATTCTCTGCCCCGTCAGCAGTCTCGGGGCTGTGCTGGTGGGAGTGTGTGAGGGTCCACGGCTTTGTTGGTGGACCGGTGTGAGTGGGGCTCTGCTGGACTTTCTGCAGGAGTTGCCAGGCTGCCACCTGTAAAGAAGAGGATGTCACCCATAACTTCCACTGGAATTTCTCTCCGGGCTGAGGTGAGGGAGGAAAAAAAGGAGTGGGGGCCGGGACAGGAGGGGTATCTCAGGCAGGGAAATGGAAAGCTTCCAGAAGAGCGCCCGAGGCCAGGACCATCCTGGCTGGCCTGCAGGCACCAAGTTGGCCTGTGTGCTGTCACTGGGGTGGCTCCACGACCCTTCCTCTAGGCTTTCAAGCCCTTGTACATATTCAGGTGTTTTACCTGGGAAGGGTGGGAACAGTTCAGCAGCAGCTGGCCTTGGGCTCAGCTCACGTTTACTCACAGAGGCCTCGGCACGGTCCCCCACCTTTGCAATGAGGACGATCCTTGCGTGGGGGGGCCGGGCTGCTGGCTGTATGTGAGATGATTCCCCACCTCTGACCAATTTCAGAATTGTTTACCGCTGGAGCAAGTGCCCTGATAGGGTTTTCCTCTGTATAACTGCTGGGTTCAGGATTTTTTTTTCTTTTTTGGTTCAAGTTAGAATTTATTCATCTTTTATGTATTTATTGATATAAGCATGGAAATAATTCATTCATAGAAATACATCTGTGTGAAGGGAAGAACTTTTTTCTGTTTTATTTTTAAATTTCATTTCTAAAAATTTGAAGTTTAATTATATTTATTTTTCTATACAGCAGGTTATTATTAGTTATCTATTTTATTCATATACATATATACAGGTCAATACCTATATCCCAGCTCATCTGACCCCCAACACCCCATGGCTTCCCCCACTTGGTGTCCATACGTTTGTTCTCTACCTCTGTTTCTCTATTTCTACCCTGCAAACCTGTTCATCTGTACCATATATCTAGGTTCCACATACATGCATTAATACAGAATATTTGTTTTGCTCTTTCTGACTTACTTCATTCTGTATGACAGTCTCTAGATCCACCGACTTCTCTACAAATAACCCAGTTTCATTCCTTTTCATGGCTGAGTCATATCCCATTTTATATATGTACCACATCTTTACCCATTCGTCTGTCTGTGGGCATTTAGGTTGCTTCCATTACCTGGCTATTGTAAATAGTGCTGCAATGAACATTGTGGTGAATGTGTATTTTTGATTTATGGTTGTCTCTGGGTATATGCCCAGAAGTGGGATTGCTAGATCCTATGGTAATTCTATTTCTAGTTTCTTTAAGGAAACTCCATACTGTTCTCCATAGTGACTGTATCAATTTACCTTCCCACCAATACAGGAAGAGGGTTCCTTTTGTCCATACCCTCCCCAGACTTTGTTGTTTGTAGATTTTCTGATGATGCCGATTCTAACAGGTGTGAGGTGATACCTCATTGTCGTTTTGATTTGCATTTCTCTAATAATTAGTGGTGTTGAGCAGCTTTTCATGTGCGTCTTGGCCGTCTCTGTGACTTCTTTGAAGAAACGTCTATTTAGATCTTCTGCCCATTTTTGTATTGGGTTGTTTGTTTTATTAATATTAAGCTGCGTGAGCTGTTTATATATATTGGAGATTAAACCCTTGTCCATTGATTCGTTTGCGAACGTTTTTGCCCATTCTGAGGGTTGCCTTTTTCCATTCCTGTTTTTTTTAACCAAAAAAGAAAGAAAGCAAAAGAAGCAGAAGACTAATGTGCGTGAAATATGCCTCTTGAAACTGTCGTTTTGAAATATGGACGTTTTTGAAATTTTTGGTCGATATATGACCCCAGGATTTGTTTTCAGGGCAGGTGTCATTTACAGGCCTGCAATGATTTGGAATATCCACTGACCAGTAGCGCTGGGATTAAAGCTGCTGTTGTGCGAAATGGCCACAAGGTGGCAGCAGTTCTCCCTTAGCAAATCTGGTTACTAGGGCAACAGAGCCTCAATGGAAGCCGTGTTCTAGATTGGAATTTAGAATGGAATGTGCCAGGAGAAAGCCCCTCAAGTTTGTCTCACTACTTCTTGTTCGTGTTTTTAATTTAATTTTTAATTTTTTATTACAGCAAGTTTGATTACAACGTTTGCTTGTTGTAGGTGTGCAAGATGTGGTTCTGTTACACATATACATATGTCTGTTATTCCTGGGACCCTTTTCCCATGTACGTTATGACAGAATGTTGAGTTGTCTTCTCTTGGCATTCCGTAGGTCTTTGGTGATTATATATTTCACCTGTGTTTGTATATGTCTCTTAACCCCAATATCGTAATGAATCCAATCCTCACACCTTTCCATTGGTGAACCATAAGTTTGTTTAATGAATCTGTGATTGCCCTTCTCCGTGGAAATATCTGCCCTGGTATCCGTTTTTCGGTAACACCTATAAGTGATATCCTACGATATGTGTCTTTCACTTTCTGACTTACTACAAGTCACGTGATTACCTGTAGACTCATCTACGGGGCTGCAAATGGCATTGTGCCCTTTTTTTCCTTGGCTAATATTCTGTCTTAGCGAGGTCCATTTTCTGCAATGTGATTCCCTGAGGGCTGAGGATTAGCTGACCTGGGCAGCCTGACCCTGCCGGCAAGCCCTCCCCAGGTGTGTCTGGGTTGAGGTCAATAGAAACAGCACTCCAGGCAGCAATAGCCCCTGCAGCTGTGCCTGACTCCATATTCTCTGCCCCGTCAGCATTCTCGGGGCTGTGCTGGTGGGAGGGTGTGAGGGTCCACTGCTTTGTTGGTGGCCCGGTGTGAGTGGGGCTCTGCTGGACTTTCTGCAGGAGTTGCCAGGCTGCCACTTGTAAAGAAGAGGATGTGTCACCCATAACTTCCACTGGAATTTCTCTCTGGGTTGAGGTGAGGAAGGAAAAAAATGAGTGGGGGCCGGGACAGGAGGGGTATCTCAGGCAGGGAAATGGAAAGCTTCCAGAAGAGCGCCCGAGGCCAGGACCATCCTGGCTGGCCTGCAGGCACCAAGTTGGCCTGCGTGCTGTCGCTGGTGTGGCTCCACGACCCTTCCTCTAGGCTTTCAAGCCCTTGTACATATTCAGGTGTTTTACCTGGGAAGGGTGGGAACAGTTCAGCAACAGCTGGCCTGGGGCTCAGCTCACGTTTACTCACAGAGGCCTCGGCACGGTCCCCCAGCTTTGCAATGAGGACGCTCCTTGTGTGGGGGGGCCGTGCTGCTGGCTGTATGGGAGATGATTCCCCACCTCTGACCAATTTCAGAACTGTTTACCGCTGGAGCAAGTGCCCTGATAGGGTTTTCCTCTGTATAACTGCTGGGTTCAGGATTTTTTTTTCTTTTTTGGTTCAAGTTAGAATTTATTCATCTTTTATGTATTTATTGATATAAGCATGGAAATAATTCATTCATAGAAATACATGTGTGTGAAGGGAAGAATTTTTTTTCTGTTTTATTTTGAAATTTCATTTCTAAAAATTTTGAAGTTTAATTATATTTATTTTTCTATACAGCAGGTTATTATTAGTTATCTATTTTATTCATATACATATATACAGGTCAATACCTATCTCCCAACTCATCTGACCACCAACACCCCATGGCTTCCTCCACTTGGTGTCCATTCGTTTGTTCTCTACCTCTGTTTCTCTATTTCTGCCCTGCAAACCTGTTCATCTGTACCATATATCTAGGTTCCACATACATGCATTAATACAGAATATTTGTTTTGCTCTTTCTGACTTACTTCATTCTGTATGACAGTCTCTAGATCCACCGACTTCTCTACAAATAATCCAGTTTCATTCCTTTTCATGGCTGAGTCATATCCCATTTTATATATGTACCACATCTTTATCCATTCGTCTGTCTGTGGGCATTCAGGTTGCTTCCATTACCTGGCTATTGTAAATAGTGCTGCAATGAACATTGTGGTTAATGTGTGTTTTTGATTTGTGGTTGTCTCTGGGTATATGCCCAGAAGTGGGATTGTTGGATGCTATGGTAATTCTATTTCTAGTTTCTTTAAGGAAACTCCATACTGTTCTCCATAGTGACTGTATCAATTTACCTTCCCGCCAATAGTGGAAGAGGGTTCCTTTTGGCCACACCCTCCCCAGAATTTGTTGTTTGTAAATTTTCTGATGATGCCGATTCTAACAGGTGTGAGGTGATACCTCATTGTCGTTTTGATTTGCATTTCTCTAATAATTAGTGGTGTTGAGCAGCTTTTCATGTGCGTCTTGGCCGTCTCTGTGACTTCTTTGAAGAAACGTCTATTTAGATCTTCTGCCCATTTTTGTATTGGGTTTTTGTTTTATTAATATTAATCTGTGTGAGCTGTTTATATATATTGGAGATTAAACCTTTGTCCATTGATTCGTTTGCGAACGTTTTCGCCCATTCTGAGGGTTGCCTTTTTCCATTCCTGTTTTTTTTTTAACCAAAAAAGAAAGAAAGCAAAAGAAGCAGAACACTAATGTGTGTGAAATATGCCTCTTGAAACTGTCGTTTTGAAATATGGACGTCTTTTGAACTTTTTGGTCGATATATGACCCCAGGATTTGTTTTCAGGGCAGGTGTCATTTACAGGCTTGCAATGATTTGGAATATCCACTGACCATTAGCGCTGGGATTAAGGCTGCTGTTGTGTGAAACGGCCACAAGGTGGCAGCAGTTCTCCCTTAGCAAATCTGGTTATTAGGGCAACAGAGCCTCAATGGAAGCCGTGTTTTAGATTGGAATTTAGAATGGAATGTGCCAGGAGAAAGCCCCTCAAGTTTGTCTCACTACTTCTTGTTCGTGTTTTTAATTTAATTTTTAATTTTTTATTACAGCAAGTTTGATTACAACGTTTGGTTTGTTGTAGGTGTGCAAGATGTGGTTCTTTTACACATATACATATGTCTGTTCTTCCTGGGACCCTTTTCCCATGTACGTTATGACAGAATGTTGAGTAGTCTTCTCTTGGCATTCCGTAGGTCTTTGGTGATTACATATTTCACGTGTGTTTGTATATGTCTCTTAACCCCAATATCGTAATGAATCCAATCCTCACACCTTTCCATTGGTGAACCATAAGTTTGTTTAATGAATCTGTGATTGCCCTTCTCCGTGGAAATATCTGCCCTGGTATCCGTTTTTAGGTAACACCTATAAGTGATATCCTACGATATGTGTCTTTCACTTTGTGACTTACTACAAGTCATGTGATTACCTGTAGACTCATCTACGGGGCTGCAAATGGCATTGTGCCCTTTTTTTCCTTGGCTAATATTCTGTCTTAGCGAGGTCCATTTTCTGCAATGTGATTCCCTGAGGGCTGAGGATTAGCTGACCAGGGCAGCCTGACCCTGCCGGCAAGCCCTCCCCAGGTGTGCCTGGGTTGAGGTCGATAGAAACAGCACTCCAGGCAGCAATAGCCCCTGCAGCTGTGCCTGACTCCATATTCTCTGCCCCGTCAGCAGTCTCGGGGCTGTGCTGGTGGGAGTGTGTGAGGGTCCACGGCTTTGTTGGTGGCCCGGTGTGAGTGGGGCTCTGCTGGACTTTCTGCAGGAGTTGCCAGGCTGTCACCTGTAAAGAAGAGGATGTGTCACCCATAACTTCCACTGGAATTTCTCTCCGGGCTGAGGTGAGGGAGGAAAAAAAGGAGTGGGGGCCGAGACAGGAGGGGTATCTCAGGCAGGGAAATGGAAAGCTTCCAGAAGAGCGCCCGGGGCCAGGACCATCCTGGCTGGCCTGCAGGCACCAAGTTGGCCTGCGTGCTGTCACTGGGGTGGCTCCACGACCCTTCCTCTAGGCTTTCAAGCCCTTGTACATATTCAGGTGTTTTACCTGGGAAGGGTGGGAACAGTTCAGCAGCAGCTGGCCTTGGACTCAGCTCACGTTTACTCACAGAGGCCTCGGCACGGTCCCCCAGCTTTGCAATGAGGACGCTCCTTGCGTGGGGGGGCCGGGCTGCTGGCTGTATGGGAGATGATTCCCCACCTCTGACCAATTTCAGAATTGTTTACCGCTGGAGCAAGTGCCCTGATAGGGTTTTCCTCTGTATAACTGCTGGGTTCAGGATTTTTTTTTCTTTTTTGGTTCAAGTTAGAATTTATTCATCTTTTATGTATTTACTGATATAAGCATGGAAATAATTCATTCATAGAAATACATCTGTGTGAAGGGAAGAACTTTTTTCTGTTTTATTTTTAAATTTCATTTCTAAAAATTTTGAAGTTTAATTATATTTATTTTTCTATACAGCAGGTTATTATTTGTTATCTATTTTATTCATATACATATATACAGGTCAATACCTATCTCCCAACTCATCTGACCACCAACACCCCATGGCTTCCCCCACTTGGTGTCCATACGTTTGTTCTCTACCTCTGTTTCTCTATTTCTGCCCTGCAAACCTGTTCATCTGTACCATATATCTAGGTTCCACATACATGCATTAATACAGAATATTTGTTTTGCTCTTTCTGACTTACTTCATTCTGTATGACAGTCTCTAGATCCACCGACTTCTCTACAAATAACCCAGTTTCATTCCTTTTCATGGCTGAGTCATATCCTATTTTATATATGTACCACATCTTTATCCATTCGTCTGTCTGTGGGCATTTAGGTTGCTTCCATTACCTGGCTATTGTAAATAGTGCTGCAATGAACATTGTGGTGAATGTGTGTTTTTGATTTATGGTTGTCTCTGGGTATATGCCCAGAAGTGGGATTGCTGGATCCTATGGTAATTCTATTTCTAGTTTCTTTAAGGAAACTCCATTCTGTTCTCCATAGTGACTGTATCAATTTACCTTCCCACTAATAGTGGAAGAGGGTTCCTTTTGTCCACACCCTCCCCAGAATTTGTTGTTTGTAGATTTTCTGATGATGCCGATTCTAACAGGTGTGAGGTGATACCTCATTGTCGTTTTGATTTGCATTTCTCTAATAATTAGTGGTGTTGAGCAGCTTCTCATGTGCGTCTTGGCCGTCTCTGTGACTTCTTTGAAGAAACGTCTATTTAGATCTTCTGCCCATTTTTTGTATTGGGTTGTTTGTTTTATTAATATTAAGCTGCGTGAGCTGTTTATATATGTTGGAGATTAAACCATTGTCCATTGATTCGTTTGCGAACGTTTTGGCCCATTCTGAGGTTTGCCTTTTTCCATTCCCGTTTTTTTTTAACCAAAAAAGAAAGAAAGCAAAAGAAACAGAACACTAATGTGCGTGAAATATGCCTCTTGAAACTGTCGTTTTGAAATATGGACGTCTTTTGAACTTTTTTGTCTATATATGACACCAGGATTTGTTTTCAGGGCAGGTGTCATTTACAGGCCAGCAATGATTTGGAATATCCACTGACCATTAGCGCTGGAATTAAAGCTGATGTTGTGTGAAACGGCCACAAGGTGGCAGCAGTTCTCCCTTAGCAAATCTGGTTACCAGGGCAACAGAGCCTCAATGGAAGTCGTGTTCTAGATTGGAATTTAGAATGGAATGTGCCAGGAGAAAGCCCCTCAATTTTGTCTCACTACTTCTTGTTCGTGTTTTTAATTTAATTTTTTATTTTTTTTTACAGCAAGTTTGATTACATCGTTTGGCTTGTTGTAGGTGTGCAAGATGTGGTTCTTTTACACATATACATATGTCTGTTCTTCCTGGGACTTTTTTCCCATGTACGTTATGACAGAATGTTGAGTAGTCTTCTCTTGGCATTCCGTAGGTCTTTGGTGATTATATATTTCACCTGTGTTTGTATATGTCTCTTAACCCCAATATCGTAATGAATCCAATCCTCACACCTTTCCATTGGTGAACCATAAGTTTGTTTAATGAATCTGTGATTGCCCTTCTCCGTGGAAATATCTGCCCTGGTATCCGTTTTTCGGTAACACCTATAAGTGATATCCTACGATATGTGTCTTTCACTTTCTGACTTACTACTAGTCACGTGATTACCTGTAGACTCATCTACGGGGCTGCAAATGGCATTGTGCCCTTTTTTTCCTTGGCTAATATTCTGTCTTAGCGAGGTCCATTTTCTGCAATGTGATTCCCTGAGGGCTGAGGATTAGCTGACCAGGGCAGCCTGATCCTGCCGGCAAGCCCTCCCCAGGTGTGCCTGGGTTGAGATCAATAGAAACAGCACTCCAGGCAGCAATAGCCCCTGCAGCTGTGCCTGACTCCATATTCTCTGCCCCGTCAGCAGTCTCGGGGCTGTGCTGGTGGGAGGGTGTGAGGGTCCACGGCTTTATTGGTGGCCCGGTGTGAGTGGGGCTCTGCTGGACTTTCTGCAGGAGTTGCCAGGCTGCCACCTGTAAAGAAGAGGATGTGTCACCCATAACTTCCGCTGGAATTTCTCTCCGGGCTGAGGTGAGGGAGGAAAAAAAGGAGTGGGGGCCGGGACAGGAGGGGTGTCTCAGGCAGAGAAATGGAAAGCTTCCAGAAGAGCACCTGGGGCCAGGATCAACCTGGCTGGCCTGCAGGCACCAAGTTGGCCTGCGTGCTGTCGCTGGTGTGTCTCCACGACGCTTCCTCTAGGCGTTCAAGCCCTTGTACATATTCAGGTGTTTTACCTGGGAAGGGTGGGAACAGTTCAGCAGCAGCTGGCCTTGGGCTCAGCTCACGTTTACTCACAGAGGCCTCGGCACAGTCCCCCAGGTTTGCAATGAGGACGCTCCTTGCGTGGTGGGGCCGGGCTGCTGGCTGTATGGGAGATGATTTCCCACCTCTGACCAATTTCAGAATTGTTTACCGCTGGAGCAAGTGCCCTGATAGGGTTTTCCTCTGTATAACTGCTGGGTTCAGGATTTATTTTTTCTTTTTTGGTTCAAGTTAGAATTCATTCATCTTTTATGTATTTACTGATATAAGCATGGAAATAATTCATTCATAGAAATACATCTGTGTGAAGGGAAGAACTTTTTTCTGTTTTATTTTTAAATTTCATTTCTAAAAATTTTGAAGTTTAATTATATTTATTTTTATATACAGCAGGTTATTATTAGTTATCTATTTTATTCATATACATATATACAGGTCAATACCTATCTCCCAACTCATCTGACCACCAACACCCCATGGCTTCCCCCACTTGGTGTCCATACGTTTGTTCTCTACCTCTGTTTCTCTATTTCTGCCCTGCAAACCTGTTCATCTGTACCATATATCTAGGTTCCACATACATGCATTAATACAGAATATTTGTTTTGCTCTTTCTGACTTACTTCATTCTGTATGACAGTCTCTAGATCCACCGACTTCTCTACAAATAACCCAGTTTCATTCCTTTTCATGTCTGAGTCATATCCTATTTTATATATGTACCACATCTTTATCCATTCGTCTGTCTGTGGGCATTTAGGTTGCTTCCATTACCTGGCTATTGTAAATAGTGCTGCAATGAACATTGTGGTGAATGTGTGTTTTTGATTTATGGTTGTCTCTGGGTATATGCCCAGAAGTGGGATTGCTGGATCCTATGGTAATTCTATTTCTAGTTTCTTTAAGGAAACTCCATTCTGTTCTCCATAGTGACTGTATCAATTTACCTTCCCACTAATAGTGGAAGAGGGTTCCTTTTGTCCACACCCTCCCCAGAATTTGTTGTTTGTAGATTTTCTGATGATGCCGATTCTAACAGGTGTGAGGTGATACCTCATTGTCGTTTTGATTTGCATTTCTCTAATAATTAGTGGTGTTGAGCAGCTTCTCATGTGCGTCTTGGCCGTCTCTGTGACTTCTTTGAAGAAACGTCTATTTAGATCTTCTGCCCATTTTTTGTATTGGGTTGTTTGTTTTATTAATATTAAGCTGCGTGAGCTGTTTATATATGTTGGAGATTAAACCATTGTCCATTGATTCGTTTGCGAACGTTTTGGCCCATTCTGAGGTTTGCCTTTTTCCATTCCCGTTTTTTTTTAACCAAATAAGAAAGAAAGCAAAAGAAACAGAACACTAATGTGCGTGAAATATGCCTCTTGAAACTGTCGTTTTGAAATATGGACGTCTTTTGAACTTTTTTGTCTATATATGACACCAGGATTTCTTTTCAGGGCAGGTGTCATTTACAGGCCAGCAATGATTTGGAATATCCACTGACCATTAGCGCTGGAATTAAAGCTGATGTTGTGTGAAACGGCCACAAGGTGGCAGCAGTTCTCCCTTAGCAAATCTGGTTACCAGGGCAACAGAGCCTCAAAGGAAGTCGTGTTCTAGATTGGAATTTAGAATGGAATGTGCCAGGAGAAAGCCCCTCAATTTTGTCTCACTACTTCTTGTCCGTGTTTTTAATTTAATTTTTTATTTTTTATTACAGCAAGTTTGATTACAACGTTTGGCTTGTTGTAGGTGTGCAAGATGTGGTTCTTTTACACATATACATATGTCTGTTCTTCCTGGGACCCTTTTCCCATGTACGTTATGACAGAATGTTGAGTAGTCTTCTCTTGGCATTCCGTAGGTCTTTGGTGATTATATATTTCACCTGTGTTTGTATATGTCTCTTAACCCCAATATCGTAATGAATCCAATCCTCACACCTTTCCATTGGTGAACCATAAGTTTGTTTAATGAATCTGTGATTGCCCTTCTCCGTGGAAATATCTGCCCTGGTATCCGTTTTTAGGTAACACCTATAAGTGATATCCTACGATATGTGTCTTTCACTTTCTGACTTACTACAAGTCACGTGATTACCTGTAGACTCCTCTACGGGGCTGCAAATGGCATTGTGCCCTTTTTTTCCTTGGCTAATATTCTGTCTTAGCGAGGTCCATTTTCTGCAATGTGATTCCCTGAGGGCTGAGGATTAGCTGACCAGGGCAGCCTGATACTGCCGGCAAGCCCTCCCCAGGTGTGCCTGGGTTGAGGTCAATAGAAACAGCACTCCAGGCAGCAATAGCCCCTGCAGCTGTGCCTGACTCCATATTCTCTGCCCCGTCAGCAGTATCGGGGCTGTGCTGGTGGGAGGGTGTGAGGGTCCACGGCTTTATTGGTGGCCCGGTGTGAGTGGGGCTCTGCTGGACTTTCTGCAGGAGTTGCCAGGCTGCCACCTGTAAAGAAGAGGATGTGTCACCCATAACTTCCGCTGGAATTTCTCTCCGGGCTGAGGTGAGGGAGGAAAAAAAGGAGTGGGGGCCGGGACAGGATGGGTGTCTCAGGCAGAGAAATGGAAAGCTTCCAGAAGAGCACCTGGGGCCAGGATCAACCTGGCTGGCCTGCAGGCACCAAGTTGGCCTACGTGCTGTCGCTGGTGTGTCTCCACGACCCTTCCTCTAGGCGTTCAAGCCCTTGTACATATTCAGGTGTTTTACCTGGGAAGGGTGGGAACAGTTCAGCAGCAGCTGGCCTTGGGCTCAGCTCACGTTTACTCACAGAGGCCTCGGCACAGTCCCCCAGGTTTGCAATGAGGACGCTCCTTGCGTGGGGGGGGGGGCGGGCTGCTGGCTGTATGGGAGATGATTCCCCACCTCTGACCAATCTCAGAATTGTTTACCGCTGGAGCAAGTGCCCTGATGGGGTTTTCCTCTGTATAACTGCTGGGTTCAGGTTTTTTTTTTCTTTTTTGGTTCAAGTTAGAATTTATTCATCTTTTATGTATTTATTGATATAAGCATGGAAATAATTCATTCATAGAAATACATCTGTGTGAAGGGAAGAACTTTTTTCTGTTTTATTTTTAAATTTCATTTCTAAAACTTTTGCAGTTTAATTATATTTATTTTTCTATACAGCAGGTTATTATTAGTTATCTATTTTATTCATATACATATATACAGGTCAATACCTAACTCCCAACTCATCTGTCCACCAACACCCCATGGCTTCCCCCACTTGGTGTCCATACGTTTGTTCTCTACCTCTGTTTCTCTATTTCTGCCCTGCAAACCTGTTCATCTGTACCATATATCTAGGTTCCACATACATGCATTAATACAGAATATTTGTTTTGCTCTTTCTGACTTACTTCATTCTGTATGACAGTCTCTAGATCCACCGACTTCTCTACAAATAACCCAGTTTCATTCCTTTTCATGGCTGAGTCATATCCCATTTTATATATGTACCACATCTTTATCCATTCGTCTGTCTGTGGGCATTCAGGTTGCTTCCATTACCTGGCTATTGTAAATAGTGCTGCAATGAACATTGTGGTTAATGTGTGTTTTTGATTTGTGGTTGTCTCTGGGTATATGCCCAGAAGTGGGATTGTTGGATGCTATGGTAATTCTATTTCTAGTTTCTTTAAGGAAACTCCATACTGTTCTCCATAGTGACTGTATCAATTTACCTTCCCACCAATAGTGGAAGAGGGTTCCTTTTGTCCACACCCTCCCCAGAATTTGTTGTTTGTAGATTTTCTGATGATGCCGAGTCTAACAGGTGTGAGGTGATACCTCATTGTCGTTTTGATATGCATTTCTCTAATAATTAGAGGTGTTGAGCAGCTTTTCATGTGCGTCTTGGCCGTCTCTGTGACTTCTTTGAAGAAACGTCTATTTAGATCTTCTGCCCATTTTTGTATTGGGTTGTTTGTTTTATTAATATTAAGCTGCCTGATATGTTTATATATATTGGAGATTAAACCTTTGTCCATTGATTCGTTTGCGAACGTTTTCGCCCATTCTGAGCATTGCTTTTTTCCATTCCCGTTTTTTTTAACCAAAAAAGAAAGAAAGCAAAAGAAGCAGAACACTAATGTGCGTGAAATATGCCTCTTGAAACTGTCGTTTTGAAATATGGACGTCTTTTGAACTTTTTGGTTGATATATGACCCCAGGATTTGTTTTCAGGGCCGGTGTCATTTACAGGCCTGAAATGATTTGGAATATCCACTGACCATTAGCGCTGGGATTAAAGCTGCTGTTGTGTGAAACGGCCACAAGGTGGCAGCAGTTCTCCCTTAGCAAATCTGGTTACTAGGGCAACAGAGCCTCAATGGAAGCCGTGTTCTAGATTGGAATTTAGAATGGAATGTGCCAGGAGAAAGCCCCTCAAGTTTGTCTCACTACTTCTTGTTCGTGTTTTTAATTTAATTTTTAATTTTTTATTACAGCAAGTTTGATTACATCGTTTGGCTTGTTGTAGGTGTGCAAGATGTGGTTCTTTTACACATATACATATGTCTATTCTTCCTGGGACCCTTTTCCCATGTACGTTATGACAGAATGTTGAGTAGTCTTCTCTTGGCATTCCGTAGGTCTTTGGTGATTATATATTTCACCTGTGTTTGTATATGTCTCTTAACACCAATATCGTAATGAATCCAATCCTCACACCTTTCCATTGGTGAACCATAAGTTTGTTTAATGAATCTGTGATTGCCCTTCTCCGTGGAAATATCTGCCCTGGTATCCGTTTTTAGGTAACACCTGTAAGTGATATCCTACGATATGTGTCTTTCACTTTCTGACTTACTACAAGTCACGTGATTACCTGTAGACTCATCTACGGGGCTGCAAATGGCATTGTGTCCTTTTTTTCCTTGGCTAATATTCTGTCTTAGCGAGGTCCATTTTCTGCAATGTGATTCCCTGAGGGCTGAGGATTAGCTGACCTGGGCAGCCTGACCCTGCCGGCAAGCCCTCCCCAGGTGTGCCTGGGTTGAGGTCAATAGAAACAGCACTCCAGGCAGCAATAGCCCCTGCAGCTGTGCCTGACTCCATATTCTCTGCCCCGTCAGCAGTCTCGGGACTGTGCTGGTGGGAGGGTGTGAGGGTCCATGGCTTTGTTGGTGGCCCAGTGTGAGTGGGGCTCTGCTGGACTTTCTGCAGGAGTTGCCAGGCTGCCACTTGTAAAGAAGAGGATGTGTCACCCATAACTTCCGCTGGAATTTCTCTCCGGGTTGAGGTGAGGAAGGAAAAAAAAGGAGTGGGGAACGGGACAGGAGAGGTATCTCAGGCAGGGAAATGGAAAGCTTCCAGAAGAGCACCCGGGGCCAGGACCATCCTGGCAGGCCTGCAGGCACCATGTTGGCCTGCGTGCTGTCGCTGGTGTGGCTCCACGACCCTTCCTCTAGGCTTTCAAGCCCTTGTACATATTCAGGTGTTTTACCTGGGAAGGGTGGGAACAGTTCAGCAACAGCTGGCCTGGGGCTCTGCTCACGTTTACTCACAGAGGCCCCGGCACGGTCCCCCAGCTTTGCAATGAGGACGCTCCTTGCGTGGAGGGGCTGGACTGCTGGCTGTATGGGAGATGATTCCCCACCTCTGACCAATTTCAGAATTGTTTATCGCTGGAGCAAGTGCCCTGATAGGGTTTTACTCTGTATAACTGCTGGGTTCAGGTTTTTTTTTTCTTTTTTGGTTCAAGTTGGAATTTATTCATCTTTTATGTATTTATTGATATAAGCATGGAAATAATTCATTCATAGAAATACATCTGTGTGAAGGGAAGAACTTTTTTCGGTTTTATTTTTAAATTTCATTTCTAAAAATTTTGAAGTTTAATTATTTTTA
The DNA here is from genome assembly GCF_025265405.1 of Mesoplodon densirostris. Taxonomy (NCBI): domain Eukaryota; kingdom Metazoa; phylum Chordata; class Mammalia; order Artiodactyla; family Ziphiidae; genus Mesoplodon; species Mesoplodon densirostris. The sequence goes on from NC_082666.1 coordinate 91,973,707, forward strand.
TTTTTCTATACAGCAGGTTATTATTAATTATTTATTTTATTCATATACATATATACAGGTCAATACCTGTCTCCCAACTCATCTGACCACAACACCCCAAGGCTTCCCCGACTTGGTGTCCATACGTTTGTTCTCTACCTCTGTTTCTCTATTTCTGCCCTGCAAACCTGTTCATCTGTACCATATATCTAGGTTCCACATACATGCATTAATACAGAATATTTGTTTTGCTCTTTCTGACTTACTTCATTCTGTATGACAGTCTCTAGATCCACCGACTTCTCTACAAACAACCCAGTTTCATTCCTTTTCATGGCTGAGTCATATCCCATTTTATATATGTACCACATCTTTATCCATTCGTCTGTCTGTGGGCATTTAGGTTGCTTCTATTACCTGGCTATTGTAAATAGTGCTGCAATGAACATTGTGGTGAATGTGTGTTTTTGATTTATGGTTGTCTCTGGGTATATGCCCAGAAGTGGGATTGCTGGATCCTATGGTAATTCTATTTCTAGTTTCTTTAAGGAAACTCCATACTGTTCTCCATAGTGACTGTATCAATTTACCTTCCCACCAATAGTGGAAGAGGGTTCCTTTTGTCCACACCCTCCCCAGAATTTGTTGTTTGTAGATTTTCTGATGATGCCGATTCTAACTGGTGTGAGGTGATACCTCATTGTCGTTTTGATTTGCATTTCTCTAATAATTAGTGGTGTTGAGCAGCTTTTCATGTGCGTCTTGGCCGTCTCTGTGACTTCTTTGAAGAAAAGTCTATTTAGATCTTCTGCCCATTTTTGTATTGGGTTGTTTGTTTTATTAATATTAAGCTGCCTGAGCTGTTTATATATATTGGAGATTAAACCTTTGTCCATTGATTCGTTTGCGAACGTTTTCGCCCATTCTGAGGGTTGCCTTTTTCCATTCCCGTTTTTTTTAACCAAAAAATAAAGAAAGCAAAAGAAGCAGAACACTAATGTGCGTGAAATATGCCTCTTGAAACTGTCGTTTTGAAATATGGACGTCTTTTGAACTTTTTGGTGGATATATGACCCCAGGATTTGTTTTATGGGAAGGTGTCATTTACAGGCCTGCAATGATTTGGAATATCCACTGACCAGTAGCGCTGGGATTAAAGCTGCTGTTGTGTGAAACGGCCACAAGGTGGCAGCAGTTCTCCCTTAGCAAATCTGGTTACTAGGGCAACAGAGCCTCAATGGAAGCCGTCTTCTAGATTGGAATTTAGAATGTAATGTGCCAGGAGAAAGCCCCTCAAGTTTGTCTCACTACTTCTTGTTCGTGTTTTTAATTTAATTTTTAATTTTTATTACAGCAAGTTTGATTACAACGTTTGGCTTGTTGTAGGTGTGCAAGATGTGGTTCTTTTACACATATACATATGTCTGTTCTTCCTGGGACCCTTTTCCCATGTACGTTATGACAGAATGTTGAGTAGTCTTCTCTTGGCATTCCGTAGGTCTTTGGTGATTATATATTTCACCTGTGTTTGTATATGTCTCTTAACACCAATATCGTAATGAATCCAATCCTCACACCTTTCCATTGGTGAACCATAAGTTTGATTAATGAATCTGTGATTGCCCTTCTCCGTGGAAATATCTGCCCTGGTATCCGTTTTTAGGTAACACCTATAAGTGATATCCTACGATATGTGTCTTTCACTTTCTGACTTACTACAAGTCACGTGATTACCTGTAGACTCATCTACGGGGCTGCAAATGGCATTGTGTCCTTTTTTTCCTTGGCTAATATTCTGTCTTAGCGAGGTCCATTTTCTGCAATGTGATTCCCTGAGGGCTGAGGATTAGCTGACCTGGGCAGCCTGACCCTGCTGGCAAGCCCTCCCCAGGTGTGCCTGGGTTGAGGTCAATAGAAACAGCACTCCAGGCAGCAATAGCCCCTGCAGCTGTGCCTGACTCCATATTCTCTGCCCCGTCAGCAGTCTCGGGGCTGTGCTGGTGGGTGGGTGTGAGGGTCCACGGCTTTGTTGGTGGCCCAGTGTGAGTGGGGCTCTGCTGGACTTTCTGCAGGAGTTGCCAGGCTGCCACTTGTAAAGAAGAGGATGTGTCACCCATAACTTCCGCTGGAATTTCTCTCCGGGCTGAGGTGAGGAAGGAAAAAAAGGAGTGAGGGCCGGGACAGGAGGGGTATCTCTGGCAGGGAAATGGAAAGCTTCCAGAAGAGCGCCCGGGGCGAGGACCATCCTGGCTTGCCTGCAGGCACCAAGTTGGCCTGCGTGCTGTCGCTGGTGTGGCTCCACGACCCTTCCTCTAGGCTTTCAAGCCCTTGTACATATTCAGGTGTTTTACCTGGGAAGGGTGGGAACAGTTCAGCAACAGCTGGCCTGAGGCTCTGCTCACGTTTACTCACAGAGGCCCCGGCACGGTCCCCCAGCTTTGCAATGAGGACGCTCCTTGCGTGGAGGGGCCGGGCTGCTGGCTGTATGGGAGATGATTCCCCACCTCTGACCAATTTCAGAATTGTTTACCGCTGGAGCAAGTGCCCTGATAGGGTTTTCCTCTGTATATCTGCTGGGTTCAGGTTTTTTTTTTCTTTTTTGGTTCAACTTAGAATTTATTCATCTTTTATGTATTTATTGATATAAGCATGGAAATAATTCATTCATAGAAATACATCTGTGTGAAGGGAAGAACTTTTTTCTGTTTTATTTTTAAATTTCATTTCTAAAAATTTTGAAGTTTAATTATATTTATTTTTCTATACAGCAGGTTATTATTAGTTATCTATTTTATTCATATACATATATACAGGTCAATACCTATCTCCCAACTCATCTGACCACAACACCCCATGGCTTCCCCGACTTGGTGTCCATACATTTGTTCTCTACCTCTGTTTCTCTATTTCTGCCCTGCAAACCTGTTCATCTGTACCATATATCTAGGTTCCATATACATGCATTAATACAGAATATTTGTTTTGCTCTTTCTGACTTACTTCATTCTGTATGACAGTCTCTAGATCCACCGACTTCTCTACAAACAACCCAGTTTCATTCCTTTTCATGGCTGAGTCATATCCCATTTTATATATGTACCACATCTTTATCCATTCATCTGTCTGTGGGCATTTAGGTTGCTTCCATTACCTGGCTATTGTAAATCGTGCTGCAATGAACATTGTGGTGAATGTGTGTTTTTGATTTATGGTTGTCTCTGGGTATATGCCCAGAAGTGGGATTGCTGGATCCTATGGTAATTCTATTTCTAGTTTCTTTAAGGAAACTCCATACTGTTCTCCATAGTGACTGTATCAATTTACCTTCCCACCAATAGTGGAAGAGGGTTCCTTTTGTCCACACCCTCCCCAGAATTTGTTGTTTGTAGATTTTCTGATGAAGCCGAGTCTAACAGGTGTGAGGTGATACCTCATTGTCGTTTTGATTTGCATTTCTCTAATAATTAGTGGTGTTGAGCAGCTTTTCATGTGCGTCTTGGCCGTCTCTGTGACTTCTTTGAAGAAAAGTCTGTTTAGATCTTCTGCCCATTTTTGTATTGGGTTGTTTGTTTTATTAATATTAAGCTGCCTGAGCTGTTTATATATATTGGAGATTAAACCTTTGTCCATTGATTCGTTTGCGAATGTTTTCGCCCATTCTGAGGGTTGCCTTTTTCCATTCCCGTTTTTTTTAACCAAAAAAGAAAGAAAGCAAAAGAAGCAGAACACTAATGTGCGTGAAATATGCCTCTTGAAACTGTCGTTTTGAAATATGGACGTCTTTTGAACTTTTTGATCGATATATGACCCCAGGATTTGTTTTCAGGGCAGGTGTCATTTACAGGCCTGCAATGATTTGGAATATCCACTGACCATTAGCGCTGGGATTAAAGCTGCTGTTGTGTGAAACGGCCACAAGGTGGCAGCAGTTCTCCCTTAGCAAATCTGCTTACTAGGGCAACAGAGCCTCAATGGAAGCCGTGTTCTAGATTGGAATTTAGAATGGAATGTGCCAGGAGAAAGCCCCTCAAGTTTGTCTCACTACTTCTTGTTCGTGTTTTTAATTTAATTTTTAATTTTTTATTACAGCAAGTTTGATTACATCGTTTGGCTTGTTGTAGGTGTGCAAGATGTGGTTCTTTTACACATATACATATGTCTGTTCTTCCTGGGACCCTTTTCCCATGTACGTTATGACAGAATGTTGAGTAGTCTTCTCTTGGCATTCCGTAGGTCTTTGGTGATTATATATTTCACCTGTGTTTGTATATGTCTCTTAACACCAATATCATAATGAATCCAATCCTCACACCTTTCCATTGGTGAACCATAAGTTTGTTTAATGAATCTGTGATTGCCCTTCTCCGTGGAAATATCTGCCCTGGTATCCGTTTTTAGGTAACACCTGTAAGTGATATCCTACGATATGTGTCTTTCACTTTCTGACTTACTACAAGTCACGTGATTACCTGTAGACTCATCTACGGGGCTGCAAATGGCATTGTGCCCTTTTTTTCCTTGGCTAATATTCTGTCTTAGCGAGGTCCATTTTCTGCAATGTGATTCCCTGAGGGCTGAGGATTAGCTGACCTGGGAAGCCTGACCCTGCCGGCAAGCCCTCCCCAGGTGTGCCTGGTTTGAGGTCGATAGAAACAGCACTCCAGGCAGCAATAGCCCCTGCAGCTGTGCCTGACTCCATATTCTCTGCCCCGTCAGCAGTCTCGGGGCTGTGCTGGTGGGAGGGTGTGAGGGTCCACGGCTTTGTTGGTGGCCCGGTGTGAGTGGGGCTCTGCTGGACTTTCTGCAGGAGTTGCCAGGCTGCCACTTGTAAAGAAGAGGATGTGTCACCCATAACTTCCGCTGGAATTTCTCTCCGGGCTGAGGTGAGGAAGGAAAAAAAGGAGTGGGGGCCGGGACAGGACGGGTATCTCAGGCAGGGAAATGGAAAGCTTCCAGAAGAGCGCCCGGGGCCAGGACCATTCTGGCTGGCCTGCAGGCACCAAGTTGGCCTGCGTGCTGTCGCTGGTGTGGCTCCACGACCCTTCCTCTAGGCTTTCAAGCCCTTGTACATATTCAGGTGTTTTACCTGGGAAGGGTGGGAACAGTTCAGCAACAGCTGGCCTGGGGCTCAGCTCACGTTTACTCACAGAGGCCTCGGCACGGTCCCCCAGCTTTGCAATGAGGACGCTCCTTGCATGGGGGGGGGCCGGGCTGCTGGCTGTATGGGAGATGATTCCCCACCTCTGACCAATTTCAGAATTGTTTACCGCTGGAGCAAGTGCCCTGATAGGGTTTTCCTCTGTATAACTGCTGGGTTCAGGTTTTTTTTCTCTTTTTTGGTTCAAGTTAGAATTTATTCATCTTTTATGTATTTATTGATATAAGCATGGAAATAATTCATTCATATAAATACATCTGTGTGAAGGGAAGAACTTTTTTCTGTTTTATTTTTAAATTTTATTTCTAAAAATTTTGAAGTTTAATTATATTTATTTTTCTATACAGCAGGTTATTATTGATTATTTATTTTATTCATATACATATATACAGGTCAATACCTATCTCCCAACTCATCTGACCACAACACCCCATGGCTTCCCCGACTTGGTGTCCATACGTTTGTTCTCTACCTCTGTTTCTCTATTTCTGCCCTGCAAACCTGTTCATCTGTACCATATATCTAGGTTCCACATACATGCATTAATACAGAATATTTGTTTTGCTCTTTCTGACTTACTTCATTCTGTATGACAGTCTCTAGATCCACCAACTTCTCTACAAACAACCCAGTTTCATTCCTTTTAATGGCTGAGTCATATCCCATTTTATATATGTACCACATCTTTATCCATTCGTCTGTCTGTGGGCATTTAGGTTGCTTCCATTACCTGGCTATTGTAAATCGTGCTGCAATGAACATTGTGGTGAATGTGTGTTTTTGATTTATGGTTGTCTCTGGGTATATGCCCAGAAGTGGGATTGCTGGATCCTATGGTAATTCTATTTCTAGTTTCTTTAAGGAAACTCCATACTGTTCTCCATAGTGACTGTATCAATTTACCTTCCCACCAATAGTGGAAGAGGGTTCCTTTTGTCCACACCCTCCCCAGAATTTGTTGTTTGTAGATTTTCTGATGATGCCGATTCTAACTGGTGTGAGGTGATACCTCATTGTCGTTTTGATTTGCATTTCTCTAATAATTAGTGGTGTTGAGCAGCTTTTCATGTGCGTCTTGGCCGTCTCTGTGACTTCTTTGAAGAAAAGTCTATTTAGATCTTCTGCCCATTTTTGTATTGGGTTGTTTGTTTTATTAATATTAAGCTGCCTGAGCTGTTTATATATATTGGAGATTAAACCTTTGTCCATTGATTCGTTTGCGAACGTTTTCGCCCATTCTGAGGGTTGCCTTTTTCCATTCCCGTTTTTTTTAACCAAAAAATAAAGAAAGCAAAAGAAGCAGAACACTAATGTGCGTGAAATATGCCTCTTGAAACTGTCGTTTTGAAATATGGACGTCTTTTGAACTTTTTGGTGGATATATGACCCCAGGATTTGTTTTATGGGAAGGTGTCATTTACAGGCCTGCAATGATTTGGAATATCCACTGACCAGTAGCGCTGGGATTAAAGCTGCTGTTGTGTGAAACGGCCACAAGGTGGCAGCAGTTCTCCCTTAGCAAATCTGGTTACTAGGGCAACAGAGCCTCAATGGAAGCCGTCTTCTAGATTGGAATTTAGAATGTAATGTGCCAGGAGAAAGCCCCTCAAGTTTGTCTCACTACTTCTTGTTCGTGTTTTTAATTTAATTTTTAATTTTTATTACAGCAAGTTTGATTACAACGTTTGGCTTGTTGTAGGTGTGCAAGATGTGGTTCTTTTACACATATACATATGTCTGTTCTTCCTGGGACCCTTTTCCCATGTACGTTATGACAGAATGTTGAGTAGTCTTCTCTTGGCATTCCGTAGGTCTTTGGTGATTATATATTTCACCTGTGTTTGTATATGTCTCTTAACACCAATATCGTAATGAATCCAATCCTCACACCTTTCCATTGGTGAACCATAAGTTTGATTAATGAATCTGTGATTGCCCTTCTCCGTGGAAATATCTGCCCTGGTATCCGTTTTTAGGTAACACCTATAAGTGATATCCTACGATATGTGTCTTTCACTTTCTGACTTACTACAAGTCACGTGATTACCTGTAGACTCATCTACGGGGCTGCAAATGGCATTGTGTCCTTTTTTTCCTTGGCTAATATTCTGTCTTAGCGAGGTCCATTTTCTGCAATGTGATTCCCTGAGGGCTGAGGATTAGCTGACCTGGGCAGCCTGACCCTGCTGGCAAGCCCTCCCCAGGTGTGCCTGGGTTGAGGTCAATAGAAACAGCACTCCAGGCAGCAATAGCCCCTGCAGCTGTGCCTGACTCCATATTCTCTGCCCCGTCAGCAGTCTCGGGGCTGTGCTGGTGGGTGGGTGTGAGGGTCCACGGCTTTGTTGGTGGCCCAGTGTGAGTGGGGCTCTGCTGGACTTTCTGCAGGAGTTGCCAGGCTGCCACTTGTAAAGAAGAGGATGTGTCACCCATAACTTCCGCTGGAATTTCTCTCCGGGCTGAGGTGAGGAAGGAAAAAAAGGAGTGAGGGCCGGGACAGGAGGGGTATCTCAGGCAGGGAAATGGAAAGCTTCCAGAAGAGCGCCCGGGGCGAGGACCATCCTGGCTGGCCTGCAGGCACCAAGTTGGCCTGCGTGCTGTCGCTGGTGTGGCTCCACGACCCTTCCTCTAGGCTTTCAAGCCCTTGTACATATTCAGGTGTTTTACCTGGGAAGGGTGGGAACAGTTCAGCAACAGCTGGCCTGGGGCTCAGCTCACGTTTACTCACAGAGGCCTCGGCACGGTCCCCCAGCTTTGCAATGAGGACGCTCCTTGCATGGGGGGGGGGCGGGCTGCTGGCTGTATGGGAGATGATTCCCCACCTCTGACCAATTTCAGAATTGTTTACCGCTGGAGCAAGTGCCCTGATAGGGTTTTCCTCTGTATAACTGCTGGGTTCAGGTTTTTTTTCTCTTTTTTGGTTCAAGTTAGAATTTATTCATCTTTTATGTATTTATTGATATAAGCATGGAAATAATTCATTCATATAAATACATCTGTGTGAAGGGAAGAACTTTTTTCTGTTTTATTTTTAAATTTTATTTCTAAAAATTTTGAAGTTTAATTATATTTATTTTTCTATACAGCAGGTTATTATTGATTATTTATTTTATTCATATACATATATACAGGTCAATACCTATCTCCCAACTCATCTGACCACAACACCCCATGGCTTCCCCGACTTGGTGTCCATACGTTTGTTCTCTACCTCTGTTTCTCTATTTCTGCCCTGCAAACCTGTTCATCTGTACCATATATCTAGGTTCCACATACATGCATTAATACAGAATATTTGTTTTGCTCTTTCTGACTTACTTCATTCTGTATGACAGTCTCTAGATCCACCAACTTCTCTACAAACAACCCAGTTTCATTCCTTTTAATGGCTGAGTCATATCCCATTTTATATATGTACCACATCTTTATCCATTCGTCTGTCTGTGGGCATTTAGGTTGCTTCCATTACCTGGCTATTGTAAATCGTGCTGCAATGAACATTGTGGTGAATGTGTGTTTTTGATTTATGGTTGTCTCTGGGTATATGCCCAGAAGTGGGATTGCTGGATCCTATGGTAATTCTATTTCTAGTTTCTTTAAGGAAACTCCATACTGTTCTCCATAGTGACTGTATCAATTTACCTTCCCACCAATAGTGGAAGAGGGTTCCTTTTGTCCACACCCTCCCCAGAATTTGTTGTTTGTAGATTTTCTGATGATGCCGATTCTAACTGGTGTGAGGTGATACCTCATTGTCGTTTTGATTTGCATTTCTCTAATAATTAGTGGTGTTGAGCAGCTTTTCATGTGCGTCTTGGCCGTCTCTGTGACTTCTTTGAAGAAAAGTCTATTTAGATCTTCTGCCCATTTTTGTATTGGGTTGTTTGTTTTATTAATATTAAGCTGCCTGAGCTGTTTATATATATTGGAGATTAAACCTTTGTCCATTGATTCGTTTGCGAACGTTTTCGCCCATTCTGAGGGTTGCCTTTTTCCATTCCCGTTTTTTTTAACCAAAAAATAAAGAAAGCAAAAGAAGCAGAACACTAATGTGCGTGAAATATGCCTCTTGAAACTGTCGTTTTGAAATATGGACGTCTTTTGAACTTTTTGGTGGATATATGACCCCAGGATTTGTTTTATGGGAAGGTGTCATTTACAGGCCTGCAATGATTTGGAATATCCACTGACCAGTAGCGCTGGGATTAAAGCTGCTGTTGTGTGAAACGGCCACAAGGTGGCAGCAGTTCTCCCTTAGCAAATCTGGTTACTAGGGCAACAGAGCCTCAATGGAAGCCGTCTTCTAGATTGGAATTTAGAATGTAATGTGCCAGGAGAAAGCCCCTCAAGTTTGTCTCACTACTTCTTGTTCGTGTTTTTAATTTAATTTTTAATTTTTATTACAGCAAGTTTGATTACAACGTTTGGCTTGTTGTAGGTGTGCAAGATGTGGTTCTTTTACACATATACATATGTCTGTTCTTCCTGGGACCCTTTTCCCATGTACGTTATGACAGAATGTTGAGTAGTCTTCTCTTGGCATTCCGTAGGTCTTTGGTGATTATATATTTCACCTGTGTTTGTATATGTCTCTTAACACCAATATCGTAATGAATCCAATCCTCACACCTTTCCATTGGTGAACCATAAGTTTGATTAATGAATCTGTGATTGCCCTTCTCCGTGGAAATATCTGCCCTGGTATCCGTTTTTAGGTAACACCTATAAGTGATATCCTACGATATGTGTCTTTCACTTTCTGACTTACTACAAGTCACGTGATTACCTGTAGACTCATCTACGGGGCTGCAAATGGCATTGTGTCCTTTTTTTCCTTGGCTAATATTCTGTCTTAGCGAGGTCCATTTTCTGCAATGTGATTCCCTGAGGGCTGAGGATTAGCTGACCTGGGCAGCCTGACCCTGCTGGCAAGCCCTCCCCAGGTGTGCCTGGGTTGAGGTCAATAGAAACAGCACTCCAGGCAGCAATAGCCCCTGCAGCTGTGCCTGACTCCATATTCTCTGCCCCGTCAGCAGTCTCGGGGCTGTGCTGGTGGGTGGGTGTGAGGGTCCACGGCTTTGTTGGTGGCCCAGTGTGAGTGGGGCTCTGCTGGACTTTCTGCAGGAGTTGCCAGGCTGCCACTTGTAAAGAAGAGGATGTGTCACCCATAACTTCCGCTGGAATTTCTCTCCGGGCTGAGGTGAGGAAGGAAAAAAAGGAGTGAGGGCCGGGACAGGAGGGGTATCTCAGGCAGGGAAATGGAAAGCTTCCAGAAGAGCGCCCGGGGCGAGGACCATCCTGGCTGGCCTGCAGGCACCAAGTTGGCCTGCGTGCTGTCGCTGGTGTGGCTCCACGACCCTTCCTCTAGGCTTTCAAGCCCTTGTACATATTCAGGTGTTTTACCTGGGAAGGGTGGGAACAGTTCAGCAACAGCTGGCCTGGGGCTCAGCTCACGTTTACTCACAGAGGCCTCGGCACGGTCCCCCAGCTTTGCAATGAGGACGCTCCTTGCATGGGGGGGGGGGCGGGCTGCTGGCTGTATGGGAGATGATTCCCCACCTCTGACCAATTTCAGAATTGTTTACCGCTGGAGCAAGTGCCCTGATAGGGTTTTCCTCTGTATAACTGCTGGGTTCAGGTTTTTTTTCTCTTTTTTGGTTCAAGTTAGAATTTATTCATCTTTTATGTATTTATTGATATAAGCATGGAAATAATTCATTCATATAAATACATCTGTGTGAAGGGAAGAACTTTTTTCTGTTTTATTTTTAAATTTTATTTCTAAAAATTTTGAAGTTTAATTATATTTATTTTTCTATACAGCAGGTTATTATTGATTATTTATTTTATTCATATACATATATACAGGTCAATACCTATCTCCCAACTCATCTGACCACAATACCCCATGGCTTCCCCGACTTGGTGTCCATACGTTTGTTCTCTACCTCTGTTTCTCTATTTCTGCCCTGCAAACCTGTTCATCTGTACCATATATCTAGGTTCCACATACATGCATTAATACAGAATATTTGTTTTGCTCTTTCTGACTTACTTCATTCTGTATGACAGTCTCTAGATCCACCAACTTCTCTACAAACAACCCAGTTTCATTCCTTTTAATGGCTGAGTCATATCCCATTTTATATATGTACCACATCTTTATCCATTCGTCTGTCTGTGGGCATTTAGGTTGCTTCCATTACCTGGCTATTGTAAATAGTGCTGCAATGAACATTGTGGTGAATGTGTGTTTTTGATTTATGGTTGTCTCTGGGTATATGCCCAGAAGTGGGATTGCTGGATCCTATGGTAATTCTATTTCTAGTTTCTTTAAGGAAACTCCATACTGTTCTCCATAGTGACTGTATCAATTTACCTTCCCACCAATAGTGGAAGAGGGTTCCTTTTGTCCACACCCTCCCCAGAATTTGTTGTTTGTAGATTTTCTGATGATGCCGAGTCTAACAGGTGTGAGGTGATACCTCATTGTCGTTTTGATTTGCATTTCTCTAATAATTAGAGGTGTTGAGCAGCTTTTCATGTGCGTCTTGGCCGTCTCTGTGACTTATTTGAAGAAACGTCTATTTAGATCTTCTGCCCATTTTTGTATTGGGTTGTTTGTTTTATTAATATTAAGCTACCTGAGCTGTTTATATATATTGGAGATTAAACCTTTGTCCATTGATTCGTTTGCGAACGTTTTCGCCCATTCTGAGCGTTGCTTTTTTCCATTCCCGTTTTTTTTAACCAAAAAAGAAAGAAAGCAAAAGAAGCAGAACACTAATGTGCGTGAAATATGCCTCTTGAAACTGTCGTTTTGAAATATGGACGTCTTTTGAACTTTTTGGTTGATATATGACCCCAGGATTTGTTTTCAGGGCCGGTGTCATTTACAGGCCTGAAATGATTTGGAATATCCACTGACCATTAGCGCTGGGATTAAAGCTGCTGTTGTGTGAAACGGCCACAAGGTGGCAGCAGTTCTCCCTTAGCAAATCTGCTTACTAGGGCAACAGAGCCTCAATGGAAGCCGTGTTCTAGATTGGAATTTAGAATGGAATGTGCCAGGAGAAAGCCCCTCAAGTTTGTCTCACTACTTCTTGTTCGTTTTTTTAATTTAATTTTTAATTTTTATTACAGCAAGTTTGATTACAACGTTTGGCTTGTTGTAGGTGTGCAAGATGTGGTTCTTTTACACATATACATATGTCTGTTCTTCCTGGGACCCTTTTCCCATGTACGTTATGACAGAATGTTGAGTAGTCTTCTCTTGGCATTCCGTAGGTCTTTGGTGATTATATATTTCACCTGTGTTTGTATATGTCTCTTAACACCAATATCGTAATGAATCCAATCCTCACACCTTACCATTGGTGAACCATAAGTTTGATTAATGAATCTGTGATTGCCCTTCTCCGTGGAAATATCTGCCCTGGTATCCGTTTTTAGGTAACACCTATAAGTGATATCCTACGATATGTGTCTTTCACTTTCTGACTTACTACAAGTCACGTGATTACCTGTAGACTCATCTACGGGGCTGCAAATGGCATTGTGTCCTTTTTTTCCTTGGCTAATATTCTGTCTTAGCGAGGTCCATTTTCTGCAATGTGATTCCCTGAGGGCTGAGGATTAGCTGACCTGGGCAGCCTGACCCTGCTGGCAAGCCCTCCCCAGGTGTGCCTGGGTTGAGGTCAATAGAAACAGCACTCCAGGCAGCAATAGCCCCTGCAGCTGTGCCTGACTCCATATTCTCTGCCCCGTCAGCAGTCTCGGGGCTGTGCTGGTGGGTGGGTGTGAGGGTCCACGGCTTTGTTGGTGGCCCAGTGTGAGTGGGGCTCTGCTGGACTTTCTGCAGGAGTTGCCAGGCTGCCACTTGTAAAGAAGAGGATGTGTCACCCATAACTTCCGCTGGAATTTCTCTCCGGGCTGAGGTGAGGAAGGAAAAAAAGGAGTGAGGGCCGGGACAGGAGGGGTATCTCAGGCAGGGAAATGGAAAGCTTCCAGAAGAGCGCCCGGGGCCAGGACCATCCTGGCTGGCCTGCAGGCACCAAGTTGGCCTGCGTGCTGTCGCTGGTGTGGCTCCACGACCCTTCCTCTAGGCTTTCAAGCCCTTGTACATATTCAGGTGTTTTACCTGGGAAGGGTGGGAACAGTTCAGCAACAGCTGGCCTGGGGCTCAGCTCACGTTTACTCACAGAGGCCTCGGCACGGTCCCCCAGCTTTGCAATGAGGACGCTCCTTGCATGGGGGGGGGGCCGGGCTGCTGGCTGTATGGGAGATGATTCCCCACCTCTGACCAATTTCAGAATTGTTTACCGCTGGAGCAAGTGCCCTGATAGGGTTTTCCTCTGTATATCTGCTGGGTTCAGGTTTTTTTTTTCTTTTTTGGTTCAACTTAGAATTTATTCATCTTTTATGTATTTATTGATATAAGCATGGAAATAATTCATTCATAGAAATACATCTGTGTGAAGGGAAGAACTTTTTTCTGTTTTATTTTTAAATTTCTTTTCTAAAAATTTTGAAGTTTAATTATATTTATTTTTCTATACAGCAGGTTATTATTAGTTATCTATTTTATTCATATACATATATACAGGTCAATACCTATCTCCCAACTCATCTGACCACAACACCCCATGGCTTCCCCGACTTGGTGTCCATACGTTTGTTCTCTACCTCTGTTTCTCTATTTCTGCCCTGCAAACCTGTTCATCTGTACCATATATCTAGGTTCCACATACATGCATTAATACAGAATATTTGTTTTGCTCTTTCTGACTTACTTCATTCTGTATGACAGTCTCTAGATCCACCGACTTCTCTACAAACAACCCAGTTTCATTCCTTTTCATGGCTGAGTCATATCCCATTTTATATATGTACCACATCTTTATCCATTCATCTGTCTGTGGGCATTTAGGTTGCTTCCATTACCTGGCTATTGTAAATAGTGCTGCAATGAACATTGTGGTGAATGTGTGTTTTTGATTTATGGTTGTCTCTGGGTATATGCCCAGAAGTGGGATTGCTGGATCCTATGGTAATTCTATTTCTAGTTTCTTTAAGGAAACTCCATACTGTTCTCCATAGTGACTGTATCAATTTACCTTCCCACCAATAGTGGAAGAGGGTTCCTTTTGTCCACACCCTCCCCAGAATTTGTTGTTTGTAGATTTTCTGATGATGCCGAGTCTAACAGGTGTGAGGTGATACCTCATTGTCGTTTTGATTTGCATTTCTCTAATAATTAGAGGTGTTGAGCAGCTTTTCATGTGCGTCTTGGCCGTCTCTGTGACTTATTTGAAGAAACGTCTATTTAGATCTTCTGCCCATTTTTGTATTGGGTTGTTTGTTTTATTAATATTAAGCTACCTGAGCTGTTTATATATATTGGAGATTAAACCTTTGTCCATTGATTCGTTTGCGAACGTTTTCGCCCATTCTGAGCGTTGCTTTTTTCCATTCCCGTTTTTTTTAACCAAAAAAGAAAGAAAGCAAAAGAAGCAGAACACTAATGTGCGTGAAATATGCCTCTTGAAACTGTCGTTTTGAAATATGGACGTCTTTTGAACTTTTTGGTTGATATATGACCCCAGGATTTGTTTTCAGGGCCGGTGTCATTTACAGGCCTGAAATGATTTGGAATATCCACTGACCATTAGCGCTGGGATTAAAGCTGCTGTTGTGTGAAACGGCCACAAGGTGGCAGCAGTTCTCCCTTAGCAAATCTGCTTACTAGGGCAACAGAGCCTCAATGGAAGCCGTGTTCTAGATTGGAATTTAGAATGGAATGTGCCAGGAGAAAGCCCCTCAAGTTTGTCTCACTACTTCTTGTTCGTGTTTTTAATTTAATTTTTAATTTTTATTACAGCAAGTTTGATTACAACGTTTGGCTTGTTGTAGGTGTGCAAGATGTGGTTCTTTTACACATATACATATGTCTGTTCTTCCTGGGACCCTTTTCCCATGTACGTTATGACAGAATGTTGAGTAGTCTTCTCTTGGCATTCCGTAGGTCTTTGGTGATTATATATTTCACCTGTGTTTGTATATGTCTCTTAACACCAATATCGTAATGAATCCAATCCTCACACCTTTCCATTGGTGAACCATAAGTTTGATTAATGAATCTGTGATTGCCCTTCTCCGTGGAAATATCTGCCCTGGTATCCGTTTTTAGGTAACACCTATAAGTGATATCCTACGATATGTGTCTTTCACTTTCTGACTTACTACAAGTCACGTGATTACCTGTAGACTCATCTACGGGGCTGCAAATGGCATTGTGTCCTTTTTTTCCTTGGCTAATATTCTGTCTTAGCGAGGTCCATTTTCTGCAATGTGATTCCCTGAGGGCTGAGGATTAGCTGACCTGGGCAGCCTGACCCTGCTGGCAAGCCCTCCCCAGGTGTGCCTGGGTTGAGGTCAATAGAAACAGCACTCCAGGCAGCAATAGCCCCTGCAGCTGTGCCTGACTCCATATTCTCTGCCCCGTCAGCAGTCTCGGGGCTGTGCTGGTGGGTGGGTGTGAGGGTCCACGGCTTTGTTGGTGGCCCAGTGTGAGTGGGGCTCTGCTGGACTTTCTGCAGGAGTTGCCAGGCTGCCACTTGTAAAGAAGAGGATGTGTCACCCATAACTTCCGCTGGAATTTCTCTCCGGGCTGAGGTGAGGAAGGAAAAAAAGGAGTGAGGGCCGGGACAGGAGGGGTATCTCTGGCAGGGAAATGGAAAGCTTCCAGAAGAGCGCCCGGGGCGAGGACCATCCTGGCTTGCCTGCAGGCACCAAGTTGGCCTGCGTGCTGTCGCTGTTGTGGCTCCACGACCCTTCCTCTAGGCTTTCAAGCCCTTGTACATATTCAGGTGTTTTACCTGGGAAGGGTGGGAACAGTTCAGCAACAGCTGGCCTGGGGCTCTGCTCACGTTTACTCACAGAGGCCCCGGCACGGTCCCCCAGCTTTGCAATGAGGACGCTCCTTGCGTGGAGGGGCCGGGCTGCTGGCTGTATGGGAGATGATTCCCCACCTCTGACCAATTTCAGAATTGTTTACCGCTGGAGCAAGTGCCCTGATAGGGTTTTCCTCTGTATATCTGCTGGGTTCAGGTTTTTTTTTTCTTTTTTGGTTCAACTTAGAATTTATTCATCTTTTATGTATTTATTGATATAAGCATGGAAATAATTCATTCATAGAAATACATCTGTGTGAAGGGAAGAACTTTTTTCTGTTTTATTTTTAAATTTCTTTTCTAAAAATTTTGAAGTTTAATTATATTTATTTTTCTATACAGCAGGTTATTATTAGTTATCTATTTTATTCATATACATATATACAGGTCAATACCTATCTCCCAACTCATCTGACCACAACACCCCATGGCTTCCCCGACTTGGTGTCTATACGTTTGTTCTCTACCTCTGTTTCTCTATTTCTGCCCTGCAAACCTGTTCATCTGTACCATATATCTAGGTTCCATATACATGCATTAATACAGAATATTTGTTTTGCTCTTTCTGACTTACTTCATTCTGTATGACAGTCTCTAGATCCACCGACTTCTCTACAAACAACCCAGTTTCATTCCTTTTCATGGCTGAGTCATATCCCATTTTATATATGTACCACATCTTTATCCATTCATCTGTCTGTGGGCATTTAGGTTGCTTCCATTACCTGGCTATTGTAAATCGTGCTGCAATGAACATTGTGGTGAATGTGTGTTTTTGATTTATGGTTGTCTCTGGGTATATGCCCAGAAGTGGGATTGCTGGATCCTATGGTAATTCTATTTCTAGTTTCTTTAAGGAAACTCCATACTGTTCTCCATAGTGACTGTATCAATTTACCTTCCCACCAATAGTGGAAGAGGGTTCCTTTTGTCCACACCCTCCCCAGAATTTGTTGTTTGTAGATTTTCTGATGATGCCGATTCTAACTGGTGTGAGGTGATACCTCATTGTCGTTTTGATTTGCATTTCTCTAATAATTAGTGGTGTTGAGCAGCTTTTCATGTGCGTCTTGGCCGTCTCTGTGACTTCTTTGAAGAAAAGTCTATTTAGATCTTCTGCCCATTTTTGTATTGGGTTGTTTGTTTTATTAATATTAAGCTGCCTGAGCTGTTTATATATATTGGAGATTAAACCTTTGTCCATTGATTCGTTTGCGAACGTTTTCGCCCATTCTGAGGGTTGCCTTTTTCCATTCCCGTTTTTTTTAACCAAAAAATAAAGAAAGCAAAAGAAGCAGAACACTAATGTGCGTGAAATATGCCTCTTGAAACTGTCGTTTTGAAATATGGACGTCTTTTGAACTTTTTGGTGGATATATGACCCCAGGATTTGTTTTATGGGAAGGTGTCATTTACAGGCCTGCAATGATTTGGAATATCCACTGACCAGTAGCGCTGGGATTAAAGCTGCTGTTGTGTGAAACGGCCACAAGGTGGCAGCAGTTCTCCCTTAGCAAATCTGGTTACTAGGGCAACAGAGCCTCAATGGAAGCCGTCTTCTAGATTGGAATTTAGAATGTAATGTGCCAGGAGAAAGCCCCTCAAGTTTGTCTCACTACTTCTTGTTCGTGTTTTTAATTTAATTTTTAATTTTTATTACAGCAAGTTTGATTACAACGTTTGGCTTGTTGTAGGTGTGCAAGATGTGGTTCTTTTACACATATACATATGTCTGTTCTTCCTGGGACCCTTTTCCCATGTACGTTATGACAGAATGTTGAGTAGTCTTCTCTTGGCATTCCGTAGGTCTTTGGTGATTATATATTTCACCTGTGTTTGTATATGTCTCTTAACACCAATATCGTAATGAATCCAATCCTCACACCTTTCCATTGGTGAACCATAAGTTTGATTAATGAATCTGTGATTGCCCTTCTCCGTGGAAATATCTGCCCTGGTATCCGTTTTTAGGTAACACCTATAAGTGATATCCTACGATATGTGTCTTTCACTTTCTGACTTACTACAAGTCACGTGATTACCTGTAGACTCATCTACGGGGCTGCAAATGGCATTGTGTCCTTTTTTTCCTTGGCTAATATTCTGTCTTAGCGAGGTCCATTTTCTGCAATGTGATTCCCTGAGGGCTGAGGATTAGCTGACCTGGGCAGCCTGACCCTGCTGGCAAGCCCTCCCCAGGTGTGCCTGGGTTGAGGTCAATAGAAACAGCACTCCAGGCAGCAATAGCCCCTGCAGCTGTGCCTGACTCCATATTCTCTGCCCCGTCAGCAGTCTCGGGGCTGTGCTGGTGGGTGGGTGTGAGGGTCCACGGCTTTGTTGGTGGCCCAGTGTGAGTGGGGCTCTGCTGGACTTTCTGCAGGAGTTGCCAGGCTGCCACTTGTAAAGAAGAGGATGTGTCACCCATAACTTCCGCTGGAATTTCTCTCCGGGCTGAGGTGAGGAAGGAAAAAAAGGAGTGAGGGCCGGGACAGGAGGGGTATCTCAGGCAGGGAAATGGAAAGCTTCCAGAAGAGCGCCCGGGGCGAGGACCATCCTGGCTGGCCTGCAGGCACCAAGTTGGCCTGCGTGCTGTCGCTGGTGTGGCTCCACGACCCTTCCTCTAGGCTTTCAAGCCCTTGTACATATTCAGGTGTTTTACCTGGGAAGGGTGGGAACAGTTCAGCAACAGCTGGCCTGGGGCTCAGCTCACGTTTACTCACAGAGGCCTCGGCACGGTCCCCCAGCTTTGCAATGAGGACGCTCCTTGCATGGGGGGGGGGGCGGGCTGCTGGCTGTATGGGAGATGATTCCCCACCTCTGACCAATTTCAGAATTGTTTACCGCTGGAGCAAGTGCCCTGATAGGGTTTTCCTCTGTATAACTGCTGGGTTCAGGTTTTTTTTCTCTTTTTTGGTTCAAGTTAGAATTTATTCATCTTTTATGTATTTATTGATATAAGCATGGAAATAATTCATTCATAGAAATACATCTGTGTGAAGGGAAGAACTTTCTTCTGTTTTATTTTTAAATTTCATTTCTAAAAATTTTGAAGTTTAATTATTTTTATTTTTCTATACAGCAGGTTATTATTAATTATTTATTTTATTCATATACATATATACAGGTCAATACCTGTCTCCCAACTCATCTGACCACAACACCCCATGGCTTCCCCGACTTGGTGTCCATACGTCTGTTCTCTACCTCTGTTTCTCTATTTCTGCCCTGCAAACCTGTTCATCTGTACCATATATCTAGGTTCCACATACATGCATTAATACAGAATATTTGTTTTGCTCTTTCTGACTTACTTCATTCTGTATGACAGTCTCTAGATCCACCGACTTCTCTACAAACAACCCAGTTTCATTCCTTTTCATGGCTGAGTCATATCCCATTTTATATATGTACCACATCTTTATCCATTCGTCTGTCTGTGGGCATTTAGGTTGCTTGTATTACCTGGCTATTGTAAATAGTGCTGCAATGAACATTGTGGTGAATGTGTGTTTTTGATTTATGGTTGTCTCTGGGTATATGCCCAGAAGTGGGATTGCTGGATCCTATGGTAATTCTATTTCTAGTTTCTTTAAGGAAACTCCATACTGTTCTCCATAGTGACTGTATCAATTTACCTTCCCACCAATAGTGGAAGAGGGTTCCTTTTGTCCACACCCTCCCCAGAATTTGTTGTTTGTAGATTTTCTGATGATGCCGATTCTAACAGGTGTGAGGTGATACCTCATTGTCATTTTGATTTGCATTTCTCTAATAATTAGTGGTGTTGAGCAGCTTTTCATGTGCGTCTTGGCCGTCTCTGTGACTTCTTTGAAGAAAAGTCTATTTAGATCTTCTGCCCATTTTTGTATTGGGTTGTTTGTTTTATTAATATTAAGCTGCCTGAGCTGTTTATATATATTGGAGATTAAACCTTTGTCCATTGATTCGTTTGCGAACGTTTTCGCCCATTTTGAGGGTTGCCTTTTTCCATTCCCGTTTTTTTTAACCAAAAAATAAAGAAAGCAAAAGAAGCAGAACACTAATGTGCGTGAAATATGCCTCTTGAAACTGTCGTTTTGAAATATGGACGTCTTTTGAACTTTTTGGTGGATATATGACCCCAGGATTTGTTTTATGGGAAGGTGTCATTTACAGGCCTGCAATGATTTTGAATATCCACTGACCAGTAGCGCTGGGATTAAAGCTGCTGTTGTGTGAAACGGCCACAAGGTGGCAGCAGTTCTCCCTTAGCAAATCTGGTTACTAGGGCAACAGAGCCTCAATGGAAGCAGTGTTCTAGATTGGAATTTAGAATGGAATGTGCCAGGAGAAAGCCCCTCAAGTTTGTCTTACTACTTCTTGTTCGTGTTTTTAATTATTTTTTAATTTTTTATTACAGCAAGTTTGATTACATCGTTTGGCTTGTTGTAGGTGTGCAAGATGTGGTTCTTTTACACATATACATATGTCTGTTCTTCCTGGGACCCTTTTCCCATGTACGTTATGACAGAATGTTGAGTAGTCTTCTCTTGGCATTCCGTAGGTCTTTGGTGATTATATATTTCACCTGTGTTTGTATATGTCTCTTAACACCAATATCGTAATGAATCCAATCCTCACACCTTTCCATTGGTGAACCATAAGTTTGTTTAATGAATCTGTGATTGCCCTTCTCCGTGGAAATATCTGCCCTGGTATCCGTTTTTAGGTAACACCTGTAAGTGATATCCTACGATATGTGTCTTTCACTTTCTGACTTACTACAAGTCACGTGATTACCTGTAGACTCATCTACGGGGCTGCAAATGGCATTGTGTCCTTTTTTTCCTTGGCTAATATTCTGTCTTAGTGAGGACCATTTTCTGCAATGTGATTCCCTGAGGGCTGAGGATTAGTTGACCTGGGCAGCCTGACCCTGCCGGCAAGCCCTCCCCAGGTGTGCCTGGGTTGAGGTCAATAGAAACAGCACTCCAGGCAGCAATAGCCCCTGCAGCTGTGCCTGACTCCATATTCTCTGCCCCGTCAGCAGTCTCGGGGCTGTGCTGTTGGGTGGGTGTGAGGGTCCACGGCTTTGTTGGTGGCCCGGTGTGAGTGGGGCTCTGCTGGACTTTCTGCAGGAGTTGCCAGGCTGCCACTTGTAAAGAAGAGGATGTGTCACCCATAACTTCCGCTGGAATTTCTCTCCGGGCTGAGGTGAGGAAGGAAAAAAAGGAGTGGGGGCCGGGACAGGAGGGGTATCTCAGGCAGGGAAATGGAAAGCTTCCAGAAGAGCTCCCGGGGCCAGGACCATCCTGGCTGGCCTGCAGGCGCCAAGTTGGCCTGCGTGCTGTCGCTGGTGTGGCTCCACGACCCTTCCTCTAGGCTTTCAAGCCCTTGTACATATTCAGGTGTTTTACCTGGGAAGGGTGGGAACAGTTCAGCAACAGCTGGCCTGGGGCTCTGCTCACGTTTACTCACAGAGGCCTCGGCACGGTCCCCCAGCTTTGCAATGAGGACGCTCCTTGCGTGGAGGGGCCGGGCTGCTGGCTGTATGGGAGATGATTCCCCACCTCTGACCAATTTCAGAATTGTTTACTGCTGGGGCAAGTGCCCTGATAGGGTTTTCCTCTGTATAACTGCTGGGTTCAGGATTTTTTTTTCTTTTTTGGTTCAAGTTAGAATTTATTCATCTTTTATGTATTTATTGATATAAGCATGGAAATAATTCATTCATAGAAATACATCTGTGTGAAGGGAAGAACTTTTTTCTGTTTTATTTTTAAATTTCATTTCTAAAAATTTTGAAGTTTAATTATATTTATTTTTCTATACAGCAGGTTATTATTGATTATTTATTTTATTCATATACATATATACAGGTCAATACCTATCTCCCAACTCATCTGACCACAACACCCCATGGCTTCCCCGACTTAGTGTCCATACGTTTGTTCTCTACCTCTGTTTCTCTATTTCTGCCCTGCAAACCTGTTCATCTGTACCATATATCTAGGTTCCACATACATGCATTAATACAGAATATTTGTTTTGCTCTTTCTGACTTACTTCATTCTGTATGACAGTCTCTAGATCCACCGACTTCTCTACAAACAACCCAGTTTCATTCCTTTTCATGGCTGAGTCATATCCCATTTTATATATGTACCACATCTTTATCCATTCGTCTGTCTGTGGGCATTTAGGTTGCTTCCATTACCTGGCTATTGTAAATAGTGCTGCAATGAACATTGTGGTGAATGTGTGTTTTTGATTTATGGTTGTCTCTGGGTATATGCCCAGAAGTGGGATTGCTGCATCCTATGGTAATTCTATTTCTAGTTTCTTTAAGGAAACTCCATACTGTTCTCCATAGTGACTGTATCAATTTACCTTCCCACCAATAGTGGAAGAGGGCTCCTTTTGTCCACACCCTCCCCAGAATTTGTTGTTTGTAGATTTTCTGATGATGCCGAGTCTAACAGGTGTGAGGTGATACCTCATTGTCGTTTTGATTTGCATTTCTCTAATAATTAGTGGTGTTGAGCAGCTTTTCATGTGCGTCTTGGCCGTCTCTGTGACTTCTATAAGAAACGTCTATTTAGATCTTCTGCCCATTTTTGTATTGGGTTGTTTGTTTTATTAATATTTAGCAGCGTGAGCTGTTTATATATATTGGAGATTAAACCTTTGTCCATTGATTCATTTGCGAACGTTTTCGCCCATTCTGAGGGTTGGCTTTTTTCATTCCCGTTTTTTTAACCAAAAAAAGGAAAGAAAGCAAAAGAAGCAGAACACTAATGTGCGTGAAATATGCCTGTTGAAACTGTCGTTTTGACATATGGACGTCTTTTGAACATTTTGGTCGATATATGACCCCAGGATTTGTTTTCAGGGCAGGTGTCACTTACAAGCCTGCAATGATTTGGAATATCCACTGACCAGTAGCGCTGGGATTAAAGCTGCTGTTGTGTGAAACGGCCACAAGGTGGCAGCAGTTCTCCCTTAGCAAATCTGGTTACTAGGGCAACAGAGTCTCAATGGAAGCTGTGTTCTAGATGGAATTTAGAATGGAATGTGCCAGGAGAAAGCCCCTCAAGTTTGTCTCACTACTTCTTGTTCGTGTTTTTAATTTAATTTTTTATTTTTTATTACAGCAAGTTTGATTACAACGTTTGGCTTGTTGTAGGTGTGCAAGATGTGGTTCTTTTACACATATACATATGTCTGTTCTTCCTGGGACCATTTTCCCATGTACGTTATGACAGAATGTTGAGTAGTCTTCTCTTGGCATTCCGTAGGTCTTTGGTGATTATATATTTCACCTGTGTTTGTATATGTCTCTTAACCCCGATATCGTAATGAATCCAATCCTCACACCTTTCCATTGGTGAACCATAAGTTTGTTTAATGAATCTGTGATTGCCCTTCTCCGTGGAAATATCTGCCCTGGTGTCCGTTTTTAGGTAACACCTATAAGTGATATCCTACGATATGTGTCTTTCACTTTCTGACTTACTACAAGTCCCGTGAATACCTGTAGACTCATCTACGGGGCTGCAAATGGCATTGTGCCCTTTTTTTCCATGGCTAATATTCTGTCTTAGCGAGGTCCATTTTCTGCAATGTGATTCCCTGAGGGCTGAGGATTAGCTGACCTGGGCAGCCTGACCCTGCCGGCAAGGCCTCCCCAGGTGTGTCTGGGTTGAGGTCGATATATACAGCACTCCAGGCAGCATTAGCCCCTGCAGCTGTGCCTGACTCCATATTCTCTGCCCTGTCAGCAGTCTCGGGGCTGTGCTGGTGGGAGGGTGTGAGGGTCCACGGCTTTGTTGGTGACCCGGTGTGAGTGGGGCTCTGCTGGACTTTCTGCAGGAGTTGCCAGGCTGCCACCTGTAAAGAAGAGGATGTGTCACCCATAACTTCCACTGGAATTTCTCTCCGGGCTCAGGTGAGGGAGGAAAAAAAAAGGAGTGGGGGCCGGGAGAGGAGGGGTATCTCAGGCAGGGAAATGGAAAGCTTCCAGAAGAGCACCCGAGGCCAGGACCATTCTGGCTGGCCTGCAGGCACCAAGTTGGCCTGCGTGCTGTCGCTGGTGTGGCTCCACGGTCCTTCCTCTAGGCTTTCAAGCCCTTGTACATATTCAGGTGTTTTACCTGGGAAGGGTGGGAACAGTTCAGCAGCAGCTGGCCTGGGGCTCAGCTCACGTTTACTCACAGAGGCCTCAGCACGGTCCCCCAGCTTTGCAATGAGGACGCTCCTTGCGTGGGGGGGCCAGGCTGCTGGCTGTATGGAAGATGATTCCCCACCTCTGACCAATTTCAGAATTGTTTACCGCTGGAGCAAGTGCCCTGATAGGGTTTTCCTCTGTATAACTGCTGGGTTCACTTTTTTTTTTCTTTTTTGGTTCAGGTTAGAATTTATTCATCTTTTATGTATTTATTGATATAAGCATGGAAATAATTCATTCATAGAAATACATCTGTGTGAAGGGAAGAACTTTTTTCTGTTTTATTTTTAAATTTTACTTCTAAAAATTTTGAAGTTTAATTATATTTATTTTTCTATACAGCAGGTTATTATTAGTTATCTATTTTATTCATATACATATATACAGGTCAATACCTATCTCCCAACTCATCTGACCACCAACACCCCACGGCTTCCCCCACTTGGTGTCCATACGTTTGTTCTCTACCTCTGTTTCTCTATTTCTGCCCTGCAAACCTGTTCATCTGTACCATATATCTAGGTTCCACCTACATGCATTAATACAGAATATTTGTTTTGCACTTTCTGACTTACTTCATTCTGTATGACAGTCTCTAGATCCACCGACTTCTCTACAAATAACCTAGTTTCATTCCTTTTCATGGCTGAGTCATATCCCATTTTATATATGTACCACATCTTTATCCATTCGTCTGTCTGTGGGCATTTAGGTTGCTTCCATTACCTGGCTATTGTAAATCGTGCTGCAATGAACATTGTGGTGAATGTGTGTTTTTGATTTATGGTTTTCTCTGGGTATATGCCCAGAAGTGGGATTGCTGCATCATATGGTAATTTTATTTCTAGTTTCTTTAAGGAAACTCCATACTGTTCTCCATAGTGACTGTATCAATTTACCTTCCCACCAATAGTGGAAGAGGGTTCCTTTTGTCCACACCCTCCCCAGAATTTGTTGTTTGTAGATTTTCTGATGATGCCGATTCTAACAGGTTTGAGGTGATACCTCATTGTCGTTTTGATTTGCATTTCTCTAATAATTAGTGGTGTTGAGCAGCTTTTCATGTGCGTTTTGGCCGTCTCTGTGACTTCTATAAGAAACGTCTATTTAGATCTTCTGCCCATTTTTGTATTGGGTTGTTTGTTTTATTAATATTAAGCTGCGTGAGTTGTTTATATATATCGGAGATTAAACCTTTGTCCATTGATTCATTTGCGAACGTTTTCGCCCATTCTGAGGGTTGCCTTTTTTCATTCCCGTTTTTTTAACCAAAAAAAGAAAGAAAGCAAAAGAAGCAGAACACTAATGTGCGTGAAATATGCCTGTTGAAACTGTCGTTTTGACATATGGACGTCTTTTGAACTTTTTGTCGATATATGTCCCCAGGATTTGTTTTCAGGGCAGGTGTCACTTACAAGCCTGCAATGATTTGGAATATCCACTACCAGTAGCGCTGGGATTAAAGCTGCTGTTATGTGAAACGGCCACAAGGTGGCAGCAGTTCTCCCTTAGCAAATCTGGTTACTAGGGCAACAGAGCCTCAATGGAAGCCGTGTTCTAGATTGGAATTTAGAATGGAATGTGCCAGGAGAAAGCCCCTCAAGTTTGTCTCACTACTTCTTGTTCGTGTTTTTAATTTAATTTTTTATTTTTTATTACAGCAAGTTTGATTACAACGTTTGGCTTGTTGTAGGTGTGCAAGATGTGGTTCTTTTACACATATACATATGTCTGTTCTTCCTGGGACCCTTTTCCCATGTACGTTATGACAGAATGTTGAGTAGTCTTCTCTTGGCATTCCGTAGGTCTTTGGTGATTATATATTTCACCTGTGTTTGTATAGGTCTCTTAACCCCAATATCGTAATGAATCCAATCCTCACACCTGTCCATTGGTGAACCATAAGTTTGTTTAATGAATCTGTGATTGCCCTTCTCCATGGAAATATCTGCCCTGGTATCCGTTTTTAGGTAACACCTATAAGTGATATCCTACGATATGTGTCTTTCACTTTCTGACTTACTACAAGTCACGTGATTACCTGTAGACTCATCTACGGGGCTTAAAATGGCATTGTGCCCTGTTTTTCCATGGCTAATATTTTGTCTTAGCGACGTCCATTTTCTGCAATGTGATTCCCTGAGGGCTGAGGATTAGCTGACCTGGGCAGCCTGACCCTGCCGGCAAGGCCTCCCCAGGTGTGTCTGGGTTGAGGTCGATATAAACAGAACTCCAGGCAGCATAAGCCCCTGCAGCTGTGCCTGACTCCATATTCTCTGCCCTGTCAGCAGTCTCGGGGCTGTGCTGGTGGGAGGGTGTGAGGGTCCACGGCTTTGTTGGTGACCCGGTGTGAGTGGGGCTCTGCTGGACTTTCTGCAGGAGTTGCCAGGCTGCCACCTGTAAAGAAGAGGATGTGTCACCCATACCTTCCGCTGGAATTTCTCTCCGGGCTGAGGTGAGGAAGGAAAAAAAGGAGTGGGGGCCGGGACAGGAGGGGTATCTCAGGAAGGGAAATGGAAAGCTTCCAGAAGAGCGCCCGAGGCCAGGACCATCCTGGCTGGCCTGCAGGCAACAAGTTGGCCTGCGTGCTGTCGCTGGTGTGGCTCCACGGCCCTTCCTCTAGGCTTTCAAGCCCTTGTACATATTCAGGTGTTTTACCTGGGAAGGGTGGGAACAGTTCAGCAGCAGCTGGCCTGGGGCTCAGCTCACGTTTACTCACAGAGGCCTCAGCACGGTCCCCCAACTTTGCAATGAGGACGCTCCTTGCGTGGGGGGGCTGGGCTGCTGGCTGTATGGGAGATGATTCCCCACCTCTGACCAATTTCAGAATTGTTTACCGCTGGAGCAAGTGCCCTGATAGGGATTTCCTCTGTATAACTGCTGGGTTCAGGTTTTTTTTTTCCTTTTTGGTTCAAGTTAGAATTTATTCATCTTTTATGTATTTATTGATATAAGCATGGAAATAATTCATTCATAGAAATACATCTGTGTGAAGGGAAGAACTTTTTTCTTTTTTATTTTTAAATATTACTTCTAAAAATTTTGAAGTTTAATTATATTTATTTTTCTATACAGCAGGTTATTATTAGTTATCTATTTTATTCATATACATGTCAATACCTATCTCCCAACTCATCTGACCACCAACACCCCATGGCTTCCCCCACTTGGTGTCCATACGTTTGTTCTCTACCTCTTTTTCTCTATTTCTGCCCTGCAAACCTGTTCATCTGTACCATATATCTAGGTTCCACCTACATGCATTTATACAGAATATTTGTTTTGCACTTTCTGACTTACTTCATTCTGTATGACAGTCTCTAGATCCACCGACTTCTCTACAAATAACCCAGTTTCATTCCTTTTCATGGCTGAGTCATATCCCATTTTATATATGTACCACATCTTTATCCATTCGTCTGTCTGTGGGCATTTAGGTTGCTTCCATTACCTGGCTATTGTAAATCGTGCTGCAATGAACATTGTGGTGAATGTGTGTTTTTGATTTATGGTTTTCTCTGGGTATATGCCCAGAAGTGGGATTGCTGCATCAGATGGTAATTCTATTTCTAGTTTCTTTAAGGAAACTCCATACTGTTCTCCATAGTGACTGTATAAATTTACCTTCCCACCAATAGTGGAAGAGGGTTCCTTTTTTCCACACCCTCCCCAGAATTTGTTGTATGTAGATTTTCTGATGATGCTGATTCTAACAGGTTTGAGGTGATACCTCATTGTCATTTTGATTTGCATTTCTCTAATAATTAGTGGTGTTGAGCAGCTTTTCATGTGCTTTTTGGCCGTCTCTGTGACTTCTATAAGAAACGTCTATTTAGATCTTCTGCCCATTTTTGTATTGGGTTGTTTGTTTTATTAATATTAAGCTGCATGAGTTGTTTATATATATCGGAGATTAAACCTTTGTCCATTGATTCATTTGCGAAAGTTTTCGCCCATTCTGAGGGTTGCCTTTTTTCATTCCCGTTTTTTTAACCAAAAAAAGAAAGAAAGCAAAAGAAGCAGAACACTAATGTGCGTGAAATATGCCTGTTGAAACTGTCGTTTTGACATATGGACGTCTTTTGAACTTTTTGTCGATATATGACCCCAGGATTTGTTTTCAGGGCAGGTGTCACTTACAAGCCTGCAATGATTTGGAATATCCACTACCAGTAGTGCTGGGATTAAAGCTGCTGTTGTGTGAAACGGCCACAAGGTGGCAGCAGTTCTCCCTTAGCAAATCTGCTTACTAGGGCAACAGAGCCTCAATGGAAGCCGTGTTCTAGATTGGAATTTAGAATGGAATGTGCCAGGAGAAAGCCCCTCAAGTTTGTCTCACTACTTCTTGTTCGTGTTTTTAATTTATTTTTTTATTTTTTATTACAGCAAGTTTGATTACAACGTTTGGCTTGTTGTAGGTGTGCAAGATGTGGTTCTTTTACACATATACATATGTCTGTTCTTCCTGGGACCCTTTTCCCATGTACGTTATGACAGAATGTTGAGTAGTCTTCTCTTGGCATTCCGTAGGTCTTTGGTGATTATATATTTCACCTGTGTTTGTATATGTCTCTTAATCCCAATATCGTAATGAATCCAATCCTCACACCTTTCCATTGGTGAACCATAAGTTTGTTTAATGAATCTGTGATTGCCCTTCTCCATGGAAATATCTGCCCTGGTATCCGTTTTTAGGTAAAACCTATAAGTGATATCCTACGTTATGTGTCTTTCACTTTCTGACTTACTACAAGTCCCGTGATTACCTGTAGACACATCTACGGGGCTGCAAATGGCATTATGCCCTTTTTTTCCTTGGCTAATATTCTGTCTTAGCGAGGTCCATTTTCTGCAATGTGATTCCCTGAGGGCTGAGGATTAGCTGACCTGGGCAGCCTGACCCTGCCGGCAAGCCCTCCCCAGGTGTGCCTGGGTTGAGGTCAATAGAAACAGCACTCCAGGCAGCAATAGCCCCTGCAGCTGTGCCTGACTCCATATTCTCTGCCCCGTCAGCAGTCTCGGGGCTGTGCTGGTGGGAGGGTGTGAGGGTCCACGGCTTTGTTGGAGGCCCGGTGTGAGTGGGGCTCTGCTGGACTTTCTGCAGGAGTTGCCAGGCTGCCACCTGTAAAGAAGAGGATGTGTCACCCATACCTTCCGCTGGAATTTCTCTCCGGGCTGAGGTGAGGAAGGAAAAAAAGGAGTGGGGGCCGGGACAGGAGGGGTATCTCAGGAAGGGAAATGGAAAGTTTCCAGAAGAGCGCCCGGGGCCAGGACCATCCTGGGTGGGCTGCAGGCAACAAGTTGGCCTGCGTGCTGTCGCTGGTGTGTCTCCACGGCCCTTCCTCTAGGCTTTCAAGCCCTTGTACATATTCAGGTGTTTTACCTGGGAAGGGTGGGAACAGTTCAGCAGCAGCTGGCCTGGGGCTCAGCTCATGTTTACTCACAGAGGCCTCAGCACGGTCCCCCAGATTTGCAATGAGGACGCTCCTTGCGTGGGGGGGCCGGGCTGCTGGCTGTATGGGAGATGATTCCCCACCTCTGACCAATTTCAGAATTGTTTACCGCTGGAGCAAGTGCCCTGATAGGGTTTTCCTCTGTATAACTGCTGGGTTCAGGTTTTTTTTTTTCTTTTTTGGTTCAAGTTAGAATTTATTCATCTTTTATGTATTTATTGATATAAGCATGGAAATAATTCATTCATAGAAATACATCTGTGTGAAGGGAAGAACATTTTTCTGTTTTATTTTTAAATTTTACTTCTAAAAATTTTGCAGTTTAATTATATTTATTTTTCTATACAGCAGTTTATTATTAGTTATTTATTTTATTCATATACATATATACAGGTTAATACCTATCTCCCAACTCATCTGACCACCAACACCCCATGGCTTCCCCCACTTGGTGTCCATACGTTTGTTCTCTACCTCTGTTTTTCTATTTCTGCCCTGCAAATCTGTTCATCTGTACCATATATCTAGGTTCCACCTACATGCATTAATACAGAATATTTGTTTTGCACTTTCTGACTTACTTCATTCTGGATGACAGTCTCTAGATCCACCGACTTCTCTACAAATAACCTAGTTTCATTCCTTTTCATGGCTGAGTCATATCCCATTTTATATATGTACCACATCTTTATCCATTCGTCTGTCTGTGGGCATTTAGGTTGCTTCCATTACCTGGCTATTGTAAATCGTGCTGCAATGAACATTGTGGTGAATGTGTGTTTTTGATTTATGGTTTTCTCTGGGTATATGCCCAGAAGTGGGATTGCTGCATCAGATGGTAATTCTATTTCTAGTTTCTTTAAGGAAACTCCATACTGTTCTCCATAGTGACTGTATCAATTTACCTTCCAACCAGTAGTGGAAGAGGGTTCCTTTTGTCCACACCTTCCCCAGAAGTTGTTGTATGTAGATTTTCTGATGATGCCGATTCTAACAGGTTTGAGGTGATACTTCATTGTCGTTTTGACTTGCATTTCTCTAATAATTAGTGGTGCTGAGCAGATTTTCATGTGCGTCTGGGCCGTCTCCGTGACTTCTTTAAAGAAACGTCTATTTAGATCTTCTGCCCATTTTTGTATTGGGTTGTTTGTTTTATTAATATTAAGCTGCGTGAGCTGTTTATATATATCGGAGATTAAACCTTTGTCCATTGATTCATTTGCGAACGTTTTCACCCATTCTGAGGGTTGCCTTTTTTCATTCCCGTTTTTTTAACCAAAAAAAGAAAGAAAGCAAAAGAAGCAGAACACTAATGTGCGTGAAATATGCATGTTGAAACTGTCGTTTTGACATATGGACGTCTTTTGAACTTTTTGGTCGATATATGACCCCAGGATTTGTTTTCAGGGCAGGTGTCACTTACAAGCCTGAAATGATTTGGAATATCCACTGACCAGTAGCGCTGGGATTAAAGCTGCTGTTGTGTGAAACGGCCACAAGGTGGCAGCAGTTCTCCCTTACCAACTCTGGTTACTAGGGCAACAGAGCCTCAATGGAAGCCGTGTTCTAGATTGGAATTTAGAATGGAATGTGCCAGGAGAAAGCCCCTCAAGTTTGTCTCACTACTTCTTGTTCGTGTTTTTAATTTAATTTTTTATTTTTTATTACAGCAAGTTTGATTACAACGTTTGGCTTGTTGTAGGTGTGCAAGATATGGTTCTTTTACACATATACATATGTCTGTTCTTCCTGGGACCCTTTTCCCATGTACGTTATGACAGAATGTTGAGTAGTCTTCTCTTGGCATTCTGTAGGTCTTTGGTGATTATATATTTCACCTGTGTTTGTATATGTCTCTTAACCCCAATATTGTAATGAATCCAATCCTCACACCTTTCCATTGGTGAACCATAAGTTTGTTTAATGAATCTGTGATTGCCCTTCTCCGTGGAAATATCTGCCCTGGTATCCGTTTTTAGGTAACACCTGTAAGTGATATCCTACGATATGTGTCTTTCACTCTCTGACTTACTACAAGTCCCGTGATTACCTGTAGACTCATCTACGGGGCTGCAAATGGCATTGTGCCCTTTTTTTCCTTGGCTAATATTCTGTCTTAGCGAGGTCCATTTTCTGCAATGTGATTCCCTGAGGGCTGAGGATTAGCTGACCTGGGCAGCCTGACCCTGCCGGCAAGCCCTCCCCAGGAGTGCCTGGTTTGAGGTCAATAGGAACAGCACTCCAGGCAGCAATAGACCCTGCAGCTGTGCCTGACTCCATATTCTCTGACTCGTCAGCAGTCTCGGGGCTGTGCTGGTGGGAGGGTGTGAGGGTCCACGGCTTTGTTGATGGCCCGGTGTGAGTGGGGCTCTGCTGGACTTTCTGCAGGAGTTGCCAGGCTGCCACCTGTAAAGAAGAGGATGTGTCACCCATACCTTCCACTGGAATTTCTCTCCGGGCTGAGGTGAGGAAGGAAAAAAAGGAGTGGGGGCCGGGACAGGAGGGGTATCTCAGGCAGGGAAATGGAAAGCTTCCAGAAGAGCGCCCGAGACCAGTACCATCCTGGCTGGCCTGCAGGCACCAAGTTGGCCTGTGTGCTGTCGCTGGTGTGGCTCCACGGCCCTTCCTCTAGGCTTTCAAGCCCTTGTACATATTCAGGTGTTTTACCTGGGAAGGGTGGGAACAGTTCAGCAGCAGCTGGCCTGGGGCTCAGCTCACGTTTACTCACAGAGGCCTCGGCACGGTCCCCCAGCTTTGCAATGAGGACGCTCCTTGCGTGGGGGGGCCGGGCTGCTGGCTGTATGGGAGATGATTACCCACCTCTGACCAATTTCAGAATTGTTTACCGCTGGAGCAAGTGCCCTGATAGGGTTTTCCTCTGTATAACTGCTGGGTTCAGGTTTTTTTTTTTTGGTTCAAGTTAGAATTTATTCATCTTTTATGTATTTATTGATATAAGCATGGAAATAATTCATTCATATAAATACATCTGTGTGAAGGGAAGAACTTTTTTCTGTTTTATTTTTAAATATTATTTCTAAAAATTTTGAAGTTTAATTATATTTATTTTTCTATACAGCAGGTTGTTATTAGTTATCTATTTTATTCGTATACATATATACAGGTCAATACCTATCTCCCCACTCATCTGACCACCAACACACCATGGCTTCCCCGACTAGGTGTCCATACGTCTGTTCTCTACCTCTGTTTCTCTATTTGTGCCCTGCAAACCTGTGCATCTGTACCATATATCTAGGTTCCACATACATGCATTAATACAGAATATTTGTGTTGCTCTTTCTGACTTACTACATTCTGTATGACAGTCTCTAGATTCACCGACTTCTCTACAAATAACCCAGTTTCATTCCTTTTCATAGATATATGACATGCCAGTAAATTTGAACATTTCTCTAAAGGGGACCATTTCCTAGTTCCGAAAGTTTACCAAAACTGACACAAGAGGAAATCATTTAATGTCATCTTGTCTATCCTGGGCATTCTCGGAACGCCCTGGACTCAGAATGCAGCATCTGTAGTCCAAGGTAACCTGCGGAGATGGGGCGGGGCTGAGGGAGGTTGGAACACTACCCTCACTGAGGGAGTGGGTGTGGCCATCTCTGCTGTGACTCAACAAAAGGCAGGGGAGCAGGGCGCCCAGGGCAGGGCCGTCAGAGCCCGCAGGCCCAGTTGGGTGTCACAAGCATTTAGGCCCAGGCCAAAGGGCGCCTTCTTTGTCTTCACAGCTGCCCAAACTCCCACCTTTCCACTTAGGCCACCCTCTTACTTGAAGTGTGTGTGGAACCTGTCTGCGAAGTACACCTCGCTGCACAGGTAACCATAAGTCTGGGCATCATAGCTTCCTGCCAGGTGACCGATGTTCGCAGGCAGATGGGTCCTTGGGAGAAACGCGGAGAGGCTCCTGCCCGGGTCCCTGGCCGCCCACTGCCCCAGCCCGAGATCGGTGGCCGCACAGAAGCCCTGTCTGAGTGCCCTCCCTCTAGAGGGAGTATTGGACCAACACATCTAGAAAATGGGGTCCTCGCGGCAACTCATTGGAGGGACACAAATAAATCTTTACCGACTTTCTGCTGAAACATAGGAGCGTTCACACCTAAGCCTCTTACAAGGTCAGCTGTTTAGCTAAACATGAGCCCATGATCTAAATTTACACAATAATGAAGAGATCAGCTACAAGGGGAGACAATCAGCAAAAACAATCAATACCAGAATTAGATTCCCAAGGCCATCCATCAGATGTTGGAATAATCAGGTGTAAGGCAGGATAAATACATAAAACTGGAACTGAAACAAGAAACAAGGATGTTTTCACAGTCTGGTAGGATCTCTAAAACATTTTTAAAATACATGTCATTGATAAAGCTAAATACTCAAAGGTTGTGTAATACAACAGATCAATCATTGAGAAGAGTGAAATTATGCTGTTTTGAAAACTATGGCAGGTCAGATTTTCTGCCTATTTATATAAGAAGATTTCTCTAAAACATACACATAATTTCAAAGACTTATTGGCTGTGAAATAAGTTAAGGGTATTTCGAATGGCTTGTCAGCAATGAAAGGTGCTATGTAGGGAATCACAGAAAGTTGAGGGGATAATATGTCAATATATACATTGCTATATGTTGAACTAAGCCTTAGGACAGCAACAATGTAGAAGACCTGACACTTAGAAACTTACAAGTAAGCTGGAATCTTCAAAAGTTCAAATCTTTATAAGTAAACAGATTTATTAAAATGAATAACCAAGTGTTTTAATTGACATCAGAAGATCAAACCAATAAACCCTGAGAACATAGATAAAAGATAATAAAGATATGAGCAGAACTTAACACAACAGCAAACGTATAAAATTGAGGTGATTTAGTAAGTCCAAAGAATATTCTTTGAAAAGATTGAAAAGACACACTTTGATTAAGGAAAACAAAAACATAAGTAAAGAATATACAGAAAGAGTCAGGACAATGTTATAGCAGAGAATATATGAAATGACAGTAAATTTGAACATTTCTGTGAAGGGGACCATTTCCTAGCTCCTAAAGTTTACCAAAACTGACACAAGAGGAAATCATTTAAGGTCCTCATGTCTGCCCTTGTCATTCTCAGAACGCCCTGGCCTCAGAATGCAGCATCTGTAGTCCATGGTACCCGGCGGAGAGGGGACGAGGCTGAGGGAGGTTGGAACACTGCCCTCACTGAGGGAGTGGGTGTGGCCATCTCTGCTGTGACTGAACAAAGGGCAGGGGAGCAGGGGGCCCAGGGAAGGGCGCTCAGAGCTCGGCAGGCCCAGTGGGGTGTCACAAGTATTTAGGCCCAGGCCACAGGGCGCCTTCTTTGTCTGCACAGCTGCCCAAACACTCACCTTTCCACTCAGACCGCCCACTTACTTGAAGTGCGTGTGGAACCTGTCCGTGCAGTACAGCTCGCTGCACAGCTGACCATATATCCGGGCATCGTAGCTTCCTGCCAGGTGACCGAAGTTCGCAGGCAGATGGGTCCCTGGGACACACGCGGAGAGGCTCCTGCCCAGGTTACAGGTCGCCCACTGCCCCAGCCCCAGATCGGGGGCCGCAAAGCAGCCCTGTCTGTGTCCCCTGTCTCTAGAGGGAGTATTGGACCAACACTTCTAGAAAACGGGGTCCTCGCGGGCAACTCATTGGAGGGACGCAAATAAATCTTTGCCGACTTTCTGCTGAAACTTAGGAGCATTCACACCTAAGCCTCTTACAAGGTCAACTGTTTAGCTAAACGTGAGCTCATGATCTAAATTTACACAATAATGAAGAGATCAGCTACAAGGGGAGACAATCAGCAAAAACAATGGATACGAGAATTAGATTCCCAAGGCCATCCATCAGATGTTGGAATAATCAGGTGCAAGGCAGGAAATATACATAAAACTGGAACTGAAACAAGAAACAAGGATGTTTTCACAGTCTGGTAGGATCTCTAAAACGTTTTTAAAGAACATGTCATTGATAAAGCTAAATACTCAAAGGTTGTGTAATACAAGAGATTAATCATTTAGAAGAGTGAAATTATGCTGTTGTGAAAACTATGGCAGGTCAGATTTCCTGCCTAATTATATAAGAAGATTTCTCTAAAATATGCACATTATTTCAGAGACTTATTGGCTGTGAAATAAGTTAAGGGTATTTCAAATGGCTTGTCTGCAATGAAAGGTGCTATGTAAGGAATCACAGAAAGTCGAGGGGAAAATATGTCAATATCTACATTGCTATATGTTGAACTAAGCCTTAGGACAGCAACAATGTAGAGGACCTGACACTTAGAAACTTACAAGTAAACTGGAATCTTCAAAAGTTCTAATCTTTATAAGTAAAAAGATTTATTAAAATGAATAACCAAGTGTTTTAATTGACATCAGAAGATCAAACCAATAAACCCTGAGAACATAGATAAAAGATAAATAAAGATACGACCAGAACTTAATACAACAGCAAACGTATAAAAGTGAGGTGATTTGGTAAGTGAAAGAATATTCTTTGAAAAGATTGAAAAGACACTCTTTGATTAAGGAAAACAAAAACATAAGTAAAGAATATACAGAAAGAGTCAGGACAATGTTATAGCAGAGAATATATGAAATGCCAGTAAATTTGAACATTTCTGTAAAGGGGACCATTTCCTAGCTCCTAAAGTTTACCAAAACTTACACAAGAGGAATTCATTTAAGGTCATCATGTCTGCCCTTGGAATTCTCGGAATGCCCTGGACTTAGAATGCAGCATCTGTGGTCCATGGTAACCTGCGGGGAGGGGGCGGGGCTGAGGGTGATTGGAACACTGCGCTCACTGAGGGAGTGGGTGTGGCCATCTCTGCTGTGACGGAACAAAGGGTAGGGGAGCCGGGGACCCAGGGCAGGACCCTCAGATCCCGGTAGGGCCAGTGGGGTGAAACAAGCCTTTAGGCTCAGGCCAAAGGGCGCCTTCCTTGTCTGAACAGCTGCCCAAACTCTCACCTTTCCACTCAGGCCGCCCTCTTACTTGAAGTGTGTGTGGAATCTGTGCACGCAGTACAGTTCGCAGCACAGCTAACCATAGGACTGGGCATCGTAGTTTCCTGCCAGGAGACCGAAGTTCGCAGGCAGATGGGTCCCTGGGACACACGCGGAGAAGCTCCTGCCCGGGCCACAGGCCGCCCACTGTCCCAAACCCAGATCAGCGGCCGCAAAGCAGCCCTGTCTGAGTCCCCTCCCTCTAGAGGGAGTATTGGACCAACACTTCTAGAAAACGGAGTCCTCGCGAGCAACTCATTGGAGGGATACAAATAAATCTTTACCGACTTTCTGCTGAAACATAGGAGCGTTCACACCTAAGCCTCTTACAAGGTCATCTGTTTAGCTAAACATGAGCTCATGATCTAAATTTACACAATAATGAAGAGATCAGCTACAAGGGGAGACAATCAGCAAAAACAATCAATACCAGAATTAGATTCCCAAGGCCATCCATCAGATGTTGGAATAATCAGGTGCAAGGCAGGAAATATACATAAATCTGGAACTGAAACCAGAAACAAGGATGTTTTCACAGTCTGGTAGGATCTCTAAAACATTCTTAAATTACATGTGATTGATAAAGCTAAATACTCAAAGGTTATGTAATACAAAAGATTAATCATTGAGAAGAGTAAAATTATGCTGTTTTGAAAACTATGGCAGGTGAGATTTTCTGCCTAGTTATATAAGAAGATTTATCTAAAACTTACACATTATTTCAAAGACTTATTGGCTGTGACATAAGTGAAGGGTATTTCAAATGGCTTGTCTGCAATGAAAGGTGCTATGTAGGGAATCACAGAAAGTCGAGGGGAAAATGTGTCAATATATACATTGCTATAGGTGAACTAAGCCTTAGGACAGCAACAATGTAGAGGACCTGACCCTTAGAAGCTTACAAGTAAGCTGGAATCTTCAAAAGTGACAATTTTTATAAGTAAAAATATTTATTAAAATGAATAACCAAGTGTTTTAATTGACATCAGAAGATCAAACCAATAAACCCTGAGAACATAGATAAAAGAAAAATAAAGATATGAGCAGAACTTAATACAACAGCAAACGTATAAATTTGAGGTGGTTTAGTAAGTCCAAAGAATATTCTTTGAAAAGATTTAAAAGACACACTTTGAGTAAGGAAAATAAAAACATAAGTAAAGAATATATAGAAAGAGTCAGGACAATGTTATAGCAAAGAATATATGAAATGCCAGTAAATTTGAATATTTCTGTAAAGGGGACCATTTCCTAGCTCCTAAAGTTTACCAAAACTGAGACAAGACGAAATCATTTAAGGTCCTCATGCCTGCCCTTGTCATTCTGAGAACGCCCTGGCCTCAGAATGCAGCATCTGTAGTCCATGGTAACCTGCGGAGGGGGGGCCGGGCTGAAGGAGTTTGGAACACTGCCCTCACTGAGGGAGTGGGTGTGGCCATCTCTGCTGTGACTGAACAAAGTGCAGGGGAGCAGGGGTCCCAGGGAAGGGCACTCAGAGCCCAGCAGGCCCAGTGTGGTTTCACAAGCATTTAGGCCCAGGCCAAAGGGTGCCTTCTTTGCCTGAACAGCTGCCCAAACTCTCACCTTTCCACTCAGGCCACCCTCTTTCTTGAAGTGTGTGTGGAAGCTGTCCGCGCAGTACACCTCGCTGCACAGCTAACCATAGAACTGGGCATCGTAGCTTCCTGCCAGGTGACCGAAGTTCGCAGGAAGATGGGTCCCTGGGACACACACGGAGAGGCTCCTGCCCGGGCCACAGGCCGCCCACTGCCCCAGCCCCAGTTCAGCGGCCGAAAATAAGCCCTATCTGAGTCTCCTGCCTCCAGAAGGAGTATTGGACCAACACTTCTAGAAAATGGGGTCCTTACGGGGAACTCATTGGAGGGACAGAAATAAATCTTTGCCGACTTTCTGCTGAAACTTAGGAGCGTTCACACCTAAGCCTCTTACAAGGTCAGCTCTTTAGCTAAACATGAGCTCATTATCGAAATTTACACAATAATGAAGTGATCAGCTACAAGGGGAGACAATCAGCAAAAACAATCAATACCAGAATTAGATTCCCAAGGCCATCCATCAGATGTTGGAATAATCAGGTGCAAGGCAGGATATATACATAACACTGGAACTGAAACAAGAAACAAGGGTGTTTTCAAATTCTGGTACGATCTCTAAAACATTTTTAAAGTACATGTCATTGATAAAGCTAAATACTCAAAGGTTGTGTAATACAACAGATTAATCATTGAGAAGAGTGAAATTATGCTGTTTTGAAAAT
The DNA here is from genome assembly GCF_025265405.1 of Mesoplodon densirostris. Lineage (NCBI taxonomy): Eukaryota > Metazoa > Chordata > Mammalia > Artiodactyla > Ziphiidae > Mesoplodon > Mesoplodon densirostris. Next base: position 92,012,770 of record NC_082666.1, read on the forward strand.
TATGGCAGGTGAGATTTTCTTCCTAATTATATAAGAAGATTTCTCTAAAACATACACATTATTTCAAAGACTTATTGGCTGTGAAATAAGTTAGGGTATTTCAAATGGCTTGTCTGCAATGAAAGGTGTTATGTAGGGAATCACAGAAACTCGAGGGGAAAATATGTCAATATATACATTGCTATACGTAGAACTAAGCCTTAGGACAGCAACAATGTAGAGGACCTGACCCTTAGAAACTTGCAAGTAAGCTGGAATCTTCAAAAGTTCAAATCTTTATTAGTAAAAAGATTTATTAAAATGAATAACCAAGTGTTTTAATTGACCTCAGAAGATCAAAGAAATAAACCCTGAGAACCTAGATAAAAGATAAATAAAGATATGAGCAGAACTTAATACAACAGCAAACGTATAAAATTGAGGTGATTTAGTAAGTCCAAAGATTATTCTTTGAAAAGATTGAAAAGACACACTTTGATTAAGGAAAACAAAAACATAATTGAAGAATATACAGAAAGAATCAGGACAATGTTATAGCAGAGAATATATGAAATGCCAGTAAATTTGAACATTTCTGTAAAGGGGACCATTTCCTAGCTCCTAAAGTTTACCAAAACTGACACAAGTGGAAGTCATTTAAGGTCATCATGTCTGCCCTTGGCATTCTCGGAACGCCCTGGCCTCAGAATGCAGCAACTGTAGTCCATGGTAACCTGAGGAGAGGGGGCGGGGCTGAGGCAGATTGGAACACTGCCCTCACTGAGGGAGTGGGTGTGGCCAGCTCTGCTGTGACTGAACAAAGGGAAGGGGAGCATGGGGCCGAGGGCAGGGCCGTCAGAGCCCGGCAGGCCCAGTGGGGTGTCACAAGCATTTAGGCCCAGGCCAAAGGGCGCCTTCTTTGTCTGAACAGCTGCCCAAACTCTCACCTTTCCACTCAGGCCGCCCTCTTACTTGAAGTGTGTGTGGAACCAGTCCACGCAGTACACCTCGCTGCACAGCTAACCATAGGTCTGGGCATCGTAGCTTCCTGCCAGGTGACCGATGTTCGCAGGTAGATCGGTCCCTGGGACACACGCGGAGAGGCTCCTGCCCGGGCCACAGGCCGCCCACTACCCCAGCCCCAGATTGGTGCCGCACAGCAGCCCTGTCTGAGTCCCCTACCTCTAGAGGGAGTATTTAAACAACACTTCTAGAAAACGGAGTCCTCGCGCGCAACTCATTGGAGGGACACAAATTAATCTTTGCCGACTTTCTGCTGAAACTTAGGAGCGTTCACACCTAAGCCTCTTACAAGGTCAGTTGTTTAGCTAAACATGAGCTCATGATCTAAATTTACACAATAATGAAGAGATCAGCTACAAGGGGAGACAATCAGCAAAAACAATCAATACTAGAATTAGATTCCCAAGGCCATCCATCAGATGTTGGAATAATCAGGTGCAAGGCAGGATATATACATAAAACTGGAACTGAAACAAGAAACAAGGATGTTTTCAAAGTCTGGTACGATCTCTAAAACATTTTTAAAGTACATGTCATTGATAAAGCTAAATACTCAAAGGTTGTGTAATCCAACAGATTAATCATTGAGAAGAGTGAAATTATGCTGTTTTGAAAACTATGCCAGGTCAGATTTTCTGCCTAATTATATAAGAAGATTTATCTAAAACATACACATTATTTCAAAGACTTTTTGGCTGTGAAATAAGTTAACGGTATTTCAAATGGCTTGTCTGCAATGAAAGGTGCTATGTAGGGAATCACAGAAAGTCGAGGGGAAAATATGTCAATATATACATTGCTATAGGTGAACTAAGCCTTAGGACAGCAACAATGTAGAGGACCTGACCCTTAGAAGCTTACAAGTAAGCTGGAATCTTCAAAAGTTACAATTTTTATAAGTAAAAATATTTATTAAAATGAATAACCAAGTGTTTTAATAGACATCAGAAGATCAAACCAATATACCCTGAGAACATAGATAAAAGAAAAATAAAGATATGAGCAGAACTTAATACAACAGCAAACGTATAAAATTGAGGTGATTTAGTAAGTCCAAAGAATATTCTTTGAAAAGATTTAAAAGACACACTTTGAGTAAGGAAAACAAAAACATAAGTAAAGAATATATAGAAAGAGTCAGGACAATGTTATAGCAAAGAATATATGAAATGCCAGTAAATTTGAATATTTCTGTAAAGGGGACCATTTCCTAGCTCCTAAAGTTTACCAAAACTGAGACAAGAGGAAATCATTTAAGGTCCTCATGCCTGCCCTTGTCATTCTGAGAACGACCTGGCCTCAGAATGCAGCATCTGTAGTCCATGGTAACCTGCGGAGGGGGGGCGGGGCTGAGGGAGTTTGGAACACTGCCCTCACTGAGGGAGTGGGTGTGGCCATCTCTGCTGTGACTGAACAAAGTGCAGGGGAGCAGGGGTCCCAGGGAAGGGCACTCAGAGCCCAGCAGGCCCAGTGTGGTTTCACAAGCATTTAGGCCCAGGCCAAAGGGTGCCTTCTTTGCCTGAACAGCTGCCCAAACTCTCACCTTTCCACTCAGGCCACACTCTTTCTTGAAGTGTGTGTGGAAGCTGTCCGCGCAGTACACCTCGCTGCACAGCTAACCATAGGACTGGGCATCGTAGCTTCCTGCCAGGTGACCGAAGTTTGCAGGAAGATGGGTCCCTGGGACACACACGGAGAGGCTCCTGCCCGGGCCACAGGCCGCCCACTGCCCCAGCCCCAGTTCAGCGGCCGAAAATCAGCCCTGTCTGAGTCTCCTGCCTCTAGAAGGAGTATTGGACCAACACTTCTAGAAAATGGGGTCCTCACGGGCAACTCATTGGAGGGACAGAAATAAATCTTTGCCGACTTTCTGCTGAAACTTAGGAGCGTTCACACCAAAGCCTCTTGCAAGGTAATCTCTTTAGCCAAACATGAGCTCATTATCGAAACTTACACAATAATGAAGTGATCAGCTACAAGGGGAGACAATCAGCAAAAACAATCAATACCAGAATTAGATTCCCAAGGCCATCCATCAGATGTTGGAATAATCAGGTGCAAGGCAGGATATATACAGAAAACTGGAACTGAAACAAGAAACAAGGATGTTTTCAAAGTCTGGTAGGATCTCTGAAACATTTTTAAAGTACATGTCATTGATAAAGCTAACTACTCAAAGGTTGTGTAATACAACAGATTAATCATTGAGAAGAGTGAAATTATGCTGTTTCGAAAACTATGGCAGGTCAGATTTTCTGCCTAATTATATAAGAAGATTTCTCTAAAACATACACATTATTTCAAAGAGTTATTGGCTGTGAAATAACTTAAGGGTATTTCAAATGGCTTGTCTGCAATGAAAGGTGCTATGTAGGGAATCACAGAAACTCGAGGGGAAAATATGTCAATATATACATTGCTATAGGTTAAAGTAAGCCTTAGGACAGCAACAATGTAGAGGACCTGACCCTTAGAAACTTACAAGTAAGCTGAAATCTTCAAAAGTTCCAATCTTTATAAGTAAAAAGATTTATTAAAATGAATAACCAAGTGTTTTAATTGACATCAGAAGATCAAACAAATAAACCCTGAGAACATAGATAAAAGATAAATAAAGATATGAGCAGAACTTAATACAACAGCAAACGTATAAAATTGGGGTGATTTAGTAAGTCCAAAGAATATTCTTTGAAAAGATTGAAAAGACACACTTTGATTAAGGAAAACAAAAACGTAAGTAAAGAATATACAGAAAGAGTCAGGACAAAGTTATAGCAGAGAATATATGAAATGCCAGTAAATTTGAACATTTCTGTAAAGGGGACCATTCCCTAGCTCCTAAAGTTTACCAAAACTGACAAAAGAGGAAATCATTTAAGGTCATCATGTCTGCCCTTGGCATGCTCGGAACGCCCTGGCCTCAGAATGCAGCATCTGTAGTCCATGGTAACCTGCGGAGAGGGGGCGGGGCTCAGCGAGGTTGGAACACTGCCCTCACTGAGGGAGTGGGTGTGGCCAGCTCTGCTGTGACTGACAAAGGCCAGGGGAGCATGTGGCCGAGGGCAGGGCCCTCAGTGCCCGGCAGGCCCAGTGGGGTGTCACAAGCTTTTACGCCCAGGCCAAAAGGCGCCTTCTTTGTCTGAACAGCTGCCCAAACACTCATCTTACCACTCAGGCCGCCCTCTTACTTGAAGTGTGTGTGGAACCTGTCCACGCAGTACACCTCGCTGCACAGCTAACCATAGGTCTGGGCATCGTAGATTCCTGCCAGGTGACCGAAGTTCGCAGGCAAATGGGTCCCTGGGACACACGCGGAGAGGCTCCTGCCTGGGCCACAGGCCGCCCACTACCCCAGCCCCAGATTGGGGGCCACACATCAGCCCTGTCTGAGTCCTCTGCCTGTAGAGGGAGTATTGGACCAACACATCTAGAAAACGGGGTCCTCGCGGGCAACTCATTGGAGGGACACAAATAAATCTTTGCCGACTTTCTGCTGAAACTTTGGAGCGTTCACACCTAAGCCTCTTACAAGCTCAGCTGTTTAGCTAAACATGATCTCGTGATCGAAATTTACACAATAATGAAGAGATCAGCTACAAGGGGAGAAAATCAGCAAAAACAATCAATACCAGAATTAGATTCCCAAGGCCATCCATCAGATGTTGGAACAATCAGGTGCAAGGCAGGATATATACATAAAACTGGAACTGAAAGAAGAAACAAGGATGTTTTCAAAGTCTAGTACGATCTCTAAAACATTTTTAAAGTACATGTCATTGATAAAGCTAAATACTCAAAGGTTGTGTAATACAACAGATTAATCATTGAGAAGAGTGAAATTATGCTGTTTTGAAAACTATGGCAGGTCAGATTTTCTGCCTAATTATATAAGAAGATTTATCTAAAACCTACACATTATTTCAAAGACTTATTGGCTGTGAAATAAGTTAAGGGTATTTCAAATGGCTTGTCTGCAATGAAAGGTGCTATGTAGGGAATCACAGAAAGTCGAGGGGAAAATATGTCAATATATACATTGCTATATGTTGAACTAAGCCTTAGGACAGCAACAATGTAGAGCACCTGACACTTAGGAACTTGCAAGTAAGCTAGAATCTTCAAAAGTTCAAATCTTTATAAGTAAAAAGATTTATTAAAATGAATAACCAAGTGTTTGAATTGACATCAGAAGATCAAACAAATAAACCCTGAGAACATAGATAAAAGATAAATAAAGATATGAGCAAAACTTAATACAACAGGAAAAGGATAAAATTGAGGTGATTTGGTAAGTCCAAAGAATATTCTTTGAAAAGATTGAAAAGACACACTTTGATTAAGGAAAACAAAAACATAAGTAAAGAATATACAGAAAGAGTCAGGACAATGTTATAGCAGAGAATATATGAAATGACAGTAAATTTGAACATTTCTGTAAAGGGGACCATTTCCTAGCTCCTAAAGTTTACCAAAACTGACACAAGAGGAAGTCATTTAAGGTCATCATGTCTGCCCTTGGCATTCTCGGAACGCCCTGGCCTCAGAATGCAGCAACTGTAGTCCATGGTAACCTGCGGAGAGGGGGCGGGGCTGAGGGAGGTTGGAACACTGCCCTCACTGAGGGACTGGGTGTGGCCATCTCTGCTGTGACTGAACAAAGGGCAGGGGAGCTTGGGGCCGAGGGCAGGGCCCTCAGAGCCCGGCAGGCCCTGTGGGGTGTCACAAGCATTTAGGCCCAGGCCAAAGGGAGCCTTCTTTGTCTGAACAGCTGCCCAAACTCTCACCTTTCCACTCAGGACGCCCTCTTACTTGAAGTGTGTGTGGAACCAGTCCACGCAGTACACCTCGATGCACAGCTAACCATAGGTCTGGGCATCGTAGCTTCCTGTCAGGTGACCGAAGTTCGCAGGCATATGAGTCCCTGGGACACACGCGGAGAGGCTCCTGCCCGGTCCACAGGCCGCCCACTGCCCCAGCCCCAGATCACGGGCCGCAAAGCAGCCCTGTCTGAGTCCCCTGCCTCTGGAGGGAGTATTGTACCAACACTTCTAGAAATAGGTGTCGTCGCGGGCAACTCATTGGAGGGACACAAATAAATCTTTGCCGACTTTCTGCTGAAACTTAGGAGCATTCACACCTAAGCCTCTTACACGGTCAGCTGTTTAGCTAAACATGATCTCGTGATCGAAATTTACACAATAATGAAGAGATCAGCTACAAGGGGAGAAAATCAGCAAAAGCAATCAATACCAGAATTAGATTCCCAAGGCCATCCATCAGATGTTGGAACAATCAGGTGCAAGGCAGGATATATACATAACACTGGAACTGAAACAAGAAACAAGGGTGTTTTCAAATTCTGGTACGATCTCTAAAACATTTTTAAAGTACATGTCATTGATAAAGGTAAATAGTCAAAGGTTGTGTAATACAACAGATTAATCATTGAGAAGAGTGAAATTATGCTGTTTTGAAAATTATGGCAGGTGAGATTTTCTTCCTAATTATATAAGAAGATTTCTCTAAAACATACACATTATTTCAAAGACTTATTGGCTGTGAAATAAGTTAAGGGTATTTCAAATGGCTTGTCTGCAATGAAAGGTGCTATGTAGGGAATCACAGAAAGTCAAGGGGAAAATATGTCAATATATACATTGCTATACGTAGAACTAAGCCTTAGGACAGCAACAATGTAGAGGACCTGACACTTAGAAACTTGCAAGTAAGCTGGAATCTTCAAAAGTTCAAATATTTATAAGTAAAAAGATTTATTAAAATGAATAACCAAGTGTTTTAATTGACATCAGAAGATCAAACCAATAAACCCTGAGAACATAGATAAAAGATAAATAAAGATATGAGCAGAACTTAATACAACAGCAAACGTATAAAATTGAGGTGATTTAGTAAGTCCAAAGAATATTCTTTGAAAAGTTTGAAAAGACACACTTTGATTAAGGAAAACAAAAACATAAGTGAAGAATATACAGAAAGAATCAGGACAATGTTATAGCAGAGAATATATGAAATGCCAGTAAATTTGAACATTTCTGTAAAGGGGACCATTTCCTAGCTCCTAAAGTTTACCAAAACTGACACAAGAGGAAGACATTTAAGGTCATCATGTCTGCCCTTGGCATTCTCGGGACGCCCTGGCCTCAGAATGCAGCAACTGTAGTCCATGGTAACCTGAGGAGAGGGGGCGGGGCTGAGGCAGGTTGGAACACTGCCCTCACTGAGGGAGTGGGTGTGGCCATCTCTACTGTGACTGAACAAAGGGCAGGGGAGCATGGGGCCGAGGGCAGGGCCGTCAGAGCCCGGCAGGCCCAGTGGGGGTGTCACAAGCATTTAGGCCCAGGCCAAAGGGCGCCTTGTTTGTCTGAACAGCTGCCCAAACTCTCACCTTTCCACTCAGGCCGCCCTCTTACTTGAAGTGTGTGTGGAACCTCTCCACGCAGTACACCTCGCTGCACAGCTAACCATAGGTCTGGGCATCGTAGCTTCTTGCCAGGTGACCGATGTTTGCAGGTAGATCGGTCCCTGGGACACACGCGGAGAGGCTCCTGCCCGGGCCACAGGCCGCCCACTACCCCAGCCACAGATTGGTGCCGCACAGCAGCCCTGTCTGAGTCCCCTCCCTCTAGAGGGAGTATTTAACCAACACTTCTAGAAAACGGAGTCCTCGCGCGCAACTCATTGGAGTGACACAAATTAATCTTTGCCGACTTTCTGCTGAAACTTAGGAGCATTCACACCTAAGCCTCTTACACGGTCAGCTGTTTAGCTAAACATGAGCTCATGATCTAAATTTACACAATAATGAAGAGATCAGCTACAAGGGGAGACAGTCAGCAAAAACAATCAATACCATAATTAGATTCCCAAAGCCATCCATCAGATGTTGGAATAATCAGGTGCAAGGCAGGATATATACAGAAAACTGGAACTGAAACAAGAAACAAGGATGTTTTCAAAGTCTGGTAGGATCTCTGAAACATTTTTAAAGTACATGTCATTGATAAAGCTAACTACTCAAATGTTGTGTAATACAACAGATTAATCATTGAGAAGAGTGAAATTATGCTGTTTCGAAAACTATGGCAGGTCAGATTTTCTGCCTAATTATATAAGAAGATTTCTCTAAAACATACACATTATTTCAAAGAGTTATTGGCTGTGAAATAACTTAAGGGTATTTCAAATGGCTTGTCTGCAATGAAAGGTGCTATGTAGGGAATCACAGAAACTCGAGGGGAAAATATGTCAATATATACATTGCTATAGGTTAAAGTAAGCCTTAGGACAGCAACAATGTAGAGGACCTGACCCTTAGAAACTTACAAGTAAGCTGAAATCTTCAAAAGTTCCAATCTTTATAAGTAAAAAGATTTATTAAAATGAATAACCAAGTGTTTTAATTGACATCAGAAGATCAAACAAATAAACCCTGAGAACATAGATAAAAGATAAATAAAGATATGAGCAGAACTTAATACAACAGCAAACGTATAAAATTGGGGTGATTTAGTAAGTCCAAAGAATATTCTTTGAAAAGATTGAAAAGACACACTTTGATTAAGGAAAACAAAAACGTAAGTAAAGAATATACAGAAAGAGTCAGGACAAAGTTATAGCAGAGAATATATGAAATGCCAGTAAATTTGAACATTTCTGTAAAGGGGACCATTCCCTAGCTCCTAAAGTTTACCAAAACTGACAAAAGAGGAAATCATTTAAGGTCATCATGTCTGCCCTTGGCATGCTCGGAACGCCCTGGCCTCAGAATGCAGCATCTGTAGTCCATGGTAACCTGCGGAGAGGGGGCGGGGCTGAGGGAGGTTGGAACACTGCCCTCACTGAGGGACTGGGTGTGGCCATCTCTGCTGTGACTGAACAAAGGGCAGGGGAGCTTGGGGCCGAGGGCAGGGCCCTCAGAGCCCGGCAGGCCCTGTGGGGTGTCACAAGCATTTAGGCCCAGGCCAAAGGGCGCCTTCTTTGTCTGAACAGCTGCCCAAACTCTCACCTTTCCACTCAGGACGCCCTCTTACTTGAAGTGTGTGTGGAACCAGTCCACGCAGTACACCTCGATGCACAGCTAACCATAGGTCTGGGCATCGTAGCTTCCTGTCAGGTGACCGAAGTTCGCAGGTAGATGTGTCCCTGGGACACACGCGGAGAGGCTCCTGCCTGGGCCACAGTCCGCCCACAACCCCAGCCCCAGATTGGGGGCCACACAGCAGCCCTGTCTGAGTCCTCTGCCTGTAGAGGGAGTATTGGACCAACACATCTAGAAAACGGGGTCCTCGCGGGCAACTCATTGGAGGGACACAAATAAATCTTTGCCGACTTTCTGCTGAAACTTTGGAGCGTTCACACCTAAGCCTCTTACAAGCTCAGCTGTTTAGCTAAACATGGTCTCGTGATCGAAATTTACACAATAATGAAGAGATCAGCTACAAGGGGAGAAAATCAGCAAAAACAATCAATACCAGAATTAGATTCCCAAGGCCATCCATCAGATGTTGGAACAATCAGGTGCAAGGCAGGATATATACATAAAACTGGAACTGAAAGAAAAAACAAGGATGTTTTCAAAGTCTAGTACGATCTCTAAAACATTTTTAAAGTACATGTCATTGATAAAGCTAAAAACTCAAAGGTTGTGTAATACAACAGATTAATCATTGAGAAGAGTGAAATTATGCTGTTTTGAAAACTATGGCAGGTCAGATTTTCTGCCTAATTATATAAGAAGATTTATCTAAAACCTACACATTATTTCAAAGACTTATTGGCTGTGAAATAAGTTAAGGGTATTTCAAAGGGCTTGTCTGCAATGAAAGGTACTATCTAGGGAATCACAGAAAGTCGAGGGGAAAATATGTCAATATATACATTGCTATAGGTTGAACTAAGCCTTAGGACAGCAACAATGTAGAGGACCTGACCCTTAGAAGCTTACAAGTAAGCAGGAATCTTCAAAAGTTCCAATATTTATAAGTAAAAAGATTTATTAAAATGAATAACCAAGTGTTTTAATTGACATCAGAAGATCAAACCAATAAACCCTGAGAACATAGATAAAAGATAAATAAAGATATGAGCAGACTTTAATACAACAGCCAACGTATAAAATTGGGGTGATTTAGTAAGTCCAAAGAATATTCTTTGAAAAGATTGAGAAGACACACTTTGATTAAGGAAAACAAAAACGTAAGTAAAGAATATCCAGAAAGAGACAGGGCAAAGTTATAGCAGAGAATATATGAAATGCCAGTAAATTTGAATATTTCTGTAAAGGGGACCATTTCCTAGCTCCTAAAGTTTACCAAAACTGACACAAGAGGAAATCATTTAAGGTCATCAGGTCTGCCCTTGGCATTCTCGGAACGCCCTGGCCTCAGAATTCAGCATCTGTAGTCCATGGTAACCTGCGGAGAGGGGGCGGGGCTGAGTGTGGTTGGAACACTGCCCTCACTGAGGGAGTGGGTGTGGCCATCTCTGCTGTGACTGAACAATGGCAGGGGAGCATGGGTCCCAGGGAAGGGCCCTCAGAGCCCAGCAGGCCCAGTGTGGTGTCACAAGCATTTAGGCCCAGACCAAAGGGCGCCTTCTTTGTCTGAAGAGCTGCCCAAACTCTCACCTTTCCACTCAGGCCGCCCTCCTACTTGAAGTGTGTTTGGAAGCTGTCCACGCAGTACACTTCGCTACACAGCTAACCATAGGTCTGGGCATCGTAGCTTCCTGGCAGGTGACCGAAGTTCGCAGGCATATGAGTCCCTGGGACACACGCGGAGAGGCTCCTGCCCGGGCCACAGGCCGCCCACTGACCCAGCCCCAGATCAGGGGCCGCAAAGCAGCCCTGTCGGAGTCCCCTGCCTCTGGAGGGAGTATTGTACCAACACTTCTAGAAAATGGGGTCCTCACGGGCAACTCATTGGAGGGACAGAAATAAATCTTTGCCGACTTTCTGCTGAAACTTAGGAGCGTTCACACCTAAGCCTCTTACAAGGTCAGCTCTTTAGCAAAACATGAGCTCATTATCGAAATTTACACAATGATGAAGTGATCAGCTACAAGGGGAGACAATCAGCAAAAACAATCAATACCAGAATTAGATTCCCAAGGCCATCCATCAGATGTTGGAATAATCAGGTGCAAGGCAGGATATATACATAACACTGGAACTGAAACAAGAAACAAGGGTGTTTTCAAATTCTGGTACGATCTCTAAAACATTTTTAAAGTACATGTCATTGATAAAGCTAAATACTCAAAGGTTGTGTAATACAACAGATTAATCATTGAGAAGAGTGAAATTATGCTGTTTTGAAAATTATGGCAGGTGAGATTTTCTTCCTAATTATATAAGAAGATTTCTCTAAAACATACACATTATTTCAAAGACTTATTGGATGTGAAATAAGTTAGGCTATTTCAAATGGCTTGTCTGCAATGAAAGGTGCTATGTAGGGAATCACAGAAAGTCGAGAGGAAAATATGTCAAAATATATACATTGCTATACGTAGAACTAAGCCTTAGGACAGCAACAATGTAGAGGACCTGACACTTAGAAACTTGCAAGTAAGCTGGAATCTTCAAAAGTTCAAATCTTTATAAGTAAAAAGATTTATTAAAATGAATAACCAAGTGTTTTAATTGACATCAGAAGATCAAACCAATAAACCCTGAGAAAATAGATAAAAGATAAATAAAGATATGAGCAGAACTTAATACAACAGCAAACGTATAAAATTGAGGTGATTTAGTAAGTCCAAAGAATATTCTTTGAAAAGTTTGAAAAGACACACTTTGATTAAGGAAAACAAAAACATAAGTGAAGAATATACAGAAAGAATCAGGACAATGTTATAGCAGAGAATATATGAAATGCCAGTAAATTTGAACATTTCTGTAAAGGGGACCATTTCCTAGCTCCTAAAGTTTACCAAAACTGACACAAGAGGAAGTCATTTAAGGTCATCATGTCTGCCCTTGGCATTCTCGGAACGCCCTGGCCTCAGAATGCAGCAACTGTAGTCCATGGTAACCTGAGGAGAGGGGGCGGGGCTGAGGCAGGTTGGAACACTGCCCTCACTGAGGGAGTGGGTGTGGCCATCTCTGCTGTGACTGAACAAAGGGCAGGGGAGCATGGGGCCGAGGGCAGGGCCGTCAGAGCCCGGCAGGCCCAGTGGGGTGTCACAAGCATTTAGGCCCAGGCCAAAGGGCGCCTTCTTTGTCTGAACAGCTGCCCAAACTCTCACCTTTCCACTCAGGCCGCCCTCTTACTTGAAGTGTGTGTGGAACCTCTCCACGCAGTACACCTCGCTGCACAGCTAACCATAGGTCTGGGCATCGTAGCTTCCTGCCAGGTGACCGATGTTCGCAGGTAGATCGGTCCCTGGGACACACACGGAGAGGCTCCTGCCCGGGCCACAGGCCGCCCACTACCCCAGCCACAGATTGGTGCCGCACAGCAGCCCTGTCTGAGTCCCCTCCCTCTAGAGGGAGTATTTAACCAACACTTCTAGAAAACGGAGTCCTCGCGCGCAACTCATTGGAGGGACACAAAATAATCTTTGCCGACTTTCTGCTGAAACTTAGGAGCATTCACACCTAAGCCTCTTACACGGTCAGCTGTTTAGCTAAACATGAGCTCATGATCTAAATTTACACAATAATGAAGAGATCAGCTACAAGGGGAGACAATCAGCAAAAACAATCAATACCATAATTAGATTCCCAAAGCCATCCATCAGATGTTGGAATAATCAGGTGCAAGGCAGGATATATACAGAAAACTGGAACTGAAACAAGAAACAAGGATGTTTTCAAAGTCTGGTAGGATCTCTAAAACATTTTTAAAGTACATGTCATTGATAAAGCTAACTACTCAAAGGTTGTGTAATACAACAGATTAATCATTGAGAAGAGTGAAATTATGCTGTTTCGAAAACTATGGCAGGTCAGATTTTCTGCCTAATTATATAAGAAGATTTCTCTAAAACATACACATTATTTCAAAGAGTTATTGGCTGTGAAATAACTTAAGGGTATTTCAAATGGCTTGTCTGCAATGAAAGGTGCTATGTAGGGAATCACAGAAACTCGAGGGGAAAATATGTCAATATATACATTGCTATAGGTTAAAGTAAGCCTTAGGACAGCAACAATGTAGAGGACCTGACACTTAGAAACTTACAAGTAAGCTGGAATCTTCAAAAGTTCCAATCTTTATAAGTAAAAAGATTTATTAAAATGAATAACCAAGTGTTTTAATTGACATCAGAAGATCAAACAAATAAACCCTGAGAACATAGATAAAAGATAAATAAAGATATGAGCAGAACTTAATACAACAGCAAACGTATAAAATTGGGGTGATTTAGTAAGTCCAAAGAATATTCTTTGAAAAGATTGAAAAGACACACTTTGATTAAGGAAAACAAAAACGTAAGTAAAGAATATACAGAAAGAGTCAGGACAAAGTTATAGCAGAGAATATATGAAATGCCAGTAAATTTGAACATTTCTGTAAAGGGGACCATTTCCTAGCTCCTAAAGTTTACCAAAACTGACACAAGAGGAAATCATTTAAGGTCATCATGTCTGCCCTTGGCATGCTCGGAACGCCCTGGCCTCAGAATGCAGCATCTGTAGTCCATGGTAACCTGCGGAGAGGGGGCGGGGCTGAGCGAGGTTGGAACACTGCCCTCACTGAGGGAGTGGGTGTGGCCAGCTCTGCTGTGACTGACAAAGTCCAGGGGAGCATGTGGCCGAGGGCAGGGCCCTCAGTGCCCGGCAGGCCCAGTGGGGTGTCACAAGCTTTTACGCCCAGGCCAAAAGGCGCCTTCTTTGTTTGAACAGCTGCCCAAACACTCATCTTACCACTCAGGCCGCCCTCTTACTTGAAATGTGTGTGGAACCTGTCCACGCAGTACACCTCGCTGCACAGCTAACCATAGGTCTGGGCATCGTAGATTCCTGCCAGGTGACCGAAGTTCGCAGGCAGATGTGTCCCTGGGACACACGCGGAGAGGCTCCTGCCTGGGCCACAGTCCGCCCACTACCCCAGCCCCAGATTGGGGGCCACACAGCAGCCCTGTCTGAGTCCTCTGCCTGTAGAGGGAGTATTGGACCAACACATCTAGAAAACGGGGTCCTCGCGGGCAACTCATTGGAGGGACACAAATAAATCTTTGCCGACTTTCTGCTGAAACTTTGGAGCGTTCACACCTAAGCCTCTTACAAGCTCAGCTGTTTAGCTAAACATGGTCTCGTGATCGAAATTTACACAATAATGAAGAGATCAGCTACAAGGGGAGAAAATCAGCAAAAACAATCAATACCAGAATTAGATTCCCAAGGCCATCCATCAGATGTTGGAACAATCAGGTGCAAGGCAGGATATATACATAAAACTGGAACTGAAAGAAAAAACAAGGATGTTTTCAAAGTCTAGTACGATCTCTAAAACATTTTTAAAGTACATGTCATTGATAAAGCTAAAAACTCAAAGGTTGTGTAATACAACAGATTAATCATTGAGAAGAGTGAAATTATGCTGTTTTGAAAACTATGGCAGGTCAGATTTTCTGCCTAATTATATAAGAAGATTTATCTAAAACCTACACATTATTTCAAAGACTTATTGGCTGTGAAATAAGTTAAGGGTATTTCAAATGGCTTGTCTGCAATGAAAGGTACTATCTAGGGAATCACAGAAAGTCGAGGGGAAAATATGTCAATATATACATTGCTATAGGTTGAACTAAGCCTTAGGACAGCAACAATGTAGAGGACCTGACCCTTAGAAGCTTACAAGTAAGCAGGAATCTTCAAAAGTTCCAATATTTATAAGTAAAAAGATTTATTAAAATGAATAACCAAGTGTTTTAATTGACATCAGAAGATCAAACCAATAAACCCTGAGAACATAGATAAAAGATAAATAAAGATATGAGCAGACTTTAATACAACAGCCAACGTATAAAATTGGGGTGATTTAGTAAGTCCAAAGAATATTCTTTGAAAAGATTGAGAAGACACACTTTGATTAAGGAAAACAAAAACGTAAGTAAAGAATATCCAGAAAGAGACAGGGCAAAGTTATAGCAGAGAATATATGAAATGCCAGTAAATTTGAATATTTCTGTAAAGGGGACCATTTCCTAGCTCCTAAAGTTTACCAAAACTGACACAAGAGGAAATCATTTAAGGTCATCAGGTCTGCCCTTGGCATTCTCGGAACGCCCTGGCCTCAGAATTCAGCATCTGTAGTCCATGGTAACCTGCGGAGAGGGGGCGGGGCTGAGTGTGGTTGGAACACTGCCCTCACTGAGGGAGTGGGTGTGGCCATCTCTGCTGTGACTGAACAATGGCAGGGGAGCATGGGTCCCAGGGAAGGGCCCTCAGAGCCCAGCAGGCCCAGTGTGGTGTCACAAGCATTTAGGCCCAGACCAAAGGGCGCCTTCTTTGTCTGAAGAGCTGCCCAAACTCTCACCTTTCCACTCAGGCCGCCCTCCTACTTGAAGTGTGTTTGGAAGCTGTCCACGCAGTACACTTCGCTACACAGCTAACCATAGGTCTGGGCATCGTAGCTTCCTGGCAGGTGACCGAAGTTCGCAGGCATATGAGTCCCTGGGACACACGCGGAGAGGCTCCTGCCCGGGCCACAGGCCGCCCACTGACCCAGCCCCAGATCAGGGGCCGCAAAGCAGCCCTGTCGGAGTCCCCTGCCTCTGGAGGGAGTATTGTACCAACACTTCTAGAAAATGGGGTCCTCACGGGCAACTCATTGGAGGGACAGAAATAAATCTTTGCCGACTTTCTGCTGAAACTTAGGAGCGTTCACACCTAAGCCTCTTACAAGGTCAGCTCTTTAGCAAAACATGAGCTCATTATCGAAATTTACACAATGATGAAGTGATCAGCTACAAGGGGAGACAATCAGCAAAAACAATCAATACCAGAATTAGATTCCCAAGGCCATCCATCAGATGTTGGAATAATCAGGTGCAAGGCAGGATATATACATAACACTGGAACTGAAACAAGAAACAAGGGTGTTTTCAAATTCTGGTACGATCTCTAAAACATTTTTAAAGTACATGTCATTGATAAAGCTAAATAGTCAAAGGTTGTGTAATACAACAGATTAATCATTGAGAAGAGTGAAATTATGCTGTTTTGAAAATTATGGCAGGTGAGATTTTCTTCCTAATTATATAAGAAGATTTCTCTAAAACATACACATTATTTCAAAGACTTATTGGATGTGAAATAAGTTAGGCTATTTCAAATGGCTTGTCTGCAATGAAAGGTGCTATGTAGGGAATCACAGAAAGTCGAGGGGAAAATATGTCAAAATATATACATTGCTATACGTAGAACTAAGCCTTAGGACAGCAACAATGTAGAGGACCTGACACTTAGAAACTTGCAAGTAAGCTGGAATCTTCAAAAGTTCAAATCTTTATAAGTAAAAAGATTTATTAAAATGAATAACCAAGTGTTTTAATTGACATCAGAAGATCAAACCAATAAACCCTGAGAAAATAGATAAAAGATAAATAAAGATATGAGCAGAACTTAATACAACAGCAAACGTATAAAATTGAGGTGATTTAGTAAGTCCAAAGAATATTCTTTGAAAAGTTTGAAAAGACACACTTTGATTAAGGAAAACAAAAACATAAGTGAAGAATATACAGAAAGAATCAGGACAATGTTATAGCAGAGAATATATGAAATGCCAGTAAATTTGAACATTTCTGTAAAGGGGACCATTTCCTAGCTCCTAAAGTTTACCAAAACTGACACAAGAGGAAGTCATTTAAGGTCATCATGTCTGCCCTTGGCATTCTCGGGACGCCCTGGGCTCAGAATGCAGCAACTGTAGTCCATGGTAACCTGAGGAGAGGGGGCGGGGCTGAGGCAGGTTGGAACACTGCCCTCACTGAGGGAGTGGGTGTGGCCATCTCTGCTGTGACTGAACAAAGGGCAGGGGAGCATGGGGCCGAGGGTAGGGCCGTCAGAGCCCGGCAGGCCCAGTGGGGTGTCACAAGCATTTAGGCCCAGGCCAAAGGGCGCCTTCTTTGTCTGAACAGCTGCCCAAACTCTCACCTTTCCACTCAGGCCGCCCTCTTACTTGAAGTGTGTGTGGAACCAGTCCACGCAGTACACCTCGCTGCACAGCTAACCATAGGTCTGGGCATCGTAGCTTCCTGCCAGGTGACCGATGTTCGCAGGTAGATCGGTCCCTGGGACACACGCGGAGAGGCTCCTGCCCGGGCCACAGGCCGCCCACTACCCCAGCCCCAGATTGGTGCCGCACAGCAGCCCTGTCTGAGTTCCCTCCCTCTAGAGGGAGTATTTAACCAACACTTCTAGAAAACGGAGTCCTCGCGCGCAACTCATTGGAGGGACACAAATTAATCTTTGCCGACTTTCTGCTGAAACTTAGGAGCATTCACACCTAAGCCTCTTACAAGGTCAGCTGTTTAGCTAAACATGAGCTCATGATCTAAATTTACACAATAATGAAGAGATCAGCTACAAGGGGAGACAATCAGCAAAAACAATCAATACCATAATTAGATTCCCAAAGCCATCCATCAGATGTTGGAATAATCAGGTGCAAGGCAGGATATATACAGAAAACTGGAACTGAAACAAGAAACAAGGATGTTTTCAAAGTCTGGTAGGATCTCTAAAACATTTTTAAAGTACATGTCATTGATAAAGCTAACTACTCAAAGGTTGTGTAATACAACAGATTAATCATTGAGAAGAGTGAAATTATGCTGTTTCGAAAACTATGGCAGGTCAGATTTTCTGCCTAATTATATAAGAAGATTTCTCTAAAACATACACATTATTTCAAAGTGTTATTGGCTGTGAAATAACTTAAGGGTATTTCAAATGGCTTGTCTGCAATGAAAGGTGCTATGTAGGGAATCACAGAAACTCGAGGGGAAAATATGTCAATATTGCTATAGGTTAAAGTAAGCCTTACGACAGCAACAATGTAGAGGACCTGACCCTTAGAAACTTACAAGTAAGCTGGAATCTTCAAAAGTTCCAATCTTTATAAGTAAAAAGATTTATTAAAATGAATAACCAAGTGTTTTAATTGACATCAGAAGATCAAACAAATAAACCCTGAGAACATAGATAAAAGATAAATAAAGATATGAGCAGAATTTAATACAACAGCAAACGTATAAAATTGGGGTGATTTAGTAAGTCCAAAGAATATTCTTTGAAAAGATTGAAAAGACACACTTTGATTAAGGAAAACAAAAACGTAAGTAAAGAATATACAGAAAGAGTCAGGACAAAGTTATAGCAGAGAATATATGAAATGCCAGTAAATTTGAACATTTCTGAAAAGGGGACCATTTCCTAGCTCCTAAAGTTTACCAAAACTGACACAAGAGGAAATCATTTAAGGTCATCATGTCTGCCCTTGGCATGCTCGGAACGCCCTGGCCTCAGAATGCAGCATCTGTAGTCCATGGTAACCTGCGGAGAGGGGGCGGGGCTGAGCGAGGTTGGAACACTGCCCTCACTGAGGGAGTCGGTGTGGCCAGCTCTGCTGTGACTGACAAAATCCAGGGGAGCATGTGGCCGAGGGCAGGGCCCTCAGTGCCCGGCAGGCCCAGTGGGGTGTCACAAGCTTTTACGCCCAGGCCAAAAGGCGCCTTCTTTGATTGAACAGCTGCCCAAACACTCATCTTACCACTCAGGCCGCCCTCTTACTTGAAATGTGTGTGGAACCTGTCCACGCAGTACACCTCGCTGCACAGCTAACCATAGGTCTGGGCATCGTAGATTCCTGCCAGGTGACCGAAGTTCGCAGGCAGATGGGTCCCTGGGACACACGCGGAGAGGCTCCTGCCTGGGCCACAGTCCGCCCACTACCCCAGCCCCAGATTGGGGGCCAAACAGCATCCCTGTATGAGTCCTCTGCCTGTAGAGGGAGTATTGGACCAACACATCTAGAAAACGGGGTCCTCGCGGGCAACTCATTGGAGGGACACAAATAAATCTTTGCCGACTTTCTGCTGAAACTTTGGAGCGTTCACACCTAAGCCTCTTACAAGCTCAGCTGTTTAGCTAAACATGATCTCGTGATCGAAATTTACACAATAATGAAGAGATCAGCTACAAGGGGAGAAAATCAGCAAAAACAATCAATACCAGAATTAGATTCCCAAGGCCATCCATCAGATGTTGGAACAATCAGGTGCAAGGCAGGATATATACATAAAACTGGAACTGAAAGAAGAAAGAAGGATGTTTTCAAAGTCTAGTACGATCTCTAAAACATTTTTAAAGTACATGTCATTGATAAAGCTAACTACTCAAAGGTTGTGTAATACAACAGATTAATCATTGAGAAGAGTGAAATTATGCTGTTTTGAAAACTATGGCAGGTCAGATTTTCTGCCTAATTATATAAGAAGATTTATCTAAAACCTACACATTATTTCAAAGACTTATTGGCTGTGAAATAAGTTAAGGGTATTTCAAATGGCTTGTCTGCAATGAAAGGTACTATCTAGGGAATCACAGAAAGTCGAGGGGAAAATATGTCAATATATACATTGCTATATGTTGAACTAAGCCTTAGGACAGCAACAATGTAGAGCACCTGACACTTAGAAACTTGCAAGTAAGCTAGAATCTTCAAAAGTTCAAATCTTTATAAGTAAAAAGATTTATTAAAATGAATAACCAAGTGTTTGAATTGACATCAGAAGATCAAACAAATAAACCCTGAGAACATAGATAAAAGATAAATAAAGATATGAGCAGAACTTAATACAACAGGAAAAGTATAAAATTGAGGTGATTTGGTAAGTCCAAAGAATATTCTTTGAAAAGATTGAAAAGACACACTTTGATTAAGGAAAACAAAAACATAAGTAAAGAATATACAGAAAGAGTCAGGACAATGTTATAGCAGAGAATATATGAAATGACAGTAAATTTGAACATTTCTGTAAAGGGGACCATTTCCTAGCTCCTAAAGTTTACCAAAACTGACACAAGAGGAAGTCATTTAAGATCATCATGTCTGCCCTTGGCATTCTCGGAACGCCCTGGCCTCAGAATGCAGCAACTGTAGTCCATGGTACCCTGCGGAGAGGGGGCGGGGCTGAGGGAGGTTGGAACACTGCCCTCACTGAGGGACTGGGTGTGGCCATCTCTGCTGTGACTGAACAAAGGGCAGGGGAGCTTGGGGCCGAGGGCAGGGCCCTCAGAGCCCGGCAGGCCCAGTGGGGTGTCACAAGCATTTAGGCCCAGGCCAAAGGGCGCCTTCTTTGTCTGAACAGCTGCCCAAACTCTCACCTTTCCACTCAGTCCGCCCTCTTACTTGAAGTGTGTGTGGAACCAGTCCACGCAGTACACCTCGATGCACAGGTAACCATAAGTCTGGGCATCGTAGCTTCCTGTCAGGTGACCGAAGTTCGCAGGTCGATGGGTCCCTGGGACACACGCGGAGAGGCTCCTGCCCGGGCCACAGGCCGCCCACTACCCCAGCCCCAGATTGAGGCCACAGAGCAGCACTGTCTGAGTCCCCTCCCTCTAGAGGGAGTATTGGACCAACATTTCTAGAAAACGGAGTCCTCGCGGGCAACTCATTGGAGGGACACAAATTAATCTTTGCCGACTTTCTGCTGAAACTTAGGAGCATTCACACCTAAGCCTCTTACACGGTCAGCTGTTTAGCTAAACATGAGCTCATGATCTAAATTTACACAATAATGAAGAGATCAGCTACAAGGGGAGACAATCAGCAAAAACAATCAATACCAGAATTAGATTCCCAAGGCCATCCATCAGAAGTTGGAATAATCAGGTGCAACGCAGGATATATACATAAAACTGGAACTGAAACAAGAAACAAGGATGTTTTCAAAGTCTGGTAGGATCTCTAAAACATTATTAAAGTACATGTCATTGATAAAGCTAAATACTCAAAGGTTGTGTAATACAACAGATTAATCATTGAGAAGAGTGAAATTATGCTGTTTCGAAAACTATGGCAGGTCAGATTTTCTGCCTAATTATATAAGAAGATTTCTCTAAAACATACAAATTATTTCAAAGAGTTATTGGCTGTGAAATAAGTTAAGGGTATTTCAAATGGCTTGTCTGCAATGAAAGGTGCTATGTAGGGAATCACAGAAACTCGAGGGGAAAATATGTCAATATATACATTGCTATAGGTTGAACTAAGCCTTAGGACAGCAACAATGTAGAGGACCTGACCCTTAGAAGCTTACAAGTAAGCTGGAATCTTCAAAAGTTCCAATATTTATAAGTAAAAAGATTTATTAAAATGAATAACCAAGTGTTTTAATTGACATCAGAAGATCAAACCAATAAACCCTGAGAACATAGATAAAAGATAAATAAAGATATGAGCAGAACTTAATACAACAGCAAACGTATAAAATTGAGGTGATTTAGTAAGTCCAAAGAATATTCTTTGAAAAGATTGAGAAGACACACTTTGATTAAGGAAAACAAAAACGTAAGTAAAGAATATCCAGAAAGAGACAGGACAAAGTTATAGCAGAGAATATATGAAATGCCAGTAAATTTGAATATTTCTGTAAAGGGGACCATTTCCTAGCTCCTAAAGTTTACCAAAACTGACACAAGAGGAAATCATTTAAGGTCATCAGGTCTGCCCTTGGCATTCTCGGAACGCCCTGGCCTCAGAATTCAGCATCTGTAGTCCAAGGTAACCTGCGGAGAGGGGGCGGGGCTGAGTGTGGTTGGAACACTGCCCTCACTGAGGGAGTGGGTGTGGCCATCTCTGCTGTGACTGAACAATGGCAGGGGAGCATGGGTCCCAGGGAAGGGCCCTCAGAGCCCAGCAGGCCCAGTGTGGTGTCACAAGTATTTAGGCCCAGAACAAAGGGCGCCTTCTTTGTCTGAAGAGCTGCCCAAACTCTCACCTTTCCACTCAGGCCGCCCTCCTACTTGAAGTGTGTTTGGAAGCTGTCCGCGCAGTACACTTCGCTACACAGCTAACCATAGGTCTGGGCATCGTAGCTTCCTGCCAGGTGACCGAAGTTTGCAGGAAGATGGGTCCCTGGGACACACACGGAGAGGCTCCTGCCCGGGCCACAGGCCGCCCACTGCCCCAGCCCTAGTTCAGCGGCCGAAAATCAGCCCTGTCTGAGTCTCCTGCCTCTAGAAGGAGTATTGGACCAACACTTCTAGAAAATGGGGTCCTCACTGGCAACTCATTGGAGGGACAGAAATAAATCTTTGCCGACTTTCTGCTGAAACTTAGGAGCGTTCACAACTAAGCGTCTTACAAGGTCAGCTCTTTAGCTAAACATGAGCTCATTATCGAAATTTACACAATAATGAAGTGATCAGCTACAAGGGGAGACAATCAGCAAAAACAATCAATACCAGAATTAGATTCCCAAGGCCATCCATCAGATGTTGGAATAATCAGGTGCAAGGCAGGATATATACATAACACTGGAAATGAAACAAGAAACAAGGGTGTTTTCAAATTCTGGTACGATCTCTAAAACATTTTTAAAGTACATGTCATTGATAAAGCTAAATAGTCAAAGGTTGTGTAATACAACAGATTAATCATTGAGAAGAGTGAAATTATGCTGTTTTGAAAATTATGGCAGGTGAGATTTTCTTCCTAATTATATAAGAAGATTTCTCTAAAACATACACATTATTTCAAAGACTTATTGTCTGTGAAATAAGTTAAGGGTATTTCAAATGGCTTGTCTGCAATGAAAGGTGCTATGTAGGGAATCACAGAAAGTCGAGGGGAAAATATGTCAATATATACATTGCTATACGTAGAACTAAGCCTTAGGACAGCAACAATGTAGAGGACCTGACACTTAGAAACTTGCAAGTAAGCTGGAATCTTCAAAAGTTCAAATCTTTATAAGTACAAAGATTTATTAAAATAAATAACCAAGTGTTTTAATTGACATCAGAAGATCAAACCAATAAACCCTGAGAACATAGATAAAAGGTAAATAAAGATATGAGCAGAAATTAATACAACAGCAAACGTATAAAATTGAGGTGATTTAGTAAGTCCAAAGAATATTCTTTGAAAAGATTGAAAAGACACACTTTGATTAAGGAAAACAAAAACATAAGTGAAGAATATACAGAAAGAATCAGGACAATGTTATAGCAGACAATATATGAAATGCAAGTAAATTTGAACATTTCTGTAAAGGGGACCATTTCCTAGCTCCAAAAGTTTACCAAAACAGACACAAGAGGAAGTCATTTAAGGTCATCATGTCTGCCCTTGGCATTCTCGGAACGCCCTGGCCTCAGAATGCAGCAACTGTAGTCCATGGTAACCTGAGGATAGGGGCGGGGCTGAGGCAGGTTGGAACACTGCCCTCACTGAGGGAGTGGGTGTGGCCATCTCTGCTGTGACTGAACAAAGGGCAGGGGAGCATGGGGCCGAGGGCAGGGCCGTCAGAGCCCGGCAGGCCCAGTGGGGTGTCACAAGCATTTAGGCCCAGGCCAAAGGGCGCCTTCTTTGTCTGAACAGCTGCCCAAACTCTCACCTTTCCACTCAGGCCGCCCTCTTACTTGAAGTGTGTGTGGAACCTCTCCACGCAGTACACCTCGCTGCACAGCTAACCATAGGTCTGGGCATCATAGCTTCCTGCCCCGTGACTGATGTTCGCAGGTAGATGGGTCCCTGGGACACAGGCGGAGAGGCTCCTGCCCGGGCCACAGGCCGCCCACTACCCCAGCCCCAGATTGGTGCCGCACAGCAGCCCTGTCTGAGTCCCCTCCCTCTAGAGGGAGTATTTAACCAACACTTCTAGAAAACGGAGTCCTCGTGGGCAACTCATTGGAGGGACACAAATTAATCTTTGCCGACTTTCTGCTGAAACTTAGGAGCATTCACACCTAAGCCTCTTACACGGTCAGCTGTTTAGCTAAACATGAGCTCATGATCTAAATTTACACAATAATGAAGAGATCAGCTACAAGGGGAGACAATCAGCAAAAACAATCAATACCAGAATTAGATTCCCAAGGCCATCCATCAGAAGTTGGAATAATCAGGTGCAACGCAGGATATATACATAAAACTGGAATTGAAACAAGAAACAAGGATGTTTTCAAAGTCTGGTAGGATCTCTAAAACATTATTAAAGTACATGTCATTGATAAAGCTAAATACTCAAAGGTTGTGTAATACAACAGATTAATCATTGAGAAGAGTGAAATTATGCTGTTTTGAAAACTATCGCAGGTCAGATTTGCTGCTTAATTATATAAGAAGATTTCTATAAAACATACACATTATTTCAAAGACTTATTGGCTGTGAAATAAGTTAAGGGTATTTCAAATGGCTTGTCTGCAATGAAAGGTGCTTTGTAGGGAATCACAGAAAGTCGAGGGGAAAATATGTCAATATATACATTGCTATAGGTTGAACTAAGCCTTAAGACAGCAACAATATAGAGGACCTGACACTTAGTAACTTACAAGTAAGATGGAATCTTCAAAAGTTCAAGTATTTATAAGGAAAAATATTTATTAAAATGAATAACCAAGTATTTTAATTGACACCAGAAGATCAAACCAATAAACCCTGAGAACATAGATAAAAGATAAATAAAGATATGAGCAGAACTTAATACAACAGCAAACATATAAAATTGAGGTGATTTAGTAAGTCCAAAGAATATTCTTTGAAAAGATTGAAAAGACACACTTTGATTAAGAAAACAAAAACATAACTAAAGAATATACAGAAAGAGTCAGAACAATGTTATAGCAGAGAATATATGAAATGCCAGGAAATTTGAACATTTCTGTAAAGGGGACCATTTCCTAGCTCCTAAAGTTTACCAAAACTGACACAAGAGGAAGTCATTTAAGGTCATCATGTCTGCCCTTGGCATTCTCGGAACGCCCTGGCCTCAGAATGCAGCATCTGTAGTCCATGGTAAACTGCGGAGAGGGGGTGGGGCTGAGGGAGGTTGGAACACTGCCCTCACTGAGGGAGTGGGTGTGGCCATCTCTGCTGTGACTGAACAAAGGCAGTGGAGCAAGGTGCCCAAGGCAGGGCCCTCAGAGCCCGGCAGGCCCAGTGGGGTGTCACAAGCATTTAGGCCCAGGGCAAAGGGTGCCTTCTTTGTCTGAACTGCTGCCCAATCTCTCACCTTTCCACTCAGGCCGCCCTCTTACTTGAAGAGTGTGTGGAAGCTGTCCGCCCAGTACACCTCGCTGCACAGCTAACCATAGGTATGGGCATGGTAGCTTCCTGCCAGGTGACAGAAGTTCGCAGGTAGATGGGTCCCTGGGACACACGCGGAGAGGCTCCTGCCAGGGCCACAGGCCGCCCACTGCCCCAGCCGCAGATCGGGGTCCGCAAAACAGCCCTGTCTGAGTCCCCTGCCTCTAGAGGGAGTATTGGACCAACACTTCTAGAAAATGGGGTCCTCGCAGGCAACTCATTTGAGGGACACAAATAAATCTTTGCCGACATTCTGCTGAAACTTAGGAGCGTTCACACCTAACCCTTTTACAAGGTCAGCTGTTTAGCTAAACATGAGCTCATGATCTAAATTTACACAATAATGAAGAGATGAGCAACAAGGGGAGACAATCAGAAAAAACAATCAATACCATAATTAGATTCCCAAAGCCATCCATCAGATGTTGGAATATTCAGGTGCAAGGCAGGATATATACATAAAACTGGAACTGAAACAAGAAACAAGGATGTTTTCAAAGTCTGGTAGGATCTCTAAAACATTTTTAAAATACATGTCATTGATAAAGCTAACTACTCAAAGGTTGTGTAATACAACAGATTAATCATTGAGAAGAGTGAAATTATGCTGTTTCGAAAACTATGGCAGGTCAGATTTTCTGCCTAATTATATAAGAAGATTTCTCTAAAACATACACATTATTTCAAAGACTTATTGGCTGTGAAATAACTTAAGGGTATTTCAAATGGCTTGTCTGCAATGAAAGGTGCTATGTAGGGAATCACAGAAAGTCCAGGGGAAAATATGTCAATATATACATTGCTATAGGTTAAAGTAAGCCTTAGGACAGCAACAATATAGAGGACCTGACCCTTAGTAACTTACAAGTAAGCCGGAATGTTCAAAAGTTCCAATCTTTATAAGTAAAAAGATTTATTAAAATGAATAACCAAGTGTTTTAATTGACATCAGAAGATCAAACCAATAAACCCTGAGAACATAGATAAAAGAAAAATAAAGATATGAGCAGAACTTAATACAACAGCAAACGTATAAAATTGAGGTGATTTAGTAAGTCCAAAGAATATTCTTTGAAAAGATTTAAAAGACACACTTTGAGTAAGGAAAACAAAAACATAAGTAAAGAATATATAGAAAGAGTCAGGACAATGTTATAGCAAAGAATATATGAAATGCCAGTAAATTTGAATATTTCTGTAAAGGGGACCATTTCCTAGCTCCTAAAGTTTACCAAAACTGAGACAAGAGGAAATCATTTAAGGTCCTCATGCCTGCCCTTGGCATTCTGAGAACGCCCTGGCCTCAGAATGCAGCATCTGTAGTCCATGGTAACCAGCGGAGGGGGGGCGGGGCTGAGGGAGTTTGGAACACTGCCCTCACTGAGGGAGTGGGTGTGGCCATCTCTGCTGTGACTGAACAAAGTGCAGGGGAGCAGGGGTCCCAGGGAAGGGCACTCAGAGCCCAGCAGGCCCAGTGTGGTTTCACAAGCATTTAGGCCCAGGCCAAAGGGTGCCTTCTTTGCCTGAACAGCTGCCCAAACTCTCACCTTTCCACTCAGGCCACCCTCTTTCTTGAAGTGTGTGTGGAAACTGTCCGCGCAGTACACCTCGCTGCACAGCTAACCATAGGACTGGGCATCGTAGCTTCCTGCCAGGTGACCGAAGTTTGCAGGAAGATGGGTCCCTGGGACACACACGGAGAGGCTCCTTCCCGGGCCACAGGCCGCCCACTGCCCCAGCCCTAGTTCAGCGGCCGAAAATCAGCCCTGTCTGAGTCTCCTGCCTCTAGAAGGAGTATTGGACCAACACTTCTAGAAAATGGGGTCCTCACTGGCAACTCATTGGAGGGACAGAAATAAATCTTTGCCGACTTTCTGCTGAAACTTAGGAGCGTTCACAACTAAGCGTCTTACAAGGTCAGCTCTTTAGCTAAACATGAGCTCATTATCGAAATTTACACAATAATGAAGTGATCAGCTACAAGGGGAGACAATCAGCAAAAACAATCAATACCAGAATTAGATTCCCAAGGCCATCCATCAGATGTTGGAATAATCAGGTGCAAGGCAGGATATATACATAACACTGGAAATGAAACAAGAAACAAGGGTGTTTTCAAATTCTGGTACGATCTCTAAAACATTTTTAAAGTACATGTCATTGATAAAGCTAAATAGTCAAAGGTTGTGTAATACAACAGATTAATCATTGAGAAGAGTGAAATTATGCTGTTTTGAAAATTATGGCAGGTGAGATTTTCTTCCTAATTATATAAGAAGATTTCTCTAAAACATACACATTATTTCAAAGACTTATTGTCTGTGAAATAAGTTAAGGGTATTTCAAATGGCTTGTCTGCAATGAAAGGTGCTATGTAGGGAATCACAGAAAGTCGAGGGGAAAATATGTCAATATATACATTGCTATACGTAGAACTAAGCCTTAGGACAGCAACAATGTAGAGGACCTGACACTTAGAAACTTGCAAGTAAGCTGGAATCTTCAAAAGTTCAAATCTTTATAAGTACAAAGATTTATTAAAATAAATAACCAAGTGTTTTAATTGACATCATAAGATCAAACCAATAAACCCTGAGAACATAGATAAAAGGTAAATAAAGATATGAGCAGAAATTAATACAACAGCAAACGTATAAAATTGAGGTGATTTAGTAAGTCCAAAGAATATTCTTTGAAAAGATTGAAAAGACACACTTTGATTAAGGAAAACAAAAACATAAGTGAAGAATATACAGAAAGAATCAGGACAATGTTATAGCAGACAATATATGAAATGCAAGTAAATTTGAACATTTCTGTAAAGGGGACCATTTCCTAGCTCCAAAAGTTTACCAAAACAGACACAAGAGGAAGTCATTTAAGGTCA
This sequence comes from Mesoplodon densirostris, assembly GCF_025265405.1. Lineage (NCBI taxonomy): Eukaryota > Metazoa > Chordata > Mammalia > Artiodactyla > Ziphiidae > Mesoplodon > Mesoplodon densirostris. The sequence goes on from NC_082666.1 coordinate 92,040,953, forward strand.
TCATGTCTGCCCTTGGCATTCTCGGAACGCCCTGGCCTCAGAATGCAGCAACTGTAGTCCATGGTAACCTGAGGAGAGGGGCGGGGCTGAGGCAGGTTGGAACACTGCCCTCACTGAGGGAGTGGGTGTGGCCATCTCTGCTGTGACTGAACAAAGGGCAGGGGAGCATGGGGCCGAGGGCAGGGCCGTCAGAGCCCGGCAGGCCCAGTGGGGTGTCACAAGCATTTAGGCCCAGGCCAAAGGGCGCCTTCTTTGTCTGAACAGCTGCCCAAACTCTCACCTTTCCACTCAGGCCGCCCTCTTACTTGAAGTGTGTGTGGAACCTCTCCACGCAGTACACCTCGCTGCACAGCTAACCATAGGTCTGGGCATCATAGCTTCCTGCCCCGTGACTGATGTTCGCAGGTAGATGGGTCCCTGGGACACAGGCGGAGAGGCTCCTGCCCGGGCCACAGGCCGCCCACTACCCCAGCCCCAGATTGGTGCCGCACAGCAGCCCTGTCTGAGTCCCCTCCCTCTAGAGGGAGTATTTAACCAACACTTCTAGAAAACGGAGTCCTCGTGGGCAACTCATTGGAGGGACACAAATTAATCTTTGCCGACTTTCTGCTGAAACTTAGGAGCATTCACACCTAAGCCTCTTACACGGTCAGCTGTTTAGCTAAACATGAGCTCATGATCTAAATTTACACAATAATGAAGAGATCAGCTACAAGGGGAGACAATCAGCAAAAACAATCAATACCAGAATTAGATTCCCAAGGCCATCCATCAGAAGTTGGAATAATCAGGTGCAACGCAGGATATATACATAAAACTGGAATTGAAACAAGAAACAAGGATGTTTTCAAAGTCTGGTAGGATCTCTAAAACATTATTAAAGTACATGTCATTGATAAAGCTAAATACTCAAAGGTTGTGTAATACAACAGATTAATCATTGAGAAGAGTGAAATTATGCTGTTTTGAAAACTATCGCAGGTCAGATTTGCTGCTTAATTATATAAGAAGATTTCTATAAAACATACACATTATTTCAAAGACTTATTGGCTGTGAAATAAGTTAAGGGTATTTCAAATGGCTTGTCTGCAATGAAAGGTGCTTTGTAGGGAATCACAGAAAGTCGAGGGGAAAATATGTCAATATATACATTGCTATAGGTTGAACTAAGCCTTAAGACAGCAACAATATAGAGGACCTGACACTTAGTAACTTACAAGTAAGATGGAATCTTCAAAAGTTCAAGTATTTATAAGGAAAAATATTTATTAAAATGAATAACCAAGTATTTTAATTGACACCAGAAGATCAAACCAATAAACCCTGAGAACATAGATAAAAGATAAATAAAGATATGAGCAGAACTTAATACAACAGCAAACATATAAAATTGAGGTGATTTAGTAAGTCCAAAGAATATTCTTTGAAAAGATTGAAAAGACACACTTTGATTAAGAAAACAAAAACATAACTAAAGAATATACAGAAAGAGTCAGAACAATGTTATAGCAGAGAATATATGAAATGCCAGGAAATTTGAACATTTCTGTAAAGGGGACCATTTCCTAGCTCCTAAAGTTTACCAAAACTGACACAAGAGGAAGTCATTTAAGGTCATCATGTCTGCCCTTGGCATTCTCGGAACGCCCTGGCCTCAGAATGCAGCATCTGTAGTCCATGGTAAACTGCGGAGAGGGGGTGGGGCTGAGGGAGGTTGGAACACTGCCCTCACTGAGGGAGTGGGTGTGGCCATCTCTGCTGTGACTGAACAAAGGCAGTGGAGCAAGGTGCCCAAGGCAGGGCCCTCAGAGCCCGGCAGGCCCAGTGGGGTGTCACAAGCATTTAGGCCCAGGGCAAAGGGTGCCTTCTTTGTCTGAACTGCTGCCCAATCTCTCACCTTTCCACTCAGGCCGCCCTCTTACTTGAAGAGTGTGTGGAAGCTGTCCGCCCAGTACACCTCGCTGCACAGCTAACCATAGGTATGGGCATGGTAGCTTCCTGCCAGGTGACAGAAGTTCGCAGGTAGATGGGTCCCTGGGACACACGCGGAGAGGCTCCTGCCAGGGCCACAGGCCGCCCACTGCCCCAGCCGCAGATCGGGGTCCGCAAAACAGCCCTGTCTGAGTCCCCTGCCTCTAGAGGGAGTATTGGACCAACACTTCTAGAAAATGGGGTCCTCGCAGGCAACTCATTTGAGGGACACAAATAAATCTTTGCCGACATTCTGCTGAAACTTAGGAGCGTTCACACCTAACCCTTTTACAAGGTCAGCTGTTTAGCTAAACATGAGCTCATGATCTAAATTTACACAATAATGAAGAGATGAGCAACAAGGGGAGACAATCAGAAAAAACAATCAATACCATAATTAGATTCCCAAAGCCATCCATCAGATGTTGGAATATTCAGGTGCAAGGCAGGATATATACATAAAACTGGAACTGAAACAAGAAACAAGGATGTTTTCAAAGTCTGGTAGGATCTCTAAAACATTTTTAAAATACATGTCATTGATAAAGCTAACTACTCAAAGGTTGTGTAATACAACAGATTAATCATTGAGAAGAGTGAAATTATGCTGTTTCGAAAACTATGGCAGGTCAGATTTTCTGCCTAATTATATAAGAAGATTTCTCTAAAACATACACATTATTTCAAAGACTTATTGGCTGTGAAATAACTTAAGGGTATTTCAAATGGCTTGTCTGCAATGAAAGGTGCTATGTAGGGAATCACAGAAAGTCCAGGGGAAAATATGTCAATATATACATTGCTATAGGTTAAAGTAAGCCTTAGGACAGCAACAATATAGAGGACCTGACCCTTAGTAACTTACAAGTAAGCCGGAATGTTCAAAAGTTCCAATCTTTATAAGTAAAAAGATTTATTAAAATGAATAACCAAGTGTTTTAATTGACATCAGAAGATCAAACCAATAAACCCTGAGAACATAGATAAAAGAAAAATAAAGATATGAGCAGAACTTAATACAACAGCAAACGTATAAAATTGAGGTGATTTAGTAAGTCCAAAGAATATTCTTTGAAAAGATTTAAAAGACACACTTTGAGTAAGGAAAACAAAAACATAAGTAAAGAATATATAGAAAGAGTCAGGACAATGTTATAGCAAAGAATATATGAAATGCCAGTAAATTTGAATATTTCTGTAAAGGGGACCATTTCCTAGCTCCTAAAGTTTACCAAAACTGAGACAAGAGGAAATCATTTAAGGTCCTCATGCCTGCCCTTGGCATTCTGAGAACGCCCTGGCCTCAGAATGCAGCATCTGTAGTCCATGGTAACCTGCGGAGGGGGGGCGGGGCTGAGGGAGTTTGGAACACTGCCCTCACTGAGGGAGTGGGTGTGGCCATCTCTGCTGTGACTGAACAAAGTGCAGGGGAGCAGGGGTCCCAGGGAAGGGCACTCAGAGCCCAGCAGGCCCAGTGTGGTTTCACAAGCATTTAGGCCCAGGCCAAAGGGTGCCTTCTTTGCCTGAACAGCTGCCCAAACTCTCTCCTTTCCACTCAGGCCACCCTCTTTCTTGAAGTGTGTGTGGAAGCTGTCCGCGCAGTACACCTCGCTGCACAGCTAACCATAGGACTGGGCATCGTAGCTTCCTGCCAGGTGACCGAAGTTCGCAGGAAGATGGGTCCCTGGGACACACACGGAGAGGCTCCTGCCCGGGCCACAGGCCGCCCACTGCCCCAGCCCCAGTTCAGCGGCCGAAAATCAGCCCTGTCTGAGTCTCCTGCCTCTAGAAGGAGTATTGGACCAACACTTCTAGAAAATGGGGTCCTCACGGGCAACTCATTGGAGGGACAGAAATAATCTTTGCCGACTTTCTGCTGAAACTTAGGAGTGTTCACACCTAAGCCTCTTACAATGTCAGCTCTTTAGCTAAACATGAGCTCATTATCGAAATTTACACAATAATGAAGTGATCAGCTACAAGGGGAGACAATCAGCAAAAACAATCAATACCAGAATTAGATTCCCAAGGCCATCCATCAGATGTTGGAATAATCAGGTGCAAGGCAGGATATATACATAACATTGGAACTGAAACAAGAAACAAGGGTGTTTTCAAATTCTGGTACGATCTCTAAAACATTTTTAAAGTACATATCATTGATAAAGCTAAATAGTCAAAGGTTGTGTAATACAACAGATTAATCATTGAGAAGAGTGAAATTATGCTGTTTTGAAAATTATGGCAGGTGAGATTTTCTTCCTAATTATATAAGAAGATTTCTCTAAAACATACACATTATTTCAAAGACTTATTGTCTGTGAAATAAGTTAAGGGTATTTCAAATGGCTTGTCTGCAATGAAAGGTGCTGTGTAGGGAATCACAGAAAGTCGAGGGGAAAATATGTCAATATATACATTGCTATACGTAGAACTAAGCCTTAGGACAGCAACAATGTAGAGGACCTGACACTTAGAAACTTGCAAGTAAGCTGGAATCTTCAAAAGTTCAAATCTGTATAAGTAAAAAGATTTATTAAAATGAATAACCAAGTGTTTTAATTGACATCAGAAGATCAAACCAATAAACCCTGAGAACATAGATAAAAGATAAATAAAGATATGAGCAGAACTTAATACAACAGCAAACGTATAAAATTGAGGTGATTTAGTAAGTCCAAAGAATATTCTTTGAAAAGATTGAAAAGACACACTTTGATTAAGGAAAACAAAAACATAAGTGAAGAATATACAGAAAGAATCAGGACAATGTTATAGCAGAGAATATATGAAATGCCAGTAAATTTGAACATTTCTGTAAAGGGGACCATTTCCTAGCTCCTAAAGTTTACCAAAACTGACACAAGAGGAAGTCATTTAAGGTCATCATGTCTGCCCTTGGCATTCTCGGAACGCCCTGGCCTCAGAATGCAGCAACTGTAGTCCATGGTAACCTGAGGAGAGGGGGCGGGGCTGAGGCAGGTTGGAACACTGCCCTCACTGAGGGAGTGGGTGTGGCCATCTCTGCTCTGACTGAACAAAGGGCAGGGGAGCATGGGGCCGAGGGCAGGGCCGTCAGAGCCCGGCAGGCCCAGTGGGGTGTCACAAGCATTTAGGCCCAGGCCAAAGGGCGCCTTCTTTGTCTGAACAGGTGCCCAAACTCTCACCTTTCCACTCAGGCCGCCCTCTTACTTGAAGTGTGTGTGGAACCTCTCCACGCAGTACACCTCGCTGCACAGCTAACCATAGGTCAGGGCATTGTAGCTTCCTGCCAGGTGACCGATGTTCGCAGGTAGATCGGTCCCTGGGACACACGCGGAGAGGCTCCTGCCCGGGCCACAGGCCGCCCACTACCCCAGCCCCAGATTGGTGCCGCACAGCAGCCCTGTCTGAGTCCCCTCCCTCTAGAGGGAGTATTTAACCAACACTTCTAGAAAACGGAGTCCTCGTGCGCAACTCATTTGAGGGACACAAATAAATCTTTGCCGACTTTCTGCTGAAACTTAGGAGCATTCACACCTAAGCCTCTTACACGGTCAGCTGTTTAGCTAAACATGAGCTCATGATCTAAATTTACACAATAATGAAGAGATCAGCTACAAGGGGAGACAATCAGCAAAAACAATCAATACCAGAATTAGATTCCCAAGGCCATCCATCAGAAGTTGGAATAATCAGGTGCAAAGCAGGATATATACATAAAACTGGAAATGAAACAAGAAACAAGGATGTTTTCAAAGTCTGGTAGGATCTCTAAAACATTATTAAAGTACATGTCATTGATAAAGCTAAATACTCAAAGGTTGTGTAATACAACAGATTAATCATTGAGAAGAGTGAAATTATGCTGTTTTGAAAACCATCGCAGGTCAGATTTGTGCTTAATTATATAAGAAGATTTCTATAAAACATACACATTATTTCAAAGACTTATTGGCTGTGAAATAAGTTAAGGGTATTTCAAATGGCTTGTCTGCATTGAAAGGTGGTTTGTAGGGAATCACAGAAAGTCGAGGGGAAAATATGTCAATATATACATTGCTATAGGTTGAACTAAGCCTTAAGACAGCAACAATATAGAGGACCTGACACTTAGTAACTTACAAGTAAGATGGAATCTTCAAAAGTTCAAGTATTTATAAGTAAAAATATTTATTAAAATGAATAACCAAGTATTTTAATTGACACCAGAAGATCAAACCAATAAACCCTGAGAACATAGATAAAAGATAAATAAAGATATGAGCAGAACTTAATACAACAGCAAACGTATAAAATTGAGGTGATTTAGTAAGTCCAAAGAATATTCTTTGAAAAGATTGAAAAGACACACTTTGATTAAGAAAACAAAAACATAACTAAAGAATATACAGAAAGAGTCAGAACAATGTTATAGCAGAGAATATATGAAATGCCAGGAAATTTGAACATTTCTGTAAAGGGGACCATTTCCTAGCTCCTAAAGTTTACCAAAACTGACACAAGAGGAAGTCATTTAAAGTCATCATGTCTGCCCTTGGCATTCTCGGAACGCCCTGGCCTCAGAATGCAGCATCTGTAGTCCATGGTAACCTGCGGAGAGGGGGTGGGGCTGAGGGAGGTTGGAACACTGCCCTCACTGAGGGAGTTGGTGTGGCCATCTCTGCTGTGACTGAACAAAGGCAGTGGAGCAAGGTGCCCAAGGCAGGGCCCTCAGAGCACGGCAGGCCCAGTGGGGTTTCACAAGCATTTAGGCCCAGGGCAAAGGGTGCCTTCTTTGTCTGAACTGCTGCCCAATCTCTCACCTTTACACTCAGGCCGCCCTCTTACTTGAAGAGTGTGTGGAAGCTGTCCGCGCAGTACACCTCGCTGCACAGCTAACCATAGGTATGGGCATCGTAGCTTCCTGCCAGGTGACCGAAGTTCGCAGGTAGATGGGTCCCTGGGACACACGCGGAGAGGCTCCTGCCCGGGCCACAGGCCGCCCAAGGCCCCCGCCGCAGATCGGGGTCCGCAAAACAGCCCTGTCTGAGACCCCTGCCTCTAGAGGGAGTATTGGACCAACACTTCTAGAAAATGGGGTCCTCGCAGGCAACTCATTTGAGGGACACAAATAAATCTTTGCCGACATTCTGCTGAAACTTAGGAGCGTTCACAACTAACCCTCTTACAAGGTCAGCTGTTTAGCTAAACATGAGCTCATGATCTAAATTTACACAATAATGAAGAGATCAGCTACAAGGGGAGACAATCAGAAAAAACAATCAATACCATAATTAGATTCCCAAAGCCATCCATCAGATGTTGGAATATTCAGGTGCAAGGCAGGATATATATATAAAACTGGAACTGAAACAAGAAACAAGGATGTTTTCAAAGTCTGGTAGGATCTCTAAAACATTTTTAAAGTACATGTCATTGATAAAGCTAACTACTCAAAGGTTGTGTAATACAACAGATTAATCATTGAGAAGAGTGAAATTATGCTGTTTCGAAAACTATGGCAGGTCAGATTTTCTGCCTAATTATATAAGAATATTTCTCTAAAACATACACATTATTTCAAAGACTTATTGGCTGTGAAATAAGTTAAGGGTATTTCAAATGGCTTGTCTGCAATGAAAGTTGCTATGTAGGGAATCACAGAAAGTCGAGGGGAAAATGTGTCAATATATACATTGCTATATGTTGAACTAAGCCTTAGGACAGCAACAATGTAGAGCACCTGACACTTAGAAACTTGCAAGTAAGCTAGAATGTTCAAAAGTTCTAATCTTTATAAGTAAAAAGATTTATTAAAATGAATAACCAAGTGTTTTAATTGACATCAGAAGATCAAACAAATAAACCCAGAGAACATAGATAAAAGATAAATAAAGATATGAGCAGAACTTAATACAACAGGAAAAGTATAAAATTGAGGTGATTTGGTAAGTCCAAAGAATATTCTTTGAAAAGATTGAAAAGACACACTTTGATTAAGGAAAACAAAAACATAAGTAAAGAATATACAGAAAGAGTCAGGACAATGTTATAGCAGAGAATATATGAAATGACAGTAAATTTGAACATTTCTGTAAAGGGGACCATTTCCTAGCTCCAAAAGTTTACCAAAACTGACACAAGAGGAAGTCATTTAAGGTCATCATGTCTGCCCTTGGCATTCTAGGTACGCCCTGGTCTCAGAATGCAGCAACTGTAGTCCATGGTAACCTGCGGAGAGGGGGCGGGGCTGAGGGAGGTTGGAACACTGCCCTCACTGATGGACTGGGTGTGGCCATCTCTGCTGTGACTGACCAATGGGCAGGGGAGCTTGGGGCCAAGGGCAGGGCCCTCAGAGCCCGGCAGGCCCAGTGGGGTGTCACAAGCATTTAGTCCCAGGCCAAAGGGCGCCTTCTTTGTCTGAACAGCTGCCCAAACTCTCACCTTTCCACTCAGGCCGCCCTCTTACTTGAAGTGTGTGTGGAACCAGTCCACGCAGTACACCTCGTTGCACAGCTAACCATAGGTCTGGGCATCGTAGCTTCCTGTCAGGTGACCGAAGTTCGCAGGTAGATGGGTCCCTGGGACACACGCGGAGAGGCTCCTGCCCGGGCCACAGGCCGCCCACTACCCCAGCCCCAGATTGAGGCCACAGAGCAGCCCTGTCTGAGTCCCCTCCCTCTACAGGGAGTATTTAACCAACACTTCTAGAAAACGGAGTCCTCGCGGGCAACTCTTTGGAGGGACACAAATAAATCTTTCCCGACTTTCTGCTGAAACTTAGGAGAATTCACACCTAAGCCTCTTACAAGGTCATCTGTTTAGCTAAACATGAGCTCATGATCTAAATTTACACAATAATGAAGAGATCAGCTAAAAGGGGAGACAATCAGCAAAAACAATCAATACCAGAATTAGATTTCCAAGGCCATCCATCAGATGTTGGAATAATCAGGTGCAAGGCAGGATATATACATAAAACTGGAACTGAAATAAGAAACCAGGATGTTTTCAAAGTCTGGTAGGATCTCTAAAACATTTTTAAAGTACATGTCATTGATAAAGCTAAATACTCAAAAGTTGTGTAATACAACAGATTAATCTTTGAGAAGAGTGAAATTATGCTGTTTTGAAAACTATGGAAGGTCAGATTTTCTGCCTAATTATATAAGAAGATTTCTCTAAAACTTACACATTATTTCAAAGAGTTATTGGAGTGAAATAACTTAAGGGTATTTCAAATGGCTTGTCTGCAATGAAAGGTGCTATGTAGGGAATCACAGAAAGTCGAGGGGAAAATATGTCAATATATACATTGCTATAGGTTAAAGTAAGCCTTAGGACAGCAACAATGTAGAGGACCTGACCCTTAGAAACTTACAAGTAAGCTGGAATGTTCAAAAGTTCCAATCTTTATAAGTAAAAAGATTTATTAAAATGAATAACCAAGTGTTTTAATTGACATCAGAAGATCAAACAAATAAACCCTGAGAACATAGATAAAAGATAAATAAAGATATGAGCAGAACTTAATACAACAGCAAACGTATAAAATTGGGGTGATTTAGTAAGTCCAAAGAATATTCTTTGAAAAGATTGAAAAGACACACTTTGATTAAGGAAAACAAAAACGTAAGTAAAGAATATACAGAAAGAGTCAGGACAAAGTTATAGCAGAGAATATATGAAATGCCAGTAAATTTGAACATTTCTGTAAAGGGGACCATTTCCTAGCTCCTAAAGTTTACCAAAACTGACACAAGAGGAAATCATTTAAGGTCATCATGTCTGCCCTTGGCATGCTCGGAACGCCCTGGCCTCAGAATGCAGCATCTGTAGTCCATGGTAACCTGCGGAGAGGGGGCGGGGATGAGCGAGGTTGGAACACTGCCCTCACTGAGCGGGTGGGTGTGGCCAACTCTGCTGTGACTGAACAAAGGCCAGGGGAGCATGGGGCCGAGGGCAGGGCCCTCAGTGCCCGGCAGGCCCAGTGGGGTGTCACAAGCTTTAAGCGCAGGCCAAAGGGCGCCTTCTTTGTCTGAACAGCTGCCCAAACACTCATCTTACCACTCAGGCCGCCCTCTTACTTGAAGTGTGTGTGGAACCTGTCCACGCATTACACCTCGCTGCACAGCTTTCCATAGGTCTGGGCATCGTAGATTCCTGCCAGGTGACCGAAGTTCGCAGGCAGATGGGTTCCTGGGACACACGCGGAGCGGCTTCTGCCTGGGCCACAGGCCACCCACTACCCCAGCCCCAGATTGGGGGCCACACAGCAGCCCTGTCTGAGTCCTCTGCCTGTACAGGGAGTATTGGACCAACACATCTAGAAAACGGGGTCCTCGCGGGCAACTCATTGGAGGGACACAAATAAATCTTTGCCGACTTTCTGCTGAAACTTTGGAGCGTTCACACCTAAGCCTCTTACAAGCTCAGCTGTTTAGCTAAACATGATCTCGTGATCGAAATTTACACAATAATGAAGAGATCAGCTACAAGGGGAGAAAATCAGCAAAAACAATCAATACCAGAATTAGATTCCCAAGGCCATCCATCACATGTTGGAACAATCAGGTGCAAGGCAGGATATGTACATAAAACTGGAACTGAAACAAGAAACAAGGATGTTTTCAAAGTCTAGTACGATCTCTAAAACATTTTTAAAGTACATGTCATTGATAAAGCTAAATACTCAAAGGTTGTGTAATACAACAGATTAATCATTGAGAAGAGTGAAATTATGCTGTTTTGAAAACTATGGCAGGTCAGATTTTCTGCCTAATTATATAAGAAGATTTATCTAAAAACTACACATTATTTCAAAAACTTATTGGCTGTGAAATAAGTTAAGGGTATTTCAAATGGCTTGTCTGTAATGAAAGGTACTATCTAGGGAATCACAGAAAGTCGAGGGGAAAATATGTCAATATATACATTGCTATATGTTGAACTAAGCCTTAGGACAGCAACAATGTAGAGCACCTGACACTTAGAAACTTGCAAGTAAGCTAGAATCTTCAAAAGTTCAAATCTTTATAAGTAAAAAGTTTTATTAAAATGAATAACCAAATGTTTAAATTGACATCAGAAGATCAAACCAATAAACCCTGAGAACATAGATAAAAGATAAATAAAGATATGAGCAGAACTTAATACAACAGGAAAAGTATAAAATTGAGGTGATTTGGTAAGTCCAAAAAATATTCTTTGAAAAGATTGAAAAGACACACTTTGATTAAGGAAAACAAAAACATAAGTAAAGAATATACAGAAAGAGTCAGGACAATGTTATAGCAGAGAATATATGAAATGACAGTAAATTTGAACATTTCTGTAAAGGGGACCATTTCCTAGCTCCTAAAGTTTACCAAAACTGACACAAGAGGAAATCATTTAAGGTCATCATGTCTGCCCTTGGCATTCTCGGAACGCCCTGGCCTCAGAATGCAGCAACTGTAGTCCATGGTAACCTGTGGAGAGGGGACGGGGATGAGGGAGGTTGGAACACTGCCCTCACTTAGGTAGTTGGTGTGGCCATCTCTGCTGTGACTGAACAAAGGCAGGGGAGCAGGGGTCCCAGGGAAGGGCCCTCAGAGCCCAGCAGGCCCAGTGTGTTGTCACAAGCATTTAGGCCCAGACCAAAGGGCGCCTTCTTTGTCTGAACAGCTGCCCAAACTCTCACCTTTCCACTCAGGCCGCCCTCTTACTTGAACTGTGTGTGGAACCTGTCCACACAGTACACCTCGCTGCACAGCTAACCATAGGTCTGGGCATCGTAGCTTCCTGCCAGGTGACCGAAGTTCGCAGGTAGATGTGTCCCTGGGACACACACGGAGCGGCTGCTGCCCGGGCCACAGGCCACCCACTACCCCAGCCCCAGATTGGGGCCGCACAGCAGCCCTGTCTGAGTCCCCTCCTTCTAGAGGGAGTATTGGACCAACACTTCTAGAAAACGGAGTCCTCGCGGGCAACTCATTGGAGGGACACAAATAAATCTTTGCCCACTTTCTGCTGAAACTTAGGAGCGTTCAAACCTAAGCCTCTTACAAGGTCAGCTGTTTAGCTAAACATGAGCTCATGATCGAAATTTACACAATAATGAAGAGATCAGTTACAAGGGCAGACAATCAGCAAAAACAATCAATACCAGAATTAGATTCCCAAGGCCATCCATCAGATGTTGGAATAATCAGGTGCAAGGCAGGATATATACATAAAACTGGAACTGAAACAAGAAACAAGGATGTTTTCAAAGTCTGGTAGGATCTCTAAAATATTTTTAAAGTACATATCATTGATAAAGCTAAATACTCAAAGGTTGTGTAATACAACAGATTAATCATTGAGATGAGTGAAATTATGCTGTTTTGAAAACTATGGCAGGTCAGATTTTCTGCCTAATTATATAAGAATATTTCTCTAAAACATACACATTATTTCAAAGACTTATTGGCTGTGAAATAAGTTAAGGGTATTTCAAATGGCTTGTCTGCAATGAAAGGTGCTATGTAGGGAATCACAGAAACTCGAGGGGAAAATATGTCAATATATACATTGCTATAGGTTGAACTAAGCCTTAGGACAGCAACAATGTAGAGCACCTGACACTTAGAAACTTGCAAGTAAGCTAGAATCTTCAAAAGTTCAAAGCTTTATAAGTAAAAAGATTTATTAAAATGAATAACCAAGTGTTTTAATTGACATCAGAAGATCAAACCAATAAACCCTGAGAACATAGATAAAAGATAAATAAAGATATGAGCAGAACTTAATACAACAGCAAACGTATAAAATTGAGGTGATTTGGTAAGTCCAAAGAATATTCTTTGAAAAGATTTAAAAGACACACTTTGATTAAGGAAAACAAAAACATCAGTAAAGAATATACAGAAAGAGTCAGGACAATGTTATAGCACAGAATATATGAAATGCCAGTAAATTTGAACATTTCTGTAAAGGGGACCATTTCCTAGCTCCTAAAGTTTACCAAAACTGACACAAGTGGAAATCATTTAAGGTCATCATGTCTGCCCTTGGCATTCTCGGAACGCCCTGGCCTCAGAATGCAGCATCTGTAGTCCATGGTAACCTGCGGAGAGGGGGCGGGGCTGAGGGAGGTTGGAACACTGCCCTCACTGAGGGAGTGGGTGTGGCTATCTCTGCTGTGACTGAACAAAAGCCAGGGGAGCAGGGGTCCCCGGGAAGGGCCCTCAGAGCCCAGCAGGCCCAGTGGGGTGTCACAACCATTTAGGCCCAGACCAAAGGGCGCCTTCTTTGTCTGAACAGCTGCCCAAACTCTCACCTTTCCACTCAGGCCGCCCTCTTACTTGAACTGTCTGTGGAACCTGTCCGCGCAGTACACCTCGCTGCACAGCTAACCATAGGTCTGGGCATCGTAGCTTCCTGCCAGGTGACCGAAGTTCGCAGGTAGATGGGTCCCTGGGACACACGCGGAGAGGCTGCTGCCCGGGCCACAGGCCGCCCACTACCCCAGCCCCAGATTGGGGCCGCACAGCAGCCCTGTCTGAGTCCCCTCCCTCTAGAGGGAATATTGGACCAACACTTCTAGAAAACGGAGTCCTCGCGGGCAACTCATTGGAGGGACACAAATAAATCTTTGCCGACTTTCTGCTGAAACTTAGGAGCGTTCAAACCTAAGCCTCTTACAAGGTCAGCTGTTTAGCTAAACATGAGCTCATGATCGAAATTTACACAATAATGAAGAGATCAGTTACAAGGGGAGACAATCAGCAAAAACAATCAATACCAGAATTAGATTCCCAAGGCCATCCATCAGATGTTGGAATAATCAGGTGCAAGGCAGGATATATACATAAAACTGGAACTGAAACAAGAAACAAGTATGTTTTCAAAGTCTGGTAGGATCTCTAAAATATTTTTAAAGTACATATCATTGATAAAGCTAAATACTCAAAGGTTGTGTAATACAACAGATTAATCATTGAGAAGAGTGAAATTATGCTGTTTTGAAAACTATGGCTGGTCAGATTTTCTGCCTAATTATATAAGAAGATTTATCTAAAACATACACATTATTTCAAAGACTTATTGGCTGTGAAATAAGTTAAGGGTATTTCAAATGGCTTGTCTGCAATGAAAGGTGCTATGTAGGGAATCACAGAAAGTCGAGGGGAAAATATGTCAATATATACATTGCTATAGGTTGAACTAAGCCTTGGGACAGCAACAATGTAGAGGACCTGACACTTAGAAACTTGCAAGTATGCTATAATCTTCAAAAGTTCAAAGCTTTATAAGTAAAAAGATTTATTAAAATGAATAACCAAGTGTTTTAATTGACATCAGAAGATCAAACCAATAAACCCTGAGAACATAGATAAAAGATAAATAAAGATATGAGCAGAACTTAATACAACAGCAAATGTATAAAATTGAGGTGATTTGGTAAGTCCAAAGAATATTCTTTGAAAAGATTGAAAAGACACACTTTGATTAAGGAAAACAAAAACATAAGTAAAGAATATACAGAAAGAGTCAGGACAATGTTATAGCAGAGAATATATGAAATGCCAGTAAATTTGAACATTTCTGTAAAGGGGACCATTTCCTAGCTCCTAAAGTTTACCAAAACTGACACAAGAGGAAGTCATTTAAGGTCATCATGTCTGACCTTGGCATTCTCGGAACGCCCTGGCCTCAGAATGCAGCATCTGTAGTCCATGGTAACCTGCGGAAGAGGGGCGGGGCTGAGGGAGGTTGGAACACTGCCCTCACTGAGGCAGTGGGTGTGGCCATCTCTGCTGTGACTGAACAAAAGCCAGGGGAGCAGGTGTCCACGGGAAGGGCCCTCAGAGCCCAGCATGTCCAGTGTGGTGTCACAACCATTTAGGCCCAGACCAAAGGGCGCCTTCTTTGTCTGAACAGCTGCCCAAACTCTCACCTTTCCACTCAGGCCGCCCTCTTACTTGAACTGTGTGTGGAACCTGTCCACGCAGTTCACCTCGCTGCACAGCAAACCATTGGTCTGGGCATCGTAGCTTCCTGCCAGGTGACCGAAGTTCGCAGGTAGATGTGTCCCTGGGACACACGCGGAGAGGCTCCTGCCCGGGCCACATGCCGCCCACTACCCCAGCCCCAGATTGGGGCCGCACAGCAGCCCTGTCTGAGTCCCCTCCCTCTAGAGGGATTATTGGACCAACACTTCTAGAAAATGGAGTCCTCGCGGGCAACTCATTGGAGGGACACAAATAAATCTTTGCCGACTTTCTGCTGAAACTTAGGAGCGTTCAAACCTAAGCCTCTTACAAGGTCAGCTGTTTAGCTAAACATGAGCTCATGATCGAAATTTACACAATACAGAAGAGATCAGTTACAAGGGGAGACAATCAGCAAAAACAATCAATACCAGAATTAGATTCCCAAAGCCATCCATCAGATGTTGGAATAATCAGGTGCAAGGCAGGATATATACATAAAACTGGAACTGAATCAAGAAACAAGGATGTTTTCAAAGTCTGGTACGATATCTAAAACATTTTTAAAGTACATGTCATTGATAAAGCTAAATACTCAAATGTTGTGTGATACAACAGCTTAATCATTGAGAAGAGCGAAATTATGCTGTTTTGAAAACTATGGCAGGTCAGATTTTCTGCTTAATTATATAAGAAGCTTTCTATAAAACATACACATTATTTCAAAGACTTATTGGCTGTGAAATAAGTTAAGGGTATTTCAAATGGCTTGTCTGCTTTGAAAGGTGCTTTGTAGGGAATCACAGAAAGTCGAGGGGAAAATATGTCAATATATACATTGCTATAGGTTGAACTAAGCCTTAAGACAGCAACAATGTAGAGGACCTGACACTTAGAAACTTACAAGTAAGCTGGAATCTTCAAAAGTTCAAGTCTTTATAAGTAAAAAGATTTATTAAAATGAATATCCAAGTGTTTTAATTGACACCAGAAGATCAAACCAATAAACCCTGACAACATAGATAAAAGATAAATAAAGATATGAGCAGAACTTAATACAACAGCAAACGTATAAAATTGAGGTGATTTGGTAAGTTCAAAGAATATTCTTTGAAAAGATTGAAAAGACACACTTTCATTAAGGAAAACAAAAACGTAAGTAAAGAATATACAGAAAGTGTCAGAACAATGTTATAGCAGAGAATATATTAAATGCCAGTAAATTTGAACATTTCTGTAAAGGGGACCATTTCCTAGCTCCTAAAGTTTACCAAAACTTACACAAGAGGAATTCATTTAAGGTCATCATGTCTGCCCTTGGCATTCTCGGAATGCCCTGGACTTAGAATGCAGCATCTGTAGTCCATGGTAACCTGCGGAGAGGGAGCGGGGCTGAGGGAGGTTGGAACACTGCCCTCACTGAGGGAGTGGGTGTGGCCATCTCTGCTGTGACTGAACAAATGGCAGGGGAGCAGGTTGTCCAGGGCAGGGCCCTCAGAGCCCGTCAGGCCCAGTGGTGTGTCACAAGCATTTAGGCCCAGGTCAAAGGGTGCCTTCTTTGTCTGCACAGCTGCCCAAACTCTCACCTTTCCACTCAGGCCGCCCTCTTACTTGAAGTGTGTGTGGAAGCTGTCCGCGGAGTACACCTCACTGCACAGCTAACCATAGGTCAGGGCTTCGTAGCTTCCTGCTAGGTGACCAAAGTTCGCAGGCAGATGGGTCCCTGGGACACACACGGTGAGGCTCCTGCCCGGGCCACAGGCCGCCCACTGCCCCAGCCCCAGATCGGGGGCCGCAAAGCAGCCCTGTCTGAGTCCCCTGCCTCTAGAGGGGTATTGGACCAACACTTCTAGAAAATGGGGTCCTCGCGGGCAACTCATTGGAGGGACACAAAAAATTCTTTACCGACTTTCTGCTGAAACTTAGGAGCATTCACACCTAAGCCTCTTACAAGGTTAGCTATTTAGTTAAACATGAACTCATGATCTAAATTTACACAGAAATGAAGAGATCAGCTACAAGGGGAGACAATCAGCAAAAACAATCAAAACCAGAATTAGATTCCCAAGGCCATCCATCAGATGTTGTAATAATCAGGTGCAAGGCAGGATATATACATAAATCTGGAACTGAAACAAGAAACAAGGATGTTTTCACAGTCTTGTAGGATCTCTAAAACATTCTTAAAGTACATGTCATTGATAAAGCTAAATACTCAAAGGTTGTGTAATACAACAGATTAATCATTGAGAAGAGTGAAATTATGCTGTTTTGAAAATTATGGCATGTCATATTTTCTGCCTAATTATATAAGAAGATTTATCTAAAACTTACACAAAATTTCAAAGACTTATTGACTGTGAAATAAGTTAAGGGTATTTCAAATGGCTTGTCTGCAAAGAAAGGTGCTATGTAAGGAATCACAGAAAGTCGAGGGGAAAATATGTCAATATCTACATTGCTATATGTTGAACTAAGCCTTAGGACAGCAACAATGTAGAGGACCTGACACTTAGAAACTTACAAGTAAACTGGAATCTTCAAAAGTTCTAATCTTTATAAGTAAAAAGATGTATTAAAATGAATAACCAAGTGTTTTAATTGACACCAGAAGATCAAACCAATAAACCCTGAGAACATAGATAAAAGATAAATAAAGATATGAGCAGAACTTAACACAACAGCAAACGTATAAAATTGAGGTGATTTGGTAAGTCCAAAGAATATTCTTTGAAAAGATTAAAAAGACACACTTTGATTAAGGAAAACAAAAATATAAGTAAAGAATATACAGAAAGATTCAGGACAATGTTATAGCAGAGAATATAAGAAATGCCAGTGAATTTGAATATTTCTGTAAAGGGGACCATTTCCTAGCTCCTAAAGTTTACAAAAACTGACACAAGAGGAAATCATTTAAGGTCCTCATGCCTGCCCTTGGCATTCTGAGAACGCCCTGGCCTCAGAATGCAGCATCTGTAGTCCATGGTAACCTGCGGAGAGGGGGCGGGGCTGAGGGAGGTTGGAACACTGCCCTCACTGAGGGATTGGGTGTGGCCATCTCTGCTGTGACTGAACAAAGGGCAGGGGAGCAGGGCGCCCAGGGCAGGGCCCTCAGAGCCCGGCAGGCCCAGTGGTGTGTCACAAGCATTTAGGCCCAGGCCAAAGGGCGCCTTCTTTGTCTGCACAGCAGCCCAAACTCTCACCTTTCCACTAAGGCCGCCCTCTTACTTGAAGTGTGTGTGGAACCTGTCCGTGCAGTACACCTCGCAGCACAGCTAACCATAGGTCTGGGCCTCGTAGCTTCCTGCCAGGTAACCGAAGTTCGCAGGCAGATGGGTCCCTGGGACACAGGCGGAGAGGCTCCTGCCCAGGCCACAGGCCGCCCACTGCCCCAGCCCCAGATGGGGGGCCGAAAAGCAGCTCTGTCTGAGTCCCCTGTCTCTAGAGGGAGTATTGGACCAACACTTCTAGAAAACGGGGTCCTCTTGGCAACTCATTAGAGGGACACAAATAAATCTTTGCCAACTTTCTGCTGAAACTTAGGAGCATTCACACTTAAGCCTCTTACAAGGTCAGCTGTTAAGCTAAACATGAGCTCATGATCTAAATTTACACAATAATGAAGAGATCAGCTACAAGGGGAGACAATCAGCAAAAACAATCAATACCAGAATTAGATTCCCAAGGCCATCCATCAGATGTTGGAATAAACAGGTGCAAGGCAGGAAATATACATTAAACTGGAACTGAAACAAGAAACAAGGATGTTTTCACAGTCTGGTAGGTTCTCTAAAACATTTTTAAAGTACATGTCATTGATAAAGCTAATTACTCAAAAGTTGTGTAATACAACAGATTAATCATTGAGAAGAGTGAAATTATGCTATTTTGAAACCTATGGCAGGTCAGATTTTCTGCCTAATTATATATGAAGATTTATCTAAAACATACACAATATTTCAAAGACTTATTGGCTGTGAAATAAGTTAAGGGTATTTCAAATGGCTTGTCTGCAATGAAAGTTGCTATGTAGGGAATCACAGAAAGTCGAGGGGAAAATATGACAATATATACATTGCTATAGGTTGAACTAAGTCTTAGGACATCAACAACGTAGAGGTCCTGACACTTAGAAACTTACAAGTAAGCTGGAATCTTCAAAAGTTCAAGTCTTTATAAGTAAAAAGATTTATTAAAATGAATAACCAAGTGTTTTAATTGACATCAGAAGATCAAACCAATAAACCCTGAGAACATAGATAAAAGATAATAAAGATATGAGCAGAACTTAACACAACACCTAACGTATAAAATTGAGGTGATTTAGTACGTCCAAAGAATACTCTTTGAAAAGATTAAAAAGACACACTTTGATTAAGGAAAACAAAAACATAAGTAAAGAATATACAGAAAGAGTCAGGACAATGTTATAGCAGAGAATATAAGAAATGCCAGTGAATTTGATCATTTCTATAAAGGGGACCATTTCCTAGCTCCTAAAGTTTACCAAAACTGACACAAGAGGAATTCATTTAAGGTCATCATGTCTGCCCTTGGCATTCTCGGAACGCCCTGGCCTCAGAATGCAGCATCTGTAGTCCATGGTAACCTGCGGAGAGGGGGCGGGGCTGAGGGAGGTTGGAACACTGCCCTCACTGAGGGAGTGGGTGTGGCCATCTCTGCTGTGACTGAACAAAGGGCAGGGGAGCAGGGCGCCCAGGGCAGGGCCCTCAGAGCCCGGCAGGGCCAGTGGGGTGTCACAAGCATTTAGGCCCAGGCCAAAGGGCGCCTTCTTTGTCTGCACAGCTGCCCAAACTCTCACCTTTCCACTCAGGCCGCCATCTTACTTGAAGTGTGTGTGGAACCTGTCTGTGCAGTACACCTCGCTGCACAGCTAACCATAGGTCTGGGCATCGTAGCTTCCTGCCAGGTGACCGAACTTCGCAGGCAGATGGGTCCCTGGGACACAGGCGGAGAGGCTCCTGCCCGGGCCACAGGCCGCCCACAGCCCCAGCCCCAGATCGGGGGCCTCAAATCAGCCTTGCCTGAGTCTCCTGCATCTAGAGGGAGTATTGGACGAACACTTCTAGAAAATGGGGTCCTCACGGGCAACTCATTGGAGGGACACAAATAAATCTTTGCCGACTTTCTGCTGAAACTTAGGAGCGTTCACACCTAAGCCTTTTACAAGGTCAGCTGTTTAGCTAAACATGAGCTCATGATCTAAATTTACACAATAATGAAGAGATCAGCTACAAGGGGAGACAATCAGCAAAAACAATCAATACCAGAATTAGATTCCCAAGGCCATCCATCAGATGTTGGAATAATCAGGTGCAAGGCAGGAAATATACATAAAACTGGAACTGAAACAAGAAACAAGTATGTTTTCACAGTCTGGTAGGGTCTCTAAAACATTCTTAAATTACATGTCATTGATAAAGCTAAATACTCAAAGGTTGTGTAATACAACAGATTAATCATTGAGAAGAGTGAAATTATGCTGTTTTGAAAACTATGGCAGGTAATATTTCCTGCCTAATTATATATGAAGATTTCTCGAAAACACATTATTTCAAAAACTTATTGGCTGTGAAATAAGTTAAGGGTATTTCAAATGGCTTGTCTGCAATGAAAGGTGCTATGTAGGGAATCACAGAAAGTCGAGGGGAAAATATGTCAATATATACATTGCTATAGGTTGAACTAAGCCTTAGGACAGCAACCATGTAGAGGACCTGACACTTAGAAACTTACAAGTAAGCTGGAATCTTCAAAAGTTCAAGTCTTTATAAGTAAAAAGATTTATTAAAATGAATAACCAAGTGTTTTAATTGACATCAGAAGATCAAACCAATAAACCCTGAGAACATAGCTAAAGGATAAATAAAGATATGAGCAGAACTTAATACAACAGCAAACGTATAAAATTGAGGTGATTTAGTAAGTCCAAAGAATATTCTTTGAAAAGATTGAAAAGACACACTTTGATTAAGGAAAACAAAAACATAAGTAAAGAATATACAAAAAGAGTCAGGACAGTGTTAAAGCAGAGAATATATGAAATGCCAGTAAATTTGAACATTTCTGTAAAGGGGACCATTTCCTAGCTCCTAAAGTTTACCAAAACTTACACAAGAGGAAGTCATTTAAGGTCATCATGTCTGCCCTTGGCATTCTCGGAACGCCCTGGACTTAGAATGCAGCATCTGTAGTCCATGGTAACCTGCGGAGAGGGAGCGGGGCTGAGGGAGGTTGGAACACTGCACTCACTGAGGGAGTGGGTGTGGCCATCTCTGCTCTGACTGAACAAAGGGCAGGGGAGCATGGGGCCAAGGGCAGGGCCCTCAGAGCCCGGCAGGCCCAGTGGGGTGTCACAAGCATGTAGGCCCAGGCCAAAGGGCGCCTTCTTTGTCTGCACAGCTGCCCAAACTCTCACCTTTCCACTCAGGCCGCCATCTTACTTGAAGTGTGTGTGGAACCTGTCCACGCAGTACACCTCGCTGCAAAGCTAACCATAGGTTTGGGCATCGTAGCTTCATGCGAGTTGACCGAAGTTCGCAGGTAGATGGGTCCCTGGGACACAGGCGGAGAGGCTCCTGCCCGGGCCACAGGCCGCCCACTGTCCCAGCCCCAGATCGGGGGCCGCAAAGCAGCCCTGTCTGAGTCCCCTGCCTCTAGAGGGAGTATTGGACCAACACTTCTAGAAAACGGGGTCCTCGCGGGCAACTCATTGGAGGGATACAAATAAATCTTTGCCGACTTTCTGCTGAAACTTAGGAGCGTTCACACCTAAGCCTCTTACAAGGTTAGCTGTTTAGCTAAACATGAGCTCATGATCTAAATTTACACAATAATGAAGAGATCAGCTACAAGGGGAGACAATCAGCAAAAACAATCAATACCAGAATTAGATTCCCAAGGCCATCCATTAGATTTTGGAATAATCAGCTGCAAGGCAGGAAATATACATAAAACTGGAACTGAAACAAGGAACAAGGATGTTTTCAAAGTCTGGTACGATCTCCAAAACATTTTTAAAGTACATGTCATTGATAAAGCTAAATACTCAAAGGTTGTGTAATACAACAGTTTAATCATTGAGAAGAGTGAAATTATGCTGTTTTGAAAACTATGGCAGGTGAGATTTTCTGCTTAATTATATAAGAAGATTTCTATAAAACATACACATTATTTCAAAGACTTATTGGCTGTGAAATAAGTTAAGGGTATTTCAAATGGCTTGTCTCCATTGAAAGGTGCTTTGTAGGGAATCACAGAAAGTCGAGGGGAAAATATGTCAATATATACATTGCTATATCTTGAACTAAGCTTTAGGACAGCAGCAATGTAGAGGACCTGACACTTAGAAACTTACAAGTAAGCTGGAATCTTCAAAAGTTCAAGTGTTTATAAGTAAAAAGATTTATTAAATGAATAACCAAGTGTTTTAATTGACATCAGAAGAGCAAACCAATAAACCCTGAGAACATAAATAAAAGATAAATAAAGATATGAGCAGAACTTAACACAACAGCAAACGTATAAAATTGAGGTGATTTATTAAGTCCAAAGAATATTCTTTGAAAAGTTTGAAAAGACACACTTTGATTAAGGAAAACAAAAACATAAGTAAAGAATATACAGAAAGAGTCAGGACAATGTTATAGCAGAGAATATATGAAATTCCAGTAAATTTGAACATTTCTGTAAAGGGGACCATTTCCTAGCTGCTAAAGTTTACAAAACTGACAGAAGAGGTAATCATTTAAGGTCATCAGGTCTGCCCTTGGCATTCTCGGAATGGCCTGGCCTCAGAATGCAGCATCTGTAGTCCATGGTAACCTGCGGAGAGGGGGCGGGGCTGAGGGAGGTTGGAACACAGCCCTCACTGAGGGAGTGAGTGTGGCCATCTCTGCTGTGAGTGAACAAAGGGCAAGGGAGCAGTGGGCCCAGGGCAGGGCCCTCAGAACCCGGCATGCCCAGTGGGGTGTCACAAGCTTTTAGGCACAGAACAAAGGGCACCTTCTTTGTCTGAACAGCTGCCCAAACTCTCACCTTTCCACTCAGGCCGCCCTCTTACTTGAAGTGTGTGTGGAACCTGTCCGTGCAGTACACCTCGCTGCTCAGCTAACCATAGGTCTGGGCATTGTAGCCTCCTGCCAGGTGACCGAAGTTCGCAGCCAGATGGGTCCCTGGGACACAGGTGGGGAGGCTCCTGCCTGGGCCACAGGCCGCCCACTGCCCCAGCCCCAGATGGGGGGCCGAAAAGCAGCTCTCTCTGAGTCCCCTGTCTCTAGAGGGAGTATTGGACCAACACTTCTAGAAAACGGGGTCCTCTTGGCAACTCATTAGTGGGACACAAATAAATTTTTGCCGACTTTCTGCTGAAAATTAGGAGCATTCACACTTAAGCCTCTTACAAGGTCAGCTGTTAAGCTAAACATGAGCTCATGATCTAAATTTACACAATAATGAAGAGATCAGCTACAAGGGGAGACAATCAGCAAAAACAATCAATACCAGAATTAGATTCCCAAGGCCATCCATCAGATGTTGGAATAATCAGGTGCAAGGCATGAAATATACATTAAACTGGAACTGAAACAAGAAACAAGGATGTTTTCACAGTCTGGTAGGATCTCTAAAACATTTTTAAAGTACATGTCATTGATAAAGCTAATTACTCAAAAGTTGTGTAATACAACAGATTAATCATTGAGAAGAGTGAAATTATGCTATTTTGAAAACTATGGTAGGTCAGATTTTCTGCCTAATTATATATGAAGATTTATCTAAAACATACACTATATTTCAAAGACTTATTGTGTGTGAAATAAGTTAAGGGTATTTCAAATGGCTTGTCTGCAATGAAAGGTGCTATGTAGGGAATCACAGAAAGTCGAGGGGAAAACATGACAATATATACATTGCTATAGGTTGAACTAAGCCTTAGGACATCAACAACGTAGAGGACCTGACACTTAGAAACTTACAAGTAAGCTGGAATCTTCAAAAGTTCCAATCTTTATAAGTAAAAAGATTTATTAAAATGAATAACCAAGTGTTTTAATTGACATCAGAAGATCAAACCAATAAATCCTCCGAACATAGATAAAAGATAATAAAGATATGAGCAGAACTTAATACAACAGCAAACGTATAAAATTGAGGTGATTGAGTAAGTCCAAAGAATATTCTTTGAAAAGATTGAAAACACACACTTTGATTAAGGAAAACAAAAACATAAGTAAAGAATATACAGAAAGAGTCAGGACAATGTTATAGCAGAGAATATAAGAAATGCCAGTGAATTTGAACATTTCTGTAAAGGGGACCATTTCCTAGCTCCTAAAGTTTATCAAAACTGACACAAGAGGAAATCATTTAAGGGCATCATGTCTGCCATTGGCATTCTCGGAACGCCCTGGCCTCAGAATGCAGCATCTGTAGTCCATGGTAACCTGCGGAGAAGGGGCGGGGCTGAGGGAGTTTGGAACACTGCCCTCACTGAGGGATTGAGTGTGGCCAACTCTGCTGTGACTGAACAAAGGGCAGGGGAGCAGGGCGCCCAGGGCAGGGCCCTCAGAGCCCGGCAGGCCCAGTGGGGTGTCACAAGCATTTAGGCCCAGGCCAAAGGGCGCCTTCTTTGTCTGCACAGCTGCCCAAACTCTCACCTTTCCACTAAGGCCGCCCTCTTACTGGAAGTGTGTGTGGAACCTGTCCGTGCAGTACACCTCGCTGCACAGCTAACCATAGGTCTGGGCATCGTAGCTTCCTGCCAGGTAACCGAAGTTCGTAGGCAGATGGGTCCCTGGGACACAGGCGGAGAGGCTCCTGCCCAGGCCACCGGCCGCCCACTGCCCCAGCCCCAGATGGGGGGCCGAAAAGCAGCTCTGTCTGAGTCCCCTGTCTCTAGAGGGAGTATTGGACCAACACTTCTAGAAAACGGGGTCCTCTTGGCAACTCATTAGAGGGACACAAATAAATCTTTGCCGACTTTCTGCTGAAACTTAGGAGCATTCACACCTAATCCTCTTACAAGGTCAGCTGTTAAGCTAAACATGAGCTCATGATCTAAATTTACACAATAATGAAGAGATCAGCTACAAGGGGAGACAATCAGCAAAACAATCAATACCAGAATTAGATTCCCAAGGCCATCCATCAGATGTTGGAATAATCAGGTGCAAGGCATGAAATATACATTAAACTGGAACTGAAATAAGAAACAAGGATGTTTTCACAGTCTGGTAGGATCTCTAAAACATTTTAAAAGTACATGTCATTGATAAAGCTAATTACTCAAAGGTTGTGTAATACAACAGATTAATCATTGAGAAGAGTGAAATTATGCTGTTTTGAAAACTATGGCAGGTAATATTTCCTGCCTAATTATATATGAAGATTTCTCGAAAACACATTATTTCAAAAACTTATTGGCTGTGAAATAAGTTAAGGGTATTTCAAATGGCTTGTCTGCAATGAAAGGTGCTATGTAGGGAATCACAGAAAGTCGAGGGGAAAATATGTCAATATATACATTGCTATAGGTTGAACTAAGCCTTAGGACAGCAACCATGTAGAGGACCTGACACTTAGAAACTTACAAGTAAGCTGGAATCTTCAAAAGTTCAAGTCTTTATAAGTAAAAAGATTTATTAAAATGAATAACCAAGTGTTTTAATTGACATCAGAAGATCAAACCAATAAACCCTGAGAACATAGCTAAAGGATAAATAAAGATATGAGCAGAACTTAATACAACAGCAAACGTATAAAATTGAGGTGATTTAGTAAGTCCAAAGAATATTCTTTGAAAAGATTTAAAAGACACACTTTGAGCAAGGAAAACAAAAACATAAGTAAAGAATATATAGAAAGAGTCAGGACAATGTTATAGCAAAGAATATATGAAATGCCAGTAAATTTGAATATTTCTGTAAAGGGGACCATTTCCTAGCTCCTAAAGTTTACCAAAACTGAGACAAGAGGAAATCATTTAAGGTCCTCATGCCTGCCCTTGGCATTCTGAGAACGCCCTGGCCTCAGAATGCAGCATCTGTAGTCCATGGTAACCTGCGGAGGGGGGGCGGGGCTGAGGGAGTTTGGAACACTGCCCTCACTGAGGGAGTGGGTGTGGCCATCTCTGCTGTGACTGAACAAAGTGCAGGGGAGCAGGGGTCCCAGGGAAGGGCACTCAGAGCCCAGCAGGCCCAGTGTGGTTTCACAAGCATTTAGGCCCAGGCCAAAGGGTGCCTTCTTTGCCTGAACAGCTGCCCAAACTCTCTCCTTTCCACTCAGGCCACCCTCTTTCTTGAAGTGTGTGTGGAAGCTGTCCGCGCAGTACACCTCGCTGCACAGCTAACCATAGGACTGGGCATCGTAGCTTCCTGCCAGGTGACCGAAGTTCGCAGGAAGATGGGTCCCTGGGACACACACGAAGAGGCTCCTGCCCGGGCCACAGGCCGCCCACTGCCCCAGCCCCAGTTCAGCGGCCGAAAATCAGCCCTGTCTGAGTCTCCTGCCTCTAGAAGGAGTATTGGACCAACACTTCTAGAAAATGGGGTCCTAACGGGCAACTCATTGGAGGGACAGAAATAATCTTTGCCGACTTTCTGCTGAAACTTAGGAGTGTTCACACCTAAGCCTCTTACAAGGTCAGCTCTTTAGCTAAACATGAGCTCATTATCGAAATTTACACAATAATGAAGTGATCAGCTACAAGGGGAGACAATCAGCAAAAACAATCAATATCAGAATTAGATTCCCAAGGCCATCCATCAGATGTTGGAATAATCAGGTGCAAGGCAGGATATATACATAACATTGGAACTGAAACAAGAAACAAGGGTGTTTTCAAATTCTGGTACGATCTCTAAAACATTTTTAAAGTACATATCATTGATAAAGCTAAATAGTCAAAGGTTGTGTAATACAACAGATTAATCATTGAGAAGAGTGAAATTATGCTGTTTTGAAAATTATGGCAGGTGAGATTTTCTTCCTAATTATATAAGAAGATTTCTCTAAAACATACACATTATTTCAAAGACTTATTGGCTGTGAAATAAGTTAAGGGTATTTCAAATGGCTTGTCTGCAATGAAAGGTGCTATGTAGGGAATCACAGAAAGTCGAGGGGAAAATATGTCAATATATACATTGCTATACGTAGAACTAAGCCTTAGGACAGCAACAATGTAGAGGACCTGACACTTAGAAACTTGCAAGTAAGCTGGAATCTTCAAAAGTTCAAATCTGTATAAGTAAAAAGATTTATTAAAATGAATAACCAAGTGTTTTAATTGACATCAGAAGATCAAACCAATAAACCCTGAGAACATAGATAAAAGATAAATAAAGATATGAGCAGAACTTAATACAACAGCAAACGTATAAAATTGAGGTGATTTAGTAAGTCCAAAGAATATTCTTTGAAAAGATTGAAAAGACACACTTTGATTAAGGAAAACAAAAACATAAGTGAAGAATATACAGAAAGAATCAGGACAATGTTATAGCAGAGAATATATGAAATGCCAGTAAATTTGAACATTTCTGTAAAGGGGACCATTTCCTAGCTCCTAAAGTTTACCAAAACTGACACAAGAGGAAGTCATTTAAGGTCATCATGTCTGCCCTTGGCATTCTCGGAACGCCCTGGCCTCAGAATGCAGCAACTGTAGTCCATGGTAACCTGAGGAGAGGGGGCGGGGCTGAGGCAGGTTGGAACACTGCCCTCACTGAGGGAGTGGGTGTGGCCATCTCTGCTGTGACTGAACAAAGGGCAGGGGAGCATGGGGCCGAGGGCAGGGCCGTCAGAGCCCGGCAGGCCCAGTGGGGTGTCACAAGCATTTAGGCCCAGGCCAAAGGGCGCCTTCTTTGTCTGAACAGGTGCCCAAACTCTCACCTTTCCACTCAGGCCGCCCTCTTACTTGAAGTGTGTGTGGAACCTCTCCACGCAGTACACCTCGCTGCACAGCTAACCATAGGTCAGGGCATCGTAGCTTCCTGCCAGGTGACCGATGTTCGCAGGTAGATCGGTCCCTGGGACACACGCGGAGAGGCTCCTGCCCGGGCCACAGGCCGCCCACTACCCCAGCACCAGATTGGTGCCGCACAGCAGCCCTGTCTGAGTCCCCTCCCTCTAGAGGGAGTATTTAACCAACACTTCTAGAAAACGGAGTCCTCGTGCGCAACTCATTTGAGGGACACAAATAAATCTTTGCCGACTTTCTGCTGAAACTTAGGAGCATTCACACCTAAGCCTCTTACAAGGTCAGCTGTTTAGCTAAACATGAGCTCATGATCTAAATTTACACAATAATGAAGAGATCAGCTACAAGGGGAGACAATCAGCAAAAACAATCAATACCAGAATTAGATTCCCAAGGCCATCCATCAGAAGTTGGAATAATCAGGTGCAAAGCAGGATATATACATAAAACTGGAAATGAAACAAGAAACAAGGATGTTTTCAAAGTCTGGTAGGATCTCTAAAACATTATTAAAGTACATGTCATTGATAAAGCTAAATACTCAAAGGTTGTGTAATACAACAGATTAATCATTGAGAAGAGTGAAATTATGCTGTTTTGAAAACCATCGCAGGTCAGATTTGTGCTTAATTATATAAGAAGATTTCTATAAAACATACACATTATTTCAAAGACTTATTGGCTGTGAAATAAGTTAAGGGTATTTCAAATGGCTTGTCTGCATTGAAAGGTGCTTTGTAGGGAATCACAGAAAGTCGAGGGGAAAATATGTCAATATATACATTGCTATAGGTTGAACTAAGCCTTAAGACAGCAACAATATAGAGGACCTGACACTTAGTAACTTACAAGTAAGATGGAATCTTCAAAAGTTCAAGTATTTATAAGTAAAAATATTTATTAAAATGAATAACCAAGTATTTTAATTGACACCAGAAGATCAAACCAATAAACCCTGAGAACATAGATAAAAGATAAATAAAGATATGAGCAGAACTTAATACAACAGCAAACGTATAAAATTGAGGTGATTTAGTAAGTCCAAAGAATATTCTTTGAAAAGATTGAAAAGACACACTTTGATTAAGAAAACAAAAACATAACTAAAGAATATACAGAAAGAGTCAGAACAATGTTATAGCAGAGAATATATGAAATGCCAGGAAATTTGAACATTTCTGTAAAGGGGACCATTTCCTAGCTCCTAAAGTTTACCAAAACTGACACAAGAGGAAGTCATTTAAGGTCATCATGTCTGCCCTTGGCATTCTCGGAACGCCCTGGCCTTAGAATGCAGCATCTGTAGTCCATGGTAACCTGCGGAGAGGGGGTGGGGCTGAGGGAGGTTGGAACACTGCCCTCACTGAGGGAGTTGGTGTGGCCATCTCTGCTGTGACTGAACAAAGGCAGTGGAGCAAGGTGCCCAAGGCAGGGCCCTCAGAGCACGGCAGGCCCAGTGGGGTTTCACAAGCATTTAGGCCCAGGGCAAAGGGTGCCTTCTTTGTCTGAACTGCTGCCCAATCTCTCACCTTTACACTCAGGCCGCCCTCTTACTTGAAGAGTGTGTGGAAGCTGTCCGCGCAGTACACCTCGCTGCACAGCTAACCATAGGTATGGGCATCGTAGCTTCCTGCCAGGTGACCGAAGTTCGCAGGTAGATGGGTCCCTGGGACACACGCGGAGAGGCTCCTGCCCGGGCCACAGGCCGCCCAAGGCCCCCGCCGCAGATCGGGGTCCGCAAAACAGCCCTGTCTGAGACCCCTGCCTCTAGAGGGAGTATTGGACCAACACTTCTAGAAAATGGGGTCCTCGCAGGCAACTCATTTGAGGGACACAAATAAATCTTTGCCGACATTCTGCTGAAACTTAGGAGCGTTCACAACTAACCCTCTTACAAGGTCAGCTGTTTAGCTAAACATGAGCTCATGATCTAAATTTACACAATAATGAAGAGATCAGCTACAAGGGGAGACAATCAGAAAAAACAATCAATACCATAATTAGATTCCCAAAGCCATCCATCAGATGTTGGAATATTCAGGTGCAAGGCAGGATATATATATAAAACTGGAACTGAAACAAGAAACAAGGATGTTTTCAAAGTCTGGTAGGATCTCTAAAACATTTTTAAAGTACATGTCATTGATAAAGCTAACTACTCAAAGGTTGTGTAATACAACAGATTAATCATTGAGAAGAGTGAAATTATGCTGTTTCGAAAACTATGGCAGGTCAGATTTTCTGCCTAATTATATAAGAATATTTCTCTAAAACATACACATTATTTCAAAGACTTATTGGCTGTGAAATAAGTTAAGGGTATTTCAAATGGCTTGTCTGCAATGAAAGTTGCTATGTAGGGAATCACAGAAAGTCGAGGGGAAAATGTGTCAATATATACATTGCTATATGTTGAACTAAGCCTTAGGACAGCAACAATGTAGAGCACCTGACACTTAGAAACTTGCAAGTAAGCTAGAATGTTCAAAAGTTCTAATCTTTATAAGTAAAAAGATTTATTAAAATGAATAACCAAGTGTTTTAATTGACATCAGAAGATCAAACAAATAAACCCAGAGAACATAGATAAAAGATAAATAAAGATATGAGCAGAACTTAATACAACAGGAAAAGTATAAAATTGAGGTGATTTGGTAAGTCCAAAGAATATTCTTTGAAAAGATTGAAAAGACACACTTTGATTAAGGAAAACAAAAACATAAGTAAAGAATATACAGAAAGAGTCAGGACAATGTTATAGCAGAGAATATATGAAATGACAGTAAATTTGAACATTTCTGTAAAGGGGACCATTTCCTAGCTCCAAAAGTTTACCAAAACTGACACAAGAGGAAGTCATTTAAGGTCATCATGTCTGCCCTTGGCATTCTCGGTACGCCCTGGTCTCAGAATGCAGCAACTGTAGTCCATGGTAACCTGCGGAGAGGGGGCGGGGCTGAGGGAGGTTGGAACACTGCCCTCACTGATGGACTGGGTGTGGCCATCTCTGCTGTGACTGACCAATGGGCAGGGGAGCTTGGGGCCAAGGGCAGGGCCCTCAGAGCCAGGCAGGCCCAGTGGGGTGTCACAAGCATTTAGTCCCAGGCCAAAGGGCGCCTTCTTTGTCTGAACAGCTGCCCAAACTCTCACCTTTCCACTCAGGCCGCCCTCTTACTTGAAGTGTGTGTGGAACCAGTCCACGCAGTACACCTCGTTGCACAGCTAACCATAGGTCTGGGCATCGTAGCTTCCTGTCAGGTGACCGAAGTTCGCAGGTAGATGGGTCCCTGGGACACACGCGGAGAGGCTCCTGCCCGGGCCACAGGCCGCCCACTACCCCAGCCCCAGATTGAGGCCACAGAGCAGCCCTGTCTGAGTCCCCTCCCTCTACAGGGAGTATTTAACCAACACTTCTAGAAAACGGAGTCCTCGCGGGCAACTCTTTGGAGGGACACAAATAAATCTTTCCCGACTTTCTGCTGAAACTTAGGAGCATTCACACCTAAGCCTCTTACAAGGTCATCTGTTTAGCTAAACATGAGCTCATGATCTAAATTTACACAATAATGAAGAGATCAGCTAAAAGGGGAGACAATCAGCAAAAACAATCAATACCAGAATTAGATTTCCAAGGCCATCCATCAGATGTTGGAATAATCAGGTGCAAGGCAGGATATATACATAAAACTGGAACTGAAATAAGAAACCAGGATGTTTTCAAAGTCTGGTAGGATCTCTAAAACATTTTTAAAGTACATGTCATTGATAAAGCTAAATACTCAAAAGTTGTGTAATACAACAGATTAATCATTGAGAAGAGTGAAATTATGCTGTTTTGAAAACTATGGCAGGTCAGATTTTCTGCCTAATTATATAAGAAGATTTCTCTAAAACTTACACATTATTTCAAAGAGTTATTGGAGTGAAATAACTTAAGGGTATTTCAAATGGCTTGTCTGCAATGAAAGGTGCTATGTAGGGAATCACAGAAAGTCGAGGGGAAAATATGTCAATATATACATTGCTATAGGTTAAAGTAAGCCTTAGGACAGCAACAATGTAGAGGACCTGACCCTTAGAAACTTACAAGTAAGCTGGAATGTTCAAAAGTTCCAATCTTTATAAGTAAAAAGATTTATTAAAATGAATAACCAAGTGTTTTAATTGACATCAGAAGATCAAACCAATAAACCCTGAGAACATAGATAAAAGATAAATAAAGATATGAGCAGAACTTAATACAACAGCAAACGTATAAAATTGGGGTGATTTAGTAAGTCCAAAGAATATTCTTTGAAAAGATTGAAAAGACACACTTTGATTAAGGAAAACAAAAACGTAAGTAAAGAATATACAGAAAGAGTCAGGACAAAGTTATAGCAGAGAATATATGAAATGCCAGTAAATTTGAACATTTCTGTAAAGGGGACCATTTCCTAGCTCCTAAAGTTTACCAAAACTGACACAAGAGGAAATCATTTAAGGTCATCATGTCTGCCCTTGGCATGCTCGGAACGCCCTGGCCTCAGAATGCAGCATCTGTAGTCCATGGTAACCTGCGGAGAGGGGGCGGGGATGAGCGAGGTTGGAACACTGCCCTCACTGAGCGGGTGGGTGTGGCCAACTCTGCTGTGACTGAACAAAGGCCAGGGGAGCATGGGGCCGAGGGCAGGGCCCTCAGTGCCCTGCAGGCCCTGTGGGGTGTCACAAGCTTTTACGCCCAGGCCAAAGGGCGCCTTCTTTGTCTGAACAGCTGCCCAAACACTCATCTTACCACTCAGGCCGCCCTCTTACTTGAAGTGTGTGTGGAACCTGTCCACGCATTACACCTCGCTGCACAGCTTTCCATAGGTCTGGGCATCGTAGATTCCTGCCAGGTGACCGAAGTTCGCAGGCAGATGGGTTCCTGGGACACACGCGGAGCGGCTTCTGCCTGGGCCACAGGCCACCCACTACCCCACCCCCAGATTGGGGGCCACACAGCAGCCCTGTCTGAGTCCTCTGCCTGTACAGGGAGTATTGGACCAACACATCTAGAAAACGGGGTCCTCGCGGGCAACTCATTGGAGGGACACAAATAAATCTTTGCCGACTTTCTGCTGAAACTTTGGAGCGTTCACACCTAAGCTTCTTACAAGCTCAGCTGTTTAGCTAAACATGATCTCGTGATCGAAATTTACACAATAATGAAGAGATCAGCTACAAGGGGAGAAAATCAGCAAAAACAATCAATACCAGAATTAGATTCCCAAGGCCATCCATCACATGTTGGAACAATCAGGTGCAAGGCAGGATATGTACATAAAACTGGAACTGAAACAAGAAACAAGGATGTTTTCAAAGTCTAGTACGATCTCTAAAACATTTTTAAAGTACATGTCATTGATAAAGCTAAATACTCAAAGGTTGTGTAATACAACAGATTAATCATTGAGAAGAGTGAAATTATGCTGTTTTGAAAACTATGGCAGGTCAGATTTTCTGCCTAATTATATAAGAAGATTTATCTAAAAACTACACATTATTTCAAAAACTTATTGGCTGTGAAATAAGTTAAGGGTATTTCAAATGGCTTGTCTGTAATGAAAGGTACTATCTAGGGAATCACAGAAAGTCGAGGGGAAAATATGTCAATATATACATTGCTATATGTTGAACTAAGCCTTAGGACAGCAACAATGTAGAGCACCTGACACTTAGAAACTTGCAAGTAAGCTAGAATCTTCAAAAGTTCAAATCTTTATAAGTAAAAAGTTTTATTAAAATGAATAACCAAATGTTTAAATTGACATCAGAAGATCAAACCAATAAACCCTGAGAACATAGATAAAAGATAAATAAAGATATGAGCAGAACTTAATACAACAGGAAAAGTATAAAATTGAGGTGATTTGGTAAGTCCAAAAAATATTCTTTGAAAAGATTGAAAAGACACACTTTGATTAAGGAAAACAAAAACATAAGTAAAGAATATACAGAAAGAGTCAGGACAATGTTATAGCAGAGAATATATGAAATAACAGTAAATTTGAACATTTCTGTAAAGGGGACCATTTCCTAGCTCCTAAAGTTTACCAAAACTGACACAAGAGGAAATCATTTAAGGTCATCATGTCTGCCCTTGGCATTCTCGGAACGCCCTGGCCTCAGAATGCAGCAACTGTAGTCCATGGTAACCTGTGGAGAGGGGACGGGGATGAGGGAGGTTGGAACACTGCCCTCACTTAGGTAGTTGGTGTGGCCATCTCTGCTGTGACTGAACAAAGGCAGGGGAGCAGGGGTCCCAGGGAAGGGCCCTCAGAGCCCAGCAGGCCCAGTGTGTTGTCACAAGCATTTAGGCCCAGACCAAAGGGCGCCTTCTTTGTCTGAACAGCTGCCCAAACTCTCACCTTTCCACTCAGGCCGCCCTCTTACTTGAACTGTGTGTGGAACCTGTCCACGCAGTACACCTCGCTGCACAGCTAACCATAGGTCTGGGCATCGTAGCTTCCTGCCAGGTGACCGAAGTTCGCAGGTAGATGTGTCCCTGGGACACACACGGAGCGGCTGCTGCCCGGGCCACAGGCCACCCACTACCCCAGCCCCAGATTGGGGCCGCACAGCAGCCCTGTCTGAGTCCCCTCCTTCTAGAGGGAGTATTGGACCAACACTTCTAGAAAACGGAGTCCTCGCGGGCAACTCATTGGAGGGACACAAATAAATCTTTGCCCACTTTCTGCTGAAACTTAGGAGCGTTCAAACCTAAGCCTCTTACAAGGTCAGCTGTTTAGCTAAACATGAGCTCATGATCGAAATTTACACAATAATGAAGAGATCAGTTACAAGGGCAGACAATCAGCAAAAACAATCAATACCAGAATTAGATTCCCAAGGCCATCCATCAGATGTTGGAATAATCAGGTGCAAGGCAGGATATATACATAAAACTGGAACTGAAACAAGAAACAAGGATGTTTTCAAAGTCTGGTAGGATCTCTAAAATATTTTTAAAGTACATATCATTGATAAAGCTAAATACTCAAAGGTTGTGTAATACAACAGATTAATCATTGAGATGAGTGAAATTATGCTGTTTTGAAAACTATGGCAGGTCAGATTTTCTGCCTAATTATATAAGAATATTTCTCTAAAACATACACATTATTTCAAAGACTTATTGGCTGTGAAATAAGTTAAGGGTATTTCAAATGGCTTGTCTGCAATGAAAGGTGCTATGTAGGGAATCACAGAAAGTCGAGGGGAAAATATGTCAATATATACATTGCTATAGGTTGAACTAAGCCTTAGGACAGCAACAATGTAGAGCACCTGACACTTAGAAACTTGCAAGTAAGCTAGAATCTTCAAAAGTTCAAAGCTTTATAAGTAAAAAGATTTATTAAAATGAATAACCAAGTGTTTTAATTGACATCAGAAGATCAAACCAATAAACCCTGAGAACATAGATAAAAGATAAATAAAGATATGAGCAGAACTTAATACAACAGCAAACGTATAAAATTGAGGTGATTTGGTAAGTCCAAAGAATATTCTTTGAAAAGATTTAAAAGACACACTTTGATTAAGGAAAACAAAAACATCAGTAAAGAATATACAGAAAGAGTCAGGACAATGTTATAGCACAGAATATATGAAATGCCAGTAAATTTGAACATTTCTGTAAAGGGGACCATTTCCTAGCTCCTAAAGTTTACCAAAACTGACACAAGTGGAAATCATTTAATGTCATCATGTCTGCCCTTGGCATTCTCGGAACGCCCTGGCCTCAGAATGCAGCATCTGTAGTCCATGGTAACCTGCGGAGAGGGGGCGGGGCTGAGGGAGGTTGGAACACTGCCCTCACTGAGGGACTGGGTGTGGCCATCTCTGCTGTGACTGAACAAAAGCCAGGGGAGCAGGGGTCCCCGGGAAGGGCCCTCAGAGCCCAGCAGGCCCAGTGGGGTGTCACAACCATTTAGGCCCAGACCAAAGGGCGCCTTCTTTGTCTGAACAGCTGCCCAAACTCTCACCTTTCCACTCAGGCCGCCCTCTTACTTGAACTGTCTGTGGAACCTGTCCGCGCAGTACACCTCGCTGCACAGCTAACCATAGGTCTGGGCATCGTAGCTTCCTGCCAGGTGACCGAAGTTCGCAGGTAGATGGGTCCCTGGGACACACGCGGAGAGGCTGCTGCCCGGGCCACAGGCCGCCCACTACCCCAGCCCCAGATTGGGGCCGCACAGCAGCCCTGTCTGAGTCCCCTCCCTCTAGAGGGAATATTGGACCAACACTTCTAGAAAACGGAGTCCTCGCGGGCAACTCATTGGAGGGACACAAATAAATCTTTGCCGACTTTCTGCTGAAACTTAGGAGCGTTCAAACCTAAGCCTCTTACAAGGTCAGCTGTTTAGCTAAACATGAGCTCATGATCGAAATTTACACAATAATGAAGAGATCAGTTACAAGGGGAGACAATCAGCAAAAACAATCAATACCAGAATTAGATTCCCAAGGCCATCCATCAGATGTTGGAATAATCAGGTGCAAGGCAGGATATATACATAAAACTGGAACTGAAACAAGAAACAAGTATGTTTTCAAAGTCTGGTAGGATCTCTAAAATATTTTTAAAGTACATATCATTGATAAAGCTAAATACTCAAAGGTTGTGTAATACAACAGATTAATCATTGAGAAGAGTGAAATTATGCTGTTTTGAAAACTATGGCTGGTCAGATTTTCTGCCTAATTATATAAGAAGATTTATCTAAAACATACACATTATTTCAAAGACTTATTGGCTGTGAAATAAGTTAAGGGTATTTCAAATGGCTTGTCTGCAATGAAAGGTGCTATGTAGGGAATCACAGAAAGTCGAGGGGAAAATATGTCAATATATACATTGCTATAGGTTGAACTAAGCCTTGGGACAGCAACAATGTAGAGGACCTGACACTTAGAAACTTGCAAGTATGCTATAATCTTCAAAAGTTCAAAGCTTTATAAGTAAAAAGATTTATTAAAATGAATAACCAAGTGTTTTAATTGACATCAGAAGATCAAACCAATAAACCCTGAGAACATAGATAAAAGATAAATAAAGATATGAGCAGAACTTAATACAACAGCAAATGTATAAAATTGAGGTGATTTGGTAAGTCCAAAGAATATTCTTTGAAAAGATTGAAAAGACACACTTTGATTAAGGAAAACAAAAACATAAGTAAAGAATATACAGAAAGAGTCAGGACAATGTTATAGCAGAGAATATATGAAATGCCAGTAAATTTGAACATTTCTGTAAAGGGGACCATTTCCTAGCTCCTAAAGTTTACCAAAACTGACACAAGAGGAAGTCATTTAAGGTCATCATGTCTGACCTTGGCATTCTCGGAACGCCCTGGCCTCAGAATGCAGCATCTGTAGTCCATGGTAACCTGCGGAGGAGGGGCGGGGCTGAGGGAGGTTGGAACACTGCCCTCACTGAGGGAGTGGGTGTGGCCATCTCTGCTGTGACTGAACAAAAGCCAGGGGAGCAGGTGTCCACGGGAAGCGCCCTCAGAGCCCAGCATGTCCAGTGTGGTGTCACAACCATTTAGGCCCAGACCAAAGGGCGCCTTCTTTGTCTGAACAGCTGCCCAAACTCTCACCTTTCCACTCAGGCCGCCCTCTTACTTGAACTGTGTGTGGAACCTGTCCACGCAGTTCACCTCGCTGCACAGCAAACCATTGGTCTGGGCATCGTAGCTTCCTGCCAGGTGACCGAAGTTCGCAGGTAGATGTGTCCCTGGGACACACGCGGAGAGGCTCCTGCCCGGGCCACATGCCGCCCACTACCCCAGCCCCAGATTGGGGCCGCACAGCAGCCCTGTCTGAGTCCCCTCCCTCTAGAGGGAGTATTGGACCAACACTTCTAGAAAATGGAGTCCTCGCGGGCAACTCATTGGAGGGACACAAATAAATCTTTGCCGACTTTCTGCTGAAACTTAGGAGCGTTCAAACCTAAGCCTCTTACAAGGTCAGCTGTTTAGCTAAACATGAGCTCATGATCGAAATTTACACAATACTGAAGAGATCAGTTACAAGGGGAGACAATCAGCAAAAACAATCAATACCAGAATTAGATTCCCAAGGCCATCCATCAGATGTTGGAATAATCAGGTGCAAGGCAGGATATATACATAAAACTGGAACTGAATCAAGAAACAAGGATGTTTTCAAAGTCTGGTACGATATCTAAAACATTTTTAAAGTACATGTCATTGATAAAGCTAAATACTCAAATGTTGTGTGATACAACAGCTTAATCATTGAGAAGAGCGAAATTATGCTGTTTTGAAA
The DNA here is from genome assembly GCF_025265405.1 of Mesoplodon densirostris. Taxonomy (NCBI): domain Eukaryota; kingdom Metazoa; phylum Chordata; class Mammalia; order Artiodactyla; family Ziphiidae; genus Mesoplodon; species Mesoplodon densirostris. Next base: position 92,079,165 of record NC_082666.1, read on the forward strand.
ACTATGGCAGGTCAGATTTTCTGCTTAATTATATAAGAAGCTTTCTATAAAACATACACATTATTTCAAAGACTTATTGGCTGTGAAATAAGTTAAGGGTATTTCAAATGGCTTGTCTGCTTTGAAAGGTGCTTTGTAGGGAATCACAGAAAGTCGAGGGGAAAATATGTCAATATATACATTGCTATAGGTTGAACTAAGCCTTAAGACAGCAACAATGTAGAGGACCTGACACTTAGAAACTTACAAGTAAGCTGGAATCTTCAAAAGTTCAAGTCTTTATAAGTAAAAAGATTTATTAAAATGAATATCCAAGTGTTTTAATTGACACCAGAAGATCAAACCAATAAACCCTGAGAACATAGATAAAAGATAAATAAAGATATGAGCAGAACTTAATACAACAGCAAACGTATAAAATTGAGGTGATTTGGTAAGTTCAAAGAATATTCTTTGAAAAGATTGAAAAGACACACTTTCATTAAGGAAAACAAAAACGTAAGTAAAGAATATACAGAAAGTGTCAGAACAATGTTATAGCAGAGAATATATGAAATGACAGTAAATTTGAACATTTCTGTAAAGGGGACCATTTCCTAGCTCCAAAAGTTTACCAAAACTTACACAAGAGGAATTCATTTAAGGTCATCATGTCTGCCCTTGGCATTCTCGGAATGCCCTGGACTTAGAATGCAGCATCTGTAGTCCATGGTAACCTGCGGAGAGGGAGCGGGGCTGAGGGAGGTTGGAACACTGCACTCACTGAGGGAGTGGGTGTGGCCATCTCTGCTGTGACTGAACAAATGGCAGGGGAGCAGGTTGTCCAGGGCAGGGCCCTCAGAGCCCGTCAGGCCCAGTGGTGTGTCACAAGCATTTAGGCCCAGGTCAAAGGGTGCCTTCTTTGTCTGCACAGCTGCCCAAACTCTCACATTTCCACTCAGGCCGCCCTCTTACTTGAAGTGTGTGTGGAAGCTGTCCGCGGAGTATACCTCACTGCACAGCTAACCATAGGTCAGGGCTTCGTAGCTTCCTGCCAGGTGACCAAAGTTCGCAGGCAGATGGGTCCCTGGGACACACACGGTGAGGCTCCTGCCCGGGCCACAGGCCGCCCACTGCCCCAGCCCCAGATCGGGGGCCGCAAAGCAGCCCTGTCTGAGTCCCCTGCCTCTAGAGGGGTATTGGACCAACACTTCTAGAAAATGGGGTCCTCGCGGGCAACTCATTGGAGGGACACAAAAAATTCTTTACCGACTTTCTGCTGAAACTTAGGAGCATTCACACCTAAGCCTCTTACAAGGTTAGCTATTTAGCTAAACATGAACTCATGATCTAAATTTACACAGAAATGAAGAGATCAGCTACAAGGGGAGACAATCAGCAAAAACAATCAAAACCAGAATTAGATTCCTAAGGCCATCCATCAGATGTTGTAATAATCAGGTGCAAGGCAGGATATATACATAAATCTGGAACTGAAACAAGAAACAAGGATGTTTTCACAGTCTTGTAGGATCTCTAAAACATTCTTAAAGTACATGTCATTGATAAAGCTAAATACTCAAAGGTTGTGTAATACAACAGATTAATCATTGAGAAGAGTGAAATTATGCTGTTTTGAAAACTATGGCATGTCATATTTTCTGCCTAATTATATAAGAAGATTTATCTAAAACTTACACAAAATTTCAAAGACTTATTGACTGTGAAATAAGTTAAGGGTATTTCAAATGGCTTGTCTGCAAAGAAAGGTGCTATGTAAGGAATCACAGAAAGTCGAGGGGAAAATATGACAATATCTACATTGCTATATGTTGAACTAAGCCTTAGGACAGCAACAATGTAGAGGACCTGACACTTAGAAACTTACAAGTAAACTGGAATCTTCAAAAGTTCTAATCTTTATAAGTAAAAAGATGTATTAAAATGAATAACCAAGTGTTTTAATTGACACCAGAAGATCAAACCAATAAACCCTGAGAACATAGATAAAAGATAAATAAAGATATGAGCAGAACTTAACACAACAGCAAACGTATAAAATTGAGGTGATTTGGTAAGTCCAAAGAATATTCTTTGAAAAGACTAAAAAGACACACTTTGATTAAGGAAAACAAAAACATAAGTAAAGAATATACAGAAAGATTCAGGACAATGTTATAGCAGAGAATATAAGAAATGCCAGTGAATTTGAATATTTCTGTAAAGGGGACCATTTCCTAGCTCCTAAAGTTTACAAAAACTGACACAAGAGGAAATCATTTAAGGTCCTCATGCCTGCCCTTGGCATTCTGAGAACGCCCTGGCCTCAGAATGCAGCATCTGTAGTCCATGGTAACCTGCGGAGAGGGGGCGGGGCTGAGGGAGGTTGGAACACTGCCCTCACTGAGGGATTGGGTGTGGCCATCTCTGCTGTGACTGAACAAAGGGCAGGGTAGCAGGGCGCCCAGGGCAGGGCCCTCAGAGCCCGGCAGGCCCAGTGGGGTGTCACAAGCATTTAGGCCCAGGCCAAAGGGCGCCTTCTTTGTCTGCACAGCAGCCCAAACTCTCACCTTTCCACTAAGGCCGCCCTCTTACTTGAAGTGTGTGTGGAACCTGTCCGTGCAGTACACCTCGCAGCACAGCTAACCATAGGTCTGGGCCTCGTAGCTTCCTGCCAGGTGACCGAAGTTCGCAGGCAGATGGGTCCCTGGGACACAGGCGGAGAGGCTCCTGCCCAGGCCACAGGCCGCCCACTGCCCCAGCCCCAGATGGGGGGCCGAAAAGCAGCTCTGTCTGAGTCCCCTGTCTCTAGAGGGAGTATTGGACCAACACTTCTAGAAAACGGGGTCCTCTTGGCAACTCATTAGAGGGACACAAATAAATCTTTGCCGACTTTCTGCTGAAACTTAGGAGCATTCACACTTAAGCCTCTTACAAGGTCAGCTGTTAAGCTAAACATGAGCTCATGATCTAAATTTACACAATAATGAAGAGATCAGCTACAAGGGGAGACAATCAGCAAAAACAATCAATACCAGAATTAGATTCCCAAGGCCATCCATCAGATGTTGGAATAAACAGGTGCAAGGCAGGAAATATACATTAAACTGGAACTGAAACAAGAAACAAGGATGTTTTCACAGTCTGGTAGGTTCTCTAAAACATTTTTAAAGTACATGTCATTGATAAAGCTAATTACTCAAAAGTTGTGTAATACAACAGATTAATCATTGAGAAGAGTGAAATTATGCTATTTTGAAACCTATGGCAGGTCAGATTTTCTGCCTAATTATATATGAAGATTTATCTAAAACATACACAATATTTCAAAGACTTATTGGCTGTGAAATAAGTTAAGGGTATTTCAAATGGCTTGTCTGCAATGAAAGTTGCTATGTAGGGAATCACAGAAAGTCGAGGGGAAAATATGACAATATATACATTGCTATAGGTTGAACTAAGTCTTAGGACATCAACAACGTAGAGGTCCTGACACTTAGAAACTTACAAGTAAGCTGGAATCTTCAAAAGTTCAAGTCTTTATAAGTAAAAAGATTTATTAAAATGAATAACCAAGTGTTTTAATTGACATCAGAAGATCAAACCAATAAACCCTGAGAACATAGATAAAAGATAATAAAGATATGAGCAGAACTTAACACAACACCTAACGTATAAAATTGAGGTGATTTAGTACGTCCAAAGAATACTCTTTGAAAAGATTAAAAAGACACACTTTGATTAAGGAAAACAAAAACATAAGTAAAGAATATACAGAAAGAGTCAGGACAATGTTATAGCAGAGAATATAAGAAATGCCAGTGAATTTGATCATTTCTATAAAGGGGACCATTTCCTAGCTCCTAAAGTTTACCAAAACTGACACAAGAGGAATTCATTTAAGGTCATCATGTCTGCCCTTGGCATTCTCGGAACGCCCTGGCCTCAGAATGCAGCATCTGTAGTCCATGGTAACCTGCGGAGAGGGGGCGGGGCTGAGGGAGGTTGGAACACTGCCCTCACTGAGGGAGTGGGTGTGGCCATCTCTGCTGTGACTGAACAAAGGGCAGGGGAGCAGGGCGCCCAGGGCAGGGCCCTCAGAGCCCGGCAGGGCCAGTGGGGTGTCACAAGCATTTAGGCCCAGGCCAAAGGGCGCCTTCTTTGTCTGCACAGCTGCCCAAACTCTCACCTTTCCACTCAGGCCGCCATCTTACTTGAAGTGTGTGTGGAACCTGTCTGTGCAGTACACCTCGCTGCACAGCTAACCATAGGTCTGGGCATCGTAGCTTCCTGCCAGGTGACCGAAGTTCGCAGGCAGATGGGTCCCTGGGACACAGGCGGAGAGGCTCCTGCCCGGGCCACAGGCCGCCCACAGCCCGAGCCCCAGATCGGGGGCCTCAAATCAGCCTTGCCTGAGTCTCCTGCATCTAGAGGGAGTATTGGATGAACACTTCTAGAAAATGGGGTCCTCACGGGCAACTCATTGGAGGGACACAAATAAATCTTTGCCGACTTTCTGCTGAAACTTAGGAGCGTTCACACCTAAGCCTTTTACAAGGTCAGCTGTTTAGCTAAACATGAGCTCATGATCTAAATTTACACAATAATGAAGAGATCAGCTACAAGGGGAGACAATCAGCAAAAACAATCAATACCAGAATTAGATTCCCAAGGCCATCCATCAGATGTTGGAATAATCAGGTGCAAGGCAGGAAATATACATAAAACTGGAACTGAAACAAGAAACAAGTATGTTTTCACAGTCTGGTAGGGTCTCTAAAACATTCTTAAATTACATGTCATTGATAAAGCTAAATACTCAAAGGTTGTGTAATACAACAGATTAATCATTGAGAAGAGTGAAATTATGCTGTTTTGAAAACTATGGCAGGTAATATTTCCTGCCTAATTATATATGAAGATTTCTCGAAAACACATTATTTCAAAAACTTATTGGCTGTGAAATAAGTTAAGGGTATTTCAAATGGCTTGTCTGCAATGAAAGGTGCTATGTAGGGAATCACAGAAAGTCGAGGGGAAAATATGTCAATATATACATTGCTATAGGTTGAACTAAGCCTTAGGACAGCAACCATGTAGAGGACCTGACACTTAGAAACTTACAAGTAAGCTGGAATCTTCAAAAGTTCAAGTCTTTATAAGTAAAAAGATTTATTAAAATGAATAACCAAGTGTTTTAATTGACATCAGAAGATCAAACCAATAAACCCTGAGAACATAGCTAAAGGATAAATAAAGATATGAGCAGAACTTAATACAACAGCAAACGTATAAAATTGAGGTGATTTAGTAAGTCCAAAGAATATTCTTTGAAAAGATTGAAAAGACACACTTTGATTAAGGAAAACAAAAACATAAGTAAAGAATATACAAAAAGAGTCAGGACAGTGTTAAAGCAGAGAATATATGAAATGCCAGTAAATTTGAACATTTCTGTAAAGGGGACCATTTCCTAGCTCCTAAAGTTTACCAAAACTTACACAAGAGGAAGTCATTTAAGGTCATCATGTCTGCCCTTGGCATTCTCGGAACGCCCTGGACTTAGAATGCAGCATCTGTAGTCCATGGTAACCTGCGGAGAGGGAGCGGGGCTGAGGGAGGTTGGAACACTGCACTCACTGAGGGAGTGGGTGTGGCCATCTCTGCTCTGACTGAACAAAGGGCAGGGGAGCATGGGGCCAAGGGCAGGGCCCTCAGAGCCCGGCAGGCCCAGTGGGGTGTCACAAGCATGTAGGCCCAGGCCAAAGGGCGCCTTCTTTGTCTGCACAGCTGCCCAAACTCTCACCTTTCCACTCAGGCCGCCATCTTACTTGAAGTGTGTGTGGAACCTGTCCACGCAGTACACCTCGCTGCAAAGCTAACCATAGGTTTGGGCATCGTAGCTTCATGCGAGTTGACCGAAGTTCGCAGGTAGATGGGTCCCTGGGACACAGGCGGAGAGGCTCCTGCCCGGGCCACAGGCCGCCCACTGGCCCAGCCCCAGATCGGGGGCCGCAAAGCAGCCCTGTCTGAGTCCCCTGCCTCTAGAGGGAGTATTGGACCAACACTTCTAGAAAACGGGGTCCTCGCGGGCAACTCATTGGAGGGATACAAATAAATCTTTGCCGACTTTCTGCTGAAACTTAGGAGCGTTCACACCTAAGCCTCTTACAAGGTTAGCTGTTTAGCTAAACATGAGCTCATGATCTAAATTTACACAATAATGAAGAGATCAGCTACAAGGGGAGACAATCAGCAAAAACAATCAATACCAGAATTAGATTCCCAAGGCCATCCATTAGATTTTGGAATCATCAGCTGCAAGGCAGGAAATATACATAAAACTGGAACTGAAACAAGGAACAAGGATGTTTTCAAAGTCTGGTACGATCTCCAAAACATTTTTAAAGTACATGTCATTGATAAAGCTAAATACTCAAAGGTTGTGTAATACAACAGTTTAATCATTGAGAAGAGTGAAATTATGCTGTTTTGAAAACTATGGCAGGTGAGATTTTCTGCTTAATTATATAAGAAGATTTCTATAAAACATACACATTATTTCAAAGACTTATTGGCTGTGAAATAAGTTAAGGGTATTTCAAATGGCTTGTCTCCATTGAAAGGTGCTTTGTAGGGAATCACAGAAAGTCGAGGGGAAAATATGTCAATATATACATTGCTATATCTTGAACTAAGCTTTAGGACAGCAACAATGTAGAGGACCTGACACTTAGAAACTTACAAGTAAGCTGGAATCTTCAAACGTTCAAGTGTTTATAAGTAAAAAGATTTATTAAATGAATAACCAAGTGTTTTAATTGACATCAGAAGAGCAAACCAATAAACCCTGAGAACATAAATAAAAGATAAATAAAGATATGAGCAGAACTTAACACAACAGCAAACGTATAAAATTGAGGTGATTTATTAAGTCCAAAGAATATTCTTTGAAAAGATTGAAAAGACACACTTTGATTAAGGAAAACAAAAACATAAGTAAAGAATATACAGAAAGAGTCAGGACAATGTTATAGCAGAGAATATATGAAATTCCAGTAAATTTGAACATTTCTGTAAAGGGGACCATTTCCTAGCTGCTAAAGTTTACAAAACTGACAGAAGAGGTAATCATTTAAGTTCATCAGGTCTGCCCTTGGCATTCTCGGAATGGCCTGGCCTCAGAATGCAGCATCTGTAGTCCATGGTAACCTGCGGAGAGGGGGCGGGGCTGAGGGAGGTTGGAACACAGCCCTCACTGAGGGAGTGAGTGTGGCCATCTCTGCTGTGAGTGAACAAAGGGCAAGGGAGCAGTGGGCCCAGGGCAGGGCCCTCAGAACCCGGCATGCCCAGTGGGGTGTCACAAGCTTTTAGGCACAGAACAAAGGGCACCTTCTTTGTCTGAACAGCTGCCCAAACTCTCACCTTTCCACTCAGGCCGCCCTCTTACTTGAAGTGTGTGTGGAACCTGTCCGTGCAGTACACCTCGCTGCTCAGCTAACCATAGGTCTGGGCATTGTAGCCTCCTGCCAGGTGACCGAAGTTCGCAGCCAGATGGGTCCCTGGGACACAGGTGGGGAGGCTCCTGCCTGGGCCACAGGCCGCCCACTGCCCCAGCCCCAGATGGGGGGCCGAAAAGCAGCTCTCTCTGAGTCCCCTGTCTCTAGAGGGAGTATTGGACCAACACTTCTAGAAAACGGGGTCCTCTTGGCAACTCATTAGTGGGACACAAATAAATTTTTGCCGACTTTCTGCTGAAAATTAGGAGCATTCACACTTAAGCCTCTTACAAGGTCAGCTGTTAAGCTAAACATGAGCTCATGATCTAAATTTACACAATAATGAAGAGATCAGCTACAAGGGGAGACAATCAGCAAAAACAATCAATACCAGAATTAGATTCCCAAGGCCATCCATCAGATGTTGGAATAATCAGGTGCAAGGCATGAAATATACATTAAACTGGAACTGAAACAAGAAACAAGGATGTTTTCACAGTCTGGTAGGATCTCTAAAACATTTTTAAAGTACATGTCATTGATAAAGCTAATTACTCAAAAGTTGTGTAATACAACAGATTAATCATTGAGAAGAGTGAAATTATGCTATTTTGAAAACTATGGTAGGTCAGATTTTCTGCCTAATTATATATGAAGATTTATCTAAAACATACACTATATTTCAAAGACTTATTGTCTGTGAAATAAGTTAAGGGTATTTCAAATGGCTTGTCTGCAATGAAAGGTGCTATGTAGGGAATCACAGAAAGTCGAGGGGAAAACATGACAATATATACATTGCTATAGGTTGAACTAAGCCTTAGGACATCAACAACGTAGAGGACCTGACACTTAGAAACTTACAAGTAAGCTGGAATCTTCAAAAGTTCCAATCTTTATAAGTAAAAAGATTTATTAAAATGAATAACCAAGTGTTTTAATTGACATCAGAAGATCAAACCAATAAATCCTGCGAACATAGATAAAAGATAATAAAGATATGAGCAGAACTTAATACAACAGCAAACGTATAAAATTGAGGTGATTGAGTAAGTCCAAAGAATATTCTTTGAAAAGATTGAAAACACACACTTTGATTAAGGAAAACAAAAACATAAGTAAAGAATATACAGAAAGAGTCAGGACAATGTTATAGCAGAGAATATAAGAAATGCCAGTGAATTTGAACATTTCTGTAAAGGGGACCATTTCCTAGCTCCTAAAGTTTATCAAAACTGACACAAGAGGAAATCATTTAAGGGCATCATGTCTGCCATTGGCATTCTCGGAACGCCCTGGCCTCAGAATGCAGCATCTGTAGTCCATGGTAACCTGCGGAGAAGGGGCGGGGCTGAGGGAGTTTGGAACACTGCCCTCACTGAGGGATTGAGTGTGGCCAACTCTGCTGTGACTGAACAAAGGGCAGGGGAGCAGGGCGCCCAGGGCAGGGCCCTCAGAGCCCGGCAGGCCCAGTGGGGTGTCACAAGCATTTAGGCCCAGGCCAAAGGGCGCCTTCTTTGTCTGCACAGCTGCCCAAACTCTCACCTTTCCACTAAGGCCGCCCTCTTACTGGAAGTGTGTGTGGAACCTGTCCGTGCAGTACACCTCGCTGCACAGCTAACCATAGGTCTGGGCATCGTAGCTTCCTGCCAGGTAACCGAAGTTCGTAGGCAGATGGGTCCCTGGGACACAGGCGGAGAGGCTCCTGCCCAGGCCACCGGCCGCCCACTGCCCCAGCCCCAGATGGGGGGCCGAAAAGCAGCTCTGTCTGAGTCCCCTGTCTCTAGAGGGAGTATTGGACCAACACTTCTAGAAAACGGGGTCCTCTTGGCAACTCATTAGAGGGACACAAATAAATCTTTGCCGACTTTCTGCTGAAACTTAGGAGCATTCACACCTAAGCCTCTTACAAGGTCAGCTGTTAAGCTAAACATGAGCTCATGATCTAAATTTACACAATAATGAAGAGATCAGCTACAAGGGGAGACAATCAGCAAAACAATCAATACCAGAATTAGATTCCCAAGGCCATCCATCAGATGTTGGAATAATCAGGTGCAAGGCATGAAATATACATTAAACTGGAACTGAAATAAGAAACAAGGATGTTTTCACAGTCTGGTAGGATCTCTAAAACATTTTAAAAGTACATGTCATTGATAAAGCTAATTACTCAAAGGTTGTGTAATACAACAGATTAATCATTGAGAAGAGTGAAATTATGCTGTTTTGAAAACTATGGCAGGTAATATTTCCTGCCTAATTATATATGAAGATTTCTCGAAAACACATTATTTCAAAAACTTATTGGCTGTGAAATAAGTTAAGGGTATTTCAAATGGCTTGTCTGCAATGAAAGGTGCTATGTAGGGAATCACATAAAGTCGAGGGGAAAATATGTCAATATATACATTGCTATAGGTTGAACTAAGCCTTAGGACATCAACAACGTAGAGGTCCTGACACTTAGAAACTTACAAGTAAGCTGGAATCTTCAAAAGTTCCAATCTTTATAAGTAAAAAGATTTATTAAAATGAATAACCAAGTGTTTTAATTGACATCAGAAGATCAAACCAATAAACCCTGAGAACATAGATAAAAGATAATAAAGATATGAGCAGACCTTAACACAACAGCTAACGTATAAAATTGAGGTGATTTAGTAAGTCCAAAGAATATTCTTTGAAAAGATTAAAAAGACACACTTTGATTAAGGAAAACAAAAACATAAGTAAAGAATATACAGAAAGATTCAGGACAATGTTATAGCAGAGAATATAAGAAATGCCAGTGAATTTGAATATTTCTGTAAAGGGGACCATTTCCTAGCTCCTAAAGTTTACAAAAACTGACACAAGAGGAAATCATTTAAGGTCCTCATGCCTGCCCTTGGCATTCTGAGAACGCCCTGGCCTCAGAATGCAGCATCTGTTGTCCATGGTAACCTGCGGAGAGGGGGCGGGGCTGAGGGAGGTTGGAACACTGCCCTCACTGAGGGATTGGGTGTGGCCATCTCTGCTGTGACTGAACAAAGGGCAGGGGAGCAGGGCGCCCAGGGCAGGGCCCTCAGAGCCCGGCAGGCCCAGTGGGGTGTCACAAGCATTTAGGCCCAGGCCAAAGGGCGCCTTCTTTGTCTGCACAGCAGCCCAAACTCTCACCTTTCCACTAAGGCCGCCCTCTTACTTGAAGTGTGTGTGGAACCTGTCCGTGCAGTACACCTCGCAGCACAGCTAACCATAGGTCTGGGCCTCGTAGCTTCCTGCCAGTTGACCGAAGTTCGAAGGCAGATGGGTCCCTGGGACACAGGCGGAGAGGCTCCTGCCCAGGCCACAGGCCGCCCACTGCCCCAGCCCCAGATGGGGGGCCGAAAAGCAGCTCTGTCTGAGTCCCCTGTCTCTAGAGGGAGTATTGGACCAACACTTCTAGAAAACGGGGTCCTCTTGGCAAATCATTAGAGGGACACAAATAAATCTTTGCCGACTTTCTGCTGAAACTTAGGAGCATTCACACTTAAGCCTCTTACAAGGTCAGCTGTTAAGCTAAACATGAGCTCATGATCTAAATTTACACAATAATGAAGAGATCAGCTACAAGGGGAGACAATCAGCAAAAACAATCAATACCAGAATTAGATTCCCAAGGCCATCCATCAGATGTTGGAATAATCAGGTGCAAGGCAGGAAATATACATTAAACTGGAACTGAAACAAGAAACAAGGATGTTTTCACAGTCTGGTAGGTTCTCTAAAACATTTTTAAAGTACATGTCATTGATAAAGCTAATTACTCAAAAGTTGTGTAATACAACAGATTAATCATTGAGAAGAGTGAAATTATGCTATTTTGAAACCTATGGCAGGTCAGATTTTCTGCCTAATTATATATGAAGATTTATCTAAAACATACACAATATTTCAAAGACTTATTGGCTGTGAAATAAGTTAAGGGTATTTCAAATGGCTTGTCTGCAATGAAAGTTGCTATGTAGGGAATCACAGAAAGTCGAGGGGAAAATATGACAATATATACATTGCTATAGGTTGAACTAAGTCTTAGGACATCAACAACGTAGAGGTCCTGACACTTAGAAACTTACAAGTAAGCTGGAATCTTCAAAAGTTCAAGTCTTTATAAGTAAAAAGATTTATTAAAATGAATAACCAAGTGTTTTAATTGACATCAGAAGATCAAACCAATAAACCCTGAGAACATAGATAAAAGATAATAAAGATATGAGCAGAACTTAACACAACACCTAACGTATAAAATTGAGGTGATTTAGTACGTCCAAAGAATACTCTTTGAAAAGATTAAAAAGACACACTTTGATTAAGGAAAACAAAAACATAAGTAAAGAATATACAGAAAGAGTCAGGACAATGTTATAGCAGAGAATATAAGAAATGCCAGTGAATTTGAACATTTCTGTAAAGGGGACCATTTCCTAGCTCCTAAAGTTTACCAAAACTGACACAAGAGGAATTCATTTAAGGTCATCATGTCTGCCCTTGGCATTCTCGGAATGTCCTGGACTCAGAATGCAGCATCTGTAGTCCATGGTAACCTGCGGAGAGGGGGCGGGGCTGAGGGAGGTTGGAACACTGCCCTCACTGAGGGAGTGGGTGTGGCCATCTCTGCTGTGACTGAACAAAGGGAAGGGGAGCAGGGCGCCAAGGGCAGGGCCCTCAGAGCCCGGCAGGGCCAGTGGGGTGTCACAAGCATTTAGGCCCAGGCCAAAGGGCGCCTTCTTTGTCTGCACAGCTGCCCAAACTCTCACCTTTCCACTCAGGCCGCCATCTTACTTGAAGTGTGTGTGGAACCTGTCTGTGCAGTACACCTCGCTGCACAGCTAACCATAGGTCTGGGCATCGTAGCTTCCTGCCAGGTGACCGAAGTTCGCAGGCAGTTGGGTCCCTGGGACACAGGTGGAGAGGCTCCTGCCCGGGCCACAGGCCGCCCACAGCCCCAGCCCCAGATCGGGGGCCTCAAATCAGCCTTGCCTGAGTCTCCTGCATCTAGATGGAGTATTGGACGAACACTTCTAGAAAATGGGGTCCTCACGGGCAACTCATTGGAGGGACACAAATAAATCTTTGCCCACTTTCTGCTGAAACTTAGGAGCGTTCACACCTAAGCCTTTTACAAGGTCAGCTGTTTAGCTAAACATGAGCTCATGATCTAAATTTACACAATAATGAAGAGATCAGCTACAAGGGGAGACAATCAGCAAAAACAATCAATACCAGAATTAGATTCCCAAGGCCATCCATCAGATGTTGGAATAATCAGGTGCAAGGCAGGATATATACATAACACTGGAACTGAAATAAGAAACAAGGGTGTTTTCAAATTCTGGTACGATCTCTAAAACATTTTTAAAGTACATGTCATTGATAAAGCTAAATACTCAAAGGTTGTGTAATACAACAGATTAATCATTGAGAAGAGTGAAATTATGCTGTTTTGAAAATTATGGCAGGTGAGATTTTCTTCCTAATTATATAAGAAGATTTCTCTAAAACATACACATTATTTCAAAGATTTACTGGCTGTGAAATAAGTTAAGGGTATTTCAAATGGCTTGTCTGCAATGAAAGGTGCTATGTAGGGAATCACAGAAAGTCGAGGGGAAAATATGTCAATATATACATTGCTATAGGTTGAACTAAGCCTTAGGACAGCAACCATGTAGAGGACCTGACACTTAGAAACTTACAAGTAAGCTGGAATCTTCAAAAGTTCAAGTCTTTATAAGTAAAAAGATTTATTAAAATGAATAACCAAGTGTTTTAATTGACATCAGAAGATCAAACCAATAAATCCTGAGAACATAGCTAAAGGATAAATAAAGATATGAGCAGAACTTAATACAACAGCAAACGTATAAAATTGAGGTGATTTAGTAAGTCCAAAGAATATTCTTTGAAAAGATTGAAAAGACACACTTTGATTAAGGAAAACAAAACATAAGTAAAGAATATACAAAAAGAGTCAGGACAGTGTTAAAGCAGGGAATATATGAAATGCCAGTAAATTTGAACATTTCTGTAAAGGGGACCATTTCCTAGCTCCTAAAGTTTACCAAAACTGACACAAGAGGAAATCATTTAAGGTCATCAGGTCTGCCCTTGGCATTCTCGGAACGCCCTGGCCTCAGAATGCAGCATCTGTAGTCCATGGTACCCTGCGGAGAGGGGGCGGGGCTGAGGGAGGTTGGAACACTGCCTTCACTGAGGGAGTGGGTGTGGCCATCTCTGCTGTGACTGAACAAAGGGCAGGGGAGCAGGGGGCCCAGTGCATGGGCCTCAGAGCCCTTCAGGCCCAGTGGTGTGTCACAAGCATTTAGGCCCAGGCCAAAAGGCACATTCTTCTTCTGCACAGCTGCCCAAACTCTCACCTTTCCACTCAGGCCGCCTTCTTACTTGAAGTGTGTGTGGAAGCTGTCTGCGCAGTACACCTCACTGCACAGATAACTATAGGTCTGAGCATCATAGCTTCCTGCCATTTGACCGAAGTTCACAGGCAGATATGTCCCTGGGACACATGCGGAGAGGCTCCTGCCCATGACACAGGCCGCCCACTGCCCCAGCCCCAGATCGGGGGCCGCAAAGCAGCCCTGTCTGAGTCCCTTCCCTCTAGAGGGAGTATTGGACCAACAATTCTTGAAAAAGGGGTCCTCGCGGGCAATTCATTGGAGAGACACAAATAAATCATTGCCGAGTTTCTGCAGAAACTTAGGAGCGTTCACACCTAAGCCTCTTACAAGGTCAGCTGTTTAGCTAAACATGAGCTCATGATCTAAATTTACACAATAATAAAGAGATCAGCTACAAGGGGAGACAATCAGCAAAAACAATCAATACCAGAATTAGATTCCCAAGGCCATCCATCAGATGTTGGAATAATCAGGTGCAAGGCAGGATATATACATAAATCTGGAACTGAAACAAGAAACAAGGATGTTTTCACAGTCTGGTAGGATCTCTAAAACATTTTTAAAGTACATGTCATTGATAAACCTAAATCCTCAAAGGTTGTGTAATACAACAGATTAATCATTGAGAAGAGTGAAATTATGCTGTTTTGAAAACTATGGCAGGTCAGATTTTCTGCCTAATTATATAAGAAGATATCTCTAAAACATACACATTATTTCCAAGACTTATTGGCTGTGAAATAAGTTAAGGGTATTTCAAATGGCTTGTCTGCAATGAAAGGTGCTATGTAGGGAATCACAGAAAGTCGAGGGGAAAATATGTTAATATATACATTGCTATATGTTGAACTAAGCCTTAGGACAGCAACAATGTAGAGGACCTGACCCTTAGAAACTTGCAAGAAAGCTAGAATCTTCAAAATTTACAATCTTTATAAGTAAAAAGATTTATTAAAATGAATAACCAAGTGTTTTAATTGACATCAGAAGATCAAACCAATAAACCCTGAGAACATAGATAAAAGATAAATAAAGATATGAGCAGAACTTAATACAACAGCAAACGTATAAAATTGAGGTGATTTGGTAAGTCCAAAGAATATTCTTTGAAAAGATTGAAAAGACACACTTTGATTAAGGAAAACAAAAACATAAGTAAAGAATATACAGAAAGAGTCAGGACAATGTTATAGCAGAGAATACATTAAATGCCAGTAAATTTGGACATTTCTGTAAAGGGGACCATTTCCTAGCTCCTAAAGTTTACCAAAACTGACAGAAGAGGAATTCATTTAAGGTCATCATGTCTGCCCTTGGCATTCTCGGAACGCCCTGGACTTAGAATGCAGCATCTGTACTCCATGGTAACCTGCTGTCAGGGGGCGGGGCTGAGGGAGTTTGGAACACTGCCCTCACTGAGGGAGTGGGTGTGGCCATCTCTGCTGTGACTGAACAAAGGGTAGGGGAGCCGGGGGCCCAGTGCAGGGCCCTCAGAGCCAGGCAGGCCCAGTGGGGTGCAACTAGCATTTAGGCCCAGGCGAAAGGGTGCCTTCCTTGTCTGAACAGCTGCCCAAACTCTCACCTTTCCACTCAGGCCGCCCGCTTACTTGAAGTGGGTGTGGAATCTGTCCACGCAGTACACCTCGCAGCACAGCTAACCATAGGTCTGGGCCTCGTAGCTTCCTGCCAGGTGACCGAAGTTCGCAGGCAGATGGGTCCCTGGGACACACGCGGTGAGGCTCCGGCCCGGGCCACAGGCCGCCCACTGCCCCAGCCCCAGATCGGTGGACGCACAGAAGCACTGTCTGAGTCCCCTCCCTCTAGAGGGAGTATTGGACCAACACTTCTAGAAAACGGGGTCCTCGCGGCAACTCATTGGAGGGACACAAATAAATCTTTGCCGACTTTCTGCTGAAACTTAGGAGCATTCACACCTAAGCCTCTTACAAGGTCAGCTGTTTAGCTAAACATGAGTTCATGATCTAAATTTACACAATAATGAAGAGATCAGCTACAAGGGGAGACAATCAGCTAAAACAATCAATACCAGAATTAGATTCCCAAGGCCATCCATCAGATGTTGGAATAATCAGGTGCAAGGCAGGATAAATACATAAAACTGGAACTGAAAAAAGAAACAAGGATGTTTTCACAGTCTGGTAGGATCTCTAAAACATTTTTAAAATACATGTCATTGATAAAGCTAAATACTGAAAGGTTGAGTAATACAAGAGATTAATCATTGAGAAGAGTGAAATTATGCTGTTTTGAAAACTATGGCAGGTCAGATTTTCTGCCTAATTATATAAGAAGATTTCTCGAAAACACATAATTTGAATGACTGATTGGCTGTGAAATAAGTTAAGGGCATTTCAAATGGCTTGTCTGCAATGAAAGGTGCTATGTAGGGAATCACAGAAAGTCGAGGGTAAAATATGTCAATATATACATTGCTATATGTTGAACTAAGCCTTAGGACAGCAACAATGTAGAGGACCTGACACTTAGAAACCTACAAGTAAGCTGTAATTTTCAAAAGTTCAAATCTTTATAAGTAAAAAGAGTTATTAAAATGAATAACCAAGTGTTTTAATTGACACCAGAAGATCAAACCAATAAACCATGAGAACATAGCTAAAAGATAAATAAAGACATGAGCAGAACTTAATACAACAGCAAACGTATAAAATTGAGGTTATTTAGTAAGTCCAAAGAATATTCTTTGAAAAGATTGAAAAGACACACTTTGATTAAGGAAAACTAAAGCATAAGTAAAGAATATACAGAAAGAGTCAGGACAATGTTATAGCAGAGAATATATGAAATGCCAGTAAATTTGAACATTTCTGTAAAGGGGACCATTTCCTAGCTCCTAAAGTTTCCCAAAACTGACACAAGAGGAAATCATTTAAGGTCATTATGTCTGCCCTTGGCATTCTCGGAACGCCCTGGCCTCAGAATGCAGCATCTGTAGTCCATGGTAACCTGCGCAGAGGGGGCGGGGCTGAGGGAGGTTGGAACACTGCCCTCAGTGAGGGAGTGTGTGTGGCCATCTCTGCTATGACGGAACAAAGGGCAGGGGAGCAGGGTGTCCAGGGCAGGGCCCTCAGAGCCAGGCAGGCCCAGTGTGGTTTCACAAGCATTTAGGCCCAGGCCAAAGGGTGCCTTCTTTGTCTGCACAGCTGCCCAAACTCTCACCTTTCCACTCAGGCCACCCTCTTACTTGAAGTGTGTGTGGAAGCTGTCCGCGCCGTACACCTCGCTGCACAGCTAACCATAGGACTGGGCATCGTAGCTTCCTGCCAGGTGACCGAAGTTCGCAGGAAGATGGGTCCCTGGGACACACACGGAGAGGCTCCTGCCCGGGCCACAAGCGGCCCACTGCCCCAGCCCCAGTTCAGCGGCCGAAAATCAGCCCTGTCTGAGTCTCCTGCCTCTAGAAGGAGTATTGGACCAACACTTCTAGAAAATGGGGTCCTCACGGGCAACTCATTGGAGGGACAGAAATAAATCTTTGCCGACTTTCTGCTGAAACTTAGGAGCGTTCACACCTAAGCCTCTTACAAGGTCAGCTCTTTAGCTAAACATGAGCTCATTATCGAAATTTACACAATAATGAAGTGATCAGCTACAAGGGGAGACAATCAGCAAAAACAATCAATACCAGAATTAGATTCCCAAGGCCATCCATCTGATGTTGGAATAATCAGGTGCAAGGCAGGATATATACATAACACTGGAACTGAAACAAGAAACAAGGGTGTTTTCAAATTCTGGTACGATCTCTAAAACATTTTTAAAGTACATGTCATTGATAAAGCTAAATACTCAAAGGTTGTGTAATACAACAGATTAATCATTGAGAAGAGTGAAATTATGCTATTTTGAAACCTATGGCAGGTCAGATTTTCTGCCTAATTATATATGAAGATTTATCTAAAACATACACAATATTTCAAAGACTTATTGGCTGTGAAATAAGTTAAGGGTATTTCAAATGGCTTGTCTGAAATGAAAGTTGCTATGTAGGGAATCACAGAAAGTCGAGGGGAAAATATGACAATATATACATTGCTATAGGTTGAACGAAGTCTTAGGACATCAACAACGTAGAGGTCCTGACACTTAGAAACTTACAAGTAAGCTGGAATCTTCAAAAGTTCAAGTCTTTATAAGTAAAAAGATTTATTAAAATGAATAACCAAGTGTTTTAATTGACATCAGAAGATCAAACCAATAAACCCTGAGAACATAGATAAAAGATAATAAAGATATGAGCAGAACTTAACACAACACCTAACGTATAAAATTGAGGTGATTTAGTACGTCCAAAGAATACTCTTTGAAAAGATTAAAAAGACACACTTTGATTAAGGAAAACAAAAACATAAGTAAAGAATATACAGAAAGAGTCAGGACAATGTTATAGCAGAGAATATAAGAAATGCCAGTGAATTTGAACATTTCTGTAAAGGGGACCATTTCCTAGCTCCTAAAGTTTACCAAAACTGACACAAGAGGAATTCATTTAATGTCATCATGTCTGCCCTTGGCATTCTCGGAACGCCCTGGCCTCAGAATGCAGCATCTGTAGTCCATGGTAACCTGCGGAGAGGGGGCGGGGCTGAGGGAGGTTGGAACACTGCCCTCACTGAGGGAGTGGGTGTGGCCATCTCTGCTGTGACTGAACAAAGGGCAGGGGAGCAGGGCGCCCAGGGCAGGGCCCTCAGAGCCCGGCAGGGCCAGTGGAGTGTCACAAGCATTTAGGCCCAGGCCAAAGGGCGCCTTCTTTGTCTGCACAGCTGCCCAAACTCTCACCTTTCCACTCAGGCCGCCATCTTACTTGAAGTGTGTGTGGAACCTGTCTGTGCAGTACACCTCGCTGCACAGCTAACCATAGGTCTGGGCATCGTAGCTTCCTGCCAGGTGACCGAAGTTCGCAGGCAGATGGGTCCCAGGGACACAGGCGGAGAGGCTCCTGCCCGGGCCACAGGCCGCCCACAGCCCCAGCCCCAGATCGGGGGCCTCAAATCAGCCTTGCCTGAGTCCCCTGCATCTAGAGGGAGTATTGGACGAACACTTCTAGAAAATGGGGTCCTCACGGGCAACTCATTGGAGGCACACAAATAAATCTTTGCCGACTTTCTGCTGAAACTTAGGAGCGTTCACACCTAAGCCTTTTACAAGGTCAGCTGTTTAGCTAAACATGAGCTCATGATCTAAATTTACACAATAATGAAGAGATCAGCTACAAGGGGAGACAATCAGCAAAAACAATCAATACCAGAATTAGATTCCCAAGGCCATCCATCAGATGTTGAAATAATCAGGTGCAAGGCAGGAAATATACATAAAACTGGAACTGAAACAAGAAACAAGTATGTTTTCACAGTCTGGTAGGGTCTCTAAAACATTCTTAAATTACATGTCATTGCTAAAGCTAAATACTCAAAGGTTGTGTAATACAACAGATTAATCATTGAGAAGAGTGAAATTATGCTGTTTTGAAAACTATGGCAGGTAATATTTCCTGCCTAATTATATATGAAGATTTCTCGAAAACACATTATTTCAAAGACTTATTGGCTGTGAAATAAGTTAAGGGTATTTCAAATGGCTTGTCTGCAATGAAAGGTGCTATGTAGGGAATCACAGAAAGTCGAGGGGAAAATATGTTAATATATACATTGCTATATGTTGAACTAAGCCTTAGGACAGCAACAATGTAGAGGACCTGACCCTTAGAAACTTGCAAGAAAGCTAGAATCTTCAAAATTTACAATCTTTATAAGTAAAAAGATTTATTAAAATGAATAACCAAGTGTTTTAATTGACATCAGAAGATCAAACCAATAAACCCTGAGAACATAGATAAAAGATAAATAAAGATATGAGCAGAACTTAATACAACAGCAAACGTATAAAATTGAGGTGATTTGGTAAGTCCAAAGAATATTCTTTGAAAAGATTGAAAAGACACACTTTGATTAAGGAAAACAAAAACATAAGTAAAGAATATACAGAAAGAGTCAGGACAATGTTATAGCAGAGAATACATTAAATGCCAGTAAATTTGGACATTTCTGTAAAGGGGACCATTTCCTAGCTCCTAAAGTTTACCAAAACTGACAGAAGAGGAATTCATTTAAGGTCATCATGTCTGCCCTTGGCATTCTCGGAACGCCCTGGACTTAGACTGCAGCATCTGTACTCCATGGTAACCTGCTGTCAGGGGGCAGGGCTGAGGGAGTTTGGAACATTGCCCTCACTGAGGGAGTGGGTGTGGCCATCTCTGCTGTGACTGAACAAAGGGTAGGGGAGCCGGGGGCCCAGTGCAGGGCCCTCAGAGCCAGGCAGGCCCAGTGGGGTGCAACTAGCATTTAGGCCCAGGCGAAAGGGTGCCTTCCTTGTCTGAACAGCTGCCCAAACTCTCACCTTTCCACTCAGGCCGCGCTCTTACTTGAAGTGGGTGTGGAATCTGTCCACGCAGTACACCTCGCAGCACAGCTAACCATAGGTCTGGGCCTCGTAGCTTCCTGCCAGGTGACCGAAGTTCGCAGGCAGTTGGGTCCCTGGGACACACGCGGTGAGGCTCCGGCCCGGGCCACAGGCCGCCCACTGCCCCAGCCCCAGTTCGGTGGACGCACAGAAGCCCTGTCTGAGTCCCCTCCCTCTAGAGGGAGTATTGGACCAACACTTCTAGAAAACGGGGTCCTCGCGGCAACTCATTGGAGGGACACAAATAAATCTTTGCCGACTTTCTGCTGAAACTTAGGAGAATTCACACCTAAGCCTCTTACAAGGTCAGCTGTTTAGCTAAACATGAGTTCATGATCTAAATTTACACAATAATGAAGAGATCAGCTACAAGGGGAGACAATCAGCTAAAACAATCAATACCAGAATTAGATTCCAAAGGCCATCCATCAGATGTTGGAATAATCAGGTGCAAGGCAGGATAAATACATAAAACTGGAACTGAAAAAAGAAACAAGGATGTTTTCACAGTCTGGTAGGATCTCTAAAACATTTTTAAAATACATGTCATTGATAAAGCTAAATACTGAAAGGTTGAGTAATACAAGAGATTAATCACTGAGAAGAGTGAAATTATGCTGTTTTGAAAACTATGGCAGGTCAGATTTTCTGCCTAATTATATAAGAAGATTTCTCGAAAACACATAATTTGAAAGACTGATTGGCTGTGAAATAAGTTAAGGGCATTTCAAATGGCTTGTCTGCAATGAAAGGTGCTATGTAGGGAATCACAGAAAGTCGAGGGTAAAATATGTCAATATATACATTGCTATAGGTTGAACTAAGCCTTAAGACAGCAACAATATAGGGGACCTGACACTTAGTAACTTACAAGTAAGATGGAATCTTCAAAAGTTCAAGTATTTATAAGTAAAAATATTTATTAAAATGAATAACCAAGTATTTTAATTGACACCAGAAGATCAAACCAATAAACCCTGAGAACATAGATAAAAGATAAATAAAGACATGAGCAGAACTTAATACAACAGCAAACGTATAAAATTGAGGTTATTTAGTAAGTCCAAAGAATATTCTTTGAAAAGATTGAAAAGACACACTTTGATTAAGGAAAACAAAAACGTAAGTAAAGAATATACAGAAAGAGTCAGGACAAAGTTATAGCAGAGAATATATGAAATGCCAGTAAATTTGAACATTTCTGTAAAGGGGACCATTTCCTAGCTCCTAAAGTTTACCAAAACTGACACAAGAGGAAATCATTTAAGGTCATCATGTCTGCCCTTGGCATGCTCGGAACGCCCTGGCCTCAGAATGCAGCATCTGTATTCCATGGTAACCTGCGGAGAGGGGGCGGGGCTGAGCGAGGTTGGAACACTGCCCTCACTGAGGGAGTGGGTGTGGCCACCTCTGCTGTGACTGACAAAGGCCAGGGGAGCATGTGGCCGAGGGCAGGGCCCTCAGTGCCCGGCAGGCCCAGTGGGGTGTCACAAGCTTTTACGCCCAGGCCAAAAGGCGCCTTCTTTGTTTGAACAGCTGCCCAAACACTCATCTTACCACTCAGGCCGCCCACTTACTTGAAATGTGTGTGGAACCTGTCCACGCAGTACACCTCGCTGCACAGCTAACCATAGGTCTGGGCATCGTAGATTCCTGCCAGGTGACCGAAGTTCGCAGGGAGATGGGTCCCTGGGACACACGCGGAGAGGCTCCTGCCTGGGCCACAGTCCGCCCACTACCCCAGCCCCAGATTGGGGGCCACACAGCAGCCCTGTCTGAGTCCTCTGCCTGAAGAGGGAGTATTGGACCAACACATCTAGAAAACGGGGTCCTCGCGGGCAACTCATTGGAGGGACACAAATAAATCTTTGCCGACTTTCTGCTGAAACTTTGGAGCGTTCACACCTAAGCCTCTTCCAAGCTCAGCTGTTTAGCTAAACATGATCTCGTGATCGAAATTTACACAATAATGAAGAGATCAGCTACAAGGGGAGAAAATCAGCAAAAACAATCAATACCAGAATTAGATTCCCAAGGCCATCCATCAGATGTTGGAACAATCAGGTGCAAGGCAGGATATATACATAAAACTGGAACTGAAAGAAGAAAAAAGGATGTTTTCAAAGTCTAGTACGATCTCTAAAACATTTTTAAAGTACATGTCATTGATAAAGCTAACTACTCAAAGGTTGTGTAATACAACAGATTAATCATTGAGAAGAGTGAAATTATGCTGTTTTGAAAACTATGGCAGGTCAGATTTTCTGCCTAATTATATAAGAAGATTTATCTAAAACCTACACATTATTTCAAAGACTTATTGGCTGTGAAATAAGTTAAGGGTATTTCAAATGGCTTGTCTGCAATGAAAGGTACTATCTAGGGAATCACAGAAAGTCGAGGGGAAAATATGTCAATATATACATTGCTATATGTTGAACTAAGCCTTAGGACAGCAACAGTGTGGAGCACCTGACACTTAGAAACTTGCAAGTAAGCTAGAATCTTCAAAAGTTCAAATCTTTATAAGTAAAAAGATTTATTAAAATGAATAACCAAGTGTTTGAATTGACATCAGAAGATCAAACAAATAAACCCTGAGAACATAGATAAAAGATAAATAAAGATATGAGCAGAACTTAATACAACAGGAAAAGGATAAAATTGAGGTGATTTGGTAAGTCCAAAGAATATTCTTTGAAAAGATTGAAAAGACACACTTTGATTAAGGAAAACAAAAACATAAGTAAAGAATATACAGAAAGAGTCAGGACAATGTTATAGCAGAGAATATATGAAATGACAGTAAATTTGAACATTTCTGTAAAGGGGACCATTTCCTAGCTCCTAAAGTTTACCAAAACTGACACAAGAGGAAGTCATTTAAGATCATCATGTCTGCCCTTGGCATTCTCGGAACGCCCTGGCCTCAGAATGCAGCAACTGTAGTCCATGGTACCCTGCGGAGAGGGGGCGGGGCTGAGGGAGGTTGGAACACTGCCCTCACTGAGGGACTGGGTGTGGCCATCTCTGCTGTGACTGAACAAAGGGCAGGGGAGCTTGGGGCCGAGGGCAGGGCCCTCAGAGCCCGGCAGGCCCAGTGGGGTGTCACAAGCATTTAGGCCCAGGCCAAAGGGCGCCTTCTTTGTCTGAACAGCTGCCCAAACTCTCACCTTTCCACTCAGGCCGCCCTCTTACTTGAAGTGTGTGTGGAACCAGTCCACGCAGTACACCTCGATGCACAGCTAACCATAAGTCTGGGCATCGTAGCTTCCTGTCAGGTGACCGAAGTTCGCAGGTAGATGGGTCCCTGGGACACACGCGGAGAGGCTCCTGCCCGGGCCACAGGCCGCCCACTACCCCAGACCCAGATTGAGGCCACAGAGCAGCCCTGTCTGAGTCCCCTCCCTCTAGAGGGAGTATTGGACCAACATTTCTAGAAAAAGGAGTCCTCGCGGGCAACTCATTGGAGGGACACAAATAAATCTTTGCCGACTTTCTGCTGAAACTTAGGAGCATTCACACCTAAGCCTCTTACAAGGTCATCTGTTTAGCTAAACATGAGCTCATGATCTAAATTTACACAATAATGAAGAGATCAGCTAAAAGGGGAGACAATCAGCAAAAACAATCAATACCAGAATTAGATTTCCAAGGCCATCCATCAGATGTTGGAATAATCAGGTGCAAGGCAGGATATATACATAAAACTGGAACTGAAATAAGAAACCAGGATGTTTTCAAAGTCTGGTAGGATCTCTAAAACCTTTTTAAAGTACATGTCATTGATAAAGCTAAATACTCAAAGTTTGTGTAATACAACAGATTAATCATTGAGAAGAGTGTAATTATGCTGTTTTGAAAACTATGGCAGGTCAGATTTTCTGCCTAATTATATAAGAAGATTTTTCTAAAACATTCACATTATTTCAAAGACTTATTGGCTGTGAAATAAGTTAAGGGTATTTCAAATGGCTTGTCTGCAATGAAAGGTGCTATGTAGGGAATCACAGAAAGTCGAGGGGAAAATATGTCAATATATACATTGCTATAGGTTGAACTAAGCCTTAGGACAGCAACAATGTAGAGGACCTGACCCTCAGAAGCTTACAAGTAAGCTGGAATCTTCAAAAGTTCCAATATTTATAAGTAAAAAGATTTATTAAAATGAATAACCAAGTGTTTTAATTGACATCAGAAGATCAAACCAATAAACCCTGAGAACATAGATAAAAGATAAATAAAGATATGAGCAGAACTTAATACAACAGCAAACGTATAAAATTGAGGTGATTTAGTAAGTCCAAAGAATATTCTTTGAAAAGATTGAGAAGACACACTTTGATTAAGGAAAACAAAAACGTAAGTAAAGAATATCCAGAAAGAGACAGGACAAAGTTATAGCAGAGAATATATGAAATGCCAGTAAATTTGAATATTTCTGTAAAGGGGACCATTTCCTAGCTCCTAAAGTTTACCAAAACTGACACAAGAGGAAATCATTTAAGGTCATCATGTCTGCCCTTGGCATTCTCGGAACGCCCTGGCCTCAGAATTCAGCATCTGTAGTCCATGGTAACCTGCGGAGAGGGGGCGGGGCTGAGTGTGGTTGGAACACTGCCCTCACTGAGGGAGTGGGTGTGGCCATCTCTGCTGTGACTGAACAATGGCAGGGGAGCAGGGGTCCCAGGGAAGGGCCCTCAGAGCCCAGCAGGCCCAGTGTGGTGTCACAAGCATTTAGGCCCAGACCAAAGGGCGCCTTCTTTGTCTGAAGAGCTGCCCAAACTCTCACCTTGCCACTCAGGCCGCCCTCCTACTTGAAGTGTGTTTGGAAGCTGTCCGCGCAGTACACTTTGCTACACAGCTAACCATAGGTCTGGGCATCGTAGCTTCCTGGCAGGTGACCGAAGTTCGCAGGCATATGAGTCCCTGGGACACACGCGGAGAGGCTCCTGCCCGGGCCACAGGCCCCCCACTGCCCCAGGCCCAGATCAGGGGCCGCAAAGCAGCCATGTCTGAGTCCCCTGCCTCTGGAGGGAGTATTGTACCAACACTTCTAGAAATAGGTGTCGTCGCGGGCAACTCATTGGAGGGACACAAATAAATCTTTGCCGACTTTCTGCTGAAACTTAGGAGCGTTCACACCTAAGCCTCTTACAAGGTCAGCTGTTTAGCTAAACATGAGCTCATGATCTAAATTTACACAATAATGAAGAGATCAGTTACAAGGGGGGACAATCAGCAAAAACAATCAATACCAGAATTAGATTCCCAAGGCCATCCATCAGATGTTGGAATAATCAGGTGCAAGGCAGGATATATACATAAAACTGGAACTGAAACAAGAAACAAGGATGTTTTCAAAGTCTGGTACGATCTCTAAAACATTTTTAAAGTACATGTCATTGATAAAGCTAAATACTCAAAGGTTGTGTAATCCAACAGATTAATCATTGAGAAGAGTGAAATTATGCTGTTTCGAAAACTATGGCAGGTCAGATTTTCTGCCTAATTATATAAGAAGATTTATCTAAAACATACACATTGTTTCAAAGACTTATTGGCTGTGAAATAAGTTAAGGGTATTTCAAATGGCTTGTCTGCAATGAAAGGTGCTATGTAGGGCATCACAGAAAGTCGAGGGGAATATGTGTCAATATATACATTGCTATAGGTGAACTAAGCCTTAGGACAGCAACAATGTAGAGGACCTGACCCTTAGAAGCTTACAAGTAAGCTGGAATCTTCAAAAGTTACAATTTTTATAAGTAAAAATATTTATTAAAATGAATAACCAAGTGTTTTAATTGACATCAGAAGATCAAACCAATAAACCCTGAGAACATAGATAAAAGAAAAATAAAGATATGAGCAGAACTTAATACAACAGCAAACGTATAAAATTGAGGTGATTTAGTAAGTCCAAAGAATATTCTTTGAAAAGATTTAAAAGACACACTTTGAGTAAGGAAAACAAAAACATAAGTAAAGAATATATAGAAAGAGTCAGGACAATGTTATAGCAAAGAATATATGAAATGCCAGTAAATTTGAATATTTCTGTAAAGGGGACCATTTCCTAGCTCCTAAAGTTTACCAAAACTGACACAAGAGGAAATCATTTAAGGTCCTCATGCCTGCCCTTGGCATTCTGAGAACGCCCTGGCCTCAGAATGCAGCATCTGTAGTCCATGGTAACCTGCGGAGGGGGGGCGGGGCTGAGGGAGTTTGGAACACTGCCCTCACTGAGGGAGTGGGTGTGGCCATCTCTGCTGTGACTGAACAAAGTGCAGGGGAGCAGGGGTCCCAGGGAAGGGCACTCAGAGCCCAGCAGGCCCAGTGTGGTTTCACAAGCATTTAGGCCCAGGCCAAAGGGTGCCTTCTTTGCCTGAACAGCTGCCCAAACTCTCACCTTTCCACTCAGGCCACCCTCTTTCTTGAAGTGTGTGTGGAAGCTGTCCACGCAGTACACCTCGCTGCACAGCTAACCATAGGACTGGGCATCGTAGCTTCCTGCCAGGTGACCGAAGTTCGCAGGAAGATGGGTCCCTGGGACACACACGGAGAGGCTCCTGCCCGGGCCACAGGCCGCCCACTGCCCCAGCCCCAGTTCAGCGGCCGAAAATCAGCCCTGTCTGAGTCTCCTGCCTCTAGAAGGAGTATTGGACCAACACTTCTAGAAAATGGGGTCCTCACGGGCAACTCATTGGAGGGACAGAAATAAATCTTTGCCGACTTTCTGCTGAAACTTAGGCGCGTTCACACCTAAGCCTCTTACAAGGTCAGCTCTTTAGATAAACATGAGCTCATTATCGAAATTTACACAATAATGAAGTGATCAGCCACAAGGGGAGACAATCAGCAAAAACAATCAATACCAGAATTAGATTCCCAAGGCCATCCATCAGATGTTGGAATAATCAGGTGCAAGGCAGGATATATACATAACACTGGAACTGAAACAAGAAACAAGGGTGTTTTCAAAGTCTGGTAGGATCTCTAAAACCTTTTTAAAGTACATGTCATTGATAAAGCTAAATACTCAAAGTTTGTGTAATACAACAGATTAATCATTGAGAAGAGTGTAATTATGCTGTTTTGAAAACAATGGCAGGTCAGATTTTCTGCCTAATTATATAAGAAGATTTTTCTAAAACATACACATTATTTCAAAGACTTATTGGCTGTGAAATAAGTTAAGGGTATTTCAAATGGCTTGTCTGCAATGAAAGGTGCTATGTAGGGAATCACAGAAAGTCGAGGGGAAAATATGTCAATATATACATTGCTATAGGTTGAACTAAGCCTTAGGACAGCAACAATGTAGAGGACCTGACCCTTAGAAGCTTACAAGTAAGCTGGAATCTTCAAAAGTTCCAATATTTATAAGTAAAAAGATTTATTAAAATGAATAACCAAGTGTTTTAATTGACATCAGAAGATCAAACCAATAAACCCTGAGAACATAGATAAAAGATAAATAAAGATATGAGCAGAACTTAATACAACAGCAAACGTATAAAATTGAGGTGATTTAGTAAGTCCAAAGAATATTCTTTGAAAAGATTGAGAAGACACACTTTGATTAAGGAAAACAAAAACGTAAGTAAAGAATATCCAGAAAGAGACAGGACAAAGTTATAGCAGAGAATATATGAAATGCCAGTAAATTTGAATATTTCTGTAAAGGGGACCATTTCCTAGCTCCTAAAGTTTACCAAAACTGACACAAGAGGAAATCATTTAAGGTCATCATGTCTGCCCTTGGCATTCTCGGAACGCCCTGGCCTCAGAATTCAGCATCTGTAGTCCATGGTAACCTGCGGAGAGGGGGCGGGTCTGAGTGTGGTTGGAACACTGCCCTCACTGAGGGAGTGGGTGTGGCCATCTCTGCTGTGACTGAACAATGGCAGGGGAGCAGGGGTCCCAGGGAAGGGCCCTCAGAGCCCAGCAGGCCCAGTGTGGTGTCACAAGCATTTAGGCCCAGACCAAAGGGCGCCTTCTTTGTCTGAAGAGCTGCCCAAACTCTCACCTTTCCACTCAGGCCGCCCTCCTACTTGAAGTGTGTTTGGAAGCTGTCCGCGCAGTACACTTCGCTACACAGCTAACCATAGGTCTGGGCATCGTAGCTTCCTGGCAGGTGACCGAAGTTCGCAGGCATATGAGTCCCTGGGACACACGCGGAGAGGCTCCTGCCCGGGCCACAGGCCGCCCACTGCCCCAGGCCCAGATCAGGGGCCGCAAAGCAGCCATGTCTGAGTCCCCTGCCTCTGGAGGGAGTATTGTACCAACACTTCTAGAAATAGGTGTCGTCGCGGGCAACTCATTGGAGGGACACAAATAAATCTTTGCCGACTTTCTGCTGAAACTTAGGAGCGTTCACACCTAAGCCTCTTACAAGGTCAGCTGTTTAGCTAAACATGAGCTCATGATCTAAATTTACACAATAATGAAGAGATCAGTTACAAGGGGGGACAATCAGCAAAAACAATCAATACCAGAATTAGATTCCCAAGGCCATCCATCAGATGTTGGAATAATCAGGTGCAAGGCAGGATATATACATAAAACTGGAACTGAAACAAGAAACAAGGATGTTTTCAAAGTCTGGTACGATCTCTAAAACATTTTTAAAGTACATGTCATTGATAAAGATAAATACTCAAAGGTTGTGTAATCCAACAGATTAATCATTGAGAAGAGTGAAATTATGCTGTTTCGAAAACTATGGCAGGTCAGATTTTCTGCCTAATTATATAAGAAGATTTATCTAAAACATACACATTATTTCAAAGACTTATTGGCTGTGAAATAAGTTAAGGGTATTTCAAATGGCTTGTCTGCAATGAAAGGTGCTATGTAGGGAATCACAGAAAGTCGAGGGGAATATGTGTCAATATATACATTGCTATAGGTGAACTAAGCCTTAGGACAGCAACAATGTAGAGGACCTGACCCTTAGAAGCTTACAAGTAAGCTGGAATCTTCAAAAGTTACAATCTTTATAAGTAAAAATATTAATTAAAATGAATAACCAAGTGTTTTAATTGACATCAGAAGATCAAACCAATAAACCCTGAGAACATAGATAAAAGAAAAATAAAGATATGAGCAGAACTTAATACAACAGCAAACGTATAAAATTGAGGTGATTTAGTAAGTCCAAAGAATATTCTTTGAAAAGATTTAAAAGACACACTTTGAGTAAGGAAAACAAAAACATAAGTAAAGAATATATAGAAAGAGTCAGGACAATGTTATAGCAAAGAATATATGAAATGCCAGTAAATTTGAATATTTCTGTAAAGGGGACCATTTCCTAGCTCCTAAAGTTTACCAAAACTGAGACAAGAGGAAATCATTTAAGGTCCTCATGTCTGCCCTTGGCATTCTGAGAACGCCCTGGGCTCAGAATGCAGCATCTGTAGTCCATGGTAACCTGCGGAGGGGGGGCGGGGCTGAGGGAGTTTGGAACACTGCCCTCACTGAGGGAGTGGGTGTGGCCATCTCTGCTGTGACTGAACAAAGTGCAGGGGAGCAGGGGTCCCAGGGAAGGGCACTCAGAGCCCAGCAGGCCCAGTGTGGTTTCACAAGCATTTAGGCCCAGGCCAAAGGGTGCCTTCTTTGCCTGAACAGCTGCACAAACTCTCACCTTTCCACTCAGGCCACCCTCTTTCTTGAAGTGTGTGTGGAAGCTGTCCGCGCAGTACACCTCGCTGCACAGCTAACCATAGGACTGGGCATCGTAGCTTCCTGCCAGGTGACCGAAGTTCGCAGGAAGATGGGTCCCTGGGACACACACGGAGAGGCTCCTGCCCGGGCCACAGGCCGCCCACTGCCCCAGCCCCAGTTCAGCGGCCGAAAATCAGCCCTGTCTGAGTCTCCTGCCTCTAGAAGGAGTATTGGACCAACACTTCTAGAAAATGGGGTCCTCACGGGCAACTCATTGGAGGGACAGAAATAAATCTTTGCCGACTTTCTGCTGAAACTTAGGCTCGTTCACACCTAAGCCTCTTACAAGGTCAGCTCTTTAGATAAACATGAGCTCATTATCGAAATTTACACAATAATGAAGTGATCAGCCAGAAGGGGAGACAATCAGCAAAAACAATCAATACCAGAATTAGATTCCCAAGGCCATCCATCAGATGTTGGAATAATCAGGTGCAAGGCAGGATATATACATAACACTGGAACTGAAACAAGAAACAAGGGTGTTTTCAAAGTCTGGTAGGATCTCTAAAACCTTTTTAAAGTACATGTCATTGATAAAGCTAAATACTCAAAGTTTGTGTAATACAACAGATTAATCATTGAGAAGAGTGTAATTATGCTGTTTTGAAAACTATGGCAGGTCAGATTTTCTGCCTAATTATATAAGAAGATTTTTCTAAAACATACACATTATTTCAAAGACTTATTGGCTGTGAAATAAGTTAAGGGTATTTCAAATGGCTTGTCTGCAATGAAAGGTGCTATGTAGGGAATCACAGAAAGTCGAGGGGAAAATATGTCAATATATACATTGCTATAGGTTGAACTAAGCCTTAGGACAGCAACAATGTAGAGGACCTGACCCTTAGAAGCTTACAAGTAAGCTGGAATCTTCAAAAGTTCCAATATTTATAAGTAAAAAGATTTATTAAAATGAATAACCAAGTGTTTTAATTGACATCAGAAGATCAAACCAATAAACCCTGAGAACATAGATAAAAGATAAATAAAGATATGAGCAGAACTTAATACAACAGCAAACGTATAAAATTGAGGTGATTTAGTAAGTCCAAAGAATATTCTTTGAAAAGATTGAGAAGACACACTTTGATTAAGGAAAACAAAAACGTAAGTAAAGAATATCCAGAAAGAGACAGGACAAAGTTATAGCAGAGAATATATGAAATGCCAGTAAATTTGAATATTTCTGTAAAGGGGACCATTTCCTAGCTCCTAAAGTTTACCAAAACTGACACAAGAGGAAATCATTTAAGGTCATCATGTCTGCCCTTGGCATTCTCGGAACGCCCTGGCCTCAGAATTCAGCATCTGTAGTCCATGGTAACCTGCGGAGAGGGGGCGGGGCTGAGTGTGGTTGGAACACTGCCCTCACTGAGGGAGTGGGTGTGGCCATCTCTGCTGTGACTGAACAATGGCAGGGGAGCAGGGGTCCCAGGGAAGGGCCCTCAGAGCCCAGCAGGCCCAGTGTGGTGTCACAAGCATTTAGGCCCAGACCAAAGGGCGCCTTCTTTGTCTGAAGAGCTGCCCAAACTCTCACCTTTCCACTCAGGCCGCCCTCCTACTTGAAGTGTGTTTGGAAGCTGTCCGCGCAGTACACTTCGCTACACAGCTAACCATAGGTCTGGGCATCGTAGCTTCCTGGCAGGTGACCGAAGTTCGCAGGCATATGAGTCCCTGGGACACACGCGGAGAGGCTCCTGCCCGGGCCACAGGCCGCCCACTGCCCCAGGCCCAGATCAGGGGCCGCAAAGCAGCCATGTCTGAGTCCCCTGCCTCTGGAGGGAGTATTGTACCAACACTTCTAGAAATAGGTGTCGTCGCGGGCAACTCATTGGAGGGACACAAATAAATCTTTGCCGACTTTCTGCTGAAACTTAGGAGCGTTCACACCTAAGCCTCTTACAAGGTCAGCTGTTTAGCTAAACATGAGCTCATGATCTAAATTTACACAATAATGAAGAGATCAGTTACAAGGGGGGACAATCAGCAAAAACAATCAATACCAGAATTAGATTCCCAAGGCCATCCATCAGATGTTGGAATAATCAGGTGCAAGGCAGGATATATACATAAAACTGGAACTGAAACAAGAAACAAGGATGTTTTCAAAGTCTGGTACGATCTCTAAAACATTTTTAAAGTACATGTCATTGATAAAGATAAATACTCAAAGGTTGTGTAATCCAACAGATTAATCATTGAGAAGAGTGAAATTATGCTGTTTTGAAAACTATGGCAGGTCAGATTTTCTGCCTAATTATATAAGAAGATTTATCTAAAACATACACATTATTTCAAAGACTTATTGGCTGTGAAATAAGTTAAGGGTATTTCAAATGGCTTGTCTGCAATGAAAGGTGCTATGCAGGGAATCACAGAAAGTCGAGGGGAATATGTGTCAATATATACATTGCTATAGGTGAACTAAGCCTTAGGACAGCAACAATGTAGAGGACCTGACCCTCAGAAGCTTACAAGTAAGCTGGAATCTTCAAAAGTTACAATTTTTATAAGTAAAAATATTAATTAAAATGAATAACCAAGTGTTTTAATTGACATCAGAAGATCAAACCAATAAACCCTGAGAACATAGATAAAAGAAAAATAAAGATATGAGCAGAACTTAATACAACAGCAAACGTATAAAATTGAGGTGATTTAGTAAGTCCAAAGAATATTCTTTGAAAAGATTTAAAAGACACACTTTGAGTAAGGAAAACAAAAACATAAGTAAAGAATATATAGAAAGAGTCAGGACAATGTTATAGCAAAGAATATATGAAATGCCAGTAAATTTGAATATTTCTGTAAAGGGGACCATTTCCTAGCTCCTAAAGTTTACCAAAACTGAGACAAGAGGAAATCATTTAAGGTCCTCATGTCTGCCCTTGGCATTCTGAGAACGCCCTTGCCTCAGAATGCAGCATCTGTAGTCCATGGTAACCTGCGGAGGGGGGGCGGGGCTGAGGGAGTTTGGAACACTGCCCTCACTGAGGGAGTGGGTGTGGCCATCTCTGCTGTGACTGAACAAAGTGCAGGGGAGCAGGGGTCCCAGGGAAGGGCACTCAGAGCCCAGCAGGCCCAGTGTGGTTTCACAAGCATTTAGGCCCAGGCCAAAGGGTGCCTTCTTTGCCTGAACAGCTGCACAAACTCTCACCTTTCCACTCAGGCCACCCTCTTTCTTGAAGTGTGTGTGGAAGCTGTCCGCGCAGTACACCTCGCTGCACAGCTAACCATAGGACTGGGCATCGTAGCTTCCTGCCAGGTGACCGAAGTTCGCAGGAAGATGGGTCCCTGGGACACACACGGAGAGGCTCCTGCCCGGGCCACAGGCCGCCCACTGCCCCAGCCCCAGTTCAGCGGCCGAAAATCAGCCCTGTCTGAGTCTCCTGCCTCTAGAAGGAGTATTGGACCAACACTTCTAGAAAATGGGGTCCTCACGGGCAACTCATTGGAGGGACAGAAATAAATCTTTGCCGACTTTCTGCTGAAACTTAGGCGCGTTCACACCTAAGCCTCTTACAAGGTCAGCTCTTTAGATAAACATGAGCTCATTATCGAAATTTACACAATAATGAAGTGATCAGCCACAAGGGGAGACAATCAGCAAAAACAATCAATACCAGAATTAGATTCCCAAGGCCATCCATCAGATGTTGGAATAATCAGGTGCAAGGCAGGATATATACATAACACTGGAACTGAAACA
The DNA here is from genome assembly GCF_025265405.1 of Mesoplodon densirostris. Taxonomy (NCBI): domain Eukaryota; kingdom Metazoa; phylum Chordata; class Mammalia; order Artiodactyla; family Ziphiidae; genus Mesoplodon; species Mesoplodon densirostris. The sequence continues at coordinate 92,113,022 of NC_082666.1, forward strand.
AGAAACAAGGGTGTTTTCAAATTCTGGTACGATCTCTAAAACATTTTTAAAGTACATGTCATTGATAAAGCTAAATAGTCAAAGGTTGTGTAATACAACAGATTAATCATTGAGAAGAGTGAAATTATGCTGTTTTGAAAATTATGGCAGGTGAGATTTTCTTCCTAATTATATAAGAAGATTTCTCTAAAACATACACATTATTTCAAAGACTTATTGGCTGTGAAATAAGTTAGAGTATTTCAAATGGCTTGTCTGCAATGAAAGGTGCTATGTAGGGAATCACAGAAAGTCGAGGGGAAAATATGTCAATATATACATTGCTATAGGTTGAACTAAGCCTTAAGACAGCAACAATGTAGAGGACCTGACCCTTAGAAGCTTACAAGTAAGCTGGAATCTTCAAAAGTTCCAATATTTATAAGTAAAAAGATTTATTAAAATGAATAACCAAGTGTTTTAATTGACATCAGAAGATCAAACCAATAAACCCTGAGAACATAGATAAAAGATAAATAAAGATATGAGCAGAACTTAATACAACAGCAAACGTATAAAATTGAGGTGATTTAGTAAGTCCAAAGAATATTCTTTGAAAAGATTGAGAAGACACACTTTGATTAAGGAAAACAAAAATGTAAGTAAAGAATATCCAGAAAGAGACAGGACAAAGTTATAGCAGAGAATATATGAAATGCCAGTAAATTTGAATATTTCTGTAAAGGGGACCATTTCCTAGCTCCTAAAGTTTACCAAAACTGACACAAGAGGAAATCATTTAAGGTCATCAGGTCTGCCCTTGGCATTCTCGGAACGCCCTGGCCTCAGAATTCAGCATCTGTAGTCCATGGTAACCTGCGGAGAGGGGGCGGGTCTGAGTGTGGTTGGAACACTGCCCTCACTGAGGGAGTGGGTGTGGCCATCTCTGCTGTGACTGAACAATGGCAGGGGAGCAGGGGTCCCAGGGAAGGGCCCTCAGAGCCCAGCAGGCCCAGTGTGGTGTCACAAGCATTTAGGCCCAGACCAAAGGGCGCCTTCTTTGTCTGAAGAGCTGCCCAAACTCTCACCTTTCCACTCAGGCCGCCCTCCTACTTGAAGTGTGTTTGGAAGCTGTCCGCGCAGTACACTTCGCTACACAGCTAACCATAGGTCTGGGCATCGTAGCTTCCTGGCAGGTGACCGAAGTTCGCAGGCATATGAGTCCCTGGGACACACGCGGAGAGGCTCCTACCCAGGCCACAGGCCGCCCACTGCCCAAGCCCCAGATCAGGGGCCGCAAAGCAGCCATGTCTGAGTCCCCTGCCTCTGGAGGGAGTATTGTACCAACACTTCTAGAAATAGGTGTCGTTGCGGGCAACTCATTGGAGGGACACAAATAAATCTTTGCCGACTTTCTGCTGAAACTTAGGAGCGTTCACACCTAAGCCTCTTACAAGGTCAGCTGTTTAGCTAAACATGAGCTCATGATCTAAATTTACACAATAATGAAGAGATCAGTTACAAGGGGGGACAATCAGCAAAAACAATCAATACCAGAATTAGATTCCCAAGGCCATCCATCAGATGTTGGAATAATCAGGTGCAAGGCAGGATATATACATAAAACTGGAACTGAAACAAGAAACAAGGATGTTTTCAAAGTCTGGTACGATCTCTAAAACATTTTTAAAGTACATGTCATTGATAAAGATAAATACTCAAAGGTTGTGTAATCCAACAGATTAATCATTGAGAAGAGTGAAATTATGCTGTTTCGAAAACTATGGCAGGTCAGATTTTCTGCCTAATTATATAAGAAGATTTATCTAAAACATACACATTATTTCAAAGACTTATTGGCTGTGAAATAAGTTAAGGGTATTTCAAATGGCTTGTCTGCAATGAAAGGTGCTATGTAGGGAATCACAGAAAGTCGAGGGGAATATGTGTCAATATATACATTGCTATAGGTGAACTAAGCCTTAGGACAGCAACAATGTAGAGGACCTGACCCTTAGAAGCTTACAAGTAAGCTGGAATCTTCAAAAGTTACAATTTTTATAAGTAAAAATATTTATTAAAATGAATAACAAAGTGTTTTAATTGACATCAGAAGATCAAACCAATAAACCCTGAGAACATAGATAAAAGAAAAATAAAGATATGAGCAGAACTTAATACAACAGCAAACGTATAAAATTGAGGTGATTTAGTAAGTCCAAAGAATATTCTTTGAAAAGATTTAAAAGACACACTTTGAGTAAGGAAAACAAAAACATAAGTAAAGAATATATAGAAAGAGTCAGGACAATGTTATAGCAAAGAATATATGAAATGCCAGTAAATTTGAATATTTCTGTAAAGGGGACCATTTCCTAGCTCCTAAAGTTTACCAAAACTGACACAAGAGGAAATCATTTAAGGTCCTCATGTCTGCCCTTGGCATTCTGAGAACGCCCTGGCCTCAGAATGCAGCATCTGTAGTCCATGGTAACCTGCGGAGGGGGGGCGGGGCTGAGGGAGTTTGGAACACTGCCCTCACTGAGGGAGTGGGTGTGGCCATCTCTGCTGTGACTGAACAAAGTGCAGGGGAGCAGGGGTCCCAGGGAAGGGCACTCAGAGCCCAGCAGGCCCAGTGTGGTTTCACAAGCATTTAGGCCCAGGCCAAAGGGTGCCTTCTTTGCCTGAACAGCTGCCCAAACTCTCACCTTTCCACTCAGGCCACCCTCTTTCTTGAAGTGTGTGTGGAAGCTGTCCACGCAGTACACCTCGCTGCACAGCTAACCCTAGGACTGGGCATCGTAGCTTCCTGCCAGGTGACCGAAGTTCGCAGGAAGATGGGTCCCTGGGACACACACGGAGAGGCTCCTGCCCGGGCCACAGGCCGCCCACTGCCCCAGCCCCAGTTCAGCGGCCGAAAATCAGCCCTGTCTGAGTCTCCTGCCTCTAGAAGGAGTATTGGACCAACACTTCTAGAAAATGGGGTCCTCACGGGCAACTCATTGGAGGGACAGAAATAAATCTTTGCCGACTTTCTGCTGAAACTTAGGAGCGTTCACACCTAAGCCTCTTACAAGGTCAGCTGTTTAGCTAAACATGAGCTCATGATCTAAATTTACACAATAATGAAGAGATCAGCTACAAGGGGAGACAATCAGCAAAAACAATCAATACCAGAATTAGATTCCCAAGGCCATCCATCAGATGTTGGAATAATCAGGTGCAAGGCAGGATATATACATAACACTGGAACTGAAACAAGAAACAAGGGTGTTTTCAAATTCTGGTACGATCTCTAAAACATTTTTAAAGTACATGTCATTGATAAAGCTAAATACTCAAAGGTTGTGTAATACAACAGATTAATCATTGAGAAGAGTGAAATTATGCTGTTGTGAAAATTATGGCAGGTGAGATTTTCTTCCTAATTATATAAGAAGATTTCTCTAAAACATACACATTATTTCAAAGACTTATTGGCTGTGAAATAAGTTAGGGTATTTCAAATGGCTTGTCTGCAATGAAAGGTGCTATGTAGGGAATCACAGAAAGTCGAGGGGAAAATATGTCAAAATATATACATTGCTATACGTAGAACTAAGCCTTAGGACAGCAACAATGTAGAGGACCTGACACTTAGAAACTTGCAAGTAAGCTGGAATCTTCAAAAGTTCAAATATTTATAAGTAAAAAGATTTATTAAAATGAATAACCAAGTGTTTTAATTGACATCAGATGATCAAACCAATAAACCCTGAGAACATAGATAAAAGATAAATAAAGATATGAGCAGAACTTAATACAACAGCAAACGTATAAAATTGAGGTGATTTAGTAAGTCCAAAGAATATTCTTTGAAAAGATTGAAAAGACACACTTTGATTAAGGAAAAGAAAAACATAAGTGAAGAATATACAGAAAGAATCAGGACAATGTTATAGCAGAGAATATATGAAATGCCAGTAAATTTGAACATTTCTGTAAAGGGGAACATTTCCTAGCTCCTAAAGTTTACCAAAACTGACACAAGAGGAAGTCATTTAAGGTCATCATGTCTGCCCTTGGCATTCTCGGAACGCCCCGGACTCAGAATGCAGCAACTGTTGTCCATGGTAACCTGAGGAGAGCGGGCGGGGCTGAGGCAGGTTGGAACACTGCCCTCACTGAGGGAGTGGGTGTGGCCATCTCTGCTGTGACTGAACAAAGGGCAGGGGAGCATGGGGCCGAGGGCAGGGCCGTCAGAGCCCGGCAGGCCCAGTGGGGTGTCACAAGCATTTAGGCCCAGGCCAAAGGGCGCCTTCTTTGTCTGAACAGCTGCCCAAACTCTCACCTTTCCACTCAGGCCGCCCTCTTACTTGAAGTGTGAGTGGAACCTCTCCACGCAGTACACCTCGCTGCACAGCTAACCATAGGTCTGGGCATCGTAGCTTCCTGCCAGGTGACCGATGTTCGCAGGTAGATCGGTCCCTGGGACACACGCGGAGAGGCTCCTGCCCGGGCCACAGGCCGCCCACTACCCCAGCCCCAGATTGGTGCCGCACAGCAGCCCTGTCTGAGTCCCCTCCCTCTAGAGGGAGTATTTAACCAACATTTCTAGAAAACGGAGTCCTCGCGGGCAACTCATTGGAGGGACACAAATAAATCTTTGCCGACTTTCTGCTGAAACTTAGGAGCATTCACACCTAAGCCTCTTACAAGGTCATCTGTTTAGCTAAACATGAGCTCATGATCTAAATTTACACAATAATGAAGAGATCAGCTAAAAGGGGAGACAATCCGAAAAAACAATCAATACCAGAATTAGATTTCCAAGGCCATCCATCAGATGTTGGAATAATCAGGTGCAAGGCAGGATATATACATAAAACTGGAACTGAAATAAGAAACCAGGATGTTTTCAAAGTCTGGTAGGATCTCTAAAACATTTTTAAAGTACATGTCATTGATAAAGCTAAATACTCAAATTTGTGTAATACAACAGATTAATCATTGAGAAGAGTGTAATTATGCTGTTTTGAAAACTATGGCAGGTCAGATTTTCTGCCTAATTATATAAGAAGATTTATCTAAAACATACACATTATTTCAAAGACTTATTGGCTGTGAAATAAGTTAAGGGTATTTCAAACGGCTTGTCTGCAATGAAAGGTGCTATGTACGGAATCACAGAAAGTCGAGGGGAAAATATGTCAATATATACATTGCTATAGGTTGAACTAAGCCTTAGGACAGCAACAATGTAGAGGACCTGACACTTAGAAACCTACAAGTAAGCTGTAATCTTCAAAAGTTCAAAGCTTTATAAGTAAAAAGATTTATTAAAATGAATAACCAAGTGTTTTAATTGACATCAGAAGATCAAACCAATATACCCTGAGAACATAGATAAAAGAAAAATAAAGATATGAGCAGAACTTAATACAACAGCCAACGTATAAAATTGAGGTGATTTAGTAAGTCCAAAGAATATTCTTTGAAAAGATTTAAAAGACACACTTTGATTAAGGAAAACAAAAATGTAAGTAAAGAATATCCAGAAAGAGACAGGACAAAGTTATAGCAGAGAATATATGAAATGCCAGTAAATTTGAATATTTCTGTAAAGGGGACCATTTCCTAGCTCCTAAAGTTTACCAAAACTGACACAAGAGGAAATCATTTAAGGTCATCAGGTCTGCCCTTGGCATTCTCGGAACGCCCTGGCCTCAGAATTCAGCATCTGTAGTCCATGGTAACCTGCGGAGAGGGGGCGGGGCTGAGTGTGGTTGGAACACTGCCCTCACTGAGGGAGTGGGTGTGGCCATCTCTGCTGTGACTGAACAATGGCAGGGGAGCAGGGGTCCCAGGGAAGGGCCCTCAGAGCCCAGCAGGCCCAGTGTGGTGTCACAAGCATTTAGGCCCAGACCAAAGGGCGCCTTCTTTGTCTGAAGAGCTGCCCAAACTCTCACCTTTCCACTCAGGCCGCCCTCCTACTTGAAGTGTGTTTGGAAGCTGTCCGCGCAGTACACTTCGCTACACAGCTAACCATAGGTTTGGGCATCGTAGCTTCCTGGCAGGTGACCGAAGTTCGCAGGCATATGAGTCCCTGGGACACACGCGGAGAGGCTCCTGCCCGGGCCACAGGCCGCCCACTGCCCAAGCCCCAGATCAGGGGCCGCAAAGCAGCCATGTCTGAGTCCCCTGCCTCTGGAGGGAGTATTGTACCAACACTTCTAGAAATAGGTGTCGTTGCGGGCAACTCATTGGAGGGACACAAATAAATCTTTGCCGACTTTCTGCTGAAACTTAGGAGCGTTCACACCTAAGCCTCTTACAAGGTCAGCTGTTTAGCTAAACATGAGCTCATGATCTAAATTTACACAATAATGAAGAGATCAGTTACAAGGGGGGACAATCAGCAAAAACAATCAATACCAGAATTAGATTCCCAAGGCCATCCATCAGATGCTGGAATAATCAGGTGCAAGGCAGGATATATACATAAAACTGGAACTGAAACAAGAAACAAGGATGTTTTCAAAGTCTGGTACGATCTCTAAAACATTTTTAAAGTACATGTCATTGATAAAGCTAAATACTCAAAGGTTGTGTAATCCAACAGATTAATCATTGAGAAGAGTGAAATTATGCTGTTTCGAAAACTATGGCAGGTCAGATTTTCTGCCTAATTATATAAGAAGATTTATCTAAAACATACACATTATTTCAAAGACTTATTGGCTGTGAAATAAGTTAAGTGTATTTCAAATGGCTTGTCTGCAATGAAAGGTGCTATGTAGGGAATCACAGAAAGTCGAGGGGAATATGTGTCAATATATACATTGCTATAGGTGAACTAAGCCTTAGGACAGCAACAATGTAGAGGACCTGACCCTTAGAAGCTTACAAGTAAGCTGGAATCTTCAAAAGTTACAATTTTTATAAGTAAAAATATTTATTAAAATGAATAACCAAGTGTTTTAATTGACATCAGAAGATCAAACCAATAAACCCTGAGAACATAGATAAAAGAAAAATAAAGATATGAGCAGAACTTAATACAACAGCAAACGTATAAAATTGAGGTGATTTAGTAAGTCCAAAGAATATTCTTTGAAAAGATTTAAAAGACACACTTTGAGTAAGGAAAACAAAAACATAAGTAAAGAATATATAGAAAGAGTCAGGACAATGTTATAGCAAAGAATATATGAAATGCCAGTAAATTTGAATATTTCTGTAAAGGGGACCATTTCCTAGCTCCTAAAGTTTACCAAAACTGACACAAGAGGAAATCATTTAATGTCCTCATGTCTGCCCTTGGCATTCTGAGAACGCCCTGGCCTCAGAATGCAGCATCTGTAGTCCATGGTAACCTGCGGAGGTGGGGCGGGGCTGAGGGAGTTTGGAACACTGCCCTCACTGAGGGAGTGGGTGTGGCCATCTCTGCTGTGACTGAACAAAGTGCAGGGGAGCAGGGGTCCCAGGGAAGGGCACTCAGAGCCCAGCAGGCCCAGTGTGGTTTCACAAGCATTTAGGCCCAGGCCAAAGGGTGCCTTCTTTGCCTGAACAGCTGCCCAAACTCTCACCTTTCCACTCAGGCCACCCTCTTTCTTGAAGTGTGTGTGGAAGCTGTCCACGCAGTACACCTCGCTGCACAGCTAACCATAGGACTGGGCATCGTAGCTTCCTGCCAGGTGACCGAAGTTCGCAGGAAGATGGGTCCCTGGGACACACACGGAGAGGCTCCTGCCCGGGCCACAGGCCGCCCACTGCCCCAGCCCCAGTTCAGCGGCCGAAAATCAGCCCTGTCTGAGTCTCCTGCCTCTAGAAGGAGTATTGGACCAACACTTCTAGAAAATGGGGTCCTCACGGGCAACTCATTGGAGGGACAGAAATAAATCTTTGCCGACTTTCTGCTGAAACTTAGGAGCGTTCACACCTAAGCCTCTTACAAGGTCAGCTGTTTAGCTAAACATGAGCTCATGATCTAAATTTACACAATAATGAAGAGATCAGCTACAAGGGGAGACAATCAGCAAAAACAATCAATACCAGAATTAGATTCCCAAGGCCATCCATCAGATGTTGGAATAATCAGGTGCAAGGCAGGATATATACATAACACTGGAAATGAAACAAGAAACAAGGGTGTTTTCAAATTCTGGTACGATCTCTAAAACATTTTTAAAGTACATGTCATTGATAAAGCTAAATACTCAAAGGTTGTGTAATACAACAGATTAATCATTGAGAAGAGTGAAATTATGCTGTTGTGAAAATTATGGCAGGTGAGATTTTCTTCCTAATTATATAAGAAGATTTCTCTAAAACATACACATTATTTCAAAGACTTATTGGCTGTGAAATAAGTTAGGGTATTTCAAATGGCTTGTCTGCAATGAAAGGTGCTATGTAGGGAATCACAGAAAGTCGAGGGGAAAATATGTCAAAATATATACATTGCTATACATAGAACTAAGCCTTAGGACAGCAACAATGTAGAGGACCTGACACTTAGAAACTTGCAAGTAAGCTGGAATCTTCAAAAGTTCAAATATTTATAAGTAAAAAGATTTATTAAAATGAATAATCAAGTGTTTTAATTGACATCAGATGATCAAACCAATAAACCCTGAGAACATAGATAAAAGATAAATAAAGATATGAGCAGAACTTAATACAACAGCAAACGTATAAAATTGAGGTGATTTAGTAAGTCCAAAGAATATTCTTTGAAAAGATTGAAAAGACACACTTTGATTAAGGAAAACAAAAACATAAGTGAAGAATATACAGAAAGAATCAGGACAATGTTATAGCAGAGAATATATGAAATGCCAGTAAATTTGAACATTTCTGTAAAGGGGAACATTTCCTAGCTCCTAAAGTTTACCAAAACTGACACAAGAGGAAGTCATTTAAGGTCATCATGTCTGCCCTTGGCATTCTCGGAACGCCCTGGACTCAGAATGCAGCAACTGTTGTCCATGGTAACCTGAGGAGAGCGGGCGGGGCTGAGGCAGGTTGGAACACTGCCCTCACTGAGGGAGTGGGTGTGGCCATCTCTGCTGTGACTGAACAAAGGGAAGGGGAGCATGGGGCCGAGGGCAGGGCCGTCAGAGCCCGGCAGGCCCAGTGGGGTGTCACAAGCATTTAGGCCCAGGCCAAAGGGCGCCTTCTTTGTCTGAACAGCTGCCCAAACTCTCACCTTTCCACTCAGGCCGCCCTCTTACTTGAAGTGTGAGTGGAACCTCTCCACGCAGTACACCTCGCTGCACAGCTAACCATAGGTCTGGGCATCGTAGCTTCCTGCCAGGTGACCGATGTTCGCAGGTAGATCGGTCCCTGGGACACACGCGGAGAGGCTCCTGCCCGGGCCACAGGCCGCCCACTACCCCAGCCCCAGATTGGTGCCGCACAGCAGCCCTGTCTGAGTCCCCTCCCTCTAGAGGGAGTATTTAACCAACATTTCTAGAAAACGGAGTCCTCGCGGGCAACTCATTGGAGGGACACAAATAAATCTTTGCCGACTTTCTGCTGAAACTTAGGAGCATTCACACCTAAGCCTCTTACAAGGTCATCTGTTTAGCTAAACATGAGCTCATGATCTAAATTTACACAATAATGAAGAGATCAGCTAAAAGGGGAGACAATCCGAAAAAACAATCAATACCAGAATTAGATTTCCAAGGCCATCCATCAGATGTTGGAATAATCAGGTGCAAGGCAGGATATATACATAAAACTGGAACTGAAATAAGAAACCAGGATGTTTTCAAAGTCTGGTAGGATCTCTAAAACATTTTTAAAGTACATGTCATTGATAAAGCTAAATACTCAAATTTGTGTAATACAACAGATTAATCATTGAGAAGAGTGTAATTATGCTGTTTTGAAAACTATGGCAGGTCAGATTTTCTGCCTAATTATATAAGAAGATTTATCTAAAACATACACATTATTTCAAAGACTTATTGGCTGTGAAATAAGTTAAGGGTATTTCAAACGGCTTGTCTGCAATGAAAGGTGCTATGTACGGAATCACAGAAAGTCGAGGGGAAAATATGTCAATATATACATTGCTATAGGTTGAACTAAGCCTTAGGACAGCAACAATGTAGAGGACCTGACACTTAGAAACCTACAAGTAAGCTGTAATCTTCAAAAGTTCAAAGCTTTATAAGTAAAAAGATTTATTAAAATGAATAACCAAGTGTTTTAATTGACATCAGAAGATCAAACCAATATACCCTGAGAACATAGATAAAAGAAAAATAAAGATATGAGCAGAACTTAATACAACAGCCAACGTATAAAATTGAGGTGATTTAGTAAGTCCAAAGAATATTCTTTGAAAAGATTTAAAAGACACACTTTGAGTAAGGAAAACAAAAACATAAGTAAAGAATATATAGAAAGAGTCAGGACAATGTTATAGCAAAGAATATATGAAATGCCAGTAAATTTGAATATTTCTGTAAAGGGGACCATTTCCTAGCTCCTAAAGTTTACCAAAACTGAGACAAGAGGAAATCATTTAAGGTCCTCATGCCTGCCCTTGGCATTCTGAGAACGCCCTGGCCTCAGAATGCAGCATCTGTAGTCCATGGTAACCTGCGGAGGGGTGGCGTGGCTGAGGGAGTTTGGAACACTGCCCTCACTGACGGAGTGGGTGTGGCCATCTCTGCTGTGACTGAACAAAGTGCAGGGGAGCAGGGGTCCCAGGGAAGGGCACTCAGAGCCCAGCAGGCCCAGTGTGGTTTCACAAGCATTTAGGCCCAGGCCAAAGGGTGCCTTCTTTGCCTGAACAGCTGCCCAAACTCTCACCTTTCCACTCAGGCCACCCTCTTTCTTGAAGTGTGTGTGGAAGCTGTCCGCGCAGTACACCTCGCTGCACAGCTAACCATAGGACTGGGCATCGTAGCTTCCTGCCAGTTGACCGAAGTTCGCAGGAAGATGGGTCCCTGGGACACACACGGAGAGGCTCCTGCCCGGGCCACAGGCCGCCCACTGCCCCAGCCCCAGTTCAGCGGCCGAAAATCAGCCCTGTCTGAGTCTCCTGCCTCTAGAAGGAGTATTGGACCAACACTTCTAGAAAATGGGGTCCTCACGGGCAACTCATTGGAGGGACAGAAATAAATCTTTGCCGACTTTCTGCTGAAACTTAGGAGCGTTCACACCTAAGCCTCTTACAAGGTCAGCTCTTTAGCTAAACATGAGCTCATTATCGAAATTTACACAATAATGAAGTGATCAGCTACAAGGGGAGACAATCAGCAAAAACAATCAATACCAGAATTAGATTCCCAAGGCCATCCATCAGATGTTGGAATAATCAGGTGCAAGGCAGGATATATACATAACACTGGAAATGAAACAAGAAACAAGGGTGTTTTCAAATTCTGGTACGATCTCTGAAACATTTTTAAAGTACATGTCATTGATAAAGCTAAATACTCAAAGGTTGTGTAATACAACAGATTAATCATTGAGAAGAGTGAAATTATGCTGTTTTGAAAATTATGGCAGGTGAGATTTTCTTCCTAATTATATAAGAAGATTTCTCTAAAACATACACATTATTTCAAAGACTTATTGGCTGTGAAATAAGTTAAGGGTATTTCAAATGGCTTGTCTGCAATGAAAGGTGCTATGTAGGGAATCACAGAAAGTCAAGGGGAAAATATGTCAATATATACATTGCTATACGTAGAACTAAGCCTTAGGACAGCAACAATGTAGAGGACCTGACACTTAGAAACTTGCAAGTAAGCTGGAATCTTCAAAAGTTCAAATATTTATAAGTAAAAAGATTTATTAAAATGAATAACCAAGTGTTTTAATTGACATCAGAAGATCAAACCAATAAACCCTGAGAACATAGATAAAAGATAAATAAAGATATGAGCAGAACTTAATACAACAGCAAACGTATAAAATTGAGGTGATTTAGTAAGTCCAAAGAATATTCTTTGAAAAGTTTGAAAAGACACACTTTGATTAAGGAAAACAAAAACATAAGTGAAGAATATACAGAAAGAATCAGGACAATGTTATAGCAGAGAATATATGAAATGCCAGTAAATTTGAACATTTCTGTAAAGGGGACCATTTCCTAGCTCCTAAAGTTTACCAAAACTGACACAAGAGGAAGTCATTTAAGGTCATCATGTCTGCCCTTGGCATTCTCAGAACGCCCTGGACTCAGAATGCAGCAACTGTAGTCCATGGTAACCTGAGGAGAGGGGGCGGGGCTGAGGCAGGTTGGAACACGGCCCTCACTGAGGGAGTGGGTGTGGCCATTTCTGCTGTGACTGAACAAAGGGAAGGGGTGCATGGGGCCAAGGGCAGGGCCGTCAGAGCCCGGCAGGCCCAGTGGGGTGTCACAAGCATTTAGGCCCAGGCCAAAGGGCGCCTTCTTTGTCTGAACAGCTGCCCAAACTCTAACCTTTCCACTCAGGCCGCCCTCTTACTTGAAGTGTGTGTGGAACCTCTCCACGCAGTACACCTCGCTGCACAGCTAACCATAGGTCTAGGCATCGTAGCTTCCTGCCAGTTGACCGATGTTCGCAGGTAGATCGGTCCCTGGGACACACGCGGAGAGGCTCCTGCCCGGGCCACAGGCCGCCCACTACCCCAGCCCCAGATTGGTGCCGCACAGCAGCCCTGTCTGAGTCCCCTCCCTCTAGAGGGAGTATTTAACCAACACTTCTAGAAAACGGAGTCCTCGCGCGCAACTCATTGGAGGGACACAAATTAATCTTTGCCGACTTTCTGCTGAAACTTAGGAGCATTCACACCTAAGCCTCTTACACGGTCAGCTGTTTAGCTAAACATGAGCTCATGATCTAAATTTACACAATAATGAAGAGATCAGCTACAAGGGGAGACAATCAGCAAAAACAATCAATACCAGAATTAGATTCCCAAGGCCATCCATCAGAAGTTGGAATAATCAGGTGCAACGCAGGATATATACATAAAACTGGAACTGAAACAAGAAACAAGGATGTTTTCAAAGTCTGGTAGGATCTCTAAAACATTATTAAAGTACATGTCATTGATAAAGCTAAATACTCAAAGGTTGTGTAATACAACAGATTAATCATTGAGAAGAGTGAAATTATGCTGTTTTGAAAACTATCGCAGGTCAGATTTGCTGCTTAATTATATAAGAAGATTTCTATAAAACATACACATTATTTCAAAGACTTATTGGCTGTGAAATAAGTTAAGGGTATTTCAAATGGCTTGTCTGCATTGAAAGGTGCTTTGTAGGGAATCACAGAAAGTCGAGGGGAAAATATGTCAATATATACATTGCTATAGGTTGAACTAAGCCTTAAGACAGCAACAATATAGAGGACCTGACACTTAGTAACTTACAAGTAAGATGGAATCTTCAAAAGGTCAAGTATTTATAAGTAAAAATATTTATTAAAATGAATAACCAAGTATTTTAATTGACACCAGAAGATCAAACCAATAAACCCTGAGAACATAGATAAAAGATAAATAAAGATATGAGCAGAACTTAATACAACAGCAAACGTATAAAATTGAGGTGATTTAGTAAGTCCAAAGAATATTCTTTGAAAAGATTGAAAAGACACACTTTGATTAAGAAAACAAAAACATAACTAAAGAATATACAGAAAGAGTCAGAACAATGTTATAGCAGAGAATATATGAAATGCCAGGAAATTTGAACATTTCTGTAAAGGGGACCATTTCCTAGCTCCTAAAGTTTACCAAAACTGACACAAGAGGAAGTCATTTAAGGTCATCATGTCTGCCCTTGGCATTCTCGGAACGCCCTGGCCTCAGAATGCAGCAACTGTAGTCCATGGTAACCTGAGGAGAGGGGGCGGGGCTGAGGCAGGTTGGAACACTGCCCTCACTGAGGGAGTGGGTGTGGCCATCTCTGCTGTGACTGAACAAAGGGCAGGGGAGCATGGGGCCGAGGGCAGGGCCGTCAGAGCCCGGCAGGCCCAGTGGGGTGTCACAAGCATTTAGGCCCAGGCCAAAGGGCGCCTTCTTTGTCTGAACAGGTGCCCAAACTCTCACCTTTCCACTCAGGCCGCCCTCTTACTTGAAGTGTGTGTGGAACCTCTCCACGCAGTACACCTCGCTGCACAGCTAACCATAGGTCAGGGCATCGTAGCTTCCTGCCAGGTGACCGATGTTCGCAGGTAGATCGGTCCCTGGGACACACGCGGAGAGGCTCCTGCCCGGGCCACAGGCCGCCCACTACCCCAGCCCCAGATTGGTGCCGCACAGCAGCCCTGTCTGAGTCCCCTCCCTCTAGAGGGAGTATTTAACCAACACTTCTAGAAAACGGAGTCCTCGTGCGCAACTCATTTGAGGGACACAAATAAATCTTTGCCGACTTTCTGCTGAAACTTAGGAGCATTCACACCTAAGCCTCTTACACGGTCAGCTGTTTAGCTAAACATGAGCTCATGATCTAAATTTACACAATAATGAAGAGATCAGCTACAAGGGGAGACAATCAGCAAAAACAATCAATACCAGAATTAGATTCCCAAGGCCATCCATCAGAAGTTGGAATAATCAGGTGCAAGGCAGGATATATACATAAAACTGGAACTGAAACAAGAAACAAGGATGTTTTCAAAGTCTGGTAGGATCTCTAAAACATTATTAAAGTACATGTCATTGATAAAGCTAAATACTCAAAGGTTGTGTAATACAACAGATTAATCATTGAGAAGAGTGAAATTATGCTGTTTTGAAAACCATCGCAGGTCAGATTTGTGCGTAATTATATAAGAAGATTTCTATAAAACATACACATTATTTCAAAGACTTATTGGCTGTGAAATAAGTTAAGGGTATTTCAAATGGCTTGTCTGCATTGAAAGGTGCTTTGTAGGGAATCACAGAAAGTCGAGGGGAAAATATGTCAATATATACATTGCTATAGGTTGAACTAAGCCTTAAGACAGCAACAATATAGAGGACCTGACACTTAGTAACTTACAAGTAAGATGGAATCTTCAAAAGTTCAAGTATTTATAAGTAAAAATATTTATTAAAATGAATAACCAAGTATTTTAATTGACACCAGAAGATCAAACCAATAAACCCTGAGAACATAGATAAAAGATAAATAAAGATATGAGCAGAACTTAATACAACAGCAAACGTATAAAATTGAGGTGATTTAGTAAGTCCAAAGAATATTCTTTGAAAAGATTGAAAAGACACACTTTGATTAAGAAAACAAAAACATAACTAAAGAATATACAGAAAGAGTCAGAACAATGTTATAGCAGAGAATATATGAAATGCCAGTAAATTTGAACATTTCTGTAAAGGGGACCATTTCCTAGCTCCTAAAGTTTACCAAAACTGACACAAGAGGAAGTCATTTAAGGTCATCATGTCTGCCCTTGGCATTCTCGGAACGCCCTGGCCTCAGAATGCAGCATCTGTAGTCCATGGTAACCTGCGGAGAGGGGGTGGGGCTGAGGGAGGTTGGAACACTGCCCTCACTGAGGGAGTGGGTGTGGCCATCTCTGCTGTGACTGAACAAAGGCAGTGGAGCAAGGTGCCCAAGGCAGGGCCCTCAGAGCACGGCAGGCCCAGTGGGGTTTCACAAGCTTTTAGGCCCAGGGCAAAGGGTGCCTTCTTTGTCTGAACTGCTGCCCAATCTCTCACCTTTCCACTCAGGCCGCCCTCTTACTTGCAGAGTGTGTGGAAGCTGTCCGCGCAGTACACCTCGCTGCACAGCTAACCATAGGTATGGGCATCGTAGCTTCCTGCCAGGTGACCGAAGTTCGCAGGTAGATGGGTCCCTGGGACACACGCGGAGAGGCTCCTGCCCGGGCCATAGGCCGCCCACTGCCCCAGCCGCAGATCGGGGTCCGCAAAACAGCCCTGTCTGAGTCCCCTGCCTCTAGAGGGAGTATTGGACCAACACTTCTAGAAAATGGGGTCCTCGCAGGCAACTCATTGGAGGGACACAAATAAATCTTTGCCGACATTCTGCTGAAACTTAGGAGCGTTCACACCTAACCCTTTTACAAGGTCAGCTGTTTAGCTAAACATGAGCTCATGATCTAAATTTACACAATAATGAAGAGATCAGCTACAAGGGGAGACAATCAGAAAAAACAATCAATACCATAATTAGATTCCCAAAGCCATCCATCAGATGTTGGAATATTCAGGTGCAAGGCAGGATATATACATAAAACTGGAACTGAAACAAGAAACAAGGATGTTTTCAAAGTCTGGTAGGATCTCTAAAACATTTTTAAAATACATGTCATTGATAAAGCTAACTACTCAAAGGTTGTGTAATACAACAGATTAATCATTGAGAAGAGTGAAATTATGCTGTTTCGAAAACTATGGCAGGTCAGATTTTCTGCCTAATTATATAAGAAGATTTATCTAAAACATACACATTATTTCAAAGAGTTATTGGCTGTGAAATAACTTAAGTGTATTTCAAATGGCTTGTCTGCAATGAAAGGTGCTATGTAGGGAATCACAAAAAGTCCAGGGGAAAATATGTCAATATATACATTGCTATAGGTTAAAGTAAGCCTTAGGACAGCAACAATGTAGAGGACCTGACCCTTAGAAACTTACAAGTAAGCCGGAATGTTCAAAAGTTCCAATCTTTATAAGTAAAAAGATTTATTAAAATGAATAACCAAGTGTTTTAATTGACATCAGAAGATCAAACCAATAAACCCTGAGAACATAGATAAAAGAAAAATAAAGATATGAGCAGAACTTAATACAACAGCAAACGTATAAAATTGAGGTGATTTAGTAAGTCCAAAGAATATTCTTTGAAAAGATTTAAAAGACACACTTTGAGTAAGGAAAACAAAAACATAAGTAAAGAATATATAGAAAGAGTCAGGACAATGTTATAGCAAAGAATATATGAAATGCCAGTAAATTTGAATATTTCTGTAAAGGGGACCATTTCCTAGCTCCTAAAGTTTACCAAAACTGAGACAAGAGGAAATCATTTAAGGTCCTCATGCCTGCCCTTGGCATTCTGAGAACGCCCTGGCCTCAGAATGCAGCATCTGTAGTCCATGGTAACCTGCGGAGGGAGGGCGGGGCTGAGGGAGTTTGGAACACTGCCCTCACTGAGGAAGTGGGTGTGGCCATCTCTGCTGTGACTGAACAAAGTGCAGGGGAGCAGGGGTCCCAGGGAAGGGCACTCAGAGCCCAGCAGGCCCAGTGTGGTTTCACAAGCATTTAGGCCCAGGCCAAAGGGTGCCTTCTTTGCCTGAACAGCTGCCCAAACTCTCTCCTTTCCACTCAGGCCACCCTCTTTCTTGAAGTGTGTGTGGAAGCTGTCCGCGCAGTACACCTCGCTGCACAGCTAACCATAGGACTGGGCATCGTAGCTTCCTGCCAGGTGAACGAAGTTCGCAGGAAGATGGGTCCCTGGGACACACACGGAGAGGCTCCTGCCCGGGCCACAGGCCGCCCACTGCCCCAGCCCCAGTTCAGCGGCCGAAAATCAGCCCTGTCTGAGTCTCCTGCCTCCAGAAGGAGTATTGGACCAACACTTCTAGAAAATGGGGTCCTTACGGGCAACTCATTGGAGGGACAGAAATAAATCTTTGCCGACTTTCTGCTGAAACTTAGGAGCGTTCACAACTAAGCCTCTTACAAGGTCAGCTGTTTAGCTAAACATGAGCTCATGATCTAAATTTACACAATAATGAAGAGATCAGCTACAAGGGGAGACAATCAGCAAAAACAATCAATACCAGAATTAGATTCCCAAGGCCATCCATCAGAAGTTGGAATAATCCGGTGCAACACAGGATATATACATAAAACTGGAATTGAAACAAGAAACAAGGATGTTTTCAAAGTCTGGTAGGATCTCTAAAACATTATTAAAGTACATGTCATTGATAAAGCTAAATACTCAAAGGTTGTGTAATACAACAGATTAATCATTGAGAAGAGTGAAATTATGCTGTTTTGAAAACTATCGCAGGTCAGATTTGCTGCTTAATTATATAAGAAGATTTCTATAAAACATACACATTATTTCAAAGACTTATTGGCTGTGAAATAAGTTAAGGGTATTTCAAATGGCTTGTCTGCAATGAAAGGTGCTTTGTAGGGAATCACAGAAAGTCGAGGGGAAAATATGTCAATATATACATTGCTATAGGTTGAACTAAGCCTTAAGACAGCAACAATATAGAGGACCTGACACTTAGTAACTTACAAGTAAGATGGAATCTTCAAAAGTTCAAGTATTTATAAGTAAAAATATTTATTAAAATGAATAACCAAGTATTTTAATTGACACCAGAAGATCAAACCAATAAACCCTGAGAACATAGATAAAAGATAAATAAAGATATGAGCAGAACTTAATACAACAGCAAACATATAAAATTGAGGTGATTTAGTAAGTCCAAAGAATATTCTTTGAAAAGATTGAAAAGACACACTTTGATTAAGAAAACAAAAACATAACTAAAGAATATACAGAAAGAGTCAGAACAATGTTATAGCAGAGAATATATGAAATGCCAGGAAATTTGAACATTTCTGTAAAGGGGACCATTTCCTAGCTCCTAAAGTTTACCAAAACTGACACAAGAGGAAGTCATTTAAGGTCATCATGTCTGCCCTTGGCATTCTCGGAACGCCCTGGCCTCAGAATGCAGCATCTGTAGTCCATGGTAACCTGCGGAGAGGGGGTGGGGCTGAGGGAGGTTGGAACACTGCCCTCACTGAGGGAGTGGGTGTGGCCATCTCTGCTGTGACTGAACAAAGGCAGTGGAGCAAGGTGCCCAAGGCAGGGCCCTCAGAGCACGGCAGGCCCAGTGGGGTGTCACAAGCATTTAGGCCCAGGGCAAAGGGTGCCTTCTTTGTCTGAACTGCTGCCCAATCTCTCAACTTTCCACTCAGGCCGCCCTCTTACTTGAAGAGTGTGTGGAAGCTGTCCGCCCAGTACACCTCGCTGCACAGCTAACCATAGGTATGGGCATGGTAGCTTCCTGCCAGGTGACAGAAGTTCGCAGGTAGATGGGTCCCTGGGACACACGCGGAGAGGCTCCTGCCCGGGCCACAGGCCGCCCACTGCCCCAGCCGCAGATCGGGGTCCGCAAAACAGCCCTGTCTGAGTCCCCTGCCTCTAGAGGGAGTATTGGACCAACACTTCTAGAAAATGGAGTCCTCACAGGCAACTCATTTGAGGGACACAAATAAATCTTTGCCGACATTCTGCTGAAACTTAGGAGCGTTCACACCTAACCCTTTTACAAGGTCAGCTGTTTAGCTAAACATGAGCTCATGATCTAAATTTACACAATAATGAAGAGATCAGCTACAAGGGGAGACAATCAGAAAAAACAATCAATACCATAATTAGATTCCCAAAGCCATCCATCAGATGTTGGAATATTCAGGTGCAAGGCAGGATATATACATAAAACTGGAACTGAAACAAGAAACAAGGATGTTTTCAAAGTCTGGTAGGATCTCTAAAACATTTTTAAAATACATGTCATTGATAAAGCTAACTACTCAAAGGTTGTGTAATACAACAGATTAATCATTGAGAAGAGTGAAATTATGCTGTTTCGAAAACTATGGCAGGTCAGATTTTCTGCCTAATTATATAAGAAGATTTCTCTAAAACATACACATTATTTCAAAGAGTTATTGGCTGTGAAATAACTTAAGGGTATTTCAAATGGCTTGTCTGCAATGAAAGGTGCTATGTAGGGAATCACAGAAAGTCCAGGGGAAAATATGTCAATATATACATTGCTATAGGTTAAAGTAAGCCTTAGGACAGCAACAATATAGAGGACCTGACCCTTAGAAACTTACAAGTAAGCCGGAATGTTCAAAAGTTCCAATCTTTATAAGTAAAAAGATTTATTAAAATGAATAACCAAGTGTTTTAATTGACATCAGAAGATCAAACCAATAAACCCTGAGAACATAGATAAAAGAAAATTAAAGATATGAGCAGAACTTAATACAACAGCAAACGTATAAAATTGAGGTGATTTAGTAAGTCCAAAGAATATTCTTTGAAAAGATTTAAAAGACACACTTTGAGTAAGGAAAACAAAAACATAAGTAAAGAATATATAGAAAGAGTCAGGACAATGTTATAGCAAAGAATATATGAAATGCCAGTAAATTTGAATATTTCTGTAAAGGGGACCATTTCCTAGCTCCTAAAGTTTACCAAAACTGAGACAAGAGGAAATCATTTAAGGTCCTCATGCCTGCCCTTGGCATTCTGAGAACGCCCTGGCCTCAGAATGCAGCATCTGTAGTCCATGGTAACCTGCGGAGGGGGGGCGGGGCTGAGGGAGTTTGGAACACTGCCCTCACTGACGGAGTGGGTGTGGCCATCTCAGCTGTGACTGAACAAAGTGCAGGGGAGCAGGGGTCCCTGGGAAGGGCACTCAGAGCCCAGCAGGCCCAGTGTGGTTTCACAAGCATTTAGGCCCAGGCCAAAGGGTGCCTTCTTTGCCTGAACAGCTGCCCAAACTCTCTCCTTTCCACTCAGGCCACCCTCTTTCTTGAAGTGTGTGTGGAAGCTGTCCGCGCAGTACACCTCGCTGCACAGCTAACCATAGGACTGGGCATCGTAGCTTCCTGCCAGGTAACCGAAGTTCGCAGGAAGATGGGTCCCTGGGACACACACGGAGAGGCTCCTGCCCGGGCCACAGGCCGCCCACTGCCCCAGCCCCAGTTCAGCGGCCAAAAATCAGCCCTGTCTGAGTCTCCTGCCTCTAGAAGGAGTATTGGACCAACACTTCTAGAAAATGGGGTCCTCACGGGCAACTCATTGGAGGGACAGAAATAATCTTTGCCGACTTTCTGCTGAAACTTAGGAGTGTTCACACCTAAGCCTCTTACAAGGTCAGCTCTTTAGCTAAACATGAGCTCATTATCGAAATTTACACAATAATGAAGTGATCAGCTACAAGGGGAGACAATCAGCAAAAACAATCAATACCAGAAGTAGATTCCCAAGGCCATCCATCAGATGTTGGAATAATCAGGTGCAAGGCAGGATATATACATAACATTGGAACTGAAACAAGAAACAAGGGTGTTTTCAAATTCTGGTACGATCTCTAAAACATTTTTAAAGTACATGTCATTGATAAAGCTAAATAGTCAAAGGTTGTGTAATACAACAGATTAATCATTGAGAAGAGTGAAATTATGCTGTTTTGAAAATTATGGCAGGTGAGATTTTCTTCCTAATTATATAAGAAGATTTCTCTAAAACATACACATTATTTCGAAGACTTATTGGCTGTGAAGTAAGTTAAGGGTATTTCAAATGGCTTGTCTGCAATGAAAGGTGCTATGTAGGGAATCACAGAAAGTCGAGGGGAAAATATGTCAAT
The DNA here is from genome assembly GCF_025265405.1 of Mesoplodon densirostris. Lineage (NCBI taxonomy): Eukaryota > Metazoa > Chordata > Mammalia > Artiodactyla > Ziphiidae > Mesoplodon > Mesoplodon densirostris. Next base: position 92,134,393 of record NC_082666.1, read on the forward strand.
ATATACATTGCTATACGTAGAACTAAGCCTTAGGACAGCAACAATGTAGAGGACCTGACACTTAGAAACTTGCAAGTAAGCTGGAATCTTCAAAAGTTCAAATCTGTATAAGTAAAAAGATTTATAAAATGAATAACCAAGTGTTTTAATTGACATCAGAAGATCAAACCAATAAACCCTGAGAACATAGATAAAAGATAAATAAAGATATGAGCAGAACTTAATACAACAGCAAACGTATAAAATTGAGGTGATTTAGTAAGTCCAAAGAATATTCTTTGAAAAGATTGAAAAGACACACTTTGATTAAGGAAAACAAAAACATAAGTGAAGAATATACAGAAAGAATCAGGACAATGTTATAGCAGAGAATATATGAAATGCCAGGAAATTTGAACATTTCTGTAAAGGGGACCATTTCCTAGCTCCTAAAGTTTACCAAAACTGACACAAGAGGAAGTCATTTAAGGTCATCATGTCTGCCCTTGGCATTCTCGGAACGCCCTGGCCTCAGAATGCAGCAACTGTAGTCCATGGTAACCTGAGGAGAGGGGGCGGGGCTGAGGCAGGTTGGAACACTGCCCTCACTGAGGGAGTGGGTGTGGCCATCTCTGCTGTGACTGAACAAAGGGCAGGGGAGCATGGGGCCGAGGGCAGGGCCGTCAGAGCCCGGCAGGCCCAGTGGGGTGTCACAAGCATTTAGGCCCAGGCCAAAGGGCGCCTTCTTTGTCTGAACAGGTGCCCAAACTCTCACCTTTCCACTCAGGCCGCCCTCTTACTTGAAGTGTGTGTGGAACCTCTCCACGCAGTACACCTCGCTGCACAGCTAACCATAGGTCAGGGCATCGTAGCTTCCTGCCAGGTGACCGATGTTCGCAGGTAGATCGGTCCCTGGGACACACGCGGAGAGGCTCCTGCCCGGGCCACAGGCCGCCCACTACCCCAGCCCCAGATTGGTGCCGCACAGCAGCCCTGTCTGAGTCCCCTCCCTCTAGAGGGAGTATTTAACCAACACTTCTAGAAAACGGAGTCCTCGTGCGCAACTCATTGGAGGGACACAAATTAATCTTTGCCGACTTTCTGCTGAAACTTAGGAGCATTCACACCTAAGCCTCTTACACGGTCAGCTGTTTAGCTAAACATGAGCTCATGATCTAAATTTACACAATAATGAAGAGATCAGCTACAAGGGGAGACAATCAGCAAAAACAATCAATACCAGAATTAGATTCCCAAGGCCATCCATCAGAAGTTGGAATAATCAGGTGCAAGGCAGGATATATACATAAAACTGGAACTGAAACAAGAAACAAGGATGTTTTCAAAGTCTGGTAGGATCTCTAAAACATTATTAAAGTACATGTCATTGATAAAGCTAAATACTCAAAGGTTGTGTAATACAACAGATTAATCATTGAGAAGAGTGAAATTATGCTGTTTTGAAAACCATCGCAGGTCAGATTTGTGCTTAATTATATAAGAAGATTTCTATAAAACATACACATTATTTCAAAGACTTATTGGCTGTGAAATAAGTTAAGGGTATTTCAAATGGCTTGTCTGCATTGAAAGGTGCTTTGTAGGGAATCACAGAAAGTCGAGGGGAAAATATGTCAATATATACATTGCTATAGGTTGAACTAAGCCTTAAGACAGCAACAATATAGAGGACCTGACACTTAGTAACTTACAAGTAAGATGGAATCTTCAAAAGTTCAAGTATTTATAAGTAAAAATATTTATTAAAATGAATAACCAAGTATTTTAATTGACACCAGAAGATCAAACCAATAAACCCTGAGAACATAGATAAAAGATAAATAAAGATATGAGCAGAACTTAATACAACAGCAAACGTATAAAATTGAGGTGATTTAGTAAGTCCAAAGAATATTCTTTGAAAAGATTGAAAAGACACACTTTGATTAAGAAAACAAAAACATAACTAAAGAATATACAGAAAGAGTCAGAACAATGTTATAGCAGAGAATATATGAAATGCCAGTAAATTTGAACATTTCTGTAAAGGGGACCATTTCCTAGCTCCTAAAGTTTACCAAAACTGACACAAGAGGAAGTCATTTAAGGTCATCATGTCTGCCCTTGGCATTCTCGGAACGCCCTGGCCTCAGAATGCAGCATCTGTAGTCCATGGTAACCTGCGGAGAGGGGGTGGGGCTGAGGGAGGTTGGAACACTGCCCTCACTGAGGGAGTGGGTGTGGCCATCTCTGCTGTGACTGAACAAAGGCAGTGGAGCAAGGTGCCCAAGGCAGGGCCCTCAGAGCACGGCAGGCCCAGTGGGGTTTCACAAGCATTTAGGCCCAGGGCAAAGGGTGCCTTCTTTGTCTGAACTGCTGCCCAATCTCTCACCTTTCCACTCAGGCCGCCCTATTACTTGCAGAGTGTGTGGAAGCTGTCCGCGCAGTACACCTCGCTGCACAGCTAACCATAGGTATGGGCATCGTAGCTTCCTGCCAGGTGACCGAAGTTCGCAGGTAGATGGGTCCCTGGGACACACGCGGAGAGGCTCCTGCCCGGGCCATAGGCCGCCCACTGCCCCAGCCGCAGATCGGGGTCCGCAAAACAGCCCTGTCTGAGTCCCCTGCCTCTAGAGGGAGTATTGGACCAACACTTCTAGAAAATGGGGTCCTCGCAGGCAACTCATTGGAGGGACACAAATAAATCTTTGCCGACATTCTGCTGAAACTTAGGAGCGTTCACACCTAACCCTTTTACAAGGTCAGCTGTTTAGCTAAACATGAGCTCATGATCTAAATTTACACAATAATGAAGAGATCAGCTACAAGGGGAGACAATCAGAAAAAACAATCAATACCATAATTAGATTCCCAAAGCCATCCATCAGATGTTGGAATATTCAGGTGCAAGGCAGGATATATACATAAAACTGGAACTGAAACAAGAAACAAGGATGTTTTCAAAGTCTGGTAGGATCTCTAAAACATTTTTAAAATACATGTCATTGATAAAGCTAACTACTCAAAGGTTGTGTAATACAACAGATTAATCATTGAGAAGAGTGAAATTATGCTGTTTCGAAAACTATGGCAGGTCAGATTTTCTGCCTAATTATATAAGAAGATTTATCTAAAACATACACATTATTTCAAAGAGTTATTGGCTGTGAAATAACTTAAGTGTATTTCAAATGGCTTGTCTGCAATGAAAGGTGCTATGTAGGGAATCACAGAAAGTCGAGGGGAAAATATGTCAATATATACATTGCTATAGGTTAAAGTAAGCCTTAGGACAGCAACAATGTAGAGGACCTGACCCTTAGAAACTTACAAGTAAGCCGGAATGTTCAAAAGTTCCAATCTTTATAAGTAAAAAGATTTATTAAAATGAATAACCAAGTGTTTTAATTGACATCAGAAGATCAAACCAATAAACCCTGAGAACATAGATAAAAGAAAAATAAAGATATGAGCAGAACTTAATACAACAGCAAACGTATAAAATTGAGGTGATTTAGTAAGTCCAAAGAATATTCTTTGAAAAGATTTAAAAGACACACTTTGAGTAAGGAAAACAAAAACATAAGTAAAGAATATATAGAAAGAGTCAGGACAATGTTATAGCAAACAATATATGAAATGCCAGTAAATTTGAATATTTCTGTAAAGGGGACCATTTCCTAGCTCCTAAAGTTTACCAAAACTGAGACAAGAGGAAATCATTTAAGGTCCTCATGCCTGCCCTTGGCATTCTGAGAACGCCCTGGCCTCAGAATGCAGCATCTGTAGTCCATGGTAACCTGCGGAGGGAGGGCGGGGCTGAGGGAGTTTGGAACACTGCCCTCACTGAGGGAGTGGGTGTGGCCATCTCTGCTGTGACTGAACAAAGTGCAGGGGAGCAGGGGTCCCAGGGAAGGGCACTCAGAGCCCAGCAGGCCCAGTGTGGTTTCACAAGCATTTAGGCCCAGGCCAAAGGGTGCCTTCTTTGCCTGAACAGCTGCCCAAACTCTCTCCTTTCCACTCAGGCCACCCTCTTTCTTGAAGTGTGTGTGGAAGCTGTCCGCGCAGTACACCTCGCTGCACAGCTAACCATAGGACTGGGCATCGTAGCTTCCTGCCAGGTGAACGAAGTTCGCAGGAAGATGGGTCCCTGGGACACACACGGAGAGGCTCCTGCCCGGGCCACAGGCCGCCCACTGCCCCAGCCCCAGTTCAGCGGCCGAAAATCAGCCCTGTCTGAGTCTCCTGCCTCCAGAAGGAGTATTGGACCAACACTTCTAGAAAATGGGGTCCTTACGGGGAACTCATTGGAGGGACAGAAATAAATCTTTGCCGACTTTCTGCTGAAACTTAGGAGCGTTCACAACTAAGCCTCTTACAAGGTCAGCTGTTTAGCTAAACATGAGCTCATGATCTAAATTTACACAATAATGAAGAGATCAGCTACAAGGGGAGACAATCAGCAAAAACAATCAATACCAGAATTAGATTCCCAAGGCCATCCATCATAAGTTGGAATAATCAGGTGCAACGCAGGATATATACATAAAACTGGAATTGAAACAAGAAACAAGGATGTTTTCAAAGTCTGGTAGGATCTCTAAAACATTATTAAAGTACATGTCATTGATAAAGCTAAATACTCAAAGGTTGTGTAATACAACAGATTAATCATTGAGAAGAGTGAAATTATGCTGTTTTGAAAACTATCGCAGGTCAGATTTGCTGCTTAATTATATAAGAAGATTTCTATAAAACATACACATTATTTCAAAGACTTATTGGCTGTGAAATAAGTTAAGGGTATTTCAAATGGCTTGTCTGCAATGAAAGGTGCTTTGTAGGGAATCACAGAAAGTCGAGGGGAAAATATGTCAATATATACATTGCTATAGGTTGAACTAAGCCTTAAGACAGCAACAATATAGAGGACCTGACACTTAGTAACTTACAAGTAAGATGGAATCTTCAAAAGTTCAAGTATTTATAAGTAAAAATATTTATTAAAATGAATAACCAAGTATTTTAATTGACACCAGAAGATCAAACCAATAAACCCTGAGAACATAGATAAAAGATAAATAAAGATATGAGCAGAACTTAATACAACAGCAAACATATAAAATTGAGGTGATTTAGTAAGTCCAAAGAATATTCTTTGAAAAGATTGAAAAGACACACTTTGATTAAGAAAACAAAAACATAACTAAAGAATATACAGAAAGAGTCAGAACAATGTTATAGCAGAGAATATATGAAATGCCAGGAAATTTGAACATTTCTGTAAAGGGGACCATTTCCTAGCTCCTAAAGTTTACCAAAACTGACACAAGAGGAAGTCATTTAAGGTCATCATGTCTGCCCTTGGCATTCTCGGAACGCCCTGGCCTCAGAATGCAGCATCTGTAGTCCATGGTAACCTGCGGAGAGGGGGTGGGGCTGAGGGAGGTTGGAACACTGCCCTCACTGAGGGAGTGGGTGTGGCCATCTCTGCTGTGACTGAACAAAGGCAGTGGAGCAAGGTGCCCAAGGCAGGGCCCTCAGAGCCCGGCAGGCCCAGTGGGGTGTCACAAGCATTTAGGCCCAGGGCAAAGGGTGCCTTCTTTGTCTGAACTGCTGCCCAATCTCTCACCTTTCCACTCAGGCCGCCCTCTTACTTGAAGAGTGTGTGGAAGCTGTCCGCCCAGTACACCTCGCTGCACAGGTAACCATAGGTATGGGCATGGTAGCTTCCTGCCAGGTGACAGAAGTTTGCAGGTAGATGGGTCCCTGGGACACACGCGGAGAGGCTCCTGCCCGGGCCACAGGCCGCCCACTGCCCCAGCCGCAGATCGGGGTCCGCAAAACAGCCCTGTCTGAGTCCCCTGCCTCTAGAGGGAGTATTGGACCAACACTTCTAGAAAATGGGGTCCTCACAGGCAACTCATTTGAGGGACACAAATAAATCTTTGCCGACATTCTGCTGAAACTTAGGAGCGTTCACACCTAACCCTTTTACAAGGTCAGCTGTTTAGCTAAACATGAGCTCATGATCTAAATTTACACAATAATGAAGAGATCAGCTACAAGGGGAGACAATCAGCAAAAACAATCAATACCATTATTAGATTCCCAAAGCCATCCATCAGATGTTGGAATATTCAGGTGCAAGGCAGGATATATACATAAAACTGGAACTGAAACAAGAAACAAGGATGTTTTCAAAGTCTGGTAGGATCTCTAAAACATTTTTAAAATACATGTCATTGATAAAGCTAACTACTCAAAGGTTGTGTAATACAACAGATTAATCATTGAGAAGAGTGAAATTATGCTGTTTCGAAAACTATGGCAGGTCAGATTTTCTGCCTAATTATATAAGAAGATTTCTCTAAAACATACACATTATTTCAAAGAGTTATTGGCTGTGAAATAACTTAAGGGTATTTCAAATGGCTTGTCTGCAATGAAAGGTGCTATGTAGGGAATCACAGAAAGTCCAGGGGAAAATATGTCAATATATACATTGCTATAGGTTAAAGTAAGCCTTAGGACAGCAACAATATAGAGGACCTGACCCTTAGAAACTTACAAGTAAGCCGGAATGTTCAAAAGTTCCAATCTTTATAAGTAAAAAGATTTATTAAAATGAATAACCAAGTGTTTTAATTGACATCAGAAGATCAAACCAATAAACCCTGAGAACATAGATAAAAGAAAATTAAAGATATGAGCAGAACTTAATACAACAGCAAACGTATAAAATTGAGGTGATTTAGTAAGTCCAAAGAATATTCTTTGAAAAGATTTAAAAGACACACTTTGAGTAAGGAAAACAAAAACATAAGTAAAGAATATATAGAAAGAGTCAGGACAATGTTATAGCAAAGAATATATGAAATGCCAGTAAATTTGAATATTTCTGTAAAGGGGACCATTTCCTAGCTCCTAAAGTTTACCAAAACTGAGACAAGAGGAAATCATTTAAGGTCCTCATGCCTGCCCTTGGCATTCTGAGAACGCCCTGGCCTCAGAATGCAGCATCTGTAGTCCATGGTAACCTGCGGAGGGGGGGCGGGGCTGAGGGAGTTTGGAACACTGCCCTCACTGAGGGAGTGGGTGTGGCCATCTCTGCTGTGACTGAACAAAGTGCAGGGGAGCAGGGGTCCCAGGGAAGGGCACTCAGAGCCCAGCAGGCCCAGTGTGGTTTCACAAGCATTTAGGCCCAGGCCAAAGGGTGCCTTCTTTGCCTGAACAGCTGCCCAAACTCTCTCCTTTCCACTCAGGCCACCCTCTTTCTTGAAGTGTGTGTGGAAGCTGTCCGCGCAGTACACCTCGCTGCACAGCTAACCATAGGACTGGGCATCGTAACTTCCTGCCAGGTAACCGAAGTTCGCAGGAAGATGGGTCCCTGGGACAAACACGTAGAGGCTCCTGCCCGGGCCACAGGCCGCCCACTGCCCCAGCCCCAGTTCAGCGGCCAAAAATCAGCCCTTTCTGAGTCTCCTGCCTCTAGAAGGAGTATTGGAACAACACTTCTAGAAAATGGGGTCCTCACGGGCAACTCATTGGAGGGACAGAAATAATCTTTGCCGACTTTCTGCTGAAACTTAGGAGTGTTCACACCTAAGCCTCTTACAAGGTCAGCTCTTTAGCTAAACATGAGCTCATTATCGAAATTTACACAATAATGAAGTGATCAGCTACAAGGGGAGACAATCAGCAAAAACAATCAATACCAGAATTAGATTCCCAAGGCCATCCATCAGATGTTGGAATAATCAGGTGCAAGGCAGGATATATACATAACATTGGAACTGAAACAAGAAACAAGGGTGTTTTCAAATTCTGGTACGATCTCTAAAACATTTTTAAAGTACATGTCATTGATAAAGCTAAATAGTCAAAGGTTGTGTAATACAACAGATTAATCATTGAGAAGAGTGAAATTATGCTGTTTTGAAAATTATGGCAGGTGAGATTTTCTTCCTAATTATATAAGAAGATTTCTCTAAAACATACACATTATTTCGAAGACTTATTGGCTGTGAAATAAGTTAAGGGTATTTCAAATGGCTTGTCTGCAATGAAAGGTGCTATGTAGGGAATCACAGAAAGTCGAGGGGAAAATATGTCAATATATACATTGCTATACGTAGAACTAAGCCTTAGGACAGCAACAATGTAGAGGACCTGACACTTAGAAACTTGCAAGTAAGCTGGAATCTTCAAAAGTTCAAATCTGTATAAGTAAAAAGATTTATAAAATGAATAACCAAGTGTTTTAATTGACATCAGAAGATCAAACCAATAAACCCTGAGAACATAGATAAAAGATAAATAAAGATATGAGCAGAACTTAATACAACAGCAAACGTATAAAATTGAGGTGATTTAGTAAGTCCAAAGAATATTCTTTGAAAAGATTGAAAAGACACACTTTGATTAAGGAAAACAAAAACATAAGTGAAGAATATACAGAAAGAATCAGGACAATGTTATAGCAGAGAATATATGAAATGCCAGTAAATTTGAACATTTCTGTAAAGGGGACCATTTCCTAGCTCCTAAAGTTTACCAAAACTGACACAAGAGGAAGTCATTTAAGGTCATCATGTCTGCCCTTGGCATTCTCGGAACGCCCTGGCCTCAGAATGCAGCAACTGTAGTCCATGGTAACCTGAGGAGAGGGGGCGGGGCTGAGGCAGGTTGGAACACTGCCCTCACTGAGGGAGTGGGTGTGGCCATCTCTGCTGTGACTGAACAAAGGGCAGGGGAGCATGGGGCCGAGGGCAGGGCCGTCAGAGCCCGGCAGGCCCAGTGGGGTGTCACAAGCATTTAGGCCCAGGCCAAAGGGCGCCTTCTTTGTCTGAACAGGTGCCCAAACTCTCACCTTTCCACTCAGGCCGCCCTCTTACTTGAAGTGTGTGTGGAACCTCTCCACGCAGTACACCTCGCTGCACAGCTAACCATAGGTCAGGGCATCGTAGCTTCCTGCCAGGTGACCGATGTTCGCAGGTAGATCGGTCCCTGGGACACACGCGGAGAGGCTCCTGCCCGGGCCACAGGCCGCCCACTACCCCAGCCCCAGATTGGTGCCGCACAGCAGCCCTGTCTGAGTCCCCTCCCTCTAGAGGGAGTATTTAACCAACACTTCTAGAAAACGGAGTCCTCGTGCGCAACTCATTTGAGGGACACAAATAAATCTTTGCCGACTTTCTGCTGAAACTTAGGAGCATTCACACCTAAGCCTCTTACACGGTCAGCTGTTTAGCTAAACATGAGCTCATGATCTAAATTTACACAATAATGAAGAGATCAGCTACAAGGGGAGACAATCAGCAAAAACAATCAATACCAGAATTAGATTCCCAAGGCCATCCATCAGAAGTTGGAATAATCAGGTGCAAGGCAGGATATATACATAAAACTGGAACTGAAACAAGAAACAAGGATGTTTTCAAAGTCTGGTAGGATCTCTAAAACATTATTAAAGTACATGTCATTGATAAAGCTAAATACTCAAAGGTTGTGTAATACAACAGATTAATCATTGAGAAGAGTGAAATTATGCTGTTTTGAAAACCATCGCAGGTCAGATTTGTGCTTAATTATATAAGAAGATTTCTATAAAACATACACATTATTTCAAAGACTTATTGGCTGTGAAATAAGTTAAGGGTATTTCAAATGGCTTGTCTGCATTGAAAGGTGCTTTGTAGGGTATCACAGAAAGTCGAGGGGAAAATATGTCAATATATACATTGCTATAGGTTGAACTAAGCCTTAAGACAGCAACAATATAGAGGACCTGACACTTAGTAACTTACAAGTAAGATGGAATCTTCAAAAGTTCAAGTATTTATAAGTAAAAATATTTATTAAAATGAATAACCAAGTATTTTAATTGACACCAGAAGATCAAACCAATAAACCCTGAGAACATAGATAAAAGATAAATAAAGATATGAGCAGAACTTAATACAACAGCAAACGTATAAAATTGAGGTGATTTAGTAAGTCCAAAGAATATTCTTTGAAAAGATTGAAAAGACACACTTTGATTAAGAAAACAAAAACATAACTAAAGAATATACAGAAAGAGTCAGAACAATGTTATAGCAGAGAATATATGAAATGCCAGTAAATTTGAACATTTCTGTAAAGGGGACCATTTCCTAGCTCCTAAAGTTTACCAAAACTGACACAAGAGGAAGTCATTTAAGGTCATCATGTCTGCCCTTGGCATTCTCGGAACGCCCTGGCCTCAGAATGCAGCATCTGTAGTCCATGGTAACCTGCGGAGAGGGGGTGGGGCTGAGGGAGGTTGGAACACTGCCCTCACTGAGGGAGTGGGTGTGGCCATCTCTGCTGTGACTGAACAAAGGCAGTGGAGCAAGGTGCCCAAGGCAGGGCCCTCAGAGCACGGCAGGCCCAGTGGGGTTTCACAAGCTTTTAGGCCCAGGGCAAAGGGTGACTTCTTTGTCTGAACTGCTGCCCAATCTCTCACCTTTCCACTCAGGCCGCCCTCTTACTTGAAGAGTGTGTGGAAGCTGTCCGCGCAGTACACCTCGCTGCACAGCTAACCATAGGTATGGGCATCGTAGCTTCCTGCCAGGTGACCGAAGTTCGCAGGTAGATGGGTCCCTGGGACACACGCGGAGAGGCTCCTGCCCGGGCCACAGGCCGCCCAAGGCCCCCGCCGCAGATCGGGGTCCGCAAAACAGCCCTGTCTGAGACCCCTGCCTCTAGAGGGAGTATTGGACCAACACTTCTAGAAAATGGGGTCCTCACAGGCAACTCATTTGAGGGACACAAATAAATCTTTGCCGACATTCTGCTGAAACTTAGGAGCATTCACAAATAACCCTCTTACAAGGTCAGCTGTTTAGCTAAACATGAGCTCATGATCTAAATTTACACAATAATGAAGAGATCAGCTACAAGGGGAGACAATCAGAAAAAACAATCAATACCATAATTAGATTCCCAAAGCCATCCATCAGATGTTGGAATATTCAGGTGCAAGGCAGGATATATACATAAAACTGGAACTGAAACAAGAAACAAGGATGTTTTCAAAGTCTGGTAGGATCTCTAAAACATTTTTAAAGTACATGTCATTGATAAAGCTAATTAGTCAAAGGTTGTGTAATACAACAGATTAATCATTGAGAAGAGTGAAATTATGCTGTTTCGAAAACTATGGCAGGTCAGATTTTCTGCCTAATTATATAAGAAGATTTATCTAAAACATACACATTATTTCAAAGAGTTATTGGCTGTGAAATAACATAAGGGTATTTCAAATGGCTTGTCTGCAATGAAAGGTGCTATGTAGGGAATCACAGAAAGTCCAGGGGAAAATATGTCAATATATACATTGCTATAGGTTAAAGTAAGCCTTAGGACAGCAACAATGTAGAGGACCTGACCCTTAGAAACTTACAAGTAAGCCGGAATGTTCAAAAGTTCCAATCTTTATAAGTAAAAAGATTTATTAAAATGAATAACCAAGTGTTTTAATTGACATCAGAAGATCAAACCAATAAACCCTGAGAACATAGATAAAAGAAAAATAAAGATATGAGCAGAACTTAATACAACAGCAAACGTATAAAATTGAGGTGATTTAGTAAGTCCAAAGAATATTCTTTGAAAAGATTTAAAAGACACACTTTGAGTAAGGAAAACAAAAACATAAGTAAAGAATATATAGAAAGAGTCAGGACAATGTTATAGCAAAGAATATATGAAATGCCAGTAAATTTGAATATTTCTGTAAAGGGGACCATTTCCTAGCTCCTAAAGTTTACCAAAACTGAGACAAGAGGAAATCATTTAAGGTCCTCATGCCTGCCCTTGGCATTCTGAGAACGCCCTGGCCTCAGAATGCAGCATCTGTAGTCCATGGTAACCTGCGGAGGGGGGGCGGGGCTGAGGGAGTTTGGAACACTGCCCTCACTGAGGGAGTGGGTGTGGCCATCTCTGCTGTGACTGAACAAAGTGCAGGGGAGCAGGGGTCCCAGGGAAGGGCACTCAGAGCCCAGCAGGCCCAGTGTGGTTTCACAAGCATTTAGGCCCAGGCCAAAGGGTGCCTTCTTTGCCTGAACAGCTGCCCAAACTCTCTCCTTTCCACTCAGGCCACCCTCTTTCTTGAAGTGTGTGTGGAAGCTGTCCGCGCAGTACACCTCGCTGCACAGCTAACCATAGGACTGGGCATCGTAGCTTCCTGCCAGGTGACCGAAGTCCGCAGGAAGATGGGTCCCTGGGACACACACGGAGAGGCTCCTGCCCGGGCCACAGGCCGCCCACTGCCCCAGCCCCAGTTCAGCGGCCGAAAATCAGCCCTGTCTGAGTCTCCTGCCTCCAGAAGGAGTATTGGACCAACACTTCTAGAAAATGGGGTCCTTACGGGCAACTCATTGGAGGGACAGAAATAAATCTTTGCCGACTTTCTGCTGAAACTTAGGAGCGTTCACAACTAAGCCTCTTACAAGGTCAGCTGTTTAGCTAAACATGAGCTCATGATCTAAATTTACACAATAATGAAGAGATCAGCTACAAGGGGAGACAATCAGCCAAAACAATCAATACCAGAATTAGATTCCCAAGGCCATCCATCAGAAGTTGGAATAATCAGGTGCAACGCAGTATATATACATAAAACTGGAATTGAAACAAGAAACAAGGATGTTTTCAAAGTCTGGTAGGATCTCTAAAACATTATTAAAGTACATGTCATTGCTAAAGCTAAATACTCAAAGGTTGTGTAATACAACAGATTAATCATTGAGAAGAGTGAAATTATGCTGTTTTGAAAACTATCGCAGGTCAGATTTGCTGCTTAATTATATAAGAAGATTTCTATAAAACATACACATTATTTCAAAGACTTATTGGCTGTGAAATAAGTTAAGGGTATTTCAAATGGCTTGTCTGCAATGAAAGGTGCTTTGTAGGGAATCACAGAAAGTCGAGGGGAAAATATGTCAATATATACATTGCTATAGGTTGAACTAAGCCTTAAGACAGCAACAATATAGAGGACCTGACACTTAGTAACTTACAAGTAAGATGGAATCTTCAAAAGTTCAAGTATTTATAAGTAAAAATATTTATTAAAATGAATAACCAAGTATTTTAATTGACACCAGAAGATCAAACCAATAAACCCTGAGAACATAGATAAAAGATAAATAAAGATATGAGCAGAACTTAATACAACAGCAAACATATAAAATTGAGGTGATTTAGTAAGTCCAAAGAATATTCTTTGAAAAGATTGAAAAGACACACTTTGATTAAGAAAACAAAAATATAACTAAAGAATATACAGAAAGAGTCAGAACAATGTTATAGCAGAGAATATATGAAATGCCAGGAAATTTGAACATTTCTGTAAAGGGGACCATTTCCTAGCTCCTAAAGTTTACCAAAACTGACACAAGAGGAAGTCATTTAAGGTCATCATGTCTGCCCTTGGCATTCTCGGAACGCCCTGGCCTCAGAATGCAGCATCTGTAGTCCATGGTAACCTGCGGAGAGGGGGTGGGGCTGAGGGAGGTTGGAACACTGCCCTCACTGAGGGAGTGGGTGTGGCCATCTCTGCTGTGACTGAACAAAGGCAGTGGAGCAAGGTCCCCAAGGCAGGGCCCTCAGAGCCCGGCAGGCCCAGTGGGGTGTCACAAGCATTTAGGCCCAGGGCAAAGGGTGCCTTCTTTGTCTGAACTGCTGCCCAATCTCTCACCTTTCCACTCAGGCCGCCCTCTTACTTGAAGAGTGTGTGGAAGCTGTCCGCCCAGTACACCTCGCTGCACAGCTAACCATAGGTATGGGCATGGTAGCTTCCTGCCAGGTGACAGAAGTTTGCAGGTAGATGGGTCCCTGGGACACACGCGGAGAGGCTCCTGCCCGGGCCACAGGCCGCCCACTGCCCCAGCCGCAGATCGGGGTCCGCAAAACAGCCCTGTCTGAGTCCCCTGCCTCTAGAGGGAGTATTGGACCAACACTTCTAGAAAATGGGGTCCTCACAGGCAACTCATTGGAGGGACACAAATAAATCTTTGCCGACATTCTGCTGAAACTTAGGAGCGTTCACACCTAACCCTTTTACAAGGTCAGCTGTTTAGCTAAACATGAGCTCATGATCTAAATTTACACAATAATGAAGAGATCAGCTACAAGGGGAGACAATCAGAAAAAACAATCAATACCATTATTAGATTCCCAAAGCCATCCATCAGATGTTGGAATATTCAGGTGCAAGGCAGGATATATACATAAAACTGGAACTGAAACAAGAAACAAGGATGTTTTCAAAGTCTGGTAGGATCTCTAAAACATTTTTAAAATACATGTCATTGATAAAGCTAACTACTCAAAGGTTGTGTAATACAACAGATTAATCATTGAGAAGAGTGAAATTATGCTGTTTCGAAAACTATGGCAGGTCAGATTTTCTGCCTAATTATATAAGAAGATTTCTCTAAAACATACACATTATTTCAAAGAGTTATTGGCTGTGAAATAACTTAAGGGTATTTCAAATGGCTTGTCTGCAATGAAAGGTGCTATGTAGGGAATCACAGAAAGTCCAGGGGAAAATATGTCAATATATACATTGCTATAGGTTAAAGTAAGCCTTAGGACAGCAACAATATAGAGGACCTGACCCTTAGAAACTTACAAGTAAGCCGGAATGTTCAAAAGTTCCAATCTTTATAAGTAAAAAGATTTATTAAAATGAATAACCAAGTGTTTTAATTGATATCAGAAGATCAAACCAATAAACCCTGAGAACATAGATAAAAGAAAATTAAAGATATGAGCAGAACTTAATACAACAGCAAACGTATAAAATTGAGGTGATTTAGTAAGTCCAAAGAATATTCTTTGAAAAGATTTAAAAGACACACTTTGAGTAAGGAAAACAAAAACATAAGTAAAGAATATATAGAAAGAGTCAGGACAATGTTATAGCAAAGAATATATGAAATGCCAGTAAATTTGAATATTTCTGTAAAGGGGACCATTTCCTAGCTCCTAAAGTTTACCAAAACTGAGACAAGAGGAAATCATTTAAGGTCCTCATGCCTGCCCTTGGCATTCTGAGAACGCCCTGGCCTCAGAATGCAGCATTTGTAGTCCATGGTAACCTGCGGAGGGGGGGCAGGGCTGAGGCAGGTTGGAACACTGCCCTCACTGAGGGAGTGGGTGTGGCCATCTCTGCTGTGACTGAACAAAGTGCAGGGGAGCAGGGGACCCAGGGAAGGGCACTCAGAGCCCAGCAGGCCCAGTGTGGTTTCACAAGCATTTAGGCCCAGGCCAAAGGGTGCCTTCTTTGCCTGAACAGCTGCCCAAACTCTCTCCTTTCCACTCAGGCCACCCTCTTTCTTGAAGTGTGTGTGGAAGCTGTCCGCGCAGTACACCTCGCTGCACAGCTAACCATAGGACTGGGCATCGTAGCTTCCTGCCAGGTGACCGAAGTTCGCAGGAAGATGGGTCCCTGGGACACACACGGAGAGGCTCCTGCCCGGGCCACAGGCCGCCCACTGCCCCAGCCCCAGTTCAGCGGCCAAAAATCAGCCCTGTCTGAGTCTCCTGCCTCTAGAAGGAGTATTGGACCAACACTTCTAGAAAATGGGGTCCTCACGGGCAACTCATTGGAGGGACAGAAATAATCTTTGCCGACTTTCTGCTGAAACTTAGGAGTGTTCACACCTAAGCCTCTTACAAGGTCAGCTCTTTAGCTAAACATGAGCTCATTATCGAAATTTACACAATAATGAAGTGATCAGCTACAAGGGGAGACAATCAGCAAAAACAATCAATACCAGAATTAGATTCCCAAGGCCATCCATCAGATGTTGGAATAATCAGGTGCAAGGCAGGATATATACATAACATTGGAACTGAAACAAGAAACAAGGGTGTTTTCAAATTCTGGTACGATCTCTAAAACATTTTTAAAGTACATGTCATTGATAAAGCTAAATAGTCAAAGGTTGTGTAATACAACAGATTAATCATTGAGAAGAGTGAAATTATGCTGTTTTGAAAATTATGGCAGGTGAGATTTTCTTCCTAATTATATAAGAAGATTTCTCTAAAACATACACATTATTTCAAAGACTTATTGGCTGTGAAATAAGTTAAGGGTATTTCAAATGGCTTGTCTGCAATGAAAGGTGCTATGTAGGGAATCACAGAAAGTCGAGGGGAAAATATGTCAATATATACATTGCTATACGTAGAACTAAGCCTTAGGACAGCAACAATGTAGAGGACCTGACACTTAGAAACTTGAAAGTAAGCTGGAATCTTCAAAAGTTCAAATCTGTATAAGTAAAAAGATTTATTAAAATGAATAACCAAGTGTTTTAATTGACATCAGAAGATCAAACCAATAAACCCTGAGAACATAGATAAAAGATAAATAAAGATATGAGCAGAACTTAATACAACAGCAAACGTATAAAATTGAGGTGATTTAGTAAGTCCAAAGAATATTCTTTGAAAAGATTGAAAAGACACACTTTGATTAAGGAAAACAAAAACATAAGTGAAGAATATACAGAAAGAATCAGGACAATGTTATAGCAGAGAATATATGAAATGCCAGTAAATTTGAACATTTCTGTAAAGGGGACCATTTCCTAGCTCCTAAAGTTTACCAAAACTGACAGAAGAGGAAGTCATTTAAGGTCATCATGTCTGCCCTTGGCATTCTCGGAACGCCCTGGCCTCAGAATGCAGCAACTGTAGTCCATGGTAACCTGAGGAGAGGGGGCGGGGCTGAGGCAGGTTGGAACACTGCCCTCACTGAGGGAGTGGGTGTGGCCATCTCTGCTGTGACTGAACAAAGGGCAGGGGAGCATGGGGCCGAGGGCAGGGCCGTCAGAGCCCGGCAGGCCCAGTGGGGTGTCACAAGCATTTAGGCCCAGGCCAAAGGGCGCCTTCTTTGTCTGAACAGGTGCCCAAACTCTCACCTTTCCACTCAGGCCGCCCTCTTACTTGAAGTGTGTGTGGAACCTCTCCACGCAGTACACCTCGCTGCACAGCTAACCATAGGTCAGGGCATCGTAGCTTCCTGCCAGGTGACCGATGTTCGCAGGTAGATCTGTCCCTGGGACACACGCGGAGAGGCTCCTGCCCGGGCCACAGGCCGCCCACTACCCCAGCCCCAGATTGGTGCCGCACAGCAGCCCTGTCTGAGTCCCCTCCCTCTAGAGGGAGTATTTAACCAACACTTCTAGAAAACGGAGTCCTCGTGCGCAACTCATTTGAGGGACACAAATAAATCTTTGCCGACTTTCTGCTGAAACTTAGGAGCATTCACACCTAAGCCTCTTACACGGTCAGCTGTTTAGCTAAACATGAGCTCATGATCTAAATTTACACAATAATGAAGAGATCAGCTACAAGGGGAGACAATCAGCAAAAACAATCAATACCAGAATTAGATTCCCAAGGCCATCCATCAGAAGTTGGAATAATCAGGTGCAAGGCAGGATATATACATAAAACTGGAACTGAAACAAGAAACAAGGATGTTTTCAAAGTCTGGTAGGATCTCTAAAACATTATTAAAGTACATGTCATTGATAAAGCTAAATACTCAAAGGTTGTGTAATACAACAGATTAATCATTGAGAAGAGTGAAATTATGCTGTTTTGAAAACCATCGCAGGTCAGATTTGTGCTTAATTATATAAGAAGATTTCTATAAAACATACACATTATTTCAAAGACTTATTGGCTGTGAAATAAGTTAAGGGTATTTCAAATGGCTTGTCTGCATTGAAAGGTGCTTTGTAGGGAATCACAGAAAGTCGAGGGGAAAATATGTCAATATATACATTGCTATAGGTTGAACTAAGCCTTAAGACAGCAACAATATAGAGGACCTGACACTTAGTAACTTACAAGTAAGATGGAATCTTCAAAAGTTCAAGTATTTATAAGTAAAAATATTTATTAAAATGAATAACCAAGTATTTTAATTGACACCAGAAGATCAAACCAATAAACCCTGAGAACATAGATAAAAGATAAATAAAGATATGAGCAGAACTTAATACAACAGCAAACGTATAAAATTGAGGTGATTTAGGAAGTCCAAAGAATATTCTTTGAAAAGATTGAAAAGACACACTTTGATTAAGAAAACAAAAACATAACTAAAGAATATACAGAAAGAGTCAGAACAATGTTATAGCAGAGAATATATGAAATGCCAGTAAATTTGAACATTTCTGTAAAGGGGACCATTTCCTAGCTCCTAAAGTTTACCAAAACTGACACAAGAGGAAGTCATTTAAGGTCATCATGTCTGCCCTTGGCATTCTCGGAACGCCCTGGCCTCAGAATGCAGCATCTGTAGTCCATGGTAACCTGCGGAGAGGGGGTGGGGCTGAGGGAGGTTGGAACACTGCCCTCACTGAGGGAGTGGGTGTGGCCATCTCTGCTGTGACTGAACAAAGGCAGTGGAGCAAGGTGCCCAAGGCAGGGCCCTCAGAGCACGGCAGGCCCAGTGGGGTTTCACAAGCTTTTAGGCCCAGGGCAAAGGGTGCCTTCTTTGTCTGAACTGCTGCCCAATCTCTCACCTTTCCACTCAGGCCGCCCTCTTACTTGCAGAGTGTGTGGAAGCTGTCCGCGCAGTACACCTCGCTGCACAGCTAACCATAGGTATGGGCATCGTAGCTTCCTGCCAGGTGACCGAAGTTCGCAGGTAGATGGGTCCCTGGGACACACGCGGAGAGGCTCCTGCCCGGGCCACAGGCCGCCCAAGGCCCCCGCCGCAGATCGGGGTCCGCAAAACAGCCCTGTCTGAGACCCCTGCCTCTAGAGGGAGTATTGGACCAACACTTCTAGAAAATGGGGTCCTCGCAGGCAACTCATTTGAGGGACACAAATAAATCTTTGCCGACATTCTGCTGAAACTTAGGAGCGTTCACAACTAACCCTCTTACAAGGTCAGCTGTTTAGCTAAACATGAGCTTATGATCTAAATTTACACAATAATGAAGAGATCAGCTACAAGGGGAGACAATCAGAAAAAACAATCAATACCATAATTAGATTCCCAAAGCCATCCATCAGATGTTGGAATATTCAGGTGCAAGGCAGGATATATACATAAAACTGGAACTGAAACAAGAAACAAGGATGTTTTCAAAGTCTGGTAGGATCTCTAAAACATTTTTAAAGTACATGTCATTGATAAAGCTAACTACTCAAAGGTTGTGTAATACAACAGATTAATCATTGAGAAGAGTGAAATTATGCTGTTTCGAAAACTATGGCAGGTCAGATTTTCTGCCTAATTATATAAGAAGATTTCTCTAAAACATACACATTATTTCAAAGAGTTATTGGCTGTGAAATAACTTAAGGGTATTTCAAATGGCTTGTCTGCAATGAAAGGTGCTATGTAGGGAATCACAGAAAGTCCAGGGGAAAATATGTCAATATATACATTGCTATAGGTTAAAGTATGCCTTAGGACAGCAACAATGTAGAGGACCTGACCCTTAGAAACTTACAAGTAAGCCGGAATGTTCAAAAGTTCCAATCTTTATAAGTAAAAAGATTTATTAAAATGAATAACCAAGTGTTTTAATTGACATCAGAAGATCAAACCAATAAACCCTGAGAACATAGATAAAAGATAAATAAAGATATGAGCAGAACTTAATACAACAGCAAACGTATAAAATTGAGGTGATTTAGTAAGTCCAAAGAATATTCTTTGAAAAGATTTAAAAGACACACTTTGAGTAAGGAAAACAAAAACATAAGTAAAGAATATATAGAAAGAGTCAGGACAATGTTATAGCAAAGAATATATGAAATGCCAGTAAATTTGAATATTTCTGTAAAGGGGACCATTTCCTAGCTCCTAAAGTTTACCAAAACTGAGACAAGAGGAAATCATTTAAGGTCCTCATGCCTGCCCTTGGCATTCTGAGAACACCCTGGCCTCAGAATGCAGCATCTGTAGTCCATGGTAACCTGCGGAGGGAGGGCGGGGCTGAGGGAGTTTGGAACACTGCCCTCACTGAGGGAGTGCGTGTGGCCATCTCTGCTGTGACTGAACAAAGTGCAGGGGAGCAGGGGTCCCAGGGAAGGGCACTCAGAGCCCAGCAGGCCCAGTGTGGTTTCACAAGCATTTAGGCCCAGGCCAAAGGGTGCCTTCTTTGCCTGAACAGCTGCCCAAACTCTCTCCTTTCCACTCAGGCCACCCTCTTTCTTGAAGTGTGTGTGGAAGCTGTCCGCGCAGTACACCTCGCTGCACAGCTAACCATAGGACTGGGCATCGTAGCTTCCTGCCAGGTGAACGAAGTTCGCAGGAAGATGGGTCCCTGGGACACACACGGAGAGGCTCCTGCCCGGGCCACAGGCCGCCCACTGCCCCAGCCCCAGTTCAGCGGCCGAAAATCAGCCCTGTCTGAGTCTCCTGCCTCCAGAAGGAGTATTGGACCAACACTTCTAGAAAATGGGGTCCTTACGGGCAACTCATTGGAGGGACAGAAATAAATCTTTGCCGACTTTCTGCTGAAACTTAGGAGCGTTCACAACTAAGCCTCTTACAAGGTCAGCTGTTTAGCTAAACATGAGCTCATGATCTAAATTTACACAATAATGAAGAGATCAGCTACAAGGGGAGACAATCAGCAAAAACAATCAATACCAGAATTAGATTCCCAAGGCCATCCATCAGAAGTTGGAATAATCAGGTGCAACGCAGGATATATACATAAAACTGGAATTGAAACAAGAAACAAGGATGTTTTCAAAGTCTGGTAGGATCTCTAAAACATTATTAAAGTACATGTCATTGATAAAGCTAAATACTCAAAGGTTGTGTAATACAACAGATTAATCATTGAGAAGAGTGAAATTATGCTGTTTTGAAAACTATCGCAGGTCAGATTTGCTGCTTAATTATATAAGAAGATTTCTATAAAACATACAAATTATTTCAAAGACTTATTGGCTGTGAAATAAGTTAAGGGTATTTCAAATGGCTTGTCTGCAATGAAAGGTGCTTTGTAGGGAATCACAGAAAGTCGAGGGGAAAATATGTCAATATATACATTGCTATAGGTTGAACTAAGCCTTAAGACAGCAACAATATAGAGGACCTGACACTTAGTAACTTACAAGTAAGATGGAATCTTCAAAAGTTCAAGTATTTATAAGTAAAAATATTTATTAAAATGAATAACCAAGTATTTTAATTGACACCAGAAGATCAAACCAATAAACCCTGAGAACATAGATAAAAGATAAATAAAGATATGAGCAGAACTTAATACAACAGCAAACATATAAAATTGAGGTGATTTAGTAAGTCCAAAGAATATTCTTTGAAAAGATTGAAAAGACACACTTTGATTAAGAAAACAAAAATATAACTAAAGAATATACAGAAAGAGTCAGAACAATGTTATAGCAGAGAATATATGAAATGCCAGGAAATTTGAACATTTCTGTAAAGGGGACCATTTCCTAGCTCCTAAAGTTTACCAAAACTGACACAAGAGGAAGTCATTTAAGGTCATCATGTCTGCCCTTGGCATTCTCGGAACGCCCTGGCCTCAGAATGCAGCATCTGTAGTCCATGGTAACCTGCGGAGAGGGGGTGGGGCTGAGGGAGGTTGGAACACTGCCCTCACTGAGGGAGTGGGTGTGGCCATCTCTGCTGTGACTGAACAAAGGCAGTGGAGCAAGGTGCCCAAGGCAGGGCCCTCAGAGCCCGGCAGGCCCAGTGGGGTGTCACAAGCATTTAGGCCCAGGGCAAAGGGTGCCTTCTTTGTCTGAACTGCTGCCCAATCTCTCACCTTTCCACTCAGGCCGCCCTCTTACTTGAAGTGTGTGTGGAAGCTGTCCGCCCAGTACACCTCGCTGCACAGCTAACCATAGGTATGGGCATGGTAGCTTCCTGCCAGGTGACAGAATTTCGCAGGTAGATGGGTCCCTGGGACACACGCGGAGAGGCTCCTGCCCGGGCCACAGGCCGCCCACTGCCCCAGCCGCAGATCGGGGTCCGCAAAACAGCCCTGTCTGAGTCCCCTGCCTCTAGAGGGAGTATTGGACCAACACTTCTAGAAAATAGGGTCCTCACAGGCAACTCATTGGAGGGACACAAATAAATCTTTGCCGACATTCTGCTGAAACTTAGGAGCGTTCACACCTAACCCTTTTACAAGGTCAGCTGTTTAGCTAAACATGAGCTCATGATCTAAATTTACACAATAATGAAGAGATCAGCTACAAGGAGAGACAATCAGAAAAAACAATCAATACCATTATTAGATTCCCAAAGCCATCCATCAGATGTTGGAATATTCAGGTGCAAGGCAGGATATATACATAAAACTGGAACTGAAACAAGAAACAAGGATGTTTTCAAAGTCTGGTAGGATCTCTAAAACATTTTTAAAATACATGTCATTGATAAAGCTAACTACTCAAAGGTTGTGTAATACAACAGATTAATCATTGAGAAGAGTGAAATTATGCTGTTTCGAAAACTATGGCAGGTCAGATTTTCTGCCTAATTATATAAGAAGATTTCTCTAAAACATACACATTATTTCAAAGAGTTATTGGCTGTGAAATAACTTAAGGGTATTTCAAATGGCTTGTCTGCAATGAAAGGTGCTATGTAGGGAATCACAGAAAGTCCAGGGGAAAATATGTCAATATATACATTGCTATAGGTTAAAGTAAGCCTTAGGACAGCAACAATATAGAGGACCTGACCCTTAGAAACTTACAAGTAAGCCGGAATGTTCAAAAGTTCCAATCTTTATAAGTAAAAAGATTTATTAAAATGAATAACCAAGTGTTTTAATTGACATCAGAAGATCAAACCAATAAACCCTGAGAACATAGATAGAAGAAAATTAAAGATATGAGCAGAACTTAATACAACAGCAAACGTATAAAATTGAGGTGATTTAGTAAGTCCAAAGAATATTCTTTGAAAAGATTTAAAAGACACACTTTGAGTAAGGAAAACAAAAACATAAGTAAAGAATATATAGAAAGAGTCAGGACAATGTTATAGCAAAGAATATATGAAATGCCAGTAAATTTGAATATTTCTGTAAAGGGGACCATTTCCTAGCTCCTAAAGTTTACCAAAACTGAGACAAGAGGAAATCATTTAAGGTCCTCATGCCTGCCCTTGGCATTCTGAGAACGCCCTGGCCTCAGAATGCAGCATCTGTAGTCCATGGTAACCTGCGGAGGGGGGGCGGGGCTGAGGCAGGTTGGAACACTGCCCTCACTGAGGGAGTGGGTGTGGCCATCTCTGCTGTGACTGAACAAAGGGCAGGGGAGCATGGGGCCGAGGGCAGGGCCGTCAGAGCCCGGCAGGCCCAGTGGGGTGTCACAAGCATTTAGGCCCAGGCCAAAGGGCGCCTTCTTTGTCTGAACAGGTGCCCAAACTCTCACCTTTCCACTCAGGCCGCCCTCTTACTTGAAGTGTGTGTGGAACCTCTCCACGCAGTACACCTCGCTGCACAGCTAACCATAGGTCAGGGCATCGTAGCTTCCTGCCAGGTGACCGATGTTCGCAGGTAGATCGGTCCCTGGGACACACGCGGAGAGGCTCCTGCCCGGGCCACAGGCCGCCCACTACCCCAGCCCCAGATTGGTGCCGCACAGCAGCCCTGTCTGAGTCCCCTCCCTCTAGAGGGAGTATTTAACCAACACTTCTAGAAAACGGAGTCCTCCTGCGCAACTCATTTGAGGGACACAAATAAATCTTTGCCGACTTTCTGCTGAAACTTAGGAGCATTCACACCTAAGCCTCTTACAGGGTCAGCTGTTTAGCTAAACATGAGCTCATGATCTAAATTTACACAATAATGAAGAGATCAGCTACAAGGGGAGACAATCAGCAAAAACAATCAATACCAGAATTAGATTCCCAAGGCCATCCATCAGAAGTTGGAATAATCAGGTGCAAGGCAGGATATATACATAAAACTGGAACTGAAACAAGAAACAAGGATGTTTTCAAAGTCTGGTAGGATCTCTAAAACATTATTAAAGTACATGTCATTGATAAAGCTAAATACTCAAAGGTTGTGTAATACAACAGATTAATCATTGAGAAGAGTGAAATTATGCTGTTTTGAAAACCATCGCAGGTCAGATTTGTGCTTAATTATATAAGAAGATTTCTATAAAACATACACATTATTTCAAAGACTTATTGGCTGTGAAATAAGTTAAGGGTATTTCAAATGGCTTTTCTGCATTGAAAGGTGCTTTGTAGGGAATCACAGAAAGTCGAGGGGAAAATATGTCAATATATACATTGCTATAGGTTGAACTAAGCCTTAAGACAGCAACAATATAGAGGACCTGACACTTAGTAACTTACAAGTAAGATGGAATCTTCAAAAGTTCAAGTATTTATAAGTAAAAATATTTATTAAAATGAATAACCAAGTATTTTAATTGACACCAGAAGATCAAACCAATAAACCCTGAGAACATAGATAAAAGATAAATAAAGATATGAGCAGAACTTAATACAACAGCAAACGTATAAAATTGAGGTGATTTAGTAAGTCCAAAGAATATTCTTTGAAAAGATTGAAAAGACACACTTTGATTAAGAAAACAAAAACATAACTAAAGAATATACAGAAAGAGTCAGAACAATGTTATAGCAGAGAATATATGAAATGCCAGTAAATTTGAACATTTCTGTAAAGGGGACCATTTCCTAGCTCCTAAAGTTTACCAAAACTGACACAAGAGGAAGTCATTTAAGGTCATCATGTCTGCCCTTGGCATTCTCGGAACGCACTGGCCTCAGAATGCAGCATCTGTAGTCCATGGTAACCTGCGGAGAGGGGGTGGGGCTGAGGGAGGTTGGAACACTGCCCTCACTGAGGGAGTGGGTGTGGCCATCTCTGCTGTGACTGAACAAAGGCAGTGGAGCAAGGTGCCCAAGGCAGGGCCCTCAGAGCACGGCAGGCCCAGTGGGGTTTCACAAGCATTTAGGCCCAGGGCAAAGGGTGCCTTCTTTGTCTGAACTGCTGCCCAATCTCTCACCTTTCCACTCAGGCCGCCCTCTTACTTGAAGAGTGTGTGGAAGCTGTCCACGCAGTACACCTCGCTGCACAGCTAACCATAGGTATGGGCATCGTAGCTTCCTGCCAGGTGACCGAAGTTCGCAGGTAGATGGGTCCCTGGGACACACGCGGAGAGCCTCCTGCCCGGGCCACAGGCCGCCCAAGGCCCCCGCCGCAGATCGGGGTCCGCAAAACAGCCCTGTCTGAGACCCCTGCCTCTAGAGGGAGTATTGGACCAACACTTCTAGAAAATGGGGTCCTCGCAGGCAACTCATTTGAGGGACACAAATAAATCTTTGCCGACATTCTGCTGAAACTTAGGAGCGTTCACAACTAACCCTCTTACAAGGTCAGCTGTTTAGCTAAACATGAGCTCATGATCTAAATTTACACAATAATGAAGAGATCAGCTACAAGGGGAGACAATCAGAAAAAACAATCAATACCATAATTAGATTCCCAAAGCCATCCATCAGATGTTGGAATATTCAGGTGCAAGGCAGGATATATACATAAAACTGGAACTGAAACAAGAAACAAGGATGTTTTCAAAGTCTGGTAGGATCTCTAAAACATTTTTAAAGTACATGTCATTGATAAAGCTAACTACTCAAAGGTTGTGTAATACAACAGATTAATCATTGAGAAGAGTGAAATTATGCTGTTTCGAAAACTATGGCAGGTCAGATTTTCTGCCTAATTATATAAGAAGATTTATCTAAAACATACACATTATTTCAAAGAGTTATTGGCTGTGAAATAACTTAAGGGTATTTCAAATGGCTTGTCTGCAATGAAAGGTGCTATGTAGGGAATCACAGAAAGTCGAGGGGAAAATGTGTCAATATATACATTGCTATATGTTGAACTAAGCCTTAGGACAGCAACAATGTAGAGCACCTGACACTTAGAAACATGCAAGTAAGCTAGAATCTTCAAAAGTTCAAATCTTTATAAGTAAAAAGATTTATTAAAATGAATAACCAAGTGTTTTAATTGACATCAGAAGATCAAACAAATAAACCCAGAGAACATAGATAAAAGATAAATAAAGATATGAGCAGAACTTAATACAACAGCAAACGTATAAAATTGGGGTGATTTAGTAAGTCCAAAGAATATTCTTTGAAAAGATTGAAAAGACACACTTTGATTAAGAAAACAAAAACATAACTAAAGAATATACAGAAAGAGTCAGAACAATGTTATAGCAGAGAATATATGAAATGCCAGTAAATTTGAACATTTCTGTAAAGGGGACCATTTCCTAGCTCCTAAAGTTTACCAAAACTGACACAAGAGGAAGTCATTTAAGGTCATCATGTCTGCCCTTGGCATTCTCGGAACGCCCTGGCCTCAGAATGCAGCATCTGTAGTCCATGGTAACCTGCGGAGAGGGGGTGGGGCTGAGGGAGGTTGGAACACTGCCCTCACTGAGGGAGTGGGTGTGGCCATCTCTGCTGTGACTGAACAAAGGCAGTGGAGCAAGGTGCCCAAGGCAGGGCCCTCAGAGCACGGCAGGCCCAGTGGGGTTTCACAAGCATTTAGGCCCAGGGCAAAGGGTGCCTTCTTTGTCTGAACTGCTGCCCAATCTCTCACCTTTCCACTCAGGCCGCCCTCTTACTTGAAGAGTGTGTGGAAGCTGTCCACGCAGTACACCTCGCTGCACAGCTAACCATAGGTATGGGCATCGTAGCTTCCTGCCAGGTGACCGAAGTTCGCAGGTAGATGGGTCCCTGGGACACACGCGGAGAGCCTCCTGCCCGGGCCACAGGCCGCCCAAGGCCCCCGCCGCAGATCGGGGTCCGCAAAACAGCCCTGTCTGAGACCCCTGCCTCTAGAGGGAGTATTGGACCAACACTTCTAGAAAATGGGGTCCTCGCAGGCAACTCATTTGAGGGACACAAATAAATCTTTGCCGACATTCTGCTGAAACTTAGGAGCGTTCACAACTAACCCTCTTACAAGGTCAGCTGTTTAGCTAAACATGAGCTCATGATCTAAATTTACACAATAATGAAGAGATCAGCTACAAGGGGAGACAATCAGAAAAAACAATCAATACCATAATTAGATTCCCAAAGCCATCCATCAGATGTTGGAATATTCAGGTGCAAGGCAGGATATATACATAAAACTGGAACTGAAACAAGAAACAAGGATGTTTTCAAAGTCTGGTAGGATCTCTAAAACATTTTTAAAGTACATGTCATTGATAAAGCTAACTACTCAAATGTTGTGTAATACAACAGATTAATCATTGAGAAGAGTGAAATTATGCTGTTTTGAAAACTATGGCAGGTCAGATTTTCTGCCTAATTATATAAGAAGATTTATCTAAAACATACACATTATTTCAAAGAGTTATTGGCTGTGAAATAACTTAAGGGTATTTCAAATGGCTTGTCTGCAATGAAAGGTGCTATGTAGGGAATCACAGAAAGTCGAGGGGAAAATGTGTCAATATATACATTGCTATATGTTGAACTAAGCCTTAGGACAGCAACAATGTAGAGCACCTGACACTTAGAAACATGCAAGTAAGCTAGAATCTTCAAAAGTTCAAATCTTTATAAGTAAAAAGATTTATTAAAATGAATAACCAAGTGTTTTAATTGACATCAGAAGATCAAACAAATAAACCCAGAGAACATAGATAAAAGATAAATAAAGATATGAGCAGAACTTAATACAACAGCAAACGTATAAAATTGGGGTGATTTAGTAAGTCCAAAGAATATTCTTTGAAAAGATTGAAAAGACACACTTTGATTAAGGAAAACAAAAACGTAAGTAAAGAATATACAGAAAGAGTCAGGACAAAGTTATAGCAGAGAATATATGAAATGCCAGTAAATTTGAACATTTCTGTAAAGGGGACCATTTCCTAGCTCCTAAAGTTTACCAAAACTGACACAAGAGGAAATCATTTAAGGTCATCATGTCTGCCCTTGGCATGCTCGGGACGCCCTGGCCTCAGAATGCAGCATCTGTAGTCCATGGTAACCTGCGGAGAGGGTGCGGGGATGAGCGAGGTTGGAACACTGCCCTCACTGAGCGGGTGGGTGTGGCCAACTCTGCTGTGACTGAACAAAGGCCAGGGGAGCATGGGGCCGAGGGCAGGGCCCTCAGTGCCCGGCAGGCCCTGTGGGGTGTCACAAGCTTTTATGCCCAGGCCAAAGGGCGCCTTCTGTGTCTGAACAGCTGCCCAAACACTCATCTTACCACTCAGACCGCCCTCTTACTTGAAGTGTGTGTGGAACCTGTCCACGCATTACACCTCGCTGCACAGCTTTCCATAGGTTTGGGCATCGTAGATTCCTGCCTGGTGACCGAAGTTCGCAGGCAGATGGGTCCCTGGGACACACGCGGAGAGGCTCCTGCCTGGGCCACAGGCCGCCCACTACCCCAGCCCCAGATTGGGGGCCACACAGCAGCCCTGTCTGAGTCCTCTGCCTGTACAGGGAGTATTGGACCAACACATCTAGAAAACGGGGTCCTCGCGGGCAACTAATTGGAGGGACACAAATAAATCTTTGCCGACTTTCTGCTGAAACTTTGGAGCGTTCACACCTAAGCCTCTTCCAAGCTCAGCTGTTTAGCTAAACATGATCTCGTGATCGAAATTTACACAATAATGAAGAGATCAGCTACAAGGGGAGAAAATCAGCAAAAACAATCAATACCAGAATTAGATTCCCAAGGCCATCCATCACATGTTGGAACAATCAGGTGCAAGGCAGGATATGTACATAAAACTGGAACTGAAAGAAGAAACAAGGATGTTTTCAAAGTCTAGTACGATCTCTAAAACATTTTTAAAGTACATGTCATTGATAAAGCTAAATACTCAAATGTTGTGTAATACAACAGATTAATCATTGAGAAGAGTGAAATTATGCTGTTTTGAAAACTATGGCAGGTCAGATTTTCTGCCTAATTATATAAGAAGATTTATCTAAAACCTACACATTATTTCAAAATCTTATTGGCTGTGAAATAAGTTAAGGGTATTTCAAATGGCTTGTCTGTAATGAAAGGTACTATCTAGGGAATCACAGAAAGTCGAGGGGAAAATATGTCAATATATACATTGCTATATGTTGAACTAAGCCTTAGGACAGCAACAATGTAGAGCACCTGACACTTAGAAACTTGCAAGTAAGCTAGAATCTTCAAAAGTTCAAATCTTTATAAGTAAAAAGTTTTATTAAAATGAATAACCAAGTGTTTAAATTGACATCAGAAGATCAAACCAATAAACACTGAGAACATAGATAAAAGATAAATAAAGATATGAGCAGAACTTAATACAACAGGAAAAGTATAAAATTGAGGTGATTTGCTAAGTCCAAAAAATATTCTTTGAAAAGATTGAAAAGACACACTTTGATTAAGGAAAACAAAAACATAAGTAAAGAATATACAGAAAGAGTCAGGACAATGTTATAGCAGAGAATATATGAAATGACAGTAAATTTGAACATTTCTGTAAAGGGGACCATTTCCTAGCTCCTAAAGTTTACCAAAACTGACACAAGAGGAAATCATTTATGGTCATCATGTCTGCCCTTGGCATTCTCGGAACGCCCTGGCCTCAGAATGCAGCAACTGTAGTCCATGGTAACCTGCGGAGAGGGGGCGGGGATGAGGGAGTTTGGAACACTGCCCTCACTTAGGTAGTTGGTGTGGCCATCTCTGCTGTGACTGAACAAAGGCAGGGGAGCAGGGGTCCCAGGGAAGGGCCCTCAGAGCCCAGCAGGCCCAGTGTGTTGTCACAAGCATTTAGGCCCAGACCAAAGGGCGCCTTCTTTGTCTGAACAGCTGCCCAAACTCTCACCTTTCCACTCAGGCCGCCCTCTTACTTGAACTGTGTGTGGAACCTGTCCACGCAGTACACCTCGCTGCACAGCTAACCATAGGTCTGGGCATCGTAGCTTCCTGCCAGGTGACCGAAGTTCGCAGGTAGATGGGTCCCTGTGACACACACGGAGAGGCTGCTGCCCGGGCCACAGGCCACCCACTACCCCAGCCCCAGATTGGGGCCGCACAGCAGCCCTGTCTGAGTCCCCTCCTTCTAGAGGGAGTATTGGACCAACACTTCTAGAAAACGGAGTCCTCGCGGGCAACTCATTGGAGGGACACAAATAAATCTTTGCCCACTTTCTGCTGAAACTTAGGAGCGTTCAAACCTAAGCCTCTTACAAGGTCAGCTGTTTAGCTAAACATGAGCTCATGATCGAAATTTACACAATAATGAAGAGATCAGTTACAAGGGGAGACAATCAGCAAAAACAATCAATACCAGAATTAGATTCCCAAGGCCATCCATCAGATGTTGGAATAATCAGGTGCAAGGCAGGATATATACATAAAACTGGAACTGAAACAAGAAACAAGGATGTTTTCAAAGTCTGGTAGGATCTCTAAAATATTTTTAAAGTACATATCATTGATAAAGCTAAATACTCAAAGGTTGTGTAATACAACAGATTAATCATTGAGAAGAGTGAAATTATGCTGTTTTGAAAACTATGGCAGGTCAGATTTTCTGCCTAATTATATAAGAATATTTCTCTAAAACATACACATTATTTCAAAGACTTATTGGCTGTGAAATAAGTTAAGGGTATTTCAAATGGCTTGTCTGCAATGAAAGGTGCTATGTAGGGAATCACAGAAAGTCGAGGGGAAAATATGTCAATATATACATTGCTATAGGTTGAACTAAGCCTTAGGACAGCAACAATGTAGAGCACCTGACACTTAGAAACTTGCAAGTAATCTAGAATCTTCAAAAGTTCAAAGCTTTATAAGTAAAAAGATTTATTAAAATGAATAACCAAGTGTTTTAATTGACATCAGAAGATCAAACCAATAAACCCTGAGAACATAGATAAAAGATAAATAAAGATATGAGCAGAACTTAATACAACAGCAAACGTATAAAATTGAGGTGATTTGGTAAGTCCAAAGAATATTCTTTGAAAAGATTTAAAAGACACACTTTGATTAAGGAAAACAAAAACATCAGTAAAGAATATACAGAAAGAGTCAGGACAATGTTATAGCACAGAATATATGAAATGCCAGTAAATTTGAACATTTCTGTAAAGGGGACCATTTCCTAGCTCCTAAAGTTTACCAAAACTGACACAAGAGGAAGTCATTTAAGGTCATCATGTCTGACCTTGGCATTCTCGGAACGCCCTGGCCTCAGAATGCAGCATCTGTAGTCCATGGTAACCTGCGGAGAGGGGGCGGGGCTGAGGGAGGTTGGAACACTGCCCTCACTGAGGGAGTGGGTGTGGCCATCTCTGCTGTGACTGAACAAAAGCCAGGGGAGCAGGGGTCCCCGGGAAGGGCCCTCAGAGCCCAGCAGGCCCAGTGGGGTGTCACAACCATTTAGGCCCAGACCAAAGGGCGCCTTCTTTGTCTGAACAGCTGCCCAAACTCTCACCTTTCCACTCAGGCCGCCCTCTTACTTGAAGTGTGTGTGGAACCTCTCCACGCAGTACACCTCGCTGCACAGCTAACCATAGGTCTGGGCATCGTAGCTTCCTGCCAGGTGACCGAAGTTCGCAGGTAGATGGGTCCCTGGGACACACGCGGAGAGGCTGCTGCCCGGGCCACAGGCCGCCCACTACCCCAGCCCCAGATTGGGGCCGCACAGAAGCCCTGTCTGAGTCCCCTCCCTCTAGAGGGAGTATTTAACCAACACTTCTAGAAAACGGAGTCCTCGCGCGCAACTCATTGGAGGGACACAAATTAATCTTTGCCGACTTTCTGCTGAAACTTAGGAGCATTCACACCTAAGCCTCTTACACGGTCAGCTGTTTAGCTAAACATGAGCTCATGATCTAAATTTACACAATAATGAAGAGATCAGCTACAAGGGGAGACAATCAGCAAAAACAATCAATACCAGAATTAGATTCCCAAGGCCATCCATCAGAAGTTGGAATAATCAGGTGCAACGCAGGATATATACATAAAACTGGAACTGAAACAAGAAACAAGGATGTTTTCAAAGTCTGGTAGGATCTCTAAAACATTATTAAAGTACATGTCATTGATAAAGCTAAATACTCAAAGGTTGTGTAATACAACAGATTAATCATTGAGAAGAGTGAAATTATGCTGTTTCGAAAACTATGGCAGGTCAGATTTTCTGCCTAATTATATAAGAAGATTTCTCTAAAACATACACATTATTTCAAAGAGTTATTGGCTGTGAAATAACTTAAGGGTATTTCAAATGGCTTGTCTGCAATGAAAGGTGCTATGTAGGGAATCACAGAAAGTCGAGGGGAAAATATGTCAATATATACATTGCTATAGGTTGAACTAAGCCTTAGGACAGCAACAATGTAGAGGACCTGACCCTTAGAAGCTTACAAGTAAGCTGGAATCTTCAAAAGTTCCAATATTTATAAGTAAAAAGATTTATTAAAATGAATAACCAAGTGTTTTAATTGACATCAGAAGATCAAACCAATAAACCCTGAGAACATAGATAAAAGATAAATAAAGATATGAGCAGAACTTAATACAACAGCAAACGTATAAAATTGAGGTGATTTAGTAAGTCCAAAGAATATTCTTTGAAAAGATTGAGAAGACACACTTTGATTAAGGAAAACAAAAACGTAAGTAAAGAATATCCAGAAAGAGACAGGACAAAGTTATAGCAGAGAATATATGAAATGCCAGTAAATTTGAATATTTCTGTAAAGGGGACCATTTCCTAGCTCCTAAAGTTTACCAAAACTGACACAAGAGGAAATCATTTAAGGTCATCAGGTCTGCCCTTGACATTCTCGGAACGCCCTGGCCTCAGAATTCAGCATCTGTAGTCCATGGTAACCTGCGGAGAGGGGGCGGGGCTGAGTGTGGTTGGAACACTGCCCTCACTGAGGGAGTGGGTGTGGCCATCTCTGCTGTGACTGAACAATGGCAGGGGAGCAGGGGTCCCAGGGAAGGGCCCTCAGAGCCCAGCAGGCCCAGTGTGGTGTCACAAGCATTTAGGCCCAGACCAAAGGGCGCCTTCTTTGTCTGAAGAGCTGCCCAAACTCTCACCTTTCCACTCAGGCCGCCCTCTTACTTGAAGTGTGTTTGGAAGCTGTCCGCGCAGTACACTTCGCTACACAGCTAACCATAGGTCTGGGCATCGTAGCTTCCTGGCAGGTGACCGAAGTTCGCAGGCATATGAGTCCCTGGGACACACGCGGAGAGGCTCCTGCCCGGGCCACAGGCGGCCCACTGCCCCAGCCCCAGATCAGGGGCCGCAAAGCAGCCATGTCTGAGTCCCCTGCCTCTGGAGGGAGTATTGTACCAACACTTCTAGAAATAGGTGTCGTCGCGGGCAACTCATTGGAGGGACACAAATAAATCTTTGCCGACTTTCTGCTGAAACTTAGGAGCGTTCACACCTAAGCCTCTTACAAGGTCAGCTGTTTAGCTAAACATGATCTCGTGATCGAAATTTACACAATAATGAAGAGATCAGCTACAAGGGGAGAAAATCAGCAAAAACAATCAATACCAGAATTAGATTCCCAAGGCCATCCATCACATGTTGGAACAATCAGGTGCAAGGCAGGATATGTACATAAAACTGGAACTGAAAGAAGAAACAAGGATGTTTTCAAAGTCTAGTACGATCTCTAAAACATTTTTAAAGTACATGTCATTGATAAAGCTAAATACTCAAATGTTGTGTAATACAACAGATTAATCATTGAGAAGAGTGAAATTATGCTGTTTTGAAAACTATGGCAGGTCAGATTTTCTGCCTAATTATATAAGAAGATTTATCTAAAACCTACACATTATTTCAAAATCTTATTGGCTGTGAAATAAGTTAAGGGTATTTCAAATGGCTTGTCTGTAATGAAAGGTACTATCTAGGGAATCACAGAAAGTCGAGGGGAAAATATGTCAATATATACATTGCTATATGTTGAACTAAGCCTTAGGACAGCAACAATGTAGAGCACCTGACACTTAGAAACTTGCAAGTAAGCTAGAATCTTCAAAAGTTCAAATCTTTATAAGTAAAAAGTTTTATTAAAATGAATAACCAAGTGTTTAAATTGACATCAGAAGATCAAACCAATAAACACTGAGAACATAGATAAAAGATAAATAAAGATATGAGCAGAACTTAATACAACAGGAAAAGTATAAAATTGAGGTGATTTGCTAAGTCCAAAAAATATTCTTTGAAAAGATTGAAAAGACACACTTTGATTAAGGAAAACAAAAACATAAGTAAAGAATATACAGAAAGAGTCAGGACAATGTTATAGCAGAGAATATATGAAATGACAGTAAATTTGAACATTTCTGTAAAGGGGACCATTTCCTAGCTCCTAAAGTTTACCAAAACTGACACAAGAGGAAATCATTTATGGTCATCATGTCTGCCCTTGGCATTCTCGGAACGCCCTGGCCTCAGAATGCAGCAACTGTAGTCCATGGTAACCTGCGGAGAGGGGGCGGGGATGAGGGAGTTTGGAACACTGCCCTCACTTAGGTAGTTGGTGTGGCCATCTCTGCTGTGACTGAACAAAGGCAGGGGAGCAGGGGTCCCAGGGAAGGGCCCTCAGAGCCCAGCAGGCCCAGTGTGTTGTCACAAGCATTTAGGCCCAGACCAAAGGGCGCCTTCTTTGTCTGAACAGCTGCCCAAACTCTCACCTTTCCACTCAGGCCGCCCTCTTACTTGAACTGTGTGTGGAACCTGTCCACGCAGTACACCTCGCTGCACAGCTAACCATAGGTCTGGGCATCGTAGCTTCCTGCCAGGTGACCGAAGTTCGCAGGTAGATGGGTCCCTGTGACACACACGGAGAGGCTGCTGCCCGGGCCACAGGCCACCCACTACCCCAGCCCCAGATTGGGGCCGCACAGCAGCCCTGTCTGAGTCCCCTCCTTCTAGAGGGAGTATTGGACCAACACTTCTAGAAAACGGAGTCCTCGCGGGCAACTCATTGGAGGGACACAAATAAATCTTTGCCCACTTTCTGCTGAAACTTAGGAGCGTTCAAACCTAAGCCTCTTACAAGGTCAGCTGTTTAGCTAAACATGAGCTCATGATCGAAATTTACACAATAATGAAGAGATCAGTTACAAGGGGAGACAATCAGCAAAAACAATCAATACCAGAATTAGATTCCCAAGGCCATCCATCAGATGTTGGAATAATCAGGTGCAAGGCAGGATATATACATAAAACTGGAACTGAAACAAGAAACAAGGATGTTTTCAAAGTCTGGTAGGATCTCTAAAATATTTTTAAAGTACATATCATTGATAAAGCTAAATACTCAAAGGTTGTGTAATACAACAGATTAATCATTGAGAAGAGTGAAATTATGCTGTTTTGAAAACTATGGCAGGTCAGATTTTCTGCCTAATTATATAAGAATATTTCTCTAAAACATACACATTATTTCAAAGACTTATTGGCTGTGAAATAAGTTAAGGGTATTTCAAATGGCTTGTCTGCAATGAAAGGTGCTATGTAGGGAATCACAGAAAGTCGAGGGGAAAATATGTCAATATATACATTGCTATAGGTTGAACTAAGCCTTAGGACAGCAACAATGTAGAGCACCTGACACTTAGAAACTTGCAAGTAATCTAGAATCTTCAAAAGTTCAAAGCTTTATAAGTAAAAAGATTTATTAAAATGAATAACCAAGTGTTTTAATTGACATCAGAAGATCAAACCAATAAACCCTGAGAACATAGATAAAAGATAAATAAAGATATGAGCAGAACTTAATACAACAGCAAACGTATAAAATTGAGGTGATTTGGTAAGTCCAAAGAATATTCTTTGAAAAGATTTAAAAGACACACTTTGATTAAGGAAAACAAAAACATCAGTAAAGAATATACAGAAAGAGTCAGGACAATGTTATAGCACAGAATATATGAAATGCCAGTAAATTTGAACATTTCTGTAAAGGGGACCATTTCCTAGCTCCTAAAGTTTACCAAAACTGACACAAGAGGAAGTCATTTAAGGTCATCATGTCTGACCTTGGCATTCTCGGAACGCCCTGGCCTCAGAATGCAGCATCTGTAGTCCATGGTAACCTGCGGAGAGGGGGCGGGGCTGAGGGAGGTTGGAACACTGCCCTCACTGAGGGAGTGGGTGTGGCCATCTCTGCTGTGACTGAACAAAAGCCAGGGGAGCAGGGGTCCCCGGGAAGGGCCCTCAGAGCCCAGCAGGCCCAGTGGGGTGTCACAACCATTTAGGCCCAGACCAAAGGGCGCCTTCTTTGTCTGAACAGCTGCCCAAACTCTCACCTTTCCACTCAGGCCGCCCTCTTACTTGAAGTGTGTGTGGAACCTCTCCACGCAGTACACCTCGCTGCACAGCTAACCATAGGTCTGGGCATCGTAGCTTCCTGCCAGGTGACCGAAGTTCGCAGGTAGATGGGTCCCTGGGACACACGCGGAGAGGCTGCTGCCCGGGCCACAGGCCGCCCACTACCCCAGCCCCAGATTGGGGCCGCACAGAAGCCCTGTCTGAGTCCCCTCCCTCTAGAGGGAGTATTTAACCAACACTTCTAGAAAACGGAGTCCTCGCGCGCAACTCATTGGAGGGACACAAATTAATCTTTGCCGACTTTCTGCTGAAACTTAGGAGCATTCACACCTAAGCCTCTTACACGGTCAGCTGTTTAGCTAAACATGAGCTCATGATCTAAATTTACACAATAATGAAGAGATCAGCTACAAGGGGAGACAATCAGCAAAAACAATCAATACCAGAATTAGATTCCCAAGGCCATCCATCAGAAGTTGGAATAATCAGGTGCAACGCAGGATATATACATAAAACTGGAACTGAAACAAGAAACAAGGATGTTTTCAAAGTCTGGTAGGATCTCTAAAACATTATTAAAGTACATGTCATTGATAAAGCTAAATACTCAAAGGTTGTGTAATACAACAGATTAATCATTGAGAAGAGTGAAATTATGCTGTTTCGAAAACTATGGCAGGTCAGATTTTCTGCCTAATTATATAAGAAGATTTCTCTAAAACATACACATTATTTCAAAGAGTTATTGGCTGTGAAATAACTTAAGGGTATTTCAAATGGCTTGTCTGCAATGAAAGGTGCTATGTAGGGAATCACAGAAAGTCGAGGGGAAAATATGTCAATATATACATTGCTATAGGTTGAACTAAGCCTTAGGACAGCAACAATGTAGAGGACCTGACCCTTAGAAGCTTACAAGTAAGCTGGAATCTTCAAAAGTTCCAATATTTATAAGTAAAAAGATTTATTAAAATGAATAACCAAGTGTTTTAATTGACATCAGAAGATCAAACCAATAAACCCTGAGAACATAGATAAAAGATAAATAAAGATATGAGCAGAACTTAATACAACAGCAAACGTATAAAATTGAGGTGATTTAGTAAGTCCAAAGAATATTCTTTGAAAAGATTGAGAAGACACACTTTGATTAAGGAAAACAAAAACGTAAGTAAAGAATATCCAGAAAGAGACAGGACAAAGTTATAGCAGAGAATATATGAAATGCCAGTAAATTTGAATATTTCTGTAAAGGGGACCATTTCCTAGCTCCTAAAGTTTACCAAAACTGACACAAGAGGAAATCATTTAAGGTCATCAGGTCTGCCCTTGACATTCTCGGAACGCCCTGGCCTCAGAATTCAGCATCTGTAGTCCATGGTAACCTGCGGAGAGGGGGCGGGGCTGAGTGTGGTTGGAACACTGCCCTCACTGAGGGAGTGGGTGTGGCCATCTCTGCTGTGACTGAACAATGGCAGGGGAGCAGGGGTCCCAGGGAAGGGCCCTCAGAGCCCAGCAGGCCCAGTGTGGTGTCACAAGCATTTAGGCCCAGACCAAAGGGCGCCTTCTTTGTCTGAAGAGCTGCCCAAACTCTCACCTTTCCACTCAGGCCGCCCTCTTACTTGAAGTGTGTTTGGAAGCTGTCCGCGCAGTACACTTCGCTACACAGCTAACCATAGGTCTGGGCATCGTAGCTTCCTGGCAGGTGACCGAAGTTCGCAGGCATATGAGTCCCTGGGACACACGCGGAGAGGCTCCTGCCCGGGCCACAGGCGGCCCACTGCCCCAGCCCCAGATCAGGGGCCGCAAAGCAGCCATGTCTGAGTCCCCTGCCTCTGGAGGGAGTATTGTACCAACACTTCTAGAAATAGGTGTCGTCGCGGGCAACTCATTGGAGGGACACAAATAAATCTTTGCCGACTTTCTGCTGAAACTTAGGAGCGTTCACACCTAAGCCTCTTACAAGGTCAGCTGTTTAGCTAAACATGAGCTCATGATCTAAATTTACACAATAATGAAGAGATCAGTTACAAGGGGAGACAATCAGCAAAAACAATCAATACCAGAATTAGATTCCCAAGGCCATCCATCAGATGTTGGAATAATCAGGTGCAAGGCAGGATATATACATAAAACTGGAACTGAAACAAGAAACAAGGATGTTTTCAAAGTCTGGTACGATCTCTAAAACATTTTTAAAGTACATGTCATTGATAAAGCTAAATACTCAAAGGTTGTGTAATCCAACAGATTAATCATTGAGAAGAGTGAAATTATGCTGTTTCGAAAACTATGGCAGGTCAGATTTTCTGCCTAATTATATAAGAAGATTTATCTAAAACATACACATTATTTCAAAGAGTTATTGGCTGTGAAATAACTTAACGGTATTTCAAATGGCTTGTCTGCAATGAAAGGTGCTATGTAGGGAATCACAGAAAGTCGAGGGGAAAATCTGTCAATATATACATTGCTATAGGTGAACTAAGCCTTAGGACAGCAACAATGTAGAGGACCTGACCCTTAGAAGCTTACAAGTAAGCTGGAATCTTCAAAAGTTACAATTTTTATAAGTAAAAATATTTATTAAAATGAATAACCAAGTGTTTTAATTGACATCAGAAGATCAAACCAATAAACCCTGAGAACATAGATAAAAGAAAAATAAAGATATGAGCAGAACTTAATACAACAGCAAACGTATAAAATTGAGGTGATTTAGTAAATCCAAAGAATATTCTTTGAAAAGATTTAAAAGACACACTTTGAGTAAGGAAAACAAAAACATAAGTAAAGAATATATAGAAAGAGTCAGGACAATGTTATAGCAAAGAATATATGAAATGCCAGTAAATTTGAATATTTCTGTAAAGGGGACCATTTCCTAGCTCCTAAAGTTTACCAAAACTGAGACAAGAGGAAATCATTTAAGGTCCTCATGTCTGCCCTTGGCATTCTGAGAACGCCCTGGCCTCAGAATGCAGCATCTGTAGTCCATGGTAACCTGCGGAGGTGGGGCGGGGCTGAGGGAGTTTGGAACACTGCCCTCACTGAGGGAGTGGGTGTGGCCATCTCTGCTGTGACTGAACAAAGTGCAGGGGAGCAGGGGTCCCAGGGAAGGGCACTCAGAGCCCAGCAGGCCCAGTGTGGTTTCACAAGCATTTAGTCCCAGGCCAAAGGGTGCCTTCTTTGCCTGAACAGCTGCCCAAACTCTCACCTTTCCACTCAGGCCACCCTCTTTCTTGAAGTGTGTGTGGAAGCTGTCCGCGCAGTACACCTCGCTGCACAGCTAACCATAGGACTGGGCATCGTAGCTTCCTGCCAGGTGACCGAAGTTCGCAGGAAGATGGGTCCCTGGGACACACACGGAGAGGCTCCTGCCCGGGCCACAGGCCGCCCACAGCCCCAGCCCCAGTTCAGCGGCCGAAAATCAGCCCTGTCTGAGTCTCCTGCCTCTAGAAGGAGTATTGGACCAACACTTCTAGAAAATGGGGTCCTCACGGGCAACTCATTGGAGGGACAGAAATAAATCTTTGCCGACTTTCTGCTGAAACTTAGGAGCGTTCACACCTAAGCCTCTTACAAGGTCAGCTGTTTAGCTAAACATGAGCTCATGATATAAATTTACACAATAATGAAGAGATCAGCTACAAGGGGAGACAATCAGCAAAAACAATCAATACCAGAATTAGATTCCCAAGGCCATCCATCAGATGTTGGAATAATCAGGTGCAAGGCAGGATACATACATAACACTGGAACTGAAACAAGAAACAAGGGTGTTTTCAAATTCTGGTACGATCTGTAAAACATTTTTAAAGTACATGTCATTGATAAAGCTAAATACTCAAAGGTTGTGTAATACAACAGATTAATCATTGAGAAGAGTGAAATTATGCTGTTTTGAAAATTATGGCAGGTGAGATTTTCTTCCTAATTATATAAGAAGATTTCTCTAAAACATACACATTATTTCAAAGACTTATTGGCTGTGAAATAAGTTAGGGTATTTCAAATGGCTTGTCTGCAATGAAAGGTGCTATGTAGGGAATCACAGAAAGTCGAGGGGAAAATATTTCAAAATATATACATTGCTATACGTAGAACTAAGCCTTAGGACAGCAACAATGTAGAGGACCTGACACTTAGAAACTTGCAAGTAAGCTGGAATCTTCAAAAGTTCAAATATTTATAAGTAAAAAGATTTATTAAAATGAATAACCAAGTGTTTTAATTGACATCAGAAGATCAAACCAATAAACCCTGAGAACATAGATAAAAGATAAATAAAGATATGAGCAGAACTTAATACAACAGCAAACGTATAAAATTGAGGTGATTTAGTAAGTCCAAAGAATATTCTTTGAAAAGATTGAAAAGACACACTTTGATTAAGGAAAACAAAAACATAAGTGAAGAATATACAGAAAGAATCAGGACAATGTTATAGCAGAGAATATATGAAATGCCAGTAAATTTGAACATTTCTGTAAAGGGACCATTTCCTAGCTCCTAAAGTTTACCAAAACTGACACAAGAGGAAGTCATTTAAGGTCATCATGTCTGCCCTTGGCATTCTCGGAACGCCCTGGACTCAGAATGCAGCAACTGTAGTCCATGGTAACCTGAGGAGAGGGGGCGGGGCTGAGGCAGGTTGGAACACTGCCCTCACTGAGGGAGTGGGTGTGGCCATCTCTGCTGTGACTGAACAAAGGGAAGGGGAGCATGGGGCCGAGGGCAGGGCCGTCAGAGCCCGGCAGGCCCAGTGGGGTGTCACAAGCATTTAGGCCCAGGCCAAAGGGCGCCTTCTTTGTCTGAACAGCTGCCCAAACTCTCACCTTTCCACTCAGGCCGCCCTCTTACTTGAAGTGTGTGTGGAACCTCTCCACGCAGTACACCTCGCTGCACAGCTAACCATAGGTCTGGGCATCGTAGCTTCCTGCCAGGTGACCGATGTTCGCAGGTAGATCGGTCCCTGGGACACACGCGGAGAGGCTCCTGCCCGGGCCACAGGCCGCCCACTACCCCAGCCCCAGATTGGTGCCGCACAGAAGCCCTGTCTGAGTCCACTCCCTCTAGAGGGAGTATTTAACCAACACTTCCAGAAAACGGAGTCCTCGCGCGCAACTCATTGGAGGGACACAAATTAATCTTTGCCGACTTTCTGCTGAAACTTAGGAGCATTCACACCTAAGCCTCTTACACGGTCAGCTGTTTAGCTAAACATGAGCTCATGATCTAAATTTACACAATAATGAAGAGATCAGCTACAACGGGAGACAATCAGCAAAAACAATCAATACCAGAATTAGATTCCCAAGGCCATCCATCAGAAGTTGGAATAATCAGGTGGAACGCAGGATATATACATAAAACTGGAACTGAAACAAGAAACAAGGATGTTTTCAAAGTCTGGTAGGATCTCTAAAACATTATTAAAGTACATGTCATTGATAAAGCTAAATACTCAAAGGTTGTGTAATACAACAGATTAATCATTGAGAAGAGTGAAATTATGCTGTTTCGAAAACTATGGCAGGTCAGATTTTCTGCCTAATTATATAAGAAGATTTCTCTAAAACATACACATTATTTCAAAGACTTATTGGCTGTGAAATAAGTTAAGGGTATTTCAAATGGCTTGTCTGCAATGAAAGGTGCTATGTAGGGAATCACAGAAAGTCGAGGGGAAAATATGTCAATATATACATTGCTATAGGTTGAACTAAGCCTTAGGACAGCAACAATGTAGAGGACCTGACCCTTAGAAGCTTACAAGTAAGCTGGAATCTTCAAAAGTTCCAATATTTATAAGTAAAAAGATTTATTAAAATGAATAACCAAGTGTTTTAATTGGCATCAGAAGATCAAACCAATAAACCCTGAGAACATAGATAAAAGATAAATAAAGATATGAGCAGAACTTAATACAACAGCAAACGTATAAAATTGAGGTGATTTAGTAAGTCCAAAGAATATTCTTTGAAAAGATTGAAAAGACACACTTTGATTAAGGAAAACAAAAACGTAAGTAAAGAATATACAGAAAGAGTCAGGACAAAGTTATAGCAGAGAATATATGAAATGCCAGTAAATTTGAACATTTCTGTAAAGGGGACCATTTCCTAGCTCCTAAAGTTTACCAAAACTGACACAAGAGGAAATCATTTAAGGTCATCAGGTCTGCCCTTGGCATGCTCGGAACGCCCTGGCCTCAGATTGCAGCATCTGTAGTCCATGGTAACCTGCGGAGAGGGGGCGGGGATGAGCGAGGTTGGAACACTGCCCTCACTGAGGGAGTGGGTGTGGCCAGCTCTGCTGTGACTGAACAAAGGCCAGGGGAGCATGTGGCCGAGGGCAGGGCCCTCAGTGCCCGGCAGGCCCAGTGGGGTGTCACAAGCATTTACGCCCAGGCCAAAGGGCCCCTTCTTTGTCTGAACAGCTGCCCAAACACTCAACTTACCACTCAGGCCGCCCTCTTACTTGAAGTGTGTGTGGAACCAGTCCACGCAGTACACCTCGATGCACAACTAACCATAGGTCTGTGCATCGTAGCTTCCTGTCAGGTGACCGAAGTTCCCAGGTAGATGGGTCCCTGGGACACACGCGGAGAGGCTCCTGCCCAGGCCACAGGCCGCCCACTACCCCAGCCCCAGATTGAGGCCACAGAGCAGTCCTGTCTGAGTCCCATCCCTCTAGAGGGAGTATTGGACCAACATTTCTAGAAAACGGAGTCCTCGCGGGCAACTCATTGGAGGGACACAAATAAATCTTTGCCGACTTTCTGCTGAAACTTAGGAGCATTCACACCTAAGCCTCTTACAAGGTCATCTGTTTAGCTAAACATGAGCTCATGATCTAAATTTACACAATAATGAAGAGATCAGCTAAAAGGGGAGACAATCCGAAAAAACAATCAATACCAGAATTAGATTTCCAAGGCCATCCATCAGATGTTGGAATAATCAGGTGCAAGGCAGGATATATACATAAAACTGGAACTGAAATAAGAAACCAGGATGTTTTCAAAGTCTGGTAGGATCTCTAAAACATTTTTAAAGTACATGTCATTGATAAAGCTAAATACTCAAAGTTTGTGTAATACAACAGATTAATCATTGAGAAGAGTGTAATTATGCTGTTTTGAAAACTATGGCAGGTCAGATTTTCTGCCTAATTATATAAGAAGATTTATCTAAAACATACACATTATTTCAAAGACTTATTGGCTGTGAAATAAGTTAAGGGTATTTCAAATGGCTTGTCTGCAATGAAAGGTGCTCTGTACGGAATCACAGAAAGTCGAGGGGAAAATATGTCAATATATACATTGCTATAGGTTGAACTAAGCCTTAGGACAGGAACAATGTAGAGGACCTGACACTTAGAAACCTACAAGTAAGCTGTAATCTTCAAAAGTTCAAAGCTTTATAAGTAAAAAGATTTATTAAAATGAATAACCAAGTGTTTTAATTGACATCAGAAGATCAAACCAATATACCCTGAGAACATAGATAAAAGAAAAATAAAGATATGAGCAGAACTTAATACAACAGCCAACGTATAAAATTGAGGTGATTTAGTAAGTCCAAAGAATATTCTTTGAAAAGATTTAAAAGACACACTTTGAGTAAGGAAAACAAAAACATAAGTAAAGAATATATAGAAAGAGTCAGGACAATGTTATAGCAAAGAATATATGAAATGCCAGTAAATTTGAATATTTCTGTAAAGGGGACCATTTCCTAGCTCCTAAAGTTTACCAAAACTGAGACAAGAGGAAGTCATTTAAGGTCCTCATGCCTGCCCTTGGCATTCTGAGAACGCCCTGGCCTCAGAATGCAGCATCTGTAGTCCATGGTAACCTGCGGAGAGGGGGCGTGGCTGAGGGAGTTTGGAACACTGCCCTCACTGACGGAGTGGGTGTGGCCATCTCTGCTGTGACTGAACAAAGTGCAGGGGAGCAGGGGTCCCAGGGAAGGGCACTCAGAGCCCAGCAGGCCCAGTGTGGTTTCACAAGCATTTAGGCCCAAGCCAAAGGGTGCCTTCTTTGCCTGAACAGCTGCCCAAACTCTCACCTTTCCACTCAGGCCACCCTCTTTCTTGAAGTGTGTGTGGAAGCTGTCCGCGCAGTACACCTCGCTGCACAGCTAACCATAGGACTGGGCATCGTAGCTTCCTGCTAGGTGACCGAAGTTCGCAGGAAGATGGGTCCCTGGGACACACACGGAGAGGCTCCTGCCCGGGCCACAGGCCGCCCACTGCCCCAGCCCCAGTTCAGCGGCCGAAAATCAGCCCTGTCTGAGTCTCCTGCCTCTAGAAGGAGTATTGGACCAACACTTCTAGAAAATGGGGTCCTCACGGGCAACTCATTGGAGGGACAGAAATAAATCTTTGCCGACTTTCTGCTGAAACTTAGGAGCGTTCACACCTAAGCCTCTTACAAGGTCAGCTCTTTAGCTAAACATGAGCTCATTATCGAAATTTACACAATAATGAAGTGATCAACTACAAGGGGAGACAATCAGCAAAAACAATCAATACCAGAATTAGATTCCCAAGGCCATCCATCAGAT
This sequence comes from Mesoplodon densirostris, assembly GCF_025265405.1. Taxonomy (NCBI): domain Eukaryota; kingdom Metazoa; phylum Chordata; class Mammalia; order Artiodactyla; family Ziphiidae; genus Mesoplodon; species Mesoplodon densirostris. The sequence goes on from NC_082666.1 coordinate 92,179,374, forward strand.
GTTGGAATAATCAGGTGCAAGGCAGGATATATACATAACACTGGAACTGAAACAAGAAACAAGGGTGTTTTCAAATTCTGGTACGATCTCTAAAACATTTTTAAAGTACATGTCATTGATAAAGCTAACTACTCAAAGGTTGTGTAATCCAACAGATTAATCATTGAGAAGAGTGAAATTATGCTGTTTCGAAAACTATGGCAGGTCAGATTTTCTGCCTAATTATATAAGAAGATTTATCTAAAACATACACATTATTTCAAAGACTTATTGGCTGTGAAATAAGTTAAGGGTATTTCAAATGGCTTGTCTGCAATGAAAGGTGCTATGTAGGGAATCACAGAAACTCGAGGGGAAAATATGTCAATATATACATTGCTATAGGTTAAAGTAAGCCTTAGGACAGCAACAATGTAGAGGACCTGACACTTAGAAACTTACAAGTAAGCAGGAATCTTCAAAAGTTCCAATCTTTATAAGTAAAAAGATTTATTAAAATGAATAACCAAGTGTTTTAATTGACATCAGAAGATCAAACAAATAAACCCTGAGAACATAGATAAAGGATAAATAAAGATATGAGCAGAACTTAATACAACAGCAAACGTATAAAATTGGGGTGATTTAGTAAGTCCAAAGAATATTCTTTGAAAAGATTGAAAAGACACACTTTGATTAAGGAAAACAAAAACGTAAGTAAAGAATATACAGAAAGAGTCAGGACAAAGTTATAGAAGAGAATATATGAAATGCCAGTAAATTTGAACATTTCTGTAAAGGGGACCATTCCCTAGCTCCTAAAGTTTACCAAAACAGACACAAGAGGAAATCATTTAAGGTCATCATGTCTGCCCTTGGCATGCTCGGAACGCCCTGGCCTCAGAATGCAGCATCTGTAGTCCATGGTAACCTGCGGAGAGGGGGCGGGGCTCAGCGAGGTTGGAACACTGCCCTCACTGAGAGAGTGGGTGTGGCCAGCTCTGCTGTGACTGACAAAGGCCAGGGGAGCATGTGGCCGAGGGCAGGGCCCTCAGTGCCCGGCAGGCCCAGTGGGGTGTCACAAGCTTTTACGCCCAGGCCAAAAGGCGCCTTCTTTGTCTGAACAGCTGCCCAAACACTCATCTTACCACTCAGGCCGCCTTCTTACTTGAAGTGTGTGTGGAACCTGTCCACGCAGTACACCTCGCTGCACAGGTAACCATAGGTCTGGGCATCATAGATTCCTGCCAGGTGACCGAAGTTCGCAGGCAGATGGGTCCCTGGGACACACGCGGAGAGGCTCCTGCCTGGGCCACAGGCCGCCCACTACCCCAGCCCCAGATTGGGGGCCACACAGCAGCCCTGTCTGAGTCCTCTGCCTGTAGAGGGAGTATTGGACCAACACATCTAGAAAACGGGGTCCTCGCGGGCAACTCATTGGAGGGACACAAATAAATCTTTGCCGACTTTCTGCTGAAACTTTGGAGCGTTCACACCTAAGCCTCTTACAAGCTCAGCTGTTTAGCTAAACATGATCTCGTGATCGAAATTTACACAATAAAGAAGAGATCAGCTACAAGGGGAGAAAATCAGCAAAAACAATCAATACCAGAATTAGATTCCCAAGGCCATCCATCAGATGTTGGAACAATCAGGTGCAAGGCAGGATATATACATAAAACTGGAACTGAAAGAAGAAACAAGGATGTTTTCAAAGTCTAGTACGATCTCTAAAACATTTTTAAAGTACATGTCATTGATAAAGCTAAATACTCAAAGGTTGTGTAATGCAACAGATTATTCATTGAGAAGAGTGAAATTATGCTGTTTTGAAAACTATGGCAGGTCAGATTTTCTGCCTAATTATATAAGAAGATGAATCTAAAACCTACACATTATTTCGAAGACTTATTGGCTGTGAAATAAGTTAAGGGTATTTCAAATGGCTTGTCTGCAATGAAAGGTACTATCTAGGGAATCACAGAAAGTCGAGGGGAAAATATGTCAATATATACATTGCTATATGTTGAACTAAGCCTTAGGACAGCAACAATGTAGAGCACCTGACACTTAGAAACTTGCAAGTAAGCTAGAATCTTCAAAAGTTCAAATCTTTATAAGTAAAAAGATTTATTAAAATGAATAACCAAGTGTTTTAATTGACATCAGAAGATCAAACAAATAAACCCTGAGAACATAGATAAAAGATAAATAAAGATATGAGCAGAACTTAATACAACAGGAAAAGTATAAAATTGAGGTGATTTGGTAAGTCCAAAGAATATTCTTTGAAAAGATTGAAAAGACACACTTTGATTAAGGAAAACAAAAACGTAAGTAAAGAATATACAGAAAGAGTCAGGACAATGTTATAGCAGAGAATATATGAAATGACAGTAAATTTGAACATTTCTGTAAAGGGGACCATTTCCTAGCTCCTAAAGTTTACCAAAACTAACACAAGAGGAAGTCATTTAAGATCATCATGTCTGCCCTTGGCATTCTCGGAACGCCCTGGCCTCAGAATGCAGCAACTGTAGTCCATGGTAAACTGCGGAGAGGGGGCGAGGCTGAGGGAGGTTGGAACACTGCCCTCACTGAGGGACTGGGTGTGGCCATCTCTGCTGTGACTGAACAAAGGGCAGGGGAGCTTGGGGCCGAGGGCAGGGCCCTCAGAGCCCGGCAGGCCCAGTGGGGTGTCACAAGCATTTAGGCCCAGGCCAAAGGGCGCCTTCTTTGTCTGAACAGCTGCCCAAACTCTCACCTTTCCACTCAGGCCGCCCTCTTACTTGAAGTGTGTGTGGAACCAGTCCACGCAGTACACCTCGATGCACAGCTAACCATAAGTCTGGGCATTGTAGCTTCCTGTCAGGTGACCGAAGTTCGCAGGTAGATGGTTCCCTGGGACACACGCGGAGAGGCTCCTGCCCGGGCCACAGGCCGCCCACTACCCCAGCCCCAGATTGAGGCCACAGAGCAGCCCTGTCTGAGTCCCCTCCCTCTAGAGGGAGTATTTAACCAACACTTCTAGAAAACGGAGTCCTCGCACACAACTCATTGGAGGGACACAAATTAATCTTTGCCGACTTTCTGCTGAAACTTAGGAGCATTCACACCTAAGCCTCTTACACGGTCAGCTGTTTAGCTAAACATGAGCTCATGATCTAAATTTACACAATAATGAAGAGATCAGCTACAAGGGGAGACAATCAGCAAAAACAATCAATACCATAATTAGATTCCCAAAGCCATCCATCAGATGTTGGAATAATCAGGTGCAAGGCAGGATATATACAGAAAACTGGAACTGAAACAAGAAACAAGGATGTTTTCAAACTCTGGTAGGATCTCTAAAACATTTTTAAAGTACATGTCATTGATAAAGCTAAATACTCAAAGGTTGTGTAATGCAACAGATTATTCATTGAGAAGAGTGAAATTATGCTGTTTTGAAAACTATGGCAGGTCAGATTTTCTGCCTAATTATATAAGAAGATTTATCTAAAACATACACATTATTTCAAAGACTTATTGGCTGTGAAATAAGTTAAGGGTATTTCAAATGGCTTGTCTGCAATGAAAGGTGCTATGTAGGGAATCACAGAAAGTCGAGGGGAGAATATGTCAATATATACATTGCTATAGGTTGAACTAAGCCTTAGGACAGCAACAATGTAGAGGACCTGACCCTTAGAAGCTTACAAGTAAGCTGGAATCTTCAAAAGTTCCAATATTTATAAGTAAAAAGATTTATTAAAATGAATAACCAAGTGTTTTAATTGACATCAGAAGATCAAACCAATAAACCCTGAGAACATAGATAAAAGATAAATAAAGATATGAGCAGAACTTAATACAACAGCAAACGTATAAAATTGAGGTGATTTAGTAAGTCCAAAGAATATTCTTTGAAAAGATTGAGAAGACACACTTTGATTAAGGAAAACAAAAACGTAAGTAAAGAATATCCAGAAAGAGACAGGACAAAGTTATAGCAGAGAATATATGAAATGATAGTAAATTTGAATATTTCTGTAAAGGGGACCATTTCCTAGCTCCTAAAGTTTACCAAAACTGTCACAAGAGGAAATCATTTAAGGTCATCAGGTCTGCCCTTGGCATTCTCGGAACGCCCTGGCCTCAGAATTCAGCATCTGTAGTCCATGGTAACCTGCGGAGAGGGGGCGGGGCTGAGTGTGGTTGGAACACTGCCCTCACTGAGGGAGTGGGTGTGGCCATCTCTGCTGTGACTGAACAATGGCAGGGGAGCAGGGGTCCCAGGGAAGGGCCCTCAGAGCCCAGCAGGCCCAGTGTGGTGTCACAAGCATTTAGGCCCAGACCAAAGGGCGCCTTCTTTGTCTGAAGAGCTGCCCAAACTCTCACCTTTCCACTAGGCCGCCTTCTTACTTGAAGTGTGTTTGGAAGCTGTCCGCGCAGTACACTTCGCTACAGAGCTAACCATAGGTCTGGGCTTCGTAGCTTCCTGGCAGGTGACCGAATTTCGCAGGCATATGAGTCCCTGGGACACACGCGGAGAGGCTCCTGCCCGGGCCACAGGCCGCCCACTGCCCCAGCCCCAGATCAGGGGCCGCAAAGCAGCCATGTCTGAGTCCCCTGCCTCTGGAGGGAGTATTGTACCAACACTTCTAGAAATAGGTGTCGTCGCGGGCAACTCATTGGAGGGACACAAATAAATCTTTGCCGACTTTCTGCTGAAACTTAGGAGCGTTCACACCTAAGCCTCTTACAAGGTCAGCTGTTTAGCTAAACATGAGCTCATGATCTAAATTTACACAATAATGAAGAGATCAGCTACAAGGGGAGACAATCAGCAAAAACAATCAATACCAGAATTAGATTCCCAAAGCCATCCATCAGATGATGGAATAATCAGGTGCAAGGCAGGATATATACATAAAACTGGAACTGTAACAAGAAACAAGGATGTTTTCAAAGTCTGGTAGGATCTCTAAAACATTTTTAAAGTACATGTCATTGATAAAGCTAAATACTCAAAGGTTTTGTAATACAACAGATTAATCATTGAGAAGAGTGAAATTATGCTGTTTTGCAAACTATGGCAGGTCAGATTTTCTGCCTAATTATATAAGAAGATTTCTCTAAAACATACACATTATTTCAAAGACTTATTGGCTGTGAAATAAGTTAAGGGTATTTCATATGGCTTGTCTGCAATGAAAGGTGCTATGTAGGGAATCACAGAAAGTCGAGGGGAAAATATGTCAATATATACATTGCTATATGTTGAACTAAGCCTTAGTACAGCAACAATGGAGTAGACCTGACCCTTAGAAACTTACAAGTAAGCTGGAATCTTCAAAAATTCCAATCTTTATAAGTAAAAAGATTTATTAAAATGAATAACCAAGTGTTTTAATTGACATCAGAAGATCAAACCAATAAACCCTGAGAACATAGATAAAAGATAAATAAAGTTATGAGAAGAACTTAATACAACAGCAAAAGTATAAAATTGAGGTGATTGAGTAAGTCCAAAGAATATTCTTTGAATAGATTGAAAAGACACACTTTGATTAAGGAAAACAAAAACATAAGTAAAGAATATACAGAAAGAGTCAGGACAATGTTATAGCAGAGAATATATGAAATGCCAGTAAATTTGAATATATCTGTAAAGGGGACCATTTCCTAGCTCAGAAAGTTTACCAAAACTGACACAAGAGGAAATCATTTAAGGTCCTCATGTCTGCCCTTGGCATTCTCAGAAAGCCCTGGCCTCAGAATGCAGCATCTGTAGTCCATGGTACCCTGCGGAGAGGGGGCGGAGCTGAGGTAGGTTGGATCACTGCCCTCACAGAGGGAGTGAGTGTGGCCATCTCTGCTGTGACTGAACAAAGGAAAGGGAGCAGGGAGCCAAGGGCAGGGCCCTCAGGGCCCGGCAGGTCCAGTGGGGGGTCACAAGCATTTAGGCCCAGAACAAAGGGTGCCTTCTTTGTCTGAACAGCTGCGCAAACTCTCACCTTTCCACTCAGGCCGCCCTTTTACTTGAAGTGTGTGTGGAACCTGTCCATGCAGTACACCTCGATGCACAGCTAACCATAGGTCGGCTCATCGTAGCTTCCTGGCAGGTGACCGAAGTTCGCAGGTAGATGGGTCCCTGGGACACACGCGGAGAGGCTCCTGCCCGGGCCACAGGCCGCCCACTACCCCAGCCCCAGATTGAGGCCACAGAGCAGCCCTGTCTGAGTCCCCTCCCTCTAGAGGGAGTATTGGACCAACATTTCTAGAAAACGGAGTCCTCGCGGGCAACTCATTGGAGGGACACAAATAAATCTTTGCCGACTTTCTGCTGAAACTTAGGAGCATTCACACCTAAGCCTCTTACAAGGTCATCTGTTTAGCTAAACATGAGCTCATGATCTAAATTTACACAATAATGAAGAGATCAGCTAAAAGGGGAGACAATCAGCAAAAACAATCAATACCAGAATTAGATTTCCAAGGCCATCCATCAGATGTTGGAATAATCAGGTGCAAGGCAGGATATATACATAAAACTGGAACTGAAACAAGAAACAAGGATGTTTTCAAAGTCTGGTAGGATCTCTAAAACATTTTTAAAGTACATGTCATTGATAAAGCTAAATACTCAAAGGTTGTGTAATACAACAGATTAATCATTGAGAAGAGTGAAATTATGCTGTTTTGAAAACTATGGCAGGTCAGATTTTCTGCCTAATTATATAAGAAGATTTCTGTAAAACATAAACATTATTTCAAAGACTTATTGGCTGTGAAATAAGTTAAAGGTATTTCATATGGCTTGTCTGCAATGAAAGGTGCTATGTAGGGAATCACAGAAAGTCGAGGGGAAAATATGTCAATATATACATTGCTATAGATTAAACTATGCCTTAGGACAGCAACAATGTAGAGGACCTGACCCTTAGAAACTTACAAGTAAGCTGGAATCTTCAAAAGTTCCAATCTTTATAAGTAAAAAGATTTATTAAAATGAATAACCAAGTGTTTCATTTGACATCAGAAGATCAAACCAATAAACCCTGAGAACATAGATAAAAGATAAATAAAGATATGAGCAGAACATAATACAACAGCAAACGTATAAAATTGAGGTGATTTAGTAAGTCCAAAGAATATTCTTTGAAAAGATTGAAAAGACACACTTTGATTAAGGAAAACAAAAACTAAGTAAAGAATATACAGAAAGAGTCAGGACAATGTTATAGCAGAGAATATATGAAATGCCAGTAAATTTGAACATTTCTGTAAAGGGGACCATTTCCTAGCTCCTAAAGTTTACCAAAACTTACACAAGAGGAATTCATTTAAGGTCATCATGTCTGCCCTTGGCATTCTCGGAACGCCCTGGACTTAGAATGCAGCATCTGTAGTCCATGGTAACCTGCGGAGAGGGAGCGGGGCTGAGGGAGGTTGGAACACTGCACTCACTGAGGGAGTGGGTGTGGCCATCTCTGCTGTGACTGAACAAAGGGCAGGGGAGCAGGGCGCCCAGGGCTGGGCCCTCAGAGCCCGGCAGGCCCAGTGGGGTGTCACAAGCATTTAGGCCCAGGCCAAAGGGCGCCTTCTTTGTCTGCACAGCTGCCCAAACTCTCACCTTTCCACTCAGGCCGCCATCTTACTTGAAGTGTGTGTGGAACCTGTCTGTGCAGTACACCTCGCTGCACAGCTAACCATAGGTCTGGGCATCGTAGCTTCCTGCCAGGTGACCGAAGTTCGCAGGCAGATGGGTCCCTGGGACACAGGCGGAGAGGCTCCTGCCCGGGCCACAGGCCGCCCACAGCCCCAGCCCCAGATCGGGGGCCTCAAAGCAGCCTTGCCTGAGTCCCCTGCATCTAGAGGGAGTATTGGACGAACACTTCGAGAAAATGGGGTCCTCACGGGCAACTCATTGGAGGGACACAAATAAATCTTTGCCGACTTTCTGCTGAAACTTAGGAGCGTTCACACCTAAGCCTCTTACACGGTCAGCTGTTTAGCTAAACATGAGCTCATGATCTAAATTTACACAATAATGTAGAGATCAGCTACAAGGGGAGACAATCAGCAAAAACAATCAATACCAGAATAAGATTCCCAAGGCCATCCATCAGATGTTGGAATAATCACGTGCAAGGCAGGATATATACATAAAACTGGAACTGAAACAAGAAACAAGGATGTTTTCACAGTCTGGTAGGGTCTCTAAAACATTCTTAAATTACATGTCATTGATAAAGCTAAATACTCAAAGGTTGTGTAATACAAAAGATTAATCATTGAGAAGAGTGAAATTATGCTGTCTTGAAAACTATGGCAGGTCAGATTTTCTGCCTAATTATATAAGAAGATTTCTCGAAAACACATAATTTCAAAGACTGATTGGCTGTGAAATAAGTTAAGGATATTTCAAATGGCTTGTCTGCAATGAAAGGTGCTATGTAGGGAATCACAGAAAGTCGAGGGGAAAATATGTCAATATATACATTGCTATATGTTGAACTAAGCCTTAGGACAGCAACAATGTAGAGGACCTGACACTTAGAAACTTACAAGTAAGCTGTAATCTTCAAAAGTTCAAATCTTTATACGTAAAAAAGATTTATTAAAATGAATAACCAAGTGTTTTAATTGACACCAGAAGATCAAACCAATAAACCCTTAGAACATAGATAAAAGATAAATAAAGACATGAGCAGAACTTAATACAACAGCAAACGTATAAAATTGAGGTGATTTAGTAAGTCCAAAGAATATTTTTTGAAAAGATTGAAAAGACACACTTTGATTAAGGAAAACTAAAACATAAGTAAAGAATATACAGAAAGAGTCAGGACACTGTTATAGCAGAGAATATATGAAATGCCAGTAAATTTGAACCTTTCTGTAAAGGGGACCATTTCCTAGCTCCTAAAGTTTACCAAAACTGACACAAGAGGAAATCATTTAAGGTCATCATGTCTGCCCTTGGCATTCTCAGAACGCCCTGGCCTCAGAATGCAGCATCTGTAGTCCATGGTAACCTGCTCAGAGTGGGCGGGGCTGAGGGAGGTTGGAACACTGCCCTCAGTGAGGGAGTATGTGTGGCCATCTCTGCTGTGACTGAACAAAGGGCAGGGGAGCAGGGTGTCCAGGGCAGGGCCCTCAGAGTCCGGCAGGCCCAGTGGTGTGTCACAAGCATTTAGGCCCAGGCCAAAGGGTGCCTTCTTTGTCTGCACAGCTGCCCAAACTCTCACCGTTCCACTCAGGCCGCCCTCTTACTTGAAGTGTGTGTGGAAGCTGTCCGCGCAGTACACCTCACTGCACAGCTAACCATAAGTCAGGGCTTCGTAGCTTCCTGCCAGGTGACCAAAGTTCCCAGGCAGATGGGTCCCTGGGACACACGCGGTGAGGCTCCTGCCCGGGCCACAGGCCGCCCACAACCCCAGCCCCAGATTTGGGGCCGCACAGAAGCCCTGTCTGAGTCCCCTCCCTCTAGAGGGAGTATTGGACCAACACTTCTAGAAAACGGAGTCCTCGCGGGCAACTCATAGGAGGGACACAAATAAATCTTTGCCGACTTTCTGCTGAAACTTAGGAGCGTTCACACCTAAGCCTCTTACAAGGTTAGCTGTTTAGCTAAACATGAGCTCATGATCTAAATTTACACAATAATGAAGAGATCAGCTACAAGGGGAGACAATCAGCAAAAACAATCAATACCAGAATTAGATTCCCAAGGCCATCCATTAGATTTTGGAATAATCAGCTGCAAGGCAGGAAATATACATAAAACTGGAACTGAAACAAGGAACAAGGATGTTTTCAAAGTCTGGTACGATCTCTAAAACATTTTTAAAGTACATGTCATTGATAAAGCTAAATACTCAAAGGTTGTGTAATACAACAGATTAATCATTGGGAAGAGTGAAATTATGCTGTTTTGAAAACTATGGCAGGTCAGATTTTCTGCTTAATTATATAAGAAGATTTCTATAAAACATACACATTATTTCAAAGACTTATTGGCTGTGAAATAAGTTAAGGGTATTTCAAATGGCTTGTCTGCATTGAAAGGTGCTTTGTAGGGAATCACAGAAAGTCGAGGGGAAAATATGTCAATATATACATTGCTATAGGTTGAAATAAGCCTTAAGACAGCAACAATGTAGAGGACCTGACACTTAGAAACTTACAAGTAAGCTGGAATCTTCAAAAGTTCAAGTCTTTATAAGTAAAAAGATTTATTAAAATGAATATCCAAGTGTTTTAATTGACATCAGAAGAGCAAACCAATAAACCCTGAGAACATAGATAAAAGATAAATAAAGATATGAGCAGAACTTAACACAACAGCAAACGTATAAAATTGAGGTGATTTATTAAGTCCAAAGAATATTCTTTGAAAAGATTGAAAAGACACACTTTGATTAAGGAAAACAAAAACATAAGTAAAGAATATACAGAAAGAGTCAGGACAATGTTATAGCAGAGAATATATGAAATGCCAGTAAATTTGAACAGTTCTGTAAAGGGGACCATTTCCTAGCTCCTAAAGTTTACCAAAACTGACACAAGAGGTAATCATTTAAGGTCATCATGTCTGCCCTTGGCATTCTCGGAACGCCCTGGCCTCAGAATGCAGCATCTGTAGTCCATGGTAACCTGCGGAGAGGGGGCGGGGCTGAGGGAGGTTGGAACACAGCCCTCACTGAGGGAGTGAGTGTGGCCATCTCTGCTGTGAGTGAACAAAGGTCAAGGGAGCAGGGGGCCCAGGGCAGGGCCCTCAGAACCAGGCATGCCCAGTGGGGTGTCACAAGCTTTTAGGCACAGACCAAAGGGCACCTTCTTTGTCTGAACAGCTGCCCAAACTCTCACCTTTCCACTCAGCCCGCCCTCTTACTTGAAGTGTGTGTGGAACCTGTCCGTGCAGTACACCTCGCTGCTCAGCTAACCATAGGTCTGGGCATCGTAGCTTCCTGCCAGGTGACCGAAGTTCGCAGCCAGATGGGTCCCTGGGACACAGGTGGAGAGGCTCCTGCGCCGGCCACAGGTCGCCCACTGCCCCAGCCCCAGATGGGGGGCCGAAAAGCAGCTCTCTCTGAGTCCCCTGTCTCCAGAGGGAGTATTGGACCAACACTTCTAGAAAAGGGGGTCCTCTTGGCAACTCATTAGAGGGACACAAATAAATCTTTGCCGACTTTCTGCTGAAACTTAGGAGCATTCACACCTAAGCCTCTTACAAGGTCAGCTGTTAAGCTAAACTTGAGCTCATGATCTAAATTTACACAATAATGAAGAGATCAGCTACAAGGGGAGACAATCAGCAAAAACAATCAATACCAGAATTAGATTCCCAAGGCCATCCATCAGATGTTGGAATAATCAGGTGCAAGGCAGGAAATATACATTAAACTGGAACTGAAACAAGAAACAAGGATGTTTTCACAGTCTGGTAGGATCTCTAAAACATTATTAAAGTACATGTCATTGATAAAGCTAATTACTCAAAAGTTGTGTAATAGAACAGATTAATCATTGAGAAGAGTGAAATTATGCTATTTTGAAAACTATGGCAGGTCAGATTTTCTGCCTAATTATATATGAAGATTTATCTAAAACATACACAATATTTCAAAGACTTATTGGCTGTGAAATAAGTTAAGGGTATTTCAAATGGCTTGTCTGCAATGAAAGGTGCTATGTAGGGAATCACAGAAAGTCGAGGGGAAAATATGACAATATATACATTGCTATAGGTTGAACTATGCCTTAGGACATCAAAAACGTAGAGGACCTGACACTTAGAAACTTACAAGTAAGCTGGAATCTTCAAAAGTTCCAATCTTTATAAGTAAAAAGATTTATTAAAATGAATAACCAAGTGTTTTAATTGACATCAGAAGATCAAACCAATAAACCCTGAGAACATAGATAAAAGATAAATAAAGATATGAGCAGAAATTAATACAACAGCAAACGTATAAAATTGAGGTGATTTAGTAAGTCCAAAGAATAATCTTTGAAAAGATTGAAAAGACACACTTTGATTAAGGAAAACAAAAACATAAGAAAAGAATATACAGAAAGAGTCAGGACAATGTTATAGCAGAGAATATATGAAATGCCAGTAAATTTGAACATTTCAGTAAAGGGGACCATTTCCTAGCTCCTAAAGTTTACCAAAACTGACACAAGAGGAAGTCATTTAAGGTCATCATGTCTGCCCTTGGCATTCTCGTAACGCCCTGGACTCAGAATGCATCCACTGTAGTCCATGGTAACCTGAGGAGAGGGGGCGGGGATGAGGCAGGTTGGAACACGGCCCTCACTGAGGGAGTGGGTGTGGCCATCTCTGCTGTGACTGAGCAAAGGGAAGGGGAGCATGGGGCCGAGGGCAGGGCCGTCAGAGCCCGGCAGGCCCAGTGGGGTGTCACAAGCATTTAGGCGCAGGCCAAAGGGCGCCTTCTTTGTCTGAACAGCTGCCCAAACTCTCACCTTTCCACTCAGGCCGCCCTCTTACTTGAAGTGTGTGTGGAACCTCTCCACGCAGTACACCTCGCTGCACAGCTAACCATAGGTCTAGGCATCGTAGCTTCCTGCCAGGTGACCGATGTTCGCAGGTAGATCGGTCCCTGGGACACACGCGGAGAGGCTCCTGCCCGGGCCACAGGCCGCCCACTACCCCAGCCCCAGATTGGTGCCGCACAGCAGCCCTGTCTGAGTCCCCTCCCTCTAGAGGGAGTATTTAACCAACACTTCTAAAAAACGGAGTCCTCGCGCGCAACTCATTGGAGGGACACAAATTAATCTTTGCCGACTTTCTGCTGAAACTTAGGAGCATTCACACGTAAGCCTCTTACACGGTCAGCTGTTAAGCTAAACATGAGCTCATGATCTAAATTTACACAATAATGAAGAGATCAGCTACAAGGGGAGACAATCAGCAAAAACAATCAATACCAGAATTAGATTCCCAAGGCCATCCATCAGAAGTTGGAATAATCAGGTGCAACGCAGGATATATACATAAAACTGGAACTGAAACAAGAAACAAGGATGTTTTCAAAGTCTGGTAGGATCTCTAAAACATTATTAAAGTACATGTCATTGATAAAGCTAAATACTCAAAGGTTGTGTAATACAAGAGATTAATCATTGAGAAGAGTGAAATTATGCTGTTTCGAAAAATATGGCAGGTCAGATTTTCTGCATAATTATATAAGAAGATTTCTCTAAAACATACACATTATTTCAAAGAGTTATTGGCTGTGAAATAACTTAAGGGTATTTCAAATGGCTTGTCTGCAATGAAAGGTGCTATGTAGGGAATCACAGAAAGTCCAGGGGAAAATATGTCAATATATACATTGCTATAGGTTAAAGTAAGCCTTAGGACAGCAACAATGTAGAGGACCTGACCCTTAGAAACTTACAAGTAAGCCGGAATGTTCAAAAGTTCCAATCTTTATAAGTAAAAAGATTTATTAAAATGAATAACCAAGTGTTTTAATTGACATCAGAAGATCAAACCAATAAACCCTGAGAACATAGATAAAAGATAAATAAAGATATGAGCAGAACTTAATACAACAGCAAACGTATAAAATTGAGGTGATTTAGTAAGTCCAAAGAATATTCTTTGAAAAGATTTAAAAGACACACTTTGAGTAAGGAAAACAAAAACATAAGTAAAGAATATATAGAAAGAGTCAGGACAATGTTATAGCAAAGAATATATGAAATGCCAGTAAATTTGAATATTTCTGTAAAGGGGACCATTTCCTAGCTCCTAAAGTTTACCAAAACTGAGACAAGAGGAAATCATTTAAGGTCCTCATGCCTGCCCTTGGCATTCTGAGAACGCCCTGGCCTCAGAATGCAGCATCTGTAGTCCATGGTAACCTGCGGAGGGGGGGCGGGGCTGAGGGAGTTTGGAACACTGCCCTCAGTGAGGGAGTGGGTGTGGCCATCTCTGCTGTGACTGAACAAAGTGCAGGGGAGCAGGGGTCCCAGTGAAGGGCTCTCAGAGCCCAGCAGGCCCAGTGTGGTTTCACAAGCATTTAGGCCCAGGACAAAGGGTGCCTTCTTTGCCTGAACAGCTGCCCAAACTCTCACCTTTCCACTCAGGCCACCCTCTTTCTTGAAGTGTGTGTGGAAGCTGTCCGCGCAGTACACCTCGCTGCACAGCTAACCATAGGACTGGGCATCGTAGCTTCCTGCCAGGTGACCGAAGTTCGCAGGAAGATGGGTCCCTGGGACACACACGGAGAGGCTCCTGCCCGGGCCACAGGCCGCCCACTGCCCCAGCCCCAGTTCAGCGGCCGAAAATCAGCCCTGTCTGAGTCTCCTGCCTCCAGAAGGAGTATTGGACCAACACTTCTAGAAAATGTGGTCCTTACGGGCAACTCATTGGAGGGACAGAAATAAATCTTTGCTGACTTTCTGCTGAAACTTAGGAGCGTTCACAACTAAGCCTCTTATAAGGTCAGCTCTTTAGCTAAACATGAGCTCATTATCGAAATTTACACAATAATGAAGTGATCAGCTACAAGGGGAGACAATCAGCAAAAACAATCAATACCAGAATTAGATTCCCAAGGCCATCCATCAGATGTTGGAATAATCAGGTGCAAGGCAGGATATATACATAACACTGGAACTGAAACAAGAAACAAGGGTGTTTTCAAATTCTGGTACGATCTCTAAAACATTTTTAAAGTACATGTCATTGATAAAGCTAAATACTCAAAGGTTGTGTAATACAACAGATTAATCATTGAGAAGAGTGAAATTATGCTGTTTTGAAAATTATGGCAGGTGAGATATTCTTCCTAATTATATAAGAAGATTTCTCTAAATCATACACATTATTTCAAAGACTTATTGGCTGTGAAATAAGTTAGGGTATTTCAAATGGCTTGTCTGCAATGAAAGGTGCTATGTAGGGAATCACAGAAAGTCGAGGGGAAAATATGTCAATATATACATTGCTATACGTAGAACTAAGCCTTAGGACAGCAACAATGTAGAGGACCTGACACTTAGAAACTTGCAAGTAAGCTGGAATCTCCAAAAATTCAAATCTTTATAAGTACAAAGATTTATTAAAATGAATAACCAAGTGTTTTAATTGACATCAGAAGATCAAACCAATAAACCCTGAGAACATAGATAAAAGATAAATAAAGATATGAGCAGAACTTAATACAACAGCAAACGTATAAAATTGAGGTGATTTAATAAGTCCAAAGAATATTCTTTGAAAAGATTGAAAAGACACACTTTGATTAAGGAAAACAAAAACATAAGTGAAGAATATACAGAAAGAATCAGGACAATGTTATAGCAGAGAATATATGAAATGCCAGTAAATTTGAACATTTCAGTAAAGGGGACCATTTCCTAGCTCCTAAAATTTACCAAAACTGACACAAGAGGAAGTCATTTAAGGTCATCATGTCTGCCCTTGGCATTCTCGGAACGCCCTGGACTCAGAATGCAGCAACTGTAGTCCATGGTAACCTGAGGAGAGGGGGCGGGGATGAGGCAGGTTGGAACACGGCCCTCACTGAGGGAGTGGGTGTGGCCATCTCTGCTGTGACTGAACAAAGGGAAGGGGAGCATGGGGCCGAGGGCAGGGCCGTCAGAGCCCGGCAGGCCCAGTGGGGTGTCACAAGCATTTAGGCGCAGGCCAAAGGGCGCCTTCTTTGTCTGAACAGCTGCCCAAACTCTCACCTTTCCACTCAGGCCGCCCTCTTACTTGAAGTGTGTGTGGAACCTCTCCACACAGTACACCTCGCTGCACAGCTAACCATAGGTCTGGGCATCGTAGCTTCCTGCCAGGTGACCGATGTTCGCAGGTAGATCGGTCCCTGGGACACACGCGGAGAGGCTCCTGCCCGGGCCACAGGCCGCCCACTACCCCAGCCCCAGATTGGTGCCGCACAGCAGCCCTGTCTGAGTCCCCTCCCTCTAGAGGGAGTATTTAACCAACACTTCTAGAAAACGGAGTCCTCGTGCGCAACTCATGGGAGGGACACAAATTAATCTGTGCCGACTTTCTGCTGAAACTTAGGAGCATTCACACGTAAGCCTCTTACACGGTCAGCTGTTTAGCTAAACATGAGCTCATGATCTAAATTTACACAATAATGAAGAGATCAGCTACAAGGTGAGACAATCAGCAAAAACAATCAATACCAGAATTAGATTCCCAAGGCCATCCATCAGAAGTTGGAATAATCAGGTGCAACGCAGGATATATACATAAAACTGGAACTGAAACAAGAAACAAGGATGTTTTCAAAGTCTGGTAGGATCTCTAAAACATTATTAAAGTACATGTCATTAATAAAGCTAAATACTCAAAGGTTGTGTAATACAACAGATTAATCATTGAGAAGAGTGAAATTATGCTGTTTTGAAAACTATCGCAGGTCAGATTTGCTGCTTAATTATATAAGAAGATTTCTATAAAACATACACATTATTTCAAAGACTTATTGGCTGTGAAATAAGTTAAGGGTATTTCAAATGGCTTGTCTGCATTGAAAGGTGCTTTGTAGGGAATCACAGAAAGTCGAGGGGAAAATATGTCAATATATACATTGCTATAGGTTGAACTAAGCCTTAAGACAGCAACAATATAGAGGACCAGACACTTAGTAACTTACAAGTAAGATGGAATCTTCAAAAGTTCAAGTATTTATAAGTAAAAATATTTATTAAAATGAATAACCAAGTATTTTAATTGACACCAGAAGATCAAACCAATAAACCCTGAGAACATAGATAAAAGATAATTAAAGATATGAGCAGAACTTAATACAACAGCAAACGTATAAAATTGAGGTGATTTAGTAAGTCCAAAGAATATTCTTTGAAAAGATTGAAAAGACACACTTTGATTAAGAAAACAAAAACATAACTAAAGAATATACAGAAAGAGTCAGAAAAATTTTATAGCAGAGAATATATGAAATGCCAGGAAATTTGAACATTTCTGTAAAGGGGACCATTTCCTAGCTCCTAAAGTTTACCAAAACTGACACAAGAGGAAGTCATTTAAGGTCATCATGTCTGCCCTTGGCATTCTCGGAACGCCCTGACCTCAGAATGCAGCATCTGTAGTCCATGGTAACCTGCGGAGAGGGGGTGGGACAGAGGGAGGTTGGAACACTGCCCTCACTGAGGGAGTGGGTGTGGCCATCTCTGCTGTGACTGAACAAAGGCAGTGGAGCAGGGGGCCCAAGGCAGGGCCCTCAGAGCCCGGCAGGCCCAGTGGGGTGTCACAAGCATTTAGGCCCAGGGCAAAGGGTGCCTTCTTTGTCTGAACGGCTGCCCAATCTCTCACCTTTCCACTCAGGCCGCCCTCTTACTTGAAGAGTGTGTAGAAGCTGTCCGCGCAGTACACCTCGCTGCACAGCTAACCATAGGTATGGGCATCGTAGCTTCCTGCTAGGTGACCGAAGTTCGCAGGAAGATGGGTCCCTGGGACACACGCGGAGAGGCTCCTGCCCGGGCCACAGGCCGCCGACTGCCCCAGCCGCAGATCGGGGTCCGCAAAACAGCCCTGTCTGAGTCCCCTGCCTCTAGAGGGAGTATTGGACCAACACTTCAAGAAAATGGGGTCCTCGCAGGCAACTCATTGGAGGGACACAAATAAATCTTTGCCGACATTCTGCTGAAACTTAGGAGCGTTCACACCTAACCCTTTTACAAGGTCAGCTGTTTAGCTAAACATGAGCTCATGATCTAAATTTACACAATAATGAAGAGATCAGCTACAAGGGGAGACAATCAGAAAAAACAATCAATACCATAATTAGATTCCCAAAGCCATCCATCAGATGTTGGAATATTCAGGTGCAAGGCAGGATATATACATAAAACTGGAACTGAAACAAGAAACAAGGATGTTTTCAAAGTCTGGTAGGATCTCTAAAACATTTTTAAAATACATGTCATTGATAAAGCTAACTACTCAAAGGTTGTGTAATACAACAGATTAATCATTGAGAAGAGTGAAATTATGCTGTTTCGAAAACTATGGCAGGTCAGATTTTCTGCCTAATTATATAAGAAGATTTATCTAAAACATACACATTATTTCAAAGAGTTATTGGCTGTGAAATAACTTAAGTGTATTTCAAATGGCTTGTCTGCAATGAAAGGTGCTTTGTAGGGAATCACAGAAAGTCGAGGGGAAAATATGTCAATATATACATTGCTATAGGTTAAAGTAAGCCTTAGGACAGCAACAATGTAGAGGACCTGACCCTTAGAAACTTACAAGTAAGCCGGAATGTTCAAAAGTTCCAATCTTTATAAGTAAAAAGATTTATTAAAATGAATAACCAAGTGTTTTAATTGACATCAGAAGATCAAACCAATAAACCCTGAGAACATAGATAAAAGAAAAATAAAGATATGAGCAGAACTTAATACAACAGCAAACGTATAAAATTGAGGTGATTTAGTAAGTCCAAAGAATATTCTTTGAAAAGATTTAAAAGACACACTTTGAGTAAGGAAAACAAAAACATAAGTAAAGAATATATAGAAAGAGTCAGGACAATGTTATAGCAAAGAATATATGAAATGCCAGTAAATTTGAATATTTCTGTAAAGGGGACCATTTCCTAGCTCCTAAAGTTTACCAAAACTGAGACAAGAGGAAATCATTTAAGGTCCTCATGCCTGCCCTTGGCATTCTGAGAACGCCCTGGCCTCAGAATGCAGCATCTGTAGTCCATGGTAACCTGCGGAGAGGGGGCGGGGCTGAGGGAGTTTGGAACAGTGCCCTCACTGAGGGAGTGGGTGTGGCCATCTCTGCTGTGACTGAACAAAGTGCAGGGGAGCAGGGGTCCCAGGGAAGGGCACTCAGAGCCCAGCAGGCCCAGTGTGGTTTCACAAGCATTTAGGCCCAGGCCAAAGGGTGCCTTCTTTGCCTGAACAGCTGCCCAAACTCTCTCCTTTCCACTCAGGCCACCCTCTTTCTTGAAGTGTGTGTGGAAGCTGTCCGCGCAGTACACCTCGCTGCACAGCTAACCATAGGACTGGGCATCGTAGCTTCCTGCCAGATGACCGAAGTTCGCAGGAAGATGGGTCCCTGGGACACACACGGAGAGGCTCCTGCCCGGGCCACAGGCCGCCCACTGCCCCAGCCCCAGTTCAGCGGCCGAAAATCAGCCCTGTCTGAGTCTCCTGCCTCTAGAAGGAGTATTGGACCAACACTTCTAGAAAATGGGGTCCTCACGGGCAACTCATTGGAGGGACAGAAATAATCTTTGCCGACTTTCTGCTGAAACTTAGGAGCGTTCACACCTAAGCCTCTTACAAGGTCAGCTCTTTAGCTAAACATGAGCTCATTATCGAAATTTACACAATAATGAAGTGATCAGCTACAAGGGGAGACAATCAGCAAAAACAATCAATACCAGAATTAGATTCCCAAGGCCATCCATCAGATGTTGGAATAATCAGGTGCAAGGCAGGATATATACATAACATTGGAATTGAAACAAGAAACAAGGGTGTTTTCAAATTCTGGTACGATCTCTAAAACATTTTTAAAGTACATGTCATTGATAAAGCTAAATAGTCAAAGGTTGTGTAATACAACAGATTAATCATTGAGAAGAGTGAAATTATGCTGTTTTGAAAATTATGGCAGGTGAGATTTTCTTCCTAATTATATAAGAAGATTTCTCTAAAACATACACATTATTTCAAAGACTTATTGGCTGTGAAATAAGTTAAGGGTATTTCAAATGGCTTGTCTGCAATGAAAGGTGCTATGTAGGGAATCACAGAAAGTCGAAGGGAAAATATGTCAATATATACATTGCTATACGTAGAACTAAGCCTTAGGACAGCAACAATGTAGAGGACCTGACACTTAGAAACTTGCAAGTAAGCTGGAATCTTCAAAAGTTCAAATCTTTATAAGTAAAAAGATTTATTAAAATGAATAACCAAATGTTTTAATTGTCATCAGAAGATCAAATCAATAAACCCTGAGAACATAGATAAAAGATAAATAAATATATGAGCAGAACTTAATACAACAGCAAACGTATAAAATTGAGGTGATTTAGTAAGTCCAAAGAATATTCTTTGAAAAGATTGAAAAGACACACTTTGATTAAGGAAAACAAAAACATAAGTGAAGAATATACAGAAAGAATCAGGAAAATGTTATAGCAGACAATATATGAAATGCCAGTAAATTTGAACATTTCTGTAAAGGGGACCATTTCCTAGCTCCTAAAGTTTACCAAAACTGACACAAGAGGAAGTCATTTAAGGTCATCATGTCTGCCCTTGGCATTCTCGGAACGCCCTGGCCTCAGAATGCAGCAACTGTAGTCCATGGTAACCTGAGGAGAGGGGGCGGGGCTGAGGCAGGTTGGAACACTGCCCTCACTGAGGGAGTGGGTGTGGCCATCTCTGCTGTGACTGAACAAAGGGCAGGGGAGCATGGGGCCGAGGGCAGGGCCGTCAGAGCCCGGCAGGCCCAGTGGGGTGTCACAAGAATTTAGGCTCAGGCCAAAGGGCATCTTCTTTGTCTGAACAGGTGCCCAAACTCTCACCTTTCCACTCAGGCCGCCCTCTTACTTGAAGTGTGTGTGGAACCTCTCCACACAGTACACCTCGCTGCACAGCTAACCATAAGTCAGGGCATCTTAGCTTCCTGCCAGGTGACCGATGTTCGCAGGTAGATCGGTCCCTGGGACACACGCGGAGAGGCTCCTGCCCGGGCCACAATCCGCGCACTACCCCAGCCCCAGATTGGTGCCGCACAGCAGCCCTGTCTGAGTCCCCTCCCTCTAGAGGGAGTATTTAACCAACACTTCTAGAAAACGGAGTCCTCGTGCGCAACTCATTGGAGGGACACAAATAAATCTTTGCCGACTTTCTGCTGAAACTTAGGAACATTCACACCTAAGCCTCTTACACGGTCAGCTGTTTAGCTAAACATGAGCTCATGATCTAAATTTACACAATAATGAAGAGATCAGCTACAAGGGGAGACAATCAGCAAAAACAATCAATACCAGAATTAGATTCCCAAGGCCATCCATCAGAAGTTGGAATAATCAGGTGCAAGGCAGGATATATACATAAAACTGGAACTGAAACAAGAAACAAGGATGTTTTCAAAGTCTGGTAGGATCTCTAAAACATTATTAAAGTACATGTCATTGATAAAGCTAAATACTCAAAGGTTGTGTAATACAACAGATTAATCATTGAGAAGAGTGAAATTATGCTGTTTTGAAAACCATCGCAGGTCAGATTTGCGCTTAATTATATAAGAAGATTTCTATAAAACATACACATTATTTCAAAGACTTATTGGCTGTGAAATAAGTTAAGGGTATTTCAAATGGCTTGTCTGCATTGAAAGGTGCTTTGTAGGGAATCACAGAAAGTCGAGGGGAAAATATGTCAATATATACATTGCTATAGGTTGAACTAAGCCTGAAGACAGCAACAATATAGAGGACCTGACACTTAGTAACTTACAAGTAAGATGGAATCTTCAAAAGTTCAAATCTTTATAAGTAAAAATATTTATTAAAATGAATAACCAAGTATTTTAATTGACATCAGAAGATCAAACCAATAAACCCTGAGAACATAGATAAAAGATAAATAAAGATATGAGCAGAACTTAATACAACAGCAAACATATAAAATTGAGGTGATTTAGTAAGTCCAAAGAATATTCTTTGAAAAGATTGAAAAGACACACTTTGATTAAGAAAACAAAAACATAACTAAAGAATATACAGAAAGAGTCAGAACAATGTTATAGCAGAGAATATATGAAATGCCAGTAAATTTGAACATTTCTGTAAAGGGGACCATTTCCTAGCTCCTAAAGTTTACCAAAACTGACACAAGAGGAAGTCATTTAATGTCATCATGTCTGCCCTTGGCATTCTCGGAACGCCCTGGCCTCAGAATGCAGCATCTGTAGTCCATGGTAACCTGCGGAGAGGGGGTGGGGCTGAGGGAGGTTGGAACACTGCCCTCACTGAGGGAGTGGGTGTGGCCATCTCTGCTGTGACTGAACAAAGGCAGTGGAGCAAGGTGCCCAAGGCAGGGCCCTCAGAGCACGGCAGGCCCAGTGGGGTTTCACAAGCATTTAGGCCCAGGGCAAAGGGTGCCTTCTTTGTCTGAACTGCTGCCCAATCTATCACCTTTCCACTCAGGCCGCCCTCTTACTTGAAGAGTGTGTGGAAGCTGTCCGCGCAGTACACCTCGCTGCACAGCTAACCATAGGTATGGGCATCGTAGCTTCCTGCCAGTTGACCGAAGTTCGCAGGTAGATGGGTCCCTGGGACACACGCGGAGAGGCTCCTGCCCGGGCCACAGGCCGCCGAAGGCCCCCGCCGCAGATCGGGGTCCGCAAAACAGCCGTGTCTGAGACCCCTGCCTCTAGAGGGAGTATTGGACCAACACTTCTAGAAAATGGGGTCCTCGCAGGCAACTCATTTGAGGGACACAAATAAATCTTTGCCGACATTCTGCTGAAACTTAGGAGCGTTCACAACTAACCCTCTTACAAGGTCAGCTGTTTAGCTAAACATGAGCTCATGATCTAAATTTACACAATAATGAAGAGTTCAGCTACAAGGGGAGACAATCAGAAAAAACAATCAATACCATAATTAGATTCCCAAAGCCATCCATCAGATGTTGGAATATTCAGGTGCAAGGCAGGATATATACATAAAACTGGAACTGAAACAAGAAACAAGGATGTTTTCAAAGTCTGGTACGATCTCTAAAACATTTTTAAAGTACATGTCATTGATAAAGCTAACTACTCAAAGGTTGTGTAATACAACAGATTAATCATTGAGAAGAGTGAAATTATGCTGTTTCGAAAACTATGGCAGGTCAGATTTTCTGCCTAATTATATAAGAAGATTTATCTAAAACATACACATTATTTCAAAGAGTTATTGGCTGTGAAATAACTTAAGGGTATTTCAAATGGCTTGTCTGCAATGAAAGGTGCTATGTAGGGAATCACAGAAAGTCGAGGGGAAAATGTGTCAATATATACATTGCTATATGTTGAACTAAGCCTTAGGACAGCAACAATGTAGAGCACCTGACACTTAGAAACTTGCAAGTAAGCTAGAATCTTCAAAAGTTCAAATCTTTATAAGTAAAAAGATTTATTAAAATGAATAACCAAGTGTTTTAATTGACATCAGAAGATCAAACAAATAAACCCAGAGAACATAGATAAAAGATAAATAAAGATATGAGCAGAACTTAATACAACAGGAAAAGTAAAAAATTGAGGTGATTTGGTAAGTCCAAAGAATATTCTTTGAAAAGATTGAAAAGACACACTTTGATTAAGGAAAACAAAAACATAAGTAAAGAATATACAGAAAGAGTCAGGACAATGTTATAGCAGAGAATATATGAAATGACAGTAAATTTGAACATTTCTGTAAAGGGGACCATTTCCTAGCTCCAAAAGTTTACCAAAACTGACACAAGAGGAAGTCATTTAAGGTCATCATGTCTGCCCTTGGCATTCTCGGAACGCCCTGGCCTCAGAATGCAGCAACTGTAGTCCATGGTAACCTGCGGAGAGGGGGTGGGGCTGAGGGAGGTTGGAACACTGCCCTCACTGATGGACTGGGTGTGGCCATCTCCGCTGTGACTGACCAATGGGCAGGGGAGCTTGGGGCCAAGGGCAGGGCCCTCAGAGCCCGGCAGGCCCAGTGGGGTGTCACAAGCATTTAGTCCCAGGCCAAAGGGCGCCTTCTTTGTCTGAACAGCTGCCCAAACTCTCACCTTTCCACTCAGGCCGCCCTCTTACTTGAAGTGTGTGTGGAACCAGTCCACGCAGTACACCTCGATGCACAGCTAACCATAGGTCTGGGCATCGTAGCTTCCTGTCAGGTGACCGAAGTTCGCAGGTAGATGGGTCCCTGGGACACACGCGGAGAGGCTCCTGCCCGGGCCACAGGCCGCCCACTACCC
Source organism: Mesoplodon densirostris (assembly GCF_025265405.1). Lineage (NCBI taxonomy): Eukaryota > Metazoa > Chordata > Mammalia > Artiodactyla > Ziphiidae > Mesoplodon > Mesoplodon densirostris. The sequence goes on from NC_082666.1 coordinate 92,203,359, forward strand.
CAGCCCCAGATTGAGGCCACAGAGCAGCCCTGTCTGAGTCCCCTCCCTCTAGAGGGAGTATTTAACCAACACTTCTAGAAAACCGAGTCCTCGCGGGCAACTCATTGGAGGGACACAAATAAATCTTTGCCGACTTTCTGCTGAAACTTAGGAGCATTCACACCTAAGCCTCTTACAAGGTCATCTGTTTAGCTAAACATGAGCTCATGATCTAAATTTACACAATAATGAAGAGATCAGCTAAAAGGGGAGACAGTCAGCAAAAACAATCAATACCAGAATTAGATTTCCAAGGCCATCCATCAGATGTTGGAATAATCAGGTGCAAGGCAGGATATATACATAAAACTGGAACTGAAATAAGAAACCAGGATGTTTTCAAAGTCTGGTAGGATCTCTAAAACATTTTTAAAGTACATGTCATTGATAAAGCTAAATACTCAAAGGTTGTGTAATACAACAGATTAATCATTGAGAAGAGTGTAATTATGCTGTTTTGAAAACTATGGCAGGTCAGATTTTCTGCCTAATTATATAAGAAGATTTCTCTAAAACATACACATTATTTCAAAGAGTTATTGGCAGTGAAATAACTTAAGGGTATTTCAAATGGCTTGTCTGCAATGAAAGGTGCTATGTAGGGAATCACAGAAAGTCGAGGGGAAAATATGTCAATATATACATTGCTATAGGTTAAATTAAGCCTTAGGACAGCAACAATGTAGAGGACCTGACCCTTAGAAACTTACAAGTAAGCTGGAATGTTCAAAAGTTCCAATCTTTATAAGTAAAAAGATTTATTAAAATGAATAACCAAGTGTTTATTTGACATCAGAAGATCAAACAAATAAACCCTGAGAACATAGATAAAAGATAAATAAAGATATGAGCAGAACTTAATACAACAGCAAACGTTTAAAATTGGGGTGATTTAGTAAGTCCAAAGAATATTCTTTGAAAAGATTGAAAAGACACACTTTGATTAAGGAAAACAAAAACGTAAGTAAAGAATATACAGAAAGAGTCAGGACAAAGTTATAGCAGAGAATATATGAAATGCCAGTAAATTTGAACATTTCTGTAAAGGGGACCATTTCCTAGCTCCTAAAGTTTACCAAAACTGACACAAGAGGAAATCATTTAAGGTCATCATGTCTGTCCTTGACATGCTCGGAACGCCCTGGCCTCAGAATGCAGCATCTGTAGTCCATGGTAACCTGCGGAGAGGGGGCGGGGATGAGCGAGGTTGGAACACTGCCCTCACTGAGCGGGTGGGTGTGGCCAACTCTGCTGTGACTGAACAAAGGCCAGGGGAGCATGGGGCCGAGGGCAGGGCCCTCAGTGCCCGGCAGGCCCAGTGGGGTGTCACAAGCTTTTACGCCCAGGCCAAAGGGCGCCTTCTTTGTCTGAACAGCTCCCAAACACTCATCTTACCACTCAGGCCGCCCTCTTACTTGAAGTGTGTGTGGAACCTGTCCACGCATTACACCTCGCTGCACAGCTTACCATAGGTCTGGGCATCGTAGATTCCTGCCAGGTGACCGAAGTTCGCAGGCAGATGGGTCCCTGGGACACACGCGGAGAGGCTCCTGCCTGGGCCACAGGCCGCCCACTACCCCAGCCCCAGATTGGGGGCCACACAGCAGCCCTGTCTGAGTCCTCTGCCTGTAGAGGGAGTATTGGACCAACACATCTAGAAAACGGGGTCCTCGCGGGCAACTCATTGGAGGGACACAAATAAATCTTTGCCGACTTTCTGCTGAAACTTTGGAGCGTTCACACCTAAGCCTCTTACAAGCTCAGCTGTTTAGCTAAACATGATCTCGTGATCGAAATTTACACAATAATGAAGAGATCAGCTACAAGGGGAGATAAATCAGCAAAAACAATCAATACCAGAAATAGATTCCCAAGGCCATCCATCAGATGTTGGAACAATCAGGTGCAAGGCAGGATATGTACATAAAACTGGAACTGAAAGAAGAAACAAGGATGTTTTCAAAGTCTAGTACGATCTCTAAAACATTTTTAAAGTACATGTCATTGATAAAGCTAACTACTCAAAGGTTGTGTAATACAACAGATTAATCATTGAGAAGAGTGAAATTATGCTGTTTTGAAAACTATGGCAGGTCAGATTTTCTGCCTAATTATATAAGAAGATTTATCAAAAACCTACACATTATTTCAAAAACTTATTGGCTGTGAAATAAGTTAAGGGTATTTCAAATGGCTTGTCTGTAATGAAAGGTACTATCTAGGGAATCACAGAAAGTCGAGGGGAAAATATGTCAATATATACATTGCTATATGTTGAACTAAGCCTTAGGACAGCAACAATGTAGAGCACCTGACACTTAGAAACTTGCAAGTAAGCTAGAATCTTCAAAAGTTCAAATCTTTATAAGTAAAAAGTTTTATTAAAATGAATAACTAAGTGTTTTAATTGACATCAGAAGATCAAACCAATAAACCCTGAGAACATAGATAAAAGATAAATAAAGATATGAGCAGAACTTAATACAACAGGAAAAGTATAAAATTGAGGTGATTTGGTAAGTCCAAAAAATATTCTTTGAAAAGATTGAAAAGACACACTTTGATTAAGGAAAACAAAAACATAATTAAAGAATATACAGAGAGAGTCAGGACAATGTTATAGCAGAGAATATATGAAATGACAGTAAATTTGAACATTTCTGTAAAGGGGATCATTTCCTAGCTCCTAAAGTTTACCAAAACTGACACCAGAGGAAATCATTTAAGGTCATCATGTCTGCCCTTGGCATTCTCGGAACGCCCTGGCCTCAGAATGCAGCAACTGTAGTCCATGGTAACCTGCGGAGAGGGGGCGGGGATGAGGGAGGTTGGAACACTGCCCTCACTTAGGTAGTTGGTGTGGCCATCTCTGCTGTGACTGAACAAAGGCAGGGGAGCAGGGGTCCCAGGGAAGGGCCCTCAGAGCCCAGCAGGCCCAGTGTGTTGTCACAAGCATTTAGGCCCAGACCAAAGGGCGCCTTCTTTGTCTGAACAGCTGCCCAAACTCTCACCTTTCCACTCAGGCCGCCCTCTTACTTGAACTGTGTGTGGAACCTGTCCACGCAGTACACCTCGCTGCACAGCTAACCATAGGTCTGGGCATCGTAGCTTCCTGCCAGGTGACCGAAGTTCGCAGGTAGATGGGTCCCTGGGACACACGCGGAGAGGCTCCTGCCCGGGCCACAGGCTGCCCACTGCCCCAACCCCAGATCGGGGGCCACAAAGCAACGCTGTCTAAGTCCCGTGCCTCTAGAGGTAGTATTAGACCAACACTTCTAGAAATAGTTGTCCACGCGGGCAACTCATTGGAGGGACAGAAATAAATCTTTGCCGACTTTCTGCTGAAACTTAGGAGCGTTCACACCTAAGCCTCTTACAAGGTCAGCTGTATAGCTAAACATGAGCTCATGATCGAAATTTACACAATAATGAAGAGATCAGCTACAAGGTGAGAAAATCAGCAAAAACAATCAATACCAGAATTAGATTCCCAAGGCCATCCATCAGATGTTGGAATAATCAGGTGCAAGGCAGGATATATACATTAAACTGGAACTGTAACAAGAAACAAGGATGTTTTCAAAGTCTGGTAGGATCTCTAAAACATTTTTAAAGTACATGTCATTGATAAAGCTAAATACTCAAAGGTTTTGTAATACAACAGATTAATCATTGAGAAGAGTGAAATTATGCTGTTTTGCAAACTATGGCAGGTCAGATTTTCTGCCTAATTATATAAGAAGATTTCTCTAAAACATACACATTATTTCAAAGACTTATTGGCTGTGAAATAAGTTAAGGGTATTTCATATGGCTTGTCTGCAATGAAAGGTGCTATGTAGGGAATCAAAGAAAGTCGAGGGGAAAATATGTCAATATATACATTGCTATATTTTGAACTAAGCCTTAGTACAGCAACAATGGAGTAGACCTGACCCTTAGAAACTTACAAGTAAGCTGGAATCTTCAAAAATTCCAATCTTTATAAGTAAAAAGATTTATTAAAATGAATAACCAAGTGTTTTAATTGACATCAGAAGATCAAACCAATAAACCCTGAGAACATAGATAAAAGATAAATAAAGTTATGAGAAGAACTTAATACAACAGCAAAAGTATAAAATTGAGGTGATTTAGTAAGTCCAAAGAATATTCTTTGAATAGATTGAAAAGACACACTTTGATTAAGGAAAACAAAAACATAAGTAAAGAATATACAGAAAGAGTCAGGACAATGTTATAGCAGAGAATATATGAAATGCCAGTAAATTTGAATATATCTGTAAAGGGGACCATTTCCTAGCTCAGAAAGTTTACCAAAACTGACACAAGAGGAAATCATTTAAGGTCCTCATGTCTGCCCTTGGCATTCTCAGAAAGCCCTGGCCTCAGAATGCAGCATCTGTAGTCCATGGTACCCTGCGGAGAGGGGGCGGGGCTGAGGTAGGTTGGATCACTGCCCTCACAGAGGGAGTGAGTGTGGCCATCTCTGCTGTGACTGAACAAAGGAAAGGGAGCAGGGAGCCAAGGGCAGGGCCCTCAGGGCCCGGCAGGTCCAGTGGGGGGTCACAAGCATTTAGGCCCAGAACAAAGGGTGCCTTCTTTGTCTGAACAGCTGCGCAAACTCTCACCTTTCCACTCAGGCCGCCCTTTTACTTGAAGTGTGTGTGGAACCTGTCCATGCAGTACACCTCGATGCACAGCTAACCATAGGTCGGCTCATCGTAGCTTCCTGGCAGGTGACCGAAGTTCGCAGGTAGATGGGTCCCTGGGACACACGCGGAGAGGCTCCTGCCCGGGCCACAGGCCGCCCACTACCCCAGCCCCAGATTGAGGCCACAGAGCAGCCCTGTCTGTGTCCCCTCCCTCTAGAGGGAGTATTGGACCAACATTTCTAGAAAACGGAGTCCTCGCGGGCAACTCATTGGAGGGACACAAATAAATCTTTGCCGACATTCTGCTGAAACTTAGGAGCATTCACACCTAAGCCTCTTACAAGGTCATCTGTTTAGCTAAACATGAGCTCATGATCTAAATTTACACAATAATGAAGAGATCAGCTAAAAGGGGAGACAATCAGCAAAAACAATCAATACCAGAATTAGATTTCCAAGGCCATCCATCAGATGTTGGAATAATCAGGTGCAAGGCAGGATATATACATAAAACTGGAACTGAAACAAGAAACAAGGATGTTTTCAAAGTCTGGTAGGATCTCTAAAACATTTTTAAAGTACATGTCATTGATAAAGCTAAATACTCAAAGGTTGTGTAATACAACAGATTAATCATTGAGAAGAGTGAAATTATGCTGTTTTGAAAACTATGGCAGGTCAGATTTTCTGCCTAATTATATAAGAAGATTTCTCTAAAACATAAACATTATTTCAAAGACTTATTGGCTGTGAAATAAGTTAACGGTATTTCATATGGCTTGTCTGCAATGAAAGGTGCTATGTAGGGAATCACAGAAAGTCGAGGGGAAAATATGTCAATATATACATTGCTATAGATTAAACTATGCCTTAGGACAGCAACAATGTAGAGGACCTGACACTTAGAAACTTACAAGTAAGCTGGAATCTTCAAAAGTTCCAATATTTATAAGTAAAAAGATTTATTAAAATGAATAACCAAGTGTTTCATTTGACATCAGAAGATCAAACCAATAAACCCTGAGAACATAGATAAAAGATAAATAAAGATATGAGCAGAACATAATACAACAGCAAACGTATAAAATTGAGGTGATTTAGTAAGTCCAAAGAATATTCTTTGAAAAGATTGAAAAGACACACTTTGATTAAGGAAAACAAAAACTAAGTAAAGAATATACAGAAAGAGTCAGGACAATGTTATAGCAGAGAATATATGAAATGCCAGTAAATTTGAACATTTCTGTAAAGGGGACCATTTCCTAGCTCCTAAAGTTTACCAAAACTTACACAAGAGGAATTCATTTAAGGTCATCATGTCTGCCCTTGGCATTCTCGGAACGCCCTGGACTTAGAATGCAGCATCTGTAGTCCATGGTAACCTGCGGAGAGGGAGCGGGGCTGAGGGAGGTTGGAACACTGCACTCACTGAGGGAGTGGGTGTGGCCATCTCTGCTGTGACTGAACAAAGGGCAGGGGAGCAGGGCGCCCAGGGCTGGGCCCTCAGAGCCCGGCAGGCCCAGTGGGGTGTCACAAGCATTTAGGCCCAGGCCAAAGGGCGCCTTCTTTGTCTGCACAGCTGCCCAAACTCTCACCTTTCCACTCAGGCCGCCATCTTACTTGAAGTGTGTGTGGAACCTGTCTGTGCAGTACACCTCGCTGCACAGCTAACCATAGGTCTGGGCATCGTAGCTTCCTGCCAGGTGACCGAAGTTCGCAGGCAGATGGGTCCCTGGGACACAGGCGGAGAGGCTCCTGCCCGGGCCACAGGCCGCCCACAGCCCCAGCCCCAGATCGGGGGCCTCAAAGCAGCCTTGCCTGAGTCCCCTGCCTCTAGAGGGAGTATTGGACGAACACTTCTAGAAAATGGGGTCCTCACGGGCAACTCATTGGAGGGACACAAATAAATCTTTGCCGACTTTCTGCTGAAACTTAGGAGCGTTCACACCTAAGCCTCTTACAAGGTCAGCTGTTTAGCTAAACATGAGCTCATGATCTAAATTTACACAATAATGTAGAGATCAGCTACAAGGGGAGACAATCAGCAAAAACAATCAATACCAGAATAAGATTCCCAAGGCCATCCATCAGATGTTGGAATAATCACGTGCAAGGCAGGATATATACATAAAACTGGAACTGAAACAAGAAACAAGGATGTTTTCACAGTCTGGTAGGGTCTCTAAAACATTCTTAAATTACATGTCATTGATAAAGCTAAATACTCAAAGGTTGTGTAATACAAAAGATTAATCATTGAGAAGAGTGAAATTATGCTGTCTTGAAAACTATGGCAGGTCAGATTTTCTGCCTAATTATATAAGAAGATTTCTCGAAAACACATAATTTCAAAGACTGATTGGCTGTGAAATAAGTTAAGGATATTTCAAATGGCTTGTCTGCAATGAAAGGTGCTATGTAGGGAATCACAGAAAGTCGAGGGGAAAATATGTCAATATATACATTGCTATATGTTGAACTAAGCCTTAGGACAGCAACAATGTCGAGGACCTGACACTTAGAAACTTACAAGTAAGCTGTAATCTTCAAAAGTTCAAATCTTTATACGTAAAAAAGATTTATTAAAATGAATAACCAAGTGTTTTAATTGACACCAGAAGATCAAACCAATAAACCCTGAGAACATAACTAAAAGATAAATAAAGACATGAGCAGAACTTAATACAACAGCAAACGTATAAAATTGAGGTGATTTAGTAAGTCCAAAGAATATTTTTTGAAAAGATTGAAAAGACACACTTTGATTAAGGAAAACTAAAACATAAGTAAAGAATATACAGAAAGAGTCAGGACACTGTTATAGCAGAGAATATATGAAATGCCAGTAAATTTGAACATTTCTGTAAAGGGGACCATTTCCTAGCTCCTAAAGTTTACCAAAACTGACACAAGAGGAAATCATTTAAGGTCATCATGTCTGCCCTTGGCATTCTCGGAACGCCCTGGCCTCAGAATGCAGCATCTGTAGTCCATGGTAACCTGCGCAGAGGGGGCGGGGCTGAGGGAGGTTGGAACACTGCCCTCAGTGAGGGATTGTGTGTGGCCATGTCTGCTGTGAGTGAACAAAGGGCAGGGGAGCAGGGTGTCCAGGGCAGGGCCCTCAGAGCCCGGCAGGCCCAGTGGTGTGTCACAAGCATTTAGGCCCAGGCCAAAGGGTGCCTTCTTTGTCTGCACAGCTGCCCAAACTCTCACCGTTCCACTCAGGCCGCCCTCTTACTTGAAGTGTGTGTGGAAGCTGTCCGCGCAGTACACCTCACTGCACAGCTAACCATAAGTCAGGGCTTCGCAGCTTCCTGCCAGGTGACCAAAGTTCCCAGGCAGATGGGTCCCTGGGACACACGCGGTGAGGCTCCTGCCCGGGCCACAGGCCGCCCACAACACCAGCCCCAGATTTGGGGCCGCACAGAAGCCCTGTCTGAGTCCCCTCCCTCTAGAGGGAGTATTGGACCAACACTTCTAGAAAACGGAGTCCTCGCGGGCAACTCATAGGAGGGACACAAATAAATCTTTGCCGACTTTCTGCTGAAACTTAGGAGCGTTCACACCTAAGCCTCTTACAAGGTTAGCTGTTTAGCTAAACATGAGCTCATGATCTAAATTTACACAATAATGAAGAGATCAGCTACAAGGGGAGACAATCAGCAAAAACAATCAATACCAGAATTAGATTCCCAAGGCCATCCATTAGATTTTGGAATAATCAGCTGCAAGGCAGGAAATATACATAAAACTGGAACTGAAACAAGGAACAAGGATGTTTTCAAAGTCTGGTATGATCTCTAAAACATTTTTAAAGTACATGTCATTGATAAAGCTAAATACTCAAAGGTTGTGTAATACAACAGTTTAATCATTGAGAAGTGTGAAATTATGCTGTTTTGAAAACTATGGCAGGTCAGATTTTCTGCTTTATTATATAAGAAGATTTCTATAAAACATACACATTATTTCAAAGACTTATTGGCTGTGAAATAAGTTAAGGGTATTTCAAATGGCTTGTCTGCATTGAAAGGTGCTATGTAGGGAATCACAGAAAGTCGAGGGGAAAATATGTCAATATATACATTGCTATATCTTGAACTAAGCTTTAGGACAGCAACAATGTAGAGGACCTGACACTTAGAAGCTTACATGTAAGCTGGAATCTTCAAAAGTTCAAGTGTTTATAAGTAAAAAGATTTATTAAATGAATAACCAAGTGTTTTAATTGACATCAGAAGAGCAAACCAATAAACCCTGAGAACATAAATAAAAGATAAATAAAGATATGAGCAGAACTTAACACAACAGCAAACGTATAAAATTGAGGTGATTTATTAAGTCCAAAGAATATTCTTTGAAAAGATTGAAAAGACACACTTTGATTAAGGAAAACAAAAACATAAGTAAAGAATATACAGAAAGAGTCAGGACAATGTTATAGCAGAGAATATATGAAATTCCAGTAAATTTGAACATTTCTGTAAAGGGGACCATTTCCTAGCTCCTAAAGTTTACCAAAACTGACACAAGAGGTAATCATTTAAGGTCCTCATGCCTGCCCTTGGCATTCTGAGAACGCCCTGGCCTCAGAATGCAGCATCTGTAGTCCATGGTAACCTGCGGAGAGGGGGCGGGGCTGAGGGAGGTTGGAACACAGCCCTCACTGAGGGAGTGAGTGTGGCCATCTCTGCTGTGAGTGAACAAAGGGCAAGGGAGCAGGGGGCCCAGGGCAGGGCCCTCAGAACCAGGCATGCCCAGTGGGGTGTCACAAGCTTTTAGGCACAGACCAAAGGGCACCTTCTTTGTCTGAACAGCTGCCCAAACTCTCACCTTTCCACTCAGCCCGCCCTCTTACTTGAAGTGTGTGTGGAACCTGTCCGTGCAGTACACCTCGCTGCTCAGCTAACCATAGGTCTGGGCATCGTAGCTTCCTGCCAGGTGACCGAACTTCGCAGCCAGATGGGTCCCTGGGACACAGGTGGAGAGGCTCCTGCGCCGGCCACAGGCCGCCCACTGCCCCAGCCCCAGATAGGGGGCCGAAAAGCAGCTCTCTCTGAGTCCCCTGTCTCCAGAGGGAGTATTGGACCAACACTTCTAGAAAACGGGGTCCTCTTGGCAACTCATTAGAGGGACACAAATAAATCTTTGCCGACTTTCTGCTGAAACTTAGGAGCATTCACACCTAAGCCTCTTACAAGGTCAGCTGTTAAGCTAAACTTGAGCTCATGATCTAAATTTACACAATAATGAAGAGATCAGCTACAAGGGGAGACAATCAGCAAAAACAATCAATACCAGAATTAGATTCCCAAGGCCATCCATCAGACGTTGGAATAATCAGGTGCAAGGCAGGAAATATACATTAAACTGGAACTGAAACAAGAAACAAGGATGTTTTCACAGTCTGGTAGGATCTCTAAAACATTATTAAAGTACATGTCATTGATAAAGCTAATTACTCAAAAGTTGTGTAATACAACAGATTAATCATTGAGAAGAGTGAAATTATGCTATTTTGAAAACTATGGCAGGTCAGATTTTCTGCCTAATTATATATGAAGATTTATCTAAAACATACACAATATTTCAAAGACTTATTGTCTGTGAAATAAGTTAAGGGTATTTCAAATGGCTTGTCTGCAATGAAAGGTGCTATGTAGGGAATCACAGAAAGTCGAGGGGAAAATATGAAAATATATACATTGCTATAGGTTGAACTAAGCCTTAGGACATCAAAAACGTAGAGGACCTGACACTTAGAAACTTACAAGTAAGCTGGAATCTTCAAAAGTTCCAATCTTTATAAGTAAAAAGATTTATTAAAATGAATAACCAAGTGTTTTAATTGACATCAGAAGATCAAACCAATAATCCCTGAGAACATAGATAAAAGATAAATAAAGATATGAGCAGAACTTAATACAACAGCAAACGTATAAAATTGAGGTGATTTAGTAAGTCCAAAGAATATTCTTTGAAAAGATTGAAAAGACACACTTTGATTAAGGAAAACAAAAACATAATAAAGAATATACAGAAAGAGTCAGGACAATGTTATAGCAGAGAATATAAGAAATGCCAGTGAATTTGAACATTTCTGTAAAGGGGACCATTTCCTAGCTCCTAAAGTTTACCAAAACTGACACAAGAGGAATTCATTTAAGGTCATCATGTCTGCCCTTGGCATTCTCGGAACGCCCTGGCCTCAGAATGCAGCATCTGTAGTCCATGGTAACCTGCGGAGAGGGGGCGGGGCTGAGGGAGGTTGGAACACAGCCCTCACTGAGGGAGTGAGTGTGGCCATCTCTGCTGTGAGTGAACAAAGGGCAAGGGAGCAGGGGGCCCAGGGCAGGGCCCTCAGAACCAGGCATGCCCAGTGGGGTGTCACAAGCTTTTAGGCACAGACCAAAGGGCACCTTCTTTGTCTGAACAGCTGCCCAAACTCTCACCTTTCCACTCAGCCCGCCCTCTTACTTGAAGTGTGTGTGGAACCTGTCCGTGCAGTACACCTCGCTGCTCAGCTAACCATAGGTCTGGGCATCGTAGCTTCCTGCCAGGTGACCGAACTTCGCAGCCAGATGGGTCCCTGGGACACAGGTGGAGAGGCTCCTGCGCACGCCACAGGCCGCCCACTGCCCCAGCCCCAGATAGGGGGCCGAAAAGCAGCTCTCTCTGAGTCCCCTGTCTCCAGAGGGAGTATTGGACCAACACTTCTAGAAAACGGGGTCCTCTTGGCAACTCTTTAGAGGGACACAAATAAATCTTTGCCGACTTTCTGCTGAAACTTAGGAGCATTCACACCTAAGCCTCTTACAAGGTCAGCTGTTAAGCTAAACTTGAGCTCATGATCTAAATTTACACAATAATGAAGAGATCAGCTACAAGGGGAGACAATCAGCAAAAACAATCAATACCAGAATTAGATTCCCAAGGCCATCCATTAGATTTTGGAATAATCAGCTGCAAGGCAGGAAATATACATAAAACTGGAACTGAAACAAGGAACAAGGATGTTTTCAAAGTCTGGTATGATCTCTAAAACATTTTTAAAGTACATGTCATTGATAAAGCTAAATACTCAAAGGTTGTGTAATACAACAGTTTAATCATTGAGAAGTGTGAAATTATGCTGTTTTGAAAACTATGGCAGGTCAGATTTTCTGCTTTATTATATAAGAAGATTTCTATAAAACATACACATTATTTCAAAGACTTATTGGCTGTGAAATAAGTTAAGGGTATTTCAAATGGCTTGTCTGCATTGAAAGGTGCTATGTAGGGAATCACAGAAAGTCGAGGGGAAAATATGTCAATATATACATTGCTATATCTTGAACTAAGCTTTAGGACAGCAACAATGTAGAGGACCTGACACTTAGAAGCTTACATGTAAGCTGGAATCTTCAAAAGTTCAAGTGTTTATAAGTAAAAAGATTTATTAAATGAATAACCAAGTGTTTTAATTGACATCAGAAGAGCAAACCAATAAACCCTGAGAACATAAATAAAAGATAAATAAAGATATGAGCAGAACTTAACACAACAGCAAACGTATAAAATTGAGGTGATTTATTAAGTCCAAAGAATATTCTTTGAAAAGATTGAAAAGACACACTTTGATTAAGGAAAACAAAAACATAAGTAAAGAATATACAGAAAGAGTCAGGACAATGTTATAGCAGAGAATATATGAAATTCCAGTAAATTTGAACATTTCTGTAAAGGGGACCATTTCCTAGCTCCTAAAGTTTACCAAAACTGACACAAGAGGTAATCATTTAAGGTCCTCATGCCTGCCCTTGGCATTCTGAGAACGCCCTGGCCTCAGAATGCAGCATCTGTAGTCCATGGTAACCTGCGGAGAGGGGGCGGGGCTGAGGGAGGTTGGAACACAGCCCTCACTGAGGGAGTGAGTGTGGCCATCTCTGCTGTGAGTGAACAAAGGGCAAGGGAGCAGGGGGCCCAGGGCAGGGCCCTCAGAACCAGGCATGCCCAGTGGGGTGTCACAAGCTTTTAGGCACAGACCAAAGGGCACCTTCTTTGTCTGAACAGCTGCCCAAACTCTCACCTTTCCACTCAGCCCGCCCTCTTACTTGAAGTGTGTGTGGAACCTGTCCGTGCAGTACACCTCGCTGCTCAGCTAACCATAGGTCTGGGCATCGTAGCTTCCTGCCAGGTGACCGAACTTCGCAGCCAGATGGGTCCCTGGGACACAGGTGGAGAGGCTCCTGCGCCGGCCACAGGCCGCCCACTGCCCCAGCCCCAGATAGGGGGCCGAAAAGCAGCTCTCTCTGAGTCCCCTGTCTCCAGAGGGAGTATTGGACCAACACTTCTAGAAAACGGGGTCCTCTTGGCAACTCATTAGAGGGACACAAATAAATCTTTGCCGACTTTCTGCTGAAACTTAGGAGCATTCACACCTAAGCCTCTTACAAGGTCAGCTGTTAAGCTAAACTTGAGCTCATGATCTAAATTTACACAATAATGAAGAGATCAGCTACAAGGGGAGACAATCAGCAAAAACAATCAATACCAGAATTAGATTCCCAAGGCCATCCATCAGACGTTGGAATAATCAGGTGCAAGGCAGGAAATATACATTAAACTGGAACTGAAACAAGAAACAAGGATGTTTTCACAGTCTGGTAGGATCTCTAAAACATTATTAAAGTACATGTCATTGATAAAGCTAATTACTCAAAAGTTGTGTAATACAACAGATTAATCATTGAGAAGAGTGAAATTATGCTATTTTGAAAACTATGGCAGGTCAGATTTTCTGCCTAATTATATATGAAGATTTATCTAAAACATACACAATATTTCAAAGACTTATTGTCTGTGAAATAAGTTAAGGGTATTTCAAATGGCTTGTCTGCAATGAAAGGTGCTATGTAGGGAATCACAGAAAGTCGAGGGGAAAATATGAAAATATATACATTGCTATAGGTTGAACTAAGCCTTAGGACATCAAAAACGTAGAGGACCTGACACTTAGAAACTTACAAGTAAGCTGGAATCTTCAAAAGTTCCAATCTTTATAAGTAAAAAGATTTATTAAAATGAATAACCAAGTGTTTTAATTGACATCAGAAGATCAAACCAATAATCCCTGAGAACATAGATAAAAGATAAATAAAGATATGAGCAGAACTTAATACAACAGCAAACGTATAAAATTGAGGTGATTTAGTAAGTCCAAAGAATATTCTTTGAAAAGATTGAAAAGACACACTTTGATTAAGGAAAACAAAAACATAATAAAGAATATACAGAAAGAGTCAGGACAATGTTATAGCAGAGAATATAAGAAATGCCAGTGAATTTGAACATTTCTGTAAAGGGGACCATTTCCTAGCTCCTAAAGTTTACCAAAACTGACACAAGAGGAATTCATTTAAGGTCATCATGTCTGCCCTTGGCATTCTCGGAACGCCCTGGCCTCAGAATGCAGCATCTGTAGTCCATGGTAACCTGCGGAGAGGGGGCGGGGCTGAGGGAGGTTGGAACACAGCCCTCACTGAGGGAGTGAGTGTGGCCATCTCTGCTGTGAGTGAACAAAGGGCAAGGGAGCAGGGGGCCCAGGGCAGGGCCCTCAGAACCAGGCATGCCCAGTGGGGTGTCACAAGCTTTTAGGCACAGACCAAAGGGCACCTTCTTTGTCTGAACAGCTGCCCAAACTCTCACCTTTCCACTCAGCCCGCCCTCTTACTTGAAGTGTGTGTGGAACCTGTCCGTGCAGTACACCTCGCTGCTCAGCTAACCATAGGTCTGGGCATCGTAGCTTCCTGCCAGGTGACCGAACTTCGCAGCCAGATGGGTCCCTGGGACACAGGTGGAGAGGCTCCTGCGCACGCCACAGGCCGCCCACTGCCCCAGCCCCAGATAGGGGGCCGAAAAGCAGCTCTCTCTGAGTCCCCTGTCTCCAGAGGGAGTATTGGACCAACACTTCTAGAAAACGGGGTCCTCTTGGCAACTCTTTAGAGGGACACAAATAAATCTTTGCCGACTTTCTGCTGAAACTTAGGAGCATTCACACCTAAGCCTCTTACAAGGTCAGCTGTTAAGCTAAACTTGAGCTCATGATCTAAATTTACACAATAATGAAGAGATCAGCTACAAGGGGAGACAATCAGCAAAAACAATCAATACCAGAATTAGATTCCCAAGGCCATCCTTCAGATGTTGGAATAATCAGGTGCAAGGCAGGAAATATACATTAAACTGGAACTGAAACAAGAAACAAGGATGTTTTCACAGTCTGGTAGGATCTCTAAAACATTATTAAAGTACATGTCATTGATAAAGCTAATTACTCAAAAGTTGTGTAATACAACAGATTAATCATTGAGAAGAGTGAAATTATGCTATTTTGAAAACTATGGCAGGTCAGATTTTCTGCCTAATTATATATGAAGATTTATCTAAAACATACACAATATTTCAAAGACTTATTGTCTGTGAAATAAGTTAAGGGTATTTCAAATGGCTTGTCTGCAATGAAAGGTGCTATGTAGGGAATCACAGAAAGTCGAGGGGAAAATATGAAAATATATACATTGCTATAGGTTGAACTAAGCCTTAGGACATCAAAAACGTAGAGGACCTGACACTTAGAAACTTACAAGTAAGCTGGAATCTTCAAAAGTTCCAATCTTTATAAGTAAAAAGATTTATTAAAATGAATAACCAAGTGTTTTAATTGACATCAGAAGATCAAACCAATAATCCCTGAGAACATAGATAAAAGATAAATAAAGATATGAGCAGAACTTAATACAACAGCAAACGTATAAAATTGAGGTGATTTAGTAAGTCCAAAGAATATTCTTTGAAAAGATTGAAAAGACACACTTTGATTAAGGAAAACAAAAACATAATAAAGAATATACAGAAAGAGTCAGGACAATGTTATAGCAGAGAATATAAGAAATGCCAGTGAATTTGAACATTTCTGTAAAGGGGACCATTTCCTAGCTCCTAAAGTTTACCAAAACTGACACAAGAGGAATTCATTTAAGGTCATCATGTCTGCCCTTGGCATTCTCGGAACGCCCTGGCCTCAGAATGCAGCATCTGTAGTCCATGGTAACCTGCGGAGAAAGGGCGGGGCTGAGGGAGGTTGGAACACTGCCCTCACTGAGGGATTCGGTGTGGCCATCTCTGCTGTGACTGAACAAAGGGCAGGGAAGCAGGGCGCCCAGGGCAGGGCCCTCAGAGCCCGGCAGGCCCAGTGGGGTGTCACAAGCATTTAGGCCCAGGCCAAAGGGTGCCTTCTTTGTCTGCACAGCTGCCCAAACTCTCACCTTTCCACTAAGGCCGCCCTCTTACTTGAAGTGTGTGTGGAACCTGTCCGTGCATTACACCTCGCTGCACAGCTAACCATAGGTCTGGGCATCGTAGCTTCCTGCCAGGTAACCGAAGTTCACAGGCAGATGGGTCCCTGGGACACAGGCGGAGAGGCTCCTGCCCAGGTCACAGGCCGCCCACTGCCCCAGCCCCAGTTGGGGGGCCGAAAAGCAGCTCTGTCTGAGTACCCTGTCTCTAGAGGGAGTATTGGACCAACACTTCTAGAAAACGGGGTCCTCTTGGCAACTCATTAGAGGGACACAAATAAATCTTTGCCGACTTTCTGCTGAAACTTAGGAGCATTCACACCTAAGCCTCTTACAAGGTTAGCTGTTTAGCTAAACATGAGCTCATGATCTAAATTTACACAGTAATGAAGAGATCAGCTACAAGGGGAGACAATCAGCAAAAACAATCAAAACCAGAATTAGATTCCCAAGGCCATCCATCAGATGTTGTAATAATCAGGTGCAAGGCAGGATATATACATAAATCTGGAACTGAAACAAGAAACAAGGATGTTTTCTAAGTCTTGTAGGATCTCTAAAACATTCTTAAAGTACATGTCATTGATAAAGCTAAATACTCAAAGGTTGTGTAATACAACAGATTAATCATTGAGAAGAGTGAAATTATGCTGTTTTGAAAACTATGGCATGTCATATTTTCTGCCTAATTATATAAGAAGATTTATCTAAAACATACACAAAATTTCAAAGACTTATTGACTGTGAAATAAGTTAAGGGTATTTCAAATTGCTTGTCTGCAAAGAAAGGTGCTATGTAAGGAATCACAGAAAGTCGAGGGGAAAATATGTCAATATCTACATTGCTATATGTTGAACTAAGCCTTAGGACAGCAACAATGTAGAGGACCTGACACTTAGAAACTTACAAGTAAACTGGAATCTTCAAAAGTTCTAATCTTTATAAGTAAAAAGATGTATTAAAATGAATAACCAAGTGTTTTAATTGACACCAGAATTTCAAACCAATAAACCCTGAGAACATAGATAAAAGATAAATAAAGATATGAGCAGAACTTAACACAACAGCAAACGTATAAAATTGAGGTGATTTGGTAAGTCCAAAGAATATTCTTTGAAAAGATTGAAAAGACACACTTTCATTAAGGAAAACAAAAACGTAAGTAAAGAATATACAGAAAGAGTCAGAACAATGTTATAGCAGAGAATATATTAAATGCCAGTAAATTTGAACATTTCTGTAAAGGGGACCATTTCCTAGCTCCTAAAGTTTACCAAAACTTACACAAGAGGAATTCATTTAAGGTCATCATGTCTGCCCTTGGCATTCTCGGAATGCCCTGGACTTAGAATGCAGCATCTGTAGTCCATGGTAACCTGCGGAGAGGGAGCGGGGCTGAGGGAGGTTGGAACACTGCACTCACTGAGGGAGTGGGTGTGGCCATCTCTGCTGTGACTGAACAAAGGGCAGGGGAGCAGGGCGCCCAGGGCAGGGCCCTCAGAGCCCGGCAGGCCCAGGGGGGTGTCACAAGCATTTAGGCCCAGGCCAAAGGGCGCCTTCTTTGTCTGCACAGCTGCCCAAACTCTCACCTTTCCACTCAGGCCGCCATCTTACTTGAAGTGTGTGTGGAACCTGTCTGTGCAGTACACCTCGCTGCACAGCTAAACATAGGTCTGGGCATCGTAGCTTCCTGCCAGGTGACCGAAGTTCGCAGGCAGATGGGTCCCTGGGACACAGGCGGAGAGGCTCCTGCCCGGGCCACAGGCCGCCCACAGCCCCAGCCCCAGATCGGGGGCCTCAAAGCAGCCTTTCCTGAGTCCCCTGCATCTAGAGGGAGTATTGGACGAACACTTCTAGAAAATGGGGTCCTCACGGGCAACTCATTGGAGGGACACAAATAAATCTTTGCCGACTTTCTGCTGAAACTTAGGAGCGTTCACACGTAAGCCTCTTACAAGGTCACCTGTTTAGCTAAACATGAGCTCATGATCTAAATTTACAAAATAATGAAGAGATCAGCTACAAGGGGAGACAATCAGCAAAAACAATCAATACCAGAATTAGATTCCCAAGGCCATCCATCAGATGTTGGAATAATCAGGTGCAAGGCAGGATATATACATAAAACTGGAACTGAAACAAGAAACAAGGATGTTTTCACAGTCTGGTAGGGTCTCTAAAACATTCTTAAATTACATGTCATTGATAAAGCTAAATACTCAAAGGTTGTGTAATACAAAAGATTAATCATTGAGAAGAGTGAAATTATGCTGTCTTGAAAACTATGGCAGGTCAGATTTTCTGCCTAATTATATAAGAAGATTTCTCGAAAACACATAATTTCAAAGACTGATTGGCTGTGAAATAAGTTAAGTATATTTCAAATGGCTTGTCTGCAATGAAAGGTGCTATGTAGGGAATCACAGAAAGTCGAGGGGAAAATATGTCAATATATACATTGCTATATGTTGAACTAAGCCTTAGGACAGCAACAATGTAGAGGACCTGACACTTAGAAACTTACAAGTAAGCTGTAATCTTCAAAAGTTCAAATCTTTATACGTAAAAAGATTTATTAAAATGAATAACCAAGTGTTTTAATTGACACCAGAAGATCAAACCAATAAACCCTGAGAACATAGATAAAAGATAAATAAAGACATGAGCAGAACTTAATACAACAGCAAACGTATAAAATTGAGGTGATTTAGTAAGTCCAAAGAATATTTTTGAAAAGATTGAAAAGACACACTTTGATTAAGGAAAACTAAAACATAAGTAAAGAATATACAGAAAGAGTCAGGACAATGTTATAGCAGAGAATATATGAAATGCCAGTAAATTTGAACATTTCTGTAAAGGGGACCATTTCCTAGCTCCTAAAGTTTACCAAAACTGACACAAGAGGAAATCATTTAAGGTCATCATGTCTGCCCTTGGCATTCTCGGAACGCCCTGGCCTCAGAATGCAGCATCTGTAGTCCACGGTAACCTGCGGAGAGGGGGCAGGGCTGAGAGAGGTTGGAACACTGCCCTCAGTGAGGGAGTGTGTGTGGCCATGTCTGCTGTGAGTGAACAAAGGGCAGGGGAGCAGGGTGTCCAGGGCACGGCCCTCAGAGCCCGTCAGGCCCAGTGATGTGTCACAAGCATTTAGGCCCAGGCCAAAGGGTGCATTCTTTGTCTGCACAGCTGCCCAAACTCTCACCTTTCCACTCAGGCCGCCCTCTTACTTGAAGTGTGTGTGGAAGCTGTCCGCGGAGTACACCTCACTGCACAGCTAACCATAGGTCAGGGCTTCGTAGCTTCCTGCCAGGTGACCAAAGTTCGCAGGCAGATGGGTCCCTGGGACACACACGGTGAGGCTCCTGCCCGGGCCACAGGCCGCCCACTGCCCCAGCCCCAGATCGGGGGCCGCAAAGCAGCCCTGTCTGAGTCCCCTGCCGCTAGAGGGAGTATTGGACCAACACTTCTAGAAAATGGGGTCCTCGCGGGCAACTCATTGGAGGGACACAAAAAATTCTTTACCGACTTTCTGCTGAAACTTAGGAGCATTCACACCTAAGCCTCTTACAAGGTTAGCTATTTAGCTAAACATGAGCTCATGATCTAAATTTACACAGTAATGAAGAGATCAGCTACAAGGGGAGACAATCAGCAAAAACAATCAAAACCAGAATTAGATTCCCAAGGCCATCCATCAGATGTTGTAATAATCAGGTGCAAGGCAGGATATATACATAAATCTGGAACTGAAACAAGAAACAAGGATGTTTTCAAAGTCTTGTAGGATCTCTAAAACATTCTTAAAGTACATGTCATTGATAAAGCTAAATACTCAAAGGTTGTGTAATACAACAGATTAATCATTGAGAAGAGTGAAATTATGCTGTTTTGAAAACTATGGCATGTCATATTTTCTGCCTAATTTTATAAGAAGTTTTATCTAAAACTTACACAAAATTTCAAAGACTTATTGACTGTGAAATAAGTTAAGGGTATTTCAAATGGCTTGTCTGCAAAGAAAGGTGCTATGTAAGGAATCACAGAAAGTCGAGGGGAAAATATGTCAATATCTACATTGCTATATGTTGAACTAAGCCTTAGGACAGCAACAATGTAGAGGACCTGACACTTAGAAACTTACAAGTAAACTGGAATCTTCAAAAGTTCTAATCTTTATAAGTAAAAAGATGTATTAAAATGAATAACCAAGTGTTTTAATTGACACCAGAAGATCAAACCAATAAACCCTGAGAACATAGATAAAAGATAAATAAAGATATGAGCAGAACTTAACACAACAGCAAACGTATAAAATTGAGGTGATTTGGTAAGTCCAAAGAATATTCTTTGAAAAGATTGAAAAGACACACTTTCATTAAGGAAAACAAAAACGTAAGTAAAGAATATACAGAAAGAGTCAGAACAATGTTATAGCAGAGAATATATTAAATGCCAGTAAATTTGAACATTTCTGTAAAGGGGACCATTTCCTAGCTCCTAAAGTTTACCAAAACTGACACAAGAGGAATTCATTTGAGGTCATCATGTCTGCCATTGGCATTCTCGGAACGCCCTGGACTTAAAATGCAGCATCTGTAGTCCATGGTAACCTGCGGAGAGGGAGCGGGGCTGAGGGAGGTTGGAACACTGCACTCACAGAGGGAGTGGGTGTGGCCATCTCTGCTGTGACTGAACAAAGGGCAGGGGAGCAGGGCGCCCAGGGCTGGGCCCTCAGAGCCCGGCAGGCCCAGTGGGGTGTCACAAGCATTTAGGCCCAGGCCAAAGGGCGCCTTCTTTGTCTGCACAGCTGCCCAAACTCTCACCTTTCCACTCAGGCCGCCATCTTACTTGAAGTGTGTGTGGAACCTGTCCGTGCAGTACACCTCGCTGCTCAGCTAACCATAGGTCTGGGCATCGTAGCCTCCTGCCAGGTGACCGAAGTTCGCAGCCAGATGGGTCCCTGGGACACAGGTGCGGAGGCTCCTGCCTGGGCCACAGGCCGCCCACTGCCCCAGCCCCAGATGGGGGGCCGAAAAACAGCTCTCTCTGAGTCCCCTGTCTCTAGAGGGAGTATTGGACCAACACTTCTAGAAAACGGGGTCCTCTTGGCAACTCATTAGTGGGACACAAATAAATCTTTGCCGACTTTCTGCTGAAAATTAGGAGCATTCACACTTAAGCCTCTTACAAGGTCAGCTGTTAAGCTAAACATGAGCTCATGATCTAAATTTACACAATAATGAAGAGATCAGCTACAAGGGGAGACAATCAGCAAAAACAATCAATACCAGAATTAGATTCCCAAGGCCATCCATCAGATGTTGGAATAATCAGGTGCAAGGCATGAAATATACATTAAACTGGAACTGAAACAAGAAACAAGGATGTTTTCACAGTCTGGTAGGATCTCTAAAACATTTTTAAAGTACATGTCATTGATAAAGCTTATTACTCAAAAGTTGTGTAATACAACAGATTAATCATTGAGAAGAGTGAAATTATGCTATTTTGAAAACTATGGCAGGTCAGATTTTCCGCCTAATTATATATGAAGATTTATCTAAAACATACACTATATTTCAAAGACTTATTGTCTGTGAAATAAGTTAAGGGTATTTCAAATGGCTTGTCTGCAATGAAAGGTGCTATGTAGGGAATCACAGAAAGTCGAGGGGAAAATATGACAATATATACATTGCTATAGGTTGAACTAAGCCTTAGGACATCAACAACGTAGAGGACCTGACACTTAGAAACTTACAAGTAAGCTGGAATCTTCAAAAGTTCCAATCTTTATAAGTAAAAAGATTTATTAAAATGAATAACCAAGTGTTTTAATTGACATCAGAAGATCAAACCAATAAATCCTGCGAACATAGATAAAAGATAATAAAGATATGAGCAGAACTTAATACAACAGCAAACGTATAAAATTGAGGTGATTGAGTAAGTCCAAAGAATATTCTTTGAAAAGATTGAAAAGACACACTTTGATTAAGGAAAACAAAAACATAAGTAAAGAATATACAGAAAGAGTCAGGACAATGTTATAGCAGAGAATATAAGAAATGCCAGTGAATTTGAACATTTCTGTAAAGGAGACCATTTCCTAGCTCCTAAAGTTTATCAAAACTGACACAAGAGGAAATCATTTAAGGGCATCATGTCTGCCCTTGGCATTCTCGGAACGCCCTGGCCTCAGAATGCAGCATCTGTAGTCCATGGTAACCTGCGGAGAAGGGGCGGGGCTGAGGGAGGTTGGAACACTGCCCTCACTGAGGGATTGGGTGTGGCCAACTCTGCTGTGACTGAACAAAGGGCAGGGGAGCAGGGCGCACAGGGCAGGGCCCTAAGAGCCCGGCAGGACCAGTGGGGTGTCACAAGCATTTAGGCCCAGGCCAAAGGGCGCCTTCTTTGTCTGCACAGCTGCCCAAACTCTCACCTTTCCACTAAGGCCGCCCTCTTACTTGAAGTGTGTGTGGAACCTGTCCGTGCAGTACACCTCGCTGCACAGCTAACCATAGGTCTGGGCATCGTAGCTTCCTGCCAGGTAACCGAAGTTCGTAGGCAGATGGGTCCCTGGGACACAGGCGGAGAGGCTCCTGCCCAGGCCACATGCCGCCCACTGCCCCAGCCCCAGATTGGGGGCCGAAAAGCAGCTCTGTCTGAGTCCCCTGTCTCTAGAGGGAGTATTGGACCAACACTTCTAGAAAATGGGGTCCTCGCGGCAACTCATTGGAGGGACACAAATAAATCTTTGCCGACTTTCTGCTGAAACTTAGGAGCATTCACACCTAAGCCTCTTACAAGGTCAGCAGTTTAGCTAAACATGAGCTCATGATCTAAATTTACACAATAATGAAGAGATCAGGTACAAGGGGAGACAATCAGCTAAAACAATCAATACCAGAATTAGATTCCCAAGGCCATCCATCAGATGTTGGAATAATCAGGTGCAAGGCAGGATAAATACATAAAACTGGAACTGAAAAAAGAAACAAGGATGTTTTCACAGTCTGGTAGGATCTCTAAAACATTTTTAAAATACATGTCATTGATAAAGCTAAATACTGAAAGGTTGAGTAATACAAGAGATTAATCATTGAGAAGAGTGAAATTATGCTGTTTTGAAAACTATGGCAGGTCAGATTTTCTGCCTAATTATATAAGAAGATTTCTCGAAAACACATAATTTGAAAGACTGATTGGCTGTGAAATAAGTTAAGGGCATTTCAAATGGCTTGTCTGCAATGAAAGGTGCTATGTAGGGAATCACAGAAAGTCGAGGGTAAAATATGTCAATATATACATTGCTATATGTTGAACTAAGCCTTAGGACAGCAACAATGTAGAGGACCTGACACTTAGAAACCTACAAGTAAGCTGTAATCTTCAAAAGTTCAAATCTTTATAAGTAAAAAGATTTATTAAAATGAATAACCAAGTGTTTTAATTGACACCAGAAGATCAAACCAATAAACCCTGAGAACATAGCTAAAAGATAAATAAAGACATGAGCAGAACTTAATACAACAGCAAACGTATAAAATTGAGGTTATTTAGTAAGTCCAAAGATTATGCTTTGAAAAGATTGAAAAGACACACTTTGATTAAGGAAAACTAAAGCATAAGTAAATAATATACAGAAAGAGTCAGGACAATGTTATAGCAGAGAATATATGAAATGCCAGTAAATTTGAACATTTCTGTAAAGGGGACCATTTCCTAGCTCCTAAAGTTTACCAAAACTGACACAAGAGGAAATCATTTAAGGTCATCATGTCTGCCCTTGGCATTCTCGGAACGCCCTGGCCTCAGAATGCAGCATCTGTAGTCCATGGTAACCTGCTCAGAGGGGGCGGGGCTGAGGGAGGTTGGAACACTGCCCTCAGTGAGGGAGTGTGTGTGGCCATCTCTGCTGTGACTGAACAAAGGGCAGGGGAGCAGGGTGTCCAGGGCAGGGCCCTCAGAGCCCGGCAGGCCCAGTGGTGTGTCACAAGCATTTAGGCCCAGGCCAAAGGGCGCCTTCTTTGACTGCACAGCTGCCCAAACTCTCACCTTTCCACTCAGGCCGCCCTCTTACTTGAAGTGTGTGTGGAAGCTGTCCGCGCAGTACACCTCGCTGCACAGCTAACCATAGGTCTGGCCTTCGTAGCTTCCTGCCAGGTGACCAAAGTTCGCAGGGAAATCGGCCCCTGGGACATACGCGGAGAGGCTCCTGCCCGGGGCACAGGCCGCCCACAGCCCCAGCCCCATATCAGGGGCGGCAAAGCAGCCCTGTCTGAGTCCCCTGCCTCTAGAGGGAGTATTGGACCAACACTTCTAGAAAACGGGGTCCTCGCGGGCAACTCATTGGAGGGAAACAAAAAATTCTTTACCGACTTTCTGCTGAAACTTAGGAGCATTCACACCTAAGCCTCTTTCAAGGTCACCTGCTTAGCTAAACATGAGCTCATGATCTAAATTTACACAATAATGAAGAGATCAGCTACAAGGGGAGACAATCAGCAAAAACAATCAATACCAGAATTAGATTCCCAAGGCCATCCATCAGATGTTGGAATAATCAGGTGCAAGGCAGGATATATACATAAAACTGGAACTGAAACAAGAAAAAAGGATGTTTTCACAGTCTGGTAGGATCTCTAAAACATTTTTAAAGTACATGTCATTGATAAAGCTAAATACTCAAAGGTTGTGTAATACAACAGATTAATCATTGAGAAGAGTGAAATTATGCTGTTTTGAAAATTATGGCAGGTCAGATTTTCTGCCTAATTATATAAGAAGATATCTCTAAAACATACACATTATTTCCAAGACTTATTGGCTGTGAAATAAGTTAAGGGTATTTGAAATGGCTTGTCTGCAATGAAAGGTGCTATGTAGGGAATCACAGAAAGTCGAGGGGAAAATATGTTAATATATACATTGCTATATGTTGAACTAAGCCTTAGGAGAGAAACAATGTAGAGGACCTGACCCTTAGAAACTTGCAAGAAAGCTAGAATCTTCAAAATTTCCAATCTTTATAAGTAAAAATATTTATTAAAATGAATAACCAAGTTTTTTAATTGACATCAGAAGATCAAACCAATAAACCCTGAGAACATAGATAAAAGATAAATAAAGATATGAGCAGAACTTAATACAACAGCAAAGGTATAAAATTGAGGTGATTTGGTAAGTCCAAAGAATATTCTTTGAAAAGATTGAAAAGACACACTTTGATTAAGGAAAACAAAAACATAAGTAAAGAATATACAGAAAGAGTCAGGACAATGTTATAGCAGAGAATACGTTAAATGCCAGTAAATTTGGACATTTCTGTAAAGGGGACCATTTCCTAGCTCCTAAAGTTTACCAAAACTGACACAAGAGGAATTCATTTAAGGTCATCATGTCTGCCCTTGGCATTCTCGGAACGCCCTGGACTTAGAATGCAGCATCTTTACTCCACGGTAACCTGCTGTCAGTGGGCGGGGCTGAGGGAGTTTGGAACACTGCCCTCACTGAGGGAGTGGGTGTGGCCATCTCTGCTGTGACTGAACAAAGGTTAGGGGAACCGGGGGCCCAGTGCAGGGCCCTCAGAGCCAGGCATGCCCAGTGGGGTGCAACAAGCATTTAGGCCCAGGCGAAAGGGTGCCTTCCTTGTCTGAACAGCTGCCCAAACTCTCACCTTTCCACTCAGGCCGCCCTCTTACTTGAAGTGGATGTGGAATCTGTCCACGCAGTACACCTCACAGCACAGCTAACCATAGGTCTGGGCATCGTATCTTCCTGCCAGGTGACCGAAGTTCGCAGGGAGATGGCTCCCTGGGACACACGCGGTGAGGCTCCGGTCCGGGCCACAGGCCGCCCACTGCCCCAGCCCCATATCGGTGGCCGTAAATCAGCCATGTCTGAGTCCCCTCCCTCTAGAGGGAGTATTGGACCAACACTTCTAGAAAAAGGGGTCCTCGTGGGCAACTCAATGGAGGGACACAAATAAATTTTTGCCGACATTCTGCTGAAACTTAGGAGCATTCACACCTAAGACTCTTACAAGGTCAGCTGTTTAGCTAAATATGAGCTCATGATCTAAATTTACACAATAATGAAGAGATCAGCTACAAGGGGAGACAATCAGCAAAAGCAATCAATACCAGAATTAGATACCCAAGGCCATCCATCAGATGTTGGAATAATCAGGTGCAAGGCAGGAAATATACATAAAACTGGAACTGAAACAAGAAACAAGGATGTTTTCACAGTCTGGTAGGTTCTCTAAAACATTTTTAAAGTACATGTCATTGATAAAGCTAAATACTCAAAGGTTGTGTAATACAACAGATTAATCATTGAGAAGAGTGAAATTATGCTGTTTTGAAAACTATGGCAGGTCAGATTTTCTGCCTAATGATATAAGAAGATTTCTCTAAAACATGCACATTATTTCAAAGACTTATTGGCTGTGAAATAATTTAAGGGTATTTCAAATGGCTTGTCTGCAATGAAAGGTGCTATGTAGGGAATCACGGAAAGTCGAGGGGAAAATATGTCAATATATACATTGCTATAGGTTGAACTAAGCCTTAGGACAGCAACAATGTAGAGGACCTGACCCTTAGAAACTTACAAGTAAGCTGGAATCTTCAAAAGTTCAAACATTGATAAGTAAAAATATTTATTAAAATGAATAACCAAGTGTTTTAACTTAAATCAGAAGATCAAACCAATAAACCCTGAGAACATAGATAAAAGATAAATAAAGATATGAGCAGAACTTAATACAACAGCAAACTTATAAAATTGAGGTGATTTTGTAAGTCCAAAGAATATTCTTTGAAAAGATTTAAAAGATACACTTTAATTAAGGAAAACAAAAACATAAGTAAAGAATATACAGAAAGAGTCAGGACAATGTTATAGCAGAGAATATAAGAAATGCCAGTAAATTTGAACATTTCTGTAAAGGGGACCATTTCCTAGCTCCTAAAGTTTACCAAAACTGACACAAGAGGAAATCATTTAAGATCCTCATTTCTGCCCTTGGCATTCTCGGAACGCACTGGACTTACAATGCAGCATCTGTAGTCCATGGTAAACTGTGGAGAGGGGGAGGGGCTGAGGGAGGTTGGAACACTGCCCTCACTGAGGGAGTGGGTGTGGCCATCTCTGCTGTGACTGAACAAAGGGCAGGGGAGCAGGGGGCCGAGGGCAGGGCCCTCAGAGCCCGGCAGGCCCAGTAGGGTGTCACAAGCATTTAGGCCCAGGGCAAAGGGCGCCTTCTTTGTCTGCACAGCTACCCAAACTCTAACTTTTCCACTCAAGCCGCCCCCTTACTTTAAGTGTGTGGGGAACCTTTCCGTGCTGTACACCTCGCTGCACAGCTAACCATAGGTCTGGGCATCGTAGCTTCCTGCCAGTTGACCGAAGTTCGCAAGTAGATGGGTCCCTGGGACACACGCGGAGAGGCTCCTGCCCGGGCCACAGGCCGCCCACTGCCCCAGCCCCAGATCGGGGGGCGCAAAGCAGCCCTGTCTTAGTCCCCTGCCTCTAGAGGGAGTATTGGACCAACACTTCTAGAAAACGGGGTCCTCGAGGGCAACTCATTGGAGGGACACAAATAAATCTTTCCCGACTTTCTGCTGAATCTTAGGAGCGTTCACACATAAGCCTCTTACAAGGTCAGCTGTTTAGCTAAACATGAGCTCATGATCTAAATTTACACAATAATGAAGAGATCAGCTACAAGGGGAGACAATCAGCAAAAACAATCAATACCAGAATTAGATTCGCAAGGCCATCCATCAGATGTTGGAATAATCAGGTGCAAGGCAGGAAATATACATAAAACTGGAACTGAAACAAGAAACAAGGATGTTTTCACAGTCTGGTAGGTTCTCTAAAACATTTTTAAAGTACATGTCATTGATAAAGCTAAATACTCAAAGGTTGTGTAATACAACAGATTAATCATTGAGAAGAGTGAAATTATGCTGTTTTGAAAACTATGGCAGGTCAGATTTTCTGCCTAATGATATAAGAAGATTTCTCTAAAACATGCACATTATTTCAAAGACTTATTGGCTGTGAAATAATTTAAGGGTATTTCAAATGGCTTGTCTGCAATGAAAGGTGCTATGTAGGGAATCACGGAAAGTCGAGGGGAAAATATGTCAATATATACATTGCTATAGGTTGAACTAAGCCTTAGGACAGCAACAATGTAGAGGACCTGACCCTTAGAAACTTACAAGTAAGCTGGAATCTTCAAAAGTTCAAACATTGATAAGTAAAAATATTTATTAAAATGAATAACCAAGTGTTTTAACTTAAATCAGAAGATCAAACCAATAAACCCTGAGAACATAGATAAAAGATAAATAAAGATATGAGCAGAACTTAATACAACAGCAAACTTATAAAATTGAGGTGATTTTGTAAGTCCAAAGAATATTCTTTGAAAAGATTTAAAAGATACACTTTAATTAAGGAAAACAAAAACATAAGTAAAGAATATACAGAAAGAGTCAGGACAATGTTATAGCAGAGAATATAAGAAATGCCAGTAAATTTGAACATTTCTGTAAAGGGGACCATTTCCTAGCTCCTAAAGTTTACCAAAACTGACACAAGAGGAAATCATTTAAGATCCTCATTTCTGCCCTTGGCATTCTCGGAACGCACTGGACTTACAATGCAGCATCTGTAGTCCATGGTAAACTGTGGAGAGGGGGAGGGGCTGAGGGAGGTTGGAACACTGCCCTCACTGAGGGAGTGGGTGTGGCCATCTCTGCTGTGACTGAACAAAGGGCAGGGGAGCAGGGGGCCGAGGGCAGGGCCCTCAGAGCCCGGCAGGCCCAGTAGGGTGTCACAAGCATTTAGGCCCAGGGCAAAGGGCGCCTTCTTTGTCTGCACAGCTGCCCAAACTCTCACTTTTCCACTCAAGCCGCCCCCTTACTTTAAGTGTGTGGGGAACCTTTCCGTGCTGTACACCTCGCTGCACAGCTAACCATAGGTCTGGGCATCGTAGCTTCCTGCCAGTTGACCGAAGTTCGCAAGTAGATGGGTCCCTGGGACACACGCGGAGAGGCTCCTGCCCGGGCCACAGGCCGCCCACTGCCCCAGCCCCAGATCGGGGGGCGCAAAGCAGCCCTGTCTTAGTCCCCTGCCTCTAGAGGGAGTATTGGACCAACACTTCTAGAAAACGGGGTCCTCGAGGGCAACTCATTGGAGGGACACAAATAAATCTTTCCCGACTTTCTGCTGAATCTTAGGAGCGTTCACACATAAGCCTCTTACAAGGTCAGCTGTTTAGCTAAACATGAGCTCATGATCTAAATTTACACAATAATGAAGAGATCAGCTACAAGGGGAGACAATCAGCAAAAACAATCAATACCAGAATTAGATTCGCAAGGCCATCCATCAGATGTTGGAATAATCAGGTGCAAGGCAGGAAATATACATAAAACTGGAACTGAAACAAGAAACAAGGATGTTTTCACAGTCTGGTAGGATCTCTAAAACATTTTAAAAGTACATGTCTTTGATAGAGCTAAATACTCAAAGGTTGTGTAATACAACAGATTAATCATTGAGAAGAGTGAAATTATGCTGTTTTGAAAACTATGGCAGGTCAGATTTCCTGCCTAATTATATAAGAAGATTTCTCTAAAACATACACATTATTTCAAAGCATTATTGGCTGTGAAATAAGTTAAGGGTATTTCAAATGGCTTGTCTGCAAAGAAAGGTGAGATGTAGGGAATCACAGAAAGTCGAGGGGAAAATATGTTAATATATACATTGCTATATGTTGAACTAATCCTTAGGACAGCAACAATGTAGAGGACCTGACACTTAGAAACTTACAAGTAAGCTGGAATCTTCAAAAGTTCCAATCTTTATAAGTAAAAAGATTTATTTAAATGAATAACCAAGTGTTTTAATTGACTTCAGAAGATCAAACCAATAAACCCTGAGAACATAGATAAAAGATAAATAAAGATAGGAGCAGAAATTAATACAACAGCAAACGTATAAAATTGAGGTGATTTAGTAAGTCCAAACAATATTCTTTGAAAAGAGTGAAAAGGCACACTTTGATTAAGGAAAACAAAAACATAAGTAAAGAATATACAGAAAGAGACAGGACAATATTATAGCAGAGAATACAAGAAATGCCAGTGAATTTGAATATTTCTGTAAAGGGGACCATTTCCTAGCTCCTAAAGTTTACCAAAACTGACACAAGAGGAAATCATTTAAGGTCATCATGTCTGCCCTTGGCATTCTTGGAACGCCATGGCCTCAGAATTCAGCATCTTTAGTCCATGATAACCTGCGGAGAGGGGGCGGGGCTGAGGGAGGTTGGAACACTGCCCTCACTGAGGGAGTGTGTGTGGCCATCTCTGCTGTGACAGAACAAACGGTAGGGGAGAAGTGGGCCCAGGGTAGGGCCCTCAGAGCCAGGAAGGCCCAGTGGGGTGTCACGAACATTTAGGCCCAGGCCAAAGGGCGCCTTCTTTGTCTGAACAGCTGCCCAAACTCTCACCTTTCCACTCAGGCCGCCCTCTTACTTGAAGTGTGTGTGGAACCTGTCTGCGCAGTACACCTCGCTGCACAGTTAACTATAGTTTTGGGCATCGTAGCTTCCTGCCAGGTGACTGAAGTTCACAGGAAGATGGGTCCCTGGGACACATGAGGAGAGGCTCAATCCCGGGCCACAGGCCGCCCACTGGCCCAGCCCCAGATCGGGGGCCGCAAAGCACCCCTGTCTGAGTACCCTGCCTCTAGAGGGAGTATTGGACCAACACTTCTAGAAACGGGGTCCTCGCGGGCAACTCATTGGAGGGACACAAATAAATCTTTGCCGACTTTCTGCTGAAACTTAGGAGCATTCACACCTAAGCCTCTTACAAGGTCAGCTGTTTAGCTAAACATGAGCTCATGATCGAAATTTACACAATAATGAAGACATCAGCTACAAGGGGAGACAATCAGCAAAAACAATCAATACCAGAATTAGATTCCCAAGGCCATCCATCAGATGTTGGAATAATCAGGTGCAAGGCAGGAAATATACATAAAACTGGAACTGAAACAAGAAACAAGGATGTTTTCACAGTCTGGTAGGATCTCTAAACCATTTTTAAAGTACATGTCATTGATAAAGCTAAATACTCAAAGGTTGTGTAATACAACAGATTAATCATTGAGAAGAGTGAAATTATGCTGTTTTGAAAACTATGGCAGGTGAGATTTTCTGCCTAGTTATATAAGAAGATTTATCTAAAACATACACATTACTTCAAAGACTTATTGGCTGTGAAATAAGTTAAGGTTATTACAAATGGCTTGTCTGCAATGAATGGTGCTATATAGGGAATCACAGAAAGTCGAGGGGAAAATATGTCAATATATACATTGCTATATGTTGAACTAAGCCTTAGGACAGCAACAATGTAGAAAACCTGACCCTTAGAAACTTACAAGGAAGCTGGAATTTTCAAAATTTCAAACATTGATAAGTAAAATGATTTATTAAAATGAATAACCAAGTGTTTTAATTGACTTCAGAAGATCAAACCAATAAACCCTGAGAACATAGATAAAAGATAAATAAAGATATGAGCAGAACTTAATACAACAGCAAACGTATAAAATTGAGGTGATTTAGTAAGTCCAAACAATATTCTTTGAAAAGATTGAAAAGGCACACTTTGATTAAGGAAAACAAAAACATAAGTAAAGAATATACAGAAAGAGACAGGACAATGTTATAGCAGAGAATACAAGAAATGCCAGTGAATTTGAACATTTCTGTAAAGGGGACCATTTCCTAGCTCCTAAAGTTTACCAAAACTGACACAAGAGGAAATCATTTAAGGTCATCATGTCTGCCCTTGGCATTCTTGGAACACCATGGCCTCAGAATGCAGCATCTTTAGTCCATGATAACCTGCGGAGAGGGGGCGGGGCTGAGGGAGGTTGGAACACTGCCCTCACTGAGGGAGTGTGTGTGGCCATCTCTGCTGTGACAGAACAAACGGCAGGGGAGAAGTGGGCCCAGGGTAGGGCCCTCAGAGCCAGGCAGGCCCAGTGGGGTGTCACGAGCATTTAGGCCCAGGCCAAAGGGCGCCTTCTTTGTCTGAACAGCTGCCCAAACTCTCACCTTTCCACTCAGGCCGCCCTCTTACTTGAAGTGTGTGTGGAACCTGTCCACACAGTCCACCTCGCTGCACAGCTAACCATAGGACTGGGGATAGGAGCTTCCTGCCAGGTGACCGAAGTTCGCAGGCAGATGGGTCCCTGGAACACACGCGGAGAGGCTACTGCCTGGGCCACAGGCCGCCCACTGCCCCAGCCCCAGATCGGGGGCCGCAAAGCAGCCCTGTCTGAGTCCCCTGCCTCTAAAGGGAGTATTGGACCAACACTTCTAGAAAACGGGGTCCTCGCGGGCAACTTATTGGAGGGACACAAATAAATCTTTGCCGACTTTCTGCTGAAACTTAGGAGCGTTAACACCTAAGCCTCTTACAATGTCAGCTGTTTAGGTAAACATGAGCTCATGATCTAAATTTACACAATAATGAAGAGATCAGCTACAAGCGGAGACAATCAGCAAAAACAATCAATACCAGAATTTGATTCCCAAGGCCATCCATCAGATGTTGCAATAATCAGGTGCAAGTCAGGAAATATACATAAAACTGGAACTGAAACAAGAAACAAGGATGTTTTCACAGTCTGGTAGAACCTCTAAAACATTTTTAAAGTACATGTCATTGATAAAGCTAAATACTGAAAGGTTGTGTAATACAACAGATTAATCATTGTGAAGAGTGATATTATGCTGTTTTGAAAACTATGGCAGGTTATATTTCCTGCCTAATTATATAAGAAGATTTCTCTAAAACATACACATTATTTCAAAGATTTATTGGCTGTGAAATAAGTTAAGGGTATTTCAAATGGCTTGTCTGCAATGAAAGGTGCTATGTAGGGAATCACAGAAAGTCGAGGGGAAAATATGACAATCTATACATTGCTATATGTTGAACTAAGCCTTAGGACAGCAACAACGTAGAGGACCTGACTCTTAAAATCTTACAAGTAAGCTGTAATCTTGAAAAGTTCAAATATTTATAAGTAAAAAGATTTATTAAAATGAATAACCAAGACATCAGAAGATCAAACCAATAAACCCTGAGAACATAGATAAAAGAAAAATAAAGATATGAGCAGAACTTAATTCAACAGCAAACGTATAAAATTGAGGTGATTTAGTAAGTCCAAAGAATATTCTTTGAAAAGATTGAAAAGACACACTTTGATTAAGGAAAACAAAAACAAAAGTAAAGAATATACAGAAAGAGTCAGGACAATGTTATAGCAGAGAATATATGAAATGCCAGTAAATTTGAACATTTCTGTAAAGGGGACCATTTCCTAGCTCCTAAAGTTTACCAAAACTGACACAAGAGGAAGTCATTTAAGGTCATCATGTCTGCCCTTGGCATTCTCGGAACGCCCTGGCCTCAGAATGCAGCAACTGTAGTCCATGGTAACCTGCGGAGAGGGGGCGGGGCTGAGGGAGGTTGGAACACTGCCCTCACTGAGGGAGTGGGTGTGGCCATCTCTGCTGTGACTGAACAAATGACAGGGGAGCTTGGGGCCGAGGGCAGGGCCCTCAGAGCCCGGCAGGCCCAGTGGGGTGTCACAAGCATTTAGGCCCAGTCCAAAGGGCGCCTTCTTTGTCTGAACAGCTGCCCAAACTCTCACCTTTCCACTCAGGCCGCCCTCTTACTTGAAGTGTGTGTGGAACCTGTTCACGCAGTACACCTCACTGCACAGCTAACCATAGGTCTGGGCATCGTAGCTTCCTGCCAGGTGACCGAAGTTCGCAGGTAGAATGGTCCCTGGGACACACGCGGAGAGGCTCCTGCCCGGGCCGCAGGTCACCCACTACCCCAGCACCAGATTGGTGCCACAGAGCGGCCCTGTCTGAGACCCCTCCCTCTAGAGGGAGTATTGGACCAACACTTCTAGAAAACAGAGTCCTCGCGGGCAACTCATTGGAGGGACACAAATAAATCTTTGCGGACTTTCTGCTGAAACTTAGGAGCATTCACACCTAAGCTTCTTACAAGGTCAGCTGTTTAGCTAAACATGAGCTCATGATCTAAATTTACACAATAATGAAGAGATCAGCTACAAGGGGAGACAATCAGCAAAAACAATCAATACCAGAATTAGATTCCCAAGGCCATCCTTCAGATGTTGGAATAATCAGGTGCAAGGCAGGATATATACATAAAACTGGAACTGAAACAAGAAACAAGGATGTTTTCAAAGTCTGGTAGGATCTCTAAAACATTTTTAAAGTACATGTCATTGATAAAGCTAAATACTCAAAGGTTGTGTAATACAACAGATTGATCATTGAGAAGAGTGAAATTATGCTGTTTTGAAAACTATGGCAGGTCAGATTTCCTGCCTAATTATATAAGAAGATTTCTCAAAAACATACACATTATTTCAAAGATTTATTGGCTGTGAAATAAGTTAAGGGTATTTCAAATGGCTTGTCTGCAGTGAAAGGTGCTATGTAGGGAATCACAGAAAGTCGAGGGGAAAATATGACAATCTATACATTGCTATATGTTGAACTAAGCCTTAGGACAGCAACAACGTAGAGGACCTGACTCTTAAAATCTTACAAGTAAGCTGTAATCTTGAAAAGTTCAAATTTTTATAAGTAAAAAGATTTATTAAAATGAATAACCAAGACATCAGAAGATCAAACCAATAAACCCTGCGAACATAGATAAAAGATAAATAAAGATATGAGCAGAACTTAATACAACAGCAAACGTATAAAATTGAGGTGATTTAGTAAGTCCAAACAATATTCTTTGAAAAGATTGAAAAGGCACACTTTGATTAAGGAAAACAAAAACATAAGTAAAGAATATACAGAAAGAGACAGGACAATGTTATAGCAGAGAATACAAGAAATGCCAGTGAATTTGAACATTTCTGTAAAGGGGACCATTTCCTAGCTCCTAAAGTTTACCAAAACTGACACAAGAGGAAATCATTTAAGGTCATCATGTCTGCCCTTGGCATTCTTGGAACGCCATGGCCTCAGAATGCAGCATCTTTAGTCCATGATAACCTGCGGAGAGGGGGCGGGGCTGAGGGAGGTTGGAACACTGCCCTCACTGAGGGAGTGTGTGTGGCCATCTCTGCTGTGACAGAACAAACGGTAGGGGAGAAGTGGGCCCAGGGTAGGGCCCTCAGAGCCAGGCAGGCTCAGTGGGGTGTCACGAGCATTTAGGCCCAGGCCAAAGGGCGCCTTCTTTGTCTGAACAGCTGCCGAAACTCTCACCTTTCCACTCAGGCCGCCCTCTTACTTGAAGTGTGTGTGGAACCTGTCTGCGCAGTACACCTCGCTGCACAGTTAACTATAGTTTTGGGCATCGTAGCTTCGTGCCAGGTGACTGAAGTTCACAGGAAGATGGGTCCCTGGGACACATGAGGAGAGGCTCAATCCCGGGCCACAGGCCGCCCACTGGCCCAGCCCCAGATCGGGGGCCGCAAAGCAGCCCTGTCTGAGTACCCTGCCTCTAGAGGGAGTATTGGACCAACACTTCTAGAAACGGGGTCCTCGCGGGCAACTCATTGGAGGGACACAAATAAATCTTTGCCGACTTTCTGCTGAAACTTAGGAGCATTCACACCTAAGCCACTTACAAGGTCAGCTGTTTAGTTAAACATGAGCTCATGATCGAAATTTACACAATAATGAAGAGATCAGCTACAAGGGGAGACAATCAGCAAAAACAATCAATACCAGAATTAGATTCCCAAGGCCATCCATCAGATGTTGGAATAATCAGGTGCAAGGCAGGAAATATACATAAAACTGGAACTGAAACAAGAAACAAGGATGTTTTCACAGTCTGGTAGAACCTCTAAAACATTTTTAAAGTACATGTCATTGATAAAGCTAAATACTCAAAGGTTGTATAATACAACAGATTAATCATTGTGAAGAGTGATATTATGCTGTTTTGAAAACTATGGCAGGTCAGATTTCCTGCCTAATTATATAAGACGATTTCTCTAAAACATACACATTATTTCAAAGATTTATTGGCTGTGAAATAAGTTAAGGGTATTTCAAATGGCTTGTCTGCAATGAAAGGTGGTATGTAGGGAATCACAGAAAGTCGAGGGGAAAATATGACAATCTATACATTGCTATATGTTGAACTAAGCCTTAGGACAGCAACAACGTAGAGGACCTGACTCTTAAAATCTTACAAGTAAGCTGTAATCTTGAAAAGTTCAAATTTTTATAAGTAAAAAGATTTATTAAAATGAATAACCAAGACATCAGAAGATCAAACCAATAAACCCTGAGAACATAGATAAAAGATAAATAAAGATATGAGCAGAACTTAATTCAACAGCAAACGTATAAAATTGAGGTGATTTAGTAAGTCCAAAGAATATTCTTTGAAAAGATTGAAAAGACACACTTTGATTAAGGAAAACAAAAACAAAAGTAAAGAATATACAGAAAGAGTCAGGACAATGTTATAGCAGAGAATATATGAAATGCCAGTAAATTTGAACATTTCTGTAAAGGGGACCATTTCCTAGCTCCTAAAGTTTACCAAAACTGACACAAGAGGAAGTCATTTAAGGTCATCATGTCAGCCCTTGGCATTCTCGGAACGCCCTGGCCTCAGAATGAAGCAACTGTAGTCCATGGTAACCTGCAGAGAGGGGGCGGGGCTGAGGGAGGTTGGAACACTGCCCTCACTGAGGGAGTGGGTGTGGCCATCTCTGCTGTGACTGAACAAATGTCAGGGGAGCTTGGGGCCGAGGGCAGGGCCCTCAGAGCCCGGCAGGCCCAGTGGGGTGTCACAAGCATTTAGGCCCAGTCCAAAGGGCGCCTTCTTTGTCTGAACAGCTGCCCAAACTCTCACCTTTCCACTCAGGCCGCCCTCTTACTTGAAGTGTGTGTGGAACCTGTTCACGCAGTACACCTCACTGCACAGCTAACCATAGGTCTGGGCATCGTAGCTTCCTGCCAGGTGACCGAAGTTCGCAGGTAGAATGGTCCCTGGGACACAGGCGGAGAGGCTCCTGCCCGGGCCGCAGGTCACCCACTACCCCAGCCCCAGATTGGTGCCACACAGCGGCGCTGTCTGAGACCCCTCCCTCTAGAGGGAGTATTGGACCAACACTTCTAGAAAACTGAGTCCTCGCGGGCAACTCATTGGAGGGACACAAATTAATCTTTGAGGACTTTCTGCTGAAACTTAGGAGCATTCACACCTAAGCTTCTTACAAGGTCAGCTGTTTAGCTAAACATGAGCTCATGATCTAAATTTACACAATAATGAAGAGATCAGCTACAACGGGAGACAATCAGCAAAAACAATCAATACCAGAATTAGATTCCCAAGGCCATCCATCAGATGTTGGAATAATCAGGTGCAAGGCAGGATATATACATAAAACTGGAACTGAAACAAGAAACAAGGATGTTTTCAAAGTCTGGTAGGATCTCTAAAACATTTTTAAAGTACATGTCATTGATAAAGCTAAATACTCAAAGGTTGTGTAATACAACAGATTTATCATTGAGAAGAGTGAAATTATGCTGTTTTGAAAACTATGGCAGGTCAGATTTTCTGCCTAATTATATAAGAAGATTTCTCTAAAACCTACACATTATTTTAAAGACTTATTGGCTGTGTAATAAGTTAAGGGTATTTCAAATGGCTTGTCTGCAATGAAAGGTGCTATGTAGGGAATCACAGAAAGTCGAGGGGAAAATATGTCAATATATACATTGCTATAGGTTAAACTAAGCCTTAGGACAGCAACAATGTACAGGAGCTGACCCTTAGAAACTTACAAGTAAGCTGGAATCTTCAAAAGTTCCAATATTTATAAGTAAAAGATTTATTAAAATGAATATCCAAGTGTTTTAATTGACATCAGAAGATCAAACCAATAAACCCTTTGAACATAGATAAAAGATAAATAAAGATATGAGCAGAACTTAATACAACAGCAAACGTATAAAATTGAGGTGATTTAGTAAGTCCAAAGAATATTCTTTGAATAGATTCAGAAGACACACTTTGATTAAGGAAAACAAAAACGTAAGTAACGAATATACAGAAAGAGTCATTTCAATGTTATAGCAGAGAATATATGAAATGCCAGTAAATTTGAACATTTCTGTAAAGGGGACCATTTCCTAGCTCCTAATGTTTACCAAAACTGACAGAAGAGGAAATCATTTAAGGTCATCATGTCTGCCCTTGGCATGCTCGGAACGCCCTGGCCTCAGAAAGCAGCATCTGTAGTCCATGGTAAACTGTGGAGAGGGGGCGGGGCTGAGCGAGGTTGGAACACTGCCCTCACTGCTTGAGTGGGTGTGGCCATCTCTGCTGTGACTGACCAATGGGCAGGGGAGCATGGGGCCGAGGTCAGGGCCCTCTGAACACGGCAGGCCCAGTGGGGTGTCACAAACTTTTCCGCCCAGGCCAAAGGGCGCCTTCTTTGTCTGAACAGCTGCCCAAACACTCATCTTTCCACTCAGGCCGCCCTCTTACTTGAAGTGTGTGTGGAACCTGTCCATGCAGTACACCTCGCTGCACAGCTAACCATAGGTCTGGGCATCATAGCTTCCTGCCAGGTGACCGAAGTTAGCAGGCAGATGGGTCCCTGGGACACACGCGGAGAGACTCCTGCCCGGGCCACAGGCTGCCCACTGCCCCAACCCCAGATCGGGGGCCGCAAAGCAGCCCTGTCTAAGTCCCCTGCCTCTAGAGGGAATATTGGACCAACACTTCTAGAAATAGTTGTCCTCCCGGGCAACTAATTGGAGGGACACAAATAAATCTTTGCCGACTTTCTGCTGAAACTTAGGAGCATTCACACCTAAGCCTCTTACAAGGTCAGCTGTTTAGCTAAACATGAGCTCGTGATCGAAATTTACACAATAATGAAGAGATCAGCTACAAGGGGAGACAATCAGCAAAAACAATCAATACCAGAATTAGATTCCCAAGGCCATCCATCAGATGTTGGAATAATCAGGTGCAAGGCAGGAAATATACATAAAACTGGAACTGAAACAAGAAACAAGGATGTTTTCACAGTCTGGTAGGATCTCTAAACCATTTTTAAAGTACATGTCATTGATAAAGCTAAATACTCAAAGGTTGTGTAATACAACAGATTAATCATTGAGAAGAGTGAAATTATGCTGTTTTGAAAACTATGGCAGGTGAGATTTTCTGCCTAGTTATATAAGAAGATTTATCTAAAACATACACATTACTTCAAAGACTTATTGGCTGTGAAATAAGTTAAGGTTATTTCAAATGGCTTGTCTGCAATGAATGGTGCTATATAGGGAATCACAGAAACTCTTGGGGAAAATATGTCAATATATACATTGCTATATGTTGAACTAAGCCTTAGGACAGCAACAATGTAGAAGACCTGACCCTTAGAAACTTACAAGGAAGCTGGAATTTTCAAAATTTCAAACATTGATAAGTAAAATGATTTATTAAAATGAATAACCAAGTGTTTTAATTGACTTCAGAAGATCAAACCAATAAACCCTGAGAACATAGATAAAAGATAAATAAAGATATGAGCAGAACTTAATACAACAGCAAACGTATAAAATTGAGGTGATTTAGTAAGTCCAAACAATATTCTTTGAAAAGATTGAAAAGGCACACTTTGATTAAGGAAAACAAAAACATAAGTAAAGAATATACAGAAAGAGACAGGACAATGTTATAGCAGAGAATACAAGAAATGCCAGTGAATTTGAACATTTCTGTAAAGGGGACCATTTCCTAGCTCCTAAAGTTTACCAAAACTGACACAAGAGGAAATCATTTAAAGTCATCATGTCTGCCCTTGGCATTCTTGGAACGCCATGGCCTCAGAATGCAGCATCTTTAGTCCATGATAACCTGCGGAGAGGGGGCGGGGCTGAGGGAGGTTGGAACACTGCCCTCACTGAGGGAGTGTGTGTGGCCATCTCTGCTGTGACAGAACAAACGGCAGGGGAGAAGTGGGCCCAGGGTACGGCCCCCAGAGCCAGGCAGGCCCAGTGGGGTGTCACGAGCATTTAGGCCCAGGCCAAAGGGCGCCTTCTTTGTCTGAACATCTGCCCAAACTCTCACCTTTCCACTCAGGCCGCCCTCTTACTTGAAGTGTGTGTGGAACCTGTCCACGCAGTCCACCTCGCTGCACAGCTAACCATAGGACTGGGGATAATAGCTTCCTGCCAGGTGACCGAAGTTCGCAGGCAGATGGGTCCCTGGAACACACGCGGAGAGGCTACTGCCTGGGCCACAGGCCGCCCACTGCCCCAGCCCCAGATCGGGGGCCGCAAAGCAGCCCTCTCTGAGTCCCCTGCCTCTAAAGGGAGTATTGGACCAACACTTCTAGAAAACGGGGTCCTCGCGGGCAACTCATTGGAGGGACACAAATAAATCTTTGCCGACTTTCCGCTGAAACTTAGGAGCGTGCACACCTAAGCCTCTTACAATGTCAGCTGTTTAGGTAAACATGAGCTCATGATCTAAATTTACAGAATAATGAAGAGATCAGCTACAAGCGGAGACAATCAGCAAAAACAATCAATACCAGAATTTGATTCCCAAGGCCATCCATCAGATGTTGCAATAATCAGGTGCAAGTCAGGAAATATACATAAAACTGGAACTGAAACAAGAAACAAGGATGTTTTCACAGTCTGGTAGAACCTCTAAAACATTTTTAAAGTACATGTCATTGATAAAGCTAAATACTCAAAGGTTGTATAATACAACAGATTAATCATTGTGAAGAGTGATATTATGCTGTTTTGAAAACTATGGCAGGTCAGATTTCCTGCCTAATTATATAAGACGATTTCTCTAAAACATACACATTATTTCAAAGATTTATTGGCTGTGAAATAAGTTAAGGGTATTTCAAATGGCTTGTCTGCAATGAAAGGTGCTATGTAGGGAATCACAGAAAGTCGAGGGGAAAATATGACAATCTATACATTGCTATATGTTGAACTAAGCCTTAGGACGGCAACAACGTAGAGGACCTGACTCTTAAAATCTTACAAGTAAGCTGTAATCTTGAAAAGTTCAAATTTTTATAAGTAAAAAGATTTATTACAATGAATAACCAAGACATCAGAAGATCAAACCAATAAACCCTGAGAACATAGATAAAAGATAAATAAAGATATGAGCAGAACTTAATTCAACAGCAAACGTATAAAATTGAGGTGATTTAGTAAGTCCAAAGAATATTCTTTGAAAAGATTGAAAAGACACACTTTGATTAAGGAAAACAAAAACATAAGTGAAGAATATACAGAAAGAATCAGGACAATGTTATAGCAGAGAATATATGAAATCCCAGTAAATTTGAACATTTCTGTAAAGGGGACCATTTCCTAGCTCCTAAAGTTTACCAAAACTGACACAAGAGGAAGTCATTTAAGGTCATCATGTCTGCCCTTGGCATTCTCGGAACGCCCTGGCCTCAGAATGAAGCAACTGTAGTCCATGGTAACCTGCAGAGAGGGGGCGGGGCTGAGGGAGGTTGGAACACTGCCCTCACTGAGGGAGTGGGTGTGGCCATCTCTGCTGTGACTGAACAAATGTCAGGGGAGCTTGGGGCCGAGGGCAGGGCCCTCAGAGCCCGGCAGGCCCAGTGGGGTGTCACAAGCATTTAGGCCCAGTCCAAAGGGCGCCTTCTTTGTCTGAACAGCTGCCCAAACTCTCACCTTTCCACTCAGGCCGCCCTCTTACTTGAAGTGTGTGTGGAACCTGTTCACGCAGTACACCTCACTGCACAGCTAACCATAGGTCTGGGCATCGTAGCTTCCTGCCAGGTGACCGAAGTTCGCAGGTAGAAGGGTCCCTGGGACACACGCGGAGAGGCTCCTGCCCGGGCCGCAGGTCACCCACTACCCCAGCCCCAGATTGGTGCCACACAGCGGCGCTGTCTGAGACCCCTCCCTCTAGAGGGAGTATTGGACCAACACTTCTAGAAAACAGAGTCCTAGCGGGCAACTCATTGGAGGGACACAAATAAATCTTTGAGGACTTTCTGCTGAAACTTAGGAGCATTCACACCTAAGCTTCTTACAAGGTCAGCTGTTTAGCTAAACATGACCTCATGATCTAAATTTACACAATAATGAAGAGATCAGCTACAAGGGGAGACAATCAGCAAAAACAATCAATACCAGAATTAGATTCCCAAGGCCATCCATCAGATGTTGGAATAATCAGGTGCAAGGCAGGATATATACATAAAACTGGAACTGAAACAAGAAACAAGGATGTTTTCAAAGTCTGGTAGGATCTCTAAAACATTTTTAAAGTACATGTCATTGATAAAGCTAAATACTCAAAGGTTGTGTAATACAACAGATAGATCATTGAGAAGAGTGAAATTATGCTGTTTTGAAAACTATGGCAGGTCAGATTTTCTGCCTAATTATATAAGAAGATTTCTCTAAAACATACACATTATTTCAAAGACTTATTGGCTGTGTAATAATTTAAGGGTATTTCAAATGGCTTGTCTGCAATGAAAGGTGCTATGTAGGGAATCACAGAAAGTCGAGGGGAAAATATGTCAATATATACATTGCTATAGGTTAAACTAAGCCTTAGGACAGCAACAATGTAGAGGAGCTGACCCTTAGAAACTTACAAGTAAGCTGGAATCTTCAAAAGTTCCAATATTTATAAGTAAAAGATTTATTAAAATGAATATCCAAGTGTTTTAATTGACATCAGAAGATCAAACCAATAAACCCTGTGAACATAGATAAAAGATAAATAAAGATATGAGCAGAACTTAATACAACAGCAAACGTATAAAATTGAGGTGATTTAGTAAGTCCAAAGAATATTCTTTGAATAGATACAGAAGACACACTTTGATTAAGGAAAACAAAAACTTAAGTAACGAATATACAGAAAGAGTCAGTTCAATGTTATAGCAGAGAATATATGAAATGCCAGTAAATTTGAACATTTCTGTAAAGGGGACCATTTCCTAGCTCCTAAAGTTTACCAAAACTGACAGAAGAGGAAATCATTTAAGGTCATCAGGTCTGCCCTTGGCATGCTCGGAATGTCCTGGCCTCAGAAAGCAGCATCTGTAGTCCATGGTAACCTGCGGAGAGGGGGCGGGGCTGAGTGTGGTTGGAACACTGCCCTCACTGAGGGAGTGG
Organism: Mesoplodon densirostris; assembly: GCF_025265405.1. Lineage (NCBI taxonomy): Eukaryota > Metazoa > Chordata > Mammalia > Artiodactyla > Ziphiidae > Mesoplodon > Mesoplodon densirostris. The sequence goes on from NC_082666.1 coordinate 92,246,700, forward strand.
GTGTGGCCATCTCTGCTGTGACTGACCAATGGGCAGGGGAGCATGGGGCCGAGGGCAGGGCCCTCTGAACCCGGCAGGCTCAGTGGGGTGTCACAAGCATTTAGGCCCAGACCAAAGGGCGCCTTCTTTGTCTGAAGAGCTGCCCAAACTCTCACCTTTCCACTCAGGCCGCCCTCTTACTTGAAGTGTGTTTGGAAGCTGTCCGCGCAGGACACTTCACTACACAGCTAACCATAGGTCTGGGCATCGTAGATTCTTGCCAGTTGACCGAAGTTCGCAGGCAGATGGGTCCCTGGGACACACGCGGAGAGGCTCCTGCCCGGGCCACAGGCCGCCCACTACCCCAGCTCCAGATTGGGGGACGCACAGCAGCCCTGTCTGAATCCCCTCCCTGTAAAGGGAGTATTGGACCAACACTTCTAGAAAACGGGGTCCTCGCGGGCAACTCATTGGAGGGACGCAAATAAATCTTTGCCGACTTTCTGCTGAAACTGAGGAGCATTCACACCTAAGCCTCTTACAAGGTCAGCTGTTTAGCTAAACATGAGCTCGTGATGGAAATTTACACAATAATGAAGAGATCAGCTACAAGGGGAGACAATCAGCAAAAACAATCAATACCAGAATTAGATTCCCAAGGCCATCCATCAGATGTTGGAATAATCAGGTGCAAGGCAGGATATATACAAAAAACTGGAACTGAAACAAGAAAAAAGGATGTTTTCAAAGTCTGGTAGGATCTCTCAAACATTTTTAAAGTACATGTCATTGATAAAGCTAAATACTCAAAGGTTGTGTAATACAACAGATTAATCATTGAGAAGAGTGAAATTATGCTGTTTTGAAAACTATGGCAGGTCAGATTTTCTGCCTAATTATATAAGAAGAATTCTCTAAAACATACACATTATTTCAAAGACTTATTGGCTGTGAAATAAGTTAACGGTATTTCAAATGGCTTGTCTGCAATGAAAGGTGCTATGTAGGGAATCACAGAAAGTCGAGGGGAAAATATGTCAATATATACATTGCTATAGGTTAAACTAAGCCTTAGGACAGCAACAATGTAGAGGAGCTGACCCTTAGAAACTTAAAAGTAAGCTGGAATCTTCAAAACTTCCAATCTTTATAAGTAAAAAGATTTATTAAAATGAATAACCAAGTGTTTTAATTGACATCAGAAGATCAAACCAATAAACCCTGAGAACATAGAAAAAAGATAAATAAAGATATGAGCAGAACTTAATACAACAGCAAACGTATAAAATTGAGGTGATTTAGTAAGTCCAAAGAATATTCTTTGAATAGATTCAGAAGACACACTTTGATTAAGGAAAACAAAAACGTAAGTAACGAATATACAGAAAGAGTCAGTTCAATGTTATAGCAGAGAATATATGAAATGCCAGTAAATTTGAACATTTCTGTAAAGGGGACCATTTCCTAGCTCCTAAAGTTTACCAAAACTGACAGAAGAGGAAATCATTTAAGGTCATCATGTCTGCCCTTGGCATGCTCGGAACGCCCTGGCCTCAGAAAGCAGCATCTGTAGTCCATGGTAAACTGTGGAGAGGGGGCGGGGCTGAGCGAGGTTGGAACACTGCCCTCACTGCTTGAGTGGGTGTGGCCATCTCTGCTGTGACTGACCAATGGGCAGGGGAGCATGGGGCCGAGGGCAGGGCCCTCAGAACCCGGCAGGCCCAGTGGGGTGTCACAAGCTTTTACGCCCAGGCCAAAGGGCGCCTTCTTTGTCTGAACAGCTGCCCAAACACTCATCTTTCCACTCAGGCAGCCCTCTTACTTGAAGTGTGTGTGGAACCTGTCTGCGCAGTACACCTCACTGCACAGCTATCCATAGGTCTGGGCATCGTAGATTCTTGCCAGTTGACCGAAGTTCGCAGGCAGATAGGTCCCTGGGACACACGCGGAGAGGCTCCTGCCCGGGCCACACGCCGCCCACTACCACAGCTCCAGATTGGGGGACGCACAGCAGCCCTGTCTGAGTCCCCTCCCTGTAAAGGGAGTATTGGACCAACACTTCTAGAAAACGGGGTCCTCGCGGGCAACTCATTGGAGGGACGCAAATAAATCTTTGCCGACTTTCTGCTGAAACTTAGGAGCATTCACACCTAAGCCTCTTACAAGGTCAGCTGTTTAGCTAAACATGAGCTCGTGATCGAAATTTACACAATAATGAAGAGATCAGCTACCAGCGGAGACAATCAGCAAAAACAATCAATACCAGAATTAGATTCCCAAGGCCATCAATCAGATGTGGGAATAATCAGGTGCAACGCAGGATATATACAGAAAACTGGAACTGAAACAAGAAACAAGGATGTTTTCAAAGTCTGGTAGGATCTCTCAAACATTTTTAAAGTACATGTCATTGATAAAGCTAAATACTCAAAGGTTGTGTAATACAACAGATTAATCATTGAGAAGAGTGAAATTATGCTGTTTTGAAAACTATGTCAGGTCAGATTTTCTGCCTAATTATATAAGAAGATTTCTCTAAAACATACACATTATTTCAAAGACTTATTGGCTGTGAAATAAGTTAAGGGTATTTCAAATGGCCTGTCTGCATTGAAATGTGCTTTGTAGGGAATCACAGAAAGTCGAGGGGAAAATATGTCAATATATACATTGCTATAGGTTGAACTAAGCCTTAAGACAGCAACAATGTAGAGGACCTGACACTTAGAAGCTTACATGTAAGCTGGAATCTTCAAAAGTTCAAGTCTTTATATGTAAAAAGTTTTATTAAAATGAATAACCAAGTGTTTTAATTGACATCAGAAGATCAAACCAATAGACCCTGAGAACATAGATAAAAGATAAATAAAGATATGAGCAGAACTTAATAAAATAGCAAACGTATAAAATTGAGGTGATTTAGTAAGTCCAAAGAATATTCTTTGAAAAGATTGAAAAGACACACTTTGATTAAGGAAAACAAAAACATATGTAAAGAATATACAGAAAGAGTCAGGACAATGCTATAGCAGAGAATATATGAAATGCCAGTAAATTTGAACATTTCTGTAAAGGGGACCATTTCCTAGCTCCTAAAGTTTACCAAAACTGACACAAGAGGAAATCATTTAAGGTCATCAGGTCTGCCCTTGGCATTCTCGGAACACCCTGGCCTCAGAATGCAGCATCTGTAGTATATGGTAACCTGCGGAGAGGGGGCGGGGCTGAGGTAGGTTGGAACACTGCCCTCACAGAGGGAGTGAGTGTGGCCATCTCTGCTGTGACTGAACAAAGGGAAAGGGAGCAGGGGGTCCAGGGCAGGGCCCTCAGGTCCCGGCAGGCCCAGTGGGGTGTCACAAGCATTTAGGCCCAGGCCAAAGGGCGCTTTCTTTGTCTGAACAGCTGCCCAAACTCTCACCTTTCCACTCAGGCCGCCCTCTTACTTGAAGTGTGTGTGGAACCTGTCCATGCAGTACACCTCGCTGCACAGCTAACCATAGGTCTGGGCATCGTAGCTTCCTGCCAGGTGACCGAAGTTCACAGGCAGATGGGTCCCTGGGACACACGCGGAGAGACTCCTGCCCGGGCCACAGGCTGCCCACTGCCCCACCCCCAGATCGGGGACCGCAAATCAGCCCTGTCTAAGTCCCCTGCCTCTAGAGGGAATATTGGACCAACACTTCTAGAAACAGTTGTCCTCCCGGGCAACTAATTGGAGGGACACAAATAAATCTTTGCCGACTTTCTGCTGAAACTTAGGAGCATTCACACCTAAGCCTCTTACAAGGTCAGCTGTTTAGCTAAACATGAGCTCGTGATCGAAATTTACACAATAATGAAGAGATCAGCTACAAGGGGAGACAATCAGCAAAAACAATCAATACCAGAATTAGATTCCCAAGGCCATCCATCAGATGTTGGAATAATCAGGTGCAACGCAGGATATATACATAAAACTGGAACTGAAACAAGAAACAAGGATGTTTTCAAAGTTGGTATGATCTCTAAAACATTTTTAAAGTACATGTCATTGATAAAGCTAAATACTCAAAGTTTGTGTAATACAACAGATTAATCATTGAGAAGAGTATAATTATGCTGTTTTGAAAACTATGGCAGGTCAGATTTTCTGCCTAATTATATAAGAAGATTTATCTAAAACATACACATTATTTCAAAGACTTATTGGCTGTGAAATAAGTTAAGGGTATTTCAAATGGCTTGTCTGCAATGAAAGGTGCTATGTAGGGAATCACAGAAAGTCGAGGGGAAAATATGTCAATATATACATTGATATAGGTTGAACTAAGCCTTTTGACAGCAACAATGTAGAGGACCTGACCCTTAGAAGCTTACAAGTAAGCTGGAATCTTCAAAAGTTCCAATATTTATAAGTAAAAAGATTTATTAAAATGAATAACCAAGTGTTTTAATTGACATCAGAAGATCAAACCAATAAACCCTGAGAACATAGATAAAATATAAATAAAGATATGAGCAGAAATTAATAAAACAGCAAACGTATAAAATTGAGGTGATTTAGTAAGTCCAAAGAATATTCTTTGAAAAGATTGAGAAGACACACTTTGATTAAGGAAAACAAAAACGTAAGTAAAGAATATCCAGAAAGAGACAGGACAAAGTTATAGCAGAGAATATATGAAATGCCAGGAAATTTGAATATTTCTGTAAAGGGGACCATTTCCTAGCTCCTAAAGTTTACCAAAACTGACACAAGAGGAAATCATTTAAGGTCATCTGGTCTGCCCTTGGCATTCTCGGAACGCCCTGGCCTCAGAATTCAGCATCTGTAGTCCATGGTAACCTGCGGAGAGGGGGCGGGGCTGAGTGTGGTTGGAACACTGCCCTCACTGAGGGAGTGGGTGTGGCCATCTCTGCTGTGACTGAACAATGGCAGGGGAGCAGGGGTCCCAGGGAAGGGCCCTCAGAGCCCAGCAGGCCCAGTGTGGTGTCACAAGCATTTAGGCCCAGACCAAAGGGCGCCTTCTTTGTCTGAAGAGCTGCCCAAACTCTCACCTTTCCACTCAGGCCGCCCTCTTACTTGAAGTGTGTTTGGAAGCTGTCCACGCAGTACACTTCGCTACACAGCTAACCATAGGTCTGGGCATCGTAGCTTCCTGGCATGTGACCGAAGTTCGCAGGATGATGGGTCCCTGGGACACACACGGAGAGGCTCCTGCCCGGGCCACAGGCCGCCCACTACCCCAGCCCCTGTTCAGCGGCCGAAAATCAGCCCTGTCTGAGTCTCCTGCCTCTAGAAGGAGTATTGGACCAACACTTCTAGAAAATGGGGTCCTCACGGGCAACTCATTGGAGGGACAGAAATAAATCTTTGCCGACTTTCTGCTGAAACTTAGGAGCGTTCACACCTAAGCCTCTTACAAGGTCAGCTCTTTAGCTAAACATGAGCTCATTATCGAAATTTACACAATAATGAAGTGATCAGCTACAAGGGGAGACAATCAGCAAAAACGATCAATACCAGAATTAGATTCCCAAGGCCATCCATCAGATGATGGAATAATCAGGTGCAAGGCAGGATATATACATAACACTGGAACTGAAACAAGAAACAAGGGTGTTTTCAAATTCTGGTACGATCTCTAAAACATTTTTAAAGTACATGTCATTGATAAAGCTAAATACTCAAAGGTTGTGTAATAAAACAGATTAATCATTTAGAAGAGTGAAATTATGCTGTTTTGAAAATTATGGCAGGTGAGATTTTCTTCCTAATTATATAAGAAGATTTCTCTAAAACATACACATTATTTCAAAGACTTATTGGCTGTGAAATAAGTTAAGGGTATTTCAAATGGCCTGTCTGCATTGAAATGTGCTTTGTAGGGAATCACAGAAAGTCGAGGGGAAAATATGTCAATATATACATTGCTATAGGTTGAACTAAGCCTTAAGACAGCAACAATGTAGAGGACCTGACACTTAGAAGCTTATATGTAAGCTGGAATCTTCAAAAGTTCAAGTCTTTATATGTAAAAAGTTTTATTAAAATGAATAACCAAGTGTTTTAATTGACATCAGAATATCAAACCAATATACCCTGAGAACATAGATAAAAGATAAATAAAGATATGAGCAGAACTTAATAAAATAGCAAACGTATAAAATTGAGGTGATTTAGTAAGTCCAAAGAATATTCTTTGAAAAGATTGAAAAGACACACTTTGATTAAGGAAAACAAAAACATAAGTAAAGAATATACAGAAAGAGTCAGGACAATGCTATAGCAGAGAATATATGAAATGCCAGTAAATTTGAACATTTCTGTAAAGGGGACCATTTCCTAGCTCCTAAAGTTTACCAAAACTGACACAAGAGGAAATCATTTAAGGTCATCAGGTCTGCCCTTGGCATTCTCGGAACGCCCTGGCCTCGGAATGCAGCATCTGTAGTATATGGTAACCTGCGGAGAGGGGGCGGGGCTGAGGTAGGTTGGAACACTGCCCTCACAGAGGGAGTGAGTGTGGCCATCTCTGCTGTGACTGAACAAAGGGAAAGGGAGCAGGGGGTCCAGGGCAGGGCCCTCAGGTCCCGGCAGGCCCAGTGGGGTGTCACAAGCATTTAGGCCCAGGCCAAAGGGCGCTTTCTTTGTCTGAACAGCTGCCCAAACTCTCACCTTTCCACTCAGGCCGCCCTCTTACTTGAAGTGTGTGTGGAACCTGTCCATGCAGTACACCTCGCTGCACAGCTAACCATAGGTCTGGGCATCGTAGCTTCCTGCCAGTTGACCGAAGTTCACAGGCAGATGGGTCCCTGGGACACACGCGGAGAGACTCCTGCCCGGGCCACAGGCTGCCCACTGCCCCACCCCCAGATCGGGGACCGCAAAGCAGCCCTGTCTAAGTCCCCTGCCTCTAGAGGGAATATTGGACCAACACTTCTAGAAACAGTTGTCCTCCCGGGCAACTAATTGGAGGGACACAAATAAATCTTTGCCGACTTTCTGCTGAAACTTAGGAGCATTCACACCTAAGCCTCTTACAAGGTCAGCTGTTTAGCTAAACATGAGCTCGTGATCGAAATTTACACAATAATGAAGAGATCAGCTACAAGGGGAGACAATCAGCAAAAACAATCAATACCAGAATTAGATTCCCAAGGCCATTCATCAGATGTTGGAATAATCAGGTGCAACGCAGGATATATACATAAAACAGGAACTGAATCAAGAAACAAGGATGTTTTCAAAGTTGGTACGATCTCTAAAACATTTTTAAAGTACATGTCATTGATAAAGCTAAATACTCAATGTTTGTGTAATACAACAGATTAGTCATTGAGAAGAGTGTAATTATGCTGTTTTGAAAACTATGGCAGGTCAGATTTTCTGCCTAATTATATAAGAAAATTTATCTAAAACATACACATGATTTCAAAGAGTTATTGGCTGTGAAATAAGTTAAGGGTATTTCAAATGGCTTGTCTGCAATGAAAGGTGCTATGTAGGGAATCACAGAAAGTCGAGGGGAAAATATGTCAATATATACATTGATATAGGTTGAACTAAGCCTTAGGACAGCAACAATGTAGAGGACCTGACCCTTAGAAGCTTACAAGTAAGCTGGAATCTTCAAAAGTTCCAATATTTATAAGTAAAAAGATTTATTAAAATGAATAACCAAGTGTTTTAATTGACATCAGAAGATCAAACCAATAAACCCTGAGAACATAGATAAAAGATAAATAAAGATATGAGCAGAACTTAATACAACAGCAAACGTATAAAATTGAGGTGATTTAGTAAGTCCAAAGAATATTCTTTGAAAAGATTGAGAAGACACACTTTGATTACGGAAAACAAAAACGTAAGTAAAGAATATCCAGAAAGAGACAGGACAAAGTTATAGGAGAGAATATATGAAATGCCAGTAAATTTGAATATTTCTGTAAAGGGGACCATTTCCTAGCTCCTAAAGTTTACCAAAACTGACACAAGAGGAAATCATTTAAGGTCATCAGGTCTGCCCTTGGCATTCTCGGAACGCCCTGGCCTCAGAATTCAGCATCTGTAGTCCATGGTAACCTGCGGAGAGGGGGCGGGGCTGAGTGTGGTTGGAACACTGCCCTCACTGAGGGAGTGGGTGTGGCCATCTCTGCTGTGACTGAACAATGGCAGGGGAGCATGGGTCCCAGGGAAGGGCCCTCAGAGCCCAGCAGGCCCAGTGTGGTGTCACAAGCATTTAGGCCCAGACCAAAGGGCGCCTTCTTTGTCTGAAGAGCTGCCCAAACTCTCACCTTTCCACTCAGGCCGCCCTCTTACTTGAAGTGTGTTTGGAAGCTGTCCGCGCAGTACACTTTGCTACACAGCTAACCATAGGTCTGGGCATCGTAGCTTCCTGGCAGGTGACCGAAGTTCGCAGGCATATGAGTCCCTGGGACACACGCGGAGAGGATCCTGCCCGGGCCACAGGCCGCCCACTGCCCCAGCCCCAGATCAGGGGCCGCAAAGCAGCCCTGTCTGAGTCCCCTGCCTCTGGAGGGAGTATTGTACCAACACTTCTAGAAATAGGTGTCGTCGCGGGCAACTCATTGGAGGGACACAAATAAATCTTTGCCGACTTTCTGCTGAAACTTAGGAGCGTTCACACCTAAGCCTCTTACAAGGTCAGCTGTTTAGCTAAACATGAGCTCATGATCTAAATTTACACAATAATGAAGCGATCAGCTACAAGGGGAGACAATCAGCACAAACAATCAATACCAGAATTAGATTCCCAAGGCCATCCATCAGATGTTGGAATAATCAGGTGCAAGGCAGGATATATACATAAAACTGGAACTGAAACAAGAAACAAGGATGTTTTCAAAGTCTGGTACGATCTCTAAAACATTTTTAAAGTACATGTCATTGATAAAGCTAAATACTCAAAGGTTGTGTAATCCAACAGATTAATCATTGAGAAGAGTGAAATTATGCTGTTTTGAAAACTATGGCAGGTGTGATTTTCTGCCTAGTTATATAAGAAGATTTATCTAAAACATACACATTTCTTCAAAGACTTATTGGCTGTGAAATAAGTTAAGGGTATTTCAAATGGCTTGTCTGCAATGAAAGGTGCTATGTAGGGAATCACAGAAAGTCGAGGGGAAAATATGTCAATATATACATTGCTATAGGTTAAACTAAGCCTTAGGACAGCAACAATGTAGAGGAGCTGACCCTTAGAAACTTACAAGTAAGCTGGAATCTTCAAAACTTCCAATCTTTATAAGTAAAAAGATTTATTAAAATGAATATCCAAGTGTTTTAATTGACATCAGAAGATCAAACCAATAAACCCTGAGAACATAGATAAAAGATAAATAAAGATATGAGCAGAACTTAATACAACAGCAAACGTATAAAATTGAGGTGATTTAGTAAGTCCAAAGAATATTCTTTGAATAGATTCAGAAGACACACTTTGATTAAGGAAAACAAAAACGTAAGTAACGAATATACAGAAAGAGTCAGTTCAATGTTACAGCAGAGAATATATGAAATGCCAGTAAATTTGAACATTTCTGTAAAGGGGACCATTTCCTAGCTCCTAAAGTTTACCAAAACTGACAGAAGAGGAAATCATTTAAGGTCATCATGTCTGCCCTTGGCATGCTCGGAATGCCCTGGCCTCAGAAAGCAGCATCTGTAGTCCATGGTAAACTGTGGAGAGGGGGCGGGGCTGAGCGAGGTTGGAACACTGCCCTCACTGCTTGAGTGGGTGTGGCCATCTCTGCTGTGACTGACCAATGGGCAGGGGAGCAGGGGGCCGAGGGCAGGGCCCTCAGAACCCGGCAGGCCCAGTGGGGTGTCACAAGCTTTTACGCCCAGGCCAAAGGGCGCCTTCTTTGTCTGAACAGCTGCCCAAACACTCATCTTTCCACTCAGGCCGCCCTCTTACTTGAAGTGTGTGTGGAACCTGTCTGCGCAGTACACCTCACTGCACAGCTATCCATAGGTCTGGGCACCGTAGATTCTTGCCAGTTGACCGAAGTTCGCAGGCAGATGGGTCCCTGGGACACACGCGGAGAGGCTCCTGCCCGGGCCACAGGCCGCCCACTACCCCAGCTCCAGATTGGGGGACGCACAGCAGCCCTGTCTGAGTCCCCTCCCTGTAAAGGGAGTATTGGACCAACACTTCTAGAAAACGGGGTCCTCGCGGGCAACTCATTGGAGGGACGCAAATAAATCTTTGCCGACTTTCTGCTGAAACTTAGGAGCATTCACACCTAAGCCTCTTACAAGCTCAGCTGTTTAGCTAAACATGAGCTCGTGATGGAAATTTACACAATAATGAAGAGATCAGCTACAAGGGGCGACAATCAGCAAAAACAATCAATACCAGAATTAGATTCCCAAGGCCATCCATCAGATGTTGGAATAATCAGGTGCAAGGCAGGATATATACAAAAAACTGGAACTGAAACAAGAAACAAGGATGTTTTCAAAGTCTGGTAGGATCTCTCAAACATTTTTAAAGTACATGTCATTGATAAAGCTAAATACTCAAAGGTTGGTAATACAACAGATTAATCATTGAGAAGAGTGAAATTATGCTGTTTTGAAAACTATGGCAGGTCAGATTTTCTGCCTAATTATATAAGAAGAATTCTCTAAAACATACACATTATTTCAAAGACTTATTGGCTGTGAAATAAGTTAACGGTATTTCAAATGGCTTGTCTGCAATGAAAGGTGCTATGTAGGGAATCACAGAAAGTCGAGGGGAAAATATGTCAATATATACATTGCTATAGGTTAAACTAAGCCTTAGGACAGCAACAATGTAGAGGAGCTGACCCTTAGAAACTTAAAAGTAAGCTGGAATCTTCAAAACTTCCAATCTTTATAAGTAAAAAGATTTATTAAAATGAATATCCAAGTGTTTTAATTGACATCAGAAGATCAAACCAATAAACCCTGAGAACATAGAAAAAAGATAAATAAAGATATGAGCAGAACTTAATACAACAGCAAACGTATAAAATTGAGGTGATTTAGTAAGTCCAAAGAATATTCTTTGAATAGATTCAGAAGACACACTTTGATTAAGGAAAACAAAAACGTAAGTAACGAATATACAGAAAGAGTCAGTTCAATGTTATAGCAGAGAATATATGAAATGCCAGTAAATTTGAACATTTCTGTAAAGGGGACCATTTCCTAGCTCCTAAAGTTTACCAAAACTGACAGAAGAGGAAATCATTTAATGTCATCATGTCTGCCCTTGGCATGCTCGGAACGACCTGGCCTCAGAAAGCAGCATCTGTAGTCCATGGTAAACTGTGGAGAGGGGGCGGGGCTGAGCGAGGTTGGAACACTGCCCTCACTGCTTGAGTGGGTGTGGCCATCTCTGCTGTGACTGACCAATGGGCAGGGGAGCATGGGGCCGAGGGCAGGGCCCTCAGAACCCGGCAGGCCCAGTGGGGTGTCACAAGCTTTTACGCCCAGGCCAAAGGGCGCCTTCTTTGTCTGAACAGCTGCCCAAACACTCATCTTTCCACTCAGGCAGCCCTCTTACTTGAAGTGTGTGTGGAACCTGTCTGCGCAGTACACCTCACTGCACAGCTATCCATAGGTCTGGGCATCGTAGATTCTTGCCAGTTGACCGAAGTTCGCAGGCAGATAGGTCCCTGGGACACACGCGGAGAGGCTCCTGCCCGGGCCACACGCCGCCCACTACCCCAGCTCCAGATTGGGGGACGCACAGCAGCCCTGTCTGAGTCCCCTCCCTGTAAAGGGAGTATTGGACCAACACTTCTAGAAAACGGGGTCCTTGCGGGCAACTCATTGGAGGGACGCAAATAAATCTTTGCCGACTTTCTGCTGAAACTTAGGAGCATTCACACCTAAGCCTCTTACAAGGTCAGCTGTTTAGCTAAACATGAGCTCGTGATCGAAATTTACACAATAATGAAGAGATCAGCTACAAGCGGAGACAATCAGCAAAAACAATCAATACCAGAATTAGATTCCCAAGGCCATCAATCAGATGTGGGAATAATCAGGTGCAACGCAGGATATATACAGAAAACTGGAACTGAAACAAGAAACAAGGATGTTTTCAAAGTCTGGTAGGATCTCTCAAACATTTTTAAAGTACATGTCATTGATAAAGCTAAATACTCAAAGGTTGTGTAATACAACAGATTAATCATTGAGAAGAGTGAAATTATGCTGTTTTGAAAACTATGTCAGGTCAGATTTTCTGCCTAATTATATAAGAAGATTTCTCTAAAACATACACATTATTTCAAAGACTTATTGGCTGTGAAATAAGTTAAGGGTATTTCAAATGGCCTGTCTGCATTGAAATGTGCTTTGTAGAGAATCACAGAAAGTCGAGGGGAAAATATGTCAATATATACATTGCTATAGGTTGAACTAAGCCTTAAGACAGCAACAATGTAGAGGACCTGACACTTAGAAGCTTACATGTAAGCTGGAATCTTCAAAAGTTCAAGTCTTTATATGTAAAAAGTTTTATTAAAATGAATAACCAAGTGTTTTAATTGACATCAGAAGATCAAACCAATATACCCTGAGAACATAGATAAAAGATAAATAAAGATATGAGCAGAACTTAATAAAATAGCAAACGTATAAAATTGAGGTGATTTAGTAAGTCCAAAGAATATTCTTTGAAAAGATTGAAAAGACACACTTTGATTAAGGAAAACAAAAACATAAGTAAAGAATATACAGAAAGAGTCAGGACAATGCTATAGCAGAGAATATATGAAATGCCAGTAAATTTGAACATTTCTGTAAAGGGGACCATTTCCTAGCTCCTAAAGTTTACCAAAACTGACACAAGAGGAAATCATTTAAGGTCATCAGGTCTGCCCTTGGCATTCTCGGAACGCCCTGGCCTCAGAATGCAGCATCTGTAGTATATGGTAACCTGCGGAGAGGGGGCGGGGCTGAGGTAGGTTGGAACACTGCCCTCACAGAGGGAGTGAGTGTGGCCATCTCTGCTGTGACTGAAGAAAGGGAAAGGGAGCAGGGGGTCCAGGGCAGGGCCCTCAGGTCCCGGCAGGCCCAGTGGGGTGTCACAAGCATTTAGGCCCAGGCCAAAGGGCGCTTTCTTTGTCTGAACAGCTGCCCAAACTCTCACCTTTCCACTCAGGCCGCCCTCTTACTTGAAGTGTGTGTGGAACCTGTCCATGCAGTACACCTCGCTGCACAGCTAACCATAGGTCTGGGCATCGTAGCTTCCTGCCAGTTGACCGAAGTTCACAGGCAGATGGGTCCCTGGGACACACGCGGAGAGACTCCTGCCCGGGCCACAGGCTGCCCACTGCCCCACCCCCAGATCGGGGACCGCAAAGCAGCCCTGTCTAAGTCCCCTGCCTCTAGAGGGAATATTGGACCAACACTTCTAGAAACAGTTGTCCTCCCGGGCAACTAATTGGAGGGACACAAATAAATCTTTGCCGACTTTCTGCTGAAACTTAGGATCATTCACACCTAAGCCTCTTACAAGGTCAGCTGTTTAGCTAAACATGAGCTCGTGATCGAAATTTACACAATAATGAAGAGATCAGCTACAAGGGGAGACAATCAGCAAAAACAATCAATACCAGAATTAGATTCCCAAGGCCATCCATCAGATGTTGGAATAATCAGGTGCAACGCAGGATATATACATAAAACTGGAACTGAAACAAGAAACAAGGATGTTTTCAAAGTTGGTATGATCTCTAAAACATTTTTAAAGTACATGTCATTGATAAAGCTAAATACTCAAAGTTTGTGTAATACAACAGATTAATCATTGAGAAGAGTGTAATTATGCTGTTTTGAAAACTATGGCAGGTCAGATTTTCTGCCTAATTATATAAGAAGATTTATCTAAAACATACACATTCCTTCAAAGACTTATTGGCTGTGAAATAAGTTAAGGGTATTTCAAATGGCTTGTCTGCAATGAAAGGTGCTATGTAGGGAATCACAGAAAGTCGAGGGGAAAATATGTCAATATATACATTGATATAGGTTGAACTAAGCCTTTTGACAGCAACAATGTAGAGGACCTGACCCTTAGAAGCTTACAAGTAAGCTGGAATCTTCAAAAGTTCCAATATTTATAAGTAAAAAGATTTATTAAAATGAATAACCAAGTGTTTTAATTGACATCAGAAGATCAAACCAATAAACCCTGAGAACATAGATAAAATATAAATAAAGATATGAGCAGAAATTAATAAAACAGCAAACGTATAAAATTGAGGTGATTTAGTAAGTCCAAAGAATATTCTTTGAAAAGATTGAGAAGACACACTTTGATTAAGGAAAACAAAAACGTAAGTAAAGAATATCCAGAAAGAGACAGGACAAAGTTATAGCAGAGAATATATGAAATGCCAGTAAATTTGAATATTTCTGTAAAGGGGACCATTTCCTAGCTCCTAAAGTTTACCAAAACTGACACAAGAGGAAATCATTTAAGGTCATCAGGTCTGCCCTTGGCATTCTCGGAACGCCCTGGCCTCAGAATTCAGCATCTGTAGTCCATGGTAACCTGCGGAGAGGGGGCGGGGCTGAGTGTGGTTGGAACACTGCCCTCACTGAGGGAGTGGTGTGGCCATCTCTGCTGTGACTGAACAATGGCAGGGGAGCAGGGGTCCCAGGGAAGGGCCCTCAGAGCCCAGCAGGCCCAGTGTGGTGTCACAAGCATTTAGGCCCAGACCAAAGGGCGCCATCTTTGTCTGAAGAGCTGCCCAAACGCTCACCTTTCCACTCAGGCCGCCCTCTTTCTTGAAGTGTGTGTGGAAGCTGTCCGCGCAGTACACCTCGCTGCACAGCTAACCATAGGACTGGGCATCGTAGCTTCCTGCCAGGTGACCGAAGTTCGCAGGAAGATGGGTCCCTGGGACACACACGGAGAGGCTCCTGCCCGGGCCACAGGCCGCCCACTGCCCCAGCCCCAGTTCAGCGGCCGAAAATCAGCCCTGTCTGAGTCTCCTGCCTCTAGAAGGAGTATTGGACCAACACTTCTAGAAAATGGGGTCCTCACGGGCAACTCATTGGAGGGACAGAAATAAATCTTTGCCGACTTTCTGCTGAAACTTAGGAGCGTTCACACCTAAGCCTCTTACAAGGTCAGCTCTTTAGCTAAACATGAGCTCATTATCGAAATTTACACAATAATGAAGTGATCAGCTACAAGGGGAGACAATCAGCAAAAACAATCAATACCAGAATTAGATTCCCAAGGCCATCCATCAGATGTTGGAATAATCAGGTGCAAGGCAGGATATATACATAACACTGGAACTGAAACAAGAAACAAGGGTGTTTTCAAATTCTGGTACGATCTCTAAAACATTTTTAAAGTACATGTCATTGATAAAGCTAAATACACAAAGGTTGTGTAATACAACAGATTAATCATTGAGAAGAGTGAAATTATGCTGTTTTGAAAATTATGGCAGGTCAGATTTTCTTCCTAATTATATAAGAAGATTTCTCTAAAACATACACATTATTTCAAAGACTTATTGGCTGTGAAATAAGTTAAGGGTATTTCAAATGGCCTGTCTGCATTGAAATGTGCTTTGTAGGGAATCACAGAAAGTCGAGGGGAAAATATGTCAATATATACATTGCTATAGGTTGAACTAAGCCTTAGGACAGCAACCATGTAGAGGACCTGACACTTAGAAACTTACAAGTAAGCTGGAATCTTCAAAAGTTCAAGTCTTTATATGTAAAAAGTTTTATTAAAATGAATAACCAAGTGTTTTAATTGACATCAGAAGATCAAACCAATAGACCCTGAGAACATAGATAAAAGATAAATAAAAATATGGGCAGAACTTAATAAAATAGCAAACGTATAAAATTGAGGTGACTTAGTAAGTCCAAAGAATATTCTTTGAAAAGATTGAAAAGACACACTTTGATTAAGGAAAACAAAAACATAAGTAAAGAATATACAGAAAGAGTCAGGACAATGCTATAGCAGAGAATATATGAAATGCCAGTAAATTTGAACATTTCTGTAAAGGGGACCATTTCCTAGCTCCTAAAGTTTACCAAAACTGACACAAGAGGAAATCATTTAAGGTCATCAGGTCTGCCCTTGGCATTCTCGGAACGCCCTGGCCTCAGAATTCAGCATCTGTAGTCCATGGTAACCTGCGGAGAGGGGGCGGGGCTGAGTGTGGTTGGAACACTGCCCTCACTGAGGGAGTGGTGTGGCCATCTCTGCTGTGACTGAACAATGGCAGGGGAGCAGGGGTCCCAGGGAAGGGCCCTCAGAGCCCAGCAGGCCCAGTGTGGTGTCACAAGCATTTAGGCCCAGACCAAAGGGCGCCATCTTTGTCTGAATAGCTGCCCAAACGCTCACCTTTCCACTCAGGCCGCCCTCTTTCTTGAAGTGTGTGTGGAAGCTGTCCGCGCAGTACACCTCGCTGCACAGCTAACCATAGGACTGGGCATCGTAGCTTCCTGCCAGGTGACCGAAGTTCGCAGGAAGATGGGTCCCTGGGACACACACGGAGAGGCTCCTGCCCGGGCCACAGGCCGCCCACTGCCCCAGCCCCAGTTCAGCGGCCGAAAATCAGCCCTGTCTGAGTCTGCTGCCTCTAGAAGGAGTATTGGACCAACACTTCTAGAAAATGGGGTCCTCACTGGCAACTCATTGGAGGGACAGAAATAAATCTTTGCCGACTTTCTGCTGAAACTTAGGAGCGTTCACACCTAAGCCTCTTACAAGGTCAGCTCTTTAGCTAAACATGAGCTCATTATCGAAATTTACACAATAATGAAGTGATCAGCTACAAGGGGAGACAATCAGCAAAAACAATCAATACCAGAATTAGATTCCCAAGGCCATCCATCAGATGTTGGAATAATCAGGTGCAAGGCAGGATATATACATAACACTGGAACTGAAACAAGAAACAAGGGTGTTTTCAAATTCTGGTACGATCTCTAAAACATTTTTAAAGTACATGTCATTGATAAAGCTAAATACTCAAAGGTTGTGTAATACAACAGATTAATCATTGAGAAGAGTGAAATTATGCTGTTTTGAAAATTATGGCAGGTGAGATTTTCTTCCTAATTATATAAGAAGATTTCTCTAAAACATACACATTATTTCAAAGACTTATTGGCTGTGAAATAAGTTAAGGGTATTTCCAATGGCTTGTCTGCAATGAAAGGTGCTATGTAGGGAATCACAGAAAGTCGAGGGGAAAATATGTCAATATATACATTGCTATACGTAGAACTAAGCATTAGGACAGCAACAATGTAGAGGACCTGACACTTAGAAACTTGCAAGTAAGCTGGAATCTTCAAAAGTTCAAATCTTTATAAGTAAAAAGATTTATTAAAATGAATAACCAAGTGTTTTATTTGACATCAGAAGATCAAACCAATAAACCCTGAGAACATAGATAAAAGATAAATAAAGATATGAGCAGAACTTAATACAACAGCAAACGTATAAAATTGAGGTGATTTAGTAAGTCCAAAGAATATTCTTTGAAAAGATTGAAAAGACACACTTTGATTAAGAAAACAAAAACATAACTAAAGAATATACAGAAAGAGTCAGAACAATGTTATAGCAGAGAATATATGAAATGCCAGTAAATTTGAACATTTCTGTAAAGGGGACCATTTCCTAGCTCCTAAAGTTTACCAAAATTGACACAAGAGGAAGTAATTTAAGGTCATCATGTCTGCCCTTGGCATTCTCGGAACGCCCTGGCCTCAGAATGCAGCATCTGTAGTCCATGGTAACCTGCGGAGAGGGGGTGGGGCTGAGGGAGGTTGGAACACTGCCCTCACTGAGGGAGTGGGTGTGGCCATCTCTGCTGTGACTGAACAAAGGCAGTGGAGCAGGGGGCCCAAGGCAGGGCCCTCAGAGCACGGCAGGCCCAGTGGGTTGTCACAAGCATTTAGGCCCAGGGCAAAGTGTGCCTTCTTTGTCTGAGCTGCTGCCCAATCTCTCACCTTTCCACTCAGGCCGCCCTCTTACTTGAAGAGTGTGTGGAAGCTGTCCGCGCAGTACACCTCGCTGCACAGCTAACCATAGGTATGGGCATCGTAGCTTCCTGCCAGGTGACCGAAGTTCGCAGGTAGATCGGTCCCTGGGACACACGCGGAGAGGCTCCTGCCCGGGCCACAGGCCGCCCACTGCCCCAGCCGCAGATCGGGGTCTGCAAAACAGCCCTGTCTGAGTCCCCTGCCTCTAGAGGGAGTATTGGACCAACACTCCTAGAAAATGGGGTCCTCGCAGGAAACTCATTTGAGGGACACAAATAAATCTTTGCCGACATTCTGCTGAAACTTAGGAGCGTTCACACCTAAGCCTCTTACAAGGTCAGCTGTTTAGCTAAACATGAGCTCATGATCTAAATTTACACAATAATGAAGAGATCAGCTACAAGGGGAGACAATCAGCAAAAACAATCAATACCATAATTAGATTCCCAAAGCCATCCATCAGATGTTGGAATAATCAGGTGCAAGGCAGGATATATACAGAAAACTGGAACTGAAACAAGAAACAAGGATGTTTTCAAAGTCTGGTAGGATCTCTAAAACATTTTTAAAGTACATGTCATTGATAAAGCTAACTACTCAAAGGTTGTGTAATACAACAGATTAATCATTGAGAAGAGTGAAATTATGCTGTTTCGAAAACTATGGCAGGTCAGATTTTCTGCCTAATTATATAAGAAGATTTCTCTAAAACATACACATTATTTCAAAGAGTTATTGGCTGTGAAATAACTTAAGGGTATTTCAAATGGCTTGTCTGCAATGAAAGGTGCTATGTAGGGAATCACAGAAAGTCGAGGGGAAAATATGTCAATATATACATTGCTATAGGTTAAAGTAAGCCTTAGGACAGCAACAATGTAGAGGACCTGACCCTTAGAAACTTACAAGTAAGCTGGAATCTTCAAAAGTTCCAATCTTTATAAGTAAAAAGATTTATTAAAATGAATAACCAAGTGTTTTAATTGACATCAGAAGATCAAACAAATAAACCCTGAGAACATAGATAAAAGATAAATAAAGATATGAGCAGAACTTAATACAACAGCAAACGTATAAAATTGGGGTGATTTAGTAAGTCCAAAGAATATTCTTTGAAAAGATTGAAAAGACACACTTTGATTAAGGAAAACAAAAACGTAAGTAAAGAATATACAGAAAGAGTCAGGCCAAATTATAGCAGAGAATATATGAAATGCCAGTAAATTTGAACATTTCTGTAAAGGGGACCATTTCCTAGCTCCTAAAGTTTACCAAAACTGACACAAGAGGAAATCATTTAAGGTCATCATGTCTGTCCTTGGCATGCTCGGAACGCCCTGGCCTCAGAATGCAGCATCTGTAGTCCATGGTAACCTGCGGAGAGGGGGCGAGGCTCAGAGAGGTTGGAACACTGCCCTCACTGAGGGAGTGGGTGTGGCCAGCTCTGCTGTGACTGAACAAAGGCCAGGGGAGCATGTGGCCGAGGGCAGGGCCCTCAGTGCCCGGCAGGCCCAGTGGGGTGTCACAAGCTTTTACGCCCAGGCCAAAGGGCGCCTTCTTTGTCTGAACAGCTGCCCAAACACTCATCTTACCACTCAGGCCGCCCTCTTACTTGAAGTGTGTGTGGAACCTGTCCACGCAGTACACCTCGCTGCACAGCTAACCATAGGTCAGGGCATCGTAGATTCCTGCCAGGTGACCGAAGTTCGCAGGCAGATGGGTCCCTGGGACACACGCTGAGAGGCTCCTGCCTGGGCCACAGGCCGCCCACTACCCCAGCCCCAGATTGGGGGCCACGCAGCAGCCCTGTCTGAGTCCTCTGCCTGTAGAGGGAGTATTGAACCAACACATCTAGAAAACGGGGTCCTCGCGGGCAACTCATTGGAGGGACACAAATAAATCTTTGCCGACTTCCTGCTGAAACTTTGGAGCGTTCACACCTAAGCCTCTTACAAGCTCAGCTGTTTAGCTAAACATGATCTCGTGATCGAAATTTACACAATAATGAAGAGATCAGCTACAAGGGGAGAAAATCAGCAAAAACAATCAATACCAGAATTAGATTCCCAAGGCCATCCATCAGATGTTGGAACAATCAGGTGCAAGGCAGGATATATACATAAAACTGGAACTGAAAGAAGAAACAAGGATGTTTTCAAAGTCTAGTACGATCTCTAAAACATTTTTAAAGTACATGTCATTGATAAAGCTAAATACTCAAAGGTTGTGTAATCCAACAGATTAATCATTGAGAAGAGTGAAATTATGCTGTTTTGAAAACTATGTCAGGTCAGATTTTCTGCCTAATTATATAAGAAGATTTATCTAAAACCTACACATTATTTCAAAGACTTATTGGCTGTGAAATAAGTTAAGGGTATTTCAAATGGCTTGTCTGCAATGAAAGGTGCTATGTAGGGAATCACAGAAAGTCGAGGGGAAAATATGTCAATATATACATTGCTATATGTTGAACTAAGCCTTAGGACAGCAACAATGTAGAGCACCTGACACTTAGAAACTTGCAAGTAAGCTAGAATCTTCAAAAGTTCAAATCTTTATAAGTAAAAAGATTTATTAAAATGAATAACCAAGTGTTTTAATTGACATCAGAAGATCAAACAAATAAACCCTGAGAACATAGATAAAAGATAAATAAAGATATGAGCAGAACTTAATACAACAGGAAAAGTATAAAATTGAGGTGAATTGGTAAGTCCAAAGAATATTCTTTGAAAAGATTGAAAAGACACACTTTGATTAAGGAAAACAAAAACATAAGTAAAGAATATACAGAAAGAGTCAGGACAATGTTATAGCAGAGAATATATGAAATGACAGTAAATTTGAACATTTCTGTAAAGGGGACCATTTCCTAGCTCCTAAAGTTTACCAAAACTGACACAAGTGGAAGTCATTTAAGGTCATCATGTCTGCCCTTGGCATTCTCGGAACGCCCTGGCCTCAGAATGCAGCAACTGTAGTCCATGGTAACCTGCGGAGAGTGAGCGGGGCTGAGGGAGGTTGGAACACTGCCCTCACTGAGGGACTGGGTGTGGCCATCTCTGCTGTGACTGAACAAAGGGAAGGGGAGCATGGGGCCGAGGGCAGGGCCCTCAGAGCCCGGCAGGCCCAGTGGGGTGTCACAAGCATTTAGGCCCAGGCCAAAGGGCGCCTTCTTTGTCTGAACAGCTGCCCAAACTCTCACCTTTCCACTCAGGCCGCCCTCTTACTTGAAGTGTGTGTGGAACCAGTCCAAACAGTACACCTCGATGCACAGCTAACCATAGGTCTGGGCTTCGTAGCTTCCTGTCAGGTGACCGAAGTTCGCAGGTAAATGGGTCCCTGGGAAACACGCGGAGAGGCTCCTGCCCGGGCCACAGGCCACCCACTACCCCAGGCCCAGATTGAGGCCACAGAGCAGCCCAGTCTGAGTCCCCTGCCTCAGGAGGGAGTATTGTACCAACACTTCTAGAAATAGGTGTCGTCGCGGGCAACTCATTGGAGGGACACAAATAAATCTTTGCCGACTTTCTGCTGAAACTTAGGAGCGTTCACACCTAAGCCTCTTACAAGGTCAGCTGTTTAGCTAAACATGAGCTCATGATCTAAATTTACACAATAATGAAGAGATCAGCTACAAGGGGAGACAATCAGCACAAACAATCAATACCAGAATTAGATTCCCAAGGCCATCCATCAGATGTTGGAATAATCAGGTGCAAGGCAGGATATATACATAAAACTGGAACTGAAACAAGAAACAAGGATGTTTTCAAAGTCTGGTACGATCTCTAAAACATTTTTAAAGTACATGTCATTGATAAAGCTAAATACTCAAAGGTTGTGTAATCCAACAGATTAATCATTGAGAAGAGTGAAATTATGCTGTTTTGAAAACTATGGCAGGTGTGATTTTCTGCCTAGTTATATAAGAAGATTTATCTAAAACATACACATTCCTTCAAAGACTTATTGGCTGTGAAATAAGTTAAGGGTATTTCAAATGGCTTGTCTGCAATGAAAGGTGCTATGTAGGGAATCACAGAAAGTCGAGGGGAAAATATGTCAATATATACATTGCTATAGGTTAAACTAAGCCTTAGGACAGCAACAATGTAGAGGAGCTGACCCTTAGAAACTTACAAGTAAGCTGGAAACTTCAAAACTTCCAATCTTTATAAGTAAAAAGATTTATTAAAATGAATATCCAAGTGTTTTAATTGACATCAGAAGATCAAACCAATAAACCCTGAGAACATAGATAAAAAATAAATAAAGATATGAGCAGAACTTAATACAACAGCAAACGTATAAAATTGAGGTGATTTAGTAAGTCCAAAGAATATTCTTTGAATAGATTCAGAAGACACACTTTGATTAAGGAAAACAAAAACGTAAGTAACGAATATACAGAAAGAGTCAGTTCAATGTTACAGCAGAGAATATATGAAATGCCAGTAAATTTGAACATTTCTGTAAAGGGGACCATTTCCTAGCTCCTAAAGTTTACCAAAACTGACAAAAGAGGAAATCATTTAAGGTCATCATGTCTGCCCTTGGCATGCTCGGAATGCCCTGGCCTCAGAAAGCAGCATCTGTAGTCCATGGTAAACTGTGGAGAGGGGGCGGGGCTGAGCGAGGTTGGAACACTGCCCTCACTGCTTGAGTGGGTGTGGCCATCTCTGCTGTGACTGACCAATGGGCAGGGGAGCAGGGGGCCGAGGGCAGGGCCCTCAGAGCCCGGCAGGCCCAGTGGGGTGTCACAAGCATTTAGGCCCAGGCCAAAGGGCGCCTTCTTTGTCTGAACAGCTGCCCAAACTCTCACCTTTCCACTCAGGCCGCCCTCTTACTTGAAGTTTGTGTGGAACCAGTCCAAGCAGTACACCTCGATGCACAGCTAACCATAGGTCTGGGCATCGTAGCTTCCTGTCAGGTGACCGAAGTTCGCAGGTAGATGGGTCCCTGGGACACACGCGGAGAGGCTCCTGCCCGGGCCACAGGCCGCCCACTACCCCAGCTCCAGATTGGGGGACGCACAGCAGCCCTGTCTGAGTCCCCTCCCTGTAAAGGGAGTATTGGACCAACACTTCTAGAAAACGGGGTCCTCGCGGGCAACTCATTGGAGGGACGCAAATAAATCTTTGCCGACTTTCTGCTGAAACTTAGAAGCATTCACACCTAAGCCTCTTACAAGGTCAGCTGTTTAGCTAAACATGAGCTCGTGATCGAAATTTACACAATAATGAAGAGATCAGCTACAAGGGGAGACAATCAGCAAAAACAATCAATACCAGAATTAGATTCCCAAGGCCATCCATCAGATGTTGGAATAATCAGGTGCAAGGCAGGATATATACAAAAAACTGGAACTGAAACAAGAAACAAGGATGTTTTCAAAGTCTGGTAGGATCTCTCAAACATTTTTAAAGTACATGTCATTGATAAAGCTAAATACTCAAAGGTTGTGTAATACAACAGATTAATCATTGAGAAGAGTGAAATTATGCTGTTTTGAAAACTATGGCAGGTCAGATTTTCTGCCTAATTATATAAGAAGAATTCTCTAAAACATACACATTATTTCAAAGACTTATTGGCTGTGAAATAAGTTAACGGTATTTCAAATGGCTTGTCTGCAATGAAAGGTGCTATGTAGGGAATCACAGAAAGTCGAGGGGAAAATATGTCAATATATACATTGCTATAGGTTAAACTAAGCCTTAGGACAGCAACAATGTAGAGGAGCTGACCCTTAGAAACTTAAAGGTAAGCTGGAATCTTCAAAACTTCCAATCTTTATAAGTAAAAAGATTTATTAAAATGAATAACCAAGTGTTTTAATTGACATCAGAAGATCAAACCAATAAACCCTGAGAACATAGAAAAAAGATAAATAAAGATATGAGCAGAACTTAATACAACAGCAAACGTATAAAATTGAGGTGATTTAGTAAGTCCAAAGAATATTCTTTGAATAGATTCAGAAGACACACTTTGATTAAGGAAAACAAAAACGTAAGTAACGAATATACAGAAAGAGTCAGTTCAATGTTATAGCAGAGAATATATGAAATGCCAGTAAATTTGAACATTTCTGTAAAGGGGACCATTTCCTAGCTCCTAAAGTTTACCAAAACTGACAGAAGAGGAAATCATTTAAGGTCATCATGTCTGCCCTTGGCATGCTCGGAACGCCCTGGCCTCAGAAAGCAGCATCTGTAGTCCATGGTAAACTGTGGAGAGGGGGCGGGGCTGAGCGAGGTTGGAACACTGCCCTCACTGCTTGAGTGGGTGTGGCCATCTCTGCTGTGACTGACCAATGGGCAGGGGAGCATGGGGCCGAGGGCAGGGCCCTCAGAACCTGGCAGGCCCAGTGGGGTGTCACAAGCTTTTACGCCCAGGCCAAAGGGCGCCTTCTTTGTCTGAACAGCTGCCCAAACACTCATCTTTCCACTCAGGCAGCCCTCTTACTTGAAGTGTGTGTGGAACCTGTCTGCGCAGTACACCTCACTGCACAGCTATCCATAGGTCTGGGCATCGTAGATTCTTGCCAGTTGACCGAAGTTCGCAGGCAGATAGGTCCCTGGGACACACGCGGAGAGGCTCCTGCCCGGGCCACACGCCGCCCACTACCCCAGCTCCAGATTGGGGGACGCACAGCAGCCCTGTCTGAGTCCCCTCCCTGTAAAGGGAGTATTGGACCAAAACTTCTAGAAAACGGGGTCCTCGCGGGCAACTCATTGGAGGGACGCAAATAAATCTTTGCCGACTTTCTGCTGAAACTTAGGAGCATTCACACCTAAGCCTCTTACAAGGTCAGCTGTTTAGCTAAACATGAGCTCGTGATCGAAATTTACACAATAATGAAGAGATCAGCTACAAGCGGAGACAATCAGCAAAAACAATCAATACCAGAATTAGATTCCCAAGGCCATCAATCAGATGTGGGAATAATCAGGTGCAACGCAGGATATATACAGAAAACTGGAACTGAAACAAGAAACAAGGATGTTTTCAAAGTCTGGTAGGATCTCTCAAACATTTTTAAAGTACATGTCATTGATAAAGCTAAATACTCAAAGGTTGTGTAATACAACAGATTAATCATTGAGAAGAGTGAAATTATGCTGTTTTGAAAACTATGGCAGGTCAGATTTTCTGCCTAATTATATAAGAAGATTTCTCTAAAACATACACATTATTTCAAAGACTTATTGGCTGTGAAATAAGTTAAGGGTATTTCAAATGGCCTGTCTGCATTGAAATGTGCTTTGTAGGGAATCACAGAAAGTCGAGGGGAAAATATGTCAATATATACATTGCTATAGGTTGAACTAAGCCTTAAGACAGCAACAATGTAGAGGACCTGACACTTAGAAGCTTACATGTAAGCTGGAATCTTCAAAAGTTCAAGTCTTTATATTTAAAAAGTTTTATTAAAATGAATAACCAAGTGTTTTAATTGACATCAGAAGATCAAACCAATATACCCTGAGAACATAGATAAAAGATAAATAAAGATATGAGCAGAACTTAATAAAATAGCAAACGTATAAAATTGAGGTGATTTAGTAAGTCCAAAGAATATTCTTTGAAAAGATTGAAAAGACACACTTTGATTAAGGAAAACAAAAACATAAGTAAAGAATATACAGAAAGAGTCAGGACAATGCTATAGCAGAGAATATATGAAATGCCAGTAAATTTGAACATTTCTGTAAAGGGGACCATTTCCTAGCTCCTAAACTTTACCAAAACTGACACAAGAGGAAATCATTTAAGGTCATCAGGTCTGCCCTTGGCATTCTCGGAACGCCCTGGCCTCAGAATGCAGCATCTGTAGTATATGGTAACCTGCGGAGAGGGGGCGGGGCTGAGGTAGGTTGGAACACTGCCCTCACAGAGGGAGTGAGTGTGGCCATCTCTGCTGTGACTGAACAAAGGGAAAGGGAGCAGGGGGTCCAGGGCAGGGCCCTCAGGTCCCGGCAGGCCCAGTGGGGTGTCACAAGCATTTAGGCCCAGGCCAAAGGGCGCTTTCTTTGTCTGAACAGCTGCCCAAACTCTCACCTTTCCACTCAGGCCGCCCTCTTACTTGAAGTGTGTGTGGAACTTGTCCATGCAGTACACCTCGCTGCACAGCTAACCATAGGTCTGGGCATCGTAGCTTCCTGCCAGTTGACCGAAGTTCACAGGCAGATGGGTCCCTGGGACACACGCGGAGAGACTCCTGCCCGGGCCACAGGCTGCCCACTGCCCCACCCCCAGATCGGGGACCGCAAAGCATCCCTGTCTAAGTCCCCTGCCTCTAGAGGGAATATTGGACCAACACTTCTAGAAACAGTTGTCCTCCCGGGCAACTAATTGGAGGGACACAAATAAATCTTTGCCGACTTTCTGCTGAAACTTAGGAGCATTCACACCTAAGCCTCTTACAAGGTCAGCTGTTTAGCTAAAAATGAGCTCGTGATGGAAATTTACACAATAAGTAAGAGATCAGCTACAAGGGGAGACAATCAGCAAAAACAATCAATACCAGATTTAGATTCCCAAGGCCATCCATCAGATGTTGGAATAATCAGGTGCAACGCAGGATATATACAAAAAACTGGAACTGAAACAAGAAACAAGGA
Source organism: Mesoplodon densirostris (assembly GCF_025265405.1). NCBI lineage: Eukaryota > Metazoa > Chordata > Mammalia > Artiodactyla > Ziphiidae > Mesoplodon > Mesoplodon densirostris. Next base: position 92,273,340 of record NC_082666.1, read on the forward strand.
TGTTTTCAAAGTTGGTATGATCTCTAAAACATTTTTAAAGTACATGTCATTGATAAAGCTAAATACTCAAAGTTTGTGTAATACAACAGATTAATCATTGAGAAGAGTGTAATTATGCTGTTTTGAAAACTATGGCAGGTCAGATTTTCTGCCTAATTATATAAGAAGATTTATCTAAAACATACACATTATTTCAAAGACTTATTGGCTGTGAAATAAGTTAAGGGTATTTCAAATGGCTTGTCTGCAATGAAAGGTGCTATGTAGGGAATCACAGAAAGTCGAGGGGAAAATATGTCAATATATACATTGATATAGGTTGAACTAAGCCTTTTGACAGCAACAATGTAGAGGACCTGACCCTTAGAAGCTTACAAGTAAGCTGGAATCTTCAAAAGTTCCAATATTTATAAGTAAAAAGATTTATTAAAATGAATAACCAAGTGTTTTAATTGACATCAGAAGATCAAACCAATAAACCCTGAGAACATAGATAAAATATAAATAAAGATATGAGCAGAAATTAATAAAACAGCAAACGTATAAAATTGAGGTGATTTAGTAAGTCCAAAGAATATTCTTTGAAAAGATTGAGAAGACACACTTTGATTAAGGAAAACAAAAACGTAAGTAAAGAATATCCAGAAAGAGACAGGACAAAGTTATAGCAGAGAATATATGAAATGCCAGTAAATTTGAATATTTCTGTAAAGGGGACCATTTCCTAGCTCCTAAAGTTTACCAAAACTGACACAAGAGGAAATAATTTAAGGTCATCAGGTCTGCCCTTGGCATTCTCGGAACGCCCTGGCCTCAGAATTCAGCATCTGTAGTCCATGGTAACCTGCGGAGAGGGGGCGGGTCTGAGTGTGGTTGGAACACTGCCCTCACTGAGGGAGTGGGTGTGGCCATCTCTGCTGTGACTGAACAATGGCAGGGTAGCAGGGGTCCCAGGGAAGGGCCCTCAGAGCCCAGCAGGCCCAGTGTGGTGTCACAAGCATTTAGGCCCAGACCAAAGGGCGCCTTCTTTGTCTGAAGAGCTGCCCAAACTCTCACCTTTCCACTCAGGCCGCCCTCTTACTTGAAGTGTGTTTGGAAGCTGTCCACGCAGTACACTTCGCTACACAGCTAACCATAGGTCTGGGCATCGTAGCTTCCTGCCATGTGACCGAAGTTCGCAGGATGATGGGTCCCTGGGACACACACGGAGAGGCTCCTGCCCGGGCCACAGGCCGCCCACTGCCCCAACCCCAGTTCAGCGGCCGAAAATCAGCCCTGTCTGAGTCTCCTGCCTCTAGAAGGAGTATTGGACCAACACTTCTAGAAAATGGGGTCCTCACGGGCAACTCATTGGAGGGACAGAAATAAATCTTTGCCGATTTTCTGCTGAAACTTAGGAGCGTTCACACCTAAGCCTCTTACAAGGTCAGCTCTTTAGCTAAACATGAGCTCATTATCGAAATTTACACAATAATGAAGTGATCAGCTACAAGGGGAGACAATCAGCAAAAACAATCAATACCAGAATTAGATTCCCAAGGCCATCCATCAGATGTTGGAATAATCAGGTGCAAGGCAGGATATATACATAACACTGGAACTGAAACAAGAAACAAGGGTGTTTTCAAATTCTGGTACGATCTCTAAAACATTTTTAAAGTACATGTCATTGATAAAGCTAAATACTCAAAGGTTGTGTAATACAACAGATTAATCATTGAGAAGAGTGAAATTATGCTGTTTTGAAAATTATGGCAGGTGAGATTTTCTTCCTAATTATATAAGAAGATTTCTCTAAAACATACACATTATTTCAAAGACTTATTGGCTGTGAAATAAGTTAAGGGTATTTCAAATGGCCTGTCTGCATTGAAATGTGCTTTGTAGGGAATCACAGAAAGTCGAGGGGACAATATGTCAACATATACATTGCTATAGGTTGAACTAAGCCTTAGGACAGCAACCATGTAGAGGACCTGACACTTAGAAACTTACAAGTAAACTGGAATCTTCAAAAGTTCAAGTCTTTATATGTAAAAAGTTTTATTAAAATGAATAACCAAGTGTTTTAATTGACATCAGAAGATCAAACCAATAGACCCTGAGAACATAGATAAAAGATAAATAAAAATATGGGCAGAACTTAATAAAATAGCAAACGTATAAAATTGAGGTGACTTAGTAAGTCCAAAGAATATTCTTTGAAAAGATTGAAAAGACACACTTTGATTAAGGAAAACAAAAACATAAGTAAAGAATATACAGAAAGAGTCAGGACAATGCTATAGCAGAGAATATATGAAATGCCAGTAAATTTGAACATTTCTGTAAAGGGGACCATTTCCTAGCTCCTAAACTTTACCAAAACTGACACAAGAGGAAAACATTTAAGGTCATCAGGTCTGCCCTTGGCATTCTCGGAACGCCCTGGCCTCAGAATGTAGCATCTGTAGTATATGGTAACCTGCGGAGAGGGGGCGGGGCTGAGGTAGGTTGGAACACTGCCCTCACAGAGGGAGTGAGTGTGGCCATCTCTGCTGTGACTGAACAAAGGGAAAGGGAGCAGGGGGTCCAGGGCAGGGCCCTCAGGTCCCGGCAGGCCCAGTGGGGTGTCACAAGCATTTAGGCCCAGGTCAAAGGGCACTTTGTTTGTCTGAACAGCTACCCAAACTCTCACCTTTCCACTCAGGCCGCCCTCTTACTTGAAGTGTGTGTGGAACCTGTCCATGCAGTACACCTCGCTGCACAGCTAACCATAGGTCTGGGCATCGTAGCTTCCTGCCAGTTGACTGAAGTTCGCAGGCAGATGGGTCCCTGGGACACACGCGGAGAGACTCCTGCCCGGGCCACAGGCTGCCCACTGCCCCACCCCCAGATCGGGGGCCGCAAAGCAGCCCTGTCTAAGTCCCCTGCCTCTAGAGGGAATATTGGAACAACACTTCTAGAAATAATTGTCCTACCGGGCAACTAATTGGAGGGACACAAATAAATCTTTGCCGACTTTCTGCTGAAACTTAGGCCCATTCACACCTAAGCCTCTTACAAGGTCAGCTGTTTAGCTAAACATGAGCTCGTGATCGAAATTTACACAATAATTAAGAGATCAGCTACAAGGGGAGACAATCAGCAAAAACAATCAATACCAGAATTAGATTCCCAATGCCATCCATCAGATGTTGGAATAATCAGGTACAACGCAGGATATATACATAAAACAGGAACTGAATCAAGAAACAAGGATGTTTTCAAAGTTGGTACGATCTCTAAAACATTTTTAAAGTACATGTCATTGATAAAGCTAAATACTCAATGTTTGTGTAATACAACAGATTAATCATTGAGAAGAGTGTAATTATGCTGTTTTGAAAACTATGGCAGGTCAGATTTTCTGCCTAATTATATAAGAAAATTTATCTAAAACATACACATTATTTCAAAGACTTATTGGCTGTGAAATAAGTTAAGGGTATTTCAAATGGCTTGTCTGCAATGAAAGGTGCTATGTAGGGAATCACAGAAAGTCGAGGGGAAAATATGTCAATATATACATTGATATAGGTTGAACTAAGCCTTAGGACAGCAACAATGTAGAGGACCTGACCCTTAGAAGCTTACAAGTAAGCTGGAATCTTCAAAAGTTCCAATATTTATAAGTAAAAAGATTTATTAAAATGAATAACCAAGTGTTTTAATTGACATCAGAAGATCAAACCAATAAACCCTGAGAACATAGATAAAAGATAAATAAAGATATGAGCAGAACTTAATACAACAGCAAACGTATAAAATTGAGGTGATTTAGTAAGTCCAAAGAATATTCTTTGAAAAGATTGAGAAGACACACTTTGATTACGGAAAACAAAAACGTAAGTAAAGAATATCCAGAAAGAGACAGGACAAAGTTATAGGAGAGAATATATGAAATGCCAGTAAATTTGAATATTTCTGTAAAGGGGACCATTTCCTAGCTCCTAAAGTTTACCAAAACTGACACAAGAGGAAATCACTTAAGGTCATCAGGTCTGCCCTTGGCATTCTCGGAACGCCCTGGCCTCAGAATTCAGCATCTGTAGTCCATGGTAACCTGCGGAGAGGGGGCGGGTCTGAGTGTGGTTGGAACACTGCCCTCACTGAGGGAGTGGGTGTGGCCATCTCTGCTGTGACTGAACAATGGCAGGGGAGCAGGGGTCCCAGGGAAGGGCCCTCAGAGCCCAGCAGGCCCAGTGTGGTGTCACAAGCATTTAGGCCCAGACCAAAGGGCGCCTTCTTTGTCTGAAGAGCTGCCCAAACTCTCACCTTTCCACTCAGGCCGCCCTCTTACTTGAAGTGTGTTTGGAAGCTGTCCGCGCAGTACACTTCGCTACACAGCTAACCATAGGTCTGGGCATCGTAGCTTCCTGGCAGGTGACCGAAGTTCGCAGGCATATGAGTCCCTGGGACACACGCGGAGAGGATCCTGCCCGGGCCACAGGCCGCCCACTGCCACAGCCCCAGATCAGGGGCCGCAAAGCAGCCCTGTCTGAGTCCCCTGCCTCTGGAGGGAGTATTGTACCAACACTTCTAGAAATAGGTGTCTTCGCGGGCAACTCATTGGAGGGACACAAATAAATCTTTGCCGACTTTCTGCTGAAACTTAGGAGCGTTCACACCTAAGCCTCTTACAAGGTCAGCTGTTTAGCTAAACATGAGCTCATGATCTAAATTTACACAATAATGAAGAGATCAGCTACAAGGGGAGACAATCAGCACAAACAATCAATACCAGAATTAGATTCCCAAGGCCATCCATCAGATGTTGGAATAATCAGGTGCAAGGCAGGATATATACATAAAACTGGAACTGAAACAAGAAACAAGGATGTTTTCAAAGTCTGGTACGATCTCTAAAACATTTTTAAAGTACATGTCATTGATAAAGCTAAATACTCAAAGGTTGTGTAATCCAACAGATTAATCATTGAGAAGAGTGAAATTATGCTGTTTTGAAAACTATGGCAGGTCAGATTTTCTGCCTTATTATCTAAGAAGATTTATCTAAAACATACACAATATTTTAAAGACTTATTGGCTGTGAAATAAGTTAAGGGTATTTCAAATGGCTTGTCTGCAATGAAAGGTGCTATGTAGGGAATCACAGAAAGTCGAGGGGAAAATATGTCAATATATACATTGCTATAGGTGAACTAAGCCTTAGGACAGCAACAATGTAGAGGACCTGACCCTTAGAAGCTTACAAGTAAGATGGAATCTTCAAAAGTTCAAATCTTTATAAGTAAAAAGATTTATTAAAATGAATAACCAAGTGTTTTATTTGACATCAGAAGATCAAACCAATAAACCCTGAGAACATAGATAAAAGATAAATAAAGATATGAGCAGAACTTAATACAACAGCAAACGTATAAAATTGAGGTGATTTAGTAAGTCCAAAGAATATTCTTTGAAAAGATTGAAAAGACACACTTTGATTAAGAAAACAAAAACATAACTAAAGAATATACAGAAAGAGTCAGAACAATGTTATAGCAGAGAATATATGAAATGCCAGTAAATTTGAACATTTCTGTAAAGGGGACCATTTCCTAGCTCCTAAAGTTTACCAAAATTGACACAAGAGGAAGTAATTTAAGGTCATCATGTCTGCCCTTGGCATTCTCGGAACGCCCTGGCCTCAGAATGCAGCATCTGTAGTCCATGGTAAACTGCGGAGAGGGGGTGGGGCTGAGGGAGGTTGGAACACTGCCCTCACTGAGGGAGTGGGTGTGGCCATCTCTGCTGTGACTGAACAAAGGCAGTGGAGCAGGGGGCCCAAGGCAGGGCCCTCAGAGCACGGCAGGCCCAGTGGGTTGTCACAAGCATTTAGGCCCAGGGCAAAGGGTGCCTTCTTTGTCTGAGCTGCTGCCCAATCTCTCACCTTTCCACTCAGGCCGCCCTCTTACTTGAAGAGTGTGTGGAAGCTGTCCGCGCAGCACACCTCGCTGCACAGCTAACCATAGGAATGGGCATCGTAGCTTCCTGCCAGGTGACCGAAGTTCGCAGGTAGATCGGTCCCTGGGACACACGCGGAGAGGCTCCTGCCCGGGCCACAGGCCGCCCACTGCCCCAGCCGCAGATCGGGGTCCGCAAAACAGCCCTGTCTGAGTCCCCTGCCTCTAGAGGGAGTATTGGACCAACACTTCTAGAAAATGGGGTCCTCGCAGGAAACTCATTTGAGGGACACAAATAAATCTTTGCCGACATTCTGCTGAAACTTAGGAGCGTTCACACCTAACCCTCTTACAAGGTCAGCTGTTTAGCTAAACATGAGCTCATGATCTAAATTTACACAATAATGAAGAGATCAGCTACAAGGGGAGACAATCAGCAAAAACAATCAATACCATAATTAGATTCCCAAAGCCATCCATCAGATGTTGGAATAATCAGGTGCAAGGCAGGATATATACAGAAAACTGGAACTGAAACAAGAAACAAGGATGTTTTCAAAGTCTGGTAGGATCTCTAAAACATTTTTAAAGTACATGTCATTGATAAAGCTAACTACTCAAAGGTTGTGTAATACAACAGATTAATCATTGAGAAGAGTGAAATTATGCTGTTTCGAAAACTATGGCAGGTCAGATTTTCTGCCTAATTATATAAGAAGATTTCTCTAAAACATACACATTATTTCAAAGAGTTATTGGCTGTGAAATAACTTAAGGGTATTTCAAATGGCTTGTCTGCAATGAATGGTGCTATGTAGGGAATCACAGAAAGTCGAGGGGAAAATATGTCAATATATACATTGCTATAGGTTAAAGTAAGCCTTAGGACAGCAACAATGTAGAGGACCTGACCCATAGAAACTTACAAGTAAGCTGGAATCTTCAAAAGTTCCAATCTTTATAAGTAAAAAGATTTATTAAAATGAATAACCAAGTGTTTTAATTGACATCAGAAGATCAAACAAATAAACCCTGAGAACATAGTTAAAAGATAAATAAAGATATGAGCAGAACTTAATACAACAGCAAACGTATAAAATTGGGGTGATTTAGTAAGTCCAAAGAATATTCTTTGAAAAGATTGAAAAGACACACTTTGATTAAGGAAAACAAAAACGTAAGTAAAGAATATACAGAAAGAGTCAGGACAAAGTTATGGCAGAGAATATATGAAATGCCAGTAAATTTGAACATTTCTGTAAAGGGGACCATTTCCTAGCTCCTAAAGTTTACCAAAACTGACACAAGAGGAAATCATTTAAGGTCATCATGTCTGTCCTTGGCATGCTCGGAACGCCCTGGCCTCAGAATGCAGCATCTGTAGTCCATGGTAACCTGCGGAGAGGGGGCGGGGCTCAGCGAGGTTGGAACACTGCCCTCACTGAGGGAGTGGGTGTGGCCAGCTCTGCTGTGACTGAACAAAGGCCAGGGGAGCATGTGGCCGAGGGCAGGGCCCTCAGTGCCCGGCAGGCCCAGTGGGGTGTCACAAGCTTTTACGCCCAGGCCAAAGGGCGCCTTCTTTGTCTGAACAGCTGCCCAAACACTCATCTTACCACTCAGGCCGCCCTCTTACTTGAAGTGTGTGTGGAACCTGTCCACGCAGTACACCTCGCTGCACAGCTAACCATAGGTCTGGGCATCGTAGATTCCTGCCAGGTGACCGAAGTTCGCAGGCAGATGTGTCCCTGGGACACACGCTGAGAGGCTCCTGCCTGGGCCACAGGCCGCCCACTACCCCAGCCCCAGATTGGGGGCCGCGCAGCAGCCCTGTCTGAGTCCTCTGCCTGTAGAGGGAGTATTGGACCAACACATCTAGAAAACGGGGTCCTCGCGGGCAACTCATTGGAGGGACACAAATAAATCTTTGCCGACTTTCTGCTGAAACTTTGGAGCGTTCACACCTAAGCCCCTTACAAGCTCAGCTGTTTAGCTAAACATGATCTCGTGATCGAAATTTACACAATAATGAAGAGATCAGCTACAAGGGGAGAAAATCAGCAAAAACAATCAATACCAGAATTAGATTCCCAAGGCCATCCATCAGATGTTGGAACAATCAGGTGCAAGGCAGGATATATACATAAAACTGGAACTGAAAGAAGAAACAAGGATGTTTTCAAAGTCTAGTACGATCTCTAAAACATTTTTAAAGTACATGTCATTGATAAAGCTAAATACTCAAAGGTTGTGTAATACAACAGATTAATCATTGAGAAGAGTGAAATTATGCTGTTTTGAAAACTATGGCAGGTCAGATTTTCTGCCTAATTATATAAGAAGATTTATCTAAAACCTACACATTATTTCAAAGACTTATTGGCTGTGAAATAAGTTAAGGGTATTTCAAATGGCTTGTCTGCAATGAAAGGTGCTATGTAGGGAATCACAGAAAGTCGAGGGGAAAATATGTCAATATATACATTGCTATATGTTGAACTAAGCCTTAGGACAGCAACAATGTAGAGCACCTGACACTTAGAAACTTGCAAGTAAGCTAGAATCTTCAAAAGTTCAAATCTTTATAAGTAAAAAGATTTATTAAAATGAATAACCAAGTGTTTTAATTGACATCAGAAGATCAAACAAATAAACCCTGAGAACATAGATAAAAGATAAATAAAGATATGAGCAGAACTTAATACAACAGGAAAAGTATAAAATTGAGGTGAATTGGTAAGTCCAAAGAATATTCTTTGAAAAGATTGAAAAGACACACTTTGATTAAGGAAAACAAAAACATAAGTAAAGAATATACAGAAAGAGTCAGGACAATGTTATAGCAGAGAATATATGAAATGACAGTAAATTTGAACATTTCTGTAAAGGGGACCATTTCCTAGCTCCTAAAGTTTACCAAAACTGACACAAGTGGAAGTCATTTAAGGTCATCATGTCTGCCCTTGGCATTCTCGGAACGCCCTGGCCTCAGAATGCAGCAACTGTAGTCCATGGTAACCTGCGGAGAGGGGGCGGGGCTGAGGGAGGTTGGAACACTGCCCTCACTGAGGGACTGGGTGTGGCCATCTCTGCTGTGACTGAACAAAGGGAAGGGGAGCATGGGGCCGAGGGCAGGGCCCTCAGAGCCCGGCAGGCCCAGTGGGGTGTCACAAGCATTTAGGCCCAGGCCAAAGGGTGCCTTCTTTGTTTGAACAGCTGCCCAAACTCTCACCTTTCCACTCAGGCCGCCCTCTTACTTGAAGTGTGTGTGGAACCAGTCCAAGCAGTACACCTCGATGCACAGCTAACCATAGGTCTGGGCATCGTAGCTTCCTGTCAGGTGACCGAAGTTCGCAGGTAGATGGGTCCCTGGGAAACACGCGGAGAGTATCCTGCCCGGTCCACAGGCCACCCACTACCCCAGGCCCAGATTGAGGCCACAGAGCAGCCCAGTCTGAGTCCCCTCCCTCTAGAGGGAGTATTGGACCAACATTTCTAGAAAACGGAGTCCTCGCGGGCAACTCATTGGAGGGACACAAATTAATCTTTGCCGACTTTCTGCTGAAACTTAGGAGCATTCACACCTAAGCCTCTTAAAAGGTCATCTGTTTAGCTAAACATGAGCTCATGATCTAAATTTACACAATAATGAAGAGATCAGCTAAAAGGGGAGACAATCCGCAAAAACAATCAATACCAGAATTAGATTTCCAAGGCCATCCATCAGATGTTGGAATAATCAGGTGCAAGGCAGGATATATACATAAAACTGGAACTGAAATAAGAAACCAGGATGTTTTCAAAGTCTGGTAGGATCTCTAAAACATTTTTAAAGTACATGTCATTGATAAAGCTAAATACTCAAAGTTTGTGTAATACAACAGATTAATCATTGAGAAGAGTGTAATTATGCTGTTTTGAAAACTATGGCAGGTCAGATTTTCTGCCTAATTATATAAGAAGATTTATCTAAAACATACACATTATTTCAAAGACTTATTGGCTGTGAAATAAGTTAAGGGTATTTCAAATGGCTTGTCTGCAATGAAAGGTGCTATGTAGGGAATCACAGAAAGTCGAGGGGAAAATATGTCAATATATACATTGCTATAGGTTGAACTAAGCCTTAGGACAGCAACAATGTATTGGACCATACCCTTAGAAGCTTACAAGTAAGCTGGAATCTTCAAAAGTTCCAATATTTATAAGTAAAAAGATTTATTAAAATGAATAACCAAGTGTTTTAATTGACATCAGAAGATCAAACCAATAAACCCTGAGAACATAGATAAAAGATAAATAAAGATATGAGCAGAACTTAATACAACAGCAAACGTATAAAATTGAGGTGATTTAGTAAGTCCAAAGAATATTCTTTGAAAAGATTGAGAAGACACACTTTGATTAAGGAAAACAAAAACGTAAGTAAAGAATATCCAGAAAGAGACAGGACAAAGTTATAGCAGAGAATATATAAAATGCCAGTAAATTTGAATATTTATGTAAAGGGGACCATTTCCTAGCTCCTAAAGTTTACCAAAACTGACACAAGAGGAAATCATTTAAGGTCATCAGGTCTGCCCTTGGCATTCTCGGAACGCCCTGGCCTCAGAATTCACCATCTGTAGTCCATGGTAACCTGCGGAGAGGGAGCGGGGCTGAGTGAGGTTGGAACACTGCCCTCACTGAGGGAGTGGGTGTGGCCATCTCTGCTGTGACTGAACAATGGCAGGGGAGCAGGGGTCCCAGGGAACGGCCCTCAGAGCCCAGCAGGCCCAGTGTGGTGTCACAAGCATTTAGGCCCAAACCAAAGGGCGCCTTCTTTGTCTGAAGAGCTGCCCAAACTCTCACCTTTCCACTCAGGCCGCCCTCTTACTTGAAGTGTGTTTGGAAGCTGTCCGCGCAGTACACTTCGCTACACAGCTAACCATAGGTCTGGGCATCGTAGCTTCCTGGCAGGTGACCGAAGTTCGCAGGCATATGAGTCCCTGGGACCCACGCGGAGAGGCTCCTGCCCGGGCCACAGGCCGCCCACTGCCCCAGCCCCAGATCAGGGGCCGCAAAGCAGCCCTGTCTGAGTCCCCTGCCTCTGGAGGGAGTATTGTACCAACACTTCTAGAAATAGGTGTCGTCGCGGGCAACTCATTGGAGGGACACAAATAAATCTTTGCCGACTTTCTGCTGAAACTTAGGAGCGTTCACACCTAAGCCTCTTACAAGGTCAGCTCTTTAGCTAAACATGAGCTCATGATCTAAATTTACACAATAATGAAGAGATCAGCTACAAGGGGAGACAATCAGCAAAAACAATCAATACCAGAATTAGATTCCCAAGGCCATCCATCAGATGTTGGAATAATCAGGTGCAAGGCAGGATATATACATAAAACTGGAACTGAAACAAGAAACAAGGATGTTTTCAAAGTCTGGTAAGATCTCTAAAACATTTTTAAAGTACATGTCATTGATAAAGCTAAATACTCAAAGGTTGTGTAATCCAACAGATTAATCATTGAGAAGAGTGAAATTATGCTGTTTTGAAAACTATGGCAGGTCAGATTTTCTGCCTAATTATATAAGAAGATTTATCTAAAACATACACATTATTTCAAAGACTTATTGGCTGTGAAATAAGTTAACGGTATTTCAAATGGCTTGTCTGCAATGAAAGGTGCTATGTAGGGAATCACAGAAAGTCAAGGGGAAAATATGTCAATATATACATTGCTATACGTAGAACTAAGCCTTAGGACAGCAACAATGTAGAGGACCTGACACTTAGAAACTTGCAAGTAAGCTGGAATCTTCAAAAGTTCAAATATTTATAAGTAAAAAGATTTATTAAAATGAATAACCAAGTGTTTTAATTGACATCAGAAGATCAAACCAATAAACCCTGAGAACATAGATAAAAGATAAATAAAGATATGAGCAGAACTTAATACAACAGCAAACGTATGAAATTGAGGTGATTTAGTAAGTCCAAAGAATATTCTTTGAAAGTTTGAAAAGACACACTTTGATTAAGGCAAACAAAAACATAAGTGAAGAATATACAGAAAGAATCAGGACAATGTTATAGCAGAGAATATATGAAATGCCAGTAAATTTGAACATTTCTGTAAAGGGGACCATTTCCTAGCTCCTAAAGTTTACCAAAACTGACACAAGAGGAAGTCATTTAAGGTCATCATGTCTACCCTTGGCATTCTCGGAACGCCCTGGCCTAAGAATGCAGCAACTGTAGTCCATGGTAACCTGCGGAGAGGGGGCGGGGCTGAGCGAGGTTGGAACACTGCCCTCACTGAGGGAGTGGGTGTGGCCAGCTCTGCTGTGACTGACAAAGTCCAGGGGAGCATGTGGCCGAGGGCAGGGCCCTCAGTGCCCGGCAGGCCCAGTGGGGTGTCACAAGCTTTTACGCCCAGGCCAAAAGGCGCCTTCTTTGTCTGTACAGCTGCCCAAACACTCATCTTACCACTCAGGCCGCCCTCTTACTTGAAGTGTGTGTGGAACCTGTCCACGCAGTACACCTCGCTGCACAGCTAACCATAGGTCTGGGCATCGTAGATTCCTGCCAGGTGACCGAAGTTCGCAGGCAGATGGTTCCCTGGGACACACGCGGAGAGGCTCCTGCCTGGGCCACAGGCCGCCAACTACCCCAGCCCCAGATTGGGGGCCACACAGCAGCCCTGTCTGAGTCCTCTGACTGTAGAGGGAGTATTGGACCAACACATCTAGAAAACGGGGTCCTCGCGGGCAACTCATTGGAGGGACACAAATAAATCTTTGCCGACTTTCTGCTGAAACTTTGGAGCGTTCACACCTAAGCCTCTTACAAGCTCAGCTGTTTAGCTAAACATGATCTCGTGATCGAAATTTACACAATAATGAAGAGATAAGCTACAAGGGGAGAAAATAAGCAAAAACAATCAATACCAGAATTAGATTCCCAAGGCCATCCATCAGATGTTGGAACAATCAGGTGCAAGGCAGGATATATACATAAAACTGGAACTGAAAGAAGAAACCAGGATGTTTTCAAAGTCTAGTACGATCTCTAAAACATTTTTAAAGTACATGTCATTGATAAAGCTAAATACTCAAAGGTTGTGTAATACAACAGATTAATCATTGAGAAGAGTGAAATTATGCTGTTTTGAAAACTATGGCAGGTCAGATTTTCTGCCTAATTATATAAGAAGATTTATCTAAAACCTACACATTATTTCAAAGACTTATTGGCTGTGAAATAAGTTATGGGTATTTCAAATGGCTTGTCTGCAATGAAAGGTACTATCTAGGGAATCACAGAAAGTCGAGGGGAAAATATGTCAATATATACATTGCTATATGTTGAACTAAGCCTTAGGACAGCAACAATGTAGAGCACCTGACACTTAGGAACTTGCAAGTAAGCTAGAATCTTCAAAAGTTCAAATCTTTATAAGTAAAAAGATTTATTAAAATGAAAAACCAAGTGTTTTAATTGACATCAGAAGATCAAACAAATAAACCCTGAGAACATAGATAAAAGATAAATAAAGATATGAGCAGAACTTAATACAACAGGAAAAGTATAAAATTGAGGTGATTTGGTAAGTCCAAAGAATATTCTTTGAAAAGATTGAAAAGACACACTTTGATTAAGGAAAACAAAAACATAAGTAAAGAATATACAGAAAGAGTCAGGACAATGTTATAGCAGAGAATATATGAAATGACAGTAAATTTGAACATTTCTGTAAAGGGGACCATTTCCTAGCTCCTAAAGTTTACCAAAACTGACACAAGAGGAAGTCATTTAAGGTCATCATGTCTGCCCTTGGCATTCTCGGAATGCCCGGGCCTCAGAATGCAGCAACTGTAGTCCATGGTAACCTGCGGAGAGGGGGCGGGGCTGAGGGAGGTTGGAACACTGCCCTCACTGAGGGACTGGGTGTGGCCATCTATGCTGTGACTGAACAAAGGGCAGGGGAGCTTGGGGCCAAGGGCAGGGCCCTCAGAGCCCGGCAGGCCCAGTGGGGTGTCACAAGCATTTAGGCCCAGGCCAAAGGGCGCCTTCTTTGTCTGAACAGCTGCCCAAACTCTCACCTTTCCACTCAGGCCGCCCTCTTACTTGAAGTGTGTGTGGAACCCGTCCACGCAGTACACCTCGCTGCACAGCTAACCATAGGTCTGGGCATCGTAGCTTCCTGTCAGGTGACCGAAGTTCGCAGGTAGATGGGTCCCTGGGACACACGCGGAGAGGCTCCTGCCCGGGCCACAGGCCGCCCACTACCCCAGCCCCAGATTGAGGCCACAGAGCAGCCCTGTCTGAGTCCCCTCCCTCTAGAGGGAGTATTGGACCAACATTTCTAGAAAACGGAGTCCTCGCGGGCAACTCATTGGAGGGACACAAATAAATCTTTGCCGACATTCTGCTGAAACTTAGGAGCATTCACACCTAAGCCTCTTACAAGGTCATCTGTTTAGCTAAACATGAGCTCATGATCTAAATTTACACAATAATGAAGAGATCAGCTAAAAGGGGAGACAATCCGCAAAAACAATCAATACCAGAATTAGATTTCCAAGGCCATCCATCAGATGTTGGAATAATCAGGTGCAAGGCAGGATATATACATAAAACTGGAACTGAAATAAGAAACCACATGTTTTCAAAGTCTGGTAGGATCTCTAAAACATTTTTAAAGTACATGTCATTGATAAAGCTAAATACTCAAAGTTTGTGTAATACAACAGATTAATCATTGAGAAGAGTGTAATTATGCTGTTTTGAAAACTATGGCAGGTCAGATTTTCTGCCTAATTATATAAGAAGATTTATCTAAAACATACACATTATTTCAAAGACTTATTGGCTGTGAAATAAGTTAAGGGTATTTCAAATGGCTTGTCTGCAATGAAAGGTGCTATGTAGGGAATCACAGAAAGTCGAGGGGAAAATATGTCAATATATACATTGCTATAGGTTGAACTAAGCCTTAGGACAGCAACAATGTAGAGGACCTGACCCTTAGAAGCTTACAAGTAAGCTGGAATCTTCAAAAGTTCCAATATTTATAAGTAAAAAGATTTATTAAAATGAATAACCAAGTGTTTTAATTGACATCAGAAGATCAAACCAATAAACCCTGAGAACATAGATAAAAGATAAATAAAGATATGAGCAGAACTTAATACAACAGCAAACGTATAAAATTGAGGTGATTTAGTAAGTCCAAAGAATATTCTTTGAAAGTTTGAAAAGACACACTTTGATTAAGGCAAACAAAAACATAAGTGAAGAATATACAGAAAGAATCAGGACAATGTTATAGCAGAGAATATATGAAATGCCAGTAAATTTGAACATTTCTGTAAAGGGGACCATTTCCTAGCTCCTAAAGTTTACCAAAACTGACACAAGAGGAAGTCATTTAAGGTCCTCATGTCTGCCCTTGGCATTCTCGGAACGCCCTGGCCTCAGAATGCAGCAACTGTAGTCCATGGTAACCTGCGGAGAGGGGGCGGGGCTGAGCGAGGTTGGAACACTGCCCTCACTGAGGGAGTGGGTGTGGCCAGCTCTGCTGTGACTGACAAAGTCCAGGGGAGCATGTGGCCGAGGGCAGGGCCCTCAGTGCCCGGCAGGCCCAGTGGGGTGTCACAAGCTTTTACGCCCAGGCCAAAAGGCGCCTTCTTTATCTGAAGAGCTGCCCAAACACTCATCTTACCACTCAGGCCGCCCTCTTACTTGAAGTGTGTGTGGAACCTGTCCACGCAGTACACCTCGCTGCACAGCTAACCATAGGTCTGGGCATCGTAGATTCCTGCCAGGTGACCGAAGTTCGCAGGCAGATGGGTCCCTGGGACACACGCGGAGAGGCTCCTGCCTGGGCCACAGGCCGCCAACTACCCCAGCCCCAGATTGGGGGCCACACAGAAGCCCTGTCTGAGTCCTCTGACTGTAGAGGGAGTATTGGACCAACACATCTAGAAAACGGGGTCCTCGCGGGCAACTCATTGGAGGGACACAAATAAATCTTTGCCGACTTTCTGCTGAAACTTTGGAGCGTTCACACCTAAGCCTCTTAGAAGCTCAGCTGTTTAGCTAAACATGATCTCGTGATCGAAATTTACACAATAATGAAGAGATAAGCTACAAGGGGAGAAAATAAGCAAAAACAATCAATACCAGAATTAGATTCCCAAGGCCATCCATCAGATGTTGGAACAATCAGGTGCAAGGCAGGATATATACATAAAACTGGAACTGAAAGAAGAAACAAGGATGTTTTCAAAGTCTAGTACGATCTCTAAAACATTTTTAAAGTACATGTCTTTGATAAAGCTAAATACTCAAAGGTTGTGTAATACAACAGATTAATCATTGAGAAGAGTGAAATTATGCTGTTTTGAAAACTATGGCAGGTCAGATTTTCTGCCTAATTATATAAGAAGATTTATCTAAAACCTACACATTATTTCAAAGACTTATTGGCTGTGAAATAAGTTAAGGGTATTTCAAATGGCTTGTCTGCAATGAAAGGTACTATCTAGGGAATCACAGAAAGTCGAGGGGAAAATATGTCAATATATACATTGCTATATGTTGAACTAAGCCTTAGGACAGCAACAATGTAGAGCACCTGACACTTAGGAACTTGCAAGTAAGCTAGAATCTTCAAAAGTTCAAATCTTTATAAGTAAAAAGATTTATTAAAATGAATAACCAAGTGTTTTAATTGACATCAGAGGATCAAACAAATAAACCCTGAGAACATAGATAAAAGATAAATAAAGATATGAGCAGAACTTAATACAACAGGAAAAGTATAAAATTGAGGTGATTTGGTAAGTCCAAAGAATATTCTTTGAAAAGATTGAAAAGACACACTTTGATTAAGGAAAACAAAAAAATAAGTAAAGAATATACAGAAAGAGTCAGGACAATGTTATAGCAGAGAATATATGAAATGACAGTAAATTTGAACATTTCTGTAAAGGGGACCATTTCCTAGCTCCTAAAGTTTACCAAAACTGACACAAGAGGAAGTCATTTAAGGTCATCATGTCTGCCCTTGGCATTCTCGGAACGCCCTGGCCTCAGAATGCAGCAACTGTAGTCCATGGTAACCTGCGGAGAGGGGGCGGGGCTGTGGTAGGTTGGAACACTGCCCTCACTGAGGGACTGGGTGTGGCCATCTATGCTGTGACTGAACAAAGGGCAGGGGAGCTTGGGGCCGAGGGCAGGGCCCTCAGAGCCCGGCAGGCCCAGTGGGGTGTCAAAAGCATTTAGGCCCAGGCCAAAGGGCGCCTTCTTTGTCTGAACAGCTGCCCAAACTCTCACCTTTCCACTCAGGCCGCCCTCTTACTTGAAGTGTGTGTGGAACCAGTCCACGCAGTACACCTCGCTGCACAGCTAACCATAGGTCTGGGCATCGTAGCTTCCTGTCAGGTGACCGAAGTTCGCAGGTAGATGGGTCCCTGGGACACACGCGGAGAGGCTCCTGCCCGGGCCACAGGCCGCCCACTACCCCAGCCCCAGATTGAGGCCACAGAGCAGCCCTGTCTGAGTCCCCTCCCTCTAGAGGGAGTATTGGACCAACATTTCTAGAAAACGGAGTCCTCGCGGGCAACTCATTGGAGGGACACAAATAAATCTTTGCCGACTTTCTGCTGAAACTTAGGAGCATTCACACCTAAGCCTCTTACAAGGTCATCTGTTTAGCTAAACATGAGCTCATGATCTAAATTTACACAATAATGAAGAGATCAGCTAAAAGGGGAGACAATCCGCAAAAACAATCAATACCAGAATTAGATTTCCAAGGCCATCCATCAGATGTTGGAATAATCAGGTGCAAGGCAGGATATATACATAAAACTGGAACTGAAATAAGAAACCAGGATGTTTTCAAAGTCTGGTAGGATCTCTAAAACATTTTTAAAGTACATGTCATTGATAAAGCTAAATACTCAAAGTTTGTGTTATACAACAGATTAATCATTGAGAAGAGTGTAATTATGCTGTTTTGAAAACTATGGCAGGACAGATTTTCTGCCTAATTATATAAGAAGATTTATCTAAAACATACACATTATTTCAAAGACTTATTGGCTGTGAAATAAGTTAAGGGTATTTCAAATGGCTTGTCTGCAATGAAAGGTGCTATGTAGGGAATCACAGAAAGTCGAGGGGAAAATATGTCAATATATACATTGCTATAGGTTGAACTAAGCCTTAGGACAGCAACAATGTAGAGGACCTGACCCTTAGAAGCTTACAAGTAAGCTGGAATCTTCAAAAGTTCCAATATTTATAAGTAAAAAGATTTATTAAAATGAATAACCAAGTGTTTTAATTGACATCAGAAGATCAAACAAATAAACCCTGAGAACATAGATAAAAGATAAATAAAGATATGAGCAGAACTTAATACAACAGCAAACGTATAAAATTGAGGTGATTTAGTAAGTCCAAAGAATATTCTTTGAAAGTTTGAAAAGACACACTTTGATTAAGGCAAACAAAAACATAAGTGAAGAATATACAGAAAGAATCAGGACAATGTTATAGCAGAGAATATATGAAATGCCAGTAAATTTGAACATTTCTGTAAAGGGGACCATTTCCTAGCTCCTAAAGTTTACCAAAACTGACACAAGAGGAAGTCATTTAAGGTCATCATGTCTGCCCTTGGCATTCTCGGAACGCCCTGGCCTCAGAATGCAGCAACTGTAGTCCATGGTAACCTGCGGAGAGGGGGCGGGGCTGAGCGAGGTTGGAACACTGCCCTCACTGAGGGAGTGGGTGTGGCCAGCTCTGCTGTGACTGACAAAGTCCAGGGGAGCATGTGGCCGAGGGCAGGGCCCTCAGTGCCCGGCAGGCCCAGTGGGGTGTCACAAGCTTTTACGCCCAGGCCAAAAGGCGCCTTCTTTATCTGAAGAGCTGCCCAAACACTCATCTTACCACTCAGGCCGCCCTCTTACTTGAAGTGTGTGTGGAACCTGTCCACGCAGTACACCTCGCTGCACAGCTAACCATAGGTCTGGGCATCGTAGATTCCTGCCAGGTGACCGAAGTTCGCAGGCAGATGGGTCCCTGGGACACACGCGGAGAGGCTCCTGCCTGGGCCACAGGCCGCCCACTACCCCAACCCCAGATTGGGGGCCACACAGAAGCCCTGTCTGAGTCCTCTGACTGTAGAGGGAGTATTGGACCAACACATCTAGAAAACGGGGTCCTCGCGGGCAACTCATTGGAGGGACACAAATAAATCTTTGCCGACTTTCTGCTGAAACTTTGGAGCGTTCACACCTAAGCCTCTTAGAAGCTCAGCTGTTTAGCTAAACATGATCTCGTGATCGAAATTTACACAATAATGAAGAGATAAGCTACAAGGGGAGAAAATAAGCAAAAACAATAAATACCAGAATTAGATTCCCAAGGCCATCCATCAGATGTTGGAACAATCAGGTGCAAGGCAGGATATATACATAAAACTGGAACTGAAAGAAGAAACAAGGATGTTTTCAAAGTCTAGTACGATCTCTAAAACATTTTTAAAGTACATGTCTTTGATAAAGCTAAATACTCAAAGGTTGTGTAATACAACAGATTAATCATTGAGAAGAGTGAAATTATGCTGTTTTGAAAACTATGGCAGGTCAGATTTTCTGCCTAATTATATAAGAAGATTTATCTAAAACCTACACATTATTTCAAAGACTTATTGGCTGTGAAATAAGTTAAGGGTATTTCAAATGGCTTGTCTGCAATGAAAGGTGCTATGTAGGGAATCACAGAAAGTCGAGGGGAAAATATGTCAATATATACATTGCTATATGTTGAACTAAGCCTTAGGACAGCAACAATGTAGAGCACCTGACACTTAGGAACTTGCAAGTAAGCTAGAATCTTCAAAAGTTCAAATCTTTATAAGTAAAAAGATTTATTAAAATGAATAACCAAGTGTTTTAATTGACATCAGAAGATCAAACAAATAAACCCTGAGAACATAGATAAAAGATAAATAAAGATATGAGCAGAACTTAATACAACAGGAAAAGTATAAAATTGAGGTGATTTGGTAAGTCCAAAGAATATTCTTTGAAAAGATTGAAAAGACACACTTTGATTAAGGAAAACAAAAAAATAAGTAAAGAATATACAGAAAGAGTCAGGACAATGTTATAGCAGAGAATATATGAAATGACAGTAAATTTGAACATTTCTGTAAAGGGGACCATTTCCTAGCTCCTAAAGTTTACCAAAACTGACACAAGAGGAAGTCATTTAAGGTCATCATGTCTGCCCTTGGCATTCTCGGAACGCCCTGGCCTCAGAATGCAGCAACTGTAGTCCATGGTAACCTGCGGAGAGGGGGCGGGGCTGAGGGAGGTTGGAACACTGCCCTCACTGAGGGACTGGGTGTGGCCATCTATGCTGTGACTGAACAAAGGGCAGGGGAGCTTGGGGCCGAGGGCAGGGCCCTCAGAGCCCGGCAGGCCCAGTGGGGTGTCAAAAGCATTTAGGCCCAGGCCAAAGGGCGCCTTCTTTGTCTGAAGAGCTGCCCAAACTCTCACCTTTCCACTCAGGCCGCCCTCCTACTTGAAGTGTGTTTGGAAGCTGTCCGCGCAGTACACTTCGCTACACAGCTAACGATAGGTCTGGGCATCGTAGCTTCCTGGCAGGTGACCGAAGTTCGCAGGCATATGAGTCCCTGGGACACACGCGGAGAGGCTCCTGCCCGGGCCACAGGCCGCCCACTGCCCCAGCCCCAGATCAGGGGCCGCAAAGCAGCCCTGTCTGAGTCCCCTGCCTCTGGAGGGAGTATTGTACCAACACTTCTAGAAATAGGTGTCGTCGCGGGCAACTCATTGGAGGGACACAAATAAATCTTTGCCGACTTTCTGCTGAAACTTAGGAGCGTTCACACCTAAGCCTCTTACAAGGTCAGCTGTTTAGCTAAACATGAGCTCATGATCTAAATTTACACAATAATGAAGAGATCAGCTACAAGGGGAGACAATCAGCAAAAACAATTAATACCAGAATTAGATTCCCAAGGCCATCCATCAGATGTTGGAATAAACAGGTGCAAGGCAGGATATATACATAAAACTGGAACTGAAACAAGAAACAAGGATGTTTTCAAAGTCTGGTACGATCTCTAAAACATTTTTAAAGTACATGTCATTGATAAAGCTAAATACTCAAAGGTTGTGTAATCCAACAGATTAATCATTGAGAAGAGTGAAATTATGCTGTTTCGAAAACTATGGCTGGTCAGATTTTCTGCCTAATTATATAAGAAGATTTATCTAAAACATACACATTATTTCAAAGAGTTATTGGCTGTGAAATAAGTTAAGGGTATTTCAAATGGCTTGTCTGCAATGAAAGGTGCTATGTAGGGAATCACAGAAAGTCGAGGGGAAAATGTGTCAATATATACATTGCTATAGGTGAACTAAGACTTAGGACAGCAACAATGTAGAGAACCTGACCCTTAGAAGCTTACAAGTAAGCTGGAATCTTCAAAAGTTACAATTTTTATAAGTAAAAATATTTATTAAAATGAATAACCAAGTGTTTTAATTGACATCAGAAGATCAAACCAATATACCCTGAGAACATAGATAAAAGAAAAATAAAGATATGAGCAGAACTTAATACAACAGCAAACGTATAAAATTGAGGTGATTTAGTAAGTCCAAAGAATATTCTTTGAAAAGATTTAAAAGACACACTTTGAGTAAGGAAAACAAAAACATAAGTAAAGAATATATAGAAAGAGTCAGGACAATGTTATAGCAAAGAATATATGAAATGCCAGTAAATTTGAATATTTCTGTAAAGGGGACCATTTCCTAGCTCCTAAAGTTTACCAAAACTGAGACAAGAGGAAATCATTTAAGGTCCTCATGCCTGCCCTTGTCATTCTGAGAACGCCCTGGCCTCAGAATGCAGCATCTGTAGTCCATGGTAACCTGCGGAGGGGGGGCGGGACTGAGGGAGTTTGGAACACTGCCCTCACTGAGGGAGTGGGTGTGGCCATCTCTGCTGTGACTGAACAAAGTGCAGGGGAGCAGGGGTCCCAGGGAAGGGCACTCAGAGCCCAGCAGGCCCAGTGTGGTTTCACAAGCATTTAGGCCCAGGCCAAAGGGTGCCTTCTTTGCCTGAACAGCTGCCCAAACTCTCACCTTTCCACTCAGGCCACCCTCTTTCTTGAAGTGTGTGTGGAAGCTGTCCACGCAGTACACCTCGCTGCACAGCTAACCATAGGACTGGGCATCGTAGCTTCCTGCCAGGTGACCGAAGTTCGCAGGAAGATGGGTCCCTGGGACACACACGGAGAGGCTCCTGCCCGGGCCACAGGCCGCCCACTGCCCCAGCCCCAGTTCAGCGGCCGAAAACCAGCCCTGTCTGAGTCTCCTGCCTCTAGAAGGAGTATTGGACCAACACTTCTAGAAAATGGGATCCTCACGGGCAACTCATTGGAGGGACAGAAATAAATCTTTGCCGACTTTCTGCTGAAACTTAGGAGCGTTCACACCTAAGCCTCTTACAAGGTCAGCTCTTTAGCTAAACATGAGCTCATTATCGAAATTTACACAATAATGAAGTGATCAGCTACAAGGGGAGACAATCAGCAAAAATAATCAATACCAGAATTATATTCCCAAGGCCATCCATCAGATGTTGGAATAATCAGGTGCAAGGCAGGATATATACATAACACTGGAACTGAAACAAGAAACAAGGGTGTTTTCAAATTCTGGTACGATCTCTAAAACATTTTTAAAGTACATGTCATTGATAAAGCTAAATACTCAAAGGTTGTGTAATACAACAGATTAATCATTGAGGAGAGTGAAATTATGCTGTTTTGAAAATTATGGCAGGTGAGATTTTCTTCCTAATTATATAAGAAGATTTCTCTAAAACATACACATTATTTCAAAGACTTATTGGCTGTGAAATAAGTTAGGGTATTTCAAATGACTTGTCTGCAATGAAAGGTGCTATGTAGGGAATCACAGAAAGTCGAGGGGAAAATATGTCAATATATACATTGCTATACGTAGAACTAAGCCTTAGGACAGCAACAATGTAGAGGACCTGACACTTAGAAACTTGCAAGTAAGCTGGAATCTTCAAAAGTTCAAATCTTTATAAGTAAAAAGATTTATTAAAATGAATAACCAAGTGTTTTAATTGACATCAGAAGATCAAACCAATAAACCCTGAGAACATAGATAAAAGATAAATAAAGATATGAGCAGAACTTAATACAACAGCAAACGTATAAAATTGAGGTGATTTGGTAAGTCCAAAGAATATTCTTTGAAAAGATTGAAAAGACACACTTTGATTAAGGAAAACAAAAAAATAAGTAAAGAATATACAGAAAGAGTCAGGACAATGTTATAGCAGAGAATATATGAAATGACAGTAAATTTGAACATTTCTGTAAAGGGGACCATTTCCTAGCTCCTAAAGTTTACCAAAACTGACACAAGAGGAAGTCATTTAAGGTCATCATGTCTGCCCTTGGCATTCTCGGAACGCCCTGGCCTCAGAATGCAGCAACTGTAGTCCATGGTAACCTGCGGAGAGGGGGCGGGGCTGAGGGAGGTTGGAACACTGCCCTCACTGAGGGACTGGGTGTGGCCATCTATGCTGTGACTGAACAAAGGGCAGGGGAGCTTGGGGCCGAGGGCAGGGCCCTCAGAGCCCGGCAGGCCCAGTGGGGTGTCAAAAGCATTTAGGCCCAGGCCAAAGGGCGCCTTCTTTGTCTGAAGAGCTGCCCAAACTCTCACCTTTCCACTCAGGCCGCCCTCCTACTTGAAGTGTGTTTGGAAGCTGTCCGCGCAGTACACTTCGCTACACAGCTAACGATAGGTCTGGGCATCGTAGCTTCCTGGCAGGTGACCGAAGTTCGCAGGCATATGAGTCCCTGGGACACACGCGGAGAGGCTCCTGCCCGGGCCACAGGCCGCCCACTGCCCCAGCCCCAGATCAGGGGCCGCAAAGCAGCCCTGTCTGAGTCCCCTGCCTCTGGAGGGAGTATTGTACCAACACTTCTAGAAATAGGTGTCGTCGCGGGCAACTCATTGGAGGGACACAAATAAATCTTTGCCGACTTTCTGCTGAAACTTAGGAGCGTTCACACCTAAGCCTCTTACAAGGTCAGCTGTTTAGCTAAACATGAGCTCATGATCTAAATTTACACAATAATGAAGAGATCAGCTACAAGGGGAGACAATCAGCAAAAACAATTAATACCAGAATTAGATTCCCAAGGCCATCCATCAGATGTTGGAATAAACAGGTGCAAGGCAGGATATATACATAAAACTGGAACTGAAACAAGAAACAAGGATGTTTTCAAAGTCTGGTACGATCTCTAAAACATTTTTAAAGTACATGTCATTGATAAAGCTAAATACTCAAAGGTTGTGTAATCCAACAGATTAATCATTGAGAAGAGTGAAATTATGCTGTTTCGAAAACTATGGCTGGTCAGATTTTCTGCCTAATTATATAAGAAGATTTATCTAAAACATACACATTATTTCAAAGAGTTATTGGCTGTGAAATAAGTTAAGGGTATTTCAAATGGCTTGTCTGCAATGAAAGGTGCTATGTAGGGAATCACAGAAAGTCGAGGGGAAAATGTGTCAATATATACATTGCTATAGGTGAACTAAGACTTAGGACAGCAACAATGTAGAGAACCTGACCCTTAGAAGCTTACAAGTAAGCTGGAATCTTCAAAAGTTACAATTTTTATAAGTAAAAATATTTATTAAAATGAATAACCAAGTGTTTTAATTGACATCAGAAGATCAAACCAATATACCCTGAGAACATAGATAAAAGAAAAATAAAGATATGAGCAGAACTTAATACAACAGCAAACGTATAAAATTGAGGTGATTTAGTAAGTCCAAAGAATATTCTTTGAAAAGATTTAAAAGACACACTTTGAGTAAGGAAAACAAAAACATAAGTAAAGAATATATAGAAAGAGTCAGGACAATGTTATAGCAAAGAATATATGAAATGCCAGTAAATTTGAATATTTCTGTAAAGGGGACCATTTCCTAGCTCCTAAAGTTTACCAAAACTGAGACAAGAGGAAATCATTTAAGGTCCTCATGCCTGCCCTTGTCATTCTGAGAACGCCCTGGCCTCAGAATGCAGCATCTGTAGTCCATGGTAACCTGCGGAGGGGGGGCGGGACTGAGGGAGTTTGGAACACTGCCCTCACTGAGGGAGTGGGTGTGGCCATCTCTGCTGTGACTGAACAAAGTGCAGGGGAGCAGGGGTCCCAGGGAAGGGCACTCAGAGCCCAGCAGGCCCAGTGTGGTTTCACAAGCATTTAGGCCCAGGCCAAAGGGTGCCTTCTTTGCCTGAACAGCTGCCCAAACTCTCACCTTTCCACTCAGGCCACCCTCTTTCTTGAAGTGTGTGTGGAAGCTGTCCACGCAGTACACCTCGCTGCACAGCTAACCATAGGACTGGGCATCGTAGCTTCCTGCCAGGTGACCGAAGTTCGCAGGAAGATGGGTCCCTGGGACACACACGGAGAGGCTCCTGCCCGGGCCACAGGCCGCCCACTGCCCCAGCCCCAGTTCAGCGGCCGAAAACCAGCCCTGTCTGAGTCTCCTGCCTCTAGAAGGAGTATTGGACCAACACTTCTAGAAAATGGGATCCTCACGGGCAACTCATTGGAGGGACAGAAATAAATCTTTGCCGACTTTCTGCTGAAACTTAGGAGCGTTCACACCTAAGCCTCTTACAAGGTCAGCTCTTTAGCTAAACATGAGCTCATTATCGAAATTTACACAATAATGAAGTGATCAGCTACAAGGGGAGACAATCAGCAAAAATAATCAATACCAGAATTATATTCCCAAGGCCATCCATCAGATGTTGGAATAATCAGGTGCAAGGCAGGATATATACATAACACTGGAACTGAAACAAGAAACAAGGGTGTTTTCAAATTCTGGTACGATCTCTAAAACATTTTTAAAGTACATGTCATTGATAAAGCTAAATACTCAAAGGTTGTGTAATACAACAGATTAATCATTGAGGAGAGTGAAATTATGCTGTTTTGAAAATTATGGCAGGTGAGATTTTCTTCCTAATTATATAAGAAGATTTCTCTAAAACATACACATTATTTCAAAGACTTATTGGCTGTGAAATAAGTTAGGGTATTTCAAATGACTTGTCTGCAATGAAAGGTGCTATGTAGGGAATCACAGAAAGTCGAGGGGAAAATATGTCAATATATACATTGCTATACGTAGAACTAAGCCTTAGGACAGCAACAATGTAGAGGACCTGACACTTAGAAACTTGCAAGTAAGCTGGAATCTTCAAAAGTTCAAATCTTTATAAGTAAAAAGATTTATTAAAATGAATAACCAAGTGTTTTAATTGACATCAGAAGATCAAACCAATAAACCCTGAGAACATAGATAAAAGATAAATAAAGATATGAGCAGAACTTAATACAACAGCAAACGTATAAAATTGAGGTGATTTAGTAAGTCCAAAGAATAATCTTTGAAAAGATTGAAAAGACACACTTTGATTAAGGAAAACAAAAACATAAGTGAAGAATATACAGAAAGAATCAGGACAATGTTATAGCAGAGAATATATGAAATGCCAGTAAATTTGAACATTTCTGTAAAGGGGACCATTTCCTACCTCCTAAAGTTTACCAAAACTGACACAAGAGGAAGTCATTTAAGGTCATCATGTCTGCCCTTGGCATTCTCGGAACGCCCTGGCCTCAGAATGCAGCAACTGTAGTCCATGGTAACGTGAGGAGAGGGGGCGGGGCTGAGGCAGGTTGGAACACTGCCCTCACTGAGGGAGTGGGTGTGGCCAACTCTTCTGTGACTGAACAAAGGGAAGGGGAGCATGGGGCCAAGGGCAGGGCCGTCAGAGCCCGGCAGGCCCTGTGGGGTGTCACAAGCATTTAGGCCCAGGCCAAAGGGCGCCTTCTTTGTCTGAACAGCTGCCCAAACTCTCACCTTTCCACTCAGGCCGCCCTCTTACTTGAAGTGTGTGTGGAACCTCTCCACGCAGTACACCTCGCTGCACAGCTAACCATAGGTCTGGGCATCGTAGCTTCCTGCCAGGTGACCGATGTTCGCAGGTAGATCGGTCCCTGGGACACACGCGGAGAGGCTCCTGCCCGGGCCACAGGCCGCCCACTACCCCAGCCCCAGATTGGTGCCGCACAGCAGCCCTGTCTGAATCCCCTCCCTCTAGAGGGAGTATTTAAACAACACTTCTAGAAAACGGAGTCCTCGCGCGCAACCATTGGAGGGACACAAATTAATCTTTGCCGACTTTCTGCTGAAACTTAGGAGCATTCACACCTAAGCCTCTTACACGGTCAGCTGTTTAGCTAAACATGAGCTCATGATCTAAATTTACACAATAATGAAGAGATCAGCTACAAGGGGAGACAATCAGCAAAAATAATCAATACCAGAATTAGATTCCCAAGGCCATCCATCAGAAGTTGGAATAATCAGGTGCAACGCAGGATATATACATAAAACTGGAACTGAAACAAGAAACAAGGATGTTTTCAAAGTCTGGTAGGATCTCTAAAACATTATTAAAGTACATGTCATTGATAAAGCTAAATACTCAAAGGTTGTGTAATACAACAGATTAATCATTGAGAAGAGTGAAATTTTGCTGTTTCGAAAACTATGGCAGGTCAGATTTTCTGCCTAATTATATAAGAAGATTTATCTAAAACATACACATTATTTCAAAGAGTTATTGGCTGTGAAATAACTTAAGGGTTTTTCAAATGGCTTGTCTGCAATGAAAGGTGCTATGTAGGGAATCACAGAAAGTCGAGGGGAAAATGTGTCAATATATACATTGCTATAGGTGAACTAAGCCTTAGGACAGCAACAATGTAGAGGACCTGACCCTTAGAAGCTTACAAGTAAGCTGGAATCTTCAAAAGTTACAATTTTTATAAGTAAAAATATTTATTAAAATGAATAACCAAGTGTTTTAATTGACATCAGAAGATCAAACCAACAAACCCTGAGAACATAGATAAAAGAAAAATAAAGATATGAGCAGAACTTAATACAACAGCAAACATATAAAATTGAGGTGATTTAGTAAGTCCAAAGAATATTCTTTGAAAAGATTTAAAAGACACACTTTGAGTAAGGAAAACAAAAACATAAGTAAAGAATATATAGAAAGAGCCAGGACAATGTTATAGCAAAGAATATATGAAATGCCAGTAAATTTGAATATTTCTGTAAAGGGGACCATTTCCTAGCTCCTAAAGTTTACCAAAACTGAGACAAGAGGAAATCATTTAAGGTCCTCATGCCTGCCCTTGTCATTCTGAGAACGCCCTGGCCTCAGAATGCAGCATCTGTAGTCCATGGTAACCTGCGGAGGGGGGGCGGGGCTGAGGGAGTTTGGAACACTGCCCTCACTGAGGGAGTGGGTGTGGCCATCTCTGCTGTGACTGAACAAAGTGCAGGGGAGCAGGGGTCCCAGGAAAGGGCACTCAGAGCCCAGCAGGCCCAGTGTGGTTTCACAAGCATTTAGGCCCAGGCCAAAGGGTGCCTTCTTTGCCTGAAAAGCTGCCCAAACTCTCACCTTTCCACTCAGGCCACCCTCTTTCTTGAAGTGTGTGTGGAAGCTGTCCGCACAGTACACCTCGCTGCACAGCTAACTATAGGACTGGGCATCATAGCTTCCTGCCAGGTGACCGAAGTTCGCAGGAAGATGGGTCCCTGGGACCCACACGGAGAGGCTCCTGCCCGGGCCACAGGCCCCCCACTGCCCCAGCCCCAGTTCAGTGGCCGAAAACCAGCCCTGTCTGAGTCTCCTGCCTCTAGAAGGAGTATTGGACCAACACTTCTAGAAAATGGGGTCCTCACGGGCAACTCATTGGAGGGACAGAAATAAATCTTTGCCGACTTTCTGCTGAAACTTAGAAGCGGTCACACCTAAGCCTCTTACAAGGTCAGCTCTTTAGCTAAACATGAGCTCATTATCGAAATTTACACAATAATGAAGTGATCAGCTACAAGGGGAGACAATCAGCAAAAACAATCAATACCAGAATTAGATTCCCAAGGCCATCCATCAGATGTTGGAATAATCAGGTGCAAGGCAGGATATATACATAACACTGGAACTGAAACAAGAAACAAGGGTGTTTTCAAATTCTGGTACGATCTCTAAAACATTTTTAAAGTACATGTCATTGATAAAGCTAAATACTCAAAGGTTGTGTAATCCAACAGATTAATCATTGAGAAGAGTGAAATTATGCTGTTTTGAAAATTATGGCAGGTGAGATTTTCTTCCTAATTATATAAGAAGATTTCTCTAAAACATACACATTATTTCAAAGACTTATTGGCTGTGAAATAAGTTAGGGTATTTCAAATGGCTTGTCTGCAATGAAAGGTGCTATGTAGGGTATCACAGAAAGTCGAGGGGAAAATATGTCAATATATACATTGCTATACGTAGAACTAAGCCTTAGGACAGCAACAATGTAGAGGACCTGACACTTAGAAACTTGCAAGTAAGCTGGAATCTTCAAAAGTTCAAATCTTTATAAGTAAAAAGATTTATTAAATGAATAACCAAGTGTTTTAATTGACATCAGAAGATCAAACCAATAAACCCTGAGAACATAGATAAAAGATAAATAAAGATATGAGCAGAACTTAATACAACAGCAAACGTATAAAATTGAGGTGATTTAGTAAGTCCAAAGAATATTCTTTGAAAAGATTGAAAAGACACACTTTGATTAAGGAAAACAAAAACATAAGTGAAGAATATACAGAAAGAATCAGGACAATGTTATAGCAGAGAATATATGAAATGCCAGTAAATTTGAACATTTCTGTAAAGGGGACCATTTCCTAGCTCCTAAAGTTTACCAAAACTGACACAAGAGGAAGTCATTTAAGGTCATCATGTCTGCCCTTGGGATTCTCGGAACGCCCTGGCCTCAGAATGCAGCAACTGTAGTCCATGGTAACCTGAGGAGATGGGGCGGGGCTGAGGCTGGTTGGAACACTGCCCTCACTGAGGGAGTGGGTGTGGCCAACTCTGCTGTGACTGAACAAAGGGAAGGGGAGCATGGGGCCGAGGGCAGGTCCGTCAGATCCCAGCAGGCCCTGTGGGGTGTCACAAGCATTTAGGCCCAGGCCAAAGGGCGCCTTCTTTGTCTGAACAGCTGCCCAAACTCTCACCTTTCCACTCAGGCCGCCCTCTTACTTGAAGTGTGTGTGGAACCTCTCCACGCAGTACACCTCGCTGCATAGCTAACCATAGGTCTGGGCATCGTAGCTTCCTGCCAGGTGACCGATGTTCGCAGGTAGATCGGTCCCTGGGACACACGCGGAGAGGCTCCTGCCCGGGCCACAGGCCGCCCACTACCCCAGCCCCAGATTGGTGCCGCACAGCAGCCCTGTCTGAGTCCCCTCCCTCTAGAGGGAGTATTTAAACAACACTTCTAGAAAACGGAGTCCTCGCGCGCAACTCATTGGAGGGACACAAATTAATCTTTGCCGACTTTCTGCTGAAACTTAGGAGCATTCACACCTAAGCCTCTTACACGGTCAGCTGTTTAGCTAAACATGAGCTCATGATCTAAATTTACACAATAATGAAGAGATCAGCTACAAGGGGAGACAATCAGCAAAAACAATCAATACCAGAATTAGATTCCCAAGGCCATCCTTCAGAAGTTGGAATAATCAGGTGCAACGCAGGATATATACATAAAACTGGAACTGAAACAAGAAACAAGGATGTTTTCAAAGTCTGGTAGGATCTCTAAAACATTATTAAAGTACATGTCATTGATAAAGCTAAATACTCAAAGGTTGTGTAATACAACAGATTAATCATTGAGAAGAGTGAAATTATGCTGTTTTGAAAACTATTGCAGGTCAGATTTGTGCTTAATTATATAAAAAGATTTCTATAAAACATACACATTATTTCAAAGACTTATTGGCTGTGAAATAAGTTAAGGGTATTTCAAATGGCTTGTCTGCATTGAAAGGTGCTTTGTAGGGAATCACAGAAAGTCGAGGGGAAAATATGTCAATATATACATTGCTATAGGTTGAACTAAGCCTTAAGACAGCAACAATATAGAGGACCTGACTTTTAGTAACTTACAAGTAAGATGGAATCTTCAAAAGTTCAAGTATTTATATGTAAAAATATTTATTAAAATGAATAACCAAGTATTTTAATTGACACCAGAAGATCAAACAAATAAACCCTGAGAACATAGATAAAAGATAAATAAAGATATGAGCAGAACTTAATACAACAGCAAACGTATAAAATTGGGGTGATTTAGTAAGTCCAAAGAATATTCTTTGAAAAGATTGAAAAGACACACTTTGATTAAGGAAAACAAAAACGTAAGTAAAGAATATAAAGAAAGAGTCAGGACAAAGTTATAGCAGAGAATATATGAAATGCCAGTAAATTTGAACATTTCTGTAAAGGGGACCATTTCCTAGCTCCTAAAGTTTACCAAAACTGACACAAGAGGAAATCATTTAAGGTCATCATGTCTGCCCTTGGCATGCTCGGAACGCCCTGGCCTCAGAATGCAGCATCTGTAGTCCATGGTAACCTGCGGAGAGGGGGCGGGGATGAGCGAGGTTGGAACACTGCCCTCACTGAGGGAGTGGGTGTGGCCAGCTCTGCTGTGACTGAAAAAGGCCAGGGGAGCATGGGGCCGAGGGCAGGGCCCTCAGTGCCCGGCAGGCCCAGTGGGGTGTCACAAGCTTTTACGCCCAGGCCAAAGGGCGCCTTCTTTGTCTGAACAGCTGCCCAAACACTCATCTTACCACTCAGGCCGCCCTCTTACTTGAAGTGTGTGTGGAACCTGTTCACGCAGTACACCTCGCTGCACAGCTAACCATAGGTCTGGGCATCGTAGATTCCTGCCAGGTGACCGAAGTTCGCAGGCAGATGGGTCCCTGGGACACACGTGGAGAGGCTCCTGCCTGGGCCACAGGCCGCCCACTACCCCAGCCCCAGATTGGGGGCCACACAGCAGCCCTGTCTGAGTCCTCTGCCTGTAGAGGGAGTATTGGACCAACACATCTAGAAAACGGGGTCCTCGCGGGCAACTCATTGGAGGGACACAAATAAATCTTTGCCGACTTTCTGCTGAAACTTTGTAGCGTTCACACCTAAGCCTCTTACAAGCTCAGCTGTTTAGCTAAACATGAGCTCGTGATCGAAATTTACACAATAATGAAGAGATCAGCTAAAAGAGGAGAAAATCAGCAAAAACAATCAATACCAGAATTAGATTCCCAAGGCCATCCATCAGATGTTGGAACAATCAGGTGCAAGGCAGGATATATACATAAAACTGGAACTGAAAGAAGAAACAAGGATGTTTTCAAAGTCTAGTACGATCTCTAAAACATTTTTAAAGTACATGTCATTGATAAAGCTAAATACTCAAAGGTTGTGTAATACAACAGATTAATCATTGAGAAGAGTTAAATTATGCTGTTTTGAAAACTATGGCAGGTCAGATTTTCTGCCTAATTATATAAGAAGATTTATCTAAAACCTACACATTATTTCAAAGACTTATTGGCTGTGAAATAAGTTATGGGTATTTCAAATGGCTTGTCTGCAAAGAAAGGTGCTATGTAGGGAATCACAGAAAGTCGAGGGGAAAATATGTCAATATATACATTGCTATATGTTGAACTAAGCCTTAGGACAGCAACAATGTAGAGCACCTGACACTTAGAAACTTGCAAGTAAGCTAGAATCTTCAAAAGTTCAAATCTTTATAAGTAAAAAGATTTATTAAAATGAATAACCAAGTGTTTTAATTGACATCAGAAGATCAAACCAATAAACCCTGAGAACATAGATAAAAGATAAATAAAGATATGAGCAGAACTTAATACAACAGGAAAAGTATAAAATTAAGGTGATTTTGTAAGTCCAAAGAATATTCTTTGAAAAGATTTAAAAGACACACTTTGATTAAGGAAAACAAAAACATAAGTAAAGAATATACAGAAAGAGTCAGGACAATGTTATAGCAGAGAATATATGAAATGACAGTAAATTTGAACATTTCTGTAAAGGGGACCATTTCCTAGCTCCTAAAGTTTACCAAAACTGACACAAGAGGAAGTCATTTAAGGTCATCATGTCTGCCCTTGGCATTCTCAGAAAGCCCTGGCCTCAGAATGCAGCAACTGTAGTCCATGGTAACCTGCGGAGAGGCGGCGGGGCTGAGGGAGGTTGGAACACTGCCCTCACTGAGGGACTGGGTGTGGCCATCTCTGCTGTGACTGAACAAAGGGCAGGGGAGCTTGGGGTCGAGGGCAGGGCCCTCAGAGCCCGGCAGACCCTGTGGGGTGTCACAAGCATTTAGGCCCAGGCCAAAGGGCGCCTTCTTTGTCTGAACAGCTGCCCAAACTCTCACCTTTCCACTCAGGCCGCCCTCTTACTTGAAGTGTGTGTGGAACCAGTCCACGCAGTACACCTCGATGCACAGCTAACCATAGGTCTGGGCATCGTAGCTTCCTGTCAGGTGACCGAAGTTCGCAGGTAGATGGGTCCCTGGGACACATGCGGAGAGGCTCCTGCCCGGGTCACAGGCCGCCCACTACCCCAGCCCCAGATTGAGGCCACAGAGCAGCCCTGTCTGAGTCCCCCCCCTCTAGAGGGAGTATTGGACCAACATTTCTAGAAAACGGAGTCCTCGCGGGCAACTCATTGGAGGGACACAAATAAATCTTTGCCGACTTTCTGCTGAAACTTAGGAGCATTCACACCTAAGCGTCTTACAAGGTCATTTGTTTAGCTAAACATGAGCTCATGATCTAAATTTACACAATAATGAAGAGATCAGCTAAAAGGGGAGACAATCCGCAAAAACAATCAATACCAGAATTAGATTTCCAAGGCCATCCATCAGATGTTGGAATAATCAGGTGCAAGGCAGGATATATACATAAAACTGGAACTGAAATAAGAAACCAGGATGTTTTCAAAGTCTGGTAGGATCTCTAAAACCTTTTTAAAGTACATGTCATTGATAAAGCTAAATACTCAAAGTTTGTGTAATACAACAGATTAATCATTGAGAAGAGTGAAATTATGCTGTTTTGAAAACTATGGCAGGTCAGATTTTCTGCCTAATTATATAAGAAGATTTATCTAAAACATACACATTATTTCAAAGACTTATTGGCTGTGAAATAAGTTAAGGGTATTTCAAATGGCTTGTCTGCAATGAAAGGTGCTATGTAGGGAATCACAGAAAGTCGAGGGGAAAATATGTCAATATATACATTGCTATAGGTTGAACTAAGCCTTAGGACAGCAACAATGTAGAGGACCTGACCCTTAGAAGCTTACAAGTAAGCTGGAATCTTCAAAAGTTCCAATATTTATAAGTAAAAAGATTTATTAAAATGAATAACCAAGTGTTTTAATTGACATCAGAAGATCAAACCAATAAACCCTGAGAACATAGATAAAAGATAAATAAAGATATGAGCAGAACTTAATACAACAGCAAACGTATAAAATTGAGGTGATTTATTAAGTCCAAAGAATATTCTTTGAAATGATTGAGAAGACACACTTTGATTAAGGAAAACAAAAACGTAAGTAAAGAATATCCAGAAAGAGACAGGACAAAGTTATAGCAGAGAATATATGAAATGCCAGTAAATTTGAATATTTCTGTAAAGGGGACCATTTCCTAGCTCCTAAAGTTTACCAAAACTGACACAAGAGGAAATCATTTAAGGTCATCAGGTCTTCCCTTGGCATTCTCGGAACGCCCTGGCCTCAGAATTCAGCATCTGTAGTCCATGGTAACCTGCGGAGAAGGGGCGGGGCTGAGTGTGGTTGGAACACTGCCCTCACTGAGGGAGTGGGTGTGGCCATCTCTGCTGTGACTGAACAATGGCAGGGGAGCATGGGTCCCAGGGAAGGGCCCTCAGAGCCCAGCAGGCCCAGTGTGGTGTCACAAGCATTTAGGCCCAGACCAAAGGGCGCCTTCTTTGTCTGAAGAGCTGCCCAAACTCTCACCTTTCCACTCAGGCCGCCCTCTTACTTGAAGTGTGTTTGGAAGCTGTCCGCGCAGTACACTTCGCTACACAGCTAACCATAGGTCTGGGCATCGTAGCTTCCTGGCAGGTGACCGAAGTTCGCAGGCATATGAGTCCCTGGGACACACGTGGAGAGGCTCCTGCCAGGGCCACAGGCCGCCCACAGCCCCAGCCCCAGATCAGGGGCCGCAAAGCAGCCCTGTCTGAGTCCCCTGCCTCTGGAGGGAGTATTGTACCAACACTTATAGAAATAGGTGTCGTCGCGGGCAACTCATTGGAGGGACACAAATAAATCTTTGCCGACTTTCTGCTGAAACTTAGGAGCGTTCACACCTAAGCCTCTTACAAGGTCAGCTGTTTAGCTAAACATGAGCTCATGATCTAAATTTACACAATAATGAAGAGATCAGCTACAAGGGGAGACAATCAGCAAAAACAATCAATACCAGAATTAGATTCCCAAGGCCATCCATCAGATGTTGGAATAATCAGGTGCAAGGCAGGATATATACATAAAACTGGAACTGAAACAAGAAACAAGGATGTTTTCAAAGTCTGGTACGATCTCTAAAACATTTTTAAAGTACATGTCATTGATAAAGCTAAATACTCAAAGGTTGTGTAATCCAACAGATTAATCATTGAGAAGAGTGAAATTATGCTGTTTTGAAAACTATGCCAGGTCAGATTTTCTGCCTAATTATATAAGAAGATTTATCTAAAACATACACATTATTTCAAAGACTTATTGGCTGTGAAATAAGTTAACGGTATTTCAAATGGCTTGTCTGCAATGAAAGGTGCTATGTAGGGAATCACAGAAAGTCGAGGGGAAAATCTGTCAATATATACATTGCTATAGGTGAACTAAGCCTTAGGACAGCAACAATGTAGAGGACCTGACCCTTAGAAGCTTACAAGTAAGCTGGAATCTTCAAAAGTTACAATTTTTATAAGTAAAAATATTTATTAAAATGAATAACCAAGTGTTTTAATTGACATCAGAAGATCAAACCAATATACCCTGAGAACATAGATAAAAGAAAAATAAAGATATGAGCAGAACTTAATACAACAGCAAACATATAAAATTGAGGTGATTTAGTAAGTCCAAAGAATATTCTTTGAAAAGATTTAAAAGACACACTTTGAGTAAGGAAAACAAAAACATAAGTAAAGAATATATAGAAAGAGTCAGGACAATGTTATAGCAAAGAATATATGTAATGCCAGTAAATTTGAATATTTCTGTAAAGGGGACCATTTCCTAGCTCCTAAAGTTTACCAAAACTGAGACAAGAGGAAATCATTTAAGGTCCTCATGCCTGCCCTTGTCATTCTGAGAACGCCCTGGCCTCAGAATGCAGCATCTGTAGTCCATGGTAACCTGCGGAGGGGGGGCGGGGCTGAGGGAGTTTGGAACACTGCCCTCACTGAGGGAGTGGGTGTGGCCATCTCTGCTGTGACTGAACAAAGTGCAGGGGAGCAGGGGTCCCAGGGAAGGGCACTCAGAGCCCAGCAGGCCCAGTGTGGTTTCACAAGCATTTAGGCCCAGGCCAAAGGGCGCCTTCTTTGTCTGAACAGCTGCTCAAACTCTCACCTTTCCACTCAGGCCGCCCTCTTACTTGAAGTGTGTGTGGAACCAGTCCACGCAGTACACCTCGATGCACAGCTAACCATAGGTCTGGGCATCGTAGCTTCCTGTCAGGTGACCGAAGTTCGCAGGTAGATGGGTCCCTGGGACACACGCGGAGAGGCTCCTGCCCGGGCCACAGGCCGCCCACTACCCCAGCCCCAGATTGAGGCCACAGAGCAGCCCTGTCTGAGTCCCCCCCCTCTAGAGGGAGTATTGGACCAACATTTCTAGAAAACCGAGTCCTCGCGGGCAACTCATTGGAGGGACACAAATAAATCTTTGCCGACTTTCTGCTGAAACTTAGGAGCATTCACACCTAAGCCTCTTACAAGGTCATCTGTTTAGCTAAACATGAGCTCATGATCTAAATTTACACAATAATGAAGAGATCAGCTAAAAGGGGAGACAATCCGCAAAAACAATCAATACCAGAATTAGATTTCCAAGGCCATCCATCAGATGTTGGAATAATCAGGTGCAAGGCAGGATATATACATAAAACTGGAACTGAAATAAGAAACCAGGATGTTTTCAAAGTCTGGTAGGATCTCTAAAACCTTTTTAAAGTACATGTCATTGATAAAGCTAAATACTCAAAGTTTGTGTAATACAACAGATTAATCATTGAGAAGAGTGAAATTATGCTGTTTTGAAAACTATGGCAGGTCAGATTTTCTGCCTAATTATATAAGAAGATTTATCTAAAACATACACATTATTTCAAAGACTTATTGGCTGTGAAATAAGTTAAGGGTATTTCAAATGGCTTGTCTGCAATGAAAGGTGCTATGTAGGGAATCACAGAAAGTCGAGGGGAAAATATGTCAATATATACATTGCTATAGGTTGAACTAAGCCTTAGGACAGCAACAATGTAGAGGACCATACCCTTAGAAGCTTACAAGTAAGCTGGAATCTTCAAAAGTTCCAATATTTATAAGTAAAAAGATTTATTAAAATGAATAACCAAGTGTTTTAATTGACATCAGAAGATCAAACCAATAAACCCTGAGAACATAGATAAAAGATAAATAAAGATATGAGCAGAACTTAATACAACAGCAAACGTATAAAATTGAGGTGATTTAGTAAGTCCAAAGAATATTCTTTGAAAAGATTGAGAAGACACACTTTGATTAAGGAAAACAAAAACGTAAGTAAAGAATATCCAGAAAGAGACAGGACAAAGTTATAGCAGAGAATATATGAAATGCCAGTAAATTTGAATATTTCTGTAAAGGGGACCATTTCCTAGCTCCTAAAGTTTACCAAAACTGACACAAGAGGAAATCATTTAAGGTCATCAGGTCTGCCCTTGGCATTCTCGGAACGCCCTGGCCTCAGAATTCAGCATCTGTGGTCCATGGTAACCTGCGGAGAGGGGCGGGGCTGAGTGTGGTTGGAACACTGCCCTCACTGAGGGAGTGGGTGTGGCCATCTCTGCTGTGACTGAACAATGGCAGGGGAGCATGGGTCCCAGGGAAGGGCCCTCAGAGCCCAGCAGGCCCAGTGTGGTGTCACAAGCATTTAGGCCCAGACCAAAGGGCGCCTTCTTTGTCTGAAGAGCTGCCCAAACTCTCACCTTTCCACTCAGGCCGCCCTCTTACTTGAAGTGTGTTTTGAAGCTGTCCGCGCAGTACACTTCGCTACACAGCTAACCATAGGTCTGGGCATCGTAGCTTCCTGGCAGGTGACCGAAGTTCGCAGGCATATGAGTCCCTGGGACACACGTGGAGAGGCTCCTGCCCGGGCCACAGGCCGCCCACTGCCCCAGCCCCAGATCAGGGGCCGCAAAGCAGCCCTGTCTGAGTCCCCTGCCTCTGGAGGGAGTATTGTACCAACACTTCTAGAAATAGGTGTCGTCGCGGGCAACTCATTGGAGGGACACAAATAAATCTTTGCCGACTTTCTGCTGAAACTTAGGAGCGTTCACACCTAAGCCTCTTACAAGGTCAGCTGTTTAGCTAAACATGAGCTCATGATCTAAATTTACACAATAATGAAGAGATCAGCTACAAGGGGAGACAATCAGCAAAAACAATCAATACCAGAATTAGATTCCCAAGGCCATCCATCAGATGTTGGAATAATCAGGTGCAAGGCAGGATATATACATAAAACTGGAACTGAAACAAGAAACAAGGATGTTTTCAAAGTCTGGTACGATCTCTAAAACATTTTTAAAGTACATGTCATTGATAAAGCTAAATACTCAAAGGTTGTGTAATCCAACAGATTAATCATTGAGAAGAGTGAAATTATGCTGTTTTGAAAACTATGCCAGGTCAGATTTTCTGCCTAATTATATAAGAAGATTTATCTAAAACATACACATTATTTCAAAGACTTATTGGCTGTGAAATAAGTTAACGGTATTTCAAATGGCTTGTCTGCAATGAAAGGTGCTTTGTAGGGAATCACAGAAAGTCGTTGGGAAAATGTGTCAATATATACATTGCTATAGGTGAACTAAGCCTTAGGACAGCAACAATGTAGAGGACCTGACCCTTAGAAGCTTACAAGTAAGCTGGAATCTTCAAAAGTTACAATTTTTATAAGTAAAAATATTTATTAAAATGAATAACCAAGTGTTTTAATTGACATCAGAAGATCAAACCAATATACCCTGAGAACATAGATAAAAGAAAAATAAAGATATGAGCAGAACTTAATACAACAGCAAACATATAAAATTGAGGTGATTTAGTAAGTCCAAAGAATATTCTTTGAAAAGATTTAAAAGACACACTTTGAGTAAGGAAAACAAAAACATAAGTAAAGAATATATAGAAAGAGTCAGGACAATGTTATAGCAAAGAATATATGTAATGCCAGTAAATTTGAATATTTCTGTAAAGGGGACCGTTTCCTAGCTCCTAAAGTTTACCAAAACTGAGACAAGAGGAAATCATTTAAGGTCCTCATGCCTGCCCTTGTCATTCTGAGAACGCCCTGGCCTCAGAATGCAGCATCTGTAGTCCATGGTAACCTGCGGAGGTGGGGCGGGGCTGAGGGAGTTTGGAACACTGCCCTCACTGAGGGAGTGGGTGTGGCCATCTCTGCTGTGACTGAACAAAGTGCAGGGGAGCAGGGGTCCCAGGGAAGGGCACTCAGAGCCCAGCAGGCCCAGTGTGGTTTCACAAGCATTTAGGCCCAGGCCAAAGGGTGCCTTCTTTGCCTGAACAGCTGCCCAAACTCTCACCTTTCCACTCAGGCCACCCTCTTTCTTGAAGTGCGTGTGGAAGCTGTCCGCACAGTACACCTCGCTGCACAGCTAACCATAGGACTGGGCATCGTAGCTTTCTGCCAGGTGACCGAAGTTCGAAGGAAGATGGGTCCCTGGGACACACACGGAGAGGCTCCTGCCGGGGCCACAGGCCGCCCACTGCCCCAGCCCCAGTTCAGCGGCCGAAAATCAGCCCTGTCTGAGTCTCCTGCCTCTAGAAGGAGTATTGGACCAACACTTCTAGAAAATGGGGTCCTCACGGGCAACTCATTGGAGGGACAGAAATAAATCTTTGCCGACTTTCTGCTGAAACTTAGGAGCGTTCACACCAAAGCCTCTTACAAGGTCAGCTCTTTAGCTAAACATGAGCTCATTATCGAAATTTACACAATAATGAAGTGATCAGCTACAAGGGGAGACAATCAGCAAAAACAATCAATACCAGAATTAGATTCCAAAGGCCATCCATCAGATGTTGGAATAATCAGGTTCAAGGCAGGATATATACATAACACTGGAACTGAAACAAGAAACAAGGGTGTTTTCAAATTCTGGTACGATCTCTAAAACATTTTTAAAGTACATGTCATTGATAAAGCTAAATACTCAAAGGTTGTGTAATACAACAGATTAATCATTGAGAAGAGTGAAATTATGCTGTTTTGAAAATTATGGCAGGTGAGATTTTCTTCCTAATTATATAAGAAGATTTCTCTAAAACATACACATTATTTCAAAGACTTATTGGCTGTGAAATAAGTTAGGGTATTTCAAATGGCTTGTCTGCAATGAAAAGTGCTATGTAGGGAATCACAGAAAGTCGAGGGGAAAATATGTCAATATATACATTGCTATAGGTTGAACTAAGCCTTAGGACAGCAACAATGTAGAGGACCTGACCCTTAGAAGCTTACAAGTAAGCTGGAATCTTCAAAAGTTCCAATATTTATAAGTAAAAAGATTTATTAAAATGAATAACCAAGTGTTTTAATTGACATCAGAAGATCAAACCAATAAACCCTGAGAACATAGATAAAAGATAAATAAAGATATGAGCAGAACTTAATACAACAGCAAACGTATAAAATTGAGGTGATTTAGTAAGTCCAAAGAATATTCTTTGAAAAGATTGAGAAGACACACTTTGATTAAGGAAAACAAAAACGTAAGTAAAGAATATCCAGAAAGAGACAGGACAAAGTTATAGCAGAGAATATATGAAATGCCAGTAAATTTGAATATTTCTGTAAAGGGGACCATTTCCTAGCTCCTAAAGTTTACCAAAACTGACACAAGAGGAAATCATTTAAGGTCATCAGGTCTGCCCTTGGCATTCTCGGAACGCCCTGGCCTCAGAATTCAGCATCTGTAGTCCATGGTAACCTGCGGAGAGGGGGCGGGGCTGAGTGTGGTTGGAACACTGCCCTCACTGAGGGAGTGGGTGTGGCCATCTCTGCTGTGACTGAACAATGGCAGGGGAGCATGGGTCCTAGGGAAGGGCCCTCAGAGCCCAGCAGGCCCAGTGTGGTGTCACAAGCATTTAGGGCCAGACCAAAGGGCGCCTTCTTTGTCTGAAGAGCTGCCCAAACTCTCTCCTTTCCACTCAGGCCGCCCTCTTACTTGAAGTGTGTTTGGAAGCTGTCCGCGCAGTACACTTCGCTACACAGCTAACCATAGGTCTGGGCATCGTAGCTTCCTGGCAGGTGACCGAAGTTCGCAGGCATATGAGTCCCTGGGACACACGTGGAGAGGCTCCTGCCCGGGCCACAGGCCGCCCACTGCCCCAGCCCCAGATCAGGGGCCGCAAAGCAGCCCTGTCTGAGTCCC
This sequence comes from Mesoplodon densirostris, assembly GCF_025265405.1. Lineage (NCBI taxonomy): Eukaryota > Metazoa > Chordata > Mammalia > Artiodactyla > Ziphiidae > Mesoplodon > Mesoplodon densirostris. Next base: position 92,315,116 of record NC_082666.1, read on the forward strand.
CTGCCTCTGGAGGGAGTATTGTACCAACACTTCTAGAAATAGGTGTCGTCGCGGGCAACTCATTGGAGGGACACAAATAAATCTTTGCCGACTTTCTGCTGAAACTTAGGAGCGTTCACACCTAAGCCTCTTACAAGGTCAGCTGTTTAGCTAAACATGAGCTCATGATCTAAATTTACACAATAATGAAGAGATCAGCTACAAGGGGAGACAATCAGCAAAAACAATCAATACCAGAATTAGATTCCCAAGGCCATCCATCAGATGGTGGAATAATCAGGTGCAAGGAAGGATATATACATAACACTGGAACTGAAACAAGAAACAAGGATGTTTTGAAAGTCTGGTACGATCTCTAAAACATTTTTAAAGTACATGTCATTGATAAAGCTAAATACTCAAAGGTTGTGTAATCCAACAGATTAATCATTGAGAAGAGTGAAATTATGCTGTTTTGAAAACTATGCCAGGTCAGATTTTCTGCCTAATTATATAAGAAGATTTATCTAAAACATACACATTATTTCAAAGACTTATTGGCTGTGAAATAAGTTAACGGTATTTCAAATGGCTTGTCTGCAATGAAAGGTGCTATGTAGGGAATCACAGAAAGTCGAGGGGAAAATGTGTCAATATATACATTGCTATATGTGAACTAAGCCTTAGGACAGCAACAATGTAGAGGACCTGACCCTTAGAAGCTTACAAGTAAGCTGGAATCTTCAAAAGTTACAATTTTTATAAGTAAAAATATTTATTAAAATGAATAACCAAGTGTTTTAATTGACATCAGAAGATCAAACCAATATACCCTGAGAACATAGATAAAAGAAAAATAAAGATATGAGCAGAACTTAATACAACAGCAAACGTATAAAATTGAGGTGATTTAGTAAGTCCAAAGAATATTCTTTGAAAAGATTTAAAAGACACACTTTGAGTAAGGAAAACAAAAACATAAGTAAAGAATATATAGAAAGAGTCAGGACAATGTTATAGCAAAGAATATATGAAATGCCAGTAAATTTGAATATTTCTGTAAAGGGGACCATTTCCTAGCTCCTAAAGTTTACCAAAACTGAGACAAGAGGAAATCATTTAAGGTCCTCATGCCTGCCCTTGTCATTCTGAGAACAACCTGGCCTCAGAATGCAGCATCTGTAGTCCATGGTAACCTGCGGAGGTGGCGCGGGGCTGAGGGAGTTTGGAACACTCCCCTCACTGAGGGAGTGGGTGTGGCCATCTCTGCTGTGACTGAACAAAGTGCAGGGGAGCAGGGGTCCCAGGGAAGGGCACTCAGAGCCCAGCAGGCCCAGTGTGGTTTCAAACACATTTAGGCCCAGGCCAAAGGGTGCCTTCTTTGCCTGAACAGCTGCCCAAACTCTCACCTTTCCACTCAGGCCACCCTCTTTCTTGAAGTGCGTGTGGAAGCTGTCCCCTCAGTACACCTCGCTGCACAGCTAACCATAGGACTGGGCATCGTAGCTTCCTGCCAGGTGACCGAAGTTCGCAGGAAGATGGGTCCCTGGGACACACACGGAGAGGCTCCTGCCGGGGCCACAGGCCGCCCACTGCCCCAGCCCCAGTTCAGCGGCCGAAAATCAGCCCTGTCTGAGTCTCCTGCCTCTAGAAGGAGTATTGGACCAACACTTCTAGAAAATGGGGTCCTCACGGGCAACTCATTGGAGGGACAGAAATAAATCTTTGCCGACTTTCTGCTGAAACTTAGGAGCGTTCACACCAAAGCCTCTTACAAGGTCAGCTCTTTAGCTAAACATGAGCTCATTATCGAAATTTACACAATGATGAAGTGATCAGCTACAAGGGGAGACAATCAGCAAAAACAATCAATACCAGAATTAGATTCCCAAGGCCATCCATCAGATGTTGGAATAATCAGGTGCAAGGCAGGATATATACATAACACTGGAACTGAAACAAGAAACATGGGTGTTTTCAAATTCTGGTACGATCTCTAAAATATTTTTAAAGTACATGTCATTGATAAAGCTAAATACTCAAAGGTTGTGTAATACAACAGATTAATCATTGAGAAGAGTGAAATTATGCTGTTTTGAAAATTATGGCAGGTGAGATTTTCTTCCTAATTATATAAGAAGATTTCTCTAAAACATACACACTATTTCAAAGACTTATTGGCTGTGAAATAAGTTAGGGTATTTCAAATGGCTTGTCTGCAATGAAAGGTGCTATGTAGGGAATCACAGAAAGTCGAGGGGAAAATATGTCAATATATACATTGCTATAGGTTGAACTAAGCCTTAGGACAGCAACAATGTAGAGGACCTGACCCTTAGAAGCTTACAAGTAAGCTGGAATCTTCAAAAGTTCCAATATTTATAAGTAAAAAGATTTATTAAAATGAATAACCAAGTGTTTTAATTGACATCAGAAGATCAAACCAATAAACCCTTAGAACATAGATAAAAGATAAATAAAGATATGAGCAGAACTTAATACAACAGCAAACGTATAAAATTGAGGTGATTTAGTAAGTCCAAAGAATATTCTTTGAAAAGATTGAGAAGACACACTTTGATTAAGAAAAACAAAAACGTAAGTAAAGAATATCCAGAAAGAGACAGGACAAAGTTATAGCAGAGAATATATGAAATGCCAGTAAATTTGAATATTTCTGTAAAGGGGACCATTTCCTAGCTCCTAAAGTTTACCAAAACTGACACAAGAGGAAATTATTTAAGGTCATCAGGTCTTCCCTTGGCATTCTCGGAACGCCCTGGCCTCAGAATTCAGCCTCTGTAGTCCATGGTAACCTGCGGAGAGGGGGCGGGGCTGAGTGTGGTTGGAACACTGCCCTCACTGAGGGAGTGGGTGTGGCCATCTCTGCTGTGACTGAACAATGGCAGGGGAGCATGGGTCCCAGGGAAGGGCCCTCAGAGCCCAGCAGGCCCAGTGTGGTGTCACAAGCATTTAGGCCCAGACCAAAGGGCGCCTTCTTTGTCTGAAGAGCTGCCCAAACTCTCACCTTTCCACTCAGGCCGCCCTCTTACTTGAAGTGTGTTTGGAAGCTGTCCGCGCAGTACACTTCGCTAAACAGCTAACCATAGGTCTGGGCATCGTAGCTTCCTGGAAGGTGACCGAAGTTCGCAGGCATATGAGTCCCTGGGACACACGAGTAGAGGCTTCTGCCCGGGCCACAGGCCACCCACTGCCCCAGCCCCAGATCAGGGGCCGCAAAGCAGCCCTGTCTGAGTCCCCTGCCTCTGGAGGGAATATTGTACCAACACTTCTAGAAATAGGTGTCGTCGCGGGCAACTCATTGGAGGGACACAAATAAATCTTTGCCGACTTTCTGCTGAAACTTAGGAGCATTCACACCTAAGCCTCTTACAAGGTCAGCTGTTTAGCTAAACATGAGCTCATGATCTAAATTTACACAATAATGAAGAGATCAGCTACAAGGGGAGACAATCAGCAAAAACAATCAATACCAGAATTAGATTCCCAAGGCCATCCATCAGATGTTGGAATAATCAGGTGCAAGGCAGGATATATACATAAAACTGGAACTGAAACAAGAAACAAGGATGTTTTCAAAGTCTGGTACGATCTCTAAAACATTTTTAAAGTACATGTCATTGATAAAGCTAACTACTCAAAGGTTGTGTAATCCAACAGATTAATCATTGAGAAGAGTGAAATTATGCTGTTTCGAAAACTATGGCAGGTCAGATTTTCTGCCTAATTATATAAGAAGATTTCTCTAAAACATACACATTATTTCAAAGACTTATTGGCTGTGAAATAAGTTAACGGTATTTCAAATGGCTTGTCTGCAATGAAAGGTGCTATGTAGGGAATCACAGAAAGTCGAGGGGAAAATGTGTCAATATATACATTGCTATATGTTGAACTAAGCCTTAGGACAGCAACAATGTAGAGCACCTGACACTTAGAAACTTGCAAGTAAGCTGGAATCTTCAAAAGTTACAATTTTTATAAGTAAAAATATTTATTAAAATGAATAACCAAGTGTTTTAATTGACATCAGAAGATCAAACCAATATACCCTGAGAACATAGATAAAAGAAAAATAAAGATATGAGCAGAACTTAATACAACAGCAAACGTATAAAATTGAGGTGATTTAGTAAGTCCAAAGAATATTCTTTGAAAAGATTTAAAAGACACACTTTGAGTAAGGAAAACAAAAGCATAAGTAAAGAATATATAGAAAGAGTCAGGACAATGTTATAGCAAAGAATATATGAAATGCCAGTAAATTTGAATATTTCTGTAAAGGGGACCATTTCCTAGCTCCTAAAGTTTACCAAAACTGAGACAAGAGGAAATCATTTAAGGTCCTCATGCCTGCCCTTGTCATTCTGAGAACGCCCTGGCCTCAGAATGCAGCATCTGTAGTCCATGGTAACCTGCGGAGGGGGGGCGGGGCTGAGGGAGTTTGGAACACTGCCCTCACTGAGGGAGTGGGTGTGGCCATCTCAGCTGTGACTGAACAAAGTGCAGGGGAGCAGGGGTCCCAGGGAAGGGCACTCAGAGCCCAGCAGGCCCAGTGTGGTTTCACAAGCATTTAGGCCCAGGCCAAAGCGTGCCTTCTTTGCCTGAACAGCTGCCGAAACTCTCACCTTTCCACTCAGGCCACCCTCTTTCTTGAAGTGTGTGTGGAAGCTGTCCGCACAGTACACCTCGCTGCACAGATAACCATAGGACTGGGCATCATAGCTTCCTGCCAGGTGACCGAAGTTCGCAGGAAGATGGGTCCCTGGGACACACACGGAGAGGCTCCTGCCCGGGCCACAGGCCGCCCACTGCCCCAGCCCCAGTTCAGCGGCCGAAAACCAGCCCTGTCTGAGTCTCCTGCCTCTAGAAGGAGTATTGGACCAACACTTCTAGAAAATGGGGTCCTCACGGGCAACTCATTGGAGGGACAGAAATAAATCTTTGCCGACTTTCTGCTGAAACTTAGGAGCGTTCACACCTAAGCCTCTTACAAGGTCAGCTGTTTAGCTAAACATGAGCTCATGATCTAAATTTACACAATAATGAAGAGATCAGCTACAAGGGGAGACAATCAGCAAAAACAATCAATACCAGAATTAGATTCCCAAGGCCATCCATCAGATGGTGGAATAATCAGGTGCAAGGCAGGATATATACATAACACTGGAACTGAAACAAGAAACAAGGATGTTTTGAAAGTCTGGTACGATCTCTAAAACATTTTTAAAGTACATGTCATTGATAAAGCTAAATACTCAAAGGTTGTGTAATCCAACAGATTAATCATTGAGAAGAGTGAAATTATGCTGTTTTGAAAACTATGCCAGGTCAGATTTTCTGCCTAATTATATAAGAAGATTTATCTAAAACATACACATTATTTCAAAGACTTATTGGCTGTGAAATAAGTTAACGGTATTTCAAATGGCTTGTCTGCAATGAAAGGTGCTATGTAGGGAATCACAGAAAGTCGAGGGGAAAATGTGTCAATATATACATTGCTATAGGTGAACTAAGCCTTAGGACAGCAACAATGTAGAGGACCTGACCCTTAGAAGCTTACAAGTAAGCTGGAATCTTCAAAAGTTACAATTTTTATAAGTAAAAATATTTATTAAAATGAATAACCAAGTGTTTTAATTGACATCAGAAGATCAAACCAATATACCCTGAGAACATAGATAAAAGAAAAATAAAGATATGAGCAGAACTTAATACAACAGCAAACGTATAAAATTGAGGTGATTTAGTAAGTCCAAAGAATATTCTTTGAAAAGATTTAAAAGACACACTTTGAGTAAGGAAAACAAAAGCATAAGTAAAGAATATATAGAAAGAGTCAGGACAATGTTATAGCAAAGAATATATGAAATGCCAGTAAATTTGAATATTTCTGTAAAGGGGACCATTTCCTAGCTCCTAAAGTTTACCAAAACTGAGACAAGAGGAAATCATTTAAGGTCCTCATGCCTGCCCTTGTCATTCTGAGAACAACCTGGCCTCAGAATGCAGCATCTGTAGTCCATGGTAACCTGCGGAGGTGGGGCGGGGCTGAGGGAGTTTGGAACACTGCCCTCACTGAGGGAGTGGGTGTGGCCATCTCTGCTGTGACTGAACAATGGCAGGGGAGCATGGGTCCCAGGGAAGGGCCCTCAGAGCCCAGCAGGCCCAGTGTGGTGTCACAAGCATTTAGGCCCAGACCAAAGGGCGCCTTCTTTGTCTGAAGAGCTGCCCAAACTCTCACCTTTCCACTCAGGCCGCCCTCTTACTTGAAGTGTGTTTGGAAGCTGTCCGCGCAGTACACTTCGCTACACAGCTAACCATAGGTCTGGGCATCGTAGCTTCCTGGCAGGTGACCGAAGTTCGCAGGCATATGAGTCCCTGGGACACACGCGGAGAGGCTCCTGCCCGGGCCACAGGCCGCCCACTGCCCCAGCCCCAGATCAGGGGCCGCAAAGCAGCCCTGTCTGAGTCCCCTGCCTCTGGAGGGAGTATTGTACCAACACTTCTAGAAATAGGTGTCGTCGCGGGCAACTCATTGGAGGGACACAAATAAATCTTTGCTGACTTTCTGCTGAAACTTAGGAGCGTTCACACTTAAGCCTCTTACAAGGTCAGCTGTTTAGCTAAACATGAGCTCATGATCTAAATTTACACAATAATGAAGAGATCAGCTACAAGGGGAGACAATCAGCAAAAACAATCAATACCAGAATTAGATTCCCAAGGCCATCCATCAGATGTTGGAATAATCAGGTGCAAGGCAGGATATATACATAAAACTGGAACTGAAACAAGAAACAAGGATGTTTTCAAAGTCTGGTACGATCTCTAAAACATTTTTAAAGTACATGTCATTGATAAAGCTAACTACTCAAAGGTTGTGTAATCCAACAGATTAATCATTGAGAAGAGTGAAATTATGCTGTTTCGAAAACTATGGCAGGTCAGATTTTCTGCCTAATTATATAAGAAGATTTCTCTAAAACATACACATTATTTCAAAGACTTACTGGCTGTGAAATAAGTTAACGGTATTTCAAATGGCTTGTCTGCAATGAAAGGTGCTATGTAGGGAATCACAGAAAGTCGAGGGGAAAATGTGTCAATATATACATTGCTATATGTTGAAATAAGCCTTAGGACAGCAACAATGTAGAGCACCTGACACTTAGAAACTTGCAAGTAAGCTGGAATCTTCAAAAGTTACAATTTTTATAAGTAAAAATATTTATTAAAATGAATAACCAAGTGTTTTAATTGACATCAGAAGATCAAACCAATATACCCTGAGAACATAGATAAAAGAAAAATAAAGATATGAGCAGAACTTAATACAACAGCAAACGTATAAAATTGAGGTGATTTAGTAAGTCCAAAGAATATTCTTTGAAAAGATTTAAAAGACACACTTTGAGTAAGGAAAACAAAAACATAAGTAAAGAATATATAGAAAGAGTCAGGACAATGTTATAGCAAAGAATATATGAAATGCCAGTAAATTTGAATATTTCTGTAAAGGGGACCATTTCCTAGCTCCTAAAGTTTACCAAAACTGAGACAAGAGGAAATCATTTAAGGTCCTCATGCCTGCCCTTGTCATTCTGAGAACGCCCTGGCCTCAGAATGCAGCATCTGTAGTCCATGGTAACCTGCGGAGGGGGGGCGGGGCTGAGGGAGTTTGGAACACTGCCCTCACTGAGGGAGTGGGTGTGGCCATCTCTGCTGTGACTGAACAAAGTGCAGGGGAGCAGGGGTCCCAGGGAAGGGCACTCAGAGCCCAGCAGGCCCAGTGTGGTTTCACAAGCATTTAGGCCCAGGCCAAAGGGTGCCTTCTTTGCCTGAACAGCTGCCCAAACTCTCACCTTTCCACTCAGGCCACCCTCTTTCTTGAAGTGTGTGTGGAAGCTGTCCGCACAGTACACCTCGCTGCACAGATAACCATAGGACTGGGCATCATAGCTTCCTGCCAGGTGACCGAAGTTCGCAGGAAGATGGGTCCCTGGGACACACACGGAGAGGCTCCTGCCCGGGCCACAGGCCGCCCACTGCCCCAGCCCCAGTTCAGCGGCCGAAAACCAGCCCTGTCTGAGTCTCCTGCCTCTAGAAGGAGTATTGGACCAACACTTCTAGAAAATGGGGTCCTCACGGACAACTCATTGGAGGGACAGAAATAAATCTTTGCCGACTTTCTGCTGAAACTTAGGAGCGTTCACACCTAAGCCTCTTACAAGGTCAGCTCTTTAGCTAAACATGAGCTCATTATCGAAATTTACACAATAATGAAGTGATCAGCTACAAGGGGAGACAATCAGCAAAAACAATCAATACCAGAATTAGATTACCAAGGCCATCCATCAGATGTTGGAAAAATCAGGTGCAAGGCAGGATATATACATAACACTGGAACTGAAACAAGAAACAAGGGTGTTTTCAAATTCTGGTACGATCTCTAAAACATTTTTAAAGTACATGTCATTGATAAAGCTAAATACTCAAAGGTTGTGTAATCCAACAGATTAATCATTGAGAAGAGTGAAATTATGCTGTTTTGAAAATTATGGCAGGTGAGATTTTCTTCCTAATTATATAAGAAGATTTCTCTAAAACATACACATTATTTCAAAGACTTATTGGCTGTGAAATAAGTTAGGGTATTTCAAATGGCTTGTCTGCAATGAAAGGTGCTATGTAGGGAATCACAGAAAGTCGAGGGGAAAATATGTCAATATATACATTGCTATACGTAGAACTAAGCCTTAGGACAGCAACAATGTAGAGGACCTGACACTTAGAAACTTGCAAGTAAGCTGGAATCTTCAAAAGTTCAAATCTTTATAAGTAAAAAGATTTATTAAAATGAATAACCAAGTGTTTTAATTGACATCAGAAGATCAAACCAATAAACCCTGAGAACATAGATAAAAGATAAATAAAGATATTAGCAGAACTTAATACAACAGCAAACGTATAAAATTGAGGTGATTTAGTAAGTCCAAAGAATATTCTTTGAAAAGATTGAAAAGACACACTTTGATTAAGGAAAACAAAAACATAAGTGAAGAATATACAGAAAGAATCAGGACAATGTTATAGCAGAGAATATATGAAATGCCAGTAAATTTGAACATTTCTGTAAAGGGGACCATTTCCTAGCTCCTAAAGTTTACCAAAACTGACACAAGAGGAAGTCATTTAAGGTCATCATGTCTGCCCTTGGCATTCTCGGAACGCCCTGGCCTCAGAATGCAGCAACTGTAGTCCATGGTAACCTGAGGAGAGGGGGCGGGGCTGAGGCAGGTTGGAACACTGCCCTCACTGAGGGAGTGGGTGTGGCCATCTCTGCTGTGACTGAACAAAGGGAAGGGGAGCATGGGGCCGAGGGCAGGGCCGTCAGAGCCCGGCAGGCCCAGTGGGGTGTCACAAGCATTTAGGCCCAGGCCAAAGGGCGCCTTCTTTGTCTGAACAGCTGCCCAAAATCTCACCTTTCCACTCAGGCCGCCCTCTTACTTGAAGTGTGTGTGGAACCTCTCCACGCAGTACACCTCGCTGCACAGCTAACCATAGGTCTGGGCATCGTAGCTTCCTGCCAGGTGACCGATGTTTGCAGGTAGATCGGTCCCTGGGACACACGCGGAGAGGCTCCTCCCGGGCCACAGGCCGCCCACTACCCCAGCCCCAGATTGGTGCCGCACAGCAGCCCTGTCTGAGTCCCCTCCCTCTAGAGGGAGTATTTAAACAACACTTCTAGTAAACGGAGTCCTCGCGCGCAACTCATTGGAGGGACACAAATTAATCTTTGCCGACTTTCTGCTGAAACTTAGGAGCATTCACACCTAAGCCTCTTACACGGTCAGCTGTTTAGCTAAACATGAGCTCATGATCTAAATTTACACAATAATGAAGAGATCAGCTACAAGGGGAGACAATCAGGAAAAACAATCAATACCATAATTAGATTCCCAAAGCCATCCATCAGATGTTGGAATAATCAGGTGCAAGGCAGGATATATACAGAAAACTGGAACTGAAACAAGAAACAAGGATGTTTTCAAAGTCTGGTAGGATCTCTAAAACATTTTTAAAGTACATGTCATTGATAAAGCTAACTACTCAAAGGTTGTGTAATACAACAGATTAATCATTGAGAAGAGTGAAATTATGCTGTTTTGAAAACTATGGCAGGTCAGATTTTCTGCCTAATTATATAAGAAGATTTATCTAAAACCTACACATTATTTCAAAGACTTATTGGCTGTGAAATAAGTTAAGGGTATTTCAAATGGCTTGTCTGCAATGAAAGGTGCTATGTAGGGAATCACAGAAAGTCGAGGGGAAAATATGTCAATATATACATTGCTATAGGTTGAACTAAGCCTTAGGACAGCAACAATGTAGAGGACCATACCCTTAGAAGCTTACAAGTAAGCTGGAATCTTCAAAAGTTCCAATATTTATAAGTAAAAAGATTTATTAAAATGAATAACCAAGTGTTTTAATTGACATCAGAAGATCAATCCAATAAACCCTGAAAACATAGATAAAAGATAAATAAAGATATGAGCAGAACTTAATACAACAGCAAACGTATAAAATTGAGGTGATTTAGTAAGTCCAAAGAATATTCTTTGAAAAGATTGAGAAGACACACTTTGATTAAGGAAAACAAAAATGTAAGTAAAGAATATCCTGAAAGAGACAGGACAAAGTTATAGCAGAGAATATATGAAATGCCAGTAAATTTGAATATTTCTGTAAAGGGGACCATTTCCTAGCTCCTAAAGTTTACCAAAACTGACACAAGAGGAAATCATTTAAGGTCATCAGGTCTTCCCTTGGCATTCTCGGAACGCCCTGGCCTCAGAATTCAGCATCTGTAGTCCATGGTAACCTGCGGAGAGGGGGCGGGGCTGAGTGTGTTTGGAACACTGCCCTCACTGAGGGAGTGGGTGTGGCCATCTCTGCTGTGACTGAACAATGGCAGGGGAGCATGTGTCCCAGGGAAGGGCCCTCAGAGCCCAGCAGGCCCAGTGTGGTGTCACAAGCATTTAGGCCCAGACCAAAGGGCGCCTTCTTTGTCTGAAGAGCTGCCCAAACTCTCACCTTTCCACTCAGGCCGCCCTCTTACTTGAAGTGTGTTTGGAAGCTGTCCGCGCAGTACACTTCGCTACACAGCTAACCATAGGTCTGGGCATCGTAGCTTCCTGGCAGGTGACCGAAGTTCGCAGGCATATGAGTCCCTAGGAAACATGCGGAGAGGCTCCTGCCCGGGCCACAGGCCGCCCACTGCCCCAGCCCCAGATCAGGGGCCGCAAAGCAGCCCTGTCTGAGTCCCCTGCCTCTGGAGGGAGTATTGTACCAACACTTCTAGAAATAGGTGTCGTCGCGGGCAACTCATTGGAGGGACACAAATAAATCTTTGCCGACTTTCTGCTGAAACTTAGGAGCGTTTACACCTAAGCCTCTTACAAGGTCAGCTGTTTAGCTAAACATGAGCCCATGATCTAAATTTACACAATAATGAAGAGATCAGCTACAAGGGGAGACAATCAGTAAAAACAATCAATACCAGAATTAGATTCCCAAGGCCATCCATCAGATGTTGGAATAATCAGGTGCAAGGCAGGATATATACATAAAACTGGAACTGAAACAAGAAACAAGGATGTTTTCAAAGTCTGGTACGATCTCTAAAAGATTTTTAAAGTACATGTCATTGATAAAGCTAAATACTCAAAGGTTGTGTAATCCAACAGATTAATCATTGAGAAGAGTGAAATTATGCTGTTTTGAAAACTATGCCAGGTCAGATTTTCTGCCTAATTATATAAGAAGATTTATCTAAAACATACACATTATTTCAAAGACTTATTGGCTGTGAAATAAGTTAACGGTATTTCAAATGGCTTGTCTGCAATGAAAGGTGCTATGTAGGGAATCACAGAAAGTCGAGGGGAAAATGTGTCAATATATACATTGCTATAGGTGAACTAAGCCTTAGGACAGCAACAATGTAGAGGACCTGACACTTAGAAACTTGCAAGTAAGCTGGAATCTTCAAAAGTTCAAATATTTATAAGTAAAAAGATTTATTAAAATGAATAACCAAGTGTTTTAATTGACATCAGAAGATCAAACCAATAAACCCTGAGAACATAGAAAAAAGATAAATAAAGATATGAGCAGAACTTAATACAAGAGCAAACGTATAAAATTGAGGTGATTTAGTAAGTCCAAAGAATATTCTTTGAATAGATTCAAAAGACACACTTTGATTAAGGAAAACAAAAACGTAAGTAACGAATATACAGAAAGAGTCAGTTCAATGTTATAGCAGAGAATATATGAAATGCCAGTAAATTTGAACATTTCTGTAAAGGGGACCATTTCCTAGCTCCTAAAGTTTACCAAAACTGACAGAAGAGGAAATCATTTAAGGTCATCATGTCTGCCCTTGGCATGCTCGGAACGCCCTGGCCTCAGAAAGCAGCATCTGTAGTCCATGGTAAACTGTGGAGAGGGGGCGGGGCTGAGCGAGGTTGGAACACTGCCCTCACTGCTTGAGTGGGTGTGGCCATCTCTGCTGTGACTGACCAATGGGCAGGGGAGCATGGGGCCGAGGGCAGGGCCCTCAGAACCCGGCAGGCCCAGTGGGGTGTCACAAGCTTTTACGCCCAGGCCAAAGGGCGCCTTCTTTGTCTGAACAGCTGCCCAAACACTCATCTTTCCACTCAGGCAGCCCTCTTACTTGAAGTGTGTGTGGAACCTGTCTGCGCAGTACACCTCACTGCACAGCTATCCATAGGTCTGGGCATCGTAGATTCTTGCCAGTTGACCGAAGTTTGCAGGCAGATAGGTCCCTGGGACACACGCGGAGAGGCTCCTGCCCGGGCCACACGCCGCCCACTACCCCAGCTCCAGATTGGGGGACGCACAGCAGCCCTGTCTGAGTCCCCTCCCTGTAAAGGGAGTATTGGACCAACACTTCTAGAAAACGGGGTCCTCGCGGGCAACTCATTGGAGGGACGCAAATAAATCTTTGCCGACTTTCTGCTGAAACTTAGGAGCATTCACACCTAAGCCTCTTACAAGGTCAGCTGTTTAGCTAAACATGAGCTCGTGATCGAAATTTACACAATAATGAAGAGATCAGCTACAAGCGGAGACAATCAGCAAAAACAATCAATACCAGAATTAGATTCCCAAGGCCATCAATCAGATGTGGGAATAATCAGGTGCAACGCAGGATATATACAGAAAACTGGAACTGAAACAAGAAACAAGGATGTTTTCAAAGTCTGGTAGGATGTCTCAAACATTTTTAAAGTACATGTCATTGATAAAGCTAAATACTCAAAGGTTGTGTAATACAACAGATTAATCATTGAGAAGAGTGAAATTATGCTGTTTTGAAAACTATGTCAGGTCAGATTTTCTGCCTAATTATATAAGAAGATTTATCTAAAACATACACATTATTTCAAAGACTTATTGGCTGTGAAATAAGTTAAGGGTATTTCAAATGGCCTGTCTGCATTGAAATGTGCTTTGTAGGGAATCACAGAAAGTCGAGGGGAAAATATGTCAATATATACATTGCTATAGGTTGAACTAAGCCTTAAGACAGCAACAATGTAGAGGACCTGACACTTAGAAGCTTACATGTAAGCTGGAATCTTCAAAAGTTCAAGTCTTTATATGTAAAAAGTTTTATTAAAATGAATAACCAAGTGTTTTAATTGACATCAGAAGATAAAACCAATATACCCTGAGAACATAGATAAAAGATAAATAAAGATATGAGCAGAACTTAATAAAATAGCAAACGTATAAAATTGAGGTGATTTAGTAAGTCCAAAGAATATTCTTTGAAAAGATTGAAAAGACACACTTTGATTAAGGACAACAAAAACATAAGTAAAGAATATACAGAAAGAGTCAGGACAATGCTATAGCAGAGAATATATGAAATGCCAGTAAATTTGAACATTTCTGTAAAGGGGACCATTTCCTAGCTCCTAAAGTTTACCAAAACTGACACAAGAGGAAATCATTTAAGGTCATCAGGTCTGCCCTTGGCATTCTCGGAACGCCCTGGCCTCAGAATGCAGCATCTGTAGTATATGGTAACCTGCGGAGAGGGGGCGGGGCTGAGGTAGGTTGGAACACTGCCCTCACAGAGGGAGTGAGTGTGGCCATCTCTGCTGTGACTGAACAAAGGGAAAGGGAGCAGGGGGTCCAGGGCAGGGCCCTCAGGTCCCGGCAGGCCCAGTGGGGTGTCACAAGCATTTAGGTCCAGGCCAAAGGGCGCTTTCTTTGTCTGAACAGCTGCCCAAACTCTCACCTTTCCACTCAGGCCGCCCTCTTACTTGAAGTGTGTGTGGAACCTGTCCATGCAGTACACCTCGCTGCACAGCTAACCATAGGTCTGGGCATCGTAGCTTCCTGCCAGTTGACCGAAGTTCACAGGCAGATGGGTCCCTGGGACACACGCGGAGAGACTCCTGCCCGGGCCACAGGCTGCCCACTGCCCCACCCCCAGATCGGGGACCGCAAAGCAGCCCTGTCTAAGTCCCCTGCCTCTAGAGGGAATATTGGACCAACACTTCTAGAAACAGTTGTCCTCCCGGGCAACTAATTGGAGGGACACAAATAAATCTTTGCCGACTTTCTGCTGAAACTTAAGAGCATTCACACCTAAGCCTCTTACAAGGTCAGCTGTTTAGCTAAACATGAGCTCGTGATCGAAATTTACACAATAATGAAGAGATCAGCTACAAGGGGAGACAATCAGCAAAAACAATCAATACCAGAATTAGATTCCCAAGGCCATCCATCAGATGTTGGAATAATCAGGTGCAACGCAGGATATATACATAAAACTGGAACTGAAACAAGAAACAAGGATGTTTTCAAAGTTGGTATGATCTCTAAAACATTTTTAAAGTACATGTCATTGATAAAGCTAAATACTCAAAGTTTGTGTAATACAACAGATTAATCATTGAGAAGAGTGTAATTATGCTGTTTTGAAAACTATGGCAGGTCAGATTTTCTGCCTAATTATATAAGAAGATTTATCTAAAACATACACATTATTTCAAAGACTTATTGGCTGTGAAATAAGTTAAGGGTATTTCAAATGGCTTGTCTGCAATGAAAGGTGCTATGTAGGGAATCACAGAAAGTCGAGGGGAAAATATGTCAATATATACATTGATATAGGTTGAACTAAGCCTTTTGACAGCAACAATGTAGAGGACCTGACCCTTAGAAGCTTACAAGTAAGCTGGAATCTTCAAAAGTTCCAATATTTATAAGTAAAAAGATTTATTAAAATGAATAACCAAGTGTTTTAATTGACATCAGAAGATCAAACCAATAAACCCTGAGAACATAGATAAAATATAAATAAAGATATGAGCAGAAATTAATAAAACAGCAAACGTATAAAATTGAGGTGATTTAGTAAGTCCAAAGAATATTCTTTGAAAAGATTGAGAAGACACACTTTGATTAAGGAAAACAAAAACGTAAGTAAAGAATATCCAGAAAGAGACAGGACAAAGTTATAGCAGAGAATATATGAAATGCCAGTAAATTTGAATATTTCTGTAAAGGGGACCATTTCCTAGCTCCTAAAGTTTACCAAAACTGACACAAGAGGAAATCATTTAAGGTCATCAGGTCTGCCCTTGGCATTCTTGGAACGCCCTGGCCTCAGAATTCAGCATCTGTAGTCCATGGTAACCTGCGGAGAGGGGGCGGGGCTGAGTGTGGTTGGAACACTGCCCTCACTGAGGGAGTGGGTGTGGCCATCTCTGCTGTGACTGAACAATGGCAGGGTAGCAGGGGTCCCAGGGAAGGGCCCTCAGAGCCCAGCAGGCCCAGTGTGGTGTCACAAGCATTTAGGCCCAGACCAAAGGGCGCCTTCTTTGTCTGAAGAGCTGCCCAAACTCTCACCTTTCCACTCAGGCCGCCCTCTTACTTGAAGTGTGTTTGGAAGCTGTCCACGCAGTACACTTCGCTACACAGCTAACCATAGGTCTGGGCATCGTAGCTTCCTGCCATGTGACCGAAGTTCGCAGGATGATGGGTCCCTGGGACACACACGGAGAGGCTCCTGCCCGGGCCACAGGCCGCCCACTGCCCCAGCCCCAGTTCAGCGGCCGAAAATCAGCCCTGTCTGAGTCTCCTGCCTCTAGAAGGAGTATTGGACCAACACTTCTAGAAAATGGGGTCCTCACGGGCAACTCATTGGAGGGACAGAAATAAATCTTTGCCGACTTTCTGCTGAAACTTAGGAGCGTTCACACCTAAGCCTCTTACAAGGTCAGCTCTTTAGCTAAACATGAGCTCATTATCGAAATTTACACAATAATGAAGTGATCAGCTACAAGGGGAGACAATCAGCAAAAACAATCAATACCAGAATTAGATTCCCAAGGCCATCCATCAGATGTTGGAATAATCAGGTGCAAGGCAGGATATATACATAACACTGGAACTGAAACAAGAAACAAGGGTGTTTTCAAATTCTGGTACGATCTCTAAAACATTTTTAAAGTACATGTCATTGATAAAGCTAAATACTCAAAGGTTGTGTAATACAACAGATTAATCATTGAGAAGAGTGAAATTATGCTGTTTTGAAAATTATGGCAGGTGAGATTTTCTTCCTAATTATATAAGAAGATTTCTCTAAAACATACACATTATTTCAAAGACTTATTGGCTGTGAAATAAGTTAAGGGTATTTCAAATGGCCTGTCTGCATTGAAATGTGCTTTGTAGGGAATCACAGGAAGTCGAGGGGAAAATATGTCAATATATACATTGCTATAGGTTGAACTAAGCCTTAGGACAGCAACCATGTAGAGGACCTGACACTTAGAAACTTACAAGTAAGCTGGAATCTTCAAAAGTTCAAGTCTTTATATGTAAAAAGTTTTATTAAAATGAATAACCAAGTGTTTTAATTGACATCAGAAGATCAAACCAATAGACCATGAGAACATAGATAAAAGATAAATAAAAACATGGGCAGAACTTAATAAAATAGCAAACGTATAAAATTGAGGTGACTTAGTAAGTCCAAAGAATATTCTTTGAAAAGATTGAAAAGACACACTTTGATTAAGGAAAACAAAAACATAAGTAAAGAATATACAGAAAGAGTCAGGACAATGCTATAGCAGAGAATATATGAAATGCCAGTAAATTTGAACATTTCTGTAAAGGGGACCATTTCCTAGCTCCTAAACTTTACCAAAACTGACACAAGAGGAAAACATTTAAGGTCATCAGGTCTGCCCTTGGCATTCTCGGAACGCCCTGGCCTCAGAATGTAGCATCTGTAGTATATGGTAACCTGCGGAGAGGGGGCGGGGCTGAGGTAGGTTGGAACACTGCCCTCACAGAGGGAGTGAGTGTGGCCATCTCTGCTGTGACTGAACAAAGGGAAAGGGACCAGGGGTTCCAGGGCAGGGCCCTCAGGTCCCGGCAGGCCCATTGGGGTGTCAAAAGCATTTAGGCCCAGGTCAAAGGGCACTTTCTTTGTCTGAACAGCTGCCCAAACTCTCACCTTTCCACTCAGGCCGCCCTCTTTCTTGAAGTGTGTGTGGAACCTGTCCATGCAGTACACTTCGCTACACAGGTAACCATAGGTCTGGGCATCGTAGCTTCCTGGCAGGTGACCGAAGTTCGCAGGCATATGAGTCCCTGGGACACACGCGGAGAGGATCCTGCCCGGGCCACAGGCCGCCCACTGCCACAGCCCCAGATCAGGGGCCGCAAAGCAGCCCTGTCTGAGTCCCCTGCCTCTGGAGGGAGTATTGTACCAACACTTCTAGAAAATGGGGTCCTCACGGGCAACTCATTGGAGGGACAGAAATAAATCTTTGCCGAGTTTCTGCTGAAACTTAGGAGCGTTCACACCTAAGCCTCTTACAAGGTCAGCTCTTTAGCTAAACATGAGCTCATTATCGAAATTTACACAATAATGAAGTGATCAGCTACAAGAGGAGACAATCAGCAAAAACAATCAATACCAGAATTAGATTCCCAAGGCCATCCATCAGATGTTGGAATAATCAGGTGCAAGGCAGGATATATACATAACACTGGAACTGAAACAAGAAACAAGGGTGTTTTCAAATTCTGGTACGATCTCTAAAACATTTTTAAAGTACATGTCATTGATAAAGCTAAATACTCAAAGGTTGTGTAATACAACAGATTAATCATTGAGAAGAGTGAAATTATGCTGTTTTGAAAATTATGGCAGGTGAGATTTTCTTCCTAATTATATAAGAAGATTTCTCTAAAACATACACATTATTTCAAAGACTTATTGGCTGTGAAATAAGTTAAGGGTATTTCAAATGGCTTGTCTCAATGAAAGGTGCTATGTAGGGAATCACAGAAAGTCAAGGGGAAAATATGTCAATATATACATTGCTATACGTAGAACTAAGCCTTAGGACAGCAACAATGTAGAGGACCTGACACTGAGAAACTTGCAAGTGAGCTGGAATCTTCAAAAGTTCAAATATTTATAAGTAAAAAGATTTATTAAAATGAATAACCAAGTGTTTTAATTGACATCAGAAGATCAAACAAATAAACCCTGAGAACATAGATAAAAGATAAATAAAGATATGAGCAGAACTTAATACAACAGCAAACGTATAAAATTGAGGTGATTTAGTAAGTCCAAAGAATATTCTTTGAAAGTTTGAAAAGACACATTTTGATTAAGGAAAACAAAAACATAAGTGAAGAATATACAGAAAGAATCAGGACAATGTTATAGCAGAGAATATATGAAATGCCAGTAAATTTGAACATTTCTGTAAAGGGGACCATTTCCTAGCTCCTAAAGTTTACCAAAACTGACACAAGAGGAAGTCATTTAAGGTCATCATGTCTGCCCTTGGCATTCTCGGAACGCCCTGGCCTCAGAATGCAGCAACTGTAGTCCATGGTAACCTGCGGAGAGGGGGCGGGGCTCAGCGAGGTTGGAACACTGCCCTCACTGAGGGAGTGGGTGTGGCCAGCTCTGCTGTGACTGACAAAGTCCAGGGGAGCATGTGGCCGAGGGCAGGGCACTCAGTGCCCGGCAGGCCCAGTGGGGTGTCACAAGCTTTTACGCCCAGGCCAAAAGGCGCCTTCTTTGTCTGAACAGCTGCCCAAACACTCATCTTACCACTCAGGCCGCCCTCTTACTTGAAGTGTGTGTGGAACCTGTCCACGCAGTACACCTCGCTGCACAGCTAACCATAGGTCTGGGCATCGTAGATTCCTGCCAGGTCACCGAAGTTCGCAGGCAGATGGGTCCCTGGGACACACGCGGAGAGGCTCCTGCCTGGGCCACAGGCCGCCCACTACCCCAGCCCCAGATTGGGGGCCACACAGCAGCCCTGTCTGAGTCCTCTGCCTGTAGAGGGAGTATTGGACCAACACATCTAGAAAACGGGGTCCTCGCGGGCAACTCATTGGAGGGACACAAATAAATCTTTGCCGACTTTCTGCTGAAACTTTGGAGCGTTCACACCTAAGCCTCTTACAAGCTCAGCTGTTTAGCTAAACATGATCTCGTGATCGAAATTTACACAATAATGAAGAGATCAGCTACAAGGGGAGAAAATAAGCAAAAACAATCAATACCAGAATTAGATTCCCAAGGCCATCCATCAGATGTTGGAACAATCAGGTGCAAGGCAGGATATATACATAAAACTTGAACTGAAAGAAGAAACAAGGATGTTTTCAAAGTCTAGTACGATCTCTAAAACATTATTAAAGTACATGTCATTGATAAAGCTAAATACTCAAAGGTTGTGTAATACAACAGATTAATCATTGAGAAGAGTGAAATTATGCTGTTTTGAAAACTATGGCAGGTCAGATTTTCTGCCTAATTATATAAGAAGATTTATCTAAAACCTACACATTATTTCAAAGACTTATTGGCTGTGAAATAACTTAAGGGTATTTCAAATGGCTTGCCTGCAATGAAAGGTACTATCTAGGGAATCACAGAAAGTCGAGGGGAAAATATGTCAATATATACATTGCTATATGTTGAACTAAGCCTTAGGACAGCAACAATGTAGAGCACCTGACACTTAGGAACTTTCAAGTAAGCTAGAATCTTCAAAAGTTCAAATCTTTATAAGTAAAAAGATTTATTAAAATGAATAACCAAGTGTTTTAATTGACATCAGAAGATCAAACAAATAAACCCTGAGAACATAGATAAAAGATAAATAAAGATATGAGCAGAACTTAATACAACAGGAAAAGTATAAAATTGAGGTGATTTGGTAAGTCCAAAGAATATTCTTTGAAAAGATTGAAAAGACACACTTTGATTAAGGAAAACAAAAACATAAGTAAAGAATATACAGAAAGAGTCAGGACAATGTTATAGCAGAGAATATATGAAATGACAGTAAATTTGAACATTTCTGTAAAGGGGACCATTTCCTAGCTCCTAAAGTTTACCAAAACTGACACAAGAGGAAGTCATTGAAGGTCATCATGTCTGCCCTTGGCATTCTCGGAACGCCCTGGCCTCAGAATGCAGCAACTGTAGTCCATGGTAACCTGCGGAGAGGGGGCGGGGCTGAGGGAGGTTGGAACACTGCCCTCACTGAGGGACTGGGTGTGGCCATCTCTGCTGTGACTGAACAAAGGGCAGGGGAGCTTGGGGCCGAGGGCAGGGCCCTCAGAGCCCGGCAGGCCCAGTGGGGTGTCAAAAGCATTTAGGCCCAGGCCAAAGGGCGCCTTCTTTCTCTGAACAGCTGCCCAAACTCTCACCTTTCCACTCAGGCCGCCCTCTTACTTGAAGTGTGTGTGGAACCAGTCCACGCAGTACACCTCGCTGCACAGCTAACCATAGGTCTGGGCATCGTAGCTTCCTGTCAGGTGACCGAAGTTCGCAGGTAGATGGGTCCCTGGGACACACGCGGAGAGGCTCCTGCCCGGGCCACAGGCCGCCCACTACCCCAGCCCCAGATTGAGGCCACAGAGCAGCCCTGTCTGAGTCCCCTCCCTCTAGAGGGAGTATTGGACCAACATTTCTAGAAAACGGAGTCCTCGCGGGCAACTCATTGGAGGGACACAAATAAATCTTTGCCGACTTTCTGCTGAAACTTAGGAGCATTCACACCTAAGCCTCTTACAAGGTCATCTGTTTAGCTAAACATGAGCTCATGATCTAAATTTACACAATAATGAAGAGATCAGCTAAAAGGGGAGACAATCCGCAAAAACAATCAATACCAGAATTAGATTTCCAAGGCCATCCATCAGATGTTGGAATAATCAGGTGCAAGGCAGGATATATACATAAAACTGGAACTGAAATAAGAAACTACATGTTTTCAAAGTCTGGTAGGATCTCTAAAACATTTTTAAAGTACATGTCATTGATAAAGCTAAATACTCAAAGTTTGTGTAATACAACAGATTAATCATTGAGAAGAGTGTAATTATGCTGTTTTGAAAACTATGGCAGGTCAGATTTTCTGCCTAATTATATAAGAAGATTTATCTAAAACATACACATTATTTCAAAGACTTATTGGCTGTGAAATAAGTTAAGGGTATTTCAAATGGCTTGTCTGCAATGAAAGGTGCTATGTAGGGAATCACAGAAAGTCGAGGGGAAAATATGTCAATATATACATTGCTATAGGTTGAACTAAGCCTTAGGACAGCAACAATGTAGAGGACCTGACCCTTAGAAGCTTACAAGTAAGCTGGAATCTTCAAAAGTTCCAATATTTATAAGTAAAAAGATTTATTAAAATGAATAACCAAGTGTTTTAATTGACATCAGAAGATCAAACCATAAACCCTGAGAACATAGATAAAAGATAAATAAAGATATGAGCAGAACTTAATACAACAGCAAACGTATAAAATTGAGGTGATTTAGTAAGTCCAAAGAATATTCTTTGAAAAGATTGAGAAGACACACTTTGATTAAGGAAAACAAAAACGTAAGTAAAGAATATCCAGAAAGAGACAGGACAAAGTTATAGCAGAGAATATATGAAATGCCAGTAAATTTGAATATTTCTGTAAAGGGGACCATTTCCTAGCTCCTAAAGTTTACCAAAACTGACACAAGAGGAAATCATTTAAGGTCATCAGGTCTGCCCTTGGCATTCTCGGAACGCCCTGGCCTCAGAATTCAGCATCTGTAGTCCATGGTAACCTGCGGAGAGGGGGCGGGGCTGAGTGTGGTTGGAACACTGCCCTCACTGAGGGAGTGGGTGTGGCCATCTCTGCTGTGACTGAACAATGGCAGGGGAGCAGGGGTCCCAGGGAACGGCCCTCAGAGCCCAGCAGGCCCAGTGTGGTGTCACAAGCATTTAGGCCCAGACCAAAGGGCGCCTTCTTTGTCTGAAGAGCTGCCCAAACTCTCACCTTTCCACTCAGGCCGCCCTCCTACTTGAAGTGTGTTCGGAAGCTGTCCGCGCAGTACACTTCGCTACACAGCTAACCATATGTCTGGGCATCGTAGCTTCCTGGCAGGTGACCGAATTTCGCAGGCATATGAGTCCCTGGGACACACGCGGAGAGGCTCCTGCCCGGGCCACAGGCCGCCCACTGCCCCAGCCCCAGATCAGGGGCCGCAAAGCAGCCCTGTCTGAGTCCCCTGCCTCTGGAGGGAGTTTTGTACCAACACTTCTAGAAATAGGTGTCGTCGCGGGCAACTCATTGGAGGGACACAAATAATCTTTGCCGACTTTCTGCTGAAACTTAGGAGCGTTCACACCTAAGCCTCTTACAAGGTCAGCTGTTTAGCTAAACATGAGCTCATGATCTAAATTTACACAATAATGAAGAGATCAGCTACAAGGGGAGACAATCAGCAAAAACAATCAATACCAGAATTAGATTCCCAAGGCCATCCATCAGATGTTGGAATAATCAGGTGCAAAGCAGGATATATACATAAAACTGGAACTGAAACAAGAAACAAGGATGTTTCAAAGTCTGGTACGATCTCTAAAACATTTTTAAAGTACATGTCATTGATAAAGCTAAATACTCAAAGGTTGTGTAATCCAACAGATTAATCATTGAGAAGAGTGAAATTATGCTGTTTCGAAAACTATGGCAGGTCAAATTTTCTGCCTAATTATATAAGAAGATTTATCTAAAACATACACATTATTTCAAAGACTTATTGGCTGTGAAATAAGTTAAGGGTATTTCAAATGGCTTGTCTGCAATGAAAGGTGCTATGTAGGGAATCACAGAAAGTCGAGGGGAAAATGTGTCAATATATACATTGCTATAGGTGAACTAAGCCTTAGGACAGCAACAATGTAGAGGACCTGATCCTTAGAAGCTTACAAGTAAGCTGGAATCTTCAAAAGTTACAATTTTTATAAGTAAAAATATTTATTAAAATGAATAACCAAGTGTTTTAATTGACATCAGAAGATCAAACCAATAAACCCTGAGAACATAGATAAAAGATAAATAAAGATATGAGCAGAACTTAATACAACAGCAAACGTATAAAATTGAGGTGATTTAGTAAGTCCAAAGAATATTCTTTGAAAAGATTGAAAAGACACACTTTGATTAACGAAAACAAAAACATAAGTGAAGAATATACAGAAAGAATCAGGACAATGTTATAGCAGAGAATATATGAAATGCCAGTAAATTTGAACATTTCTGTAAAGGGGACCATTTCCTAGCTCCTAAAGTTTACCAAAACTGACACAAGAGGAAGTCATTTAAGGTCATCATGTCTGCCCTTGGCATTCTCGGAATGCCCTGGCCTCAGAATGCAGCAACTGTAGTCCATGGTAACCTGAGGAGATGGGGCGGGGCTGAGGCAGGTTGGAACACTGCCCTCACTGAGGGAGTGGGTGTGGCCAACTGTGCTGTGACTGAACAAAGGGAAGGGTAGCATGGGGCGGAGGGCAGGGCCGTCAGATCCCGGCAGGCCCTGTGGGGTGTCACAAGCATTTAGGCCCAGGCCAAAGGGCGCCTTCTTTGTCTGAACAGCTGCCCAAACTCTCACCTTTCCACTCAGGCCGCCCTCTTACTTGAAGTGTGTGTGGAACCTCTCCACGCAGTACACCTCGCTGCACAGCTAACCATAGGTCTGGGCATCGTAGCTTCCTGCCAGGTGACCGATGTTCGCAGGTAGATCGGTCCCTGGGACACACGCGGAGAGGCTCCTGCCCGGGCCACAGGCCGCCCACTACCCCAGCCCCAGATTGGTGCCGCACAGCAGCCCTGTCTGAGTCCCCTCCCTCTAGAGGGAGTATTTAAACAACACTTCTAGAAAACGGAGTCCTCGCGCGCAACTCATTGGAGGGACACAAATTAATCTTTGCCGACTTTCTGCTGAAACTTAGGAGCATTCACACCTAAGCCTCTTACACGGTCAGCTGTTTAGCTAAACATGAGCTCATGATCTAAATTTACACAATAATGAAGAGATCAGCTACAAGGGGAGACAATCAGCAAAAACAATCAATACCAGAATTAGATTCCCAAGGCCATCCATCAGATGTTGGAATAATCAGGTGCAACGCAGGATATATACATAAAACTGGAACTGAAACAAGAAACAAGGATGTTTTCAAAGTCTGGTAGGATCTCTAAAACATTATTAAAGTACATGTCATTGATAAAGCTAAATACTCAAAGGTTGTGTAATACAACAGATTAATCATTGAGAAGAGTGAAATTATGCTGTTTTGAAAACTATCGCAGGTCAGATTTGTGCTTAATTATATAAGAAGTTTTCTATAAAACATACACATTATTTCAAAGACTTATTGGCTGTGAAATAAGTTAAGGGTATTTCAAATGGCTTGTCTGCATTGAAAGGTGCTTTGTAGGGAATCACAGAAAGTCGAGGGGAAAATATGTCAATATATACATTGCTATAGGTTGAACTAAGCCTTAAGACAGCAACAATATAGAGGACCTGACTTTTAGTAACTTACAAGTAAGCTGGAATCTTCAAAAGTTCAAGTATTTATATGTAAAAATATTTATTAAAATGAATAACCAAGTATTTTAATTGACACCAGAAGATCAAACAAATAAACCCTGAGAACATAGATAAAAGATAAATAAAGATATGAGCAGAACTTAATACAACAGCAAACGTATAAAATTAGGGTGATTTAGTAAGTACAAAGAATATTCTTTGAAAAGATTGAAAAGACACACTTTGATTAAGGAAAACAAAAACGTAAGTAAAGAATATCCAGAAAGAGACAGGACAAAGTTATAGCAGAGAATATATGAAATGCCAGTAAATTTGAATATTTCTGTAAAGGGGACCATTTCCTAGCTCCTAAAGTTTACCAAAACTGACACAAGAGGAAATCATTTAAGGTCATCAGGTCTGACCTTGGCATTCTCGGAACGCCCTGGCCTCAGAATTCAGCATCTGTAGTCCATGGTAACCTGCGGAGAGGGAGCGGGGCTGAGTGTGGTTGGAACACTGCCCTCACTGAGGGAGTGGGTGTGGCCATCTCTGCTGTGACTGAACAATGGCAGGGGAGCATGGGTCCCAGGGAACGGCCCTCAGAGCCCAGCAGGCCCAGTGTGGTGTCACAAGCATTTAGGCCCAGACCAAAGGGCGCCTTCTTTGTCTGAAGAGCTGCCCAAACTCTCACCTTTCCACTCAGGCCGCCCTCTTACTTGAAGTGTGTTTGGAAGCTGTCTGCGCAGTACACTTCGCTACACAGCTAACCATAGGTCTGGGCATCGTAGCTTCCTGGCAGGTGACCGAAGTTCGCAGGCATATGAGTCCCTGGGACACACGCGGAGAGGCTCCTGCCCGGGCCACAGGCCGCCCACTGCCCCAGCCCCAGATCAGGGGCCGCAAAGCAGCCCTGTCTGAGTCCCCTGCCTCTGGAGGGAGTATTGTACCAACACTTCTAGAAATAGGTGTCGTCGCGGGCAACTCATTGGAGGGACACAAATAAATCTTTGCCGACTTTCTGCTGAAACTTAGGAGCGTTCACACCTAAGCCTCTTACAAGGTCAGCTGTTTAGCTAAACATGAGCTCATGATCTAAATTTACACAATAATGAAGAGATCAGCTACAAGGGGAGACAATCAGCAAAAACAATCAATACCAGAATTAGATTCCCAAGGCCATCCATCAGATGTTGGAATAATCAGGTGCAAGGCAGGATATATACATAAAACTGGAACTGAAACAAGAAACAAGGATGTTTTCAAAGTCTGGTATGATCTCTAAAACATTTTTAAAGTACATGTCATTGATAAAGCTAAATACTCAAAGGTTGTGTAATCCAACAGATTAATCATTGAGAAGAGTGAAATTATGCTGTTTTGAAAACTATGGCAGGTCAGATTTTCTGCCTAATTATATAAGAAGATTTATCTAAAACATACACATTATTTCAAAGAATTATTGGCTGTGAAATAAGTTAAGGGTATTTCAAATGGCTTGTCTGCAATGAAAGGTGCTATGTAGGGAATCACAGAAAGTCGAGGGGAAAATATGTCAATATATACATTGCTATAGGTTGAACTAAGCCTTAGGACAGCAACAATGTAGAGGAACTGACCCTTAGAAGCTTACAAGTAAGCTGGAATCTTCAAAAGTTACAATTTTTATAAGTAAAAATATTTATTAAAATGAATAACCAAGTGTTTTAATTGACATCAGAAGATCAAACCAATAAACCCTGAGAACATAGATAAAAGAAAAATAAAGATATGAGGAGCACTTAATACAACAGCAAACGTATAAAATTGAGGTGCTTTAGTAAGTCTAAAGAATATTCTTTGAAAAGATTTAAAAGACACACTTTGAGTAAGGAAAACAAAAACATAAGTAAAGAATATATAGAAAGAGTCAGGACAATGTTATAGCAAAGAATATATGAAATGCCAGTAAATTTGAATATTTCTGTAAAGGGGACCATTTCCTAGCTCCTAAAGTTTACCAAAACTGAGACAAGAGGAAATCATTTAAGGTCCTCATGCCTGCCCTTGTCATTCTGAGAACAACCTGGCCTCAGAATGCAGCATCTGTAGTCCATGGTAACCTGCGGAGGGGGGGCGGGGCTGACGGAGTTTGGAACACTGCCCTCACTGAGGGAGTGGGTGTGGCCATCTCTGCTGTGACTGAACAAAGTGCAGGGGAGCAGGGGTCCCAGGGAAGGGCACTCAGAGCCCAGCAGGCCCAGTGTGGTTTCACAAGCATTTAGGCCCAGGCCAAAGGGTGCCTTCTTTGTCTGAACAGCTGCCCAAACTCTCACCTTTCCACTCAGGCCACCCTCTTTCTTGAAGTGTGTGTGGAAGCTGTCCGCGCAGTACACCTCGCTGCACAGCTAACCATAGGACTGGGCATCGTAGCTTCCTGCCAGGTGACCGAAGTTCGCAGGAAGATGGGTCCCTGGGACACACACGGAGAGGCTCCTGCCGGGGCCACAGGCCGCCCACTGCCCCAGCCCCAGTTCAGCGGCCGAAAATCAGCCCTGTCTGAGTCTCCTGCCTCTAGAAGGAGTATTGGACCAACACTTCTAGAAAATGGGGTCCTCACGGGCAACTCATTGGAGGGACAGAAATAAATCTTTGCCGACTTTCTGCTGAAACTTAGGAGCGTTCACACCTAAGCCTCTTACAAGGTCAGCTCTTTAGCTAAACATGAGCTCATTATCGAAATTTACACAATAATGAAGTGATCAGCTACAAGGGGAGACAATCAGCAAAAACAATCAATACCAGAATTAGATTCCCAAGGCCATCCATCAGATGTTGGAATAATCAGGTGCAAGGCAGGATATATACATAACACTGGAACTGAAACAAGAAACAAGGGTGTTTTCAAATTCTGGTACGATCTCTAAAACATTTTTAAAGTACATGTCATTGATAAAGCTAAATACTCAAAGGTTGTGTAATACAACAGATTAATCATTGAGAAGAGTGAAATTATGCTGTTTTGAAAATTATGGCAGGTGAGATTTTCTTCCTAATTATATAAGAAGATTTCTCTAAAACATACACATTATTTCAAAGACTTATTGGCTGTGAAATAAGTTAAGGGTATTTCAAATGGCTAGTCTGCATTGAAAGGTGCTTTGTAGGGAATCACAGAAAGTCGAGGGGAAAATATGTCAATATATACATTGCTATAGGTTGAACTAAGCCTTAAGACAGCAACAATATAGAGGACCTGACTTTTAGTAACTTACAAGTAAGATGGAATCTTCAAAAGTTCAAGTATTTATATGTAAAAATATTTATTAAAATGAATAACCAAGTATTTTAATTGACACCAGAAGATCAAACAAATAAACCCTGAGAACATAGATAAAAGATAAATAAAGATATGAGCAGAACTTAATACAACAGCAAACGTATAAAATTGGGGTGATTTAGTAAGTCCAAAGAATATTCTTTGAAAAGATTGAAAAGACACACTTTGATTAAGGAAAACAAAAACGTAAGTAAAGAATATAAAGAAAGAGTCAGGACAAAGTTATAGCAGAGAATATATGAAATGCCAGTAAATTTGAACATTTCTGTAAAGGGGACCATTTCCTAGCTCCTAAAGTTTACCAAAACTGACACAAGAGGAAATCATTTAAGGTCATCATGTCTGCCCTTGGCATGCTCGGAACGCCCTGGCCTCAGAATGCAGCATCTGTAGTCCATGGTAACCTGCGGAGAGGGGGCGGGGATGAGCGAGGTTGGAACACTGCCCTCACTGAGGGAGTGGGTGTGGCCAGCTCTGCTGTGACTGAAAAAGGCCAGGGGAGCATGTGGCCGAGGGCAGGGCCCTCAGTGCCCGGCAGGCCCAGTGGGGTGTCACAAGCTTTTACGCCCAGGCCAAAGGGCGCCTTCTTTGTCTGAACAGCTGCCCAAACACTCATCTTACCACTCAGGCCGCCCTCTTACTTGAAGTGTGTGTGGAACCTGTTCACGCAGTACACCTCGCTGCACAGCTAACCGTAGGTCTGGGCATCGTAGATTCCTGCCAGGTGACCGAAGTTCGCAGGCAGATGGGTCCCTGGGACACACATGGAGAGGCTCCTGCCTGGGCCACAGGCCGCCCACTACCCCAGCCCCAGATTGGGGGCCACACAGCAGCCCTGTCTGAGTCCTCTGACTGTAGAGGGAGTATTGGACCAACACATCTAGAAAACGGGGTCCTCGCGGGCAACTCATTGGAGGGACACAAATAAATCTTTGCCGACTTTCTGCTGAAACTTTGGAGCGTTCACACCTAAGCCTCTTACAAGCTCAGCTGTTTAGCTAAACATGAGCTCATGATCTAAATTTACACAATAATGAAGAGATCATCTACAAGGGGAGACAATCAGCAAAAACAATCAATACCAGAATTAGATTCCCAAGGCCATCCATCAGATGTTGGAATAATCAGGTGCAAGGCAGGATATATACATAAAACTGGAACTGAAACAAGAAACAAGGATGTTTTCAAAGTCTGGTACGATCTCTAAAACATTTTTAAAGTACATGTCATTGATAAAGCTAACTACTCAAAGGTTGTGTAATACAACAGATTAATCATTGAGAAGAGTGAAATTATGCTGTTTTGAAAACTATGGCAGGTGAGATTTTCTGCCTAATTATATAAGAAGATTTATCTAAAACCTACACATTATTTCAAAGACTTATTGGCTGTGAAATAAGTTATGGGTATTTCAAATGGCTTGTCTGCAAAGAAAGGTGCTATGTTGGGAATCACAGAAAGTCGAGGGGAAAATATGTCAATATATACATTGCTATATGTTGAACTAAGCCTTAGGACAGCAACAATGTAGAGCACCTGACACTTAGAAACTTGCAAGTAAGCTAGAATCTTCAAAAGTTCAAATCTTTATAAGTAAAAAGATTTATTAAAATGAATAACCAAGTGTTTTAATTGACATCAGAAGATCAAACCAATAAACCCTGAGAACATAGATAAAAGATAAATAAAGATATGAGCAGAACTTAATACAACAGGAAAAGTATAAAATTGAGGTGATTTGGTAAGTCCAAAGAATATTCTTTGAAAAGATTGAAAAGACACACTTTGATAAAGGAAAACAAAAACATAAGTAAAGAATATACAGAAAGAGTCAGGACAATGTTATAGCAGAGAATATATGAAATGACAGTAAATTTGAACATTTCTGTAAAGGGGACCATTTCCTAGCTCCTAAAGTTTACCAAAACTGACACAAGAGGAAGTCATTTAAGGTCATCATGTCTGCCCTTGGCATTCTCGGAAAGCCCTGGCCTCAGAATGCTGCAACTGTAGTCCATGGTAACCTGCGGAGAGGGGGCGGGGCTGAGGGAGGTTGGAACACTGCCCTCACTGAGGGACTGGGTGTGGCCATCTCTGCTGTGACTGAACAAAGGGCAGGGGAGCTTGGGGCCGAGTGCAGGGCCCTCAGAGCCCGGCAGGCCCAGTGGGGTGTCACAAGCATTTAGGCACAGGCCAAAGGGTGCCTTCTTTGTCTGAACAGCTGCCCAAACTCTTACCTTTCCACTCAGGCCGCCCTCTTACTTGAAGTGTGTGTGGAACCAGTCCACGCAGTACACCTCGATGCACAGCTAACCATAGGTCTGGGCATCGTAGCTTCCTGTCAGGTGACCGAAGTTCACAGGTAGATGGGTCCCTGGGACACACGCGGAGAGGCTCCTGCCCGGGCCACAGGCCGCCCACTACCCCAGCCCCAGATTGAGGCCACAGAGCAGCCCTGTCTGAGTCCCCCCCCTCTAGAGGGAGTATTGGACCAACATTTCTAGAAAACGGAGTCCTCGCGGGCAACTCATTGGAGGGACACAAATAAATCTTTGCCGACTTTCTGCTGAAACTTAGAAGCGGTCACACCTAAGCCTCTTACAAGGTCAGCTCTTTAGCTAAACATGAGCTCATTATCGAAATTTACACAATAATGAAGTGATCAGCTACAAGGGGAGACAATCAGCAAAAACAATCAATACCAGAATTAGATTCCCAAGGCCATCCATCAGATGTTGGAATAATCAGGTGCAAGGCAGGATATATACATAACACTGGAACTGAAACAAGAAACAAGGGTGTTTTCAAATTCTGGTACGATCTCTAAAACATTTTTAAAGTACATGTCATTGATAAAGCTAAATACTCAAAGGTTGTGTAATCCAACAGATTAATCATTGAGAAGAGTGAAATTATGCTGTTTTGAAAATTATGGCAGGTCAGATTTTCTGCCTAATTATATAAGAAGATTTCTCTAAAACATACACATTATTTCAAAGACTTATTGGCTGTGAAATAAGTTAGGGTATTTCAAATGGCTTGTCTGCAATGAAAGGTGCTATGTAGGGAATCACAGAAAGGCGAGGGGAAAATATGTCAATATATACATTGCTATACGTAGAACTAAGCCTTAGGACAGCAACAATGTAGAGGACCTGACACTTAGAAACTTGCAAGTAAGCTGGAATCTTCAAAAGTTCAAATCTTTATAAGTAAAAAGATTTATTAAATGAATAACCAAGTGTTTTAATTGACACCAGAAGATCAAACAAATAAACCCTGAGAACATAGATAAAAGATAAATAAAGATATGAGCAGAACTTAATACAACAGCAAACGTATAAAATTGAGGTGATTTAGTAAGTCCAAAGAATATTCTTTGAAAAGATTGAAAAGACACACTTTGATTAAGGAAAACAAAAACATAAGTGAAGAATATACAGAAAGAATCAGGACAATGTTATAGCAGAGAATATATGAAATGCCAGTAAATTTGAACATTTCTGTAAAGGGGACCATTTCCTAGCTCCTAAAGTTTACCAAAACTGACACAAGAGGAAGTCATTTAAGGTCATCATGTCTGCCCTTGGTATTCTCGGAACGCCCTGGCCTCAGAATGCAGCAACTGTAGTCCATGGTAACCTGAGGAGATGGGGCGGGGCTGAGGCTGGTTGGAACACTGCCCTCACTGAGGGAGTGGGTGTGGCCAACTCTGCTGTGACTGAACAAAGGGAAGGGGAGCATGGGGCCGAGGGCAGGTCCGTCAGATCCCAGCAGGCCCTGTGGGGTGTCACAAGCATTTAGGCCCAGGCCAAAGGGCGCCTTCTTTGTCTGAACAGCAGCCCAAACTCTCACCTTTCCACTCAGGCCGCCCTCTTACTTGAAGTGTGTGTGGAACCTCTCCACGCAGTACACCTCGCTGCACAGCTAACCATAGGCCTGGGCATCGTAGCTTCCTGCCAGGTGACCGATGTTCGCAGGTAGATCGGTCCCTGGGACACACGCGGAGAGCCTCCTGCCCGGGCCACAGGCCACCCACTACCCCAGCCCCAGATTGGTGCCGCACAGCAGCCCTGTCTGAGTCCCCTCCCTCTAGAGGGAGTATTTAAACAACACTTCTAGAAAACGGAGTCCTCGCGCGCAACTCATTGGAGGGACACAAATTAATCTTTGCCGACTTTCTGCTGAAACTTAGGAGCATTCACACCTAAGCCTCTTACACGGTCAGCTGTTTAGCTAAACATGAGCTCATGATCTAAATTTACACAATAATGAAGAGATCAGCTACAAGGGGAGACAATCAGCAAAAACAATCAATACCAGAATTAGATTCCCAAGGCCATCCATCAGAAGTTGGAATAATCAGGTGCAACGCAGGATATATACATAAAACTGGAACTGAAACAAGAAACAAGGATGTTTTCAAAGTCTGGTAGGATCTCTAAAACATTATTAAAGTACATGTCATTGATAAAGCTAAATACTCAAAGGTTGTGTAATACAACAGATTAATCATTGAGAAGAGTGAAATTATGCTGCTTTGAAAACTATGGCAGGTCAGATTTTCTGCCTAATTATATAAGAAGATTTATCTAAAACCTACACATTATTTCAAAGACTTATTGGCTGTGAAATAAGTTATGGGTATTTCAAATGGCTTGTCTGCAATGAAAGGTGCTATGTAGGGAATCACAGAAAGTCGAGGGGAAAATATGTCAATATATACATTGCTATAGGTTGAACTAAGCCTTAGGACAGCAACAATGTAGAGGACCATACCCTTAGAAGCTTACAAGTAAGCTGGAATCTTCAAAAGTTCCAATATTTATAAGTAAAAAGATTTATTAAAATGAATAACCAAGTGTTTTAATTGACATAAGAAGATCAAACCAATAAACCCTGAGAACATAGATAAAAGATAAATAAAGATATGAGCAGAACTTAATACAACAGCAAACGTATAAAATTGAGGTGATTTAGTAAGTCCAAAGAATATTCTTTGAAAAGATTGAGAAGACACACTTTGATTAAGGAAAACAAAAACGTAAGTAAAGAATATCCAGAAAGAGACAGGACAAAGTTATAGCAGAGAATATATGAAATGCCAGTAAATTTGAATATTTCTGTAAAGGGGACCATTTCCTAGCTCCTAAAGTTTACCAAAACTGACACAAGAGGAAATCATTTAAGGTCATCAGGTCTTCCCTTGGCATTCTCGGAACGCCCTGGCCTCAGAATTCAGCATCTGTAGTCCATGGTAACCTGCGGAGAAGGGGCGGGGCTGAGTGTGGTTGGAACACTGCCCTCACTGAGGGAGTGGGTGTGGCCATCTCTGCTGTGACTGAACAATGGCAGGGGAGCATGGGTCCCAGGGAAGGGCCCTCAGAGCCCAGCAGGCCCAGTGTGGTGTCACAAGCATTTAGGCCCAGACCAAAGGGCGCCTTCTTTGTCTGAAGAGCTGCCCAAACTCTCACCTTTCCACTCAGGCCGCCCTCTTACTTGAAGTGTGTTTGGAAGCTGTCCGCGCAGTACACTTCGCTACACAGCTAACCATAGGTCTGGGCATCGTAGCTTCCTGACAGGTGACCGAAGTTCGCAGGCATATGAGTCCCTGGGACACACGTGGAGAGGCTCCTGCCCGGGCCACAGGCCGCCCACTGCCCCAGCCCCAGATTGAGGCCACAGAGCAGCCCTGTCTGAGTCCCCCCCCTCTAGAGGGAGTATTGGACCAACATTTCTAGAAAACGGAGTCCTCGCGGGCAACTCATTGGAGGGACACAAATAAATCTTTGCCGACTTTCTGCTGAAACTTAGGAGCATTCACACCTATGCCTCTTACAACGTCATCTGTTTAGCTAAACATGAGCTCATGATCTAAATTTACACAATAATGAAGAGATCAGCTAAAAGGGGAGACAATCCGCAAAAACAATCAATACCAGAATTAGATTTCCAAGGCCATCCATCAGATGTTGGAATAATCAGGTGCAAGGCAGGATATATACATAAAACTGGAACTGAAATAAGAAACCAGGATGTTTTCAAAGTCTGGTAGGATCTCTAAAACTTTTTTAAAGTACATGTCATTGATAAAGCTAAATACTCAAAGTTTGTGTAATACAACAGATTAATCATTGAGAAGAGTGAAATTATGCTGTTTTGAAAACTATGGCAGGTCAGATTTTCTGCCTAATTATATAAGAAGATTTATCTAAAACATACACATTATTTCAAAGAGTTATTGGCTGTGAAATAACGTAAGGGTATTTCAAATGGCTTGTCTGAAATGAAAGGTGCTATGTAGGGAATCACAGAAAGTCGAGGGGAAAATATGTCAATATATACATTGCTATAGGTTGAACTAAGCCTTAGGACAGCAACAATGTAGAGGACCATACCCTTAGAAGCTTACAAGTAAGCTGGAATCTTCAAAAGTTCCAATATTTATAAGTAAAAAGATTTATTAAAATGAATAACCAAGTGTTTTAATTGACATAAGAAGATCAAACCAATAAACCCTGAGAACATAGATAAAAGATAAATAAAGATATGAGCAGAA
Organism: Mesoplodon densirostris; assembly: GCF_025265405.1. NCBI lineage: Eukaryota > Metazoa > Chordata > Mammalia > Artiodactyla > Ziphiidae > Mesoplodon > Mesoplodon densirostris. Next base: position 92,349,979 of record NC_082666.1, read on the forward strand.
CTTAATACAACAGCAAACGTATAAAATTGAGGTGATTTAGTAAGTCCAAAGAATATTCTTTGAAAAGATTGAGAAGACACACTTTGATTAAGGAAAACAAAAACGTAAGTAAAGAATATCCAGAAAGAGACAGGACAAAGTTATAGCAGAGAATATATGAAATGCCAGTAAATTTGAATATTTCTGTAAAGGGGACCATTTCCTAGCTCCTAAAGTTTACCAAAACTGACACAAGAGGAAATCATTTAAGGTCATCAGGTCTTCCCTTGGCATTCTCGGAACGCCCTGGCCTCAGAATTCAGCATCTGTAGTCCATGGTAACCTGCGGAGAGGGGGCGGGGCTGAGTGTGGTTGGAACACTGCCCTCACTGAGGGAGTGGGTGTGGCCATCTCTGCTGTGACTGAACAATGGCAGGGGAGCATGGGTCCCAGGGAAGGGCCCTCAGAGCCCAGCAGGCCCAGTGTGGTGTCACAAGCATTTAGGCCCAGACCAAAGGGCGCCTTCTTTGTCTGAAGAGCTGCCCAAACTCTCACCTTTCCACTCAGGCCGCCCTCTTACTTGAAGTGTGTTTGGAAGCTGTCCGTGCAGTACACTTCGCTACACAGCTAACCATAGGTCTGGGCATCGTAGCTTCCTGGCAGGTGACCGAAGTTCGCAGGCATATGAGTCCCTGGGACACACGTGGAGAGGCTCCTGCCCGGGCCACAGGCCGCCCACTGCCCCAGCCCCAGATCAGGGGCCGCAAAGCAGCCCTGTCTGAGTCCCCTGCCTCTGGAGGGAGTATTGTACCAACACTTCTAGAAATAGGTGTCGTCGCGGGCAACTCATTGGAGGGACACAAATAAATCTTTGCCGACTTTCTGCTGAAACTTAGGAGCGTTCACACCTAAGCCTCTTACAAGGTCAGCTGTTTAGCTAAACATGAGCTCATGATCTAAATTTACACAATAATGAAGAGATCAGCTACAAGGGGAGACAATCAGCAAAAACAATCAATACCAGAATTAGATTCCCAAGGCCATCCATCAGATGTTGGAATAATCAGGTGCAAGGCAGGATATATACATAAAACTGGAACTGAAACAAGAAACAAGGATGTTTTCAAAGTCTGGTACGATCTCTAAAACATTTTTAAAGTACATGTCATTGATAAAGCTAAATACTCAAAGGTTGTGTAATCCAACAGATTAATCATTGAGAAGAGTGAAATTATGCTGTTTTGAAAACTATGCCAGGTCAGATTTTCTGCCTAATTATATAAGAAGATTTATCTAAAACATACACATTATTTCAAAGACTTATTGGCTGTGAAATAAGTTAACGGTATTTCAAATGGCTTGTCTGCAATGAAAGGTGCTATGTAGGGAATCACAGAAAGTCGAGGGGAAAATCTGTCAATATATACATTGCTATAGGTGAACTAAGCCTTAGGACAGCAACAATGTAGAGGACCTGACCCTTAGAAGCTTACAAGTAAGCTGGAATCTTCAAAAGTTACAATTTTTATAAGTAAAAATATTTATTAAAATGAATAACCAAGTGTTTTAATTGACATCAGAAGATCAAACCAATATACCCTGAGAACATAGATAAAAGAAAAATAAAGATATGAGCAGAACTTAATACAACAGCAAACATATAAAATTGAGGTGATTTAGTAAGTCCAAAGAATATTCTTTGAAAAGATTTAAAAGACACACTTTGAGTAAGGAAAACAAAAACATAAGTAAAGAATATATAGAAAGAGTCAGGACAATGTTATAGCAAAGAATATATGTAATGCCAGTAAATTTGAATATTTCTGTAAAGGGGACCATTTCCTAGCTCCTAAAGTTTACCAAAACTGAGACAAGAGGAAATCATTTAAGGTCCTCATGCCTGCCCTTGTCATTCTGAGAACGCCCTGGCCTCAGAATGCAGCATCTGTAGTCCATGGTAACCTGCGGAGGTGGGGCGGGGCTGAGGGAGTTTGGAACACTGCCCTCACTGAGGGAGTGGGTGTGGCCATCTCTGCTGTGACTGAACAAAGTGCAGGGGAGCAGGGGTCCCAGGGAAGGGCACTCAGAGCCCAGCAGGCCCAGTGTGGTTTCAAACACATTTAGGCCCAGGCCAAAGGGTGCCTTCTTTGCCTGAACAGCTGCCCAAACTCTCACCTTTCCACTCAGGCCACCCTCTTTCTTGAAGTGCGTGTGGAAGCTGTCCCCTCAGTACACCTCGCTGCACAGCTAACCATAGGACTGGGCATCATAGCTTCCTGCCAGGTGACCGAAGTTCGCAGGAAGATGGGTCCCTGGGACACACACGGAGAGGCTCCTGCCGGGGCAACAGGCCGCCCACTGCCCCAGCCCCAGTTCAGCGGCCGAAAATCAGCCCTGTCTGAGTCTCCTGCCTCTAGAAGGAGTATTGGACTAACACTTCTAGAAAATGGGGTCCTCACGGGCAACTCATTGGAGGGACAGGAATAAATCTTTGCCGACTTTCTGCTGAAACTTAGGAGCGTTCACACCAAAGCCTCTTACAAGGTCAGCTCTTTAGCTAAACATGAGCTCATTATCGAAATTTACACAATAATGAAGTGATCAGCTACAAGGGGAGACAATCAGCAAAAACAATCAATACCAGAATTAGATTCCCAAGGCCATCCATCAGATGTTGGAATAATCAGGTGCAAGGCAGGATATATACATAACACTGGAACTGAAACAAGAAACAAGGGTGTTTTCAAATTCTGGTACGATCTCTAAAACATTTTTAAAGTACATGTCATTGATAAAGCTAAATACTCAAAGGTTGTGTAATCCAACAGATTAATCATTGAGAAGAGTGAAATTATGCTGTTTTGAAAATTATGGCAGGTCAGATTTTCTGCCTAATTATATAAGAAGATTTATCTAAAACATACACATTATTTCAAAGACTTATTGGCTGTGAAATAAGTTAAGGGTATTTCAAATGGCTTGTCTGCAATGAAAGGTGCTATGTAGGGAATCACAGAAAGTCGAGGGGAAAATATGTCAATATATACATTGCTATAGGTTGAACTAAGCCTTAGGACAGCAACAATGTAGAGGACCATACCCTTAGAAGCTTACAAGTAAGCTGGAATCTTCAAAAGTTCCAATATTTATAAGTAAAAAGATTTATTAAAATGAATAACCAAGTGTTTTAATTGACATCAGAAGATCAAACCAATAAACCCTGAGAACATAGATAAAAGATAAATAAAGATATGAGCAGAACTTAATACAACAGCAAACGTATAAAATTGAGGTGATTTAGTAAGTCCAAAGAATATTCTTTGAAAAGATTGAGAAGACACACTTTGATTAAGGAAAACAAAAACGTAAGTAAAGAATATCCAGAAAGAGACAGGACAAAGTTATAGCAGAGAATATATGAAATGCCAGTAAATTTGAATATTTCTGTAAAGGGGACCATTTCCTAGCTCCTAAAGTTTACCAAAACTGACACAAGAGGAAATCATTTAAGGTCATCAGGTCTTCCCTTGGCATTCTCGGAACGCCCTGGCCTCAGAATTCAGCATCTGTAGTCCATGGTAACCTGCGGAGAAGGGGCGGGGCTGAGTGTGGTTGGAACACTGCCCTCACTGAGGGAGTGGGTGTGGCCATCTCTGCTGTGACTGAACAATGGCAGGGGAGCATGGGTCCCAGGGAAGGGCCCTCAGAGCCCAGCAGGCCCAGTGTGGTGTCACAAGCATTTAGGCCCAGACCAAAGGGCGCCTTCTTTGTCTGAAGAGCTGCCCAAACTCTCACCTTTCCACTCAGGCCGCCCTCTTACTTGAAGTGTGTTTGGAAGCTGTCCGCGCAGTACACTTCGCTACACAGCTAACCATAGGTCTGGGCATCGTAGCTTCCTGGCAGGTGACCGAAGTTCGCAGGCATATGAGTCCCTGGGACACACGTGGAGAGGCTCCTGCCCGGGCCACAGGCCGCCCACTGCCCCAGCCCCAGATTGAGGCCACAGAGCAGCCCTGTCTGAGTCCCCCCCCTCTAGAGGGAGTATTGGACCAACATTTCTAGAAAATGGAGTCCTCACGGGCAACTCATTGGAGGGACACAAATAAATCTTTGCCGACTTTCTGCTGAAACTTAGGAGCATTCACACCTAAGCCTCTTACAAGGTCATCTGTTTAGCTAAACATGAGCTCATGATCTAAATTTACACAATAATGAAGAGATCAGCTAAAAGGGGAGACAATCCGCAAAAACAATCAATACCAGAATTAGATTTCCAAGGCCATCCATCAGATGTTGGAATAATCAGGTGCAAGGCAGGATATATACATAAAACTGGAACTGAAATAAGAAACCAGGATGTTTTCAAAGTCTGGTAGGATCTCTAAAACATTTTTAAAGTACATGTCATTGATAAAGCTAAATACTCAAAGTTTGTGTAATACAACAGATTAATCATTGAGAAGAGTGAAATTATGCTGTTTTGAAAACTATGGCAGGTCAGATTTTCTGCCTAATTATATAAGAAGATTTATCTAAAACATACACATTATTTCAAAGAGTTATTGGCTGTGAAATAACTTAAGGGTATTTCAAATGGCTTGTCTGCAATGAAAGGTGCTATGTAGGGAATCACAGAAAGTCGAGGGGAAAATATGTCAATATATACATTGCTATAGGTTGAACTAAGCCTTAGGACAGCAACAATGTAGAGGACCATACCCTTAGAAGCTTACAAGTAAGCTGGAATCTTCAAAAGTTCCAATATTTATAAGTAAAAAGATTTATTAAAATGAATAACCAAGTGTTTTAATTGACATAAGAAGATCAAACCAATAAACCCTGAGAACATAGATAAAAGATAAATAAAGATATGAGCAGAACTTAATACAACAGCAAACGTATAAAATTGAGGTGATTTAGTAAGTCCAAAGAATATTCTTTGAAAAGATTGAGAAGACACACTTTGATTAAGGAAAACAAAAACGTAAGTAAAGAATATCCAGAAAGAGACAGGACAAAGTTATAGCAGAGAATATATGAAATGCCAGTAAATTTGAATATTTCTGTAAAGGGGACCATTTCCTAGCTCCTAAAGTTTACCAAAACTGACACAAGAGGAAATCATTTAAGGTCATCAGGTCTTCCCTTGGCATTCTCGGAACGCCCTGGCCTCAGAATTCAGCATCTGTAGTCCATGGTAACCTGCGGAGAGGGGGCGGGGCTGAGTGTGGTTGGAACACTGCCCTCACTGAGGGAGTGGGTGTGGCCATCTCTGCTGTGACTGAACAATGGCAGGGGAGCATGGGTCCCAGGGAAGGGCCCTCAGAGCCCAGCAGGCCCAGTGTGGTGTCACAAGCATTTAGGCCCAGACCAAAGGGCGCCTTCTTTGTCTGAAGAGCTGCCCAAACTCTCACCTTTCCACTCAGGCCGCCCTCTTACTTGAAGTGTGTTTGGAAGCTGTCCGCGCAGTACACTTCGCTACACAGCTAACCATAGGTCTGGGCATCGTAGCTTCCTGGCAGGTGACCGAAGTTCGCAGGCATATGAGTCCCTGGGACACACGTGGAGAGGCTCCTGCCCGGGCCACAGGCCGCCCACTGCCCCAGCCCCAGATCAGGGGCCGCAAAGCAGCCCTGTCTGAGTCCCCTGCCTCTGAAGGGAGTTTTGTACCAACACTTCTAGAAATAGGTGTCGTCGCGGGCAACTCATTGGAGGGACACAAATAAATCTTTGCCGACTTTCTGCTGAAACTTAGGAGCGTTCACACCTAAGCCTCTTACAAGGTCAGCTGTTTAGCTAAACATGAGCTCATGATCTAAATTTACACAATAATGAAGAGATCAGCTACAAGGGGAGACAATCAGCAAAAACAATCAATACCAGAATTAGATTCCCAAGGCCATCCATCAGATGTTGGAATAATCAGGTGCAAGGCAGGATATATACATAAAACTGGAACTGAAACAAGAAACAAGGATGTTTTCAAAGTCTGGTACGATCTCTAAAACATTTTTAAAGTACATGTCATTGATAAAGCTAAATACTCAAAGGTTGTGTAATCCAACAGATTAATCATTGAGAAGAGTGAAATTATGCTGTTTTGAAAACTATGCCAGGTCAGATTTTCTGCCTAATTATATAAGAAGATTTATCTAAAACATACACATTATTTCAAAGACTTATTGGCTGTGAAATAAGTTAACGGTATTTCAAATGGCTTGTCTGCAATGAAAGGTGCTATGTAGGGAATCACAGAAAGTCGAGGGGAAAATGTGTCAATATATACATTGCTATAGGTGAACTAAGCCTTAGGACAGCAACAATGTAGAGGACCTGACCCTTAGAAGCTTACAAGTAAGCTGGAATCTTCAAAAGTTACAATTTTTATAAGTAAAAATATTTATTAAAATGAATAACCAAGTGTTTTAATTGACATCAGAAGATCAAACCAATATACCCTGAGAACATAGATAAAAGAAAAATAAAGATATGAGCAGAACTTAATACAACAGCAAACGTATAAAATTGAGGTGATTTAGTAAGTCCAAAGAATATTCTTTGAAAAGATTTAAAAGACACACTTTGAGTAAGGAAAACAAAAACATAAGTAAAGAATATATAGAAAGAGTCAGGACAATGTTATAGCAAAGAATATATGAAATGCCAGTAAATTTGAATATTTCTGTAAAGGGGACCATTTCCTAGCTCCTAAAGTTTACCAAAACTGAGACAAGAGGAAATCATTTAAGGTCCTCATGCCTGCCCTTGTCATTCTGAGAACAACCTGGCCTCAGAATGCAGCATCTGTAGTCCATTGTAACCTGCGGAGGTGGGGTGGGGCTGAGGGAGTTTGGAACACTCCCCTCACTGAGGGAGTGGGTGTGGCCATCTCTGCTGTGACTGAACAAATTGCAGGGGAGCAGGGGTCCCAGGGAAGGGCACTCAGAGCCCAGCAGGCCCAGTGTGGTTTCAAACACTTTTAGGCCCAGGCCAAAGGGTGCCTTCTTTGCCTGAACAACTGCCCAAACTCTCACCTTTCCACTCAGGCCACCCTCTTTCTTGAAGTGCGTGTGGAAGCTGTCCCCTCAGTACACCTCGCTGCACAGCTAACCATAGGACTGGGCATCGTAGCTTCCTGCCAGGTGACCGAAGTTCGCAGGAAGATGGGTCCCTGGGACACACACGGAGAGGCTCCTGCCGGGGCCACAGGCCGCCCACTGCCCCAGCCCCAGTTCAGCGGCCGAAAATCAGCCCTGTCTGAGTCTCCTGCCTCTAGAAGGAGTATTGGACCAACACTTCTAGAAAATGGGGTCCTCACGGGCAACTCATTGGAGGGACAGAAATAAATCTTTGCCGACTTTCTGCTGAAACTTAGGAGCGTTCACACCAAAGCCTCTTACAAGGTCAGCTCTTTAGCTAAACATGAGCTCATTATCGAAATTTACACAATGATGAAGTGATCAGCTACAAGGGGAGACAATCAGCAAAAACAATCAATACCAGAATTAGATTCCCAAGGCCATCCATCAGATGTTGGAATAATCAGGTGCAAGGCAGGATATATACATAACACTGGAACTGAAACAAGAAACATGGGTGTTTTCAAATTCTGGTACGATCTCTAAAACATTTTTAAAGTACATGTCATTGATAAAGCTAAATACTCAAAGGTTGTGTAATCCAACAGATTAATCATTGAGAAGAGTGAAATTATGCTGTTTTGAAAATTATGGCAGGTGAGATTTTCTTCCTAATTATATAAGAAGATTTCTCTAAAACATACACACTATTTCAAAGACTTATTGGCTGTGAAATAAGTTAGGGTATTTCAAATGGCTTGTCTGCAATGAAAGGTGCTATGTAGGGAATCACAGAAAGTCGAGGGTAAAATATGTCAATATATACATTGCTATAGGTTGAACTAAGCCTTAGGACAGCAACAATGTAGAGGACCTGACCCTTAGAAGCTTACAAGTAAGCTGGAATCTTCAAAAGTTCCAATATTTATAAGTAAAAAGATTTATTAAAATGAATAACCAAGTGTTTTAATTGACATCAGAAGATCAAACCAATAAACCCTGAGAACATAGATAAAAGATAAATAAAGATATGAGCAGAACTTAATACAACAGCAAACGTATAAAATTGAGGTGATTTAGTAAGTCCAAAGAATATTCTTTGAAAAGATTGAGAAGACACACTTTGATTAAGGAAAACAAAAACGTAAGTAAAGAATATCCAGAAAGAGACAGGACAAAGTTATAGCAGAGAATATATGAAATGCCAGTAAATTTGAATATTTCTTTAAAGGGGACCATTTCCTAGCTCCTAAAGTTTACCAAAACTGACACAAGAGGAAATCATTTAAGGTCATCAGGTCTTCCCTTGGCATTCTCGGAACGCCCTGGCCTCAGAATTCAGCATCTGTAGTCCATGGTAACCTGCGGAGAGGGGGCGGGGCTGAGTGTGGTTGGAACACTGCCCTCACTGAGGGAGTGGGTGTGGCCATCTCTGCTGTGACTGAACAATGGCAGGGGAGCATGGGTCCCAGGGAAGGGCCCTCAGAGCCCAGCAGGCCCAGTGTGGTGTCACAAGCATTTAGGCCCAGACCAAAGGGCGCCTTCTTTGTCTGAAGAGCTGCCCAAACTCTCACCTTTCCACTCAGGCCGCCCTCTTACTTGAAGTGTGTTTGGAAGCTGTCCGCGCAGTACACTTCGCTACACAGCTAACCATAGGTCTGGGCATCGTAGCTTCCTGGCAGGTGACCGAAGTTCGCAGGCATATGAGTCCCTGGGACACACGTGGAGAGGCTCCTGCCCGGGCCACAGGCCGCCCACTGCCCCAGCCCCAGATCAGGGGCCGCAAAGCAGCCCTGTCTGAGTCCCCTGCCTCTGGAGGGAGTATTGTACCAACACTTCTAGAAATAGGTGTCGTCGCGGGCAACTCATTGGAGGGACACAAATAAATCTTTGCCGACTTTCTGCTGAAACTTAGGAGCGTTCACACCTAAGCCTCTTACAAGGTCAGCTGTTTAGCTAAACATGAGCTCATGATCTAAATTTACACAATAATGAAGAGATCAGCTACAAGGGGAGACAATCAGCAAAAACAATCAATACCAGAATTAGATTCCCAAGGCCATCCATCAGATGGTGGAATAATCAGGTGCAAGGCAGGATATATACATAACACTGGAACTGAAACAAGAAACAAGGATGTTTTGAAAGTCTGGTACGATCTCTAAAACATTTTTAAAGTACATGTCATTGATAAAGCTAAATACTCAAAGGTTGTGTAATCCAACAGATTAATCATTGAGAAGAGTGAAATTATGCTGTTTTGAAAACTATGCCAGGTCAGATTTTCTGCCTAATTATAAAAGAAGATTTATCTAAAACATACACATTATTTCAAAGACTTATTGGCTGTGAAATAAGTTAACGGTATTTCAAATGGCTTGTCTGCAATGAAAGGTGCTATGTAGGGAATCACAGAAAGTCGAGGGGAAAATGTGTCAATATATACATTGCTATAGGTGAACTAAGCCTTAGGACAGCAACAATGTAGAGGACCTGACCCTTAGAAGCTTACAAGTAAGCTGGAATCTTCAAAAGTTACAATTTTTATAAGTAAAAATATTTATTAAAATGAATAACCAAGTGTTTTAATTGACATCAGAAGATCAAACCAATATACCCTGAGAACATAGATAAAAGAAAAATAAAGATATGAGCAGAACTTAATACAACAGCAAACGTATAAAATTGAGGTGATTTAGTAAGTCCAAAGAATATTCTTTGAAAAGATTTAAAAGACACACTTTGAGTAAGGAAAACAAAAACATAAGTAAAGAATATATAGAAAGAGTCAGGACAATGTTATAGCAAAGAATATATGAAATGCCAGTAAATTTGAATATTTCTGTAAAGGGGACCATTTCCTAGCTCCTAAAGTTTACCAAAACTGAGACAAGAGGAAATCATTTAAGGTCCTCATGCCTGCCCTTGTCATTCTGAGAACAACCTGGCCTCAGAATGCAGCATCTGTAGTCCATGGTAACCTGCGGAGGTGGGGCGGGGCTGAGGGAGTTTGGAACACTGCCCTCACTGAGGGAGTGGGTGTGGCCATCTCTGCTGTGACTGAACAAAGTGCAGGGGAGCAGGGGTCCCAGGGAAGGGCACTCAGAGCCCAGCAGGCCCAGTGTGGTTTCAAACACATTTAGGCCCAGGCCAAAGGGTGCCTTCTTTGCCTGAACAGCTGCCCAAACTCTCACCTTTCCACTCAGGCCACCCTCTTTCTTGAAGTGCGTGTGGAAGCTGTCCCCTCAGTACACCTCGCTGCACAGCTAACCATAGGACTGGGCATCGTAGCTTCCTGCCAGGTGACCGAAGTTCGCAGGAAGATGGGTCCCTGGGACACACACGGAGAGGCTCCTGCCGGGGCCACAGGCCGCCCACTGCCCCAGCCCCAGTTCAGCGGCCGAAAATCAGCCCTGTCTGAGTCTCCTGCCTCTAGAAGGAGTATTGGACCAACACTTCTAGAAAATGGGGTCCTCACGGGCAACTCATTGGAGGGACAGAAATAAATCTTTGCCGACTTTCTGCTGAAACTTAGGAGCGTTCACACCAAAGCCTCTTACAAGGTCAGCTCTTTAGCTAAACATGAGCTCATTATCGAAATTTACACAATGATGAAGTGATCAGCTACAAGGGGAGACAATCAGCAAAAACAATCAATACCAGAATTAGATTCCCAAGGCCATCCATCAGATGTTGGAATAATCAGGTGCAAGGCAGGATATATACATAACACTGGAACTGAAACAAGAAACATGGGTGTTTTCAAATTCTGGTACGATCTCTAAAACATTTTTAAAGTACATGTCATTGATAAAGCTAAATACTCAAAGGTTGTGTAATACAACAGATTAATCATTGAGAAGAGTGAAATTATGCTGCTTTGAAAATTATGGCAGGTGAGATTTTCTTCCTAATTATATAAGAAGATTTCTCTAAAACATACACACTATTTCAAAGACTTATTGGCTGTGAAATAAGTTAGGGTATTTCAAATGGCTTGTCTGCAATGAAAGGTGCTATGTAGGGAATCACAGAAAGTCGAGGGGAAAATATGTCAATATATACATTGCTATAGGTTGAACTAAGCCTTAGGACAGCAACAATGTAGAGGACCTGACCCTTAGAAGCTTACAAGTAAGCTGGAATCTTCAAAAGTTCCAATATTTATAAGTAAAAAGATTTATTAAAATGAATAACCAAGTGTTTTAATTGACATCAGAAGATCAAACCAATAAACCCTGAGAACATAGATAAAAGATAAATAAAGATATGAGCAGAACTTAATACAACAGCAAACGTATAAAATTGAGGTGATTTAGTAAGTCCAAAGAATATTCTTTGAAAAGATTGAGAAGACACACTTTGATTAAGGAAAACAAAAACGTAAGTAAAGAATATCCAGAAAGAGACAGGACAAAGTTATAGCAGAGAATATATGAAATGCCAGTAAATTTGAATATTTCTGTAAAGGGGACCATTTCCTAGCTCCTAAAGTTTACCAAAACTGACACAAGAGGAAATCATTTAAGGTCATCAGGTCTTCCCTTGGCATTCTCGGAACGCCCTGGCCTCAGAATTCAGCATCTGTAGTCCATGGTAACCTGCGGAGAGGGGGCGGGGCTGAGTGTGGTTGGAACACTGCCCTCACTGAGGGAGTGGGTGTGGCCATCTCTGCTGTGACTGAACAATGGCAGGGGAGCATGAGTCCCAGGGAATGGCCCTCAGAGCCCAGCAGGCCCAGTGTGGTGTCACAAGCATTTAGGCCCAGACCAAAGGGCGCCTTCTTTGTCTGAAGAGCTGCCCAAACTCTCACCTTTCCACTCAGGCCGCCCTCTTACTTGAAGTGTGTTTGGAAGCTGTCCGCGCAGTACACTTCGCTACACAGCTAACCATAGGTCTGGGCATCGTAGCTTCCTGGCAGGTGACCGAAGTTCGCAGGCATATGAGTCCCTGGGACACACGCGGAGAGGCTCCTGCCCGGGTCACAGGCCACCCACTGCCCCAGCCCCAGATCAGGGGCCGCAAAGCAGCCCTGTCTGAGTCCCCTGCCTCTGGAGGGAGTATTGTACCAACACTTCTAGAAATAGGTGTCGTCGCGGGCAACTCATTGGAGGGACACAAATAAATCTTTGCCGACTTTCTGCTGAAACTTAGGAGCGTTCACACCTAAGCCTCTTACAAGGTGAGCTGTTTAGCTAAACATGAGCTCATGATCTAAATTTACACAATAATGAAGAGATCAGCTACAAGGGGAGACAATCAGCAAAAACAATCAATACCAGAATTAGATTCCCAAGGCCATCCATCAGATGTTGGAATAATCAGGTGCAAGGCAGGATATATACATAAAACTGGAACTGAAACAAGAAACAAGGATGTTTTCAAAGTCTGGTACGATCTCTAAAACATTTTTAAAGTACATGTTATTGATAAAGCTAACTACTCAAAGGTTGTGTAATGCAACAGATTAATCATTGAGAAGAGTGAAATTATGCTGTTTCGAAAACTATGGCAGGTCAGATTTTCTGCCTAATTATATAAGAAGATTTCTCTAAAACATACACATTATTTCAAAGACTTATTGGCTGTGAAATAAGTTAACGGTATTTCAAATGGCTTGTCTGCAATGAAAGGTGCTATGTAGGGAATCACAGAAAGTCGAGGGGAAAATGTGTCAATATATACATTGCTATATGTTGAACTAAGCCTTAGGACAGCAACAATGTAGAGCACCTGACACTTAGAAACTTGCAAGTAAGCTGGAATCTTCAAAAGTTACAATTTTTATAAGTAAAAATATTTATTAAAATGAATAACCAAGTGTTTTAATTGACATCAGAAGATCAAACCAATATACCCTGAGAACATAGATAAAAGAAAAATAAAGATATGAGCAGAACTTAATACAACAGCAAACGTATAAAATTGAGGTGATTTAGTAAGTCCAAAGAATATTCTTTGAAAAGATTTAAAAGACACACTTTGAGTAAGGAAAACAAAAGCATAAGTAAAGAATATATAGAAAGAGTCAGGACAATGTTATAGCAAAGAATATATGAAATGCCAGTAAATTTGAATATTTCTGTAAAGGGGACCATTTCCTAGCTCCTAAAGTTTACCAAAACTGAGACAAGAGGAAATCATTTAAGGTCCTCATGCCTGCCCTTGTCATTCTGAGAACGCCCTGGCCTCAGAATGCAGCATCTGTAGTCCATGGTAACCTGCGGAGGGGGGGCGGGGCTGAGGGAGTTTGGAACACTGCCCTCACTGAGGGAGTGGGTGTGGCCATCTCTGCTGTGACTGAACAAAGTGCAGGGGAGCAGGGGTCCCAGGGAAGGGCACTCAGAGCCCAGCAGGCCAAGTGTGGTTTCACAAGCATTTAGGCCCAGGCCAAAGGGTGCCTTCTTTGCCTGAACAGCTGCCCAAACTCTCACCTTTCCACTCAGGCCACCCTCTTTCTTGAAGTGTGTGTGGAAGCTGTCCGCACAGTACACCTCGCTGCACAGATAACCATAGGACTGGGCATCATAGCTTCCTGCCAGGTGACCGAAGTTCGCAGGAAGATGGGTCCCTGGGACACACACGGAGAGGCTCCTGCCCGGGCCACAGGCCGCCCACTGCCCCAGCCCCAGTTCAGCGGCCGAAAACCAGCCCTGTCTGAGTCTCCTGCCTCTAGAAGAAGTATTGGACCAACACTTCTAGAAAATGGGGTGCTCACGGGCAACTCATTGGAGGGACAGAAATAAATCTTTGCCGACTTTCTGCTGAAACTTAGGAGCGTTCACACCTAAGCCTCTTACAAGGTCAGCTGTTTAGCTAAACATTAGCTCATGATCTAAATTTACACAATAATGAAGAGATCAGCTACAAGGGGAGACAATCAGCAAAAACAATCAATACCAGAATTAGATTCCCAAGGCCATCCATCAGATGGTGGAATAATCAGGTGCAAGGCAGGATATATACATAACACTGGAACTGAAACAAGAAACAAGGATGTTTTGAAAGTCTGGTACGATCTCTAAAACATTTTTAAAGTACATGTCATTGATAAAGCTAAATACTCAAAGGTTGTGTAATCCAACAGATTAATCATTGAGAAGAGTGAAATTATGCTGTTTTGAAAACTATGCCAGGTCAGATTTTCTTCCTAATTATATAAGAAGATTTCTCTAAAACATACACATTATTTCAAAGACTTATTGGCTGTGAAATAAGTTAACGGTATTTCAAATGGCTTGTCTGCAATGAAAGGTGCTATGTAGGGAATCACAGAAAGTCGAGGGGAAAATGTGTCAATATATACATTGCTATAGGTGAACTAAGCCTTAGGACAGCAACAATGTAGAGGACCTGACCCTTAGAAGCTTACAAGTAAGCTGGAATCTTCAAAAGTTACAATTTTTATAAGTAAAAATATTTATTAAAATGAATAACCAAGTGTTTTAATTGACATCAGAAGATCAAACCAATATACCCTGAGAACATAGATAAAAGAAAAATAAAGATATGAGCAGAACTTAATACAACAGCAAACGTATAAAATTGAGGTGATTTAGTAAGTCCAAAGAATATTCTTTGAAAAGATTTAAAAGACACACTTTGAGTAAGGAAAACAAAAACATAAGTAAAGAATATATAGAAAGAGTCAGGACAATGTTATAGCAAAGAATATATGAAATGCCAGTAAATTTGAATATTTCTGTAAAGGGGACCATTTCCTAGCTCCTAAAGTTTACCAAAACTGAGACAAGAGGAAATCATTTAAGGTCCTCATGCCTGCCCTTGTCATTCTGAGAACAACCTGGCCTCAGAATGCAGCATCTGTAGTCCATGGTAACCTGCGGAGGTGGGGCGGGGCTGAGGGAGTTTGGAACACTGCCCTCACTGAGGGAGTGGGTGTGGCCATCTCTGCTGTGACTGAACAAAGTGCAGGGGAGCAGGTGTCCCAGGGAAGGGCACTCAGAGCCCAGCAGGACCAGTGTGGTTTCAAAAGCATTTAGGCCCAGGCCAAAGGGTGCCTTCTTTGCCTGAACAGCTGCCCAAACTCTCACCTTTCCACTCAGGCCACCCTCTTTCTTGAAGTGCGTGTGGAATCTGTCCCCACAGTACACCTCGCTGCACAGCTAACCATAGGACTGGGCATCGTAGCTTCCTGCCAGGTGACCGAAGTTCGCAGGAAGATGGGTCCCTGGGACACACACGGAGAGGCTCCTGCCGGGGCCACAGGCCGCCCACTGCCCCAGCCCCAGTTCAGCGGCCGAAAATCAGCCCTGTCTGAGTCTCCTGCCTCTAGAAGGAGTATTGGACCAACACTTCTAGAAAATGGGGTCCTCACGGGCAACTCATTGGAGGGACAGAAATAAATCTTTGCCGACTTTCTGCTGAAACTTAGGAGCGTTCACACCAAAGCCTCTTACAAGGTCAGCTCTTTAGCTAAACATGAGCTCATTATCGAAATTTACACAATGATGAAGTGATCAGCTACAAGGGGAGACAATCAGCAAAAACAATCAATACCAGAATTAGATTCCCAAGGCCATCCATCAGAGGTTGGAATAATCAGGTGCAAGGCAGGATATATACATAACACTGGAACTGAAACAAGAAACAAGGGTGTTTTCAAATTCTGGTATGATCTCTAAAACATTTTTAAAGTACATGTCATTGATAAAGCTAAATACTCAAAGGTTGTGTAATCCAACAGATTAATCATTGAGAAGAGTGAAATTATGCTGTTTTGAAAATTATGGCAGGTGAGATTTTCTTCCTAATTATATAAGAAGATTTCTCTAAAACATACACATTATTTCAAAGACTTATTGGCTGTGAAATAAGTTAGGGTATTTCAAATGGCTTGTCTGCAATGAAAGGTGCTATGTAGGGAATCACAGAAAGTCGAGGGGAAAATATGTCAATATATACATTGCTATATGTTGAACTAAGCCTTAGGACAGCAACAATGTAGAGGACCTGACCCTTAGAAGCTTACAAGTAAGCTGGAATCTTCAAAAGTTCCAATATTTATAAGTAAAAAGATTTATTAAAATGAATAACCAAGTGTTTTAATTGACATCAGAAGATCAAACCAATAAACCCTGAGAACATAGATAAAAGATAAATAAAGATATGAGCAGAACTTAATACAACAGCAAACGTATAAAATTGAGGTGATTTAGTAAGTCCAAAGAATATTCTTTGAAAAGATTGAGAAGACACACTTTGATTAAGGAAAACAAAAACGTAAGTAAAGAATATCCAGAAAGAGACAGGACAAAGTTATAGCAGAGAATATATGAAATGCCAGTAAATTTGAATATTTCTGTAAAGGGGACCATTTCCTAGCTCCTAAAGTTTACCAAAACTGACACAAGAGGAAATCATTTAAGGTCATCAGGTCTTCCCTTGGCATTCTCCGAACGCCCTGGCCTCAGAATTCAGCATCTGTAGTCCATGGTAACCTGCGGAGAGGGGGCGGGGCTGAGTGTGGTTGGAACACTGCCCTCACTGAGGGAGTGGGTGTGGCCATCTCTGCTGTGACTGAACAATGGCAGGGGAGCATGGGTCCCAGGGAAGGGCCCTCAGAGCCCAGCAGGCCCAGTGTGGTGTCACAAGCATTTAGGCCCAGACCAAAGGGCGCCTTCTTTGTCTGAAGAGCTGCCCAAACTCTCACCTTTCCACTCAGGCCGCCCTCTTACTTGAAGTGTGTTTGGAAGCTGTCCGCGCAGTACACTTCGCTACACAGCTAACCATAGGTCTGGGCATCGTAGCTTCCTGGCAGGTGACCGAAGTTCGCAGGCATATGAGTCCCTGGGACACACGCGGAGAGGCTCCTGCCCGGGCCACAGGCCGCCCACTGCCCCAGCCCCAGATCAGGGTCCGCAAAGCAGCCCTGTCTGTGTCCCCTGCCTCTGGAGGGAGTATTGTACCAACACTTCTAGAAATAGGTGTCGTCGCGGGCAACTCATTGGAGGGACACAAATAAATCTTTGCTGACTTTCTGCTGAAACTTAGGAGCGTTCACACCTAAGCCTCTTACAAGGTCAGCTGTTTAGCTAAACATGAGCTCATGATCTAAATTTACACAATAATGAAGAGATCAGCTACAAGGGGAGACAATCAGCAAAAACAATCAATACCAGAATTAGATTCCCAAGGCCATCCATCAGATGTTGGAATAATCAGGTGCAAGGCAGGATATATACATAAAACTGGAACTGAAACAAGAAACAAGGATGTTTTCAAAGTCTGGTACGATCTCTAAAACATTTTTAAAGTATATGTCATTGATAAAGCTAACTACTCAAAGGTTGTGTAATCCAACAGATTAATCATTGAGAAGAGTGAAATTATGCTGTTTCGAAAACTATGGCAGGTCAGATTTTCTGCCTAATTATATAAGAAGATTTCTCTAAAACATACACATTATTTCAAAGAGTTATTGGCTGTGAAATAAGTTAACGGTATTTCAAATGGCTTGTCTGCAATGAAAGGTGCTATGTAGGGAATCACAGAAAGTCGAGGGGAAAATGTGTCAATATATACATTGCTATATGTTGAACTAAGCCTTAGGACAGCAACAATGTAGAGCACCTGACACTTAGAAACTTGCAAGTAAGCTGGAATCTTCAAAAGTTACAATTTTTATAAGTAAAAATATTTATTAAAATGAATAACCAAGTGTTTTAATTGACATCAGAAGATCAAACCAATATACCCTGAGAACATAGATAAAAGAAAAATAAAGATATGAGCAGAACTTAATACAACAGCAAACGTATAAAATTGAGGTGATTTAGTAAGTCCAAAGAATATTCTTTGAAAAGATTTAAAAGACACACTTTGAGTAAGGAAAACAAAAACATAAGTAAAGAATATATAGAAAGAGTCAGGACAATGTTATAGCAAAGAATATATGAAATGCCAGTAAATTTGAATATTTCTGTAAAGGGGACCATTTCCTAGCTCCTAAAGTTTACCAAAACTGAGACAAGAGGAAATCATTTAAGGTCCTCATGCCTGCCCTTGTCATTCTGAGAACGCCCTGGCCTCAGAATGCAGCATCTGTAGTCCATGGTAACCTGCGGAGGGGGGGCGGGGCTGAGGGAGTTTGGAACACTGCCCTCACTGAGGGAGTGGGTGTGGCCATCTCTGCTGTGACTGAACAAAGTGCAGGGGAGCAGGGGTCCCAGGGAAGGGCACTCAGAGCCCAGCAGGCCCAGTGTGGTTTCACAAGCATTTAGGCCCAGGCCAAAGGGTGCCTTCTTTGCCTGAACAGCTGCCCAAACTCTCACCTTTCCACTCAGGCCACCCTCTTTCTTGAAGTGTGTGTGGAAGCTGTCCGCACAGTACACCTCGCTGCACAGATAACCATAGGACTGGGCATCATAGCTTCCTGCCAGGTGACCGAAGTTCGCAGGAAGATGGGTCCCTGGGACACACACGGAGAGGCTCCTGCCCGGGCCACAGGCCGCCCACTGCCCCAGCCCCAGTTCAGCGGCCGAAAACCAGCCCTGTCTGAGTCTCCTGCCTCTAGAAGGAGTATTGGACCAACACTTCTAGAAAATGGGGTCCTCACGGACAACTCATTGGAGGGACAGAAATAAATCTTTGCCGACTTTCTGCTGAAACTTAGGAGCGTTCACACCTAAGCCTCTTACAAGGTCAGCTCTTTAGCTAAACATGAGCTCATTATCGAAATTTACACAATAATGAAGTGATCAGCTACAAGGGGAGACAATCAGCAAAAACAATCAATACCAGAATTAGATTCCCAAGGCCATCCATCAGATGTTGGAATAATCAGGTGCAAGGCAGGATATATACATAACACTGGAACTGAAACAAGAAACAAGGGTGTTTTCAAATTCTGGTACGATCTCTAAAACATTTTTAAAGTACATGTCATTGATAAAGCTAAATACTCAAAGGTTGTGTAATCCAACAGATTAATCATTGAGAAGAGTGAAATTATGCTGTTTTGAAAATTATGGCAGGTGAGATTTTCTTCCTAATTATATAAGAAGATTTCTCTAAAACATACACATTATTTCAAAGATGTATTGGCTGTGAAATAAGTTAGGGTATTTCAAATGGCTTGTCTGCAATGAAAGGTGCTATGTAGGGAATCACAGAAAGTCGAGGGGAAAATATGTCAATATATACATTGCTATACGTAGAACTAAGCCTTAGGACAGCAACAATGTAGAGGACCTGACACTTAGAAACTTGCAAGTAAGCTGGAATCTTCAAAAGTTCAAATCTTTATAAGTAAAAAGATTTATTAAAATGAATAACCAAGTGTTTTAATTGACATCAGAAGATCAAACCAATAAACCCTGAGAACATAGATAAAAGATAAATAAAGATATGAGCAGAACTTAATACAACAGCAAACGTATAAAATTGAGGTGATTTAGTAAGTCCAAAGAATATTCTTTGAAAAGATTGAAAAGACACACTTTGATTAAGGAAAACAAAAACATAAGTGAAGAATATACAGAAAGAATCAGGACAATGTTATAGCAGAGAATATATGAAATGCCAGTAAATTTGAACATTTCTGTAAAGGGGACCATTTCCTAGCTCCTAAAGTTTACCAAAACTGACACAAGAGGAAGTCATTTAAGGTCATCATGTCTGCCCTTGGCATTCTCGGAACGCCCTGGCCTCAGAATGCAGCAACTGTAGTCCATGGTAACCTGAGGAGAGGGGGCGGGGCTGAGGCAGGTTGGAACACTGCCCTCACTGAGGGAGTGGGTGTGGCCATCTCTGCTGTGACTGAACAAAGGGAAGGGGAGCATGGGGCCGAGGGCAGGGCCCTCAGAGCCCGGCAGGCCCAGTGGGGTGTCACAAGCATTTAGGCCCAGGCCAAAGGGCGCCTTCTTTGTCTGAACAGCTGCCCAAACTCTCACCTTTCCACTCAGGCCGCCCTCTTACTTGAAGTGTGTGTGGAACCTCTCCACGCAGTACACCTCGCTGCACAGCTAACCATAGGTCTGGGCATCGTAGCTTCCTGCCAGGTGACCGATGTTTGCAGGTAGATCGGTCCCTGGGACACGCGGAGAGGCTCCTGCCCGGGACACAGGCCGCCCACTACCCCAGCCCCAGATTGGTGCCGCACAGCAGCCCTGTCTGAGTCCCCTCCCTCTAGAGGGAGTATTTAAACAACACTTCTAGTAAACGGAGTCCTCGCGCGCAACTCATTGGAGGGACACAAATTAATCTTTGCCGACTTTCTGCTGAAACTTAGGAGCATTCACACCTAAGCCTCTTACACGGTCAGCTGTTTAGCTAAACATGAGCTCATGATCTAAATTTACACAATAATGAAGAGATCAGCTACAAGGGGAGACAATCAGGAAAAACAATCAATACCATAATTAGATTCCCAAAGCCTTCCATCAGATGTTGGAATAATCAGGTGCAAGGCAGGATATATACAGAAAACTGGAACTGAAACAAGAAACAAGGATGTTTTCAAAGTCTGGTAGGATCTCTAAAACATTTTTAAAGTACATGTCATTGATAAAGCTAACTACTCAAAGGTTGTGTAATACAACAGATTAATCATTGAGAAGAGTGAAATTATGCTGTTTTCAAAACTATGGCAGGTCAGATTTTCTGCCTAATTATATAAGAAGATTTATCTAAAACCTACACATTATTTCAAAGACTTATTGGCTGTGAAATAAGTTAAGGGTATTTCAAATGGCTTGTCTGCAATGAAAGGTGCTATGTAGGGAATCACAGAAAGTCGAGGGGAAAATATGTCAATATATACATTGCTATAGGTTGAACTAAGCCTTAGGACAGCAACAATGTAGAGGACCTGACCCTTAGAATCTTACAAGTAAGCTGGAATCTTCAAAAGTTCCAATATTTATAAGTAAAAAGATTTATTAAAATGAATAACCAAGTGTTTTAATTGACATCAGAAGATCAATCCAATAAACCCTGAGAACATAGATAAAAGATAAATAAAGATATGAGCAGAACTTAATACAACAGCAAACGTATAAAATTGAGGTGATTTAGTAAGTCCAAAGAATATTCTTTGAAATGATTTAAAAGACACACTTTGAGTAAGGAAAACAAAAACATAAGTTAAGAATATATAGAAAGAGTCAGGACAATGTTATAGCAAAGGATATATGAAATGCCAGTAAATTTGAATATTTCTGTAAAGAGGACCATTTCCTAGCTCCTAAAGTTTACCAAAACTGAGACAAGAGGAAATCATTTAACGTCCTCATGCCTGCCCTTGTCATTCTGAGAACGAACTGACCTCAGAATGCAGCATCTGTAGTCCATGGTAACCTGCGGAGGTGGGGCGGGGCTGAGGGAGTTTGGAACACTGCCCTCACTGAGGGAGTGGGTGTGGCCATCTCTGCTGTGACTGAACAAAGTGCAGGGGAGCAGGGGTCCCAGGGATGGGCACTCAGAGCCCAGCAGGCCCAGTGTGGTTTCACAAGCATTTAGGCCCAGGCCAAAGGGTGCCTTCTTTGCCTGAACAGCTGCCCAAACTCTCACCTTTCCACTCAGGCCACCCTCTTTCTTGAAGTGCGTGTGGAAGCTGTCCGCGCAGTACACCTCGCTGCACAGCTAACCATAGGACTGGGCATCGTAGCTTCCTGCCAGGTGACCGAAGTTCGCAGGAAGTTGGGTCCCTGTGACACACAAGGAGAGGTTCCTGCCGGGGCCACAGGCCGCCCACTGCCCCAGCCCCAGTTCAGCGGCCGAAAATCAGCCCTGTCTGAGTCTCCTGCCTCTAGAAGGAGTATTAGACCAACACTTCTAGAAAATGGGGTCCTCACGGGCCACTCATTGGAGGGACAGAAATAAATCTTTGCCGACTTTCTGCTGAAACTTAGGAGCGTTCACACCAAAGCCTCTTACAAGGTCAGCTGTTTAGCTAAACATGAGCTCATGATCTAAATTTACACAATAATGAAGAGATCAGCTACAAGGGGAGACAATCAGGAAAAACAATCAATACCATAATTAGATTCCCAAAGCCATCCATCAGATGTTGGAATAATCAGGTGCAAGGCAGGATATATACATAAAACTGGAACTGAAACAAGAAACAAGGATGTTTTCAAAGTCTGGTAGGATCTCTAAAACATTTTTAAAGTACATGTCATTGATAAAGCTAACTACTCAAAGGTTGTGTAATACAACAGATTAATCATTGAGAAGAGTGAAATTATGCTGTTTTGAAAACTATGGCAGGTCAGATTTTCTGCCTAATTATATAAGAAGATTTATCTAAAACCTACACATTATTTCAAAGACTTATTGGCTGTGAAATAAGTTAAGGGTATTTCAAATGGCTTGTCTGCAATGAAAGGTGCTATGTAGGGAATCACAGAAAGTCGAGGGGAAAATATGTCAATATATACATTGCTATAGGTTGAACTAAGCCTTAGGACAGCAACAATGTAGAGGACCATACCCTTAGAAGCTTACAAGTAAGCTGGAATCTTCAAAAGTTCCAATATTTATAAGTAAAAAGATTTATTAAAATGAATAACCAAGTGTTTTAATTGACATCAGAAGATCAATCCAATAAACCCTGAGAACATAGATAAAAGATAAATAAAGATATGAGCAGAACTTAATACAACAGCAAACGTATAAAATTGAGGTGATTTAGTAAGTCCAAAGAATATTCTTTGAAAAGATTGAGAAGACACACTTTGATTAAGGAAAACAAAAATGTAAGTAAAGAATATCCTGAAAGAGACAGGACAAAGTAATAGCAGAGAATATATGAAATGCCAGTAAATTTGAATATTTCTGTAAAGGGGACCATTTCCTAGCTCCTAAAGTTTACCAAAACTGACACAAGAGGAAATCATTTAAGGTCATCAGGTCTTCCCTTGGCATTCTCGGAACGCCCTGGCCTCAGAATTCAGCATCTGTAGTCCATGGTAACCTGCGGAGAGGGGGCGGGGCTGAGTGTGGTTGGAACACTGCCCTCACTGAGGGAGTGGGTGTGGCCATCTCTGCTGTGACTGAACAATGGCAGGGGAGCATGGGTCCCAGGGAAGGGCCCTCAGAGCCCAGCAGGCCCAGTGTGGTGTCACAAGCATTTAGGCCCAGACCAAAGGGCGCCTTCTTTGTCTGAAGAGCTGCCCAAACTCTCACCTTTCCACTCAGGCCGCCCTCTTACTTGAAGTGTGTTTGGAAGCTGTCCGCGCAGTACACTTCGCTACACAGCTAACCATAGGTCTGGGCATCGTAGCTTCCTGGCAGGTGACCGAAGTTCGCAGGCATATGAGTCCCTGGGACACACGCGGAGAGGCTCCTGCCCGGGCCACAGGCCACCCACTGCCCCAGCCCCAGATCAGGGGCCGCAAAGCAGCCCTGTCTGAGTCCCCTGCCTCTGGAGGGAGTATTGCACCAACACTTCTAGAAATAGGTGTCGTCGCGGGCAACTCATTGGAGGGACACAAATAAATCTTTGCCGACTTTCTGCTGAAACTTAGGAGCGTTCACACCTAAGCCTCTTACAAGGTCAGCTGTTTAGCTAAACATGAGCTCATGATCTAAATTTACACAATAATGAAGAGATCAGCTACAAGGGGAGACAATCAGCAAAAACAATCAATACCAGAATTAGATTCCCAAGGCCATCCATCAGATGTTGGAATAATCAGGTGCAAGGCAGGATATATACATAAAACTGGAACTGAAACAAGAAAAATGGATGTTTTCAAAGTCTGGTACGATCTCTAAAACATTTTTAAAGTACATGTCATTGATAAAGCTAACTACTCAAAGGTTGTGTAATCCAACAGATTAATCATTGAGAAGAGTGAAATTATGCTGTTTCGAAAACTATGGCAGGTCAGATTTTCTGCCTAATTATATAAGAAGATTTCTCTAAAACATACACATTATTTCAAAGACTTATTGGCTGTGAAATAAGTTAACGGTATTTCAAATGGCTTGTCTGCAATGAAAGGTGCTATGTAGGGAATCACAGAAAGTCGAGGGGAAAATGTGTCAATATATACATTGCTATATGTTGAACTAAGCCTTAGGACAGCAACAATGTAGAGCACCTGACACTTAGAAACTTGCAAGTAAGCTGGAATCTTCAAAAGTTACAATTTTTATAAGTAAAAATATTTATTAAAATGAATAACCAAGTGTTTTAATTGACATCAGAAGATCAAACCAATATACCCTTAGAACATAGATAAAAGAAAAATAAAGATATGAGCAGAACTTAATACAACAGCAAACGTATAAAATTGAGGTGATTTAGTAAGTCCAAAGAATATTCTTTGAAAAGATTTAAAAGACACACTTTGAGTAAGGAAAACAAAAGCATAAGTAAAGAATATATAGAAAGAGTCAGGACAATGTTATAGCAAAGAATATATGAAATGCCAGTAAATTTGAATATTTCTGTAAAGGGGACCATTTCCTAGCTCCTAAAGTTTACCAAAACTGAGACAAGAGGAAATCATTTAAGGTCCTCATGCCTGCCCTTGTCATTCTGAGAACGCCCTGGCCTCAGAATGCAGCATCTGTAGTCCATGGTAACCTGCGGAGGGGGGGCGGGGCTGAGGGAGTTTGGAACACTGCCCTCACTGAGGGAGTGGGTGTGGCCATCTCTGCTGTGACTGAACAAAGTGCAGGGGAGCAGGGGTCCCAGGGAAGGGCACTCAGAGCCCAGCAGGCCCAGTGTGGTTTCACAAGCATTTAGGGCCAGGCCAAAGGGTGCCTTCTTTGCCTGAACAGCTGCCCAAACTCTCTCCTTTCCACTCAGGCCACCCTCTTTCTTGAAGTGTGTGTGGAAGCTGTCCGCACAGTACACCTCGCTGAACAGATAACCATAGGACTGGGCATCATAGCTTCCTGCCAGGTGACCGAAGTTCGCAGGAAGATGGGTCCCTGGGACACACACGGAGAGGCTCCTGCCCGGGCCACAGGCCGCCCACTGCCCCAGCCCCAGTTCAGCGGCCGAAAACCAGCCCTGTCTGAGTCTCCTGCCTCTAGAAGGAGTATTGGACCAACACTTCTAGAAAATGGGGTCCTCACGGGCAACTCATTGGAGGGACAGAAATAAATCTTTGCAGACTTTCTGCTGAAACTTAGGAGCGTTCACACCTAAGCCTCTTACAAGGTCAGCTGTTTAGCTAAACATGAGCTCATGATCTAAATTTACACAATAATAAAGAGATCAGCTACAAGGGGAGACAATCAGCAAAAACAATCAATACCAGAATTAGATTCCCAAGGCCATCCATCAGATGTTGGAATAATCAGGTGCAAGGCAGGATATATACATAACACTGGAACTGAAACAAGAAACAAGGATGTTTTGAAAGTCTGGTACGATCTCTAAAACATTTTTAAAGTACATGTCATTGATAAAGCTAAATACTCAAAGGTTGTGTAATCCAACAGATTAATCATTGAGAAGAGTGAAATTATGCTGTTTTGAAAACTATGCCAGGTCAGATTTTCTTCCTAATTATATAAGAAGATTTCTCTAAAACATACACATTATTTCAAAGACTTATTGGCTGTGAAATAAGTTAACGGTATTTCAAATGGCTTGTCTGCAATGAAAGGTGCTATGTAGGGAATCACAGAAAGTCGAGGGGAAAATGTGTCAATATATACATTGCTATAGGTGAACTAAGCCTTAGGACAGCAACAATGTAGAGGACCTGACCCTTAGAAGCTTACAAGTAAGCTGGAATCTTCAAAAGTTACAATTTTTATAAGTAAAAATATTTATTAAAATGAATAACCAAGTGTTTTAATTGACATCAGAAGATCAAACCAATATACCCTGAGAACATAGATAAAAGAAAAATAAAGATATGAGCAGAACTTAATACAACAGCAAACGTATAAAATTGAGGTGATTTAGTAAGTCCAAAGAATATTCTTTGAAAAGATTGAAAAGACACACTTTGAGTAAGGAAAACAAAAACATAAGTAAAGAATATATAGAAAGAGTCAGGACAATGTTATAGCAAAGAATATATGAAATGCCAGTAAATTTGAATATTTCTGTAAAGGGGACCATTTCCTAGCTCCTAAAGTTTACCAAAACTGAGACAAGAGGAAATCATTTAAGGTCCTCATGCCTGCCCTTGTCATTCTGAGAACAACCTGGCCTCAGAATGCAGCATCTGTAGTCCATGGTAACCTGCGGAGGTGGGGCGGGGCTGAGGGAGTTTGGAACACTGCCCTCACTGAGGGAGTGGGTGTGGCCATCTCTGCTGTGACTGAACAAAGTGCAGGGGAGCAGGTGTCCCAGGGAAGGGCACTCAGAGCCCAGCAGGCCCAGTGTGGTTTCAAAAGCATTTAGGCCCAGGCCAAAGGGTGCCTTCTTTGCCTGAACAGCTGCCCAAACTCTCACCTTTCCACTCAGGCCACCCTCTTTCTTGAAGTGCGTGTGGAAGCTGTCCCCACAGTACACCTCGCTGCACAGCTAACCATAGGACTGGGCATCGTAGCTTCCTGCCAGGTGACCGAAGTTCGCAGGAAGATGGGTCCCTGGGACACACACGGAGAGGCTCCTGCCGGGGCCACAGGCCGCCCACTGCCCCAGCCCCAGTTCAGCGGCCGAAAATCAGCCCTGTCTGAGTCTCCTGCCTCTAGAAGGTGTATTGGACCAACACTTCTAGAAAATGGGGTCCTCACGGGCAACTCATTGGAGGGACAGAAATAAATCTTTGCCGACTTTCTGCTGAAACTTAGGAGCGTTCACACCAAAGCCTCTTACAAGGTCAGCTCTTTAGCTAAACATGAGCTCATTATCGAAATTTACACAATGATGAAGTGATCAGCTACAAGGGGAGACAATCAGCAAAAACAATCAATACCAGAATTAGATTCCCAAGGCCATCCATCAGATGTTGGAATAATCAGGTGCAAGGCAGGATATATACATAACACTGGAACTGAAACAAGAAACAAGGGTGTTTTCAAATTCTGGTACGATCTCTAAAACATTTTTAAAGTACATGTCATTGATAAAGCTAAATACTCAAAGGTTGTGTAATCCAACAGATTAATCATTGAGAAGAGTGAAATTATGCTGTTTTGAAAATTATGGCAGGTGAGATTTTCTTCCTAATTATATAAGAAGATTTATCTAAAACATACACATTATTTCAAAGACTTATTGGCTGTGAAATAAGTTAGGGTATTTCAAATGGCTTGTCTGCAATGAAAGGTGCTATGTAGGGAATCACAGAAAGTCGAGGGGAAAATATGTCAATATATACATTGCTATACGTAGAACTAAGCCTTAGGATAGCAACAATGTAGAGGACCTGACACTTAGAAACTTGCAAGTAAGCTGGAATCTTCAAAAGTTCAAATCTTTATAAGTAAAAAGATTTATTAAAATGAATAACCAAGTGTTTTAATTGACATCAGAAGATCAAACCAATAAACCCTGAGAACATAGATAAAAGATAAATAAAGATATGAGCAGAACTTAATACAACAGCAAACGTATAAAATTGAGGTGATTTAGTAAGTCCAAAGAATATTCTTTGAAAAGATTGAAAAGACACACTTTGATTAAGGAAAACAAAAACATAAGTGAAGAATATACAGAAAGAATCAGGACAATGTTATAGCAGAGAATATATGAAATGCCAGTAAATTTGAACATTTCTGTAAAGGGGACCATTTCCTAGCTCCTAAAGTTTACCAAAACTGACACAAGAGGAAGTCATTTAAGGTCATCATGTCTGCCCTTGGCATTCTCGGAACGCCCTGGCCTCAGAATGCAGCAACTGTAGTCCATGGTAACCTGAGGAGAGGGGGCGGGGCTGAGGCAGGTTGGAACACTGCCCTCACTGAGGGAGTGGGTGTGGCCATCTCTGCTGTGACTGAACAAAGGGAAGGGGAGCATGGGGCCGAGGGCAGGGCCCTCAGAGCCCTGCAGGCCCAGTGGGGTGTCACAAGCATTTAGGCCCAGGCCAAAGGGTGCCTTCTTTGTCTGAACAGCTGCCCAAACTCTCACCTTTCCACTCAGGCCGCCCTCTTACTTGAAGTGTGTGTGGAACCTCTCCACGCAGTACACCTCGCTGCACAGCTAACCATAGGTCTGGGCATCGTAGCTTCCTGCCAGGTGACCGATGTTTGCAGGTAGATCGGTCCCTGGGACACACGCGGAGAGGCTCCTGCCCGGGCCACAGGCCGCCCACTACCCCAGCCCCAGATTGGTGCCGCACAGCAGCCCTGTCTGAGTCCCCTCCCTCTAGAGGGAGTATTTAAACAACACTTCTAGTAAACGGAGTCCTCGCGCGCAACTCATTGGAGGGACACAAATTAATCTTTGCCGACTTTCTGCTGAAACTTAGGAGCATTCACACCTAAGCCTCTTACACGGTCAGCTGTTTAGCTAAACATGAGCTCATGATCTAAATTTACACAATAATGAAGAGATCAGCTACAAGGGGAGACAATCAGGAAAAACAATCAATACCATAATTAGATTCCCAAAGCCATCCATCAGATGTTGGAATAATCAGGTGCAAGGCAGGATATATACAGAAAACTGGAACTGAAACAAGAAACAAGGATGTTTTCAAAGTCTGGTAGGATCTCTAAAACATTTTTAAAGTACATGTCATTGATAAAGCTAACTACTCAAAGGTTGTGTAATACAACAGATTAATCATTGAGAAGAGTGAAATTATGCTGTTTTGAAAACTATGGCAGGTCAGATTTTCTGCCTAATTATATAAGAAGATTTATCTAAAACCTACACATTATTTCAAAGACTTATTGGCTGTGAAATAAGTTAAGGGTATTTCAAATGGCTTGTCTGCAATGAAAGGTGCTATGTAGGGAATCACAGAAAGTCGAGGGGAAAATATGTCAATATATACATTGCTATAGGTTGAACTAAGCCTTAGGACAGCAACAATGTAGAGGACCTGACCCTTAGAATCTTACAAGTAAGCTGGAATCTTCAAAAGTTCCAATATTTATAAGTAAAAAGATTTATTAAAATGAATAACCAAGTGTTTTAATTGACATCAGAAGATCAATCCAATAAACCCTGAGAACATAGATAAAAGATAAATAAAGATATGAGCAGAACTTAATACAACAGCAAACGTATAAAATTGAGGTGATTTAGTAAGTCCAAAGAATATTCTTTGAAAAGATTTAAAAGACACACTTTGAGTAAGGAAAACAAAAACATAAGTAAAGAATATATAGAAAGAGTCAGGACAATGTTATAGCAAAGAATATATGAAATGCCAGTAAATTTGAATATTTCTGTAAAGAGGACCATTTCCTAGCTCCTAAAGTTTACCAAAACTGAGACAAGAGGAAATCATTTAACGTCCTCATGCCTGCCCTTGTCATTCTGAGAACGAACTGACCTCAGAATGCAGCATCTGTAGTCCATGGTAACCTGCGGAGGTGGGGCGGGGCTGAGGGAGTTTGGAACACTGCCCTCACTGAGGGAGTGGGTGTGGCCATCTCTGCTGTGACTGAACAAAGTGCAGGGGAGCAGGGGTCCCAGGGAAGGGCACTCAGAGCCCAGCAGGCCCAGTGTGGTTTCACAAGCATTTAGGCCCAGGCCAAAGGGTGCCTTCTTTGCCTGAACAGCTGCCCAAACTCTCACCTTTCCACTCAGGCTACCCTCTTTCTTGAAGTGCGTGTGGAAGCTGTCCGCGCAGTACACCTCGCTGCACAGCTAACCATAGGACTGGGCATTGTAGCTTCCTGCCAGGTGACCGAAGTTCGCAGGAAGATGGGTCCCTGGGACACACAAGGAGAGGTTCCTGCCGGGGCCACAGGCCGCCCACTGCCCCAGCCCCAGTTCAGCGGCCGAAAATCAGCCCTGTCTGAGTCTCCTGCCTCTAGAAGGAGTATTAGACCAACACTTCTAGAAAATGGGGTCCTCACGGGCAACTCATTGGAGGGACAGAAATAAATCTTTGCCGACTTTCTGCTGAAACTTAGGAGCGTTCACACCAAAGCCTCTTACAAGGTCAGCTGTTTAGCTAAACATGAGCTCATGATCTAAATTTACACAATAATGAAGAGATCAGCTACAAGGGGAGACAATCAGGAAAAACAATCAATACCATAATTAGATTCCCAAAGCCATCCATCAGATGTTGGAATAATCAGGTGCAAGGCAGGATATATACAGAAAACTGGAACTGAAACAAGAAACAAGGATGTTTTCAAAGTCTGGTAGGATCTCTAAAACATTTTTAAAGTACATGTCATTGATAAAGCTAACTACTCAAAGGTTGTGTAATACAACAGATTAATCATTGAGAAGAGTGAAATTATGCTGTTTTGAAAATTATGGCAGGTGAGATTTTCTTCCTAATTATATAAGAAGATTTCTCTAAAACATACACATTATTTCAAAGACTTATTGGCTGTGAAATAAGTTAGGGTATTTCAAATGGCTTGTCTGCAATGAAAGGTGCTATGTAGGGAATCACAGAAAGTCGAGGGGAAAATATGTCAATATATACATTGCTATATGTTGAACTAAGCCTTAGGACAGCAACAATGTAGAGGACCTGACCCTTAGAAGCTTACAAGTAAGCTGGAATCTTCAAAAGTTCCAATATTTATAAGTAAAAAGATTTATTAAAATGAATAACCAAGTGTTTTAATTGACATCAGAAGATCAAACCAATAAACCCTGAGAACATAGATAAAAGATAAATAAAGATATGAGCAGAACTTAATACAACAGCAAACGTATAAAATTGAGGTGATTTAGTAAGTCCAAAGAATATTCTTTGAAAAGATTGAGAAGACACACTTTGATTAAGGAAAACAAAAACGTAAGTAAAGAATATCCAGAAAGAGACAGGACAAAGTTATAGCAGAGAATATATGAAATGCCAGTAAATTTGAATATTTCTGTAAAGGGGACCATTTCCTAGCTCCTAAAGTTTACCAAAACTGACACAAGAGGAAATCATTTAAGGTCATCAGGTCTTCCCTTGGCATTCTCCGAACGCCCTGGCCTCAGAATTCAGCATCTGTAGTCCATGGTAACCTGCGGAGAGGGGGCGGGGCTGAGTGTGGTTGGAACACTGCCCTCACTGAGGGAGTGGGTGTGGCCATCTCTGCTGTGACTGAACAATGGCAGGGGAGCATGGGTCCCAGGGAAGGGCCCTCAGAGCCCAGCAGGCCCAGTGTGGTGTCACAAGCATTTAGGCCCAGACCAAAGGGCGCCTTCTTTGTCTGAAGAGCTGCCCAAACTCTCACCTTTCCACTCAGGCCGCCCTCTTACTTGAAGTGTGTTTGGAAGCTGTCCGCGCAGTACACTTCGCTACACAGCTAACCATAGGTCTGGGCATCGTAGCTTCCTGGCAGGTGACCGAAGTTCGCAGGCATATGAGTCCCTGGGACACACGCGGAGAGGCTCCTGCCCGGGCCACAGGCCGCCCACTGCCCCAGCCCCAGATCAGGGGCCGCAAAGCAGCCCTGTCTGAGTCCCCTGCCTCTGGAGGGAGTATTGTACCAACACTTCTAGAAATAGGTGTCGTCGCGGGCAACTCATTGGAGGGACACAAATAAATCTTTGCTGACTTTCTGCTGAAACTTAGGAGCGTTCACACCTAAGCCTCTTACAAGGTCAGCTGTTTAGCTAAACATGAGCTCATGATCTAAATTTACACAATAATGAAGAGATCAGCTACAAGGGGAGACAATCAGCAAAAACAATCAATACCAGAATTAGATTCCCAAGGCCATCCATCAGATGTTGGAATAATCAGGTGCAAGGCAGGATATATACATAACACTGGAACTGAAACAAGAAACAAGGGTGTTTTCAAATTCTGGTACGATCTCTAAAACATTTTTAAAGTACATGTCATTGATAAAGCTAAATACTCAAAGGTTGTGTAATCCAACAGATTAATCATTGAGAAGAGTGAAATTATGCTGTTTTGAAAATTATGGCAGGTGAGATTTTCTTCCTAATTATATAAGAAGATTTCTCTAAAACATACACATTATTTCAAAGACTTATTGGCTGTGAAATAAGTTAGGGTATTTCAAATGGCTTGTCTGCAATGAAAGGTGCTATGTAGGGAATCACAGAAAGTCGAGGGGAAAATATGTCAATATATACATTGCTATATGTTGAACTAAGCCTTAGGACAGCAACAATGTAGAGGACCTGACCCTTAGAAGCTTACAAGTAAGCTGGAATCTTCAAAAGTTCCAATATTTATAAGTAAAAAGATTTATTAAAATGAATAACCAAGTGTTTGAATTGACATCAGAAGATCAAACCAATAAACCCTGAGAACATAGATAAAAGATAAATAAAGATATGAGCAGAACTTAATACAACAGCAAACGTATAAAATTGAGGTGATTTAGTAAGTCCAAAGAATATTCTTTGAAAAGATTGAGAAGACACACTTTGATTAAGGAAAACAAAAACGTAAGTAAAGAATATCCAGAAAGAGACAGGACAAAGTTATAGCAGAGAATATATGAAATGCCAGTAAATTTGAATATTTCTGTAAAGGGGACCATTTCCTAGCTCCTAAAGTTTACCAAAACTGACACAAGAGGAAATCATTTAAGGTCATCAGGTCTTCCCTTGGCATTCTCGGAATGCCCTGGCCTCAGAATGCAGCAACTGTAGTCCATGGTAACCTGAGGAGAGGGGGCTGGGCTGTGGCAGGTTGGAACACTGCCCTCACTGAGGGAGTGGGTGTGGCCATCTCTGCTGTGACTGAACAAAGGAAAGGGGAGCATGGGGCCGAGGGCAGGGCCGTCAGAGCCCTGCAGGCCCAGTGGGGTGTCACAAGAATTTAGGCCCAGGCCAAAGGGCGCCTTCTTTGTCTGAACAGCTGCCCAAACTCTCACCTTTCCACTCAGGCCGCCCTCTTACTTGAAGTGTGTGTGGAACCTCTCCACGCAGTACACCTCGCTGCACAGCTAACCATAGGTCTGGGCATCGTAGCTTCCTGCCAGGTGACCGATGTTCGCAGGTAGATCGGTCCCTGGGACACACGCGGAGAGGCTCCTGCCCGGGCCACAGGCCGCCCACTGCCCCAGCCCCAGATCAGGGGCCGCAAAGCAGCCCTGTCTGAGTCCCCTGCCTCTGGAGGGAGTATTGTACCAACACTTCTAGAAATAGGTGTCGTCGCGGGCAACTCATTGGAGGGACACAAATAAATCTTTGCCGACTTTCTGCTGAAACTTAGGAGCGTTCACACCTAAGCCTCTTACAAGGTTAGCTGTTTAGCTAAACATGAGCTCATGATCTAAATTTACACAATAATGAAGAGATCAGCTACAAGGGGAGACAATCAGCAAAAACAATCAATACCAGAATTAGATTCCCAAGGCCATCCATCAGATGTTGGAATAATCAGGTGCAAGGCAGGATATATACATAAAACTGGAACTGAAACAAGAAACAAGGATGTTTTCAAAGTCTGGTACGATCTCTAAAACATTTTTAAAGTACATGTCATTGATAAAGCTAAATTCTCAAAGGTTGTGTAATCCAAAAGATTAATCATTGAGAAGAGTGAAATTATGCTGTTTCGAAAACTATGGCAGGTCAGATTTTCTGCCTAATTATATAAGAAGATTTATCTAAAACATACACATTATTTCAAAGACTTATTGGCTGTGAAATAAGTTAAGGGTATTTCAAATGGCTTGTCTGCAATGAAAGGTGCTATGTTGGGAATCACAGAAAGTCGAGGGGAAAATGTGTCAATATATACATTGCTATAGGTGAACTAAGCCTTAGGACAGCAACAATGTAGAGGACCTGACCCTTAGAAGCTTACAAGTAAGCTGGAATCTTCAAAAGTTACAATTTTTATAAGTAAAAATATTTATTAAAATGAATAACCAAGTGTTTTAATTGACATCAGAAGATCAAACCAATAAACCCTGAGAACATAGATAAAAGAAAAATAAAGATATGAGCAGAACTTAATACAACAGCAAACGTATAAAATTGAGGTGATTTAGTAAGTCCAAAGAATATTCTTTGAAAAGATTGAAAAGACACACTTTGAGTAAGGAAAACAAAAACATAAGTAAAGAATATATAGAAAGAGTCAGGACAATGTTATAGCAAAGAATATATGAAATGCCAGTAAATTTGAATATTTCTGTAAAGGGGACCATTTCCTAGCTCCTAAAGTTTACCAAAACTGAGGCAAGAGGAAATCATTTAAGGTCCTCATGCCTGCCCTTGGCATTCTGAGAACGCCCTGGCCTCAGAATGCAGCATCTGTAGTCCATGGTAACCTGCGGAGGGGGGGCGTGGCTGAGGTAGTTTGGAACACTGCCCTCACTGAGGGAGTGGGTGTGGCCATCTCTGCTGTGACTGAACAAAGTGCAGGGGAGCAGGGGTCCCAGGGAAGGGCACTCAGAGCCCAGCAGGCCCAGTGTGGTTTCACAAGCATTTAGGCCCAGGCCAAAGGGTGCCTTCTTTGCCTGAACAGCTGCCCAAACTCTCACCTTTCCACTCAGGCCACCCTCTTTCTTGAAGTGTGTGTGGAAGCTGTCCGCGCAGTACACCTCGCTGCACAGCTAACCATAGGCCTGGGCATCGTAGCTTCCTGCCAGGTGACCGAAGTTCGCAGGAAGATGGGTCCCTGGGACACACACGGAGAGGCTCCTGCCCGGGCCACAGGCCGCCCACTGCCCCAGCCCCAGTTCAGCGGCCGAAAATCAGCCCTGTCTGAGTCTCCTGCCTCTAGAAGGAGTATTGGACCAACACTTCTAGAAAATGGGGTCCTCACGGGCAACTCATTGGAGGGACAGAAATAAATCTTTGCCGACTTTCTGCTGAAACTTAGGAGCGTTCACACCTAAGCCTCTTACAAGGTCAGCTCTTTAGCTAAACATGAGCTCATTATCGAAATTTACACAATAATGAAGTGATCAGCTACAAGGGGAGACAATCAGCAAAAACAATCAATACCAGAATTAGATTCCCAAGGCCATCCATCAGATGTTGGAATAATCAGGTGCAAGGCAGGATATATACATAACACTGGAACTGAAACAAGAAACAAGGGTGTTTTCAAATTCTGGTACGATCTCTAAAACATTTTTAAAGTACATGTCATTGATAAAGCTAAATACTCAAAGGTTGTGTAATACAACAGATTAATCATTGAGAAGAGTGAAATTATGCTGTTTTGAAAATTATGGCAGGTGAGATTTTCTTCCTAATTATATAAGAAGATTTCTCTAAAACATACACATTATTTCAAAGACTTATTGGCTGTGAAATAAGTTAGGGTATTTCAAATGGCTTGTCTGCAATGAAAGGTGCTATGTAGGGAATCACAGAAAGTCGAGGGGAAAATATGTCAATATATACATTGCTATAGTTTGAACTAAGCCTTAGGACAGCAACAATGTAGAGGACCTACCCTTAGAAGCTTACAAGTAAGCTGGAATCTTCAAAAGTTCCAATATTTATAAGTAAAAAGATTTATTAAAATGAATAACCAAGTGTTTTAATTGACATCAGAAGATCAAACCAATAAACCCTGAGAACATAGATAAAAGATAAATAAAGATATGAGCAGAACTTAATACAACAGCAAACGTATAAAATTGAGGTGATTTAGTAAGTCCAAAGAATATTCTTTGAAAAGATTGAAAAGACACACTTTGATTAAGGAAAACAAAAACATAAGTGAAGAATATACAGAAAGAATCAGGACAATGTTATAGCAGAGAATATATGAAATGCCAGTAAATTTGAACATTTCTGTAAAGGGGACCATTTCCTAGCTCCTAAAGTTTACCAAAACTGACACAAGAGGAAGTCATTTAAGGTCATCATGTCTGCCCTTGGCATTCTCGGAACGCCCCGGACTCAGAATGCAGCAACTGTAGTCCATGGTAACCTGCGGAGAGGGGGCGGGGCTGAGGCAGGTTGGAACACTGTCCTGACTGAGGGAGTGTGTGTGGCCAACTCTGCTGTGACTGAACAAAGGGAAGGGGAGCATGGGGCCGAGGGCAGGGCCGTCAGAGCCCGGCAGGTCCAGTGGGGTGTCACAAGCATTTAGGCCCAGGCCAAAGGGCGCCTTCTTTGTCTGAACAGCTGCCCAAACTCTCACCTTTCCACTCAGGCCGCCCTCTTACTTGAAGTGTGTGTGGAACCTCTCCACGCAGTACACCTCGCTGCACAGCTAACCATAGGTCTGGGCATCGTAGCTTCCTGCCAGGTGACCGATGTTCGCAGGTAGATCGGTCCCTGGGACACACGCGGAGAGGCTCCTGCCCGGGCCACACGCCGCCCACTACCCCAGCCCCAGATTGGTGCCGCACAGCAGCCCTGTCTGAGTCCCCTCCCTCTAGAGGGTGTATTTAACCAACACTTCTAGAAAACGGAGTCCTCGCGTGCAACTCATTGGAGGGACACAAATTAATCTTTGCCGACTTTCTGCTGAAACTTAGGAGCATTCACACCTAAGCCTCTTACACGGTCAGCTGTTTAGCTAAACATGAGCTCATGATCTAAATTTACACAATAATGAAGAGATCAGCTACAAGGGGAGACAATCAGCAAAAACAATCAATACCAGAATTAGATTCCCAAGGCCATCCATCAGAAGTTGGAATAATCAGGTGCAACGCAGGATATATACATAAAACTGGAACTGAAACAAGAAACAAGGATGTTTTCAAAGTCTGGTAGGATCTCTAAAACATTATTAAAGTACATGTCATTGATAAAGCTAAATACTCAAAGGTTGTGTAATACAACAGATTAATCATTGAGAAGAGTGAAATTATGCTGTTTTGAAAACTATGGCAGGTCAGATTTTCTGCCTAATTATATAAGAAGATTTCTCTAAAACATACACATGATTTCAAAGAGTTATTGGCTGTGAAATAAGTTAAGGGTATTTCAAATGGCTTGTCTGCAATGAAAGGTGCTATGTAGGGAATCACAGAAAGTCGAGGGGAAAATATGTCAATATATACATTGCTATAGGTTAAAGTAAGCCTTAGGACAGCAACAATGTAGAGGACCTGACCCTTAGAAACTTACAAGTAAGCAGGAATCTTCAAAAGTTCCAATCTTTATAAGTAAAAAGATTTATTAAAATGAATAACCAAGTGTTTTAATTGACATCAGAAGATCAAACAAATAAACCCTGAGAACATAGATAAAAGATAAATAAAGATATGAGCAGAACTTAATACAACAGCAAACGTATAAAATTGGGGTGATTTAGTAAGTCCAAAGAATATTCTTTGAAAAGATTGAAAAGACACACTTTGATTAAGGAAAACAAAAATGTAAGTAAAGAATATACAGAAAGAGTCAGGACAAAGTTATAGCAGAGAATATATGAAATGCCAGTAAATTTGAACATTTCTGTAAAGGGGACCATTTCCTAGCTCCTAAAGTTTACCAAAACTGACACAAGAGGAAATCATTTAAGGTCATCATGTCTGCCCTTGGCATGCTCGGAACGCCCTGGCCTCAGAATGCAGCATCAGTAGTCCATGGTAACCTGCGGAGAGGGGGCGGGGCTGAGCGAGTTTGGAACACTGCCCTCACTGAGGGAGTGGGTGTGGCCAGCTCTGCTGTGACTGACAAAGTCCAGGGGAGCATGTGGCCGAGGGCAGGGCCCTCAGTGCCCGGCAGGCCCAGTGGGGTGTCACAAGCTTTTACGCCCAGGCCAAAAGGCGCCTTCTTTGTCTGAACAGCTGCCCAAACACTCATCTTACCACTCAGGCCGCCCTCTTACTTGAAGTGTGTGTGGAACCTGTCCACGCAGTACACCTCGCTGCACAGCTAACCATAGGTCTGGGCATCGTAGATTCCTGCCAGGTGACCGAAGTTCGCAGGCAGATGGGTCCCTGGGACACACGCGGAGAGGCTCCTGCCTGGGCCACAGGCCGCCCACTACCCCAGCCCCAGATTGGGGGCCACACAGCAGCCCTGTATGAGTCCTCTGCCTGTAGAGGGAGTATTGGACCAACACATCTAGAAAACGGGGTCCTCGCGGGCAACTCATTGGAGGGACACAAATAAATCTTTGCCGACTGTCTGCTGAAACTTTGGAGCGTTCACACCTAAGCCTCTTACAAGCTCAGCTGTTTAGCTAAACATGATCTCGTGATCGAAATTTACACAATAATGAAGAGATCAGCTACAAGGGGAGAAAATCAGCAAAAACAATCAATACCAGAATTAGATTCCCAAGTCCATCCATCAGATGTTGGAACAATCAGGTGCAAGGCAGGATATATACATAAAACTGGAACTGAAAGAAGAAACAAGGATGTTTTCAAAGTCTAGTACGATCTCTAAAACATTTTTAAAGTACATGTCATTGATAAAGCTAAATACTCAAAGGTTGTGTAATACAACAGATTAATCATTGAGAAGAGTGAAATTATGCTGTTTTGAAAACTATGGCAGGTCAGATTTTCTGCCTAATTATATAAGAAGATTTATCTAAAACCTACACATTATTTCAAAGACTTATTGGCTGTGAAATAAGTTAAGGGTATTTCAAATGGCTTGTCTGCAATGAAAGGTGCTATGTAGGGAATCACAGAAAGTCGAGGGGAAAATATGTCAATATATACATTGCTATAGGTTAAAGTAAGCCTTAGGACAGCAACAATGTAGAGGACCTGACCCTTAGAAACTTACAAGTAAGCAGGAATCTTCAAAAGTTCCAATCTTTATAAGTAAAAAGATTTATTAAAATGAATAACCAAGTGTTTTAATTGACATCAGAAGATCAAACAAATAAACCCTGAGAACATAGATAAAAGATAAATAAAGATATGAGCAGAACTTAATACAACAGCAAACGTATAAAATTGGGGTGATTTAGTAAGTCCAAAGAATATTCTTTGAAAAGATTGAAAAGACACACTTTGATTAAGGAAAACAAAAATGTAAGTAAAGAATATACAGAAAGAGTCAGGACAAAGTTATAGCAGAGAATATATGAAATGCCAGTAAATTTGAACATTTCTGTAAAGGGGACCATTTCCTAGCTCCTAAAGTTTACCAAAACTGACACAAGAGGAAATCATTTAAGGTCATCATGTCTGCCCTTGGCATGCTCGGAACGCCCTGGCCTCAGAATGCAGCATCAGTAGTCCATGGTAACCTGCGGAGAGGGGGCGGGGCTGAGCGAGTTTGGAACACTGCCCTCACTGAGGGAGTGGGTGTGGCCAGCTCTGCTGTGACTGACAAAGGCCAGGGGAGCATGTGGCCGAGGGCAGGGCCCTCAGTGCCCGGCAGGCCCAGTGGGGTGTCACAAGCTTTTACGCCCAGGCCAAAAGGCGCCTTCTTTGTCTGAACAGCTGCCCAAACACTCATCTTACCACTCAGGCCGCCCTCTTACTTGAAGTGTGTGTGGAACCTGTCCACGCAGTACACCTCGCTGCACAGCTAACCATAGGTCTGGGCATCGTAGATTCCTGCCAGGTGACCGAAGTTCGCAGGCAGATGGGTCCCTGGGACACACGCGGAGAGGCTCCTGCCTGGGCCACAGGCCGCCCACTACCCCAGCCCCAGATTGGGGGCCACACAGCAGCCCTGTCTGAGTCCTCTGACTGTAGAGGGAGTATTGGACCAACACATCTAGAAAACGGGGTCCTCGCGGGCAACTCATTGGAGGGACACAAATAAATCTTTGCTGACTTTCTGCTGAAACTTTGGAGCGTTCACACCTAAGCCTCTTACAAGCTCAGCTGTTTAGCTAAACATGATCTCGTGATCGAAATTTACACAATAATGAAGAGATCAGCTACAAGGGGAGAAAATCAGCAAAAACAATCAATACCAGAATTAGATTCCCAAGGCCATCCATCAGATGTTGGAACAATCAGGTGCAAGGCAGGATATATACATAAAACTGGAACTGAAAGAAGAAACAAGGATGTTTTCAAAGTCTAGTACGATCTCTAAAACATTTTTAAAGTACATGTCATTGATAAAGCTAAATACTCAAAGGTTGTGTAATACAACAGATTAATCATTGAGAAGAGTGAAATTATGCTGTTTTGAAAACTATGGCAGGTCAGATTTTCTGCCTAATTATATAAGAAGATTTATCTAAAACCTACACATTATTTCAAAGACTTATTGGCTGTGAAATAAGTTAAGGGTATTTCAAATGGCTTGTCTGCAATGAAAGGTGCTATGTAGGGAATCACAGAAAGTCGAGGGGAAACTATGTCAATATATACATTGCTATATGTTGAACTAAGCCTTAGGACAGCAACAATGTAGAGCACCTGACACTTAGAAACTTGCAAGTAAGCTAGAATCTTCAAAAGTTCAAATCTTTATAAGTAAAAAGATTTATTAAAATGAATAACCAAGTGTTTTAATTGACATCAGAATATCAAACAAATAAACCCTGAGAACATAGATAAAAGATAAATAAAGATATGAGCAGAACTTAATACAACAGGAAAAGTATAAAATTGAGGTGATTTGGTAAGTCCAAAGAATATTCTTTGAAAAGATTGAAAAGACACACTTTGATTAAGGAAAACAAAAACATAAGTAAAGAATATACAGAAAGAGTCAGGACTATGTTATAGCAGAGAATATATGAAATGACAGTAAATTTGAACATTTCTGTAAAGGGGACAATTTCCTAGCTCCTAAAGTTTACCAAAACTGACACAAGAGGAAGTCATTTAAGGTCATCATGTCTGCCCTTGGCATTCTCGGAATGCCCTGGCCTCAGAATGCAGCAACAGTAGTCCATGGTAACCTTCGGAGAGGGGGCGGGGCTGAGGGAGGTTGGAACACTGCCCTCACTGAGGGACTGGGTGTGGCCATCTCTGCTGTGACTGAACAAAGGGCAGGGGAGCTTGGGGCCGAGGGCAGGGCCCTCAGAGCCCCGCAGGCCCAGTGGGGTGTCACAAGCATTTAGGCCCAGGCCAAAGGGCGCCTTCTTTGTCTGAACAGCTGCCCAAACTCTCACCTTTCCACTCAGGCCGCCCTCTTACTTGAAGTGTGTGTGGAACCAGTCCACGCAGTACACCTCGATGCACAGCTAACCATAGGTCTGGGCATCGTAGCTTCCTGTCAGGTGACCGAAGTTCGCAGGTAGATGGGTCCCTGGGACACACGCGGAGAGGCTCCTGCCCGGGCCACAGGCCGCCCACTACCCCAGCCCCAGATTGAGGCCACAGAGCAGCCCTGTCTGAGTCCCCTCCCTCTAGAGGGAGTATTGGACCAACATTTCTACAAAACGGAGTCCTCGCGGGCAACTCATTGGAGGGACACAAATAAATCTTTGCCGACTTTCTGCTGAAACTTAGGAGCATTCACACCTAAGCCTCTTACAAGGTCATCTGTTTAGCTAAACATGAGCTCATGATCTAAATTTACACAATAATGAAGAGATCAGCTAAAAGGGGAGACAATCCGCAAAAACAATCAATACCAGAATTAGATTTCCAAGGCCATCCATCAGATGTTGGAATAATCAGGTGCAAGGCAGGATATATACATAAAACTGGAACTGAAAGAAGAAACAAGGATGTTTTCAAAGTCTGGTAGGATCTCTAAAACATTTTTAAAGTACATGTCATTGATAAAGCTAAATACTCAAAGTTTGTGTAATCCAACAGATTAATCATTGAGAAGAGTGTAATTATGCTGTTTTGAAAACTATGGCAGGTCAGATTTTCTGCCTAATTATATAAGAAGATTTATCTAAAACATACACATTATTTCAAAGACTTATTGGCTGTGAAATAAGTTAAGGGCATTTCAAATGGCTTGTCTGCAATGAAAGGTGCTATGTAGGGAATCACAGAAAGTCGAGGGGAAAATATGTCAATATATACATTGCTATAGGTTGAACTAAGCCTTAGGACAGCAACAATGTAGAGGACCTGACACTTAGAAGCTTACAAGTAAGCTGGAATCTTCAAAAGTTCCAA
This sequence comes from Mesoplodon densirostris, assembly GCF_025265405.1. Taxonomy (NCBI): domain Eukaryota; kingdom Metazoa; phylum Chordata; class Mammalia; order Artiodactyla; family Ziphiidae; genus Mesoplodon; species Mesoplodon densirostris. The sequence goes on from NC_082666.1 coordinate 92,391,975, forward strand.
TATTTATAAGTAAAAAGATTTATTAAAATGAATAACCAAGTGTTTTAATTGACATCAGAAGATCAAACCAATAAACCCTGAGAACATAGATAAAAGATAAATAAAGATATGAGCAGAACTTAATACAACAGCAAACGTATAAAATTGAGGTGATTTAGTAAGTCCAAAGAATATTCTTTGAAAAGATTGAGAAGACACACTTTGATTAAGGAAAACAAAAACGTAAGTAAAGAATATCCAGAAAGAGACAGGATAAAGTTATAGCAGAGAATATATGAAATGATAGTAAATTTGAATATTTCTGTAAAGGGGACCATTTCCTAGCTCGTAAAGTTTACCAAAACTGACACAAGAGGAAATCATTTAAGATCATCAGGTCTGCCCTTGGCATTCTCGGAACGCCCTGGCCTCAGAATTCAGCATCTGTAGTCCATGGTAACCTGCGGAGAGGGGGCGGGGCTGAGTGTGGTTGGAACACTGCCCTCACTGAGGGAGTGGGTGTGGCCATCTCTGCTGTGACTGAACAATGGCAGGGGAGCAGGGGTCCCAGGGAACGGCCCTCAGAGCCCAGCAGGCCCAGTGTGGTGTCACAAGCATTTAGGCCCAGACCAAAGGGCGCCTTCTTTGTCTGAAGAGCTGCCCAAACTCTCACCTTTCCACTCAGGCCGCCCTCTTACTTAAAGTGTGTTTGGAAGCTGTCCGCGCAGTACACTTCGCTACACAGGTAACCATAGGTCTGGGCATCGTAGCTTCCTGGCAGGTGACCAAAGTTCGCAGGCATATGAGTCCCTGGGACACACGCGGAGAGGCTCCTGCCCGGGCCACAGGCCGCCCACTGCCCCAGCCCCAGATCAGGGGCCGCAAAGCAGCCCTGTCTGAGTCCCCTGCCTCTGGAGGGAGTATTGTACCAACACTTCTAGAAATAGGTGTCGTCGCGGGCAACTCATTGGAGGGACACAAATAAATCTTTGCCGACTTTCTGCTGAAACTTAGGAGCGTTCACACCTAAGCCTCTTACAAGGTCAGCTGTTTAGCTAAACATGAGCTCATGATCTAAATTTACACAATAATGAAGAGATCAGCTACAAGGGGAGACAATCAGCAAAAACAATCAATACCAGAATTAGATTCCCAAGGCCATCCATCAGATGTTGGAATAATCAGGTGCAAGGCAGGATATATACATAAAACTGGAACTGAAACAAGAAACAAGGATGTTTTCAAAGTCTGGTACGATCTCTAAAACATTTTTAAAGTACGTGTCATTGATAAAGCTAAATACTCAAAGGTTGTGTAATCCAACAGATTAATCATTGAGAAGAGTGAAATTATGCTGTTTCGAAAACTATGCCAGGTCAGATTTTCTGCCTAATTATATAAGAAGATTTATCTAAAACATACACATTATTTCAAAGACTTATTGGCTGTGAAATAAGTTAAGGGTATTTCAAATGGCTTGTCTGCAATGAAAGGTGCTATGTAGGGAATCACAGAAAGTCGAGGGGAAAATGTGTCAATATATACATTGCTATAGGTGAACTAAGCCTTAGGACAGCAACAATGTAGAGGACCTGAACCTTAGAAGCTTACAAGTAAGCTGGAATCTTCAAAATTTACAATTTTTATAAGTAAAAATATTTATTAAAATGAATAACCAAGTGTTTTAATTGACATCAGAAGATCAAACCAATATACCCTGAGAACATAGATAAAAGAAAAATAAAGATATGAGCAGAACTTAATACAACAGCAAACGTATAAAATTGAGGTGATTTAGTAAGTCCAAAGAATATTCTTTGAAAAGATTTAAAAGACACAGTTTGAGTAAGGAAAACAAAAACATAAGTAAAGAATATATAGAAAGAGTCAGGACAATGTTATAGCAAAGAATATATGAAATACCAGTAAATTTGAATATTTCTGTAAAGGGGACCATTTCCTAGCTCCTAAAGTTTACCAAAACTGAGACAAGAGGAAATCATTTAAGGTCCTCATGCCTGCCCTTGTCATACTGAGAAGGACCTGGCCTCAGAATGCAGCATCTGTAGTCCATGGTAACCTGCGGAGGTGGGGCGGGGCTGAGGGAGTTTGGAACACTGCCCTCACTGAGGGAGTGGGTGTGGCCATCTCTGCTGTTACTGAACAAAGGGCAGGGGAGCAGGGGTCCCAGGGAAGGGCACTCAGAGCCCAGCAGGCCCAGTGTGGTTTCACAAGCATTTAGGCCCAGGCCAAAGGGTGCCTTCTTTGCCTGAACAGCTGCCCAAACTCTCACCTTTCCACTCAGGCCACCCTCTTTCTTGAAGTGCGTGTGGAAGCTGTCCGCACAGTACACCTCGCTGCACAGCTAACCATAGGACTGGGCATCGTAGCTTCCTGCCAGGTGACCGAAGTTCGCAGGAAGATGGGTCCCTGGGACACACACGGAGAGGCTCCTCCCGGGGCCACAGGCCGCCCACTGCCCCAGCCCCAGTTCAGCGGCCGAAAATCAGCCCTGTCTGAGTCTCCTGCCTCTAGAAGGAGTATTGGACCAACACTTCTAGAAAATGGGGTCCTCACGGGCAACTCATTGGAGGGACAGAAATAAATCTTTGCCGACTTTCTGCTGAAACTTAGGAGCGTTCACACCAAAGCCTCTTACAAGGTCAGCTCTTTAGCTAAACATGAGCTCATTATCGAAATTTACACAATAATGAAGTGATCAGCTACAAGGGGAGACAATCAGCAAAAACAATCAATACCAGAATTAGATTCCCAAGGCCATCCATCAGATGTTGGAATAATCAGGTGCAAGGCAGGATATATACATAACACTGGAACTGAAACAAGAAACAAGGGTGTTTTCAAATTCTGGTACGATCTCTAAAACATTTTTAAAGTACATGTCATTGATAAAGCTAAATACTCAAAGGTTGTGTAATCCAACAGATTAATCATTGAGAAGAGTGAAATTATGCTGTTTTGAAAATTATGGCAGGTGAGATTTTCTTCCTAATTATATAAGAAGATTTCTCTAAAACATACACATTATTTCAAAGACTTATTGGCTGTGAAATAAGTTAGGGTATTTCAAATGGCTTGTCTGCAATGAAAGGTGCTATGTAGGGAATCACAGAAAGTCTAGGGGAAAATATGTCAATATATACATTGCTATAGGTTGAACTAAGCCTTAGGACAGCAACAATGTAGAGGACCTGACCCTTAGAAGCTTACAAGTAAGCTGGAATCTTCAAAAGTTACAATATTTATAAGTAAAAAGATTTATTAAAATGAATAACCAAGTGTTTTAATTGACATCAGAAGATCAAACCAATAAACCCTGAGAACATAGATAAAAGATAAATAAAGATATGAGCAGAACTTAATACAACAGCAAACGTATAAAATTGAGGTGATTTAGTAAGTCCAAAGAATATTCTTTGAAAAGATTGAGAAGACACACTTTGATTAAGGAAAACAAAAACGTAAGTAAAGAATATCCAGAAAGAGACAGGACAAAGTTATAGCAGAGAATATATGAAATGCCAGTAAATTTGAATATTTCTGTAAAGGGGACCATTTCCTAGCTCCTAAAGTTTACCAAAACTGACACAAGAGGAAATCATTTAAGGTCATCAGGTCTTCCCTTGGCATTCTCGGAACGCCCTGGCCTCAGAATTCAGCATCTGTACTCCATGGTAACCTGCGGAGAGGGGGCGGGGCTGAGTGTGGTTGGAACACTGCCCTCACTGAGGGAGTGGGTGTGGCCATCTCTGCTGTGACTGAACAATGGCAGGGGAGCATGGGTCCCAGGGAAGGGCCCTCAGAGCCCAGCAGGCCCTGTGTGGTGTCACAAGCATTTAGGCCCAGACTAAAGGGCGCCTTCTTTGTCTGAAGAGCTGCCCAAACTCTCACCTTTCCACTCAGGCCGCCCTCTTACTTGAAGTGTGTTTGGAAGCTGTCCGCGCAGTACACTTCGCTACACAGCTAACCATAGGTCTGGGCATCGTAGCTTCCTGGCAGGTGACCGAAGTTCGCAGGCATATGAGTCCCTGGGACACACGCGGAGAGGCTCCTGCCCGGGCCACAGGCCGCCCACAGCCCCAGCCCCAGATCAGGGGCCGCAAAGCAGCCCTGTCTGAGTCCCCTGCCTCTGGAGGGAGTATTGTACCAATACTTCTAGAAATAGGTGTCGTCGCGGGCAACTCATTGGAGGGACACAAATAAATCTTTGCCGACTTTCTGCTGAAACTTAGGAGCGTTCACACCTAAGCCTCTTACAAGGTCAGCTGTTTAGCTAAACATGAGCTCATGATCTAAATTTACATAATAATGAAGAGATCAGCTACAAGGGGAGAAAATCAGCAAAAACAATCAATACCAGAATTAGATTCCCAAGGCCATCCATCAGATGTTGGAATAATCAGGTGCAAGGCAGGATATATACATAAAACTGGAACTGAAACAAGAAACAAGGATGTTTTCAAAGTCTGGTAGGATCTCTAAAACATTTTTAAAGTACATGTCATTGATAAAGCTAAATACTCAAAGGTTGTGTAATCCAACAGATTAATCATTGAGAAGAGTGAAATTATGCTGTTTTGAAAACTATGCCAGGTCAGATTTTCTGCCTAATTATATAAGAAGATTTCTCTAAAACATACACATTATTTCAAAGACTTATTGGCTGTGAAATAAGTTAGGGTATTTCAAATGGCTTGTCTGCAATGAAAGGTGCTATGTAGGGAATCACAGAAAGTCGAGGGGAAAATATGTCAATATATACATTGCTATAGGTTGAACTAAGCCTTAGGACAGCAACAATGTAGAGGACCTGACCCTTAGAAGCTTACAAGTAAGCTGGAATCTTCAAAAGTTACAATTTTTATAAGTAAAAAGATTTATTAAAATGAATAACCAAGTGTTTTAATTGACATCAGAAGATCAAACCAATATACCCTGAGAACATAGATAAAAGAAAAATAAAGATATGAGCAGAACTTAATACAACAGCAAACGTATAAAATTGAGGTGATTTAGTAAGTCCAAAGAATATTCTTTGAAAAGATTTAAAAGACACACTTTGAGTAAGGAAAACAAAAACATAAGTAAAGAATATATAGAAAGAGTCAGGACAATGTTATAGCAAAGAATATATGAAATGCCAGTAAATTTGAATATTTCTGTAAAGGGGACCATTTCCTAGCTCCTAAAGTTTACCAAAACTGAGACAAGAGGAAATCATTTAAGGTCCTCATGCCTGCCCTTGTCATTCTGAGAACAACCTGGCCTCAGAATGCAGCATCTGTAGTCCATGGTAACCTGCGGAGGTGGGGCGGGGCTGAGGGAGTTTGGAACACTGCCCTCACTGAGGGAGTGGGTGTGGCCATCTCTGCTGTGACTGAACAAAGTGCAGGGGAGCAGGGGTCCCAGGGAAGGGCACTCAGAGCCCACCAGGCCCAGTGTGGTTTCACAAGCATTTAGGCCCAGGCCAAAGGGTGTCTTCTTTGCCTGAACAGCTGCCCAAACTCTCACCTTTCCACTCAGGCCACCCTCTTTCTTGAAGTGCGTGTGGAAGCTGTCCGCACAGTACACCTCGCTGCACAGCTAACCATAGGACTGGGCATCGTAGCTTCCTGCCAGGTGACCGAAGTTCGCAGGAAGATGGGTCCCTGGGACAAACACGGAGAGGCTCCTGCCGGGGCCACAGGCCGCCCACTACCCCAGCCCCAGTTCAGCGGCCGAAAATCAGCCCTGTCTGAGTCTCCTGCCTCTAGAAGGAGTATTAGACCAACACTTCTAGAAAATGGGGTCCTCACGGGCAACTCATTGGAGGGACACAAATAAATCTTTGCCGACTTTCTGCTGAAACTTAAGAGCGTTCACACCAAAGCCTCTTACAAGGTCAGCTCTTTAGCTAAACATGAGCTCATTATCGAAATTTACACAATAATGAAGTGATCAGCTACAAGGGGAGACAATCAGCAAAAACAATCAATACCAGAATTAGATTCCCAAGGCCATCCATCAGATATTGGAATAATCAGGTGCAAGGCAGGATATATACATAACACTGGAACTGAAACAAGAAACAAGGGTGTTTTCAAATTCTGGTACGATTTCTAAAACATTTTTAAAGTACATGTCATTGATAAAGCTAAATACTCAAAGGTTGTGTAATCCAACAGATTAATCATTGAGAAGAGTGAAATTATGCTGTTTTGAAAATTATGGCAGGTGAGATTTTCTTCCTAATTATATAAGAAGATTTCTCTAAAACATACACATTATTTCAAAGACTTATTGGCTGTGAAATAAGTTAGGGTATTTCAAATGGCTTGTCTGCAATGAAAGGTGCTATGTAGGGAATCACAGAAAGTCGAGGGGAAAATATGTCAATATATACATTGCTATAGGTTGAACTAAGCCTTAGGACAGCAACAATGTAGAGGACCTGACCCTTAGAAGCTTACAAGTAAGCTGGAATCTTCAAAAGTTACAATATTTATAAGTAAAAAGATTTATTAAAATGAATAACCAAGTGTTTTAATTGACATCAGAAGATCAAACCAATAAACCCTGAGAACATAGATAAAAGATAAATAAAGATATGAGCAGAACTTAATACAACAGCAAACGTATAAAATTGAGGTGATTTAGTAAGTCCAAAGAATATTCTTTGAAAAGATTGAAAAGACACACTTTGATTAAGGAAAACAAAAACATAAGTGAAGAATATACAGAAAGAATCAGGACAATGTTATAGCAGAGAATATATGAAATGCCAGTAAATTTGAACATTTCTGTAAAGGGGACCATTTCCTAGCTCCTAAAGCTTACCAAAACTGACACAAGAGGAAGTCATTTAAGGTCATCATGTCTGCCCTTGGCATTCTCGGAACGCCCTGGCCTCAGAATGCAGCAACTGTAGTCCATGGTAACCTGAGGAGAGGGGGCGGGGCTGAGGCAGGTTGGAACACTGCCCTCACTGAGGGAGTGGGTGTGGCCATCTCTGCTGTGACTGAACAAAGGGAAGGGGAGCATGGGGCCGAGGGCAGGGCCGTCAGAGCCCGGCAGGCCCAGTGGGGTGTCACAAGCATTTAGGCCCAGGCCAAAGGGCGCCTTCTTTGTCTGAACAGCTGCCCAAACTCTCACCTTTCCACTCAGGCCGCCCTCTTACTTGAAGTGTGTGTGGAACCTCTCCACGCAGTACACCTCGCTGCACAGCTAACCATAGGTCTGGGCATCGTAGCTTCCTGCCAGGTGACCGATGTTCGCAGGTAGATCGGTCCCTGGGACACACGCGGAGAGGCTCCTGCCGGGGCCACAGGCCGCCCACTACCCCAGCCCCAGATTGGTGCCGCACAGCAGCCCTGTCTGAGTCCCCTCCCTCTAGAGGGAGTATTTAAACAACACTTCTAGAAAACGGAGTCCTCGCGCGCAACTCATTGGAGGGACACAAATTAATCTTTGCCGACTTTCTGCTGAAACTTAGGAGCATTCACACCTAAGCCTCTTACACGGTCAGCTGTTTAGCTAAACATGAGCTCATGATCTAAATTTACACAATAATGAAGAGATCAGCTACAAGGGGAGACAATCAGCAAAAACAATCAATACCATAATTAGATTCCCAAAGCCATCCATCAGATGTTGGAATAATCAGGTGCAAGGCAGGATATATACAGAAAACTGGAACTGAAACAAGAAACAAGGATGTTTTCAAAGTCTGGTAGGATCTCTAAAACATTTTTAAAGTACATGTCATTGATAAAGCTAACTACTCAAAGGTTGTGTAATACAACAGATTAATCATTGAGAAGAGTGAAATTATGCTGTTTTGAAAACTATGGCAGGTAAGATTTTCTGCCTAATTATATAAGAAGATTTATCTAAAACATACACATTATTTCAAAGACTTATTGGCTGTGAAATAAGTTAAGGGTATTTCAAATGGCTTGTCTGCAATGAAAGGTGCTATGTACGGAATCACAGAAAGTCGAGGGGAAAATATGTCAATATATACATTGCTATAGGTTGAACTAAGCCTTAGGACAGCAACAATGTAGAGGACCATACCCTTAGAAGCTTACAAGTAAGCTGGAATCTTCAAAAGTTCCAATATTTATAAGTAAAAAGATTTATTAAAATGAATAACCAAGTGTTTTAATTGACATCAGAAGATCAAACCAATAAACCCTGAGAACATAGATAAAAGATAAATAAAGATATGAGCAGAACTTAATACAACAGCAAACGTATAAAATTGAGGTGATTTAGTAAGTCCAAAGAATATTCTTTGAAAAGATTGAGAAGACACACTTTGATTAAGGAAAACAAAAACGTAAGTAAAGAATATCCAGAAAGAGACAGGACAAAGTTATAGCAGAGAATATATGAAATGCCAGTAAATTTGAATATTTCTGTAAAGGGGACCATTTCCTAGCTCCTAAAGTTTACCAAAACTGACACAAGAGGAAATCATTTAAGGTCATCAGGTCTTCCCTTGGCATTCTCGGAACGCCCTGGCCTCAGAATTCAGCATCTGTAGTCCAGGGTAACCTGCGGAGAGGGGGCGGGGCTGAGTGTGGTTGGAACACTGCCCTCACTGAGGGAGTGGGTGTGGCCATCTCTGCTGTGACCGAACAATGGCAGGGGAGCATGGGTCCCAGGGAAGGGCCCTCAGAGCCCAGCAGGCCCTGTGTGGTGTCACAAGCATTTAGGCCCAGACTAAAGGGCGCCTTCTTTGTCTGAAGAGCTGCCCAAACTCTCACCTTTCCACTCAGGCCGCCCTCTTACTTGAAGTGTGTTTGGAAGCTGTCCGCGCAGTACACTTCGCTACACAGCTAACCATAGGTCTGGGCATCGTAGCTTCCTGGCAGGTGACCGAAGTTCGCAGGCATATGAGTCCCTGGGACACACGCGGAGAGGCTCCTGCCCGGGCCACAGGCCGCCCACTGCCCCAGCCCCAGATCAGGGGCCGCAAAGCAGCCCTGTCTGAGTCCCCTGCCTCTGGAGGTAGTATTGTACCAACACTTCTAGAAATAGGTGTCGTCGCGGGCAACTCATTGGAGGGACACAAATAAATCTTTGCCGACTTTCTGCTGAAACTTAGGAGCGTTCACACCTAAGCCTCTTACAAGGTCAGCTGTTTAGCTAAACATGAGCTCATGATCTAAATTTACACAATAATGAAGAGATCAGCTACAAGGGGAGACAATCAGCAAAAACAATCAATACCAGAATTAGATTCCCAAGGCCATCCATCAGATGTTGGAATAATCAGGTGCAAGGCAGGATATATACATAAAACTGGAACTGAAACAAGAAACAAGGATGTTTTCAAAGTCTGGTACGATCACTAAAACATTTTTAAAGTACATGTCATTGATAAAGCTAAATACTCAAAGGTTGTGTAATCCAACAGATTAATCATTGAGAAGAGTGAAATTATGCTGTTTTGAAAACTATGCCAGGTCAGATTTTCTGCCTAATTATATAAGAAGATTTATCTAAAACATACACATTATTTCAAAGACTTATTGGCTGTGAAATAAGTTAACGGTATTTCAAATGGCTTGTCTGCAATGAAAGGTGCTATGTAGGGAATCACAGAAAGTCGAGGGGAAAATGTGTCAATATATACATTGCTATAGGTGAACTAAGCCTTAGGACAGCAACAATGTAGAGGACCTGACCCTTAGAAGCTTACAAGTAAGCTGGAATCTTCAAAAGTTACAATTTTTATAAGTAAAAATATTTATTAAAATGAATAACCAAGTGTTTTAATTGACATCAGAAGATCAAACCAATAAACCCTGAGAACATAGATAAAAGAAAAATAAAGATATGAGCAGAACTTAATACAACAGCAAACGTATAAAATTGAGGTGATTTAGTAAGTCCAAAGAATATTCTTTGAAAAGATTTAAAAGACACACTTTGAGTAAGGAAAACAAAAACATAAGTAAAGAATATATAGAAAGAGTCAGGACAATGTTATAGCAAAGAATATATGAAATGCCAGTAAATTTGAATATTTCTGTAAAGGGGACCATTTCCTAGCTCCTAAAGTTTACCAAAACTGAGACAAGAGGAAATCATTTAAGGTCCTCATGCCTGCCCTTGTCATTCTGAGAACGAACTGGCCTCAGAATGCAGCATCTGTAGTCCATGGTAACCTGCGGAGGTGGGGCGGGGCTGAGGGAGTTTGGAACACTGCCCTCACTGAGGGAGTGGGTGTGGCCATCTCTGCTGTGACTGAACAAAGTGCAGGGGAGCAGCGGTCCCAGGCAAGGGCACTCAGAGCCCAGCAGGCCCAGTGTGGTTTCACAAGCATTTAGGCACAGGCCAAAGGGTGCCTTCTTTGCCTGAACAGCTGCCCAAACTCTCACCTTTCCACTCAGGCCACCCTCTTTCTTGAAGTGTGTGTGGAAGCTGTCCGCGCAGTACACCTCGCTGCACAGCTAACCATAGGACTGGGCATCGTAGCTTCCTGCCAGGTGACCGAAGTTCGCAGGAAGATGGGTCCCTGGGACACACACGGAGAGGCTCCTGCCCGGGCCACAGGCCGCCCACTGCCCCAGCCCCAGTTCAGCGGCCGAAAATCAGCCCTGTCTGAGTCTCCTGCCTCTAGAAGGAGTATTGGACCAACACTTCTAGAAAATGGGGTCCTCACGGACAACTCATTGGAGGGACAGAAATAAATCTTTGCCGACTTTCTGCTGAAACTTAGGAGCGTTCACACCAAAGCCTCTTACAAGGTCAGCTCTTTAGCTAAACATGAGCTCATTATCGAAATTTACACAATAATGAAGTGATCAGCTACAAGGGGAGACAATCAGCAAAAACAATCAATACCAGAATTAGATTCCCAAGGCCATCCATCAGATGTTGGAATAATCAGGTGCAAGGCAGGATATATACATAACACTGGAACTGAAACAAGAAACAAGGGTGTTTTCAAATTCTGGTACGATCTCTAAAACATTTTTAAAGTACATGTCATTGATAAAGCTAAATACTCAAAGGTTGTGTAATCCAACAGATTAATCATTGAGAAGAGTGAAATTATGCTGTTTTGAAAATTATGGCAGGTGAGATTTTCTTCCTAATTATATAAGAAGATTTCTCTAAAACATACACATTATTTCAAAGACTTATTGGCTGTGAAATAAGTTAGGGTATTTCAAATGGCTTGTCTGCAATGAAAGGTGCTATGTAGGGAATCACAGAAAGTCTAGGGGAAAATATGTCAATATATACATTGCTATAGGTTGAACTAAGCCTTAGGACAGCAACAATGTAGAGGACCTGACCCTTAGAAGCTTACAAGTAAGCTGGAATCTTCAAAAGTTACAATATTTATAAGTAAAAAGATTTATTAAAATGAATAACCAAGTGTTTTAATTGACATCAGAAGATCAAACCAATAAACCCTGAGAACATAGATAAAAGATAAATAAAGATATGAGCAGAACTTAATACAACAGCAAACGTATAAAATTGAGGTGATTTAGTAAGTCCAAAGAATATTCTTTGAAAAGATTGAAAAGACACACTTTGAGTAAGGAAAACAAAAACATAAGTGAAGAATATACAGAAAGAATCAGGACAATGTTATAGCAGAGAATATATGAAATGCCAGTAAATTTGAACATTTCTGTAAAGGGGACCATTTCCTAGCTCCTAAAGCTTACCAAAACTGACACAAGAGGAAGTCATTTAAGGTCATCATGTCTGCCCTTGGCATTCTCGGAACGCCCTGGCCTCAGAATGCAGCAACTGTAGTCCATGGTAACCTGAGGAGAGGGGGCGGGGCTGAGGCAGGTTGGAACACTGCCCTCACTGAGGGAGTGGGTGTGGCCATCTCTGCTGTGACTGAACAAAGGGAAGGGGAGCATGGGGCCGAGGGCAGGGCCGTCAGAGCCCGGCAGGCCCAGTGGGGTGTCACAAGCATTTAGGCCCAGGCCAAAGGGCGCCTTCTTTGTCTGAACAGCTGCCCAAACTCTCACCTTTCCACTCAGGCCGCCCTCTTACTTGAAGTGTGTGTGGAACCTCTCCACGCAGTACACCTCGCTGCACAGCTAACCATAGGTCTGGGCATCGTAGCTTCCTGCCAGGTGACCGATGTTCGCAGGTAGATCGGTCCCTGGGACACACGCGGAGAGGCTCCTGCCGGGGCCACAGGCCGCCCACTACCCCAGCCCCAGATTGGTGCCGCACAGCAGCCCTGTCTGAGTCCCCTCCCTCTAGAGGGAGTATTTAAACAACACTTCTAGAAAACGGAGTCCTCGCGCGCAACTCATTGGAGGGACACAAATTAATCTTTGCCGACTTTCTGCTGAAACTTAGGAGCATTCACACCTAAGCCTCTTACACGGTCAGCTGTTTAGCTAAACATGAGCTCATGATCTAAATTTACACAATAATGAAGAGATCAGCTACAAGGGGAGACAATCAGCAAAAACAATCAATACCAGAATTAGATTCCCAAAGCCATCCATCAGATGTTGGAATAATCAGGTGCAAGGCAGGATATATACAGAAAACTGGAACTGAAACAAGAAACAAGGATGTTTTCAAAGTCTGGTAGGATCTCTAAAACATTTTTAAAGTACATGTCATTGATAAAGCTAACTACTCAAAGGTTGTGTAATACAACAGATTAATCATTGAGAAGAGTGAAATTATGCTGTTTTGAAAACTATGGCAGGTAAGATTTTCTGCCTAATTATATAAGAAGATTTATCTAAAACATACACATTATTTCAAAGACTTATTGGCTGTGAAATAAGTTAAGGGTATTTCAAATGGCTTGTCTGCAATGAAAGGTGCTATGTACGGAATCACAGAAAGTCGAGGGGAAAATATGTCAATATATACATTGCTATAGGTTGAACTAAGCCTTAGGACAGCAACAATGTAGAGGACCATACCCTTAGAAGCTTACAAGTAAGCTGGAATCTTCAAAAGTTCCAATATTTATAAGTAAAAAGATTTATTAAAATGAATAACCAAGTGTTTTAATTGACATCAGAAGATCAAACCAATAAACCCTGAGAACATAGATAAAAGATAAATAAAGATATGAGCAGAACTTAATACAACAGCAAACGTATAAAATTGAGGTGATTTAGTAAGTCCAAAGAATATTCTTTGAAAAGATTGAGAAGACACACTTTGATTAAGGAAAACAAAAACGTAAGTAAAGAATATCCAGAAAGAGACAGGACAAAGTTATAGCAGAGAATATATGAAATGCCAGTAAATTTGAATATTTCTGTAAAGGGGACCATTTCCTAGCTCCTAAAGTTTACCAAAACTGACACAAGAGGAAATCATTTAAGGTCATCAGGTCTTCCCTTGGCATTCTCGGAACGCCCTGGCCTCAGAATTCAGCATCTGTAGTCCAGGGTAACCTGCGGAGAGGGGGCGGGGCTGAGTGTGGTTGGAACACTGCCCTCACTGAGGGAGTGGGTGTGGCCATCTCTGCTGTGACCGAACAATGGCAGGGGAGCATGGGTCCCAGGGAAGGGCCCTCAGAGCCCAGCAGGCCCTGTGTGGTGTCACAAGCATTTAGGCCCAGACTAAAGGGCGCCTTCTTTGTCTGAAGAGCTGCCCAAACTCTCACCTTTCCACTCAGGCCGCCCTCTTACTTGAAGTGTGTTTGGAAGCTGTCCGCGCAGTACACTTCGCTACACAGCTAACCATAGGTCTGGGCATCGTAGCTTCCTGGCAGGTGACCGAAGTTCGCAGGCATATGAGTCCCTGGGACACACGCGGAGAGGCTCCTGCCCGGGCCACAGGCCGCCCACTGCCCCAGCCCCAGATCAGGGGCCGCAAAGCAGCCCTGTCTGAGTCCCCTGCCTCTGGAGGTAGTATTGTACCAACACTTCTAGAAATAGGTGTCGTCGCGGGCAACTCATTGGAGGGACACAAATAAATCTTTGCCGACTTTCTGCTGAAACTTAGGAGCGTTCACACCTAAGCCTCTTACAAGGTCAGCTGTTTAGCTAAACATGAGCTCATGATCTAAATTTACACAATAATGAAGAGATCAGCTACAAGGGGAGACAATCAGCAAAAACAATCAATACCAGAATTAGATTCCCAAGGCCATCCATCAGATGTTGGAATAATCAGGTGCAAGGCAGGATGTATACATAAAACTGGAACTGAAACAAGAAATAAGGATGTTTTCAAAGTCTGGTACGATCTCTAAAACATTTTTAAAGTACATGTCATTGATAAAGCTAAATACTCAAAGGTTGTGTAATCCAACAGATTAATCATTGAGAAGAGTGAAATTATGCTGTTTTGAAAACTATGCCAGGTCAGATTTTCTGCCTAATTATATAAGAAGATTTATCTAAAACATACACATTATTTCAAAGACTTATTGGCTGTGAAATAAGTTAACGGTATTTCAAATGGCTTGTCTGCAATGAAAGGTGCTATGTAGGGAATCACAGAAAGTCGAGGGGAAAATATGTCAATATATACATTGCTATAGGTTGAACTAAGCCTTAGGACAGCAACAATGTAGAGGACCTGACCCTTAGAAGCTTACAAGTAAGCTGGAATCTTCAAAAGTTATAATTTTTATAAGTAAAAATATTTATTAAAATGAATAACCAAGTGTTTTAATTGACATCAGAAGATCAAACCAATAAACCCTGAGAACATAGATAAAAGAAAAATAAAGATATGAGCAGAACTTAATACAACAGCAAACGTATAAAATTGAGGTGATTTAGTAAGTCCAAAGAATATTCTTTGAAAAGATTTAAAAGACACACTTTGAGTAAGGAAAACAAAAACATAAGTAAAGAATATATAGAAAGAGTCAGGACAATGTTATAGCAAAGAATATATGAAATGCCAGTAAATTTGAATATTTCTGTAAAGGGGACCATTTCCTAGCTCCTAAAGTTTACCAAAACTGAGACAAGAGGAAATCATTTAAGGTCCTCATGCCTGCCCTTGTCATTCTGAGAACGAACTGGCCTCAGAATGCAGCATCTGTAGTCCATAGTAACCTGCGGAGGTGGGGCGGGGCTGAGGGAGTTTGGAACACTGCCCTCACTGAGGGAGTGGGTGTGGCCATCTCTGCTGTGACTGAACAAAGTGCAGGGGAGCAGGGGTCCCAGGCAAGGGCACTCAGAGCCCAGCAGGCCCAGTGTGGTTTCACAAGCATTTAGGCCCAGGCCAAAGGGTGCCTTCTTTGCCTGAACAGCTGCCCAAACTCTCACCTTTCCACTCAGGCCACCCTCTTTCTTGAAGTGTGTGTGGAAGCTGTCCGCGCAGTACACCTCGCTGCACAGCTAACCATAGGACTGGGCATCGTAGCTTCCTGCCAGGTGACCGAAGTTCGCAGGAAGATGGGTCCCTGGGACACACACGGAGAGGCTCCTGCCCGGGCCACAGGCCGCCCACTGCCCCAGCCCCAGTTCAGCGGCCGAAAATCAGCCCTGTGTGAGTCTCCTGCCTCTAGAAGGAGTATTGGACCAACACTTCTAGAAAATGGGGTCCTCACGGGCAACTCATTGGAGGGACAGAAATAAATCTTTGCCGACTTTCTGCTGAAACTTAGGAGCGTTCACACCAAAGCCTCTTACAAGGTCAGCTCTTTAGCTAAACATGAGCTCATTATCGAAATTTACACAATAATGAAGTGATCAGCTACAAGGGGAGACAATCAGCAAAAACAATCAATACCAGAATTAGATTCCCAAGGCCATCCATCAGATGTTGGAATAATCAGGTGCAAGGCAGGATATATACATAACACTGGAACTGAAACAAGAAACAAGGGTGTTTTCAAATTCTGGTACGATCTCTAAAACATTTTTAAAGTACATGTCATTGATAAAGCTAAATACTCAAAGGTTGTGTAATCCAACAGATTAATCATTGAGAAGAGTGAAATTATGCTGTTTTGAAAATTATGGCAGGTGAGATTTTCTTCCTAATTATATAAGAAGATTTCTCTAAAACATACACATTATTTCAAAGACTTATTGGCTGTGAAATAAGTTAGGGTATTTCAAATGGCTTGTCTGCAATGAAAGGTGCTATGTAGGGAATCACAGAAAGTCGAGGGGAAAATATGTCAATATATACATTGCTATAGGTTGAACTAAGCCTTAGGACAGCAACAATGTAGAGGACCTGACCCTTAGAAGCTTACAAGTAAGCTGGAATCTTCAAAAGTTCCAATATTTATAAGTAAAAAGATTTATTAAAATGAATAACCAAGTGTTTTAATTGACATCAGAAGATCAAACCAATAAACCCTGAGAACATAGATAAAAGATAAATAAAGATATGAGCAGAACTTAATACAACAGCAAACGTATAAAATTGAGGTGATTTAGTAAGTCCAAAGAATATTCTTTGAAAAGATTGAAAAGACACACTTTGATTAAGGAAAACAAAAACATAAGTGAAGAATATACAGAAAGAATCAGGACAATGTTATAGCAGAGAATATATGAAATGCCAGTAAATTTGAACATTTCTGTAAAGGGGACCATTTCCTAGCTCCTAAAGCTTACCAAAACTGACACAAGAGGAAGTCATTTAAGGTCATCATGTCTGCCCTTGGCATTCTCGGAACGCCCTGGCCTCAGAATGCAGCAACTGTAGTCCATGGTAACCTGAGGAGAGGGGGCGGGGCTGAGGCAGGTTGGAACACTGCCATCACTGAGGGAGTGGGTGTGGCCATCTCTGCTGTGACTGAACAAAGGGAAGGGGAGCATGGGGCCGAGGGCAGGGCCGTCAGAGCCCGGCAGGCCCAGTGGGGTGTCACAAGCATTTAGGCCCAGGCCAAAGGGCGCCTTCTTTGTCTGAACAGCTGCCCAAACTCTCACCTTTCCACTCAGGCCGCCCTCTTACTTGAAGTGTGTGTGGAACCTCTCCACGCAGTACACCTCGCTGCACAGCTAAACATAGGTCTGGGCATCGTAGCTTCCTGCCAGGTGACCGATGTTCGCAGGTAGATCGGTCCCTGGGACACACGCGGAGAGGCTCCTGCCCGGGCCACAGGCCGCCCACTACCCCAGCCCCAGATTGGTGCCGCACAGCAGCCCTGTCTGAATCCCCTCCCTCTAGAGGGAGTATTTAAACAACACTTCTAGAAAACGGAGTCCTCGCGCGCAACTCATTGGAGGGACACAAATTAATCTTTGCCGACTTTCTGCTGAAACTTAGGAGCATTCACACCTAAGCCTCTTACACGGTCAGCTGTTTAGCTAAACATGAGCTCATGATCTAAATTTACACAATAATGAAGAGATCAGCTACAAGTGGAGACAATCAGCAAAAACAATCAATACCATAATTAGATTCCCAAAGCCATCCATCAGATGTTGGAATAATCAGGTGCAAGGCAGGATATATACAGAAAACTGGAACTGAAACAAGAAACAAGGATGTTTTCAAAGTCTGGTCGGATCTCTAAAACATTTTTAAAGTACATGTCATTGATAAAGCTAACTACTCAAAGGTTGTGTAATACAACAGATTAATCATTGAGAAGAGTGAAATTATGCTGTTTTGAAAACTATGGCAGGTAAGATTTTCTGCCTAATTATATAAGAAGATTTATCTAAAACATACACATTATTTCAAAGACTTATTGGCTGTGAAATAAGTTAAGGGTATTTCAAATGGCTTGTCTGCAATGAAAGGTGCTATGTACGGAATCACAGAAAGTCGAAGGGAAAATATGTCAATATATACATTGCTATAGGTTGAACTAAGCCTTAGGACAGCAACAATGTAGAGGACCATACCCTTAGAAGCTTACAAGTAAGCTGGAATCTTCAAAAGTTCCAATATTTATAAGTAAAAAGATTTATTAAAATGAATAACCAAGTGTTTTAATTGACATCAGAAGATCAAACCAATAAACCCTGAGAACATAGATAAAAGATAAATAAAGATATGAGCAGAACTTAATACAACAGCAAACGTATAAAATTGAGGTGATTTAGTAAGTCCAAAGAATATTCTTTGAAAAGATTGAGAAGACACACTTTGATTAAGGAAAACAAAAACGTAAATAAAGAATATCCAGAAAGAGACAGGACAAAGTTATAGCAGAGAATATATGAAATGCCAGTAAATTTGAATATTTCTGTAAAGGGGACCATTTCCTAGCTCCTAAAGTTTACCAAAACTGACACAAGAGGAAATCATTTAAGGTCATCAGGTCTTCCCTTGGCATTCTCGGAACGCCCTGGCCTCAGAATTCAGCATCTGTAGTCCAGGGTAACCTGCGGAGAGGGGGCGGGGCTGAGTGTGGTTGGAACACTGCCCTCACTGAGGGAGTGGGTGTGGCCATCTCTGCTGTGACCGAACAATGGCAGGGGAGCATGGGTCCCAGGGAAGGGCCCTCAGAGCCCAGCAGGCCCTGTGTGGTGTCACAAGCATTTAGGCCCAGACTAAAGGGCGCCTTCTTTGTCTGAAGAGCTGCCCAAACTCTCACCTTTCCACTCAGGCCGCCCTCTTACTTGAAGTGTGTTTGGAAGCTGTCCGCGCAGTACACTTCGCTACACAGCTAACCATAGGTCTGGGCATCGTAGCTTCCTGGCAGGTGACCGAAGTTCGCAGGCATATGAGTCCCTGGGACACACGCGGAGAGGCTCCTGCCCGGGCCACAGGCCGCCCACTGCCCCAGCCCCAGATCAGGGGCCGCAAAGCAGCCCTGTCTGAGTCCCCTGCCTCTGGAGGTAGTATTGTACCAACACTTCTAGAAATAGGTGTCGTCGCGGGCAACTCATTGGAGGGACACAAATAAATCTTTGCCGACTTTCTGCTGAAACTTAGGAGCGTTCACACCTAAGCCTCTTACAAGGTCAGCTGTTTAGCTAAACATGAGCTCATGATCTAAATTTACACAATAATGAAGAGATCAGCTACAAGGGGAGACAATCAGCAAAAACAATCAATACCAGAATTAGATTCCCAAGGCCATCCAGCAGATGTTGGAATAATCAGGTGCAAGGCAGGATATATACATAAAACTGGAACTGAAACAAGAAATAAGGATGTTTTCAAAGTCTGGTACGATCTCTAAAACATTTTTAAAGTACATGTCATTGATAAAGCTAAATACTCAAAGGTTGTGTAATCCAACAGATTAATCATTGAGAAGAGTGAAATTATGCTGTTTTGAAAACTATGCCAGGTCAGATTTTCTGCCTAATTATATAAGAAGATTTATCTAAAACATACACATTATTTCAAAGACTTATTGGCTGTGAAATAAGTTAACGGTATTTCAAATGGCTTGTCTGCAATGAAAGGTGCTATGTAGGGAATCACAGAAAGTCGAGGGGAAAATATGTCAATATATACATTGCTATAGGTTGAACTAAGCCTTAGGACAGCAACAATGTAGAGGACCTGACCCTTAGAAGCTTACAAGTAAGCTGGAATCTTCAAAAGTTACAATTTTTATAAGTAAAAATATTTATTAAAATGAATAACCAAGTGTTTTAATTGACATCAGAAGATCAAACCAATAAACCCTGAGAACATAGATAAAAGAAAAATAAAGATATGAGCAGAACTTAATACAACAGCAAACGTATAAAATTGAGGTGATTTAGTAAGTCCAAAGAATATTCTTTGAAAAGATTTAAAAGACACACTTTGAGTAAGGAAAACAAAAACATAAGTAAAGAATATATAGAAAGAGTCAGGACAATGTTATAGCAAAGAATATATGAAATGCCAGTAAATTTGAATATTTCTGTAAAGGGGACCATTTCCTAGCTCCTAAAGTTTACCAAAACTGAGACAAGAGGAAATCATTTAAGGTCCTCATGCCTGCCCTTGTCATTCTGAGAATGAACTGGCCTCAGAATGCAGCATCTGTAGTCCATGGTAACCTGCGGAGGTGGGGCGGGGCTGAGGGAGTTTGGAACACTGCCCTCACTGAGGGAGTGGGTGTGGCCATCTCTGCTGTGACTGAACAAAGTGCAGGGGAGCAGGGGTCCCAGGCAAGGGCACTCAGAGCCCAGCAGGCCCAGTGTGGTTTCACAAGCATTTAGGCCCAGGCCAAAGGGTGCCTTCTTTGCCTGAACAGCTGCCCAAACTCTCACCTTTCCTCTCAGGCCACCCTCTTTCTTGAAGTGTGTGTGGAAGCTGTCCGCGCAGTACACCTCGCTGCACAGCTAACCATAGGACTGGGCATCGTAGCTTCCTGCCAGGTGACCGAAGTTCGCAGGAAGATGGGTCCCTGGGACACACACGGAGAGGCTCCTGCCCGGGCCACAGGCCGCCCACTGCCCCAGCCCCAGTTCAGCGGCCGAAAATCAGCCCTGTCTGAGTCTCCTGCCTCTAGAAGGAGTATTGGACCAACACTTCTAGAAAATGGGGTCCTCACGGGCAACTCATTGGAGGGACAGAAATAAATCTTTGCCGACTTTCTGCTGAAACTTAGGAGCGATCACACCAAAGCCTCTTACAAGGTCAGCTCTTTAGCTAAACATGAGCTCATTATCGAAATTTACACAATAATGAAGTGATCAGCTACAAGGGGAGACAATCAGCAAAAACAATCAATACCAGAATTAGATTCCCAAGGCCATCCATCAGATGTTGGAATAATCAGGTGCAAGGCAGGATATATACATAACACTGGAACTGAAACAAGAAACAAGGGTGTTTTCAAATTCTGGTACGATCTCTAAAACATTTTTAAAGTACATGTCATTGATAAAGCTAAATACTCAAAGGTTGTGTAATACAACAGATTAATCATTGAGAAGAGTGAAATTATGCTGTTTTGAAAATTATGGCAGGTGAGATTTTCTTCCTAATTATATAAGAAGATTTCTCTAAAACATACACATTATTTCAAAGACTTATTGGCTGTGAAATAAGTTAGGGTATTTCAAATGGCTTGTCTGCAATGAAAGGTGCTATGTAGGGAATCACAGAAAGTCGAGGGGAAAATATGTCAATATATACATTGCTATAGGTTGAACTAAGCCTTAGGACAGCAACAATGTAGAGGACCTGACCCTTAGAAGCTTACAAGTAAGCTGGAATCTTCAAAAGTTACAATATTTATAAGTAAAAAGATTTATTAAAATGAATAACCAAGTGTTTTAATTGACATCAGAAGATCAAACCAATAAACCCTGAGAACATAGATAAAAGATAAATAAAGATATGAGCAGAACTTAATACAACAGCAAACGTATAAAATTGAGGTGATTTAGTAAGTCCAAAGAATATTCTTTGAAAAGATTGAAAAGACACACTTTGATTAAGGAAAACAAAAACATAAGTGAAGAATATACAGAAAGAATCAGGACAATGTTATAGCAGAGAATATATGAAATGCCAGTAAATTTGAACATTTCTGTAAAGGGGACCATTTCCTAGCTCCTAAAGTTTACCAAAACTGACACAAGAGGAAGTCATTTAAGGTCATCCTGTCTGCCCTTGGCATTCTCGGAACGCCCTGGCCTCAGAATGCAACAACTGTAGTCCATGGTAACCTGAGGATAGGGGGCGGAGCTGAGGCAGGTTGGAACACTGCCCTCACTGAGGGAGTGGGTGTGGCCATCTCTGCTGTGACTGAACAAAGGGAAGGGGAGCATGGGGCCGAGGGCAGGGCCGTCAGAGCCCGGCAGGCCCAGTGGGGTGTCACAAGCATTTAGGCCCAGGCCAAAGGGCGCCTTCTTTGTCTGAACAGCTGCCCAAACTCTCACCTTTCCACTCAGGCCGCCCTCTTACTTGAAGTGTGTGTGGAACCTCTCCACGCAGTACACCTCGCTGCACAGCTAACCATAGGTCTGGGCATCGTAGCTTCCTGCCAGGTGACCGATGTTCGCAGGTAGCTCGGTCCCTGGGACACACGCGGAGAGGCTCCTGCCCGGGCCACAGGCCGCCCACTACCCCAGCCCCAGTTTGGTGCCGCACAGCAGCCCTGTCTGAGTCCCCTCCCTCTAGAGGGAGTATTTAAACAACACTTCTAGAAAACGGAGTCCTCGCGCGCAACTCATTGGAGGCACACAAATTAATCTTTGCCGACTTTCTGCTGAAACTTAGGAGCATTCACACCTAAGCCTCTTACACGGTCAGCTGTTTAGCTAAACATGAGCTCATGATCTAAATTTACACAATAATGAAGAGATCAGCTACAAGGGGAGACAATCAGCAAAAACAATCAATACCAGAATTAGATTCCCAAAGCCATCCATCAGATGTTGGAATAATCAGGTTCAAGGCAGGATATATACAGAAAACTGGAACTGAAACAAGAAACAAGGATGTTTTCAAAGTCTGGTAGGATCTCTAAAACATTTTTAAAGTACATGTCATTGATAAAGCTAACTACTCAAAGGTTGTGTAATACAACAGATTAATCATTGAGAAGAGTGAAATTATGCTGTTTCGAAAACTATGGCAGGTCAGATTTTCTGCCTAATTATATAAGAAGATTTCTCTAAAACATACACATGATTTCAAAGAGTTATTGGATGTGAAATAACTTAAGGGTATTTCAAATGGCTTGTCTGCAATGAAAGGTGCTATGTACGGAATCACAGAAAGTCGAAGGGAAAATATGTCAATATATACATTGCTATAGGTTGAACTAAGCCTTAGGACAGCAACAATGTAGAGGACCATACCCTTAGAAGCTTACAAGTAAGCTGGAATCTTCAAAAGTTCCAATATTTATAAGTAAAAAGATTTATTAAAATGAATAACCAAGTGTTTTAATTGACATCAGAAGATCAAACCAATAAACCCTGAGAACATAGATAAAAGATAAATAAAGATATGAGCAGAACTTAATACAACAGCAAACGTATAAAATTGAGGTGATTTAGTAAGTCCAAAGAATATTCTTTGAAAAGATTGAGAAGACACACTTTGATTAAGGAAAACAAAAACGTAAATAAAGAATATCCAGAAAGAGACAGGACAAAGTTATAGCAGAGAATATATGAAATGCCAGTAAATTTGAATATTTCTGTAAAGGGGACCATTTCCTAGCTCCTAAAGTTTACCAAAACTGACACAAGAGGAAATCATTTAAGGTCATCAGGTCTTCCCTTGGCATTCTCGGAACGCCCTGGCCTCAGAATTCAGCATCTGTAGTCCAGGGTAACCTGCGGAGAGGGGGCGGGGCTGAGTGTGGTTGGAACACTGCCCTCACTGAGGGAGTGGGTGTGGCCATCTCTGCTGTGACCGAACAATGGCAGGGGAGCATGGGTCCCAGGGAAGGGCCCTCAGAGCCCAGCAGGCCCTGTGTGGTGTCACAAGCATTTAGGCCCAGACTAAAGGGCGCCTTCTTTGTCTGAAGAGCTGCCCAAACTCTCACCTTTCCACTCAGGCCGCCCTCTTACTTGAAGTGTGTTTGGAAGCTGTCCGCGCAGTACACTTCGCTACACAGCTAACCATAGGTCTGGGCATCGTAGCTTCCTGGCAGGTGACCGAAGTTCGCAGGCATATGAGTCCCTGGGACACACGCGGAGAGGCTCCTGCCCGGGCCACAGGCCGCCCACTGCCCCAGCCCCAGATCAGGGGCCGCAAAGCAGCCCTGTCTGAGTCCCCTGCCTCTGGAGGTAGTATTGTACCAACACTTCTAGAAATAGGTGTCGTCGCGGGCAACTCATTGGAGGGACACAAATAAATCTTTGCCGACTTTCTGCTGAAACTTAGGAGCGTTCACACCTAAGCCTCTTACAAGGTCAGCTGTTTAGCTAAACATGAGCTCATGATCTAAATTTACACAATAATGAAGAGATCAGCTACAAGGGGAGACAATCAGCAAAAACAATCAATACCAGAATTAGATTCCCAAGGCCATCCATCAGATGTTGGAATAATCAGGTGCAAGGCAGGATATATACATAAAACTGGAACTGAAACAAGAAATAAGGATGTTTTCAAAGTCTGGTACGATCTCTAAAACATTTTTAAAGTACATGTCATTGATAAAGCTAAATACTCAAAGGTTGTGTAATCCAACAGATTAATCATTGAGAAGAGTGAAATTATGCTGTTTTGAAAACTATGCCAGGTCAGATTTTCTGCCTAATTATATAAGAAGATTTATCTAAAACATACACATTATTTCAAAGACTTATTGGCTGTGAAATAAGTTAACGGTATTTCAAATGGCTTGTCTGCAATGAAAGGTGCTATGTAGGGAATCACAGAAAGTCGAGGGGAAAATATGTCAATATATACATTGCTATAGGTTGAACTAAGCCTTAGGACAGCAACAATGTAGAGGACCTGACCCTTAGAAGCTTACAAGTAAGCTGGAATCTTCAAAAGTTACAATTTTTATAAGTAAAAATATTTATTAAAATGAATAACCAAGTGTTTTAATTGACATCAGAAGATCAAACCAATAAACCCTGAGAACATAGATAAAAGAAAAATAAAGATATGAGCAGAACTTAATACAACAGCAAACGTATAAAATTGAGGTGATTTAGTAAGTCCAAAGAATATTCTTTGAAAAGATTTAAAAGACACACTTTGAGTAAGGAAAACAAAAACATAAGTAAAGAATATATAGAAAGAGTCAGGACAATGTTATAGCAAAGAATATATGAAATGCCAGTAAATTTGAATATTTCTGTAAAGGGGACCATTTCCTAGCTCCTAAAGTTTACCAAAACTGAGACAAGAGGAAATCATTTAAGGTCCTCATGCCTGCCCTTGTCATTCTGAGAATGAACTGGCCTCAGAATGCAGCATCTGTAGTCCATGGTAACCTGCGGAGGTGGGGCGGGGCTGAGGGAGTTTGGAACACTGCCCTCACTGAGGGAGTGGGTGTGGCCATCTCTGCTGTGACTGAACAAAGTGCAGGGGAGCAGGGGTCCCAGGCAAGGGCACTCAGAGCCCAGCAGGCCCAGTGTGGTTTCACAAGCATTTAGGCCCAGGCCAAAGGGTGCCTTCTTTGCCTGAACAGCTGCCCAAACTCTCACCTTTCCTCTCAGGCCACCCTCTTTCTTGAAGTGTGTGTGGAAGCTGTCCGCGCAGTACACCTCGCTGCACAGCTAACCATAGGACTGGGCATCGTAGCTTCCTGCCAGGTGACCGAAGTTCGCAGGAAGATGGGTCCCTGGGACACACACGGAGAGGCTCCTGCCCGGGCCACAGGCCGCCCACTGCCCCAGCCCCAGTTCAGCGGCCGAAAATCAGCCCTGTCTGAGTCTCCTGCCTCTAGAAGGAGTATTGGACCAACACTTCTAGAAAATGGGGTCCTCACGGGCAACTCATTGGAGGGACAGAAATAAATCTTTGCCGACTTTCTGCTGAAACTTAGGAGCGATCACACCAAAGCCTCTTACAAGGTCAGCTCTTTAGCTAAACATGAGCTCATTATCGAAATTTACACAATAATGAAGTGATCAGCTACAAGGGGAGACAATCAGCAAAAACAATCAATACCAGAATTAGATTCCCAAGGCCATCCATCAGATGTTGGAATAATCAGGTGCAAGGCAGGATATATACATAACACTGGAACTGAAACAAGAAACAAGGGTGTTTTCAAATTCTGGTACGATCTCTAAAACATTTTTAAAGTACATGTCATTGATAAAGCTAAATACTCAAAGGTTGTGTAATACAACAGATTAATCATTGAGAAGAGTGAAATTATGCTGTTTTGAAAATTATGGCAGGTGAGATTTTCTTCCTAATTATATAAGAAGATTTCTCTAAAACATACACATTATTTCAAAGACTTATTGGCTGTGAAATAAGTTAGGGTATTTCAAATGGCTTGTCTGCAATGAAAGGTGCTATGTAGGGAATCACAGAAAGTCGAGGGGAAAATATGTCAATATATACATTGCTATAGGTTGAACTAAGCCTTAGGACAGCAACAATGTAGAGGACCTGACCCTTAGAAGCTTACAAGTAAGCTGGAATCTTCAAAAGTTACAATATTTATAAGTAAAAAGATTTATTAAAATGAATAACCAAGTGTTTTAATTGACATCAGAAGATCAAACCAATAAACCCTGAGAACATAGATAAAAGATAAATAAAGATATGAGCAGAACTTAATACAACAGCAAACGTATAAAATTGAGGTGATTTAGTAAGTCCAAAGAATATTCTTTGAAAAGATTGAAAAGACACACTTTGATTAAGGAAAACAAAAACATAAGTGAAGAATATACAGAAAGAATCAGGACAATGTTATAGCAGAGAATATATGAAATGCCAGTAAATTTGAACATTTCTGTAAAGGGGACCATTTCCTAGCTCCTAAAGTTTACCAAAACTGACACAAGAGGAAGTCATTTAAGGTCATCCTGTCTGCCCTTGGCATTCTCGGAACGCCCTGGCCTCAGAATGCAGCAACTGTAGTCCATGGTAACCTGAGGATAGGGGGCGGAGCTGAGGCAGGTTGGAACACTGCCCTCACTGAGGGAGTGGGTGTGGCCATCTCTGCTGTGACTGAACAAAGGGAAGGGGAGCATGGGGCCGAGGGCAGGGCCGTCAGAGCCCGGCAGGCCCAGTGGGGTGTCACAAGCATTTAGGCCCAGGCCAAAGGGCGCCTTCTTTGTCTGAACAGCTGCCCAAACTCTCACCTTTCCACTCAGGCCGCCCTCTTACTTGAAGTGTGTGTGGAACCTCTCCACGCAGTACACCTCGCTGCACAGCTAACCATAGGTCTGGGCATCGTAGCTTCCTGCCAGGTGACCGATGTTCGCAGGTAGCTCGGTCCCTGGGACACACGCGGAGAGGCTCCTGACCGGGCCACAGGCCGCCCACTACCCCAGCCCCAGTTTGGTGCCGCACAGCAGCCCTGTCTGAGTCCCCTCCCTCTAGAGGGAGTATTTAAACAACACTTCTAGAAAACGGAGTCCTCGCGCGCAACTCATTGGAGGCACACAAATTAATCTTTGCCGACTTTCTGCTGAAACTTAGGAGCATTCACACCTAAGCCTCTTACACGGTCAGCTGTTTAGCTAAACATGAGCTCATGATCTAAATTTACACAATAATGAAGAGATCAGCTACAAGGGGAGACAATCAGCAAAAACAATCAATACCAGAATTAGATTCCCAAAGCCATCCATCAGATGTTGGAATAATCAGGTTCAAGGCAGGATATATACAGAAAACTGGAACTGAAACAAGAAACAAGGATGTTTTCAAAGTCTGGTAGGATCTCTAAAACATTTTTAAAGTACATGTCATTGATAAAGCTAACTACTCAAAGGTTGTGTAATACAACAGATTAATCATTGAGAAGAGTGAAATTATGCTGTTTCGAAAACTATGGCAGGTCAGATTTTCTGCCTAATTATATAAGAAGATTTCTCTAAAACATACACATGATTTCAAAGAGTTATTGGCTGTGAAATAACTTAAGGGTATTTCAAATGGCTTGTCTGCCATGAAAGGTGCTATGTAGGGTATCACAGAAACTCGAGGGGAAAATATGTCAATATATACATTGCTATAGGTTAAAGTAAGCCTTAGGACAGCAACAATGTAGAGGACCTGACCCTTAGAAACTTACAAGTAAGCTGGAATCTTCAAAAGTTCCAATCTTTATAAGTAAAAAGATTTATTAAAATGAATAACCAAGTGTTTTAATTGACATCAGAAGATCAAACAAATAAACCCTGAGAACATAGATAAAAGATAAATAAAGATATGAGCAGAACTTAATACAACAGCAAACGTATAAAATTGGGGTGATTTAGTAAGTCCAAAGAATATTCTTTGAAAAGATTGAAAAGACACACTTTGATTAAGGAAAACAAAAATGTAAGTAAAGAATATACAGAAAGAGTCAGGACAAAGTTATAGCAGAGAATATATGAAATGCCAGTAAATTTGAACATTTCTGTAAAGGGGACCATTTCCTAGCTCCTAAAGTTTACCAAAACTGACACAAGATGAAATTATTTAAGGTCATCATGTCTGCCCTTGGCATGCTCGGAACGCCCTGGCCTCAGAATGCAGCATCTGTAGTCCATGGTAACCTGCGGAGAGGGGGCGGGGATGAGCGAGGTTGGAACACTGCCCTCACTGAGGGAGTGGGTGTGGCCAGCTCTGCTGTGACTGACAAAGGCCAGGGGAGCATGTGGCCGACGGCAGGGCCCTCAGTGCCCGGCAGGCCCAGTGGGGTGTCACAAGCTTTTACGCCCAGGCCAAAAGGCGCCTTCTTTGTCTGAACAGCTGCCCAAACACTCATCTTACCACTCAGGCCGCCCTCTTACTTGAAGTGTGTGTGGAACCTGTCCACGCAGTACACCTCGCTGCACAGCTAACCATAGGTCTGGGCATCGTAGATTCCTGTCAGGTGACCAAAGTTCGCAGGCAGATTGGTCCCTGGGACACACGCGGAGAGGCTCCTGCCTGGGCCACAGGCCGCCCACTACCCCAGCCCCAGATTGGGGGCCACACAGCAGCCCTGTCTGAGTCCTCTGCCTGTAGAGGGAGTATTGGACCAACACATCTAGAAAACGGGGTCCTCGCGGGCAACTCATTGGAGGGACACAAATAAATCTTTGCCGACTTTCTGCTGAAACTTTGGAGCGTTCACACCTAAGCCTCTTACAAGCTCAGCTGTTTAGCTAAACATGATCTCGTGATCGAAATTTACACAATAATGAAGAGATCAGCTACAAGGGGAGAAAATCAGCAAAAACAATCAATACCAGAATTAGATTCCCAAGGCCATCCATCAGATGTTGGAACAATCAGGTGCAAGGCAGGATATATACAGAAAACTGGAACTGAAAGAAGAAACAAGGATGTTTTCAAAGTCTAGTACGATCTCTAAAACATTTTTAAAGTACATGTCATTGATAAAGCTAAATACTCAAAGGTTGTGTAATACAACAGATTAATCATTGAGAAGAGTGAAATTATGCTGTTTTGAAAACTATGGCAGGTCAGATTTTCTGCCTAATTATATAAGAAGATTTATCTAAAACCTACACATTATTTCAAAGACTTATTGGCTGTGAAATAAGTTAAGGGTATTTCAAATGGCTTGTCTGCAATGAAAGGTACTATCTAGGGAATCACAGAAAGTCGAGGGGAAAATATGTCAATATATACATTGCTATATGTTGAACTAAGCCTTAGGACAGCAACAATGTAGAGCACCTGACACTTAGAAACTTGCAAGTAAGCTAGAATCTTCAAAAGTTCAAATCTTTATAAGTAAAAAGATTTATTAAAATGAATAACCAAGTGTTTTAATTGACGTCAGAATATCAAACAAATAAACGCTGAGAACATAGATAAAAGATAAATAAAGATATGAGCAGAACTTAATACAACAGGAAAAGTATAAAATTGAGGTGATTTGGTAAGTCCAAAGAATATTCTTTGAAAAGATTGAAAAGACACACTTTGATTAAGGAAAACAAAAACATAAGTAAAGAATATACAGAAAGAGTCAGGACAATGTTATAGCAGAGAATATATGAAATGACAGTAAATTTGAACATTTCTGTAAAGGGGACCATTTCCTAGCTCCTAAAGTTTACCAAAACTGACACAAGAGGAAGTCATTTAAGGTAATCATGTCTGCCCTTGGCATTCTCGGAACGCCCTGGCCTCAGAATGCAGCAACTGTAGTCCATGGTAACCTGCGGAGAGGGGGCGGGGCTGAGGGAGGTTGGAACACTGCCCTCACTGAGGGACTGGATGTGGCCATCTCTGCTGTGACTGAAAAAAGGGCAGGGGAGCTTGGGGCCGAGGGCAGGGCCCTCAGAGCCCCGCAGGCCCAGTGGGGTGTCACAAGCATTTAGGCCCAGGCCAAAGGGCGCCTTCTTTGTCTGAACAGCTGCCCAAACTCTCACCTTTCCACTCAGGCCGCCCTCTTACTTGAAGTGTGTGTGGAACCAGTCCACGCAGTACACCTCGATGCACAGCTAACCATAGGTCTGGGCATCGTAGCTTCCTGTCAGGTGACCGAAGTTCGCAGGTAGATGGGTCCCTGGGACACACGCGGAGAGGCTCCTGCCCGGGCCACAGGCCGCCCACTACCCCAGCACCAGATTGAGGCCACAGAGCAGCCCTGTCTGAGTCCCCTCCCTCTAGAGGGAGTATTGGACCAACATTTCTAGATAACGGAGTCCTCTCGGGCAACTCATTGGAGGGACACAAATAAATCTTTGCCGACTTTCTGCTGAAACTTAGGAGCATTCACACCTAAGCCTCTTACAAGGTCATCTGTTTAGCTAAACATGAGCTCATGATCTAAATTTACACAATAATGAAGAGATCAGCTAAAAGGGGAGACAATCCGCAAAAATAATCAATACCAGAATTAGATTTCCAAGGCCATCCATCAGATGTTGGAATAATCAGGTGCAAGGAAGGATATATACATAAAACTGGAACTGAATTAAGAAACCACATGTTTTCAAAGTCTGGTAGGATCTCTAAAACATTTTTAAAGTACATGTCATTGATAAAGCTAAATACTCAAAGTTTGTGTAATACAACAGATTAATCATTGAGAAGAGTGTAATTATGCTGTTTTGAAAACTATGGCAGGTCAGATTTTCTGCCTAATTATATAAGAAGATTTCTCTAAAACATACACATGATTTCAAAGAGTTATTGGCTGTGAAATAACTTAAGGGTATTTCAAATGGCTTGTCTGCCATGAAAGGTGCTATGTAGGGTATCACAGAAACTCGAGGGGAAAATATGTCAATATATACATTGCTATAGGTTAAAGTAAGCCTTAGGACAGCAACAATGTAGAGGACCTGACCCTTAGAAACTTACAAGTAAGCTGGAATCTTCAAAAGTTCCAATCTTTATAAGTAAAAAGATTTATTAAAATGAATAACCAAGTGTTTTAATTGACATCAGAAGATCAAACCAATAAACCCTGAGAACATAGATAAAAGATAAATAAAGATATGAGCAGAACTTAATACAACAGCAAACGTATAAAATTGGGGTGATTTAGTAAGTCCAAAGAATATTCTTTGAAAAGATTGAAAAGACACACTTTGATTAAGGAAAACAAAAATGTAAGTAAAGAATATACAGAAAGAGTCAGGACAAAGTTATAGCAGAGAATATATGAAATGCCAGTAAATTTGAACATTTCTGTAAAGGGGACCATTTCCTAGCTCCTAAAGTTTACCAAAACTGACACAAGAGGAAATTATTTAAGGTCATCATGTCTGCCTTTGGCATGCTCGGAACGCCCTGGCCTCAGAATGCAGCATCTGTAGTCCATGGTAACCTGCGGAGAGTGGGCGGGGATGAGCGAGGTTGGAACACTGCCCTCACTGAGGGAGTGGGTGTGGCCAGCTCTGCTGTGACTGACAAAGGCCAGGGGAGCATGTGGCCGAGGGCAGGGCCCTCAGTGCCCGGCAGGCCCAGTGGGGTGTCACAAGCTTTTACGCCCAGGCCAAAAGGCGCCTTCTTTGTCTGAACAGCTGCCCAAACACTCATCTTACCACTCAGGCCGCCCTCTTACTTGAAGTGTGTGTGGAACCTGTCCACGCAGTACACCTCGCTGCACAGCTAACCATAGGTCTGGGCATCGTAGATTCCTGCCAGGTGACCAAAGTTCGCAGGCAGATTGGTCCCTGGGACACACGCGGAGAGGCTCCTGCCTGGGCCACAGGCCGCCCACTACCCCAGCCCCAGATTGGGGGCCACACAGCAGCCCTGTCTGAGTCCTCTGCCTGTAGAGGGAGTATTGGACCAACACATCTAGAAAACGGGGTCCTCGCGGGCAACTCATTGGAGGGACACAAATAAATCTTTGCCGACTTTCTGCTGAAACTTTGGAGCGTTCACACCTAAGCCTCTTACAAGCTCAGCTGTTTAGCTAAACATGATCTCGTGATCGAAATTTACACAATAATGAAGAGATCAGCTACAAGGGGAGAAAATCAGCAAAAACAATCAATACCAGAATTAGATTCCCAAGGCCATCCATCAGATGTTGGAACAATCAGGTGCAAGGCAGGATATATACATAAAACTGGAACTGAAAGAAGAAACAAGGATGTTTTCAAAGTCTAGTACGATCTCTAAAACATTTTTAAAGTACATGTCATTGATAAAGCTAAATACTCAAAGGTTGTGTAATACAACAGATTAATCATTGAGAAGAGTGAAATTATGCTGTTTTGAAAACTATGGCAGGTCAGATTTTCTGCCTAATTATATAAGAAGATTTATCTAAAACCTACACATTATTTCAAAGACTTATTGGCTGTGAAATAAGTTAAGGGTATTTCAAATGGCTTGTCTGCAATGAAAGGTACTATCTAGGGAATCACAGAAAGTCGAGGGGAAAATATGTCAATATATACATTGCTATATGTTGAACTAAGCCTTAGGACAGCAACAATGTAGAGCACCTGACACTTAGAAACTTGCAAGTAAGCTAGAATCTTCAAAAGTTCAAATCTTTATAAGTAAAAAGATTTATTAAAATGAATAACCAAGTGTTTTAATTGACGTCAGAATATCAAACAAATAAACGCTGAGAACATAGATAAAAGATAAATAAAGATATGAGCAGAACTTAATACAATAGGAAAAGTATAAAATTGAGGTGATTTGGTAAGTCCAAAGAATATTCTTTGAAAAGATTGAAAAGACACACTTTGATTAAGGAAAACAAAAACATAAGTAAAGAATATACAGAAAGAGTCAGGACAATGTTATAGCAGAGAATATATGAAATGACAGTAAATTTGAACATTTCTGTAAAGGGGACCATTTCCTAGCTCCTAAAGTTTACCAAAACTGACACAAGAGGAAGTCATTTAAGGTAATCATGTCTGCCCTTGGCATTCTCGGAACGCCCTGGCCTCAGAATGCAGCAACTGTAGTCCATGGTAACCTGCGGAGAGGGGGCGGGGCTGAGGGAGGTTGGAACACTGCCCTCACTGAGGGACTGGGTGTGGCCATCTCTGCTGTGACTGAAAAAAGGGCAGGGGAGCTTGGGGCCGAGGGCAGGGCCCTCAGAGCCCCGCAGGCCCAGTGGGGTGTCACAAGCATTTAGGCCCAGGCCAAAGGGCGCCTTCTTTGTCTGAACAGCTGCCCAAACTCTCACCTTTCCACTCAGGCCGCCCTCTTACTTGAAGTGTGTGTGGAACCAGTCCACGCAGTACACCTCGATGCACAGCTAACCATAGGTCTGGGCATCGTAGCTTCCTGTCAGGTGACCGAAGTTCACAGGTAGATGGGTCCCTGGGACACACGCGGAGAGGCTCCTGCCCGGGCCACAGGCCGCCCACTACCCCAGCCCCAGATTGAGGCCACAGAGCAGCCCTGTCTGAGTCCCCTCCCTCTAGAGGGAGTATTGGACCAACATTTCTAGAAAACGGAGTCCTCGCGGGCAACTCATTGGAGGGACACAAATAAATCTTTGCCGACTTTCTGCTGAAACTTAGGAGCCTTCACACCTAAGCCTCTTACAAGGTCATCTGTTTAGCTAAACATGAGCTCATGATCTAAATTTACACAATAATGAAGAGATCACCTAAAAGGGGAGACAATCCGCAAAAATAATCAATACCAGAATTAGATTTCCAAGGCCATCCATCAGATGTTGGAATAATCAGGTGCAAGGCAGGATATATACATAAAACTGGAACTGAATTAAGAAACCACATGTTTTCAAAGTCTGGTAGGATCTCTAAAACATTTTTAAAGTACATGTCATTGATAAAGCTAAATACTCAAAGTTTGTGTAATACAACAGATTAATCATTGAGAAGAGTGTAATTATGCTGTTTTGAAAACTATGGCAGGTCACATTTTCTGCCTAATTATATAAGAAGAATTATCTAAAACATACACATTATTTCAAAGACTTATTGGCTGTGAAATAAGTTAAGGGTATTTCAAATGGCTTGTCTGCAATGAAAGGTGCTATGTAGGGAATCACAGAAAGTCGAGGGGAAAATATGTCAATATATACATTGCTATAGGTTGAACTAAGCCTTAGGACAGCAACAATGTAGAGGACCTGATCCTTAGAAGCTTACAAGTAAGCTGGAATCTTCAAAAGTTACAATATTTATAAGTAAAAAGATTTATTAAAATGAATAACCAAGTGTTTTAATTAACATCAGAAGATCAAACCAATAAACCCTGAGAACATAGATAAAAGAAAAATAAAGATATGAGCAGAACTTAATACAACAGCAAACGTATAAAATTGAGGTGATTTAGTAAGTCCAAAGAATATTCTTTGAAAAGATTTAAAAGACACACTTTGAGTAAGGAAAACAAAAACATAAGTAAAGAATATATAGAAAGAGTCAGGACAATGTTATAGCAAAGAATATATGAAATGCCAGTAAATTTGAATATTTCTGTAAAGGGGACCATTTCCTAGCTCCTAAAGTTTACCAAAACTGAGACAAGAGGAAATCATTTAAGGTCCTCATGCCTGCCCTTGGCATTCTGAGAACGCCCTGGCCTCAGAATGCAGCATCTGTAGTCCATGGTAACCTGCGGAGGGGGGGCGGGGCTGAGGGAGTTTGGAACACTGCCCTCACTGAGGGAGTGGGTGTGGCCATCTCTGCTGTGACTGAACAAAGTGCAGGGGAGCAGGGGTCCCAGGCAAGGGCACTCAGAGCCCAGCAGGCCCAGTGTGGTTTCACAAGCATTTAGGCCCAGGCCAAAGGGTGCCTTCTTTGCCTGAACAGCTGCCCAAACTCTCACCTTTCCACTCAGGCCACCCTCTTTCTTGAAGTGTGTGTGGAAGCTGTCCGCGCAGTACACCTCGCTGCACAGCTAACCATAGGACTGGGCATCGTAGCTTCCTGCCAGGTGACCGAAGTTCGCAGGAAGATGGGTCCCTGGGACACACACGGAGAGGATCCTGCCCGGGCCACAGGCCGCCCACTGCCCCAGCCCCAGTTCAGCGGCCGAAAATCAGCCCTGTCTGAGTCTCCTGCCTCTAGAAGGAGTATTGGACCAACACTTCTAGAAAATGGGGTCCTCACGGGCAACTCATTGGAGGGACAGAAATAAATCTTTGCCGACTTTCTGCTGAAACTTAGGAGCGTTCACACCAAAGCCTCTTACAAGGTCAGCTCTTTAGCTAAACATGAGCTCATTATCGAAATTTACACAATAATGAAGTGATCAGCTACAAGGGGAGACAATCAGCAAAAACAATCAATACCAGAATTAGATTCCCAAGGCCATCCATCAGATGTTGGAATAATCAGGTGCAAGGCAGGATATATACATAACACTGGAACTGAAACAAGAAACAAGGGTGTTTTCAAATTCTGGTACGATCTCTAAAACATTTTTAAAGTACATGTCATTGATAAAGCTAAATACTCAAAGGTTGTGTAATACAACAGATTAATCATTGAGAAGAGTGAAATTATGCTGTTTTGAAAATTATGGCAGGTGAGATTTTCTTCCTAATTATATAAGAAGATTTCTCTAAAACATACACATTATTTCAAAGACTTATTGGCTGTGAAATAAGTTAGGGTATTTCAAATGGCTTGTCTGCAATGAAAGGTGCTATGTAGGGAATCACAGAAAGTCGAGGGGAAAATATGTCAATATATACATTGCTATAGGTTGAACTAAGCCTTAGGACAGCAACAATGTAGAGGACCTGACCCTTAGAAGCTTACAAGTAAGCTGGAATCTTCAAAAGTTACAATATTTATAAGTAAAAAGATTTATTAAAATGAATAACCAAGTGTTTTAATTGACATCAGAAGATCAAACCAATAAACCCTGAGAACATAGATAAAAGATAAATAAAGATATGAGCAGAACTTAATACAACAGCAAACGTATAAAATTGAGGTGATTTAGTAAGTCCAAAGAATATTCTTTGAAAAGATTGAAAAGACACACTTTGATTAAGGAAAACAAAAACATAAGTGAAGAATATACAGAAAGAATCAGGACAATGTTATAGCAGAGAATATATGAAATGCCAGTAAATTTGAACATTTCTGTAAAGGGGACCATTTCCTAGCTCCTAAAGTTTACCAAAACTGACACAAGAGGAAGTCATTTAAGGTCATCCTGTCTGCCCTTGGCATGCTCGGAACGCCCTGGCCTCAGAATGCAGCAACTGTAGTCCATGGTAACCTGAGGATAGGGGGCGGAGCTGAGGCAGGTTGGAACACTGCCCTCACTGAGGGAGTGGGTGTGGCCATCTCTGCTGTGACTGAACAAAGGGAAGGGGAGCATGGGGCCGAGGGCAGGGCCGTCAGAGCCCGGCAGGCCCAGTGGGGTGTCACAAGCATTTAGGCCCAGGCCAAAGGGCGCCTTCTTTGTCTGAACAGCTGCCCAAACTCTCACCTTTCCACTCAGGCCGCCCTCTTACTTGAAGTGTGTGTGGAACCTCTCCACGCAGTACACCTCGCTGCACAGCTAACCATAGGTCTGGGCATCGTAGCTTCCTGCCAGGTGACCGATGTTCGCAGGTAGATCGGTCCCTGGGACACACGCGGAGAGGCTCCTGCCCGGGCCACAGGCCGCCCACTACCCCAGCCCCAGATTGGTGCCGCACAGCAGCCCTGTCTGAGTCCCCTCCCTCTAGAGGGAGTATTTAAACAATACTTCTAGAAAACGGAGTCCTCGCGCGCAACTCATTGGAGGGACACAAATTAATCTTTGCCGACTTTCTGCTGAAACTTAGGAGCATTCACACCTAAGCCTCTTACACGGTCAGCTGTTTAGCTAAACATGAGCTCATGATCTAAATTTACACAATAATGAAGAGATCAGCTACAAGGGGAGACAATCAGCAAAAACAATCAATACCATAATTAGATTCCCAAAGCCATCCATCAGATGTTGGAATAATCAGGTGCAAGGCAGGATATATACAGAAAACTGGAACTGAAACAAGAAACAAGGATGTTTTCAAAGTCTGGTAGGATCTCTAAAACATTTTTAAAGTACATGTCATTGATAAAGCTAACTACTCAAAGGTTGTGTAATACAACAGATTAATCATTGAGAAGAGTGAAATTATGCTGTTTCGAAAACTATGGCAGGTCAGATTTTCTGCCTAATTATATAAGAAGATTTCTCTAAAACATACACATGATTTCAAAGAGTTATTGGCTGTGAAATAACTTAAGGGTATTTCAAATGGCTTGTCTGCAATGAAAGGTGCTATGTAGGGTATCACAGAAACTCGAGGGGAAAATATGTCAATATATACATTGCTATAGGTTAAAGTAAGCCTTAGGAGAGCAACAATGTAGAGGACCTGACCCTTAGAAACTTACAAGTAAGCTGGAATCTTCAAAAGTTCCAATCTTTATAAGTAAAAAGATTTATTAAAATGAATAACCAAGTGTTTTAATTGACATCAGAAGATCAAACCAATAAACCCTGAGAACATAGATAAAAGATAAATAAAGATATGAGCAGAACTTAATACAACAGCAAACGTATAAAATTGGGGTGATTTAGTAAGTCCAAAGAATATTCTTTGAAAAGATTGAAAAGACACACTTTGATTAAGGAAAACAAAAATGTAAGTAAAGAATATACAGAAAGAGTCAGGACAAAGTTATAGCAGAGAATATATGAAATGCCAGTAAATTTGAACATTTCTGTAAAGGGGACCATTTCCTAGCTCCTAAAGTTTACCAAAACTGACACAAGAGGAAATCATTTAAGGTCATCATGTCTGCCCTTGGCATGCTCGGAACGCCCTGGCCTCAGAATGCAGCATCTGTAGTCCATGGTAACCTGCGGAGAGGGGGCGGGGATGAGCGAGGTTGGAACACTGCCCTCACTGAGGGAGTGGGTGTGGCCAGCTCTGCTGTGACTGACAAAGGCCAGGGCAGCATGTGGCCGAGGGCAGGGCCCTCAGTGCCCGGCAGGCCCAGTGGGGTGTCACAAGCTTTTACGCCCAGGCCAAAAGGCGCCTTCTTTGTCTGAACAGCTGCCCAAACACTCATCTTACCACTCAGGCCGCCCTCTTACTTGAAGTGTGTGTGGAACCTGTCCACGCAGTACACCTCGCTGCACAGCTAACCATAGGTCTGGGCATCGTAGATTCCTGCCAGGTGACCAAAGTTCGCAGGCAGATTGGTCCCTGGGACACACGCGGAGAGGCTCCTGCCTGGGCCACAGGCCGCCCACTACCCCAGCCCCAGATTGGGGGCCACACAGCAGCCCTGTCTGAGTCCTCTGCCTGTAGAGGGAGTATTGGACCAACACATCTAGAAAACGGGGTCCTCGCGGGCAACTCATTGAAGGGACACAAATAAATCTTTGCCGACTTTCTGCTGAAACTTTGGAGCGTTCACACCTAAGCCTCTTACAAGCTCAGCTGTTTAGCTAAACATGATCTCGTGATCGAAATTTACACAATAATGAAGAGATCAGCTACAAGGGGAGAAAATCAGCAAAAACAATCAATACCAGAATTAGATTCCCAAGGCCATCCATCAGATGTTGGAACAATCAGGTGCAAGGCAGGATATATACATAAAACTGGAACTGAAAGAAGAAACAAGGATGTTTTCAAAGTCTAGTACGATCTCTAAAACATTTTTAAAGTACATGTCATTGATAAAGCTAAATACTCAAAGGTTGTGTAATACAACAGATTAATCATTGAGAAGAGTGAAATTATGCTGTTTTGAAAACTATGGCAGGTCAGATTTTCTGCCTAATTATATAAGAAGATTTATCTAAAACCTACACATTATTTCAAAGACTTATTGGCTGTGAAATAAGTTAAGGGTATTTCAAATGGCTTGTCTGCAATGAAAGGTACTATCTAGGGAATCACAGAAAGTCGAGGGGAAAATATGTCAATATATACATTGCTATATGTTGAACTAAGCCTTAGGACAGCAACAATGTAGAGCACCTGACACTTAGAAACTTGCAAGTAAGCTAGAATCTTCAAAAGTTCAAATCTTTATAAGTAAAAAGATTTATTAAAATGAATAACCAAGTGTTTTAATTGACGTCAGAATATCAAACAAATAAACGCTGAGAACATAGATAAAAGATAAATAAAGATATGAGCAGAACTTAATACAACAGGAAAAGTATAAAATTGAGGTGATTTGGTAAGTCCAAAGAATATTCTTTGAAAAGATTGAAAAGACACACTTTGATTAAGGAAAACAAAAACATAAGTAAAGAATATACAGAAAGAGTCAGGACAATGTTATAGCAGAGAATATATGAAATGACAGTAAATTTGAACATTTCTGTAAAGGGGACCATTTCCTAGCTCCTAAAGTTTACCAAAACTGACACAAGAGGAAATCATTTAAGGTCATCATGTCTGCCCTTGGCATTCTCGGAACGCCCTGGCCTCAGAATGCAGCAACTGTAGTCCATGGTAACCTGCGGAGAGGGGGCGGGGCTGAGGGAGGTTGGAACACTGCCCTCACTGAGGGACTGGGTGTGGCCATCTCTGCTGTGACTGGACAAAGGGCAGGGGAGCTTGGGCCCGAGGGCAGGGCCCTCAGAGCCCCGCAGGCCCAGTGGGGTGTCACAAGCATTTAGGCCCAGGCCAAAGGGCGCCTTCTTTGTCTGAACAGCTGCCCAAACTCTCACCTTTCCACTCAGGCCGCCCTCTTACTTGAAGTGTGTGTGGAACCAGTCCACGCAGTACACCTCGATGCACAGCTAACCATAGGTCTGGGCATCGTAGCTTCCTGTCAGGTGACCGAAGTTCGCAGGTAGATGGGTCCCTGGGACACACGCGGAGAGGCTCCTGCCCGGGCCACAGGCCGCCCACTACCCCAGCCCCAGATTGAGGCCACAGAGCAGCCCTGTCTGAGTCCCCTCCCTCTAGAGGGAGTATTGGACCAACATTTCTAGAAAACGGAGTCCTCGCGGGCAACTCATTGGAGGGACACAAATAAATCTTTGCCGACTTTCTGCTGAAACTTAGGAGCATTCACACCTAAGCCTCTTACAAGGTCATCTGTTTAGCTAAACATGAGCTCATGATCTAAATTTACACAATAATGAAGAGATCAGCTAAAAGGGGAGACAATCCGCAAAAATAATCAATACCAGAATTAGATTTCCAAGGCCATCCATCAGATGTTGGAATAATCAGGTGCAAGGCAGGATATATACATAAAACTGGAACTGAATTAAGAAACCACATGTTTTCAAAGTCTGGTAGGATCTCTAAAACATTTTTAAAGTACATGTCATTGATAAAGCTAAATACTCAAAGTTTGTGTAATACAACAGATTAATCATTGAGAAGAGTGTAATTATGCTGTTTTGAAAACTATGGCAGGTCACATTCTCTGCCTAATTATATAAGAAGAATTATCTAAAACATACACATTATTTCAAAGACTTATTGGCTGTGAAATAAGTTAAGGGTATTTCAAATGGCTTGTCTGCAATGAAAGGTGCTATGTAGGGAATCACAGAAAGTCGAGGGGAAAATATGTCAATATATACATTGCTATAGGTTGAACTAAGCCTTAGGACAGCAACAATGTAGAGGACCTGATCCTTAGAAGCTTACAAGTAAGCTGGAATCTTCAAAAGTTCCAATATTTATAAGTAAAAAGATTTATTAAAATGAATAACCAAGTGTTTTAATTAACATCAGAAGATCAAACCAATAAACCCTGAGAACATAGATAAAAGAAAAATAAAGATATGAGCAGAACTTAATACAACAGCAAACGTATAAAATTGAGGTGATTTAGTAAGTCCAAAGAATATTCTTTGAAAAGATTTAAAAGACACACTTTGAGTAAGGAACACAAAAACATAAGTAAAGAATATATAGAAAGAGTCAGGACAATGTTATAGCAAAGAATATATGAAATGCCAGTAAATTTGAATATTTCTGTAAAGGGGACCATTTCCTAGCTCCTAAAGTTTACCAAAACTGAGACAAGAGGAAATCATTTAAGGTCCTCATGCCTGCCCTTGGCATTCTGAGAACGCCCTGGCCTCAGAATGCAGCATCTGTAGTCCATGGTAACCTGTGGAGGGGGGGCGGGGCTGAGGGAGTTTGGAACACTGCCCTCACTGAGGGAGTGGGTGTGGCCATCTCTGCTGTGACTGAACAAAGTGCAGGGGAGCAGGGGTCCCAAGGAAGGGCACTCAGAGCCCAGCAGGCCCAGTGTGGTTTCACAAGCATTTAGGCCCAGGCCAAAGGGTGCCTTCTTTGCCTGAACAGCTGCCCAAACTCTTACCTTTCCACTCAGGCCACCCTCTTTCTTGAAGTGTGTGTGGAAGCTGTCCACGCAGTACACCTCGCTGCACAGCTAACCATAGGTCTGGGCATCGTAGCTTCCTGCCAGGTGACCGATGTTCGCAGGTAGATCGGTCCCTGGGACACACGCGGAGAGGCTCCTGCCCGGGCCACAGGCCGCCCACTACCTCAGCCCCAGATTGGTGCCGCACAGCAGCCCTGTCTGAGTTCCCTCCCTCTAGAGGGAGTATTTAACCAACACTTCTAGAAAACGGAGTCCTCGCACACAACTCATTGGAGGGACACAAATTAATCTTTGCCGACTTTCTGCTGAAACTTAGGAGCATTCACACCTAAGCCTCTTACACGGTCAGCTGTTTAGCTAAACATGAGCTCATGATCTAAATTTACAGAATAATGAAGAAATCAGCTACAAGGGGAGACAATCAGCAAAAACAATCAATACCATAATTAGATTCCCAAAGCCATCCATCAGATGTTGGAATAATCAGGTGCAAGGCAGGATATATACAGAAAACTGGAACTGAAACAAGAAACAAGGATGTTTTCAAAGTCTGGTAGGATCTCTAAAAC
This sequence comes from Mesoplodon densirostris, assembly GCF_025265405.1. Taxonomy (NCBI): domain Eukaryota; kingdom Metazoa; phylum Chordata; class Mammalia; order Artiodactyla; family Ziphiidae; genus Mesoplodon; species Mesoplodon densirostris. The sequence goes on from NC_082666.1 coordinate 92,433,715, forward strand.
ATTTTTAAAGTACATGTCATTGATAAAGCTAACTACTCAAAGGTTGTGTAATACAACAGATTAATCATTGAGAAGAGTGAAATTATGCTGTTTCGAAAACTATGGAAGGTCAAATTTTCTGCCTAATTATATAAAAAGATTTCTCTAAAACATACACATTATTTCAAAGAGTTATTGGCTGTGAAATAACTTAAGGGTATTTCAAATGGCTTGTCTGCAATGAAAGGTGCTATGTAGGGAATCACAGAAAGTCGAGGGGAAAATATGTCAATATATACATTGCTATAGGTTAAAGTAAGCCTTAGGACAGCAACAATGTAGAGGACCTGACCCTTAGAAACTTACAATTAAGCTGGAATCTTCAAAAGTTCCAATCTTTATAAGTAAAAAGATTTATTAAAATGAATAACCAAGTGTTTTAATTGACATCAGAAGATCAAACAAATAAACCCTGAGAACATAGATAAAAGATAAATAAAGATATGAGCAGAACTTAATACAACAGCAAACGTATGAAATTGGGGTGATTTAGTAAGTCCAAAGAATATTCTTTGAAAAGATTGAAAAGACACACTTTGATTAAGGAAAACAAAAACATAAGTAAAGAATATACAGAAAGAGTCAGGACAATGTTATAGCAGAGAATATATGAAATGCCAGTAAATTTGAACATTTCTGTAAAGGGGACCATTTCCTAGCTCCTAAAGTTTACCAAAACTGACACAAGAGGAAATCATTTAAGGTCATCATGTCTGCCCTTGTCATGCTCGGAACGCCCTGGCCTCAGAATGCAGCATCTGTAGTCCATGGTAACCTGCGGAGAGGGGGCGGGGCTCAGCGACTTTGGAACACTGCCCTCACTGAGGGAGTGGGTGTGGCCAGCTCTGCTGTGACTGAACAAAGGCCAGGGGAGCATGTGGCCGAGGGCAGGGCCCTCAGTGCCCGGCAGGCCCAGTGGTGTGTCACAAGCTTTTACGCCCAGGCCAAAGGGCGCCTTCTTTGTCTGAACAGCTGCCCAAACACTCATCTTACCACTCAGGCCTCCCTCTTACTTGAAGTGTGTGTGGATCCTGTCCACGCAGTACACCTCGCTGCACAGCTAACCATAGGTCTGGGCATCGTAGATTCCTGCCAGGTGACCGAAGTTCGCAGGCAGATGGGTCCCTGGGACACACGCGGAGAGGCTCCTGCCTGGGCCACAGGCCGCCCACTACCCCAGCCCCAGATTGGGGCCACACAGCAGCCCTGTCTGAGTCCTCTGCCTGTAGAGGGAGTATTGGACCAACACATCTAGAAAACGGGGTCCTCGCGGGCAACTCATTGGAGGGACACAAATAAATCTTTGCCGACTTTCTGCTGAAACTTTGGAGCGTTCACACCTAAGCCTCTTACAAGCTCAGCTGTTTAGCTAAACATGATCTCGTGATCGAAATTTACACAATAATGAAGAGATCAGCTACAAGGGGAGAAAATCAGCAAAAACAATCAATACCAGAATTAGATTCCCAAGGCCATCCATCAGATGTTGGAACAATCAGGTGCAAGGCAGGATATATACATAAAATTGGAACTGAAAGAAGAAACAAGGATGTTTTCAAAGTCTAGTACGATCTCTAAAACATTTTTAAAGTACATGTCATTGATAAAGCTAAATACTCAAAGGTTGTGTAATACAACAGATTAATCATTGAGAAGAGTGAAATTATGCTGTTTTGAAAACTATGGCAGGTCAGATTTTCTGCCTAATTATATAAGAAGATTTATCTAAAACCTACACATTATTTCAAAGACTTATTGGCTGTGAAATAAGTTAAGGGTATTTCAAATGGCTTGTCTGCAATGAAAGGTGCTATGTAGGGAATCACAGAAAGTCGAGGGGAAAATATGTCAATATATACATTGCTATATGTTGAACTAAGCCTTAGGACAGCAACAATGTAGAGCACCTGACACTTAGAAACTTGCAAGTAAGCTAGAATCTTCAAAAGTTCAAATCTTTATAAGTAAAAAGATTTATTAAAATGAATAACCAAGTGTTTTAATTGACATTAGAAGATCAAACAAATAAACCCTGAGAACATAGATAAAAGATAAATAAAGATATGAGCAGAACTTAATACAACAGCAAACGTATAAAATTGAGGTGATTTAGTAAGTCCAAAGAATATTCTTTGAAAAGATTGAGAAGACACACTTTGATTAAGGAAAACAAAAACGTAAGTAAAGAATATCCGGAAAGAGACAGGACAAAGTTATAGCAGAGAATATATGAAATGACAGTAAATTTGAACATTTCTGTAAAGGGGACCATTTCCTAGCTCCTAAAGTTTACCAAAACTGACACAAGAGGAAGTCATTTAAGGTCATCATGTCTGCCCTTGGCATTCTCGGAACGCCCTGGCCTCAGAATGCAGCAACTGTAGTCCATGGTAACCTGCGGAGAGGGGGCGGGGCTGAGGGAGGTTGGAACACTGCCCTCACTGAGGGACTGGGTGTGGCCATCTCTGCTGTGACTGAACAAAGGGCAGGGGAGCTTGGGGCCGAGGGCAGGGCCCTCAGAGCCCGGCAGGCCCAGTGGGGTGTCACAAGCATTTAGGCCCAGGCCAAAGGGCGCCTTCTTTGTCTGAACAGCTGCCCAAACTCTCACCTTTCCACTCAGGCCGCCCTCTTACTTGAAGTGTGTGTGGAACCAGTCCACGCAGTACACCTCGATACACAGCTAACCATAGGTCTGGGCATCGTAGCTTCCTATCAGGTGACCGAAGTTCGCAGGTAGATGGGTCCCTGGGACACACGCGGAGAGGCTCCTGCCCGGGCCACAGGCCGCCCACTACCCCAGCCCCAGATTGAGGCCACAGAGCAGCCCTGTCTGAGTCACCTCCCTCTAGAGGGAGTATTGGACCAACATTTCTAGAAAACGGAGTCCTCGCGGGCAACTCATTGGAGGGACACAAATAAATCTTTGCCGACTTTCTGCTGAAACTTAGGAGCATTCACACCTAAGCCTCTTACAAGGTCATCTGTTTAGCTAAACATGAGCTCATGATCTAAATTTACACAATAATGAAGAGATCACCTAAAAGGGGAGACAATCCGCAAAAACAATCAATACCAGAATTAGATTTCCAAGGCCATCCATCAGATGTTGGAATAATCAGGTGCAAGGCAGGATATATACATAAAACTGGAACTGAAATAAGAAACCAGGATGTTTTCAAAGTCTGGTAGGATCTCTAAAACATTTTTAAAGTACATGTCATTGATAAAGCTAAATACTCAAAGTTTGTGTAATACAACAGATTAATCATTGAGAAGAGTGTAATTATGCTGTTTTGAAAACTATGGCAGGTCAGATTTTCTGCCTAATTATATAAGAAGATTTATCTAAAACATACACATTATTTCAAAGACTTATTGGCTGTGAAATAAGTTAAGGGTATTTCAAATGGCTTGTCTGCAATGAAAGGTGCTATGTAGGGAATCACAGAAAGTCGATGGGAAAATATGTCAATATATACATTGCTATAGGTTGAACTAAGCCTTAGGACAGCAACAATGTAGAGGACCATACCCTTAGAAGCTTACAAGTAAGCTGGAATCTTCAAAAGTTCCAATATTTATAAGTAAAAAGATTTATTAAAATGAATAACCAAGTGTTTGAATTGACAACAGAAGATCAAACCAATAAACCCTGAGAACATAGATAAAAGATAAATAAAGTTATGAGCAGAACTTAATACAACAGCAAACGTATAAAATTGAGGTGATTTAGTAAGTCCAAAGAATATTCTTTGAAAAGATTGAGAAGACACACTTTGATTAAGGAAAACAAAAACGTAAGTAAAGAATATCCAGAAAGAGACAGGACAAAGTTATAGCAGAGAATATTTGAAATGCCAGTAAATTTGAATATTTCTGTAAAGGGGACCATTTCCTAGCTCCTAAAGTTTACCAAAACTGACACAAGAGGAAATCATTTAAGGTCATCAGGTCTGCCCTTGGCATTCTCGGAACGCCCTGGCCTCAGAATTCAGCATCTGTAGTCCATGGTAACCTGCGGAGAGGGGGCGGGGCTGAGTGTGGTTGGAACACTGCCCTCACTGAGGGAGTGGGTGTGGCCATCTCTGCTGTGACTGAACAATGGCAGGGGAGCAGGGGTCCCAGGGAAGGGCCCTCAGAGCCCTGCAGGCCCAGTGTGGTGTCACAAGCATTTAGGCCCAGACCAAAGGGCGCCTTCTTTGTCTGAAGAGCTGCCCAAACTCTCACCTTTCCACTCAGGCCGCCCTCTTACTTGAAGTGTGTTTGGAAGCTGTCCGCGCAGTACACTTCGCTACACAGCTAACCATAGGTCTGGGCATCGTAGCTTCCTGGCAGGTGACCGAAGTTCGCAGGCATATGAGTCCCTGGGACACACGCGGAGAGGCTCCTGCCCGGGCCAAAGGCCGCCCACTGCCCCAGCCCCAGATCAGGGGCCGCAAAGCAGCCCTGTCTGAGTCCCCTGCCTCTGGAGGGAGTATTGTACCAACACTTCTAGAAATAGGTGTCGTCGCGGGCAACCCATTGGAGGGACACAAATAAATCTTTGCCGACTTTCTGCTGAAACTTAGGAGCGTTCACACCTAAGCCTCTTACAAGGTCAGCTGTTTAGCTAAACATGACCTCATGATCTAAATTTACACAATAATGAAGAGATCAGCTACAAGGGGAGACAATCCGCAAAAACAATCAATACCAGAATTAGATTCTCAAGGCCATCCATCAGATGTTGGAATAATCAGGTGCAAGGCAGGATATATACAGAAAACTGGAACTGAAACAAGAAACAAGGATGTTTTCAAAGTCTGGTACGATCTCTAAAACATTTTTAAAGTACATGTCATTGATAAAGCTAAATACTCAAAGGTTGTGTAATCCAACAGATTAATCATTGAGAAGAGTGAAATTATGCTGTTTTGAAAACTATGCCAGGTCAGATTTTCTGCCTAATTATATAAGAAGATTTATCTAAAACATACACATTATTTCAAAGACTTATTGGCTGTGAAATAAGTTAACGGTATTTCAAATGGCTTGTCTGCAATGAAAGGTGCTATGTAGGGAATCACAGAAAGTCGAGGAGAAAATGTGTCAATATATACATTGCTATAGGTGAACTAAGCCTTAGGACAGCAACAATGTAGAGGACCTGACCCTTAGAGGCTTACAAGTAAGCTGGAATCTTCAAAAGTTACAATTTTTATAAGTAAAAATATTTATTAAAATGAATAACCAAGTGTTTTAATTGACATCAGAAGATCAAACCAATAAACCCTGAGAACATAGATAAAAGAAAAATAAAGATATGAGCAGAACTTAATACAACAGCAAACGTATAAAATTGAGGTGATTTAGTAAGTCCAAAGAATATTCTTTGAAAAGATTTAAAAGACACACTTTGAGTAAGGAAAACAAAAACATAAGTAAAGAATATATAGAAAGAGTCAGGACAATGTTATAGCAAAGAATATATGAAATGCCAGTAAATTTGAATATTTCTGTAAAGGGGACCATTTCCTAGCTCCTAAAGTTTACCAAAACTGAGACAAGAGGAAATCATTTAAGGTCCTCATGCCTGCCCTTGTCATTCTGAGAACGCCCTGGCCTCAGAATGCAGCATCTGTAGTCCATGGTAACCTGCGGAGGGGGGGCGGGGCTGAGGGAGTTTGGAACACTGCCCTCACTGAGGGAGTGGGTGTGGCCATCTCTGCTGTGACTGAACAAAGTGCAGGGGAGCAGCGGTCCAAGGGAAGGGCACTCAGAGCCCAGCAGGCCCAGTGTGGTTTCACAAGCATTTAGGCCCAGGGCAAAGGGTGCCTTCTTTGCCTGAACAGCTGCCCAAACTCTCACCTTTCCACTCAGGCCACCCTCTTTCTTGAAGTGTGTGTGGAAGCTGTCCGCGCAGTACACCTCGCTGCACAGCTAACCATAGGACTGGGCATCGTAGCTTCCTGCCATGTGACCGAAGTTCGCAGGAAGATGGGTCCCTGGGACACACACGGAGAGGCTCCTGCCCGGGCCACAGGCCGCCCACTGCCCCAGCCCCAGTTCAGCGGCCGAAAATCAGCCCTGTCTGAGTCTCCTGCCTCTAGAAGGAGTATTGGACCAACACTTCTAGAAAATAGGGTCCTCACGGGCAACTCATTGTAGGGACAGAAATAAATCTTTGCCGACTTTCTGCTGAAACTTAGGAGCATTCACACCTAAGCCTCTTACAAGGTCAGCTCTTTAGCTAAACATGAGCTCATTATCGAAATTTACACAATAATGAAGAGATCAGCTACAAGGGGAGACAATCAGCAAAAACAATCAATACCAGAATTAGATTCCCAAGGCCAACCATCAGATGTTGGAATAATCAGCTGCAAGGCAGGATATATACATAACACTGGAACTGAAACAAGAAACAAGGGTGTTTTCAAATTCTGGTACGATCTCTAAAACATTTTTAAAGTACATGTCATTGATAAAGCTAAATACTCAAAGGTTGTGTAATACAACAGATTAATCATTGAGAAGAGTGAAATTATGCTGTTTTGAAAATTATGGCAGGTGAGATTTTCTTCCTAATTATATAAGAAGATTTCTCTAAAACATACACATTATTTCAAAGACTTATTGGCTGTGAAATAAGTTAGGGTATTTCAAATGGCTTGTCTGCAATGAAAGGTGCTATGTAGGGAATCACAGAAAGTCGAGGGGAAAATATGTCAATATATACATTGCTATAGGTTGAACTAAGCCTTAGGACAGCAACAATGTAGAGGACCTGACCCTTAGAAGCTTACAAGTAAGCTGGAATCTTCAAAAGTTCCAATATTTATAAGTAAAAAGATTTATTAAAATGAATAACCAAGTGTTTGAATTGACATCAGAAGATCAAACCAATAAACCCTGAGAACATAGATAAAAGATAAATAAAGATATGAGCAGAACTTAATACAACAGCAAACGTATAAAATTGAGGTGATTTAGTAAGTCCAAAGAATATTCTTTGAAAAGATTGAAAAGACACACTTTGATTAAGAAAAACAAAAACATAAGTGAAGAATATACAGAAAGAATCAGGACAATGTTATAGCAGAGAATATATGAAATGCCAGTAAATTTGAACATTTCTGTAAAGGGGTCCATTTCCTAGCTCCTAAAGTTTACCAAAACTGACACAAGAGGAAGTCATTTAAGGTCATCATGTCTGCCCTTGGCATTCTCGGAACGCCCTGGACTCAGAATGCAGCAACTGTAGTCCATGGTAACCTGCGGAGAGGGGGCGGGGCTGAGGCAGGTTGGAACACTGCCCTCACTGAGGGAGTGGGTGTGGCCATCTCTGCTGTGACTGAACAAAGGGAAGGGGAGCATGGGGCCGAGGGCAGGGCCGTCAGAGCCCGGCAGGCCCAGTGGGGTGTCACAAGCATTTAGGCCCAGGCCAAAGGGCGCCTTCTTTGTCTGAACAGCTGCCCAAACTCTCACCCTTCCACTCAGGCCGCCCTCTTACTTGAAGTGTGTGTGGAACCTCTCCACGCAGTACACCTCGCTGCACAGCTAACCATAGGTCTGGGCATCGTAGCTTCCTGCCAGGTGACTGATGTTCGCAGGTAGATCGGTCCCTGGGATACACGTGGAGAGGCTCCTGCCCGGGCCACAGGCCGCCCACTACCCCAGCCCCAGATTGGTGCCGCACAGCAGCCCTGTCTGAGTCCCCTCCCTCTAGAGGGAGTATTTAACCAACACTTCTAGAAAACGGAGTCGTCGCGTGCAACTCATTGGAGGGACACAAATTAATCTTTGCCGACTTTCTGCTGAAACTTAGGAGCATTCACACCTAAGCCTCTTACACGGTCAGCTGTTTAGCTAAACATGAGCTCATGATCTAAATTTACACAATAATGAAGAGATCAGCTACAAGGGGAGACAATCAGCAAAAACAATCAATACCAGAATTAGATTCCCAAGGCCATCCATCAGAAGTTGGAATAATCAGGTGCAACGCAGGATATATACATAAAACTGGAACTGAAACAAGAAACAAGGATGTTTTCAAAGTCTGGTAGGATCTCTAAAACATTATTAAAGTACATGTCATTGATAAAGCTAAATACTCAAAGGTTGTGTAATACAACAGATTAATCATTGAGAAGAGTGAAATTATGCTGTTTCGAAAACTATGGCAGGTCAGATTTTCTGCCTAATTATATAAGAAGATTTCTCTAAAACATACACATGATTTCAAAGAGTTATTGGCTGTGAAATAACTTAAGGGTATTTCAAATGGCTTGTCTGCAATGAAAGGTGCTATGTAGGGAATCACAGAAAGTCGAGGGGAAAATATGTCAATATATACATTGCTATAGGTTAAAGTAAGCCTTAGGACAGCAACAATGTAGAGGACCTGACCCTTAGAAACTTACAAGTAAGCAGGAATCTTCAAAAGTTCCAATCTTTATAAGTAAAAAGATTTATTAAAATTAATAACCAAGTGTTTTAATTGACATCAGAAGATCAAACAAATAAACCCTGAGAACATAGATAAAAGATAAATAAAGATATGAGCAGAACTTAATACAACAGCAAACGTATAAAATTGGGGTGATTTAGTAAGTCCAAAGAATATTCTTTGAAAAGATTGAAAAGACACACTTTGATTAAGGAAAACAAAAATGTAAGTAAAGAATATACAGAAAGAGTCAGGACAAAGTTATAGCAGAGAATATATGAAATGCCAGTAAATTTGAACATTTCTGTAAAGGGGACCATTTCCTAGCTCCTAAAGTTTACCAAAACTGAGACAAGAGGAAATCATTTAAGGTCCTCATGCCTGCCCTTGTCATTCTGAGAATGAACTGGCCTCAGAATGCAGCATCTGTAGTCCTTGGTAACCTGCGGAGGTGGGGCGGGGCTGAGGGAGTTTGGAACACTGCCCTCACTGAGGGAGTGGGTGTGGCCATCTCTGCTGTGACTGAACAAAGTGCAGGGGAGCAGGGGTCCCAGGCAAGGGCACTCAGAGCCCAGCAGGCCCAGTGTGGTTTCACAAGCATTTAGGCCCAGGCCAAAGGGTGCCTTCTTTGCCTGAACAGCTGCCCAAACTCTCACCTTTCCTCTCAGGCCACCCTCTTTCTTGAAGTGTGTGTGGAAGCTGTCCGCGCAGTACACCTCGCTGCACAGCTAACCATAGGACTGGGCATCGTAGCTTCCTGCCATGTGACCGAAGTTCGCAGGAAGATGGGTCCCTGGGACACACACGGAGAGGCTCCTGCCCGGGCCACAGGCCGCCCACTGCCCCAGCCCCAGTTCAGCGGCCGAAAATCAGCCCTGTCTGAGTCTCCTGCCTCTAGAAGGAGTATTGGACCAACACTTCTAGAAAATAGGGTCCTCACGGGCAACTCATTGTAGGGACAGAAATAAATCTTTGCCGACTTTCTGCTGAAACTTAGGAGCATTCACACCTAAGCCTCTTACAAGGTCAGCTCTTTAGCTAAACATGAGCTCATTATCGAAATTTACACAATAATGAAGAGATCAGCTACAAGGGGAGACAATCAGCAAAAACAATCAATACCAGAATTAGATTCCCAAGGCCAACCATCAGATGTTGGAATAATCAGCTGCAAGGCAGGATATATACATAACACTGGAACTGAAACAAGAAACAAGGGTGTTTTCAAATTCTGGTACGATCTCTAAAACATTTTTAAAGTACATGTCATTGATAAAGCTAAATACTCAAAGGTTGTGTAATACAACAGATTAATCATTGAGAAGAGTGAAATTATGCTGTTTTGAAAATTATGGCAGGTGAGATTTTCTTCCTAATTATATAAGAAGATTTCTCTAAAACATACACATTATTTCAAAGACTTATTGGCTGTGAAATAAGTTAGGGTATTTCAAATGGCTTGTCTGCAATGAAAGGTGCTATGTAGGGAATCACAGAAAGTCGAGGGGAAAATATGTCAATATATACATTGCTATAGGTTGAACTAAGCCTTAGGACAGCAACAATGTAGAGGACCTGACCCTTAGAAGCTTACAAGTAAGCTGGAATCTTCAAAAGTTCCAATATTTATAAGTAAAAAGATTTATTAAAATGAATAACCAAGTGTTTGAATTGACATCAGAAGATCAAACCAATAAACCCTGAGAACATAGATAAAAGATAAATAAAGATATGAGCAGAACTTAATACAACAGCAAACGTATAAAATTGAGGTGATTTAGTAAGTCCAAAGAATATTCTTTGAAAAGATTGAAAAGACACACTTTGATTAAGAAAAACAAAAACATAAGTGAAGAATATACAGAAAGAATCAGGACAATGTTATAGCAGAGAATATATGAAATGCCAGTAAATTTGAACATTTCTGTAAAGGGGTCCATTTCCTAGCTCCTAAAGTTTACCAAAACTGACACAAGAGGAAGTCATTTAAGGTCATCATGTCTGCCCTTGGCATTCTCGGAACGCCCTGGACTCAGAATGCAGCAACTGTAGTCCATGGTAACCTGCGGAGAGGGGGCGGGGCTGAGGCAGGTTGGAACACTGCCCTCACTGAGGGAGTGGGTGTGGCCATCTCTGCTGTGACTGAACAAAGGGAAGGGGAGCATGGGGCCGAGGGCAGGGCCGTCAGAGCCCGGCAGGCCCAGTGGGGTGTCACAAGCATTTAGGCCCAGGCCAAAGGGCGCCTTCTTTGTCTGAACAGCTGCCCAAACTCTCACCCTTCCACTCAGGCCGCCCTCTTACTTGAAGTGTGTGTGGAACCTCTCCACGCAGTACACCTCGCTGCACAGCTAACCATAGGTCTGGGCATCGTAGCTTCCTGCCAGGTGACTGATGTTCGCAGGTAGATCGGTCCCTGGGATACACGTGGAGAGGCTCCTGCCCGGGCCACAGGCCGCCCACTACCCCAGCCCCAGATTGGTGCCGCACAGCAGCCCTGTCTGAGTCCCCTCCCTCTAGAGGGAGTATTTAACCAACACTTCTAGAAAACGGAGTCGTCGCGTGCAACTCATTGGAGGGACACAAATTAATCTTTGCCGACTTTCTGCTGAAACTTAGGAGCATTCACACCTAAGCCTCTTACACGGTCAGCTGTTTAGCTAAACATGAGCTCATGATCTAAATTTACACAATAATGAAGAGATCAGCTACAAGGGGAGACAATCAGCAAAAACAATCAATACCAGAATTAGATTCCCAAGGCCATCCATCAGAAGTTGGAATAATCAGGTGCAACGCAGGATATATACATAAAACTGGAACTGAAACAAGAAACAAGGATGTTTTCAAAGTCTGGTAGGATCTCTAAAACATTATTAAAGTACATGTCATTGATAAAGCTAAATACTCAAAGGTTGTGTAATACAACAGATTAATCATTGAGAAGAGTGAAATTATGCTGTTTCGAAAACTATGGCAGGTCAGATTTTCTGCCTAATTATATAAGAAGATTTCTCTAAAACATACACATGATTTCAAAGAGTTATTGGCTGTGAAATAACTTAAGGGTATTTCAAATGGCTTGTCTGCAATGAAAGGTGCTATGTAGGGAATCACAGAAAGTCGAGGGGAAAATATGTCAATATATACATTGCTATAGGTTAAAGTAAGCCTTAGGACAGCAACAATGTAGAGGACCTGACCCTTAGAAACTTACAAGTAAGCAGGAATCTTCAAAAGTTCCAATCTTTATAAGTAAAAAGATTTATTAAAATTAATAACCAAGTGTTTTAATTGACATCAGAAGATCAAACAAATAAACCCTGAGAACATAGATAAAAGATAAATAAAGATATGAGCAGAACTTAATACAACAGCAAACGTATAAAATTGGGGTGATTTAGTAATTCCAAAGAATATTCTTTGAAAAGATTGAAAAGACACACTTTGATTAAGGAAAACAAAAATGTAAGTAAAGAATATACAGAAAGAGTCAGGACAAAGTTATAGCAGAGAATATATGAAATGCCAGTAAATTTGAACATTTCTGTAAAGGGGACCATTTCCTAGCTCCTAAAGTTTACCAAAACTGAGACAAGAGGAAATCATTTAAGGTCCTCATGCCTGCCCTTGTCATTCTGAGAATGAACTGGCCTCAGAATGCAGCATCTGTAGTCCATGGTAACCTGCGGAGGTGGGGCGGGGCTGAGGGAGTTTGGAACACTGCCCTCACTGAGGGAGTGGGTGTGGCCATCTCTGCTGTGACTGAACAAAGTGCAGGGGAGCAGGGGTCCCAGGCAAGGGCACTCAGAGCCCAGCAGGCCCAGTGTGGTTTCACAAGCATTTAGGCCCAGGCCAAAGGGTGCCTTCTTTGCCTGAACAGCTGCCCAAACTCTCACCTTTCCTCTCAGGCCACCCTCTTTCTTGAAGTGTGTGTGGAAGCTGTCCGCGCAGTACACCTCGCTGCACAGCTAACCATAGGACTGGGCATCGTAGCTTCCTGCCAGGTGACCGAAGTTCGCAGGAAGATGGGTCCCTGGGACACACACGGAGAGGCTCCTGCCCGGGCCACAGGCCGCCCACTGCCCCAGCCCCAGTTCAGCGGCCGAAAATCAGCCCTGTCTGAGTCTCCTGCCTCTAGAAGGAGTATTGGACCAACACTTCTAGAAAATGGGGTCCTCACGGGCAACTCATTGGAGGGACAGAAATAAATCTTTGCCGACTTTCTGCTGAAACTTAGGAGCGATCACACCAAAGCCTCTTACAAGGTCAGCTCTTTAGCTAAACATGAGCTCATTATCGAAATTTACACAATAATGAAGTGATCAGCTACAAGGGGAGACAATCAGCAAAAACAATCAATACCAGAATTAGATTCCCAAGGCCATCCATCAGATGTTGGAATAATCAGGTGCAAGGCAGGATATATACATAACACTGGAACTGAAACAAGAAACAAGGGTGTTTTCAAATTCTGGTACGATCTCTAAAACATTTTTAAAGTACATGTCATTGATAAAGCTAAATACTCAAAGGTTGTGTAATACAACAGATTAATCATTGAGAAGAGTGAAATTATGCTGTTTTGAAAATTATGGCAGGTGAGATTTTCTTCCTAATTATATAAGAAGATTTCTCTAAAACATACACATTATTTCAAAGACTTATTGGCTGTGAAATAAGTTAGGGTATTTCAAATGGCTTGTCTGCAATGAAAGGTGCTATGTAGGGAATCACAGAAAGTCGAGGGGAAAATATGTCAATATATACATTGCTATAGGTTGAACTAAGCCTTAGGACAGCAACAATGTAGAGGACCTGACCCTTAGAAGCTTACAAGTAAGCTGGAATCTTCAAAAGTTACAATATTTATAAGTAAAAAGATTTATTAAAATGAATAACCAAGTGTTTTAATTGACATCAGAAGATCAAACCAATAAACCCTGAGAACATAGATAAAAGATAAATAAAGATATGAGCAGAACTTAATACAACAGCAAACGTATAAAATTGAGGTGATTTAGTAAGTCCAAAGAATATTCTTTGAAAAGATTGAAAAGACACACTTTGATTAAGGAAAACAAAAACATAAGTGAAGAATATACAGAAAGAATCAGGACAATGTTATAGCAGAGAATATATGAAATGCCAGTAAATTTGAACATTTCTGTAAAGGGGACCATTTCCTAGCTCCTAAAGTTTACCAAAACTGACACAAGAGGAAGTCATTTAAGGTCATCCTGTCTGCCCTTGGCATTCTCGGAACGCCCTGGCCTCAGAATGCAGCAACTGTAGTCCATGGTAACCTGAGGATAGGGGGCGGAGCTGAGGCAGGTTGGAACACTGCCCTCACTGAGGGAGTGGGTGTGGCCATCTCTGCTGTGACTGAACAAAGGGAAGGGGAGCATGGGGCCGAGGGCAGGGCCGTCAGAGCCCGGCAGGCCCAGTGGGGTGTCACAAGCATTTAGGCCCAGGCCAAAGGGCGCCTTCTTTGTCTGAACAGCTGCCCAAACACTCACCTTTCCACTCAGGCCGCCCTCTTACTTGAAGTGTGTGTGGAACCTCTCCACGCAGTACACCTCGCTGCACAGCTAACCATAGGTCTGGGCATCGTAGCTTCCTGCCAGGTGACCGATGTTCGCAGGTAGCTCGGTCCCTGGGACACACGCGGAGAGGCTCCTGACCGGGCCACAGGCCGCCCACTACCCCAGCCCCAGTTTGGTGCCGCACAGCAGCCCTGTCTGAGTCCCCTCCCTCTAGAGGGAGTATTTAAACAACACTTCTAGAAAACGGAGTCCTCGCGCGCAACTCATTGGAGGCACACAAATTAATCTTTGCCGACTTTCTGCTGAAACTTAGGAGCATTCACACCTAAGCCTCTTACACGGTCAGCTGTTTAGCTAAACATGAGCTCATGATCTAAATTTACACAATAATGAAGAGATCAGCTACAAGGGGAGACAATCAGCAAAAACAATCAATACCAGAATTAGATTCCCAAAGCCATCCATCAGATGTTGGAATAATCAGGTTCAAGGCAGGATATATACAGAAAACTGGAACTGAAACAAGAAACAAGGATGTTTTCAAAGTCTGGTAGGATCTCTAAAACATTTTTAAAGTACATGTCATTGATAAAGCTAACTACTCAAAGGTTGTGTAATACAACAGATTAATCATTGAGAAGAGTGAAATTATGCTGTTTCGAAAACTATGGCAGGTCAGATTTTCTGCCTAATTATATAAGAAGATTTCTCTAAAACATACACATGATTTCAAAGAGTTATTGGCTGTGAAATAACTTAAGGGTATTTCAAATGGCTTGTCTGCCATGAAAGGTGCTATGTAGGGTATCACAGAAACTCGAGGGGAAAATATGTCAATATATACATTGCTATAGGTTAAAGTAAGCCTTAGGACAGCAACAATGTAGAGGACCTGACCCTTAGAAACTTACAAGTAAGCTGGAATCTTCAAAAGTTCCAATCTTTATAAGTAAAAAGATTTATTAAAATGAATAACCAAGTGTTTTAATTGACATCAGAAGATCAAACAAATAAACCCTGAGAACATAGATAAAAGATAAATAAAGATATGAGCAGAACTTAATACAACAGCAAACGTATAAAATTGGGGTGATTTAGTAAGTCCAAAGAATATTCTTTGAAAAGATTGAAAAGACACACTTTGATTAAGGAAAACAAAAATGTAAGTAAAGAATATACAGAAAGAGTCAGGACAAAGTTATAGCAGAGAATATATGAAATGCCAGTAAATTTGAACATTTCTGTAAAGGGGACCATTTCCTAGCTCCTAAAGTTTACCAAAACTGACACAAGATGAAATTATTTAAGGTCATCATGTCTGCCCTTGGCATGCTCGGAACGCCCTGGCCTCAGAATGCAGCATCTGTAGTCCATGGTAACCTGCGGAGAGGGGGCGGGGATGAGCGAGGTTGGAACACTGCCCTCACTGAGGGAGTGGGTGTGGCCAGCTCTGCTGTGACTGACAAAGGCCAGGGGAGCATGTGGCCGACGGCAGGGCCCTCAGTGCCCGGCAGGCCCAGTGGGGTGTCACAAGCTTTTACGCCCAGGCCAAAAGGCGCCTTCTTTGTCTGAACAGCTGCCCAAACACTCATCTTACCACTCAGGCCGCCCTCTTACTTGAAGTGTGTGTGGAACCTGTCCACGCAGTACACCTCGCTGCACAGCTAACCATAGGTCTGGGCATCGTAGATTCCTGTCAGGTGACCAAAGTTCGCAGGCAGATTGGTCCCTGGGACACACGCGGAGAGGCTCCTGCCTGGGCCACAGGCCGCCCACTACCCCAGCCCCAGATTGGGGGCCACACAGCAGCCCTGTCTGAGTCCTCTGCCTGTAGAGGGAGTATTGGACCAACACATCTAGAAAACGGGGTCCTCGCGGGCAACTCATTGGAGGGACACAAATAAATCTTTGCCGACTTTCTGCTGAAACTTTGGAGCGTTCACACCTAAGCCTCTTACAAGCTCAGCTGTTTAGCTAAACATGATCTCGTGATCGAAATTTACACAATAATGAAGAGATCAGCTACAAGGGGAGAAAATCAGCAAAAACAATCAATACCAGAATTAGATTCCCAAGGCCATCCATCAGATGTTGGAACAATCAGGTGCAAGGCAGGATATATACAGAAAACTGGAACTGAAAGAAGAAACAAGGATGTTTTCAAAGTCTAGTACGATCTCTAAAACATTTTTAAAGTACATGTCATTGATAAAGCTAAATACTCAAAGGTTGTGTAATACAACAGATTAATCATTGAGAAGAGTGAAATTATGCTGTTTTGAAAACTATGGCAGGTCAGATTTTCTGCCTAATTATATAAGAAGATTTATCTAAAACCTACACATTATTTCAAAGACTTATTGGCTGTGAAATAAGTTAAGGGTATTTCAAATGGCTTGTCTGCAATGAAAGGTACTATCTAGGGAATCACAGAAAGTCGAGGGGAAAATATGTCAATATATACATTGCTATATGTTGAACTAAGCCTTAGGACAGCAACAATGTAGAGCACCTGACACTTAGAAACTTGCAAGTAAGCTAGAATCTTCAAAAGTTCAAATCTTTATAAGTAAAAAGATTTATTAAAATGAATAACCAAGTGTTTTAATTGACGTCAGAATATCAAACAAATAAACGCTGAGAACATAGATAAAAGATAAATAAAGATATGAGCAGAACTTAATACAACAGGAAAAGTATAAAATTGAGGTGATTTGGTAAGTCCAAAGAATATTCTTTGAAAAGATTGAAAAGACACACTTTGATTAAGGAAAACAAAAACATAAGTAAAGAATATACAGAAAGAGTCAGGACAATGTTATAGCAGAGAATATATGAAATGACAGTAAATTTGAACATTTCTGTAAAGGGGACCATTTCCTAGCTCCTAAAGTTTACCAAAACTGACACAAGAGGAAGTCATTTAAGGTAATCATGTCTGCCCTTGGCATTCTCGGAACGCCCTGGCCTCAGAATGCAGCAACTGTAGTCCATGGTAACCTGCGGAGAGGGGGCGGGGCTGAGGGAGGTTGGAACACTGCCCTCACTGAGGGACTGGATGTGGCCATCTCTGCTGTGACTGAAAAAAGGGCAGGGGAGCTTGGGGCCGAGGGCAGGGCCCTCAGAGCCCCGCAGGCCCAGTGGGGTGTCACAAGCATTTAGGCCCAGGCCAAAGGGCGCCTTCTTTGTCTGAACAGCTGCCCAAACTCTCACCTTTCCACTCAGGCCGCCCTCTTACTTGAAGTGTGTGTGGAACCAGTCCACGCAGTACACCTCGATGCACAGCTAACCATAGGTCTGGGCATCGTAGCTTCCTGTCAGGTGACCGAAGTTCGCAGGTAGATGGGTCCCTGGGACACACGCGGAGAGGCTCCTGCCCGGGCCACAGGCCGCCCACTACCCCAGCACCAGATTGAGGCCACAGAGCAGCCCTGTCTGAGTCCCCTCCCTCTAGAGGGAGTATTGGACCAACATTTCTAGATAACGGAGTCCTCTCGGGCAACTCATTGGAGGGACACAAATAAATCTTTGCCGACTTTCTGCTGAAACTTAGGAGCATTCACACCTAAGCCTCTTACAAGGTCATCTGTTTAGCTAAACATGAGCTCATGATCTAAATTTACACAATAATGAAGAGATCAGCTAAAAGGGGAGACAATCCGCAAAAATAATCAATACCAGAATTAGATTTCCAAGGCCATCCATCAGATGTTGGAATAATCAGGTGCAAGGAAGGATATATACATAAAACTGGAACTGAATTAAGAAACCACATGTTTTCAAAGTCTGGTAGGATCTCTAAAACATTTTTAAAGTACATGTCATTGATAAAGCTAAATACTCAAAGTTTGTGTAATACAACAGATTAATCATTGAGAAGAGTGTAATTATGCTGTTTTGAAAACTATGGCAGGTCAGATTTTCTGCCTAATTATATAAGAAGATTTCTCTAAAACATACACATGATTTCAAAGAGTTATTGGCTGTGAAATAACTTAAGGGTATTTCAAATGGCTTGTCTGCCATGAAAGGTGCTATGTAGGGTATCACAGAAACTCGAGGGGAAAATATGTCAATATATACATTGCTATAGGTTAAAGTAAGCCTTAGGACAGCAACAATGTAGAGGACCTGACCCTTAGAAACTTACAAGTAAGCTGGAATCTTCAAAAGTTCCAATCTTTATAAGTAAAAAGATTTATTAAAATGAATAACCAAGTGTTTTAATTGACATCAGAAGATCAAACCAATAAACCCTGAGAACATAGATAAAAGATAAATAAAGATATGAGCAGAACTTAATACAACAGCAAACGTATAAAATTGGGGTGATTTAGTAAGTCCAAAGAATATTCTTTGAAAAGATTGAAAAGACACACTTTGATTAAGGAAAACAAAAATGTAAGTAAAGAATATACAGAAAGAGTCAGGACAAAGTTATAGCAGAGAATATATGAAATGCCAGTAAATTTGAACATTTCTGTAAAGGGGACCATTTCCTAGCTCCTAAAGTTTACCAAAACTGACACAAGAGGAAATTATTTAAGGTCATCATGTCTGCCCTTGGCATGCTCGGAACGCCCTGGCCTCAGAATGCAGCATCTGTAGTCCATGGTAACCTGCGGAGAGTGGGCGGGGATGAGCGAGGTTGGAACACTGCCCTCACTGAGGGAGTGGGTGTGGCCAGCTCTGCTGTGACTGACAAAGGCCAGGGGAGCATGTGGCCGAGGGCAGGGCCCTCAGTGCCCGGCAGGCCCAGTGGGGTGTCACAAGCTTTTACGCCCAGGCCAAAAGGCGCCTTCTTTGTCTGAACAGCTGCCCAAACACTCATCTTACCACTCAGGCCGCCCTCTTACTTGAAGTGTGTGTGGAACCTGTCCACGCAGTACACCTCGCTGCACAGCTAACCATAGGTCTGGGCATCGTAGATTCCTGCCAGGTGACCAAAGTTCGCAGGCAGATTGGTCCCTGGGACACACGCGGAGAGGCTCCTGCCTGGGCCACAGGCCGCCCACTACCCCAGCCCCAGATTGGGGGCCACACAGCAGCCCTGTCTGAGTCCTCTGCCTGTAGAGGGAGTATTGGACCAACACATCTAGAAAACGGGGTCCTCGCGGGCAACTCATTGGAGGGACACAAATAAATCTTTGCCGACTTTCTGCTGAAACTTTGGAGCGTTCACACCTAAGCCTCTTACAAGCTCAGCTGTTTAGCTAAACATGATCTCGTGATCGAAATTTACACAATAATGAAGAGATCAGCTACAAGGGGAGAAAATCAGCAAAAACAATCAATACCAGAATTAGATTCCCAAGGCCATCCATCAGATGTTGGAACAATCAGGTGCAAGGCAGGATATATACATAAAACTGGAACTGAAAGAAGAAACAAGGATGTTTTCAAAGTCTAGTACGATCTCTAAAACATTTTTAAAGTACATGTCATTGATAAAGCTAAATACTCAAAGGTTGTGTAATACAACAGATTAATCATTGAGAAGAGTGAAATTATGCTGTTTTGAAAACTATGGCAGGTCAGATTTTCTGCCTAATTATATAAGAAGATTTATCTAAAACCTACACATTATTTCAAAGACTTATTGGCTGTGAAATAAGTTAAGGGTATTTCAAATGGCTTGTCTGCAATGAAAGGTACTATCTAGGGAATCACAGAAAGTCGAGGGGAAAATATGTCAATATATACATTGCTATATGTTGAACTAAGCCTTAGGACAGCAACAATGTAGAGCACCTGACACTTAGAAACTTGCAAGTAAGCTAGAATCTTCAAAAGTTCAAATCTTTATAAGTAAAAAGATTTATTAAAATGAATAACCAAGTGTTTTAATTGACGTCAGAATATCAAACAAATAAACGCTGAGAACATAGATAAAAGATAAATAAAGATATGAGCAGAACTTAATACAATAGGAAAAGTATAAAATTGAGGTGATTTGGTAAGTCCAAAGAATATTCTTTGAAAAGATTGAAAAGACACACTTTGATTAAGGAAAACAAAAACATAAGTAAAGAATATACAGAAAGAGTCAGGACAATGTTATAGCAGAGAATATATGAAATGACAGTAAATTTGAACATTTCTGTAAAGGGGACCATTTCCTAGCTCCTAAAGTTTACCAAAACTGACACAAGAGGAAGTCATTTAAGGTAATCATGTCTGCCCTTGGCATTCTCGGAACGCCCTGGCCTCAGAATGCAGCAACTGTAGTCCATGGTAACCTGCGGAGAGGGGGCGGGGCTGAGGGAGGTTGGAACACTGCCCTCACTGAGGGACTGGGTGTGGCCATCTCTGCTGTGACTGAAAAAAGGGCAGGGGAGCTTGGGGCCGAGGGCAGGGCCCTCAGAGCCCCGCAGGCCCAGTGGGGTGTCACAAGCATTTAGGCCCAGGCCAAAGGGCGCCTTCTTTGTCTGAACAGCTGCCCAAACTCTCACCTTTCCACTCAGGCCGCCCTCTTACTTGAAGTGTGTGTGGAACCAGTCCACGCAGTACACCTCGATGCACAGCTAACCATAGGTCTGGGCATCGTAGCTTCCTGTCAGGTGACCGAAGTTCACAGGTAGATGGGTCCCTGGGACACACGCGGAGAGGCTCCTGCCCGGGCCACAGGCCGCCCACTACCCCAGCCCCAGATTGAGGCCACAGAGCAGCCCTGTCTGAGTCCCCTCCCTCTAGAGGGAGTATTGGACCAACATTTCTAGAAAACGGAGTCCTCGCGGGCAACTCATTGGAGGGACACATATAAATCTTTGCCGACTTTCTGCTGAAACTTAGGAGCCTTCACACCTAAGCCTCTTACAAGGTCATCTGTTTAGCTAAACATGAGCTCATGATCTAAATTTACACAATAATGAAGAGATCACCTAAAAGGGGAGACAATCCGCAAAAATAATCAATACCAGAATTAGATTTCCAAGGCCATCCATCAGATGTTGGAATAATCAGGTGCAAGGCAGGATATATACATAAAACTGGAACTGAATTAAGAAACCACATGTTTTCAAAGTCTGGTAGGATCTCTAAAACATTTTTAAAGTACATGTCATTGATAAAGCTAAATACTCAAAGTTTGTGTAATACAACAGATTAATCATTGAGAAGAGTGTAATTATGCTGTTTTGAAAACTATGGCAGGTCACATTTTCTGCCTAATTATATAAGAAGAATTATCTAAAACATACACATTATTTCAAAGACTTATTGGCTGTGAAATAAGTTAAGGGTATTTCAAATGGCTTGTCTGCAATGAAAGGTGCTATGTAGGGAATCACAGAAAGTCGAGGGGAAAATATGTCAATATATACATTGCTATAGGTTGAACTAAGCCTTAGGACAGCAACAATGTAGAGGACCTGATCCTTAGAAGCTTACAAGTAAGCTGGAATCTTCAAAAGTTACAATATTTATAAGTAAAAAGATTTATTAAAATGAATAACCAAGTGTTTTAATTAACATCAGAAGATCAAACCAATAAACCCTGAGAACATAGATAAAAGAAAAATAAAGATATGAGCAGAACTTAATACAACAGCAAACGTATAAAATTGAGGTGATTTAGTAAGTCCAAAGAATATTCTTTGAAAAGATTTAAAAGACACACTTTGAGTAAGGAAAACAAAAACATAAGTAAAGAATATATAGAAAGAGTCAGGACAATGTTATAGCAAAGAATATATGAAATGCCAGTAAATTTGAATATTTCTGTAAAGGGGACCATTTCCTAGCTCCTAAAGTTTACCAAAACTGAGACAAGAGGAAATCATTTAAGGTCCTCATGCCTGCCCTTGGCATTCTGAGAACGCCCTGGCCTCAGAATGCAGCATCTGTAGTCCATGGTAACCTGCGGAGGGGGGGCGGGGCTGAGGGAGTTTGGAACACTGCCCTCACTGAGGGAGTGGGTGTGGCCATCTCTGCTGTGACTGAACAAAGTGCAGGGGAGCAGGGGTCCCAGGCAAGGGCACTCAGAGCCCAGCAGGCCCAGTGTGGTTTCACAAGCATTTAGGCCCAGGCCAAAGGGTGCCTTCTTTGCCTGAACAGCTGCCCAAACTCTCACCTTTCCACTCAGGCCACCCTCTTTCTTGAAGTGTGTGTGGAAGCTGTCCGCGCAGTACACCTCGCTGCACAGCTAACCATAGGACTGGGCATCGTAGCTTCCTGCCAGGTGACCGAAGTTCGCAGGAAGATGGGTCCCTGGGACACACACGGAGAGGATCCTGCCCGGGCCACAGGCCGCCCACTGCCCCAGCCCCAGTTCAGCGGCCGAAAATCAGCCCTGTGTGAGTCTCCTGCCTCTAGAAGGAGTATTGGACCAACACTTCTAGAAAATGGGGTCCTCACGGGCAACTCATTGGAGGGACAGAAATAAATCTTTGCCGACTTTCTGCTGAAACTTAGGAGCGTTCACACCAAAGCCTCTTACAAGGTCAGCTCTTTAGCTAAACATGAGCTCATTATCGAAATTTACACAATAATGAAGTGATCAGCTACAAGGGGAGACAATCAGCAAAAACAATCAATACCAGAATTAGATTCCCAAGGCCATCCATCAGATGTTGGAATAATCAGGTGCAAGGCAGGATATATACATAACACTGGAACTGAAACAAGAAACAAGGGTGTTTTCAAATTCTGGTACGATCTCTAAAACATTTTTAAAGTACATGTCATTGATAAAGCTAAATACTCAAAGGTTGTGTAATACAACAGATTAATCATTGAGAAGAGTGAAATTATGCTGTTTTGAAAATTATGGCAGGTGAGATTTTCTTCCTAATTATATAAGAAGATTTCTCTAAAACATACACATTATTTCAAAGACTTATTGGCTGTGAAATAAGTTAGGGTATTTCAAATGGCTTGTCTGCAATGAAAGGTGCTATGTAGGGAATCACAGAAAGTCGAGGGGAAAATATGTCAATATATACATTGCTATAGGTTGAACTAAGCCTTAGGACAGCAACAATGTAGAGGACCTGACCCTTAGAAGCTTACAAGTAAGCTGGAATCTTCAAAAGTTACAATATTTATAAGTAAAAAGATTTATTAAAATGAATAACCAAGTGTTTTAATTGACATCAGAAGATCAAACCAATAA
The DNA here is from genome assembly GCF_025265405.1 of Mesoplodon densirostris. Taxonomy (NCBI): domain Eukaryota; kingdom Metazoa; phylum Chordata; class Mammalia; order Artiodactyla; family Ziphiidae; genus Mesoplodon; species Mesoplodon densirostris. The sequence continues at coordinate 92,456,840 of NC_082666.1, forward strand.
ACCCTGAGAACATAGATAAAAGATAAATAAAGATATGAGCAGAACTTAATACAACAGCAAACGTATAAAATTGAGGTGATTTAGTAAGTCCAAAGAATATTCTTTGAAAAGATTGAAAAGACACACTTTGATTAAGGAAAACAAAAACATAAGTGAAGAATATACAGAAAGAATCAGGACAATGTTATAGCAGAGAATATATGAAATGCCAGTAAATTTGAACATTTCTGTAAAGGGGACCATTTCCTAGCTCCTAAAGTTTACCAAAACTGACACAAGAGGAAGTCATTTAAGGTCATCCTGTCTGCCCTTGGCATGCTCGGAACGCCCTGGCCTCAGAATGCAGCAACTGTAGTCCATGGTAACCTGAGGATAGGGGGCGGAGCTGAGGCAGGTTGGAACACTGCCCTCACTGAGGGAGTGGGTGTGGCCATCTCTGCTGTGACTGAACAAAGGGAAGGGGAGCATGGGGCCGAGGGCAGGGCCGTCAGAGCCCGGCAGGCCCAGTGGGGTGTCACAAGCATTTAGGCCCAGGCCAAAGGGCGCCTTCTTTGTCTGAACAGCTGCCCAAACTCTCACCTTTCCACTCAGGCCGCCCTCTTACTTGAAGTGTGTGTGGAACCTCTCCACGCAGTACACCTCGCTGCACAGCTAACCATAGGTCTGGGCATCGTAGCTTCCTGCCAGGTGACCGATGTTCGCAGGTAGATCGGTCCCTGGGACACACGCGGAGAGGCTCCTGCCCGGGCCACAGGCCGCCCACTACCCCAGCCCCAGATTGGTGCCGCACAGCAGCCCTGTCTGAGTCCCCTCCCTCTAGAGGGAGTATTTAAACAATACTTCTAGAAAACGGAGTCCTCGCGCGCAACTCATTGGAGGGACACAAATTAATCTTTGCCGACTTTCTGCTGAAACTTAGGAGCATTCACACCTAAGCCTCTTACACGGTCAGCTGTTTAGCTAAACATGAGCTCATGATCTAAATTTACACAATAATGAAGAGATCAGCTACAAGGGGAGACAATCAGCAAAAACAATCAATACCATAATTAGATTCCCAAAGCCATCCATCAGATGTTGGAATAATCAGGTGCAAGGCAGGATATATACAGAAAACTGGAACTGAAACAAGAAACAAGGATGTTTTCAAAGTCTGGTAGGATCTCTAAAACATTTTTAAAGTACATGTCATTGATAAAGCTAACTACTCAAAGGTTGTGTAATACAACAGATTAATCATTGAGAAGAGTGAAATTATGCTGTTTCGAAAACTATGGCAGGTCAGATTTTCTGCCTAATTATATAAGAAGATTTCTCTAAAACATACACATGATTTCAAAGAGTTATTGGCTGTGAAATAACTTAAGGGTATTTCAAATGGCTTGTCTGCAATGAAAGGTGCTATGTAGGGTATCACAGAAACTCGAGGGGAAAATATGTCAATATATACATTGCTATAGGTTAAAGTAAGCCTTAGGAGAGCAACAATGTAGAGGACCTGACCCTTAGAAACTTACAAGTAAGCTGGAATCTTCAAAAGTTCCAATCTTTATAAGTAAAAAGATTTATTAAAATGAATAACCAAGTGTTTTAATTGACATCAGAAGATCAAACCAATAAACCCTGAGAACATAGATAAAAGATAAATAAAGATATGAGCAGAACTTAATACAACAGCAAACGTATAAAATTGGGGTGATTTAGTAAGTCCAAAGAATATTCTTTGAAAAGATTGAAAAGACACACTTTGATTAAGGAAAACAAAAATGTAAGTAAAGAATATACAGAAAGAGTCAGGACAAAGTTATAGCAGAGAATATATGAAATGCCAGTAAATTTGAACATTTCTGTAAAGGGGACCATTTCCTAGCTCCTAAAGTTTACCAAAACTGACACAAGAGGAAATCATTTAAGGTCATCATGTCTGCCCTTGGCATGCTCGGAACGCCCTGGCCTCAGAATGCAGCATCTGTAGTCCATGGTAACCTGCGGAGAGGGGGCGGGGATGAGCGAGGTTGGAACACTGCCCTCACTGAGGGAGTGGGTGTGGCCAGCTCTGCTGTGACTGACAAAGGCCAGGGCAGCATGTGGCCGAGGGCAGGGCCCTCAGTGCCCGGCAGGCCCAGTGGGGTGTCACAAGCTTTTACGCCCAGGCCAAAAGGCGCCTTCTTTGTCTGAACAGCTGCCCAAACACTCATCTTACCACTCAGGCCGCCCTCTTACTTGAAGTGTGTGTGGAACCTGTCCACGCAGTACACCTCGCTGCACAGCTAACCATAGGTCTGGGCATCGTAGATTCCTGCCAGGTGACCAAAGTTCGCAGGCAGATTGGTCCCTGGGACACACGCGGAGAGGCTCCTGCCTGGGCCACAGGCCGCCCACTACCCCAGCCCCAGATTGGGGGCCACACAGCAGCCCTGTCTGAGTCCTCTGCCTGTAGAGGGAGTATTGGACCAACACATCTAGAAAACGGGGTCCTCGCGGGCAACTCATTGAAGGGACACAAATAAATCTTTGCCGACTTTCTGCTGAAACTTTGGAGCGTTCACACCTAAGCCTCTTACAAGCTCAGCTGTTTAGCTAAACATGATCTCGTGATCGAAATTTACACAATAATGAAGAGATCAGCTACAAGGGGAGAAAATCAGCAAAAACAATCAATACCAGAATTAGATTCCCAAGGCCATCCATCAGATGTTGGAACAATCAGGTGCAAGGCAGGATATATACATAAAACTGGAACTGAAAGAAGAAACAAGGATGTTTTCAAAGTCTAGTACGATCTCTAAAACATTTTTAAAGTACATGTCATTGATAAAGCTAAATACTCAAAGGTTGTGTAATACAACAGATTAATCATTGAGAAGAGTGAAATTATGCTGTTTTGAAAACTATGGCAGGTCAGATTTTCTGCCTAATTATATAAGAAGATTTATCTAAAACCTACACATTATTTCAAAGACTTATTGGCTGTGAAATAAGTTAAGGGTATTTCAAATGGCTTGTCTGCAATGAAAGGTACTATCTAGGGAATCACAGAAAGTCGAGGGGAAAATATGTCAATATATACATTGCTATATGTTGAACTAAGCCTTAGGACAGCAACAATGTAGAGCACCTGACACTTAGAAACTTGCAAGTAAGCTAGAATCTTCAAAAGTTCAAATCTTTATAAGTAAAAAGATTTATTAAAATGAATAACCAAGTGTTTTAATTGACGTCAGAATATCAAACAAATAAACGCTGAGAACATAGATAAAAGATAAATAAAGATATGAGCAGAACTTAATACAACAGGAAAAGTATAAAATTGAGGTGATTTGGTAAGTCCAAAGAATATTCTTTGAAAAGATTGAAAAGACACACTTTGATTAAGGAAAACAAAAACATAAGTAAAGAATATACAGAAAGAGTCAGGACAATGTTATAGCAGAGAATATATGAAATGACAGTAAATTTGAACATTTCTGTAAAGGGGACCATTTCCTAGCTCCTAAAGTTTACCAAAACTGACACAAGAGGAAATCATTTAAGGTCATCATGTCTGCCCTTGGCATTCTCGGAACGCCCTGGCCTCAGAATGCAGCAACTGTAGTCCATGGTAACCTGCGGAGAGGGGGCGGGGCTGAGGGAGGTTGGAACACTGCCCTCACTGAGGGACTGGGTGTGGCCATCTCTGCTGTGACTGGACAAAGGGCAGGGGAGCTTGGGCCCGAGGGCAGGGCCCTCAGAGCCCCGCAGGCCCAGTGGGGTGTCACAAGCATTTAGGCCCAGGCCAAAGGGCGCCTTCTTTGTCTGAACAGCTGCCCAAACTCTCACCTTTCCACTCAGGCCGCCCTCTTACTTGAAGTGTGTGTGGAACCAGTCCACGCAGTACACCTCGATGCACAGCTAACCATAGGTCTGGGCATCGTAGCTTCCTGTCAGGTGACCGAAGTTCGCAGGTAGATGGGTCCCTGGGACACACGCGGAGAGGCTCCTGCCCGGGCCACAGGCCGCCCACTACCCCAGCCCCAGATTGAGGCCACAGAGCAGCCCTGTCTGAGTCCCCTCCCTCTAGAGGGAGTATTGGACCAACATTTCTAGAAAACGGAGTCCTCGCGGGCAACTCATTGGAGGGACACAAATAAATCTTTGCCGACTTTCTGCTGAAACTTAGGAGCATTCACACCTAAGCCTCTTACAAGGTCATCTGTTTAGCTAAACATGAGCTCATGATCTAAATTTACACAATAATGAAGAGATCAGCTAAAAGGGGAGACAATCCGCAAAAATAATCAATACCAGAATTAGATTTCCAAGGCCATCCATCAGATGTTGGAATAATCAGGTGCAAGGCAGGATATATACATAAAACTGGAACTGAATTAAGAAACCACATGTTTTCAAAGTCTGGTAGGATCTCTAAAACATTTTTAAAGTACATGTCATTGATAAAGCTAAATACTCAAAGTTTGTGTAATACAACAGATTAATCATTGAGAAGAGTGTAATTATGCTGTTTTGAAAACTATGGCAGGTCACATTCTCTGCCTAATTATATAAGAAGAATTATCTAAAACATACACATTATTTCAAAGACTTATTGGCTGTGAAATAAGTTAAGGGTATTTCAAATGGCTTGTCTGCAATGAAAGGTGCTATGTAGGGAATCACAGAAAGTCGAGGGGAAAATATGTCAATATATACATTGCTATAGGTTGAACTAAGCCTTAGGACAGCAACAATGTAGAGGACCTGATCCTTAGAAGCTTACAAGTAAGCTGGAATCTTCAAAAGTTCCAATATTTATAAGTAAAAAGATTTATTAAAATGAATAACCAAGTGTTTTAATTAACATCAGAAGATCAAACCAATAAACCCTGAGAACATAGATAAAAGAAAAATAAAGATATGAGCAGAACTTAATACAACAGCAAACGTATAAAATTGAGGTGATTTAGTAAGTCCAAAGAATATTCTTTGAAAAGATTTAAAAGACACACTTTGAGTAAGGAACACAAAAACATAAGTAAAGAATATATAGAAAGAGTCAGGACAATGTTATAGCAAAGAATATATGAAATGCCAGTAAATTTGAATATTTCTGTAAAGGGGACCATTTCCTAGCTCCTAAAGTTTACCAAAACTGAGACAAGAGGAAATCATTTAAGGTCCTCATGCCTGCCCTTGGCATTCTGAGAACGCCCTGGCCTCAGAATGCAGCATCTGTAGTCCATGGTAACCTGTGGAGGGGGGGCGGGGCTGAGGGAGTTTGGAACACTGCCCTCACTGAGGGAGTGGGTGTGGCCATCTCTGCTGTGACTGAACAAAGTGCAGGGGAGCAGGGGTCCCAAGGAAGGGCACTCAGAGCCCAGCAGGCCCAGTGTGGTTTCACAAGCATTTAGGCCCAGGCCAAAGGGTGCCTTCTTTGCCTGAACAGCTGCCCAAACTCTTACCTTTCCACTCAGGCCACCCTCTTTCTTGAAGTGTGTGTGGAAGCTGTCCACGCAGTACACCTCGCTGCACAGCTAACCATAGGTCTGGGCATCGTAGCTTCCTGCCAGGTGACCGATGTTCGCAGGTAGATCGGTCCCTGGGACACACGCGGAGAGGCTCCTGCCCGGGCCACAGGCCGCCCACTACCTCAGCCCCAGATTGGTGCCGCACAGCAGCCCTGTCTGAGTTCCCTCCCTCTAGAGGGAGTATTTAACCAACACTTCTAGAAAACGGAGTCCTCGCACACAACTCATTGGAGGGACACAAATTAATCTTTGCCGACTTTCTGCTGAAACTTAGGAGCATTCACACCTAAGCCTCTTACACGGTCAGCTGTTTAGCTAAACATGAGCTCATGATCTAAATTTACAGAATAATGAAGAAATCAGCTACAAGGGGAGACAATCAGCAAAAACAATCAATACCATAATTAGATTCCCAAAGCCATCCATCAGATGTTGGAATAATCAGGTGCAAGGCAGGATATATACAGAAAACTGGAACTGAAACAAGAAACAAGGATGTTTTCAAAGTCTGGTAGGATCTCTAAAACATTTTTAAAGTACATGTCATTGATAAAGCTAACTACTCAAAGGTTGTGTAATACAACAGATTAATCATTGAGAAGAGTGAAATTATGCTGTTTCGAAAACTATGGAAGGTCAAATTTTCTGCCTAATTATATAAAAAGATTTCTCTAAAACATACACATTATTTCAAAGAGTTATTGGCTGTGAAATAACTTAAGGGTATTTCAAATGGCTTGTCTGCAATGAAAGGTGCTATGTAGGGAATCACAGAAAGTCGAGGGGAAAATATGTCAATATATACATTGCTATAGGTTAAAGTAAGCCTTAGGACAGCAACAATGTAGAGGACCTGACCCTTAGAAACTTACAATTAAGCTGGAATCTTCAAAAGTTCCAATCTTTATAAGTAAAAAGATTTATTAAAATGAATAACCAAGTGTTTTAATTGACATCAGAAGATCAAACAAATAAACCCTGAGAACATAGATAAAAGATAAATAAAGATATGAGCAGAACTTAATACAACAGCAAACGTATGAAATTGGGGTGATTTAGTAAGTCCAAAGAATATTCTTTGAAAAGATTGAAAAGACACACTTTGATTAAGGAAAACAAAAACATAAGTAAAGAATATACAGAAAGAGTCAGGACAATGTTATAGCAGAGAATATATGAAATGCCAGTAAATTTGAACATTTCTGTAAAGGGGACCATTTCCTAGCTCCTAAAGTTTACCAAAACTGACACAAGAGGAAATCATTTAAGGTCATCATGTCTGCCCTTGTCATGCTCGGAACGCCCTGGCCTCAGAATGCAGCATCTGTAGTCCATGGTAACCTGCGGAGAGGGGGCGGGGCTCAGCGACTTTGGAACACTGCCCTCACTGAGGGAGTGGGTGTGGCCAGCTCTGCTGTGACTGAACAAAGGCCAGGGGAGCATGTGGCCGAGGGCAGGGCCCTCAGTGCCCGGCAGGCCCAGTGGTGTGTCACAAGCTTTTACGCCCAGGCCAAAGGGCGCCTTCTTTGTCTGAACAGCTGCCCAAACACTCATCTTACCACTCAGGCCTCCCTCTTACTTGAAGTGTGTGTGGATCCTGTCCACGCAGTACACCTCGCTGCACAGCTAACCATAGGTCTGGGCATCGTAGATTCCTGCCAGGTGACCGAAGTTCGCAGGCAGATGGGTCCCTGGGACACACGCGGAGAGGCTCCTGCCTGGGCCACAGGCCGCCCACTACCCCAGCCCCAGATTGGGGCCACACAGCAGCCCTGTCTGAGTCCTCTGCCTGTAGAGGGAGTATTGGACCAACACATCTAGAAAACGGGGTCCTCGCGGGCAACTCATTGGAGGGACACAAATAAATCTTTGCCGACTTTCTGCTGAAACTTTGGAGCGTTCACACCTAAGCCTCTTACAAGCTCAGCTGTTTAGCTAAACATGATCTCGTGATCGAAATTTACACAATAATGAAGAGATCAGCTACAAGGGGAGAAAATCAGCAAAAACAATCAATACCAGAATTAGATTCCCAAGGCCATCCATCAGATGTTGGAACAATCAGGTGCAAGGCAGGATATATACATAAAATTGGAACTGAAAGAAGAAACAAGGATGTTTTCAAAGTCTAGTACGATCTCTAAAACATTTTTAAAGTACATGTCATTGATAAAGCTAAATACTCAAAGGTTGTGTAATACAACAGATTAATCATTGAGAAGAGTGAAATTATGCTGTTTTGAAAACTATGGCAGGTCAGATTTTCTGCCTAATTATATAAGAAGATTTATCTAAAACCTACACATTATTTCAAAGACTTATTGGCTGTGAAATAAGTTAAGGGTATTTCAAATGGCTTGTCTGCAATGAAAGGTGCTATGTAGGGAATCACAGAAAGTCGAGGGGAAAATATGTCAATATATACATTGCTATATGTTGAACTAAGCCTTAGGACAGCAACAATGTAGAGCACCTGACACTTAGAAACTTGCAAGTAAGCTAGAATCTTCAAAAGTTCAAATCTTTATAAGTAAAAAGATTTATTAAAATGAATAACCAAGTGTTTTAATTGACATTAGAAGATCAAACAAATAAACCCTGAGAACATAGATAAAAGATAAATAAAGATATGAGCAGAACTTAATACAACAGCAAACGTATAAAATTGAGGTGATTTAGTAAGTCCAAAGAATATTCTTTGAAAAGATTGAGAAGACACACTTTGATTAAGGAAAACAAAAACGTAAGTAAAGAATATCCGGAAAGAGACAGGACAAAGTTATAGCAGAGAATATATGAAATGACAGTAAATTTGAACATTTCTGTAAAGGGGACCATTTCCTAGCTCCTAAAGTTTACCAAAACTGACACAAGAGGAAGTCATTTAAGGTCATCATGTCTGCCCTTGGCATTCTCGGAACGCCCTGGCCTCAGAATGCAGCAACTGTAGTCCATGGTAACCTGCGGAGAGGGGGCGGGGCTGAGGGAGGTTGGAACACTGCCCTCACTGAGGGACTGGGTGTGGCCATCTCTGCTGTGACTGAACAAAGGGCAGGGGAGCTTGGGGCCGAGGGCAGGGCCCTCAGAGCCCGGCAGGCCCAGTGGGGTGTCACAAGCATTTAGGCCCAGGCCAAAGGGCGCCTTCTTTGTCTGAACAGCTGCCCAAACTCTCACCTTTCCACTCAGGCCGCCCTCTTACTTGAAGTGTGTGTGGAACCAGTCCACGCAGTACACCTCGATGCACAGCTAACCATAGGTCTGGGCATCGTAGCTTCCTATCAGGTGACCGAAGTTCGCAGGTAGATGGGTCCCTGGGACACACGCGGAGAGGCTCCTGCCCGGGCCACAGGCCGCCCACTACCCCAGCCCCAGATTGAGGCCACAGAGCAGCCCTGTCTGAGTCACCTCCCTCTAGAGGGAGTATTGGACCAACATTTCTAGAAAACGGAGTCCTCGCGGGCAACTCATTGGAGGGACACAAATAAATCTTTGCCGACTTTCTGCTGAAACTTAGGAGCATTCACACCTAAGCCTCTTACAAGGTCATCTGTTTAGCTAAACATGAGCTCATGATCTAAATTTACACAATAATGAAGAGATCACCTAAAAGGGGAGACAATCCGCAAAAACAATCAATACCAGAATTAGATTTCCAAGGCCATCCATCAGATGTTGGAATAATCAGGTGCAAGGCAGGATATATACATAAAACTGGAACTGAAATAAGAAACCAGGATGTTTTCAAAGTCTGGTAGGATCTCTAAAACATTTTTAAAGTACATGTCATTGATAAAGCTAAATACTCAAAGTTTGTGTAATACAACAGATTAATCATTGAGAAGAGTGTAATTATGCTGTTTTGAAAACTATGGCAGGTCAGATTTTCTGCCTAATTATATAAGAAGATTTATCTAAAACATACACATTATTTCAAAGACTTATTGGCTGTGAAATAAGTTAAGGGTATTTCAAATGGCTTGTCTGCAATGAAAGGTGCTATGTAGGGAATCACAGAAAGTCGAGGGGAAAATATGTCAATATATACATTGCTATAGGTTGAACTAAGCCTTAGGACAGCAACAATGTAGAGGACCATACCCTTAGAAGCTTACAAGTAAGCTGGAATCTTCAAAAGTTCCAATATTTATAAGTAAAAAGATTTATTAAAATGAATAACCAAGTGTTTGAATTGACATCAGAAGATCAAACCAATAAACCCTGAGAACATAGATAAAAGATAAATAAAGTTATGAGCAGAACTTAATACAACAGCAAACGTATAAAATTGAGGTGATTTAGTAAGTCCAAAGAATATTCTTTGAAAAGATTGAGAAGACACACTTTGATTAAGGAAAACAAAAACGTAAGTAAAGAATATCCAGAAAGAGACAGGACAAAGTTATAGCAGAGAATATTTGAAATGCCAGTAAACTTGAATATTTCTGTAAAGGGGACCATTTCCTAGCTCCTAAAGTTTACCAAAACTGACACAAGAGGAAATCATTTAAGGTCATCAGGTCTGCCCTTGGCATTCTCGGAACGCCCTGGCCTCAGAATTCAGCATCTGTAGTCCATGGTAACCTGCGGAGAGGGGGCGGGGCTGAGTGTGGTTGGAACACTGCCCTCACTGAGGGAGTGGGTGTGGCCATCTCTGCTGTGACTGAACAATGGCAGGGGAGCAGGGGTCCCAGGGAAGGGCCCTCAGAGCCCTGCAGGCCCAGTGTGGTGTCACAAGCATTTAGGCCCAGACCAAAGGGCGCCTTCTTTGTCTGAAGAGCTGCCCAAACTCTCACCTTTCCACTCAGGCCGCCCTCTTACTTGAAGTGTGTTTGGAAGCTGTCCGCGCAGTACACTTCGCTACACAGCTAACCATAGGTCTGGGCATCGTAGCTTCCTGGCAGGTGACCGAAGTTCGCAGGCATATGAGTCCCTGGGACACACGCGGAGAGGCTCCTGCCCGGGCCAAAGGCCGCCCACTGCCCCAGCCCCAGATCAGGGGCCGCAAAGCAGCCCTGTCTGAGTCCCCTGCCTCTGGAGGGAGTATTGTACCAACACTTCTAGAAATAGGTGTCGTCGCGGGCAACCCATTGGAGGGACACAAATAAATCTTTGCCGACTTTCTGCTGAAACTTAGGAGCGTTCACACCTAAGCCTCTTACAAGGTCAGCTGTTTAGCTAAACATGACCTCATGATCTAAATTTACACAATAATGAAGAGATCAGCTACAAGGGGAGACAATCCGCAAAAACAATCAATACCAGAATTAGATTCTCAAGGCCATCCATCAGATGTTGGAATAATCAGGTGCAAGGCAGGATATATACAGAAAACTGGAACTGAAACAAGAAACAAGGATGTTTTCAAAGTCTGGTACGATCTCTAAAACATTTTTAAAGTACATGTCATTGATAAAGCTAAATACTCAAAGGTTGTGTAATCCAACAGATTAATCATTGAGAAGAGTGAAATTATGCTGTTTTGAAAACTATGCCAGGTCAGATTTTCTGCCTAATTATATAAGAAGATTTATCTAAAACATACACATTATTTCAAAGACTTATTGGCTGTGAAATAAGTTAACGGTATTTCAAATGGCTTGTCTGCAATGAAAGGTGCTATGTAGGGAATCACAGAAAGTCGAGGAGAAAATGTGTCAATATATACATTGCTATAGGTGAACTAAGCCTTAGGACAGCAACAATGTAGAGGACCTGACCCTTAGAGGCTTACAAGTAAGCTGGAATCTTCAAAAGTTACAATTTTTATAAGTAAAAATATTTATTAAAATGAATAACCAAGTGTTTTAATTGACATCAGAAGATCAAACCAATAAACCCTGAGAACATAGATAAAAGAAAAATAAAGATATGAGCAGAACTTAATACAACAGCAAACGTATAAAATTGAGGTGATTTAGTAAGTCCAAAGAATATTCTTTGAAAAGATTTAAAAGACACACTTTGAGTAAGGAAAACAAAAACATAAGTAAAGAATATATAGAAAGAGTCAGGACAATGTTATAGCAAAGAATATATGAAATGCCAGTAAATTTGAATATTTCTGTAAAGGGGACCATTTCCTAGCTCCTAAAGTTTACCAAAACTGAGACAAGAGGAAATCATTTAAGGTCCTCATGCCTGCCCTTGTCATTCTGAGAACGCCCTGGCCTCAGAATGCAGCATCTGTAGTCCATGGTAACCTGCGGAGGGGGGGCGGGGCTGAGGGAGTTTGGAACACTGCCCTCACTGAGGGAGTGGGTGTGGCCATCTCTGCTGTGACTGAACAAAGTGCAGGGGAGCAGCGGTCCAAGGGAAGGGCACTCAGAGCCCAGCAGGCCCAGTGTGGTTTCACAAGCATTTAGGCCCAGGGCAAAGGGTGCCTTCTTTGCCTGAACAGCTGCCCAAACTCTCACCTTTCCACTCAGGCCACCCTCTTTCTTGAAGTGTGTGTGGAAGCTGTCCGCGCAGTACACCTCGCTGCACAGCTAACCATAGGACTGGGCATCGTAGCTTCCTGCCATGTGACCGAAGTTCGCAGGAAGATGGGTCCCTGGGACACACACGGAGAGGCTCCTGCCCGGGCCACAGGCCGCCCACTGCCCCAGCCCCAGTTCAGCGGCCGAAAATCAGCCCTGTCTGAGTCTCCTGCCTCTAGAAGGAGTATTGGACCAACACTTCTAGAAAATAGGGTCCTCACGGGCAACTCATTGTAGGGACAGAAATAAATCTTTGCCGACTTTCTGCTGAAACTTAGGAGCATTCACACCTAAGCCTCTTACAAGGTCAGCTCTTTAGCTAAACATGAGCTCATTATCGAAATTTACACAATAATGAAGAGATCAGCTACAAGGGGAGACAATCAGCAAAAACAATCAATACCAGAATTAGATTCCCAAGGCCAACCATCAGATGTTGGAATAATCAGCTGCAAGGCAGGATATATACATAACACTGGAACTGAAACAAGAAACAAGGGTGTTTTCAAATTCTGGTACGATCTCTAAAACATTTTTAAAGTACATGTCATTGATAAAGCTAAATACTCAAAGGTTGTGTAATACAACAGATTAATCATTGAGAAGAGTGAAATTATGCTGTTTTGAAAATTATGGCAGGTGAGATTTTCTTCCTAATTATATAAGAAGATTTCTCTAAAACATACACATTATTTCAAAGACTTATTGGCTGTGAAATAAGTTAGGGTATTTCAAATGGCTTGTCTGCAATGAAAGGTGCTATGTAGGGAATCACAGAAAGTCGAGGGGAAAATATGTCAATATATACATTGCTATAGGTTGAACTAAGCCTTAGGACAGCAACAATGTAGAGGACCTGACCCTTAGAAGCTTACAAGTAAGCTGGAATCTTCAAAAGTTCCAATATTTATAAGTAAAAAGATTTATTAAAATGAATAACCAAGTGTTTGAATTGACATCAGAAGATCAAACCAATAAACCCTGAGAACATAGATAAAAGATAAATAAAGATATGAGCAGAACTTAATACAACAGCAAACGTATAAAATTGAGGTGATTTAGTAAGTCCAAAGAATATTCTTTGAAAAGATTGAAAAGACACACTTTGATTAAGAAAAACAAAAACATAAGTGAAGAATATACAGAAAGAATCAGGACAATGTTATAGCAGAGAATATATGAAATGCCAGTAAATTTGAACATTTCTGTAAAGGGGTCCATTTCCTAGCTCCTAAAGTTTACCAAAACTGACACAAGAGGAAGTCATTTAAGGTCATCATGTCTGCCCTTGGCATTCTCGGAACGCCCTGGACTCAGAATGCAGCAACTGTAGTCCATGGTAACCTGCGGAGAGGGGGCGGGGCTGAGGCAGGTTGGAACACTGCCCTCACTGAGGGAGTGGGTGTGGCCATCTCTGCTGTGACTGAACAAAGGGAAGGGGAGCATGGGGCCGAGGGCAGGGCCGTCAGAGCCCGGCAGGCCCAGTGGGGTGTCACAAGCATTTAGGCCCAGGCCAAAGGGCGCCTTCTTTGTCTGAACAGCTGCCCAAACTCTCACCCTTCCACTCAGGCCGCCCTCTTACTTGAAGTGTGTGTGGAACCTCTCCACGCAGTACACCTCGCTGCACAGCTAACCATAGGTCTGGGCATCGTAGCTTCCTGCCAGGTGACTGATGTTCGCAGGTAGATCGGTCCCTGGGATACACGTGGAGAGGCTCCTGCCCGGGCCACAGGCCGCCCACTACCCCAGCCCCAGATTGGTGCCGCACAGCAGCCCTGTCTGAGTCCCCTCCCTCTAGAGGGAGTATTTAACCAACACTTCTAGAAAACGGAGTCGTCGCGTGCAACTCATTGGAGGGACACAAATTAATCTTTGCCGACTTTCTGCTGAAACTTAGGAGCATTCACACCTAAGCCTCTTACACGGTCAGCTGTTTAGCTAAACATGAGCTCATGATCTAAATTTACACAATAATGAAGAGATCAGCTACAAGGGGAGACAATCAGCAAAAACAATCAATACCAGAATTAGATTCCCAAGGCCATCCATCAGAAGTTGGAATAATCAGGTGCAACGCAGGATATATACATAAAACTGGAACTGAAACAAGAAACAAGGATGTTTTCAAAGTCTGGTAGGATCTCTAAAACATTATTAAAGTACATGTCATTGATAAAGCTAAATACTCAAAGGTTGTGTAATACAACAGATTAATCATTGAGAAGAGTGAAATTATGCTGTTTCGAAAACTATGGCAGGTCAGATTTTCTGCCTAATTATATAAGAAGATTTCTCTAAAACATACACATGATTTCAAAGAGTTATTGGCTGTGAAATAACTTAAGGGTATTTCAAATGGCTTGTCTGCAATGAAAGGTGCTATGTAGGGAATCACAGAAAGTCGAGGGGAAAATATGTCAATATATACATTGCTATAGGTTAAAGTAAGCCTTAGGACAGCAACAATGTAGAGGACCTGACCCTTAGAAACTTACAAGTAAGCAGGAATCTTCAAAAGTTCCAATCTTTATAAGTAAAAAGATTTATTAAAATTAATAACCAAGTGTTTTAATTGACATCAGAAGATCAAACAAATAAACCCTGAGAACATAGATAAAAGATAAATAAAGATATGAGCAGAACTTAATACAACAGCAAACGTATAAAATTGGGGTGATTTAGTAAGTCCAAAGAATATTCTTTGAAAAGATTGAAAAGACACACTTTGATTAAGGAAAACAAAAATGTAAGTAAAGAATATACAGAAAGAGTCAGGACAAAGTTATAGCAGAGAATATATGAAATGCCAGTAAATTTGAACATTTCTGTAAAGGGGACCATTTCCTAGCTCCTAAAGTTTACCAAAACTGACACAAGAGGAAATCATTTAAGGTCATCATGTCTGCCCTTGGCATGCTCGGAACGCCCTGGCCTCAGAATGCAGCATCAGTAGTCCATGGTAACCTGCGGAGAGGGGGCGGGGCTGAGCGAGGTTGGAACACTGCCCTCACTGAGGGAGTGGGTGTGGCCAGCTCTGCTGTGACTGACAAAGGCCAGGGGAGCATGTGGCCGAGGGCAGGGCCCTCAGTGCCCGGCAGGCCCAGTGGGGTGTCACAAGCTTTTACGCCCAGGCCAAAAGGCGCCTTCTTTGTCTGAACAGCTGCCCAAACACTCATCTTACCACTCAGGCCGCCCTCTTACTTGAAGTGTGTGTGGAACCTGTCCACGCAGTACACCTCGCTGCACAGCTAACCATAGGTCTGGGCATCGTAGATTCCTGCCATGTGACCGAAGTTCGCAGGCAGATGGGTCCCTGGGACACACGCGGAGAGGCTCCTGCCTGGGCCACAGGCCGCCCACTACCCCAGCCCCAGATTGGGGGCCACACAGCAGCCCTGTCTGAGTCCTCTGCCTGTAGAGGGAGTATTGGACCAACACATCTAGAAAACGGGGTCCTCGCGGGCAACTCATTGGAGGGACACAAATAAATCTTTGCCGACTTTCTGCTGAAACTTTGGAGCGTTCACACCTAAGCCTCTTACAAGCTCAGCTGTTTAGCTAAACATGATCTCGTGATCGAAATTTACACAATAATGAAGAGATCAGCTACAAGGGGAGAAAATCAGCAAAAACAATCAATACCAGAATTAGATTCCCAAGGCCATCCATCAGATGTTGGAACAATCAGGTGCAAGGCAGGATATATACATAAAACTGGAACTGAAAGAAGAAACAAGGATGTTTTCAAAGTCTAGTACGATCTCTAAAACATTTTTAAAGTACATGTCATTGATAAAGCTAAATACTCAAAGGTTGTGTAATACAACAGATTAATCATTGAGAAGAGTGTAATTATGCTGTTTTGAAAACTATGGCAGGTCAGATTTTCTGCCCAATTATATAAGAAGATTTATCTAAAACATACACATTATTTCAAAGACTTATTGGCTGTGAAATAAGTTAAGGGTATTTCAAATGGCTTGTCTGCAATGAAAGGTGCTATGTAGGGAATCACAGAAAGGCGAGGGGAAAATATGTCAATATATACATTGCTATAGGTTGAACTAAGCCTTAGGACAGCAACAATGTAGAGGACCTGACCCTTAGAAGCTTACAAGTAAGCTGGAATCTTCAAAAGTTCCAATATTTATAAGTAAAAAGATTTATTAAAATGAATAACCAAGTGTTTTAATTGACATCAGAAGATCAAACCAATAAACCCTGAGAACATAGATAAAAGATAAATAAAGATATGAGCAGAACTTAATACAACAGCAAACGTATAAAATTGAGGTGATTTAGTAAGTCCAAAGAATATTCTTTGAAAAGATTTAGAAGACACACTTTGATTAAGGAAAACAAAAACATAAGTAAACAATATCCAGAAAGAGACAGGACAAAGTTATAGCAGAGAATATATGAAATGATTGTAAATTTGAATATTTCTGTAAAGGGGACCATTTCCTAGCTCCTAAAGTTTACCAAAACTGACACAAGAGGAAATCATTTAAGATCATCAGGTCTGCCCTTGGCATTCTCGGAACGCCCTGGCCTCAGAATTCAGCATCTGTAGTCCATGGTAACCTGCGGAGAGGGGGCGGGGCTGAGTGTGGTTGGAACACTGCCCTCACTGAGGGAGTGGGTGCGGCCATCTCTGCTGTGACTGAACAATGGCAGGGGAGCAGGGGTCCCAGGGAAGGGCCCTCAGAGCCCAGCAGGCCCAGTGTGGTGTCACAAGCATTTAGGCCCAGACCAAAGGGCGCCTTCTTTGTCTGAAGAGCTGCCCAAACTCTCACCTTTCCACTCAGGCCGCCCTCTTACTTGAAGTGTGTTTGGAAGCTGTCCGCGCAGTACATTTCGCTACACAGCTAACCATAGGTCTGGGCATCGTAGCTTCCTGGCAGGTGACCGAAGTTCACAGGCATATGAGTCCCTGGGACACACGCGGAGAGGCTCCTGCCCAGGCCACAGGCCGCCCACTGCCCCAGCCCCAGATCAGGGGCCGCAAAGCAGCCCTGTCTGAGTCCCCTGCCTCTGGAGGGAGTATTGTACCAACACTTCTAGAAATAGGTATCGTCGCGGGCAACTCATTGGAGGGACACAAATAAATCTTTGCCGACTTTCTGCTGAAACTTAGGAGCGTTCACACCTAAGCCTCTTACAAGGTCAGCTGTTTAGCTAAACATGAGCTCATGATCTAAATTTACACAATAATGAAGAGATCAGCTACAAGGGGAGACAATCAGCAAAAACAATCAATACCAGAATTAGATTCCCAAGGCCATCCATCAGATGTTGGAATAATCAGGTGCAAGGCAGGATATATACATAAAACTGGAACTGAAACAAGAAACAAGGATGTTTTCAAAGTCTGGTACGATCTCTAAAACATTTTTAAAGTACATGTCATTGATAAAGCTAAATACTCAAAGGTTGTGTAATCCAACAGATTAATCATTGAGAAGAGTGAAATTATGCTGTTTTGAAAATTATGGCAGGTGAGATTTTCTTCCTAATTATATAAGAAGATTTCTCTAAAACATACACATTATTTCAAAGACTTATTGGCTGTGAAATAAGTTAGGGTATTTCAAATGGCTTGTCTGCAATGAAAGGTGCTATGTAGGGAATCACAGAAAGTCGAGGGGAAAATATGTCAATATATACATTGCTATAGGTTGAACTAAGCCTTAGGACAGCAACAATGTAGAGGACCTGACCCTTAGAAGCTTACAAGTAAGCTGGAATCTTCAAAAGTTCCAATATTTATAAGTAAAAAGATTTATTAAAATGAATAACCAAGTGTTTGAATTGACATCAGAAGATCAAACCAATAAACCCTGAGAACATAGATAAAAGATAAATAAAGATATGAGCAGAACTTAATACAACAGCAAACGTATAAAATTGAGGTGATTTAGTAAGTCCAAAGAATATTCATTGAAAAGATTGAAAAGACACACTTTGATTAAGGAAAACAAAAACATAAGTGAAGAATATACAGAAAGAATCAGGACAATGTTATAGCAGAGAATATATGAAATGCCAGTAAATTTGAACATTTCTGTGAAGGGGACCATTTCCTAGCTCCTAAAGTTTACCAAAACTGACACAAGAGGAAGTCATTTAAGGTCATCATGTCTGCCCTTGGCATTCTCGGAACGCCCTGGACTCAGAATGCAGCAACTGTAGTCCATGGTAACCTGAGGAGAGGGGGCGGGGCTGAGGCAGGTTGGAACACTGCCCTCACTGAGGGAGTGGGTGTGGCCATCTCTGCTGTGACTGAACAAAGGGAAGGGGAGCATGGGGCCGAGGGCAGGGCCGTCAGAGCCCGGCAGGCCCAGTGGGGTGTCACAAGCATTTAGGCCCAGGCCAAAGGGCGCCTTCTTTGTCTGAACAGCTGCCCAAACTCTCACCTTTCCACTCAGGCCGCCCTCTTACTTGAAGTGTGTGTGGAACCTCTCCACGCAGTACACCTCGCTGCACAGCTAACCATAGGTCTGGGCATCGTAGCTTCCTGCCAGGTGACCGATGTTCGCAGGTAGATCGGTCCCTGGGACACACGCGGAGAGGCTCCTGCCCGGGCCACAGACCGCCCACTACCCCAGCCCCAGATTGGTGCCACACAGCAGCCCTGTCTGAGTCCCCTCCCTCTAGAGGGAGTATTTAAACAACACTTCTAGAAAATGGAGTCCTCGCGCGCAACTCATTGGAGGGACACAAATTAATCTTTGCCGACTTTCTGCTGAAACTTAGGAGCATTCACACCTAAGCCTCTTACACGGTCAGCTGTTTAGCTAAACATGAGCTCATGATCTAAATTTACACAATAATGAAGAGATCAGCTACAAGGGGAGACAATCAGCAAAAACAATCAATACCATAATTAGATTCCCAAAGCCATCCATCAGATGTTGGAATAATCAGGTGCAAGGCAGTATATATACAGAAAACTGGAACTGAAACAAGAAACAAGGATGTTTTCAAAGTCTGGTAGGATCTCTAAAACATTTTTAAAGTACATGTCATTGATAAAGCTAACTACTCAAAGGTTGTGTAATACAACAGATTAATCATTGAGAAGAGTGAAATTATGTTGTTTCGAAAACTATGGCAGGTCAGATTTTCTGCCTAATTATATAAGAAGATTTCTCTAAAACATACACATTATTTCAAAGAGTTATTGGCTGTGAAATAACTTAAGGGTATTTCAAATGGCTTGTCTGCAATGAAAGGTGCTATGTAGGGAATCACAGAAACTCGAGGGGAAAATATGTCAATATATACATTGCTATAGGTTAAAGTAAGCCTTAGGACAGCAACAATGTAGAGGACCTGACCCTTAGAAACTTACAAGTAAGCTGGAATCTTCAAAAGTTCCAATCTTTATAAGTAAAAAGATTTATTAAAATGAATAACCAAGTGTTTTAATTGACATCAGAAGATCAAACAAATAAACCCTGAGAACATAGATAAAAGATAAATAAAGATATGAGCAGAACTTAATACAACAGCAAACGTATAAAATTGGGGTGATTTAGTAAGTCCAAAGAATATTCTTTGAAAAGATTGAAAAGACACACTTTGATTAAGGAAAACAAAAACGTAAGTAAAGAATATACAGAAAGAGTCAGGACAAAGATATAGCAGAGAATATATGAAATGCCAGTAAATTTGAATATTTCTGTAAAGGGGACCATTTCCTAGCTCCTAAAGTTTCCCAAAACTGACACAAGAGGAAATCATTTAAGGTCATCATGTCTGCCCTTGGCATGCTCGGAACGCCCTGGCCTCAGAATGCAGCATCTGTAGTCCATGGTAACCTGCGGAGAGGGGGCGGGGATGAGCGAGGTTGGAACACTGCCCTCACTGAGGGAGTGGGTGTCGCCAGCTCTGCTGTGACTGAACAAAGGCCAGGGGAGCATGTGGCCGAGGGCAGGGCCCTCAGTGCCCGGCAGGCCCAGTGGGGTATCACAAGATTTTACGCCCAGGCCAAAGGGCGCCTTCTTTGTCTGAACAGCTGCCCAAACACTCATCTTACCACTCAGGCCGCCCTCTTACTTGAAGTGTGTGTGGAACCTGTCCACGCAGTACACCTCGCTGCACAGCTAACCATAGGTCTGGGCATCGTAGATTCCTGCCAGGTGACTGAAGTTCGCAGGCAGATGGGTCCCTGGGACACACGCGGAGAGGCTCCTGCCTGGGCCACAGGTCGCCCACTACCCCAGCCCCAGATTGGGGGCCACACAGCAGCTCTGTCTGAGTCCTCTGCCTGTAGAGGGAGTATTGGACCAACACATCTAGAAAACGGGGTCCTCGTGGGCAACTCATTGGAGGGACACAAATAAATCTTTGCCGACTTTCTGCTGAAACTTTGGAGCGTTCACACCTAAGCCTCTTACAAGCTCAGCTGTTTAGCTAAACATGATCTCGTGATCGAAATTTACACAATAATGAAGAGATCAGCTACAAGGGGAGAAAATCAGCAAAAACAATCAATACCAGAATTAGATTCCCAAGGCCATCCATCAGATGTTGGAACAATTAGGTTCAAGGCAGGATATATACATAAAACTGGAACTGAAAGAAGAAACAAGGATGTTTTCAAAGTCTAGTACGATCTCTAAAACATTTTTAAATTACATGTCATTGATAAACCTAAATACTCAAAGGTTGTGTAATACAACAGATTAATCATTGAGAAGAGTGAAATTATGCTGTTTTGAAAACTATGGCAGGTCAGATTTTCTGCCTAATTATATAAGAAGATTTATCTAAAACCTACACATTATTTCAAAGACTTATTGGCTGTGAAATAAGTTAAGGGTATTTCAAATGGCTTGTCTGCAATGAAAGGTACTATCTAGGGAATCACAGAAAGTCGAGGGGAAAATATGTCAATATATACATTGCTATATGTTGAACTAAGCCTTAGGACAGCAACAATGTAGAGCACCTGACACTTAGAAACTTGCAAGTAAGCTAGAATCTTCAAAAGTTCAAATCTTTATAAGTAAAAAGATTTATTAAAATGAATAACCAAGTGTTTTAATTGACATCAGAAGATCAAACCAATAAACCCTGAGAACATAGATAAAATATAAATAAAGATATGAGCAGAACTTAATACAACAGGAAAAGTATAAAATTGAGGTGATTTGGTAAGTCCAAAGAATATTCTTTGAAAAGATTGAAAAGACACACTTTGATTAAGGAAAACAAAAACATAAGTAAAGAATATAGAGAAAGAGTCAGGACAATGTTATAGCAGAGAATATATGAAATGACAGTAAATTTGAACATTTCTGTAAAGGGGACCATTTCCTAGCTCCTAAAGCTTACCAAAACTGACACAAGAGGAAGTCATTTAAGGACATCAGGTCTGCCCTTGGCATTCTCGGAAAGCCCTGGCCTCAGAATTCAGCATCTGTAGTCCATGGTAACCTGCGGAGAGGGGGCGGGGCTGAGTGTGGTTGGAACACTGCCCTTACTGAGGGAGTGGGTGTGGCCCTCTCTGCTGTGACTGAACAATGGCAAGGGAGCATGGGTCCCAGGGAAGGGCCCTCAGAGCCCAGCAGGCCCAGTGTGGTGTCACAAGCATTTAGGCCCAGACCAAAGGGCGCCTTCTTTGTCTGAAGAGCTGCCCAAACTCTCACCTTTCCACTCAGGCCGACCTCTTACTTGAAGTGTGTTTGGAAGCTGTCTGCGCAGTACACTTCGCTACACAGCTAACCATAGGTCTGGGCATCGTAGCTTCCTGGCAGGTGACCGAAGTTCGCAGGCATATGAGTCCCTGGGGCACACATGGAGAAGCTCCTGCCCGGGTCACAGGCAGCCCACTGCCCCAGCCCCAGATCAGGGGCCGCAAAGCAGCCCTGTCTGAGTCCCCTGCCTCTGGAGGGAGTATTGTACCAACACTTCTAGAAATAGGTGTCGTCGCGGGCAACTCATTGGAGGGACACAAATAAATCTTTGCCGACTTTCTGCTGAAACTTAGGAGCGTTCACACCTAAGCCTCTTACAAGGTCAGCTGTTTAGCTAAACATGAGCTCATGATCTAAATTTACACAATAATGAAGAGATCAGCTACAAGGGGAGACAATCAGCAAAAACAATCAATACCAGAATTAGATTCCCAAGGCCATCCATCAGATGTTGGAATAATCAGGTGCAAGGCAGGATATATACAGAAAACTGGAACTGAAACAAGAAACAAGGATGTTTTCAAAGTCTGGTACGATCTCTAAAACATTTTTAAAGTACATGTCATTGATAAAGCTAAATACTCAAAGGTTGTGTAATCCAACAGATTAATCTTTGAGAAGAGTGAAATTATGCTGTTTCGAAAACTATGGCAGGTCAGATTTTCTGCCTAATTATATAAGAAGATTTATCTAAAACATACACATTATTTCAAAGACTTATTGGCTGTGAAATAAGTTAAGGGTATTTCAAATGGCTTGTCTGCAATGAAAGGTGCTATGTAGGGAATCACAGAAAGTCGAGGGGAAAATGTGTCAACATATACATTGCTATAGGTGAACTAATCCTTAGGACAGCAACAATGTAGAGGACCTGACCCTTAGAAGCTTACAAGTAAGCTGGAATCTTCAAAAGTTACAATTTTTATAAGTAAAAATATTTATTAAAATGAATAACCAAGTGTTTTAATTGACATCAGAAGATCAAACCAATAAACCCTGAGAACATAGATAAAAGAAAAATAAAGATATGAGCAGAACTTAATACAACAGCAAACGTATAAAATTGAGGTGATTTAGTAAGTCCCAAGAATATTCTTTGAAAAGATTTAAAACACACACTTTGAGTAAGGAAAACAAAAACATAAGTAAAGAATATACAGAAAGAGTCAGGACAATGTTATAGCAGAGAATATATGAAATGCCAGTAAATTTGAACATTTCTGTGAAGGGGACCATTTCCTAGCTCCTAAAGTTTACCAAAAATGACACAAGAGGAAATCATTTATGGTCATCATGTCTGCCCTTGGCATGCTCGGAATGCCCTGGCCTCAGAATGCAGCATCTGTAGTCCATGGTAACCTGCGGAGAGGGGGCGGGGCTCAGCGAGGTTGGAACACTGCCCTCAGTGAGGGAGTGGGTGTGGCCAGCTCTGCTGTGACTGAACAAAGGCCAGGGGAGCATGTGGCCGAGGGCAGGGCCCTCAGTGCCCGGCAGGCCCAGTGGGGTGTCACAAGCTTTTACGCCCAGGCCAAAGGGCGCCTTCTTTGTCTGAACAGCTGCCCAAACACTCATCTTACCACTCAGGCCGCCCTCTTACTTGAAGTGTGTGTGGAACCTGTCCACGCAGTACACCTCGCTGCACAGCTAACCATAGGTCTGGGCATCGTAGATTCCTGCCAGGTGACCGAAGTTCGCAGGCAGATGGGTCCCTGGGACACACGCGGAGAGGCTCCTGCCTGGGCCACAGGCCGCCCACTACCCCAGCCCCAGATTGGGGGCCACACAGCAGCCCTGTCTGAGTCCTCTGCCTGTAGAGGGAGTATTGGACCAACACATCTAGAAAACGGGGTCCTCGCGGGCAACTCATTGGAGGGACACAAATAAATCTTTGCCGACTTTCTGCTGAAACTTTGGAGCGTTCACACCTAAGCCTCTTACAAGCTCAGCTGTTTAGCTAAACATGATCTCGTGATCGAAATTTACACAATAATGAAGAGATCAGCTACAAGGGGAGAAAATCAGCAAAAACAATCAATACCAGAATTAGATTCCCAAGGCCATCCATCAGATGTTGGAACAATCAGGTGCTAGGCAGGATATATACATAAAACTGGAACTGAAAGAAGAAACAAGGATGTTTTCAAAGTCTAGTACGATCTCTAAAACATTTTTAAAGTACATGTCATTGATAAAGCTAACTACTCAAAGGTTGTGTAATCCAACAGATTAATCATTGAGAAGAGTGAAATTATGCTGTTTTGAAAATTATGGCAGGTGAGATTTTCTTCCTAATTATATAAGAAGATTTCTCTAAAACATACACATTATTTCAAAGACTTATTGGCTGTGAAATAAGTTAAGGGTATTTCAAATGGCTAGTCTGCATTGAAAGGTGCTTTGTAGGGAATCACAGAAAGTCGAGGGGAAAATATGTCAATATATACATTGCTATAGGTTGAACTAAGCCTTAAGACAGCAACAATATAGAGGACCTGACTTTTAGTAACTTACAAGTAAGATGGAATCTTCAAAAGTTCAAGTATTTATATGTAAAAATATTTATTAAAATGAATAACCAAGTATTTTAATTGACACCAGAAGATCAAACAAATAAACCCTGAGAACATAGATAAAAGATAAATAAAGATATGAGCAGAACTTAATACAACAGCAAACGTATAAAATTGGGGTGATTTAGTAAGTCCAAAGAATATTCTTTGAAAAGATTTAAAAGACACACTTTGATTAAGGAAAACAAAAACATAAGTAAAGGATATACAGAAAGAGTCAGGACAATGTTATAGCAGAGAATATATGAAATGACAGTAAATTTGAACATTTCTGTAAAGGGGACCATTTCCTAGCTCCTAAAGTTTACCAAAACTGACACAAGAGGAAGTCATTTAAGATCATCATGTCTGCCCTTGGCATTCTCGGAACGCCCTGGCCTCAGAATGCAGCAACTGTAGTCCATGGTAACCTGCGGAGAGGGGGCGGGGCTGAGGGAGGTTGGAACACTGCCCTCACTGAGGGACTGGGTGTGGCCATCTCTGCTGTGACTGAACAAAGTGCAGGGGAGCTTGGGGCCGAGGGCAGGGCCCTCAGAGCCCGGCAGGCCCAGTGGGGTGTCACAAGCATTTAGGCCCAGGCCAAAGGGCGCCTTCTTTGTCTGAACAGCTGCCCAAACTCTCACCTTTCCACTCAGGCCGCCCTCTTACTTGAAGTGTGTGTGGAACCAGTCCACGCAGTACACCTCGATGCACAGCTAACCATAAGTCTGGGCATCGTAGCTTCCTGTCAGGTGACCGAAGTTCGCAGGTAGATGGGTCCCTGGGACACACGCGGAGAGGCTCCTGCCCGGGCCACAGGCCGCCCACTACCCCAGCCCCAGATTGAGGCCACAGAGCAGCCCTGTCTGAGTCCCCTCCCTCTAGAGGGAGTATTGGACCAACATTTCTAGAAAACGGAGTCCTCGCGGGCAACTCATTGGAGGGACACAAATAAATCTTTCCCGACTTTCTGCTGAAACTTAGGAGCATTCACACCTAAGCCTCTTACAAGGTCATCTGTTTAGCTAAACATGAGCTCATGATCTAAATTTACACAATAATGAAGAGATCAGCTAAAAGGGGAGACAATCCGCAAAAACAATCAATACCAGAATTAGATTTCCAAGGCCATCCATCAGATGTTGGAATAATCAGGTGCAAGGCAAGATATATACATAAAACTGGAACTGAAATAAGAAACCAGGATGTTTTCAAAGTCTGGTAGGATCTCTAAAACATTTTTAAAGTACATGTCATTGATAAAGCTAAATACTCAAAGTTTGTGTAATACAACAGATTAATCATTGAGAAGAGTGTAATTATGCTGTTTTGAAAACTATGGCAGGTCAGATTTTCTGCCTAATTGTATAAGAAGATTTATCTAAAACATACACATTATTTCAAAGACTTATTGGCTGTGAAATAAGTTAAGGGTATTTCAAATGGCTTGTCTGCAATGAAAGGTGCTATGTAGGGAATCACAGAAAGTCAAGGGGAAAATATGTCAATATATACATTGCTATACGTAGAACTAAGCCTTAGGACAGCAACAATGTAGAGGACCTGACACTTAGAAACTTGTAAGTAAGCTGGAATCTTCAAAAGTTCAAATATTTATAAGTAAAAAGATTTATTAAAATGAATAACCAAGTGTTTTAATTGACATCAGAAGATCAAACCAATAAACCCTGAGAACATAGATAAAAGAAAAATAAAGATATGAGCAGAACTTAATACAACAGCAAACGTATAAAATTGAGGTGATTTAGTAAGTCCAAAGAATATTCTTTGAAAAGATTTAAAAGACACACTTTGAGTAAGGAAAACAAAAACATAAGTAAAGAATATATAGAAAGAGTCAGGACAGTGTTATAGCAAAGAATATATGAAATGCCAGTAAATTTGAATATTTCTGTAAAGGGGACCATTTCCTAGCTCCTAAAGTTTACCAAAACTGAGACAAGAGGAAATCATTTAAGGTCCTCATGCCTGCCCTTGTCATTCTGAGAACGCCCTGGCCTCAGAATGCAGCATCTGTAGTCCATGGTAACCTGCGGAGGGGGGGCGGGGCTGAGGGAGTTTGGAACACTGCCCTCACTGAGGGAGTGGGTGTGGCCATCTCTGCTGTGACTGAACAAAGTGCAGGGGAGCAGCGGTCCAAGGGAAGGGCACTCAGAGCCCAGCAGGCCCAGTGTGGTTTCACAAGCATTTAGGCCCAGGCCAAAGGGTGCCTTCTTTGCCTGAACAGCTGCCCAAACTCTCACCTTTCCACTCAGGCCACCCTCTTTCTTGAAGTGTGTGTGGAAGCTGTCCGCGCAGTACACCTCGCTGCACAGCTAACCATAGGACTGGGCATCGTAGCTTCCTGCCAGGTGACCGAAGTTCGCAGGAAGATGGGTCCCTGGGACACACACGGAGAGGCTCCTGCCCGGGCCACAGGCCGCCCACTGCCCCAGCCCCAGTTCAGCGGCCGAAAATCAGCCCTGTCTGTGTCTCCTGCCTCTAGAAGGAGTATTGGACCAACACTTCTAGAAAATGGGGTCCTCACGGGCAACTCATTGGAGGGACAGAAATAAATCTTTGCCGACTTTCTGCTGAAACTTAGAAGCGTTCACACCTAAGCCTCTTACAAGGTCAGCTCTTTAGCTAAACATGAGCTCATTATCGAAATTTACACAATAATGAAGTGATCAGCTACAAGGGGAGACAATCAGCAAAAACAATCAATACCAGAATTAGATTCCCAAGGCCATCCATCAGATGTTGGAATAATCAGGTGCAAGGCAGGATATATACATAACACTGGAACTGAAACAAGAAACAAGGGTGTTTTCAAATTCTGGTACGATCTCTAAAACATTTTTAAAGTACATGTCATTGATAAAGCTAAATACTCAAAGGTTGTGTAATACAACAGATTAATCATTGAGAAGAGTGAAATTATGCTGTTTTGAAAATTATGGCAGGTGAGATTTTCTTCCTAATTATATAAGAAGATTTCTCTAAAACATACACATTATTTCAAAGACTTATTGGCTGTGAAATAAGTTAAGGGTATTTCAAATGGCTTGTCTGCAATGAAAGGTGCTATGTAGGGAATCACAGAAAGTCAAGGGGAAAATATGTCAATATATACATTGCTATACGTAGAACTAAGCCTTAGGACAGCAACAATGTAGAGGACCTGACACTAAGAAACTTGCAAGTAAGCTGGAATCTTCAAAAGTTCAAATATTTATAAGTAAAAAGATTTATTAAAATGAATAACCAAGTGTTTGAATTGACATCAGAAGATCAAACCAATAAACCCTGAGAACATAGATAAAAGATAAATAAAGATATGAGCAGAACTTAATACAACAGCAAACGTATAAAATTGAGGTGATTTAGTAAGTCCAAAGAATATTCTTTGAAAAGATTGAGAAGACACACTTTGATTAAGGAAAACAAAAACGTAAGTAAAGAATATCCAGAAAGAGACAGGACAAAGTTATAGCAGAGAATATATGAAATGCCAGTAAATTTGAATATTTCTGTAAAGGGGACCATTTCCTAGCTCCTAAAGTTTACCAAAACTGACACAAGACGAAGTCATTTAAGGTCATCAGGTCTGCCCTTGGCATTCTCGGAACGCCCTGGCCTCAGAATTCAGCATCTGTAGTCCATGGTAACCTGCGGAGAGGGGGCGGGGCTGAGTGTGGTTGGAACACTGCCCTCACTGAGGGAGTGGGTGTGGCCATCTCTGCTGTGACTGAACAATGGCAGGGGAGCATGGGTCCCAGGGAAGGGCCCTCAGAGCCCAGCAGGCCCAGTGTGGTGTCACAAGCATTTAGGCCCAGACCAAAGGGCGCCTTCTTTGTCTGAAGAGCTGCCCAAACTCTCACCTTTCCACTCAGGCCGCCCTCTTACTTGAAGTGTGTTTGGAAGCTGTCCGCGCAGTACACTTCGCTACACAGCTAACCATCGGTCTGGGCATCGTAGCTTCCTGGCAGGTGACCGAAGTTCGCAGGCATATGAGTCCCTGGGACACACGCGGAGAGGCTCCTGCCCGGGCCACAGGCCGCCCACTGCCCCAGCCCCAGATCAGGGGCCGCAAAGCAGCCCTGTCTGAGTCCCCTGCCTCTGGAGGGAGTATTGTACCAACACTTCTAGAAATAGGTGTCGTCGCGGGCAACTCATTGGAGGGACACAAATAAATCTTTGCCGACTTTCTGCTGAAACTTAGGAGCGTTCACACCTAAGCCTCTTACAAGGTCAGCTGTTTAGCTAAACATGAGCTCATGATCTAAATTTACGCAATAATGAAGAGATCAGCTACAAGGGGAGACAATCAGCAAAAACAATCAATACCAGAATTAGATTCCCAAGGCCATCCATCAGATGTTGGAATAATCAGGTGCAAGGCAGGATATATACATAAAACTGGAACTGAAACAAGAAACAAGGATGTTTTCAAAGTCTGGTACGATCTCTAAAACATTTTTAAAGTACATGTCATTGATAAAGCTAAATACTCAAAGGTTGTGTAATCCAACAGATTAATCATTGAGAAGAGTGAAATTATTCTGTTTTGAAAACTATGGCAGGTCAGATTTTCTGCCTAATTATATAAGAAGATTTCTCTAAAACATACACATTATTTCAAAGAGTTATTGGCTGTGAAATAACTTAAGTGTATTTCAAATGGCTTGTCTGCAATGAAAGGTGCTAGGTAGGGAATCACAGAAAGTCGAGGGGAAAATGTGTCAATATATACATTGCTATAGGTGAAATAAGCCTTAGGACAGCAACAATGTAGAGGACCTGACCCTTAGAAGCTTACAAGTAAGCTGGAATCTTCAAAAGTTACAATTTTTATAAGTAAAAATATTTATTAAAATGAATAACCAAGTGTTTTAATTGACATCAGAAGATCAAACCAATAAACCCTGAGAACATAGATAAAAGAAAAATAAAGATATGAGCAGAACTTAATACAACAGCAAACGTATAAAATTGAGGTGATTTAGTAAGTCCAAAGAATATTCTTTGAAAAGATTTAAAAGACACACTTTGAGTAAGGAAAACAAAAACATAAGTAAAGAATATATAGAAAGAGTCAGGACAATGTTATAGCAAAGAATATATGAAATGCCAGTAAATTTGAATATTTCTGTAAAGGGGACCATTTCCTAGCTCCTAAAGTTTACCAAAACTGAGACAAGAGGAAATCATTTAAGGTCCTCATGCCTGCCCTTGTCATTCTGAGAACGCCCTGGCCTCAGAATGCAGCATCTGTAGTCCATGGTAACCTGCGGAGGGGGGGCGGGGCTGAGCGAGTTTGGAACACTGCCCTCACTGAGGGAGTGGGTGTGGCCATCTCTGCTGTGACTGAACAAAGTGCAGGGGAGCAGCGGTCCAAGGGAAAGGCACTCAGAGCCCAGCAGGCCCAGTGTGGTTTCACAAGCATTTAGGCCCAGGCCAAAGGGTGCCTTCTTTGCCTGAACAGCTGCCCAAACTCTCACCTTTCCACTCAGGCCACCCTCTTTCTTGAAGTGTGTGTGGAAGCTGTCCACGCAGTACACCTCGCTGCACAGCTAACCATAGGACTGGGCATCGTAACTTCCTGCCAGTTGACCGAAGTTCGCAGGAAGATGGGTCCCTGGGACACACACGGAGAGGATCCTGCCCGGGCCACAGGCCGCCCACTGCCCCAACCCCAGTTCAGCGGCCGAAAATCAGCCCTGTCTGAGTCTCCTGCCTCTAGAAGGTGTATTGGACCAACACTTCTAGAAAATGGGGTCCTCACGGGCAACTCATTGGAGGGACAGAAATAAATCTTTGCCGACTTTCTGCTGAAACTTAGGAGCGTTCACACCTAAGCCTAATACAAGGTCAGCTCTTTAGCTAAACATGAGCTCATTATCGAAATTTACACAATAATGAAGTGATCAGCTACAAGGGGAGACAATCAGCAAAAACAATCAATACCAGAATTAGATTCCCAAGGCCATCCATCAGATGTTGGAATAATCAGGTGCAAGGCAGGATATATACATAACACTGGAACTGAAACAAGAAACAAGGGTGTTTTCAAATTCTGGTACGATCTCTAAAACATTTTTAAAGTACATGTCATTGATAAAGCTAAATACTCAAAGGTTGTGTAATACAACAGATTAATCATTGAGAAGAGTGAAATTATGCTGTTTTGAAAATTATGGCAGGTGAGATTTTCTTCCTAATTATATAAGAAGATTTCTCTAAAACATACACATTATTTCAAAGACTTATTGGCTGTGAAATAAGTTAAGGGTATTTCAAATGGCTTGTCTGCAATGAAAGGTGCTATGTAGGGAATCACAGAAAGTCGAGGGGAAAATATGTCAATATATACATTGCTATAGGTTAAAGTAAGCCTTAGGACAGCAACAATGTAGAGGACCTGACACTTAGAAACTTACAAGTAAGCAGGAATCTTCAAAAGTTCCAATCTTTATAAGTAAAAAGATTTATTAAAATGAATAACCAAGTGTTTTAATTGACATCAGAAGATCAAACAAATAAACCCTGAGAACATAGATAAAAGATAAATAAAGATATGAGCAGAACTTAATACAACAGCAAACGTATAAAATTGGGGTGATTTAGTAAGTCCAAAGAATATTCTTTGAAAAGATTTAAAAGACACACTTTGATTAAGGAAAACAAAAACGTAAGTAAAGAATATACAGAAAGAGTCAGGACAAAGTTATAGCAGAGAATATATGAAATGCCAGTAAATTTGAACATTTCTGTAAAGGGGACCATTTCCTAGCTCCTAAAGTTTACCAAAACTGACACAAGAGGAAATCATTTAAGGTCATCATGTCTGCCCTTGGCATGCTCGGAACGCCCTGGCCTCAGAATTCAGCATCTGTAGTCCATGGTAACCTGCGGAGAGGGGGCGGGGCTGAGCGAGGTTGGAACACTGCCCTCACTGAGGGAGTGGGTGTGGCCAGCTCTGCTGTGACTGACAAAGGCCAGGGGAGCATGTGGCCGAGGGCAGGGCCCTCAGTGCCCGGCAGGCCCAGTGGGGTGTCACAAGCTTTTACGCCCAGGCCAAAAGGCGCCTTCTTTGTCTGAACAGCTGCCCAAACACTCATCTTACCACTCAGGCCGCCCTCTTACTTGAAGTGTGTGTGGAACCTGTCCACGCAGTACACCTCGCTGCACAGCTAACCATAGGTCTGGGCATCGTAGATTCCTGCCAGGTGACCGAAGTTCGCAGGCAGATGGGTCCCTGGGACACACGCGGAGAGGCTCCTGCCTGGGCCACAGGCCGCCCACTACCCCAGCCCCAGATTGGGGGCCACACAGCAGCCCTGTCTGAGTCCTCTGCCTGTAGAGGGAGTATTGGACCAACACATCTAGAAAACGGGGTCCTCGCGGGCAACTCATTGGAGGGACACAAATAAATCTTTGCCGACTTTCTGCTGAAACTTTGGAGCGTTCACACCTAAGCCTCTTACAAGCTCAGCTGTTTAGCTAAACATGATCTCGTGATCGAAATTTACACAATAATGAAGAGATCAGCTACAAGGGGAGAAAATCAGCAAAAACAATCAATACCAGAATTAGATTCCCAAGGCCATCCATCAGATGTTGGAACAATCAGGTGCAAGGCAGGATATATACATAAAACTGGAACTGAAAGAAGAAACAAGGATGTTTTCAAAGTCTAGTATGATCTCTAAAACATTTTTAAAGTACATGTCATTGATAAAGCTAAATACTCAAAGGTTGTGTAATACAACAGATTAATCATTGAGAAGAGTGAAATTATGCTGTTTTCAAAACTATGGCAGGTCAGATTTTCTGCCTAATTATATAAGAAGATTTATCTAAAACCTACACATTATTTCAAAGACTTATTGGCTGTGAAATAAGTTAAGGGTATTTCAAATGGCTTGTCTGCAATGAAAGGTGCTATGTAGGGAATCACAGAAAGTCGAGGGGAAAATATGTCAATATATACATTGCTATATGTTGAACTAAGCCTTAGGACAGCAACAATGTAGAGCACCTGACACTTAGAAACTTGCAAGTAAGCTAGAATCTTCAAAAGTTCAAATCTTTATAAGTAAAAAGATTTATTAAAATGAATAACCAAGTGTTTTAATTGACATCAGAAGATCAAACAAATAAACCCTGAGAACATAGATAAAAGATAAAAAAAGATATGAGCAGAACTTAATACAACAGGAAAAGTATAAAATTGAGGTGATTTGGTAAGTCCAAAGAATATTCTTTGAAAAGATTTAAAAGACACACTTTGATTAAGGAAAACAAAAACATAAGTAAAGGATATACAGAAAGAGTCAGGACAATGTTATAGCAGAGAATATATGAAATGACAGTAAATTTGAACATTTCTGTAAAGGGGACCATTTCCTAGCTCCTAAAGTTTACCAAAACTGACACAAGAGGAAGTCATTTAAGATCATCATGTCTGCCCTTGGCATTCTCGGAACGCCCTGGCCTCAGAATGCAGCAACTGTAGTCCATGGTAACCTGCGGAGAGGGGGCGGGGCTGAGGGAGGTTGGAACACTGCCCTCACTGAGGGACTGGGTGTGGCCATCTCTGCTGTGACTGAACAAAGTGCAGGGGAGCTTGGGGCCGAGGGCAGGGCCCTCAGAGCCCGGCAGGCCCAGTGGGGTGTCACAAGCATTTAGGCCCAGGCCAAAGGGCGCCTTCTTTGTCTGAACAGCTGCCCAAACTCTCACCTTTCCACTCAGGCCGCCCTCTTACTTGAAGTGTGTGTGGAACCAGTCCACGCAGTACACCTCGATGCACAGCTAACCATAAGTCTGGGCATCGTAGCTTCCTGTCAGGTGACCGAAGTTCGCAGGTAGATGGGTCCCTGGGACACACGCGGAGAGGCTCCTGCCCGGGCCACAGGCCGCCCACTACCCCAGCCCCAGATTAAGGCCACAGAGCAGCCCTGTCTGAGTCCCCTCCCTCTAGAGGGAGTATTGGACCAACATTTCTAGAAAACGGAGTCCTCGCAGGCAACTCATTGGAGGGACACAAATAAATCTTTCCCGACTTTCTGCTGAAACTTAGGAGCATTCACACCTAAGCCTCTTACAAGGTCATCTGTTTAGCTAAACATGAGCTCATGATCTAAATTTACACAATAATGAAGAGATCAGCTAAAAGGGGAGACAATCCGCAAAAACAATCAATACCAGAATTAGATTTCCAAGGCCATTCATCAGATGTTGGAATAATCAGGTGCAAGGCAGGATATATACATAAAACTGGAACTGAAATAAGAAACCAGGATGTTTTCAAAGTCTGGTAGGATCTCTAAAACATTTTTAAAGTACATGTCATTGATAAAGCTAAATACTCAAAGTTTGTGTAATACAACAGATTAATCATTGAGAAGAGTGTAATTATGCTGTTTTGAAAACTATGGCAGGTCAGATTTTCTGCCTAATTGTATAAGAAGATTTATCTAAAACATACACATTATTTCAAAGACTTATTGGCTGTGAAATAAGTTAAGGGTATTTCAAATGGCTTGTCTGCAATGAAAGGTGCTATGTAGGGAATCACAGAAAGTCAAGGGGAAAATATGTCAATATATACATTGCTATACGTAGAACTAAGCCTTAGGACAGCAACAATGTAGAGGACCTGACACTTAGAAACTTGCAAGTAAGCTGGAATCTTCAAAAGTTCAAATATTTATAAGTAAAAAGATTTATTAAAATGAATAACCAAGTGTTTTAATTGACATCAGAAGATCAAACCAATAAACCCTGAGAACACAGATAAAAGAAAAATAAAGATATGAGCAGAACTTAATACAACAGCAAACGTATAAAATTGAGGTGATTTAGTAAGTCCAAAGAATATTCTTTGAAAAGATTTAAAAGACACACTTTGAGTAAGGAAAACAAAAACATAAGTAAAGAATATATAGAAAGAGTCAGGACAGTGTTATAGCAAAGAATATATGAAATGCCAGTAAATTTGAATATTTCTGTAAAGGGGACCATTTCCTAGCTCCTAAAGTTTACCAAAACTGAGACAAGAGGAAATCATTTAAGGTCCTCATGCCTGCCCTTGTCATTCTGAGAACGCCCTGGCCTCAGAATGCAGCATCTGTAGTCCATGGTAACCTGCGGAGGGGGGGCGGGGCTGAGGGAGTTTGGAACACTGCCCTCACTGAGGGAGTGGGTGTGGCCATCTCTGCTGTGACTGAACAAAGTGCAGGGGAGCAGCGGTCCAAGGGAAGGGCACTCAGAGCCCAGCAGGCCCAGTGTGGTTTCACAAGCATTTAGGCCCAGGCCAAAGGGTGCCTTCTTTGCCTGAACAGCTGCCCAAACTCTCACCTTTCCACTCAGGCCACCCTCTTTCTTGAAGTGTGTGTGGAAGCTGTCCGCGCAGTACACCTCGCTGCACAGCTAACCATAGGACTGGGCATCGTAGCTTCCTGCCAGGTGACCGAAGTTCGCAGGAAGATGGGTCCCTGGGACACACACGGAGAGGCTCCTGCCCGGGCCACAGGCCGCCCACTGCCCCAGCCCCAGTTCAGCGGCCGAAAATCAGCCCTGTCTGAGTCTCCTGCCTCTAGAAGGAGTATTGGACCAACACTTCTAGAAAATGGGGTCCTCACGGGCAACTCATTGGAGGGACAGAAATAAATCTTTGCCGACTTTCTGCTGAAACTTAGAAGCGTTCACACCTAAGCCTCTTACAAGGTCAGGTCTTTAGCTAAACATGAGCTCATTATCGAAATTTACACAATAATGAAGTGATCAGCTACAAGGGGAGACAATCAGCAAAAACAATCAATACCAGAATTAGATTCCCAAGGCCATCCATCAGATGTTGGAATAATCAGGTGCAAGGCAGGATATATACATAACACTGGAACTGAAACAAGAAACAAGGGTGTTTTCAAATTCTGGTACGATCTCTAAAACATTTTTAAAGTACATGTCATTGATAAAGCTAAATACTCAAAGGTTGTGTAATACAACAGATTAATCATTGAGAAGAGTGAAATTATGCTGTTTTGAAAATTATGGCAGGTGAGATTTTCTTCCTAATTATATAAGAAGATTTCTCTAAAACATACACATTATTTCAAAGACTTATTGGCTGTGAAATAAGTTAAGGGTATTTCAAATGGCTTGTCTGCAATGAAAGGTGCTATGTAGGGAATCACAGAAAGTCGAGGGGAAAATATGTCAATATATACATTGCTATAGGTTAAAGTAAGCCTTAGGACAGCAACAATGTAGAGGACCTGACACTTAGAAACTTACAAGTAAGCAGGAATCTTCAAAAGTTCCAATCTTTATAAGTAAAAAGATTTATTAAAATGAATAACCAAGTGTTTTAATTGACATCAGAAGATCAAACAAATAAACCCTGAGAACATAGATAAAAGATAAATAAAGATATGAGCAGAACTTAATACAACAGCAAACGTATAAAATTGGGGTGATTTAGTAAGTCCAAAGAATATTCTTTGAAAAGATTGAAAAGACACACTTTGATTAAGGAAAACAAAAACGTAAGTAAAGAATATACAGAAAGAGTCAGGACAAAGTTATAGCAGAGAATATATGAAATGCCAGTAAATTTGAACATTTCTGTAAAGGGGACCATTTCCTAGCTCCTAAAGTTTACCAAAACTGACACAAGAGGAAATCATTTAAGGTCATCATGTCTGCCCTTGGCATGCTCGGAACGCCCTGGCCTCAGAATGCAGCATCTGTAGTCCATGGTAACCTGCGGAGAGGGGGCGGGGCTGAGCGAGGTTGGAACACTGCCCTCACTGAGGGAGTGGGTGTGGCCAGTTCTGCTGTGACTGACAAAGGCCAGGGGAGCATGTGGCCGAGGGCAGGGCCCTCAGTGCCCGGCAGGCCCAGTGGGGTGTCACAAGCTTTTACGCCCAGGCCAAAAGGCGCCTTCTTTGTCTGAACAGCTGCCCAAACACTCATCTTACCACTCAGGCCGCCCTCTTACTTGAAGTGTGTGTGGAACCTGTCCACGCAGTACACCTCGCTGCACAGCTAACCATAGGTCTGGGCATCGTAGATTCCTGCCAGGTGACCGAAGTTCGCAGGCAGATGGGTCCCTGGGACACACGCGGAGAGGCTCCTGCCTGGGCCACAGGCCGCCCACTACCCCAGCCCCAGATTGGGGGCCACACAGCAGCCCTGTCTGAGTCCTCTGCCTGTAGAGGGAGTATTGGACCAACACATCTAGAAAACGGGGTCCTCGCGGGCAACTCATTGGAGGGACACAAATAAATCTTTGCCGACTTTCTGCTGAAACTTTGGAGCGTTCACACCTAAGCCTCTTACAAGCTCAGCTGTTTAGCTAAACATGATCTCGTGATCGAAATTTACACAATAATGAAGAGATCAGCTACAAGGGGAGAAAATCAGCAAAAACAATCAATACCAGAATTAGATTCCCAAGGCCATCCATCAGATGTTGGAACAATCAGGTGCAAGGCAGGATATATACATAAAACTGGAACTGAAAGAAGAAACAAGGATGTTTTCAAAGTCTAGTACGATCTCTAAAACATTTTTAAAGTACATGTCATTGATAAAGCTAAATACTCAAAGGTTGTGTAATACAACAGATTAATCATTGAGAAGAGTGAAATTATGCTGTTTTGAAAACTATGGCAGGTCAGATTTTCTGCCTAATTATATAAGAAGATTTATCTAAAACCTACACATTATTTCAAAGAATTATTGGCTGTGAAATAAGTTAAGGGTATTTCAAATGGCTTGTCTGCAATGAAAGGTGCTATGTAGGGAATCACAGAAAGTCGAGGGGAAAATATGTCAATATATACATTGCTATATGTTGAACTAAGCCTTAGGACAGCAACAATGTAGAGCACCTGACACTTAGAAACTTGCAAGTAAGCTAGAATCTTCAAAAGTTCAAATCTTTATAAGTAAAAAGATTTATTAAAATGAATAACCAAGTGTTTGAATTGACATCAGAAGATCAAACCAATAAACCCTGAGAACATAGATAAAAGATAAATAAAGATATGAGCAGAACTTAATACAACAGGAAATGTATAAAATTGAGGTGATTTGGTAAGTCCAAAGAATATTCTTTGAAAAGATTGAAAAGACACACTTTGATTAAGGAAAACAAAAACATAAGTAAAGAATATACAGAAAGAGACAGGACAATGTTATAGCAGAGAATATATGAAATGACAGTAAATTTGAACATTTCTGTAAAGGGGACCATTTCCTAGCTCCTAAAGTTTACCAAAACTGACACAAGAGGAAGTCATTTAAGGTCATCATGTCTGCCCTTGGCATTCTCGGAACGCCCGGGCCTCAGAATGCAGCAACTGTAGTCCATGGTAAACTGCGGAGAGGGGGCGGGGCTGAGGGAGGTTGGAACACTGCCCTCACTGAGGGACTGGGTGTGGCCATCTCTGCTGTGACTGAACAAAGGGCAGGGGAGCTTGGGGCCGAGGGCAGGGCCCTCAGAGCCCGGCAGGCCCAGTGGGGTGTCACAAGCATTTAGGCCCAGGCCAAAGGGCGCCTTCTTTGTCTGAACAGCTGCCCAAACTCTCACCTTTCCACTCAGGCCGCCCTCTTACTTGAAGTGTGTGTGGAACCAGTCCACGCAGTACACCTCGATGCACAGCTAACCATAGGTCTGGGCGTCGTAGCTTCCTGTCAGGTGACCGAAGTTCGCAGGTAGATGGGTCCCTGGGACACACGCGGAGAGGCTCCTGCCCGGGCCACAGGCCGCCCACTACCCCAGCCCCAGATTGAGGCCACAGAGCAGCCCTGTCTGAGTCCCCTCCCTCTAGAGGGAGTATTGGACCAACATTTCTAGAAAACGGAGTCCTCGCGGGCAACTCATTGGAGGGACACAAATAAATCTTTGCCGACTTTCTGCTGAAACTTAGGAGCATTCACACCTAAGCCTCTTACAAGGTCAGCTGTTTAGCTAAACATGAGCTCATGATCTAAATTTACACAATAATGAAGAGATCAGCTACAAGGGGAGACAATCAGCAAAAACAATCAATACCAGAATTAGATTCCCAAGGCCATCCATCAGATGTTGGAATAATCAGGTGCAAGGCAGGATATATACAGAAAACTGGAACGGAAACAAGAAACAAGGATGTTTTCAAAGTCTGGTACGATCTCTAAAACATTTTTAAAGTACATGTCATTGATAAAGCTAAATACTCAAATGTTGTGTAATCCAACAGATTAATCATTGAGAAGAGTGAAATTATGCTGTTTTGAAAACTATGGCAGCTCAGATTTTCTGCCTAATTATATAAGAAGATTTCTCTAAAACATACACATTATTTCAAAGAGTTATTGGCTGTGAAATAACTTAAGGGTATTTCAAATGGCTTGTCTGCAATGAAAGGTGCTATGTAGGGAATCACAGAAAGTCGAGGGGAAAATGTGTCAATATATACATTGCTATAGGTGAACTAAGCCTTAGGACTGCAACAATGTAGAGGACCTGACGCTTAGAAGCTTACAAGTAAGCTGGAATCTTCAAAAGTTACAATTTTTATAAGTAAAAATATTTATTAAAATGAATAACCAAGTGTTTTAATTGACATCAGAAGATCAAACCAATATACCCTGAGAACATAGATAAAAGA
This sequence comes from Mesoplodon densirostris, assembly GCF_025265405.1. Taxonomy (NCBI): domain Eukaryota; kingdom Metazoa; phylum Chordata; class Mammalia; order Artiodactyla; family Ziphiidae; genus Mesoplodon; species Mesoplodon densirostris. The sequence continues at coordinate 92,495,742 of NC_082666.1, forward strand.
AAAATAAAGATATGAGCAGAACTTAATACAACAGCAAACGTATAAAATTGAGGTGATTTAGTAAGTCCAAAGAATATTCTTTGAAAAGATTTAAAAGACACACTTTGAGTAAGGAAAACAAAAACATAAGTAAAGAATATATAGAAAGAGTCAGGACAATGTTATAGCAAAGAATATATGAAATGCCAGTAAATTTGAATATTTCTGTAAAGGGGACCATTTCCTAGCTCCTAAAGTTTACCAAAACTGAGACAAGAGGAAATCATTTAAGGTCCTCATGCCTGCCCTTGGCATTCTGAGAACGCCCTGGCCTCAGAATGCAGCATCTGTAGTCCATGGTAACCTGCGGAGGGGGGGCGGGGCTGAGGGAGTTTGGAACACTGCCCTCACTGAGGGAGTGGGTGTGGCCATCTCTGCTGTGACTGAACAAAGTGCAGGGGAGCAGGGGTCCCAGGGAAGGGCACTCAGAGCCCAGCAGGCCCAGTGTGGTTTCACAAGCATTTAGGCCCAGGCCAAAGGGTGCCTTCTTTGCCTGAACAGCTGCCCAAACTCTCACCTTTCCACTCAGGCCACCCTCTTTCTTGAAGTGTGTGTGGAAGCTGTCCGCGCAGGACACCTCGCTGCACAGCTAACCATAGGACTGGGCATCGTAGCTTCCTGCCAGGTGACCGAAGTTCGCAGGAAGATGGGTCCCTGGGACACACACGGAGAGGCTCCTGCCCGGGCCACAGGCCGCCCACTGCCCCAGCCCCAGTTCAGCGGCCGAAAATCAGCCCTGTCTGAGTCTCCTGCCTCTAGAAGGAGTATTGGACCAACACTTCTAGAAAATGGGGTCCTCACGGGCAACTCATTGGAGGGACAGAAATAAATCTTTGCCGACTTTCTGCTGAAACTTAGGAGCGTTCACACCTAAGCCTCTTACAAGGTCAGCTCTTTAGCTAAACATGAGCTCATTATCGAAATTTACACAATAATGAAGTGATCAGCTACAAGGGGAGACAATCAGCAAAAACAATCAATACCAGAATTAGATTCCCAAGGCCATCCATCAGATGTTGGAATAATCAGGTGCAAGGCAGGATATATACATAACACTGGAACTGAAACAAGAAACAAGGATGTTTTCAAAGTCTGGTACGATCTCTAAAACATTTTTAAAGTACATGTCATTGATAAAGCTAAATACTCAAAGGTTGTGTAATACAACAGATTAATCATTGAGAAGAGTGAAATTATGCTGTTTTGAAAATTATGGCAGGTGAGATTTTCTTCCTAATTATATAAGAAGATTTCTCTAAAACATACACATTATTTCAAAGACTTATTGGCTGTGAAATAAGTTAAGGGTATTTCAAATGGCTTGTCTGCAATGAAAGGTGCTATGTAGGGAATCACAGAAAGTCAAGGGGAAAATATGTCAATATGTACATTGCTATATGTTGAACTAAGCCTTAGGACAGCAACAATGTAGAGCACCTGACACTTAGAAACTTGCAAGTAAGCTAGAATCTTCAAAAGTTCAAATCTTTATAAGTAAAAATATTTATTAAAATGAATAACCAAGTGTTTTAATTGACATCAGAAGATCAAACAAATAAACCCTGAGAACATAGATAAAAGATAAATAAAGATATGAGCAGAACTTAATACAACAGGAAAAGTATAAAATTGAGGTGATTTGGTAAGTCCAAAGAATATTCTTTGAAAAGATTGAAAAGACACACTTTGATTAAGGAAAACAAAAACATAAGTAAAGAATATACAGAAAGAGTGAGGACAATGTTATAGCAGAGAATATATGAAATGACAGTAAATTTGAACATTTCTGTAAAGGGGACCATTTCCTAGCTCCTAAAGTTTACCAAAACTGACACAAGAGGAAGTCATTTAAGGTCATCATGTCTGCCCTTGGCATTCTCGGAACGCCCTGGCCTCAGAATGCAGCAACTGTAGTCCATGGTAACCTGCGGAGAGGGGGCGGGGCTGAGGGAGGTTGGAACACTGCCCTCACTGAGGGACTGGGTGTGGACATCTCTGCTGTGACTGAACAAAGGGCAGGGGAGCTTGGGGCCGAGGGCAGGGCCCTCAGAGCCCGGCAGGCCCAGTGGGGTGTCACAAGCATTTAGGCCCAGGCCAAAGGGCGCCTTCTTTGTCTGAACAGCTGCCCAAACTCTCACCTTTCCACTCAGGCCGCCCTCTTACTTGAAGTGTGTGTGGAACCAGTCCACGCAGTACACCTCGATGCACAGCTAACCATAGGTCTGGGCATCGTAGCTTCCTGCCAGGTGACCGATGTTCGCAGGTAGATCGGTCCCTGGGACACACGCGGAGAGGCTCCTGCCCGGGCCACAGGCCGCCCACTACCCCAGCCCCAGATTGGTGCCGCACAGCAGCCCTGTCTGAGTCCCCTCCCTCTAGAGGGAGTATTTAACCAACACTTCTAGAAAACGTAGTCCTCACGCGCAACTCATTGGAGGGACACAAATTAATCTTTGCCGACTTTCTGCTGAAACTTAGGAGCATTCACACCTAAGCCTCTTACACGGTCAGCTGTTTAGCTAAACATGAGCTCATGATCTAAATTTACAGAATAATGAAGAGATCAGCTACAAGGGGAGACAATCAGCAAAAACAATCAATACCATAATTAGATTCCCAAAGCCATCCATCAGATGTTGGAATAATCAGGTGCAAGGCAGGATATATACAGAAAACTGGAACTGAAACAAGAAACAAGGATGTTTTCAAAGTCTGGTAGGATCTCTAAAACATTTTTAAAGTACATGTCATTGATAAAGCTAACTACTCAAAGGTTGTGTAATACAACAGATTAATCATTGAGAAGAGTGAAATTATGCTGTTTCGAAAACTATGGCAGGTCAGATTTTCTGCCTAATTATATAAGAAGATTTCTCTAAAACATACACATTATTTCAAAGAGTTATTGGCTGTGAAATAACTTAAGGGTATTTCAAATGGCTTGTCTGCAATGAAAGGTGCTATGTAGGGAATCACAGAAAGTCGAGGGGAAAATATGTCAATATATACATTGCTATAGGTTAAAGTAAGCCTTAGGACAGCAACAATGTAGAGGACCTGACCCTTAGAAACTTACAAGTAAGCTGGAATCTTCAAAAGTTCCAATCTTTATAAGTAAAAAGATTTATTAAAATGAATAACCAAGTGTTTTAATTGACATCAGAAGATCAAACAAATAAACCCTGAGAACATAGATAAAAGATAAATAAAGATATGAGCAGAACTTAATACAACAGCAAACGTATAAAATTGGGGTGATTTAGTAAGTCCAAAGAATATTCTTTGAAAAGATTGAAAAGACACACTTTGATTAAGGAAAACAAAAACGTTAGTAAAGAATATACAGAAAGAGTCAGGACAAAGTTATAGCAGAGAATATATGAAATGCCAGTAAATTTGAACATTTCTGTAAAGGGGACCATTTCCTAGCTCCTAAAGTTTACCAAAACTGACACAAGAGGAAATCATTTAAGGTCATCATGTCTGCCCTTGGCATTCTCGGAACGCCCTGGCCTCAGAATGCAGCATCTGTAGTCCATGGTAACCTGCGGAGAGGGGGCGGGGCTCAGCGAGGTTGGAACCCTGCCCTCACTGAGGGAGTGGGTGTGGCCAGCTCTGCTGTGACTGAACAAAGGCCAGGGGAGCATGTGGCCGAGGGCAGGGCCCTCAGTGCCCGGCAGGCCCAGTGGGGTGTCACAAGCTTTTACGCACAGGCCAAAGGGCGCCTTCTTTGTCTGAACAGCTGCCCAAACACTCATCTTACCACTCAGGCCGCCCTCTTACTTGAAGTGTGTGTGGAACCTGTCCACGCAGTACACCTCGCTGCACAGCTAACCATAGGTCTGGGCATCGTAGATTCCTGCCAGGTGACCGAAGTTCGCAGGCAGATGGGTCCCTGGGACACACGTGGAGAGGCTCCTGCCTGGGCCACATGCCGCCCACTACCCCAGCCCCAGATTGGGGGCCACACAGCAGCCCTGTCTGAGTCCTCTGCCTGTAGAGGGAGTATTGGACCAACACATCTAGAAAATGGGGTCCTCGCGGGCAACTCATTGGAGGGACACAAATAAATCTTTGCCGACTTTCTGCTGAAACTTTGGAGCGTTCACACCTAAGCCTCTTACAAGCTCAGCTGTTTAGCTAAACATGATCTCGTGATCGAAATTTACACAATAATGAAGAGATCAGCTACAAGGGGAGAAAATCAGCAAAAACAATCAATACCAGAATTAGATTCCCAAGGCCATCCATCAGATGTTGGAACAATCAGGTGCAAGGCAGGATATATACATAAAACTGGAACTGAAAGAAGAAACAAGGATGTTTTCAAAGTCTAGTACGATCTCTAAAACATTTTTAAAGTACATGTCATTGATAAAGCTAAATACTCAAAGGTTGTGTAATACAACAGATTAATCATTGAGAGAGTGAAATTATGCTGTTTTGAAAACTATGGCAGGTCAGATTTTCTGCCTAATTATATAAGAAGATTTATCTAAAACCTACACATTATTTCAAAGACTTATTGGCTGTGAAATAAGTTAAGGGTATTTCAAATGGCTTGTCTGCAATGAAAGGTGCTATGTAGGGAATCACAGAAAGTCGAGGGGAAAATATGTCAATATATACATTGCTATATGTTGAACTAAGCCTTAGGACAGCAACAATGTAGAGCACCTGACACTTAGAAACTTGCAAGTAAGCTAGAATCTTCAAAAGTTCAAATCTTTATAAGTAAAAAGATTTATTAAAATGAATAACCAAGTGTTTTAATTGACATCAGAAGATCAAACAAATAAACCCTGAGAACATAGATAAAAGATAAATAAAGATATGAGCAGAACTTAATACAACAGGAAAAGTATAAAATTGAGGTGATTTGGTAAGTCCAAAGAATATTCTTTGAAAAGATTGAAAAGACACACTTTGATTAAGGAAAACAAAAACATAAGTAAAGAATATACAGAAAGAGTCAGGACAATGTTATAGCAGAGAATATATGAAATGACAGTAAATTTGAACATTTCTGTAAAGGGGACCATTTCCTAGCTCCTAAAGTTTACCAAAACTGACACAAGAGGAAGTCATTTAAGGTCATCATGTCTGCCCTTGGCATTCTCGGAACGCCCTGGCCTCAGAATGCAGCAACTGTAGTCCATGGTAACCTGCGGAGAGGCGGCGGGGCTGAGGGAGGTTGGAACACTGCCCTCACTGAGGGACTGGGTGTGGCCATCTCTGCTGTGACTGAACAAAGGGCAGGGGAGCTTGGGGCCGAGGGCAGGGCCCTCAGAGCCCGGCAGGCCCAGTGGGGTGTCACAAGCATTTAGGCCCAGGCCAAAGGGCGCCTTCTTTGTCTGAACAGCTGCCCAAACTCTCACCTTTCCACTCAGGCCGCCCTCTTACTTGAAGTGTGTGTGGAACCAGTCCACGCAGTACACCTCGATGCACAGCTAACCATAGGTCTGGGCATCGTAGCTTCCTGCCAGGTGACCGATGTTCGCAGGTAGATCGGTCCCTGGGACACACGCGGAGAGGCTCCTGCCCGGGCCACAGGCCGCCCACTACCCCAGCCCCAGATTGGTGCCGCACAGCAGCCCTGTCTGAGTCCCCTCCCTCTAGAGGGAGTATTTAACCAACATTTCTGGAAAACGGAGTCCTCACGCGCAACTCATTGGAGGGACACAAATTAATCTTTGCCGACTTTCTGCTGAAACTTAGGAGCATTCACACCTAAGCCTCTTACACGGTCAGCTGTTTAGCTAAACATGAGCTCATGATCTAAATTTACACAATAATGAAGTGATCAGCTACAAGGGGAGACAATCAGCAAAAACAATCAATACCAGTATTAGATTCCCAAGGCCATCCATCAGATGTTGGAATAATCAGGTGCAAGGCAGGATATATACATAACACTGGAACTGAAACAAGAAACAAGGGTGTTTTCAAATTCTGGTACGATCTCTAAAACATTTTTAAAGTACATGTCATTGATAAAGCTAAATACTCAAAGGTTGTGTAATACAACAGATTAATCATTGAGAAGAGTGAAATTATGCTGTTTTGAAAATTATGGCAGGTGAGATTTTCTTCCTAATTATATAAGAAGATTTCTCTAAAACATACACATTATTTCAAAGACTTATTGGCTGTGAAATAAGTTAAGGGTATTTCAAATGGCTTGTCTGCAATGAAAGGTGCTATGTAGGGAATCACAGAAAGTCGAGGGGAAAATATGTCAATATATACATTGCTATAGGTTAAAGTAAGCCTTAGGACAGCAACAATGTAGAGGCCCTGACACTTAGAAACTTACAAGTAAGCAGGAATCTTCAAAAGTTCCAATCTTTATAAGTAAAAAGATTTATTAAAATGAATAACCAAGTGTTTTAATTGACATCAGAAGATCAAACAAATAAACCCTGAGAACATAGATAAAAGATAAATAAAGATATGAGCAGAACTTAATACAACAGCAAACGTATAAAATTGGGGTGATTTAGTAAGTCCAAAGAATATTCTTTGAAAAGATTGAAAAGACACACTTTGATTAAGGAAAACAAAAACGTAAGTAAAGAATATACAGAAAGAGTCAGGACAAAGTTATAGCAGAGAATATATGAAATGCCAGTAAATTTGAACATTTCTGTAAAGGGGACCATTTCCTAGCTCCTAAAGTTTACCAAAACTGACACAAGAGGAAATCATTTAAGGTCATCATGTCTGCCCTTGGCATGCTCGGAACGCCCTGGCCTCAGAATGCAGCATCTGTAGTCCATGGTAACCTGCGGAGAGGGGGCGGGGCTGAGCGAGGTTGGAACACTGCCCTCACTGAGGGAGTGGGTGTGGCCAGCTCTGCTGTGACTGAACAAAGGCCAGGGGAGCATGTGGCCGAGGGCAGGGCCCTCAGTGCCCGGCAGGCCCAGTGGGGTGTCACAAGCTTTTACGCCCAGGCCAAAAGGCGCCTTCTTTGTCTGAACAGCTGCCCAAACACTCATCTTACCACTCAGGCCGCCCTCTTACTTGAAGTGTGTGTGGAACCTGTCCACGCAGTACACCTCGCTGCACAGCTAACCATAGGTCTGGGCATCGTAGATTCCTGCCAGGTGACCAAAGTTCGCAGGCAGATGGGTCCCTGGGACACACGCGGAGAGGCTCCTGCCTGGGCCACAGGCCGCCCACTACCCCAGCCCCAGATTGGGGGCCGCACAGCAGCCCTGTCTGAGTCCTCTGCCTGTAGAGGGAGTATTGGACCAACACATCTAGAAAACGGGGTCCTCGCGGGCAACTCATTGGAGGGACACAAATAAATCTTTGCCGACTTTCTGCTGAAACTTTGGAGCGTTCACACCTAAGCCTCTTACAAGCTCAGCTGTTTAGCTAAACATGATCTCGTGATCGAAATTTACACAATAATGAAGAGATCAGCTACAAGGGGAGAAAATCAGCAAAAACAATCAATACCAGAATTAGATTCCCAAGGCCATCCATCAGATGTTGGAACAATCAGGTGCAAGGCAGGATATATACATAAAACTGGAACTGAAAGAAGAAACAAGGATGTTTTCAAAGTCTAGTATGATCTCTAAAACATTTTTAAAGTACATGTCATTGATAAAGCTAAATACTCAAAGGTTGTGTAATACAACAGATTAATCATTGAGAAGAGTGAAATTATGCTGTTTTGAAAACTATGGCAGGTCAGATTTTCTGCCTAATTATATAAGAAGATTTATCTAAAACCTACACATTATTTCAAAGACTTATTGGCTGTGAAATAAGTTAAGGGTATTTCAAATGGCTTGTCTGCAATGAAAGGTGCTATGTAGGGAATCACAGAAAGTCGAGGGGAAAATATGTCAATATATACATTGCTATATGTTGAACTAAGCCTTAGGACAGCAACAATGTAGAGCACCTGACACTTAGAAACTTGCAAGTAAGCTAGAATCTTCAAAAGTTCCAATCTTTATAAGTAAAAAGATTTATTAAAATGAATAACCAAGTGTTTTAATTGACATCAGAAGATCAAACAAATAAACCCTGAGAACATAGATAAAAGATAAATAAAGATATGAGCAGAACTTAATACAACAGGAAAAGTATAAAATTGAGGTGATTTGGTAAGTCCAAAGAATATTCTTTGAAAAGATTTAAAAGACACACTTTGATTAAGGAAAACAAAAACATAAGTAAAGGATATACAGAAAGAGTCAGGACAATGTTATAGCAGAGAATATATGAAATGACAGTAAATTTGAACATTTCTGTAAAGGGGACCATTTCCTAGCTCCTAAAGTTTACCAAAACTGACACAAGAGGAAGTCATTTAAGATCATCATGTCTGCCCTTGGCATTCTCGGAACGCCCTGGCCTCAGAATGCAGCAACTGTAGTCCATGGTAACCTGCGGAGAGGGGGCGGGGCTGAGGGAGGTTGGAACACTGCCCTCACTGAGGGACTGGGTGTGGCCATCTCTGCTGTGACTGAACAAAGTGCAGGGGAGCTTGGGGCCGAGGGCAGGGCCCTCAGAGCCCGGCAGGCCCAGTGGGGTGTCACAAGCATTTAGGCCCAGGCCAAAGGGCGCCTTCTTTGTCTGAACAGCTGCCCAAACTCTCACCTTTCCACTCAGGCCGCCCTCTTACTTGAAGTGTGTGTGGAACCAGTCCACGCAGTACACCTCGATGCACAGCTAACCATAAGTCTGGGCATCGTAGCTTCCTGTCAGGTGACCGAAGTTCGCAGGTAGATGGGTCCCTGGGACACACGCGGAGAGGCTCCTGCCCGGGCCACAGGCCGCCCACTACCCCAGCCCCAGATTGAGGCCACAGAGCAGCCCTGTCTGAGTCCCCTCCCTCTAGAGGGAGTATTGGACCAACATTTCTAGAAAACGGAGTCCTCGCGGGCAACTCATTGGAGGGACACAAATAAATCTTTCCCGACTTTCTGCTGAAACTTAGGAGCATTCACACCTAAGGCTCTTACAAGGTCATCTGTTTAGCTAAACATGAGCTCATGATCTAAATTTACACAATAATGAAGAGATCAGCTAAAAGGGGAGACAATCCGCAAAAACAATCAATACCAGAATTAGATTTCCAAGGCCATCCATCAGATGTTGGAATAATCAGGTGCAAGGCAGGATATATACATAAAACTGGAACTGAAATAAGAAACCAGGATGTTTTCAAAGTCTGGTAGGATCTCTAAAACATTTTTAAAGTACATGTCATTGATAAAGCTAAATACTCAAAGTTTGTGTAATACAACAGATTAATCATTGAGAAGAGTGTAATTATGCTGTTTTGAAAACTATGGCAGGTCAGATTTTCTGCCTAATTGTATAAGAAGATTTATCTAAAACATACACATTATTTCAAAGACTTATTGGCTGTGAAATAAGTTAAGGGTATTTCAAATGGCTTGTCTGCAATGAAAGGTGCTATGTAGGGAATCACAGAAAGTCAAGGGGAAAATATGTCAATATATACATTGCTATACGTAGAACTAAGCCTTAGGACAGCAACAATGTAGAGGACCTGACACTTAGAAACTTGCAAGTAAGCTGGAATCTTCAAAAGTTCAAATATTTATAAGTAAAAAGATTTATTAAAATGAATAACCAAGTGTTTTAATTGACATCAGAAGATCAAACCAATAAACCCTGAGAACATAGATAAAAGAAAAATAAAGATATGAGCAGAACTTAATACAACAGCAAACGTATAAAATTGAGGTGATTTAGTAAGTCCAAAGAATATTCTTTGAAAAGATTTAAAAGACACACTTTGAGTAAGGAAAACAAAAACATAAGTAAAGAATATATAGAAAGAGTCAGGACAATGTTATAGCAAAGAATATATGCAATGCCAGTAAATTTGAATATTTCTGTAAAGGGGACCATTTCCTAGCTCCTAAAGTTTACCAAAACTGAGACAAGAGGAAATCATTTAAGGTCCTCATGCCTGCCCTTGTCATTCTGAGAACGCCCTGGCCTCAGAATGCAGCATCTGTAGTCCATGGTAACCTGCGGAGGGGGGGCGGGGCTGAGGGAGTTTGGAACACTGCCCTCACTGAGGGAGTGGGTGTGGCCATCTCTGCTGTGACTGAACAAAGTGCAGGGGAGCAGCGGTCCAAGGGAAGGGCACTCAGAGCCCAGCAGGCCCAGTGTGGTTTCACAAGCATTTAGGCCCAGGCCAAAGGGTGCCTTCTTTGCCTGAACAGCTGCCCAAACTCTCACCTTTCCACTCAGGCCACCCTCTTTCTTGAAGTGTGTGTGGAAGCTGTCCGCGCAGTACACCTCGCTGCACAGCTAACCATAGGACTGGGCATCGTAACTTCCTGCCAGGTGACCGAAGTTCGCAGGAAGATGGGTCCCTGGGACACACACGGAGAGGATCCTGCCCGGGCCACAGGCCGCCCACTGCCCCAACCCCAGTTCAGCGGCCGAAAATCAGCCCTGTCTGAGTCTCCTGCCTCTAGAAGGAGTATTGGACCAACACTTCTAGAAAATGGGGTCCTCACGGGCAACTCATTGGAGGGACAGAAATAAATCTTTGCCGACTTTCTGCTGAAACTTAGGAGCGTTCACACCTAAGCCTAATACAAGGTCAGCTCTTTAGCTAAACATGAGCTCATTATCGAAATTTACACAATAATGAAGTGATCAGCTACAAGGGGAGACAATCAGCAAAAACAATCAATACCAGAATTAGATTCCCAAGGCCATCCATCAGATGTTGGAATAATCAGGTGCAAGGCAGGATATATACATAACACTGGAACTGAAACAAGAAACAAGGGTGTTTTCAAATTCTGGTACGATCTCTAAAACATTTTTAAAGTACATGTCATTGATAAAGCTAAATACTCAAAGGTTGTGTAATACAACAGATTAATCATTGAGAAGAGTGAAATTATGCTGTTTTGAAAATTATGGCAGGTGAGATTTTCTGCCTAATTATATAAGAAGATTTCTCTAAAACATACACATTATTTCAAAGACTTATTGGCTGTGAAATAAGTTAAGGGTATTTCAAATGGCTTGTCTGCAATGAAAGGTGCTATGTAGGGAATCACAGAAAGTCGAGGGGAAAATATGTCAATATATACATTGCTATAGGTTAAAGTAAGCCTTAGGACAGCAACAATGTAGAGGACCTGACACTTAGAAACTTACAAGTAAGCAGGAATCTTCAAAAGTTCCAATCTTTATAAGTAAAAAGATTTATTAAAATGAATAACCAAGTGTTTTAATTGACATCAGAAGATCAAACAAATAAACCCTGAGAACATAGATAAAAGATAAATAAAGATATGAGCAGAACTTAATACAACAGCAAACGTATAAAATTGGGGTGATTTAGTAAGTCCAAAGAATATTCTTTGAAAAGATTGAAAAGACACACTTTGATTAAGGAAAACAAAAACGTAAGTAAAGAATATACAGAAAGAGTCAGGACAAAGTTATAGCAGAGAATATATGAAATGCCAGTAAATTTGAACATTTCTGTAAAGGGGACCATTTCCTAGCTCCTAAAGTTTACCAAAACTGACACAAGAGGAAATCATTTAAGGTCATCATGTCTGCCCTTGGCATGCTCGGAACGCCCTGGCCTCAGAATGCAGCATCTGTAGTCCATGGTAACCTGCGGAGAGGGGGCGGGGCTGAGCGAGGTTGGAACACTGCCCTCACTGAGGGAGTGGGTGTGGCCAGCTCTGCTGTGACTGACAAAGGCCAGGGGAGCATGTGGCCGAGGGCAGGGCCCTCAGTGCCCGGCAGGCCCAGTGGGGTGTCACAAGCTTTTACGCCCAGGCCAAAAGGCGCCTTCTTTGTCTGAACAGCTGCCCAAACACTCATCTTACCACTCAGGCCGCCCTCTTACTTGAAGTGTGTGTGGAACCTGTCCACGCAGTACACCTCGCTGCACAGCTAACCATAGGTCTGGGCATCGTAGATTCCTGCCAGGTGACCGAAGTTCGCAGGCAGATGGGTCCCTGGGACACACGCGGAGAGGCTCCTGCCTGGGCCACAGGCCGCCCACTACCCCAGCCCCAGATTGGGGGCCACACAGCAGCCCTGTCTGAGTCCTCTGCCTGTAGAGGGAGTATTGGACCAACACATCTAGAAAACGGGGTCCTCGCGGGCAACTCATTGGAGGGACACAAATAAATCTTTGCCGACTTTCTGCTGAAACTTTGGAGCGTTCACACCTAAGCCTCTTACAAGCTCAGCTGTTTAGCTAAACATGATCTCGTGATCGAAATTTACACAATAATGAAGAGATCAGCTACAAGGGGAGAAAATCAGCAAAAACAATCAATACCAGAATTAGATTCCCAAGGCCATCCATCAGATGTTGGAACAATCAGGTGCAAGGCAGGATATATACATAAAACTGGAACTGAAAGAAGAAACAAGGATGTTTTCAAAGTCTAGTATGATCTCTAAAACATTTTTAAAGTACATGTCATTGATAAAGCTAAATACTCAAAGGTTGTGTAATACAACAGATTAATCATTGAGAAGAGTGAAATTATGCTGTTTTGAAAACTATGGCAGGTCAGATTTTCTGCCTAATTATATAAGAAGATTTATCTAAAACCTACACATTATTTCAAAGACTTATTGGCTGTGAAATAAGTTAAGGGTATTTCAAATGGCTTGTCTGCAATGAAAGGTGCTATGTAGGGAATCACAGAAAGTCGAGGGGAAAATATGTCAATATATACATTGCTATATGTTGAACTAAGCCTTAGGACAGCAACAATGTAGAGCACCTGACACTTAGAAACTTGCAAGTAAGCTAGAATCTTCAAAAGTTCCAATCTTTATAAGTAAAAAGATTTATTAAAATGAATAACCAAGTGTTTTAATTGACATCAGAAGATCAAACAAATAAACCCTGAGAACATAGATAAAAGATAAATAAAGATATGAGCAGAACTTAATACAACAGGAAAAGTATAAAATTGAGGTGATTTGGTAAGTCCAAAGAATATTCTTTGAAAAGATTTAAAAGACACACTTTGATTAAGGAAAACAAAAACATAAGTAAAGGATATACAGAAAGAGTCAGGACAATGTTATAGCAGAGAATATATGAAATGACAGTAAATTTGAACATTTCTGTAAAGGGGACCATTTCCTAGCTCCTAAAGTTTACCAAAACTGACACAAGAGGAAGTCATTTAAGATCATCATGTCTGCCCTTGGCATTCTCGGAACGCCCTGGCCTCAGAATGCAGCAACTGTAGTCCATGGTAACCTGCGGAGAGGGGGCGGGGCTGAGGGAGGTTGGAACACTGCCCTCACTGAGGGACTGGGTGTGGCCATCTCTGCTGTGACTGAACAAAGTGCAGGGGAGCTTGGGGCCGAGGGCAGGGCCCTCAGAGCCCGGCAGGCCCAGTGGGGTGTCACAAGCATTTAGGCCCAGGCCAAAGGGCGCCTTCTTTGTCTGAACAGCTGCCCAAACTCTCACCTTTCCACTCAGGCCGCCCTCTTACTTGAAGTGTGTGTGGAACCAGTCCACGCAGTACACCTCGATGCACAGCTAACCATAAGTCTGGGCATCGTAGCTTCCTGTCAGGTGACCGAAGTTCGCAGGTAGATGGGTCCCTGGGACACACGCGGAGAGGCTCCTGCCCGGGCCACAGGCCGCCCACTATCCCAGCCCCAGATTGAGGCCACAGAGCAGCCCTGTCTGAGTCCCCTCCCTCTAGAGGGAGTATTGGACCAACATTTCTAGAAAACGGAGTCCTCGCGGGCAACTCATTGGAGGGACACAAATAAATCTTTCCCGACTTTCTGCTGAAACTTAGGAGCATTCACACCTAAGCCTCTTACAAGGTCATCTGTTTAGCTAAACATGAGCTCATGATCTAAATTTACACAATAATGAAGAGATCAGCTAAAAGGGGAGACAATCCGCAAAAACAATCAATACCAGAATTAGATTTCCAAGGCCATCCATCAGATGTTGGAATAATCAGGTGCAAGGCAGGATATATACATAAAACTGGAACTGAAATAAGAAACCAGGATGTTTTCAAAGTCTGGTAGGATCTCTAAAACATTTTTAAAGTACATGTCATTGATAAAGCTAAATACTCAAAGTTTGTGTAATACAACAGATTAATCATTGAGAAGAGTGTAATTATGCTGTTTTGAAAACTATGGCAGGTCAGATTTTCTGCCTAATTGTATAAGAAGATTTATCTAAAACATACACATTATTTCAAAGACTTATTGGCTGTGAAATAAGTTAAGGGTATTTCAAATGGCTTGTCTGCAATGAAAGGTGCTATGTAGGGAATCACAGAAAGTCAAGGGGAAAATATGTCAATATATACATTGCTATACGTAGAACTAAGCCTTAGGACAGCAACAATGTAGAGGACCTGACACTTAGAAACTTGCAAGTAAGCTGGAATCTTCAAAAGTTCAAATATTTATAAGTAAAAAGATTTATTAAAATGAATAACCAAGTGTTTTAATTGACATCAGAAGATCAAACCAATAAACCCTGAGAACATAGATAAAAGAAAAATAAAGATATGAGCAGAACTTAATACAACAGCAAACGTATAAAATTGAGGTGATTTAGTAAGTCCAAAGAATATTCTTTGAAAAGATTTAAAAGACACACTTTGAGTAAGGAAAACAAAAACATAAGTAAAGAATATATAGAAAGAGTCTGGACAATGTTATAGCAAAGAATATATGCAATGCCAGTAAATTTGAATATTTCTGTAAGGGGACCATTTCCTAGCTCCTAAAGTTTACCAAAACTGAGACAAGAGGAAATCATTTAAGGTCCTCATGCCTGCCCTTGTCATTCTGAGAACGCCCTGGCCTCAGAATGCAGCATCTGTAGTCCATGGTAACCTGCGGAGGGGGGGCGGGGCTGAGGGAGTTTGGAACACTGCCCTCACTGAGGGAGTGGGTGTGGCCATCTCTGCTGTGACTGAACAAAGTGCAGGGGAGCAGCGGTCCAAGGGAAGGGCACTCAGAGCCCAGCAGGCCCAGTGTGGTTTCACAAGCATTTAGGCCCAGGCCAAAGGGTGCCTTCTTTGCCTGAACAGCTGCCCAAACTCTCACCTTTCCACTCAGGCCACCCTCTTTCTTGAAGTGTGTGTGGAAGCTGTCCGCGCAGTACACCTCGCTGCACAGCTAACCATAGGACTGGGCATCGTAACTTCCTGCCAGGTGACCGAAGTTCGCAGGAAGATGGGTCCCTGGGACACACACGGAGAGGATCCTGCCCGGGCCACAGGCCGCCCACTGCCCCAACCCCAGTTCAGCGGCCGAAAATCAGCCCTGTCTGAGTCTCCTGCCTCTAGAAGGAGTATTGGACCAACACTTCTAGAAAATGGGGTCCTCACGGGCAACTCATTGGAGGGACAGAAATAAATCTTTGCCGACTTTCTGCTGAAACTTAGGAGCGTTCACACCTAAGCCTAATACAAGGTCAGCTCTTTAGCTAAACATGAGCTCATTATCGAAATTTACACAATAATGAAGTGATCAGCTACAAGGGGAGACAATCAGCAAAAACAATCAATACCAGAATTAGATTCCCAAGGCCATCCATCAGATGTTGGAATAATCAGGTGCAAGGCAGGATATATACATAACACTGGAACTGAAACAAGAAACAAGGGTGTTTTCAAATTCTGGTACGATCTCTAAAACATTTTTAAAGTACATGTCATTGATAAAGCTAAATACTCAAAGGTTGTGTAATACAACAGATTAATCATTGAGAAGAGTGAAATTATGCTGTTTTGAAAATTATGGCAGGTGAGATTTTCTTCCTAATTATATAAGAAGATTTCTCTAAAACATACACATTATTTCAAAGACTTATTGGCTGTGAAATAAGTTAAGGGTATTTCAAATGGCTTGTCTGCAATGAAAGGTGCTATGTAGGGAATCACAGAAAGTCGAGGGGAAAATATGTCAATATATACATTGCTATAGGTTAAAGTAAGCCTTAGGACAGCAACAATGTAGAGGACCTGACACTTAGAAACTTACAAGTAAGCAGGAATCTTCAAAATTTCCAATCTTTATAAGTAAAAAGATTTATTAAAATGAATAACCAAGTGTTTTAATTGACATCAGAAGATCAAACAAATAAACCCTGAGAACATAGATAAAAGATAAATAAAGATATGAGCAGAACTTAATACAACAGCAAACGTATAAAATTGGGGTGATTTAGTAAGTCCAAAGAATATTCTTTGAAAAGATTGAAAAGACACACTTTGATTAAGGAAAACAAAAACGTAAGTAAAGAATATACAGAAAGAGTCAGGACAAAGTTATAGCAGAGAATATATGAAATGCCAGTAAATTTGAACATTTCTGTAAAGGGGACCATTTCCTAGCTCCTAAAGTTTACCAAAACTGACACAAGAGGAAATCATTTAAGGTCATCATGTCTGCCCTTGGCATGCTCGGAACGCCCTGGCCTCAGAATGCAGCATCTGTAGTCCATGGTAACCTGCGGAGAGGGGGCGGGGCTGAGCGAGGTTGGAACACTGCCCTCACTGAGGGAGTGGGTGTGGCCAGCTCTGCTGTGACTGACAAAGGCCAGGGGAGCATGTGGCCGAGGGCAGGGCCCTCAGTGCCCGGCAGGCCCAGTGGGGTGTCACAAGCTTTTACGCCCAGGCCAAAAGGCGCCTTCTTTGTCTGAACAGCTGCCCAAACACTCATCTTACCACTCAGGCCGCCCTCTTACTTGAAGTGTGTGTGGAACCTGTCCACGCAGTACACCTCGCTGCACAGCTAACCATAGGTCTGGGCATCGTAGATTCCTGCCAGGTGACCGAAGTTCGCAGGCAGATGGGTCCCTGGGACACACGCGGAGAGGCTCCTGCCTGGGCCACAGGCCGCCCACTACCCCAGCCCCAGATTGGGGGCCACACAGCAGCCCTGTCTGAGTCCTCTGCCTGTAGAGGGAGTATTGGACCAACACATCTAGAAAACGGGGTCCTCGCGGGCAACTCATTGGAGGGACACAAATAAATCTTTGCCGACTTTCTGCTGAAACTTTGGAGCGTTCACACCTAAGCCTCTTACAAGCTCAGCTGTTTAGCTAAACATGATCTCGTGATCGAAATTTACACAATAATGAAGAGATCAGCTACAAGGGGAGAAAATCAGCAAAAACAATCAATACCAGAATTAGATTCCCAAGGCCATCCATCAGATGTTGGAACAATCAGGTGCAAGGCAGGATATATACATAAAACTGGAACTGAAAGAAGAAACAAGGATGTTTTCAAAGTCTAGTATGATCTCTAAAACATTTTTAAAGTACATGTCATTGATAAAGCTAAATACTCAAAGGTTGTGTAATACAACAGATTAATCATTGAGAAGAGTGAAATTATGCTGTTTTGAAAACTATGGCAGGTCAGATTTTCTGCCTAATTATATAAGAAGATTTATCTAAAACCTACACATTATTTCAAAGACTTATTGGCTGTGAAATAAGTTAAGGGTATTTCAAATGGCTTGTCTGCAATGAAAGGTGCTATGTAGGGAATCACAGAAAGTCGAGGGGAAAATATGTCAATATATACATTGCTATATGTTGAACTAAGCCTTAGGACAGCAACAATGTAGAGCACCTGACACTTAGAAACTTGCAAGTAAGCTAGAATCTTCAAAAGTTCAAATCTTTATAAGTAAAAAGATTTATTAAAATGAATAACCAAGTGTTTTAATTGACATCAGAAGATCAAACAAATAAACCCTGAGAACATAGATAAAAGGTAAATAAAGATATGAGCAGAACTTAATACAACAGGAAAAGTATAAAATTGAGGTGATTTGGTAAGTCCAAAGAATATTCTTTGAAAAGATTTAAAAGACACACTTTGATTAAGGAAAACAAAAACATAAGTAAAGGATATACAGAAAGAGTCAGGACAATGTTATAGCAGAGAATATATGAAATGACAGTAAATTTGAACATTTCTGTAAAGGGGACCATTTCCTAGCTCCTAAAGTTTACCAAAACTGACACAAGAGGAAGTCATTTAAGATCATCATGTCTGCCCTTGGCATTCTCGGAACGCCCTGGCCTCAGAATGCAGCAACTGTAGTCCATGGTAACCTGCGGAGAGGGGGCGGGGCTGAGGGAGGTTGGAACACTGCCCTCACTGAGGGACTGGGTGTGGCCATCTCTGCTGTGACTGAACAAAGTGCAGGGGAGCTTGGGGCCGAGGGCAGGGCCCTCAGAGCCCGGCAGGCCCAGTGGGGTGTCACAAGCATTTAGGCCCAGGCCAAAGGGCGCCTTCTTTGTCTGAACAGCTGCCCAAACTCTCACCTTTCCACTCAGGCCGCCCTCTTACTTGAAGTGTGTGTGGAACCAGTCCACGCAGTACACCTCGATGCACAGCTAACCATAAGTCTGGGCATCGTAGCTTCCTGTCAGGTGACCGAAGTTCGCAGGTAGATGGGTCCCTGGGACACACGCGGAGAGGCTCCTGCCCGGGCCACAGGCCGCCCACTACCCCAGCCCCAGATTGAGGCCACAGAGCAGCCCTGTCTGAGTCCCCTCCCTCTAGAGGGAGTATTGGACCAACATTTCTAGAAAACGGAGTCCTCGCGGGCAACTCATTGGAGGGACACAAATAAATCTTTCCCGACTTTCTGCTGAAACTTAGGAGCATTCACACCTAAGCCTCTTACAAGGTCATCTGTTTAGCTAAACATGAGCTCATGATCTAAATTTACACAATAATGAAGAGATCAGCTAAAAGGGGAGACAATCCGCAAAAACAATCAATACCAGAATTAGATTTCCAAGGCCATCCATCAGATGTTGGAATAATCAGGTGCAAGGCAGGATATATACATAAAACTGGAACTGAAATAAGAAACCAGGATGTTTTCAAAGTCTGGTAGGATCTCTAAAACATTTTTAAAGTACATGTCATTGATAAAGCTAAATACTCAAAGTTTGTGTAATACAACAGATTAATCATTGAGAAGAGTGTAATTATGCTGTTTTGAAAACTATGGCAGGTCAGATTTTCTGCCTAATTGTATAAGAAGATTTATCTAAAACATACACATTATTTCAAAGACTTATTGGCTGTGAAATAAGTTAAGGGTATTTCAAATGGCTTGTCTGCAATGAAAGGTGCTATGTAGGGAATCACAGAAAGTCAAGGGGAAAATATGTCAATATATACATTGCTATACGTAGAACTAAGCCTTAGGACAGCAACAATGTAGAGGACCTGACACTTAGAAACTTGCAAGTAAGCTGGAATCTTCAAAACTTCAAATATTTATAAGTAAAAAGATTTATTAAAATGAATAACCAAGTGTTTTAATTGACATCAGAAGATCAAACCAATAAACCCTGAGAACATAGATAAAAGAAAAATAAAGTTATGAGCAGAACTTAATACAACAGCAAACGTATAAAATTGAGGTGATTTAGTAAGTCCAAAGAATATTCTTTGAAAAGATTTAAAAGACACACTTTGAGTAAGGAAAACAAAAACATAAGTAAAGAATATATAGAAAGAGTCAGGACAGTGTTATAGCAAAGAATATATGAAATGCCAGTAAATTTGAATATTTCTGTAAAGGGGACCATTTCCTAGCTCCTAAAGTTTACCAAAACTGAGACAAGAGGAAATCATTTAAGGTCCTCATGCCTGCCCTTGTCATTCTGAGAACGCCCTGGCCTCAGAATGCAGCATCTGTAGTCCATGGTAACCTGCGGAGGGGGGGCGGGGCTGAGGGAGTTTGGAACACTGCCCTCACTGAGGGAGTGGGTGTGGCCATCTCTGCTGTGACTGAACAAAGTGCAGGGGAGCAGGGGTCCCAGGGAAGGGCACTCAGAGCCCAGCAGGCCCAGTGTGGTTTCACAAGCATTTAGGCCCAGGCCAAAGGGTGCCTTCTTTGCCTGAACAGCTGCCCAAACTCTCACCTTTCCACTCAGGCCACCCTCTTTCTTAAAGTGTGTGTGGAAGCTGTCCGCGCAGTACACCTCGCTGCACAGCTAACCATAGGACTGGGCATCGTAGCTTCCTGCCAGGTGACCGAAGTTCGCAGGAAGATGGGTCCCTGGGACACACACGGAGAGGCTCCTGCCCGGGCCACAGGCCGCCCACTGCCCCAGCCCCAGTTCAGCGGCCGAAAATCAGCCCTGTCTGAGTCTCCTGCCTCTAGAAGGAGTATTGGACCAACACTTCTAGAAAATGGGGTCCTCACGGGCAACTCATTGGAGGGACAGAAATAAATCTTTGCCGACTTTCTGCTGAAACTTAGAAGCGTTCACACCTAAGCCTCTTACAAGGTCAGCTCTTTAGCTAAACATGAGCTCATTATCGAAATTTACACAATAATGAAGTGATCAGCTACAAGGGGAGACAATCAGCAAAAACAATCAATACCAGAATTAGATTCCCAAGGCCATCCATCAGATGTTGGAATAATCAGGTGCAAGGCAGGATATATACATAACACTGGAACTGAAACAAGAAACAAGGGTGTTTTCAAATTCTGGTACGATCTCTAAAACATTTTTAAAGTACATGTCATTGATAAAGCTAAATACTCAAAGGTTGTGTAATACAACAGATTAATCATTGAGAAGAGTGAAATTATGCTGTTTTGAAAATTATGGCAGGTGAGATTTTCTTCCTAATTATATAAGAAGATTTCTCTAAAACATACACATTATTTTAAAGACTTATTGGCTGTGAAATAAGTTAAGGGTATTTCAAATGGCTTGTCTGCAATGAAAGGTGCTATGTAGGGAATCACAGAAAGTCGAGGGGAAAATATGTCAATATATACATTGCTATAGGTTAAAGTAAGCCTTAGGACAGCAACAATGTAGAGGACCTGACACTTAGAAACTTGCAAGTAAGCTGGAATCTTCAAAAGTTCAAATATTTATAAGTAAAAAGATTTATTAAAATGAATAACCAAGTGTTTTAATTGACATCAGAAGATCAAACCAATAAACCCTGAGAACATAGATAAAAGATAAATAAAGATATGAGCAGAACTTAATACAACAGCAAACGTATAAAATTGAGGTGATTTAGTAAGTCCAAAGAATATTCTTTGAAAAGTTTGAAAAGACACACTTTGATTAAGGAAAACAAAAACATAAGTGAAGAATATACAGAAAGAATCAGGACAATGTTATAGCAGAGAATATATGAAATGCCAGTAAATTTGAACATTTCTGTAAAGGGGACCATTTCCTAGCTCCTAAAGTTTACCAAAACTGACACAAGAGGAAGTCATTTAAGGTCATCATGTCTGCCCTTGGCATTCTCGGAACGCCCTGGCCTCAGAATGCAGCAACTGTAGTCCATGGTAACCTGAGGAGAGGGGGCGGGGCTGAGGCAGGTTGGAACACTGCCCTCACTGAGGGAGTGGGTGTGGCCATCTCTGCTGTGACTGAACAAATGGCAGGGGAGCATGGGGCCGAGGGCAGGGCCGTCAGAGCCCGGCAGGCCCAGTGGGGTGTCACAAGCATTTAGGCCCAGGCCAAAGGGCGCCTTCTTTGTCTGAACAGCTGCCCAAACTCTCACCTTTCCACTCAGGCCGCCCTCTTACTTGAAGTGTGTGTGGAACCTCTCCACGCAGTACACCTCGCTGCACAGCTAACCATAGGTCTGGGCATCGTAGCTTCCTGCCAGGTGACCGATGTTCGCAGGTAGATCGGTCCCTGGGACACACGCGGAGAGGCTCCTGCCCGGGCCACAGGCCGCCCACTACCCCAGCCCCAGATTGGTGCCACACAGCAGCCCTGTCTGAGTCCCCTCCCTCTAGAGGGAGTATTTAAACAACACTTCTAGAAAACGGAGTCCTCGCGCGCAACTCATTGGAGGGACACAAATTAATCTTTGCCGACTTTCTGCTGAAACTTAGGAGCATTCACACCTAAGCCTCTTACACGGTCAGCTGTTTAGCTAAACATGAGCTCATGATCTAAATTTACACAATAATGAAGAGATCAGCTACAAGGGGAGACAATCAGCAAAAACAATCAATACCATAATTAGATTCCCAAAGACATCCATCAGATGTTGGAATAATCAGGTGCAAGGCAGGATATATACAGAAAACTGGAACTGAAACAAGAAACAAGGATGTTTTCAAAGTCTGGTAGGATCTCTAAAACATTTTTAAAGTACATGTCATTGATAAAGCTAACTACTCAAAGGTTGTGTAATACAACAGATTAATCATTGAGGAGAGTGAAATTATGCTGTTTCGAAAACTATGGCAGGTCAGATTTTCTGCCTAATTATATAAGAAGATTTCTCTAAAACATACACATTATTTCAAAGAGTTATTGGCTGTGAAATAACTTAAGGGTATTTCAAATGGCTTGTCTGCAATGAAAGGTGCTATGTAGGGAATCACAGAAAGTCGAGGGGAAAATATGTCAATATATACATTGCTATAGGTTAAAGTAAGCCTTAGGACAGCAACAATGTAGAGGACCTGACACTTAGAAACTTACAAGTAAGCAGGAATCTTCAAAAGTTCCAATCTTTATAAGTAAAAAGATTTATTAAAATGAATAACCAAGTGTTTTAATTGACATCAGAAGATCAAACAAATAAACCCTGAGAACATAGATAAAAGATAAATAAAGATATGAGCAGAACTTAATACAACAGCAAACGTATAAAATTGGGGTGATTTAGTAAGTCCAAAGAATATTCTTTGAAAAGATTGAAAAGACACACTTTGATTAAGGAAAACAAAAACGTAAGTAAAGAATATACAGAAAGAGTCAGGACAAAGTTATAGCAGAGAATATATGAAATGCCAGTAAATTTGAACATTTCTGTAAAGGGGACAATTTCCTAGCTCCTAAAGTTTACCAAAACTGACACAAGAGGAAATCATTTAAGGTCATCATGTCTGCCCTTGGCATGCTCGGAACGCCCTGGTCTCAGAATGCAGCATCTGTAGTCCATGGTAACCTGCGGAGAGGGGGCGGGGCTGAGCGAGGTTGGAACACTGCCCTCACTGAGGGAGTGGGTGTGGCCAGCTCTGCTGTGACTGACAAAGGCCAGGGGAGCATGTGGCTGAGGGCAGGGCCCTCAGTGCCCGGCAGGCCCAGTGGGGTGTCACAAGCTTTTACGCCCAGGCCAAAAGGCGCCTTCTTTGTCTGAACAGCTGCCCAAACACTCATCTTACCACTCAGGCCGCCCTCTTACTTGAAGTGTGTGTGGAACCTGTCCACGCAGTACACCTCGCTGCACAGCTAACCATAGGTCTGGGCATCGTAGATTCCTGCCAGGTGACCGAAGTTCGCAGGCAGATGGGTCCCTGGGACACACGCGGAGAGGCTCCTGCCTGGGCCACAGGCCGCCCACTACCCCAGCCCCAGATTGGGGGCCACACAGCAGCCCTGTCTGAGTCCTCTGCCTGTAGAGGGAGTATTGGACCAACACATCTAGAAAACGGGGTCCTCGCGGGCAACTCATTGGAGGGACACAAATAAATCTTTGCCGACTTTCTGCTGAAACTTTGGAGCGTTCACACCTAAGCCTCTTACAAGCTCAGCTGTTTAGCTAAACATGATCTCGTGATCGAAATTTACACAATAATGAAGAGATCAGCTACAAGGGGAGAAAATCAGCAAAAACAATCAATACCAGAATTAGATTCCCAAGGCCATCCATCAGATGTTGGAACAATCAGGTGCAAGGCAGGATATATACATAAAACTGGAACTGAAAGAAGAAACAAGGATGTTTTCAAAGTCTAGTACGATCTCTAAAACATTTTTAAAGTACATGTCATTGATAAAGCTAAATACTCAAAGGTTGTGTAATACAACAGATTAATCATTGAGAAGAGTGAAATTATGCTGTTTTGAAAACTATGGCAGGTCAGATTTTCTGCCTAATTATATAAGAAGATTTATCTAAAACATACACATTATTTCAAAGACTTATTGGCTGTGAAATAAGTTAAGGGTATTTCAAATGTCTTGTCTGCAATGAAAGGTGCTATGTAGGGAATCACAGAAAGTCGAGGGGAAAATATGTCAATATATACATTGCTATATGTTGAACTAAGCCTTAGGACAGCAACAATGTAGAGCACCTGACACTTAGAAACTTGCAAGTAAGCTAGAATCTTCAAAAGTTCAAATCTTTATAAGTAAAAAGATTTATTAAAATGAATAACCAAGTGTTTTAATTGACATCAGAAGATCAAACCAATAAACCCTGAGAACATAGATAAAAGATAAATAAAGATATGAGCAGAACTTAATACAACAGGAAAAGTATAAAATTGAGGTGATTTGGTAAGTCCAAAGAATATTCTTTGAAAAGATTGAAAAGACACACTTTGATTAAGGAAAACAAAAACATAAGTAAAGAATATACAGAAAGAGACAGGACAATGTTATAGCAGAGAATATATGAAATGACAGTAAATTTGAACATTTCTGTAAAGGGGACCATTTCCTAGCTCCTAAAGTTTACCAAAACTGACACAAGAGGAAGTCATTTAAGGTCATCATGTCTGCCCTTGGCATTCTCGGAACGCCCGGGCCTCAGAATGCAGCAACTGTAGTCCATGGTAAACTGCGGAGAGGGGGCGGGGCTGAGGGAGGTTGGAACACTGCCCTCACTGAGGGACTGGGTGTGGCCATCTCTGCTGTGACTGAACAAAGGGCAGGGGAGCTTGGGGCCGAGGGCAGGGCCCTCAGAGCCCCGCAGGCCCAGTGGGGTGTCACAAGCATTTAGGCCCAGGCCAAAGGGCGCCTTCTTTGTCTGAACAGCTGCCCAAACTCTCACCTTTCCACTCAGGCCGCCCTCTTACTTGAAGTGTGTGTGGAACCAGTCCACGCAGTACACCTCGATGCACAGCTAACCATAGGTCTGGGCGTCGTAGCTTCCTGTCAGGTGACCGAAGTTCGCAGGTAGATGGGTCCCTGGGACACACGCGGAGAGGCTCCTGCCCGGGCCACAGGCCGCCCACTACCCCAGCCCCAGATTGAGGCCACAGAGCAGCCCTGTCTGAGTCCCCTCCCTCTAGAGGGAGTATTGGACCAACATTTCTAGAAAACGGAGTCCTCGCGGGCAACTCATTGGAGGGACACAAATAAATCTTTGCCGACTTTCTGCTGAAACTTAGGAGCATTCACACCTAAGCCTCTTACAAGGTCATCTGTTTAGCTAAACATGAGCTCATGATCTAAATTTACACAATAATGAAGAGATCAGCTAAAAGGGGAGACAATCCGCAAAAACAATCAATACCAGAATTAGATTTCCAAGGCCATCCATCAGATGTTGGAATAATCAGGTGCAAGGCAGGATATATACATAAAACTGGAACTGAAATAAGAAACCAGGATGTTTTCAAAGTCTGGTAGGATCTCTAAAACATTTTTAAAGTACATGTCATTGATAAAGCTAAATACTCAAAGTTTCTGTAATACAACAGATTAATCATTGAGAAGAGTGTAATTATGCTGTTTTGAAAACTATGGCAGGTCAGATTTTCTGCCTAATTATATAAGAAGATTTATCTAAAACATACACATTATTTCAAAGACTTATTGGCTGTGAAATAAGTTAAGGGTATTTCAAATGGCTTGTCTGCAATGAAAGGTGCTATGTAGGGAATCACAGAAAGTCGAGGGGAAAATATGTCAATATATACATTGCTATAGGTTGAACTAAGCCTTAGGACAGCAACAATGTAGAGGACCTGACCCTTAGAAGCTTACAAGTAAGCTGGAATCTTCAAAAGTTCCAATATTTATAAGTAAAAAGATTTATTAAAATGAATAACCAAGTGTTTTAATTGACATCAGAAGATCAAACCAATAAACCCTGAGAACATAGATAAAAGATAAATAAAGATATGAGCAGAACTTAATACAACAGCAAACGTATAAAATTGAGGTGATTTAGTAAGTCCAAAGAATATTCTTTGAAAAGATTGAGAAGACACACTTTGATTAAGGAAAACAAAAACGTAAGTAAAGAATATCCAGAAAGAGACAGGACAAAGTTATAGCAGAGAATATATGAAATGCCAGTAAATTTGAATATTTCTGTAAAGGGGACCATTTCCTAGCTCCTAAAGTTTACCAAAACAGACACAAGAGGAAATCATTTAAGGTCATCAGGTCTGCCCTTGGCATTCTCGGAACGCCCTGGCCTCAGAATTCAGCATCTGTAGTCCATGGTAACCTGCGGAGAGGGGGCGGGCTGAGTGTGGTTGGAACACTGCCCTCACTGAGGGAGTGGGTGTGGCCAGATCTGCTGTGACTGAACAATGGCAGGGAAGCAGGGGTCCCAGGGAAGGGCCCTCAGAGCCCAGCAGGCCCAGTGTGGTGTCACAAGCATTTAGGCACAGACCAAAGGGCGCCTTCTTTGTCTGAAGAGCTGCCCAAACTCTCACCTTTCCACTCAGGCCGCCCTCTTACTTGAAGTGTGTTTGGAAGCTGTCCGCGCAGTACACTTCGCTACACAGCTAACCATAGGTCTGGGCATCGTAGCTTCCTGGCAGGTGACCAAAGTTCGCAGGCATATGAGTCCCTGGGACACACGCGGAGAGGCTCCTGCCCGGGCCAAAGGCCGCCCACTGCCCCAGCCCCAGATCAGGGGCCGCAAAGCAGCCCTGTCTGAGTCCCCTGCCTCTGGAGGGAGTATTGTACCAACACTTCTAGAAATAGGTGTCGTCGCGGGCAACTCATTGGAGGGACACAAATAAATCTTTGCCGACTTTCTGCTGAAACTTAGGAGCGTTCACACCTAAGCCTCTTACAAGGTCAGCTGTTTAGCTAAACATGAGCTCATGATCTAAATTTACACAATAATGAAGAGATCAGTTACAAGGGGAGACAATCAGCAAAAACAATCAATACCAGAATTAGATTCCCAAGGCCATCCATCAGATGTTGGAATAATCAGGTGCAAGGCAGGATATATACATAACACTGGAACTGAAACAAGAAACAAGGATGTTTTCAAAGTCTGGTACGATCTCTAAAACGTTTTTAAAGTACATGTCATTGATAAAGCTAAATACTCAAAGGTTGTGTAATCCAACAGATTAATCATTGAGAAGAATGAAATTATGCTGTTTCGAAAACTATGCCAGGTCAGATTTTCTGCCTAATTATATAAGAAGATTTCTCTAAAACATACACATTATTTCAAAGAGTTATTGGCTGTGAAATAACTTAAGGGTATTTCAAATGGCTTGTCTGCAATGAAAGGTGCTATGTAGGGAATCACAGAAACTCGAGGGGAAAATATGTCAATATATACATTGCTATAGGTTAAAGTAAGCCTTAGGACAGCAACAATGTAGAGGACCTGACCCTTAGAAACTTACAATTAAGCTGGAATCTTCAAAAGTTCCAATCTTTATAAGTAAAAAGATTTATTAAAATGAATAACCAAGTGTTTTAATTGACATCAGAAGATCAAACCAATAAACCCTGAGAACATAGATAAAAGATAAATAAAGATATGAGCAGAACTTAATACAACAGCAAACGTATAAAATTGGGGTGATTTAGTAAGTCCAAAGAATATTCTTTGAAAAGATTGAAAAGACACACTTTGATTAAGGAAAACAAAAACGTAAGTAAAGAATATACAGAAAGAGTCAGGACAAAGTTATAGCAGAGAATATATGAAATGCCAGTAAATTTGAACATTTCTGTAAAGGGGACCATTCCCTATCTCCTAAAGTTTACGAAAACTGACACAAGAGGAAATCATTTAAGGTCATCATGTCTGCCCTTGGCATGCTCAGAACGCCCTGGCCTCAGAATGCAGCATCTGTAGTCCATGGTAACCTACGGAGAGGGGGCGGGGCTGAGCGAGGTTGGAACACTGCCCTCACTGAGGGAGTGGGTGTGGCCAGCTCTGCTGTGACTGACAAAGGCCAGGGGAGCATGTGGCCGAGGGCAGGGCCCTCAGTGCCCGGCAGGCCCAGTGGGGTGTCACAAGCTTTTACGCCCAGGCCAAAAGGCGCCTTCTTTGTCTGAACAGCTGCCCAAACACTCATCTTACCACTCAGGCCGCCCTCTTATTTGAAGTGTGTGTGGAACCTGTCCACGCAGTACACCTCGCTGCACAGCTAACCATAGGTCTGGGCATCGTAGATTCCTGCCAGGTGACCGAAGTTCGCAGGCAGATGGGTCCCTGGGACACACGCGGAGAGGCTCCTGCCTGGGCCACAGGCCACCCACTACCCCAGCCCCAGATTGGGGGCCACACAGCAGCCCTGTCTGAGTCCTCTACCTGTAGAGGGAGTATTGGACCAACACATCTAGAAAACGGGGTCCTCGCGGGCAACTCATTGGAGGGACACAAATAAATCTTTGCCGACTTTCTGCTGAAACTTTGGAGCGTTCACACGTAAGCCTCTTACATGCTCAGCTGTTTAGCTAAACATGATCTCGTGATCGAAATTTACACAATAATGAAGAGATCAGCTACAAGGGGAGAAAATCAGCAAAAACAATCAATACCAGAATTAGATTCCCAAGGCCATCCATCAGATGTTGGAACAATCAGGTGCAAGGCAGGATATATACATAAAACTGGAACTGAAAGAAGAAACAAGGATGTTTTCAAAGTCTAGTACGATCTCTAAAACATTTTTAAAGTACATGTCATTGATAAAGCTAAATACTCAAAGGTTGTGTAATACAACAGATTAATCATTGAGAAGAGTGAAATTATGCTGTTTTGAAAACTATGGCAGGTCAGATTTTCTGCCTAATTATATAAGAAGATTTATCTAAAACCTACACATTATTTCAAAGACTTATTGGCTGTGAAATAAGTTAAGGGTATTTCAAATGGCTTGTCTGCAATGAAAGGTGCTATGTAGGGAATCACAGAAAGTCGAGGGGAAAATATGTCAATATATACATTGCTATATGTTGAACTAAGCCTTAGGACAGCAACAATGTAGAGCACCTGACATTTAGAAACTTGCAAGTAAGCTAGAATCTTCAAAAGTTCAAATCTTTATAAGTAAAAAGATTTATTAAAATGAATAACCAAGTGTTTTAATTGACATCAGAAGATCAAACCAATAAACCCTGAGAACATAGATAAAAGATAAATAAAGATATGAGCAGAACTTAATACAACAGGAAAAGTATAAAATTGAGGTGATTTGGTAAGTCCAAAGAATATTCTTGGAAAAGATTGAAAAGACACACTTTGATTAAGGAAAACAAAAACATAAGTAAAGAATATACAGAAAGAGTCAGGACAATGTTATAGCAGAGAATATATGAAATGACAGTAAATTTGAACATTTCTGTAAAGGGGACCATTTCCTAGCTCCTAAAGTTTGCCAAAACTGACACAAGAGGAAGTCATTTAAGGTCATCATGTCTGCCCTTGGCATTCTCGGAACGCCCGGGCCTCAGAATGCAGCAACTGTAGTCCATGGTAACCTGCGGAGAGGGGGCGGGGCTGAGGGAGGTTGGAACACTGCCCTCACTGAGGGACTGGGTGTGGCCATCTCTGCTGTGACTGAACAAAGGGCAGGGGAGCTTGGGGCCGAGTGCAGGGCCCTCAGAGCCCGGCAGGCCCAGTGGGGTGTCACAAGCATTTAGGCCCAGGCCAAAGGGCGCCTTCTTTGTCTGAACAGCTGCCCAAACTCTCACCTTTCCACTCAGGACGCCCTCTTACTTGAAGTGTGTGTGGAACCAGTCCACGCAGTACACCTCGATGCACAGCTAACCATAGGTCTGGGCATCGTAGCTTCCTGTCAGGTGACCGAAGTTCGCAGGTAGATGGGTCCCTGGGACACACGCGGAGAGGCTCCTGCCCGGGCCACAGGCCGCCCACTACCCCAGCCCCAGATTGAGGCCACAGAGCAGCCCTGTCTGAGTCCCCTCCCTCTAGAGGGAGTATTGGACCAACATTTCTAGAAAACGGAGTCCTCGCGGGCAACTCATTGGAGGGACACAAATAAATCTTTGCCGACTTTCTGCTGAAACTTAGGAGCATTCACACCTAAGCCTCTTACAAGGTCATCTGTTTAGCTAAACATGAGCTCATGATCTAAATTTACACAATAATGAAGAGATCAGCTAAAAGGGGAGACAATCCGCAAAAACAATCAATACCAGAATTAGATTTCCAAGGCCATCCATCAGATGTTGGAATAATCAGGTGCAAGGCAGGATATATACATAAAACTGGAACTGAAATAAGAAACCAGGATGTTTTCAAAGTCTGGTAGGATCTCTAAAACATTTTTAAAGTACATGTCATTGATAAAGCTAAATACTCAAAGTTTGTGTAATACAACAGATTAATCATTGAGAAGAGTGTAATTATGCTGTTTTGAAAACTATGGCAGGTCAGATTTTCTGCCTAATTATATAAGAAGATTTCTCTAAAACATACACATTATTTCAAAGACTTATTGGCTGTGAAATAAGTTAAGGGTATTTCAAATGGCTTGTCTGCAATGAAAGGTGCTATGTAGGGAATCACAGAAAGTCGAGGGGAAAATATGTCAATATATACATTGCTATAGGTTGAACTAAGCCTTAGGACAGCAACAATGTAGAGGACCTGACCCTTAGAAGCTTACAAGTAAGCTGGAATCTTCAAAAGTTCCAATATTTATAAGTAAAAAGATTTATTAAAATTAATAACCAAGTGTTTTAATTGACATCAGAAGATCAAACCAATAAACCCTGAGAACATAGATAAAAGATAAATAAAGATATGAGCAGAACTTAATACAACAGCAAACGTATAAAATTGAGGTGATTTAGTAAGTCCAAAGAATATTCTTTGAAAAGATTGAGAAGACACACTTTGATTAAGGAAAACAAAAACGTAAGTAAAGAATATCCAGAAAGAGACAGGACAAAGTTATAGCAGAGAATATATGAAATGCCAGTAAATTTGAATATTTCTGTAAAGGGGACCATTTCCTAGCTCCTAAAGTTTACCAAAACTGACACAAGAGGAAATCATTTAAGGTCATCAGGTCTGCCTTTGGCATTCTCGGAACGCCCTGGCCTCAGAATTCAGCATCTGTAGTCCATGGTAACCTGCGGAGAGGGGGCGGGGCTGAGTGTGGTTGGAACACTGCCCTCACTGAGGGAGTGGGTGTGGCCATCTCTGCTGTGACTGAACAATGGCAGGGGAGCAGAGGTCCCAGGGAAGGGCCCTCAGAGCCCAGCAGGCCCAGTGTGGTGTCACAAGCATTTAGGCCCAGACCAAAGGGCGCCTTCTTTGTCTGAAGAGCTGCCCAAACTCTCACCTTTCCACTCAGGCCGCCCTCTTACTTGAAGTGTGTTTGGAAGCTGTCCGCGCAGTACACTTCGCTACACAGCTAACCATAGGTCTGGGCATCGTAGCTTCCTGGCAGGTGACCGAAGTTCGCAGGCATATGAGTCCCTGGGACACACGCGGAGAGGCTCCTGCCCGGGCCACAGGCCGCCCACTGCCCCAGCCCCAGATCAGGGGCCGCAAAGCAGCCCTGTCTGAGTCCCCTGCCTCTGGAGGGAGTATTGTACCAACACTTCTAGAAATAGGTGTCGTCGCGGGCAACTCATTGGAGGGACACAAATAAATCTTTGCCGACTTTCTGCTGAAACTTAGGAGCGTTCACACCTAAGCCTCTTACAAGGTCAGCTGTTTAGCTAAACATGAGCTCATGATCTAAATTTACACAATAATGAAGAGATCAGTTACAAGGGGAGACAATCAGCAAAAACAATCAATACCAGAATTAGATTCCCAAAGACATCCATCAGATGTTGGAATAATCAGGTGCAAGGCAGGATATATACAGAAAACTGGAACTGAAACAAGAAACAAGGATGTTTTCAAAGTCTGGTAGGATCTCTAAAACATTTTTAAAGTACATGTCATTGATAATGCTAACTACTCAAAGGTTGTGTAATACAACAGATTAATCATTGAGAAGAGTGAAATTATGCTGTTTTGAAAACTATGGCAGGTCAGATTTTCTGCCTAATTATATAAGAAGATTTATCTAAAACATACACATTATTTCAAAGACTTATTGGCTGTGAAATAAGTTAAGGGTATTTCAAATGGCTTGTCTGCAATGAAAGGTGCTATGTAGGGAATCACAGAAAGTCGAGGGGAAAATATGTCAATATATACATTGCTATAGGTTGAACTAAGCCTTAGGACAGCAACAATGTAGAGGACCTGACCCTTAGAATCTTACAAGTAAGCAGGAATCTTCAAAAGTTCCAATCTTTATAAGTAAAAAGATTTATTAAAATGAATAACCAAGTGTTTTAATTGACATCAGAAGATCAAACAAATAAACCCTGAGAACATAGATAAAAGATAAATAAAGATATGAGCAGAACTTAATACAACAGCAAACGTATAAAATTGGGGTGATTTAGTAAGTCCAAAGAATATTCTTTGAAAAGATTGAAAAGACACACTTTGATTAAGGAAAACAAAAACGTAAGTAAAGAATATACAGAAAGAGTCAGGACAAAGTTATAGCAGAGAATATATGAAATGCCAATAATTTGAACATTTCTGTAAAGGGGACCATTTCCTAGCTCCTAAAGTTTACCAAAACTGACACAAGAGGAAATCATTTAAGGTCATCATGTCTGCCCTTGGCATGCTCGGAACGCCCTGGCCTCAGAATGCAGCATCTGTAGTCCATGGTAACCTGCGGAGAGGGGGCGGGGCTGAGCGAGGTTGGAACACTGCCCTCACTGAGGGAGTTGGTGTGGCCAGCTCTGCTGTGACTGACAAAGGCCAGGGGAGCATGTGGCCGAGGGCAGGGCCCTCAGTGCCCGGCAGGCCCAGTGGGGTGTCACAAGCTTTTACGCCCAGGCCAAAAGGCGCCTTCTTTGTCTGAACAGCTGCCCAAACACTCATCTTAACACTCAGGCCGCCCTCTTACTTGAAGTGTGTGTGGAACCTGTCCACGCAGTACACCTCGCTGCACAGCTAACCATAGGTCTGGGCATCGTAGATTCCTGCCAGGTGACCGAAGTTCGCAGGCAGATGGGTCCCTGGGACACACGCGGAGAGGCTCCTGCCTGGGCCACAGGCCGCCCACTACCCCAGCCCCAGATTGGGGGCCACACAGCAGCCCTGTCTGAGTCCTCTGCCTGTAGAGGGAGTATTGGACCAACACATCTAGAAAACGGGGTCCTCGCGGGCAACTCATTGGAGGGACACAAATAAATCTTTGCCGACTTTCTGATGAAACTTTGGAGCGTTCACACCTAAGCCTCTTACAAGCTCAGCTGTTTAGCTAAACATGATCTCGTGATCGAAATTTACACAATAATGAAGAGATCAGCTACAAGGGGAGAAAATCAGCAAAAACAATCAATACCAGAATTAGATTCCCAAGGCCATCCATCAGATGTTGGAACAATCAGGTGCAAGGCAGGATATATACATAAAACTGGAACTGAAAGAAGAAACAAGGATGTTTTCAAAGTCTAGTACGATCTCTAAAACATTTTTAAAGTACATGTCATTGATAAAGCTAAATACTCAAAGGTTGTGTAATACAACAGATTAATCATTGAGAAGAGTGAAATTATGCTGTTTTGAAAACTATGGCAGGTCAGATTTTCTGCCTAATTATATAAGAAGATTTATCTAAAACATACACATTATTTCAAAGACTTATTGGCTGTGAAATAAGTTAAGGGTATTTCAAATGGCTTGTCTGCAATGAAAGGTGCTATGTAGGGAATCACAGAAAGTCGAGGGGAAAATATGTCAATATATACATTGCTATATGTTGAACTAAGCCTTAGGACAGCAACAATGTAGAGCACCTGACACTTAGAAACTTGCAAGTAAGCTAGAATCTTCAAAAGTTCAAATCTTTATAAGTAAAAAGATTTATTAAAATGAATAACCAAGTGTTTTAATTGACATCAGAAGATCAAACAAATAAACCCTGAGAACATAGATAAAAGATAAATAAAGATATGAGCAGAACTTAATACAACAGGAAAAGTATAAAATTGAGGTGATTTGGTAAGTCCAAAGAATATTCTTTGAAAAGATTGAAAAGACACACTTTGATTAAGGAAAACAAAAACATAAGTAAAGAATATACAGAAAGAGTCAGGACAATGTTATAGCAGAGAATATATGAAATGACAGTAAATTTGAACATTTCTGTAAAGGGGACCATTTCCTAGCTCCTAAAGTTTACCAAAACTGACACAAGAGGAAGTCATTTAAGGTCATCATGTCTGCCCTTGGCATTCTCGGAACGCCCTGGCCTCAGAATGCAGCAACTGTAGTTCATGGTAACCTGCACAGAGGGGGCGGGGCTGAGGGAGGTTGGAACACTGCCCTCACTGAGGGAGTGGGTGTGGCCATCTCTGCTGTGACTGAACAAAGGGCAGGGGAGCAGGGGTCCCCGGGAAGGGCCCTCAGAGCCCAGCAGGCCCACTGTGGTGTAACAACCATTTAGGCCCAGACCAAGACCAAAGGGCGCCTTCTTTGTCTGAACAGCTGCCCAAACTCTCACCTTTCCACTCAGGCCGCCCTCTTACTTGAACTGTGTGTGGAACCTGTCCACGCAGTACACCTCGCTGCACAGCTAACCATAGGTCTGGGCATCGTAGCTTCCTGCCAGGTGACCGAAGTTCGCAGGTAGATGGGTCCCTGGGACACATGCGGAGAGGCTCCTGCCCGGGCCACAGGCCGCCCACAACCCCAGCCCCAGATTGGGGCCGCACAGCAGCCCTGTCTGAGTCCCCTCCCTCTAGAGGGAGTATTTTACCAACACTTCTAGAAAACGGAGTCCTGGCGGGCAACTCATTGGAGGGACACAAATAAATCTTTGCCGACTTTCTGCTGAAACATAGGAGCGTTCAAACCTAAGCCTTTACAAGGTCAGATGTTTAGCTAAACATGAGCTCATGATCGAAATTTACACAATAATGAAGAGATCAGTTACAAGGGGAGACAATCAGCAAAAACAATCAATACCAGAATTAGATTCCCAAGGCCATCCATCAGATGTTGGAATAATCAGGTGCAACACAGGATATACACATAAAACTGGAACTGAATCAAGAAACATGGATGTTTTCAAAGTCTGGTACGATCTCTAAAACATTTTTAAAGTACATGTCATTGATAAAGCTAAATACTCAAAGGTTGTGTAATACAACAAATTAATCATTGAGAAGAGTGAAATTATGCTGTTTTGAAAACTATGTCAGGTCAGATTTTCTGCCTAATTATATAAGAATATTTCTCTAAAACATACACATTATTTCAAAGACTTCTTGGCTGTGAAATAAGTTAACGGTATTTCAAATGGCTTGTCTGCAATGAAAGGTGCTATGTAGGGAATCACAGAAAGTCGAGGGGAAAATATGTCAATATATACATTGCTATAGATTAAACTATGACTTAGGACAGCAACAATGTAGAGGACCTGAAACTTAGAAACTTACAGGTAAGCTGGAATCTTCAAAAGTTCCAATCTTTATAAGTAAAAAGATTTATTAAAATGAATAACCAAGTGTTTTAATTGACATCAGAAGATCAAACCAATAAACCCTGAGAACATAGATAAAAGATAAATAAAGATATGAGCAGAACTTAATACAACAGCAAACGTATAAAATTGAGGTGATTTAGTAAGTCCAAAGAATATTCTTTGAAAAGATTGAGAAGACACACTTTGATTAAGGAAAACAAAAACTAAGTAAAGAATATACAGAAAGAGTCAGGACAATGTTATAGCAGAAAATATATGACATGCCAGTAAATTTGAACATTTCTGTAAAGGGGACCATTTCCTAGCTCAGAAAGTTTACCAAAACTGACACAAGAGGAAATCATTTAAGGTCCTCATGTCTGCCCTTGGCATTCTCAGAAAGCCCTGGCCTCAGAATGTAGCATCTGTAGTCCATGGTAACCTGCGGAGAGGGGGCGGGGCTGAGGGAGGTTGGAACACTGCCCTCTTTAGGGAGTGGGTGTGGTCATCTCTGCTGTGACTGAACAAAGGCAGGGGAGCAGGGGTCCCAGGGAAGGGCCCTCAGAGCCCAGCAGGCCCAGTGTGTTGTCACAAGCATTTAGGCCCAGACCAAAGGGCGCCTTCTTTGTCTGAAGAGCTGCCCAAACTCTCACCTTTCCACTCAGGCCGCCCTCTTACTTGAAGTGTGTGTTGAACCTGTCCGCGCAGTACACCTCGATGCACAGCTAACCATAGGTCTGGGCATCGTAGCTTCCTGCCAGGTGACCGAAGTTCGCAGGTAGATGGGTCCCTGGGACACACGCGGAGAGGCTCCTGCCCGGGCCACAGGCCGCTCACTACCCCAGCCCCAGATTGGGGCCGCACAGCAGCCCTGTCTGAGTCCCCTCCCTCTAGAGGCAGTATTGGACCAACACTTCTAGAAAACGGAGTCCTCGCGGGCAACTCATTGGAGGGACACAAATAAATCTTTGCCGACTTTCTGCTGAAACTTAGGAGCGTTCAAACCTAAGCCTCTTACAAGGTCAGCTGTTTAGCTAAACATGAGCTCATGATCGAAATTTACACAATAATGAAGAGATCAGTTACAAGGGGAGACAATCAGCAAAAACAATCAATACCAGAATTAGATTCCCAAGGCCATCCATCAGATGTTGGAATAATCAGGTGCAAGGCAGGATATATACATAAAACTGGAACTGAAACAAGAAACAAGGATGTTTTCAAAGTCTGGTAGGATCTCTAAAACATTTTTAAAGTACATGTCATTGATAAAGCTAACCACTCAAATGTTGTGTAATACAACAGATTAATCATTGAGAAGAGTGAAATTATGCTGTTTCGAAAACTATGGCAGGTCAGATTTTCTGCCTAATTATATAAGAATATTTCTCTAAAACATACACATTATTACAAAGAGTTATTGGCTGTGAAATAAGTTAAGGGTATTTCAAATGGCTTGTCTGCAATGAAAGGTGCTATGTAGGGAATCACAGAAACTCAAGGGGAAAATATGTCAATATATACATTGCTATAGGTTAAAGTAAGCCTTAGGACAGCAACAATGTAGAGGACCTTACACTTAGAAACTTACAAGTAAGCAGGAATCTTCAAAAGTTCCAATCTTTATAAGTAAAAAGATTTATTAAAATGAATAACCAAGTGTTTTAATTGACATCAGAAGATCAAACAAATAAACCCTGAGAACATAGATAAAAGATAAATAAAGATATGAGCAGAACTTAATACAACAGCAAACGTATAAAATTGGGGTGATTTAGTAAGTCCAAAGAATATTCTTTGAAAAGATTGAAAAGACACACTTTGATTAAGGAAAACAAAAACGTAAGTAAAGAATATACAGAAAGAGTCAGGACAAAGTTATAGCAGAGAATATATGAAATGCCAGTAAATTTGAACATTTCTGTAAAGGGGACCATTCCCTAGCTCCTAAAGTTTACCAAAACTGACACAAGAGGAAATCATTTAAGGTCATCATGTCTGCCCTTGGCATGCTCGGAACGCCCTGGCCTCAGAATGCAGCATCTGTAGTCCATGGTAACCTGCGGAGAGGGGGCGGGGCTGAGCGAGGTTGGAACACTGCCCTCACTGAGGGAGTTGGTGTGGCCAGCTCTGCTGTGACTGACAAAGGCCAGGGGAGCATGTGGCCGAGGGCAGGGCCCTCAGTGCCCGGCAGGCCCAGTGGGGTGTCACAAGCTTTTACGCCCAGGCCAAAAGGCGCCTTCTTTGTCTGAACAGCTGCCCAAACACTCATCTTACCACTCAGGCCGCCCTCTTACTTGAAGTGTGTGTGGAACCTGTCCACGCAGTACACCTCGCTGCACAGCTAACCATAGGTCTGGGCATCGTAGATTCCTGCCAGGTGACCGAAGTTCGCAGGCAGATGGGTCCCTGGGACACACGCGGAGAGGCTCCTGCCTGGGCCACAGGCCGCCCACTACCCCAGCCCCAGATTGGGGGCCACACAGCAGCCCTGTCTGAGTCCTCTGCCTGTAGAGGGAGTATTGGACCAACACATCTAGAAAACGGGGTCCTCGCGGGCAACTCATTGGAGGGACACAAATAAATCTTTGCCGACTTTCTGCTGAAACTTTGGAGCGTTCACACCTAAGCCTCTTACAAGCTCAGCTGTTTAGCTAAACATGATCTCGTGATCGAAATTTACACAATAATGAAGAGATCAGCTACAAGGGGAGAAAATCAGCAAAAACAATCAATACCAGAATTAGATTCCCAAGGCCATCCATCAGATGTTGGAACAATCAGGTGCAAGGCAGGATATATACATAAAACTGGAACTGAAAGAAGAAACAAGGATGTTTTCAAAGTCTAGTACGATCTCTAAAACATTTTTAAAGTACATGTCATTGATAAAGCTAAATACTCAAAGGTTGTGTAATACAACAGATTAATCACTGAGAAGAGTGAAATTATGCTGTTTTGAAAACTATGGCAGGTCAGATTTTCTGCCTAATTATATAAGAAGATTTATCTAAAACATACACATTATTTCAAAGACTTATTGGCTGTGAAATAAGTTAAGGGTATTTCAAATGGCTTGTCTGCAATGAAAGGTGCTATGTAGGGAATCACAGAAAGTCGAGGGGAAAATATGTCAATATATACATTGCTATATGTTGAACTAAGCCTTAGGACAGCAACAATGTAGAGCACCTGACACTTAGAAACTTGCAAGTAAGCTAGAATCTTCAAAAGTTCAAATCTTTATAAGTAAAAAGATTTATTAAAATGAATAACCAAGTGTTTTAATTGACATCAGAAGATCAAACAAATAAACCCTGAGAACATAGATAAAAGATAAATAAAGATATGAGCAGAACTTAATACAACAGGAAAAGTATAAAATTGAGGTGATTTGGTAAGTCCAAAGAATATTCTTTGAAAAGATTGAAAAGACACACTTTGATTAAGGAAAACAAAAACATAAGTAAAGAATATACAGAAAGAGACAGGACAATGTTATAGCAGAGAATATATGAAATGACAGTAAATTTGAACATTTCTGTAAAGGGGACCATTTCCTAGCTCCTAAAGTTTACCAAAACTGACACAAGAGGAAGTCATTTAAGGTCATCATGTCTGCCCTTGGCATTCTCGGAACGCCCTGGCCTCAGAATGCAGCAACTGTAGTTCATGGTAACCTGCACAGAGGGGGCGGGGCTGAGGGAGGTTGGAACACTGCCCTCACTGAGGGAGTGGGTGTGGCCATCTCTGCTGTGACTGAACAAAGGGCAGGGGAGCAGGGGTCCCCGGGAAGGGCCCTCAGAGCCCAGCAGGCCCACTGTGGTGTAACAACCATTTAGGCCCAGACCAAGACCAAAGGGCGCCTTCTTTGTCTGAACAGCTGCCCAAACTCTCACCTTTCCACTCAGGCCGCCCTCTTACTTGAACTGTGTGTGGAACCTGTCCACGCAGTACACCTCGCTGCACAGCTAACCATAGGTCTGGGCATCGTAGCTTCCTGCCAGGTGACCGAAGTTCGCAGGTAGATGGGTCCCTGGGACACATGCGGAGAGGCTCCTGCCCGGGCCACAGGCCGCCCACTACCCCAGCCCCAGATTGGGGCCGCACAGCAGCCCTGTCTGAGTCCCCTCCCTCTAGAGGGAGTATTTTACCAACACTTCTAGAAAACGGAGTCCTGGCGGGCAACTCATTGGAGGGACACAAATAAATCTTTGCCGACTTTCTGCTGAAACATAGGAGCGTTCAAACCTAAGCCTTTACAAGGTCAGATGTTTAGCTAAACATGAGCTCATGATCGAAATTTACACAATAATGAAGAGATCAGTTACAAGGGGAGACAATCAGCAAAAACAATCAATACCAGAATTAGATTCGCAAGGCCATCCATCAGATGTTGGAATAATCAGGTGCAACACAGGATATACACATAAAACTGGAACTGAATCAAGAAACATGGATGTTTTCAAAGTCTGGTACGATCTCTAAAACATTTTTAAAGTACATGTCATTGATAAAGCTAAATACTCAAAGGTTGTGTAATACAACAAATTAATCATTGAGAAGAGTGAAATTATGCTGTTTTGAAAACTATGTCAGGTCAGATTTTCTGCCTAATTATATAAGAATATTTCTCTAAAACATACACATTATTTCAAAGACTTATTGGCTGTGAAATAAGTTAACGGTATTTCAAATGGCTTGTCTGCAATGAAAGGTGCTATGTAGGGAATCACAGAAAGTCGAGGGGAAAATATGTCAATATATACATTGCTATAGATTAAACTATGACTTAGGACAGCAACAATGTAGAGGACCTGAAACTTAGAAACTTACAAGTAAGCTGGAATCTTCAAAAGTTCCAATCTTTATAAGTAAAAAGATTTATTAAAATGAATAACCAAGTGTTTTAATTGACATCAGAAGATCAAACCAATAAACCCTGAGAACATAGATAAAAGATAAATAAAGATATGAGCAGAACTTAATACAACAGCAAACGTATAAAATTGAGGTGATTTAGTAAGTCCAAAGAATATTCTTTGAAAAGATTGAGAAGACACACTTTGATTAAGGAAAACAAAAACTAAGTAAAGAATATACAGAAAGAGTCAGGACAATGTTATAGCAGAAAATATATGACATGCCAGTAAATTTGAACATTTCTGTAAAGGGGACCATTTCCTAGCTCAGAAAGTTTACCAAAACTGACACAAGAGGAAATCATTTAAGGTCCTCATGTCTGCCCTTGGCATTCTCAGAAAGCCCTGGCCTCAGAATGTAGCATCTGTAGTCCATGGTAACCTGCGGAGAGGGGGCGGGGCTGAGGGAGGTTGGAACACTGCCCTCTTTAGGGAGTGGGTGTGGTCATCTCTGCTGTGACTGAACAAAGGCAGGGGAGCAGGGGTCCCAGGGAAGGGCCCTCAGAGCCCAGCAGGCCCAGTGTGTTGTCACAAGCATTTAGGCCCAGACCAAAGGGCGCCTTCTTTGTCTGAAGAGCTGCCCAAACTCTCACCTTTCCACTCAGGCCGCCCTCTTACTTGAAGTGTGTGTTGAACCTGTCCGCGCAGTACACCTCGATGCACAGCTAACCATAGGTCTGGGCATCGTAGCTTCCTGCCAGGTGACCGAAGTTCGCAGGTAGATGGGTCCCTGGGACACACGCGGAGAGGCTCCTGCCCGGGCCACAGGCCGCTCACTACCCCAGCCCCAGATTGGGGCCGCACAGCAGCCCTGTCTGAGTCCCCTCCCTCTAGAGGCAGTATTGGACCAACACTTCTAGAAAACGGAGTCCTCGCGGGCAACTCATTGGAGGGACACAAATAAATCTTTGCCGACTTTCTGCTGAAACTTAGGAGCGTTCAAACCTAAGCCTCTTACAAGGTCAGCTGTTTAGCTAAACATGAGCTCATGATCGAAATTTACACAATAATGAAGAGATCAGTTACAAGGGGAGACAATCAGCAAAAACAATCAATACCAGAATTAGATTCCCAAGGCCATCCATCAGATGTTGGAATAATCAGGTGCAAGGCAGGATATATACATAAAACTGGAACTGAAACAAGAAACAAGGATGTTTTCAAAGTCTGGTAGGATCTCTAAAATATTTTTAAAGTACATATCATTGATAAAGCTAAATACTCAAAGGTTGTGTAATACAACAGATTAATCATTGAGAAGAGTGAAATTATGCTGTTTTGAAAACTATGGCAGGTCAGATTTTCTGCCTAATTATATAAGAAGATTTCTCTAAAACATACACATTATTTCAAACACTTATTGGCTGTGAAATAAGTTAAGGGTATTTCAAATGGCTTGTCTGCAATGAAAGGTGCTATGTATGGAATCACAGAAAGTCGAGGGGAAAGTATGTCAATATATACATTGCTATAGGTTGAACTAAGCCTTAGGACAGCAACAATGTAGAGGACCTGACACTTAGAAACTTGCAAGTGAGCTAGAATCTTCAAAACTTCAAATCTTTATAAGTAAAAAGATTTATTAAAATGAATAACAAAGTGTTTTATTACAGCAAGTTTGATTACAACGTTTGGCTTGTTGTAGGTGTGCAAGATGTGGTTCTTTTACACATATACATATGTCTGTTCTTCCTGGGACCCTTTTCCCATGTACTTTATGACAGAATGTTGAGTAGTCTTCTCTTGGCATTCTGTAGGTCTTTGGTGATTATATATTTCACCTGTGTTTGTATATGTCTCTTAACCCCAATATCGTAATGAATCCAATCCTCACACCTTTCCATTGGTGAACCATAAGTTTGTTTAATGAATCTGTGATTGCCCTTCTCCGTGGAAATATCTGCCCTGGTATCCGTTTATAGGTAACACCTATAAGTGATATCCTACGATATGTGTCTTTCACTTTCTGACTTACTACAAGTCACGTGATTACCTGTAGACTCATCTACGGGGCTGCAAATGGCATTGTGCCCTTTTTTTCCTTGGCTAATATTCTGTCTTAGCGAGGTCCATTTTCTGCAATGTAATTCCATGAGGGCTGAGGATTAGCTGACCTGGGCAGCCTGACCCTGCCGGCAAGCCCTCCCCAGGTGTGCCTGGGTTGAGGTCAATAGAAACAGCACTCCAGGCAGCAATAGGCCCTGCAGCTGTGCCTGACTCCATATTCCCTACCCCGTCAGCAGTCTCGGGTCTGTGCTGGTGGGAGGTTTTGAGGGTCCACGGCTTTCTTGGTGGCCCGGTGTGAGTGGGGCTCTGCTGGATTTTCTGCAGGAGTTGCCAGGTTGCCACCTGTAAAGAAGAGGATGTGTCACCTATAACTTCCACTGGAATATCTCTCCGGCTGAGGTGAGGGAGGAAAAAAAGGAGTGGGGGCCGGGACAGGATGGGTATCTCAGGCAGGGAAATGGAAAGCTTCCAGAAGAGCGCCCGGGGCCAGGACCATCCTGGCTGGCCTGCAGGCACCAAGTTGGCCTGCGTGCTGTCGCTGGTGTGGCTCCACGACCCTTCCTCTAGGCTTTCAAGCCCTTGTACATATTCAGGTGTTTTACCTGGGAAGGGTGGGAACAGTTCAGCAACAGCTGGCCTTGGGTTCAGCTCACGTTTACTCACAGAGGCCTCGGCACAGTCACCCAGCTTTGCAATGAGGACGCTCCTTGCGTGGTGGTGCCGGGCTGCTGGCTGTATGGGAGATGATTCCCCACCTCTGACCAATTACAGAATTGTTTACCACTGGAGCAAGTGCCCTGATAGGGTTTTCCTCTGTATAACTGCTGGGTTCAGGATTTTTTTTTTCTTTTTTGGTTCAAGTTAGAATTTATTCATCTTTTATGTATTTATTGATATAAGCATGGAAATAATTCATTCATAGAAATACATCTTTGTGAAGGGAAGAACTTATTCTGTTTTATTTTTAAATTTCATTTCTAAAAATATT
Source organism: Mesoplodon densirostris (assembly GCF_025265405.1). Lineage (NCBI taxonomy): Eukaryota > Metazoa > Chordata > Mammalia > Artiodactyla > Ziphiidae > Mesoplodon > Mesoplodon densirostris. The sequence goes on from NC_082666.1 coordinate 92,539,206, forward strand.
GAAGTTTAATTATATTTATTTTTCTATACAGCAGGTTATTATTAGTTATCTATTTTATTCATATACATATATACAGGTCAATACCTATCTCCCAACTCATCTGACCACCAACACCCCATGGCTTCCCCCAGTTGGTGTCCATACGTTTGTTCTCTACCTCTGTTTCTCTATTTCTGCCCTGCAAACCTGTTCATCTCTACCATATATCTAGGTTCCACATACATGCATTAATACAGAATATTTGTTTTGCTCTTTCTGACTTACTTCATTCTGTATGACAGTCTCTAGATCCACCAACTTCTCTACAAATTACCCAGTTTCATTCCTTTTCATGGCTGAGTCATATTCCATTTTATATATGTACCACATCTTTATCCATTCGTCTGTCTGTGGGCATTTAGGTTGCTTCCATTACCTGGCTATTGTAAATAGTGCTGCAATGAACATTGTGGTGAAAGTGTGTTTTTGATTTATGGTTGTCTTTGGGTATATGCCCAGAAGTGGGATTGCTGGATCCTATGGTAATTCTATTTCTAGTTTCTTTAGGGAAACTACATACTGTTCTCCATAGTGACTGTATCAATTTACCTTCCCACCAGTAGTGGAAGAGGGTTCCTTTTGTTCCACACCCTCCCCAGAATTTGTTGTTTGTAGATTTTCTGATGATGCCGATTCTAACAGGTGTGAGTTGATACCTAATTGTCGTTTTGATTTGCATTTCTCTAATAATTAGTGGTGTTGAGCAGCTTTTCATGTGCGTCTTGGCCGTCTCTGTGACTTCTTTGAAGAAACGTCTATTTAGATCTTCTGCCCATTTTTGTATTGGGTTGTTTGTTTTATTAATATTAAGCTGCATGAGCTGTTTATATATATTGGAGATTAAACCTTTGTCCATTGATTCGTTTGTGAAGGTTTTCGCCCATTCTGAGGGTTGCATTTTTCCATTCCCCTTTTTTTTAACCAAAAAAGAAAGAAAGCAAAAGAAGCAGAACACTAATGTGCGTGAAATATGCCTCTTGAAACTGTCGTTTTGAAATACGGACGTCTTTTGAACTTTTTGGTATATATATGACCCCAGGATTTGTTTTCAGGGCAGGTGTCATTTACAGTCCTGCAATGATTTGGAATATCCACTGACCAGTAGCGCTGGAATTAAAGCTGATGATGTGTGAAACGGCCACAAGGTGGCAGCAGTTCTCCCTTAGCAAATCTGGTTACCAGGGCAACAGAGCCTCAAGGGAAGCCGTGTTCTAGATTGGAATTTAGAATGGAATGTGCCAGGAGAAAGCCCCTCAAGTTTGTCTCACTACTTCTTGTTCGTGTTTTTAATTTAATTTTTAATTTTTTATTACAGCAAGTTTGATTACAACGTTTGGCTTGTTGTAGGTGTGCAAGATGTGGTTCTTTTACACATATACATATGTCTGTTCTTCCTGGGACCCTTTTCCCATGTACGTTATGACAGAATGTTGAATAGTCTTCTCTTGGCATTCCGTAGGTCTTTGGTGATTATATATTTCACCTGTGTTTGTATATGTCTCTTAACCCCAATATCTTAATGAATCCAATCCTCACACCTTTCCATTGGTGAACCATAAGTTTGTTTAATGAATCTGTGATTGCCCTTCTCCGTGGAAATATCTGCCCTGGTATCCGTTTTTAGGTAACACCTATAAGTGATATCCTACAATATGTGTCTTTCACTTTCTGACGTACTATAAGTCACGTGATTACCTGTAGACTCATCTACGGAGCTGCAAATGGCATTGTGCCCTTTTTTTCCTTGGCTAATATTCTGTCTTAGCGAGGTCCATTTTCTGCAATGTGATTCCCTGAGGGCTGAGGATTAGCTGACCTGGGCAGCCTGACCCTGCCGGCAAGCCCTCCCCAGGTGTGCCTGGGTTGAGGTCAATAGACACAGCACTCCAGGCAGCAATAAGCCCTGCAGCTGTGCCTGACTCCATATTCTCTGCCCCGTCAGCAGTCTCGGGGCTGTGCTGGTGGGAGGGTGTGAGGGTCCACGGCTTTGTTGCTGGCACGGTGTGAGTGGGGCTCTGTTGGACTTTCTGCAGGAGTTGCCAGGCTGCCACTTGTAAAGAAGAGGATGTGTCACCCATAACTTCCACTGGAATTTCTCTCCGGGCTGAGGTGAGGAAGGAAAAAAGGGAATGGGGGACGGGACTGGAGGGGTATCTCAGGCAGGGAAATGGAAAGCTTCCAGAAGAGTGCCCGTGGCCAGGACCATCCTGGCTGGCCTGCAGGCACCAAGTTGGCCTGCGTGCTGTCGCTGGTGTGGCTCCACGGCCCTTCCTCTAGGCTTTCAAGCCCTTGTACATATTCAGGTGTTTTACCTGGGAAGGGTGGGAACAGTTCAGCAGCAGCTGGCCTGGGGCTCAGCTCACGTTTACTCACAGAGGCCTCGTCACGGTCCCCTAGCTTTGCAATGAGGACGAACCTTGCGTGGGGGGGCCGGGCTGCTGGCTGTATGGGAGATGATTCCCCAGCTCTGACCAATTTCAGAATTGTTTACCCCTAGAGCAAGTGCCCTGATAGGGTTTTCCACTGTATAACTGCTGGGTTCAGGTTTTTTTTTTCTTTTTGGGTTCAAGTTAGAATTTATTCATCTTTTATGTATTTATTGATATAAGCATGGAAATAATTCATTCATAGAAATACATCTGTGTGAAGGGAAGAACTTTTTTCTGTTTTATTTTTAAATTTCATTTCTAAAAATTTTGCAGTTTAATTATATTTATTTTTCTATACAGCAGGTTATTATTAGTTATCTATTTTATTCATATACATATATACAGGTCAATACCTATCTCCCAACTCATCTGACCACCAACACACCATGGCTTCCCCCACTTGGTGTCCATACGTTTGTTCTCTACCTCTGTTTCTCTATTTCTGCCCTGCAAACCTGTTCATCTGTACCATATATCTAGGTTCCACATACATGCATTAATACAGAATATTTGTTTGGCTCTTTCTGACTTACTTCATTCTGTATGACAGTCTCTAGATCCACCAACTTCTCTACAAATAACCCAGTTTCATTCCTTTTCATGGCTGTGTCATATTCCATTTTATATATGTACCACATCTTTATCCATTCGTCTGTCTGTGGGCATTTAGGTTGCTTCCATTACCTGGCTATTGTAAATATTGCTGCAATGAACATTGTGGTGAATGTGTGTTTTTGATTTATGGTTGTCTCTGGGTATATGCCCAGAAGTGGGATTGCTGGATCCTATGGTAATTCTATTTCTAGTTTCTTTAAGGAAACTCCATACAGTTCTCCATAGTGACTGTATCAATTTACCTTCCCACCAATAGTGGAAGAGGGTTCCTTTTGTCCACAACCTCCCCAGAATTTGTTGTTTGTAGATTTTCTGATGATGCCTATTCTAACAGGTGTGAGGTGATACCTCATTGTCGTTTTGATTTGCATTTCTCTAATAATTAGTGGTGTTGAGCAGCTTTTCATGTGCGTCTTGGCCGTCTCTGTGACTTCTTTGAAGAAACGTCTATTTAGACCTTCTGCCCATTTTTGTATTGGGTTGTTTGTTTTATTAATATTAAGCTGCGTGAGCTGTTTATATATATTGGAGATTAAACCTTTGTCCATTGATTTGTTTGCGAACGTTTTCACCCATTCTGAGGGTTGCCTTTTTCCATTCCCGTTTTTTTTTAACCAAAAAAGAAAGAAAGCAAAAGAAGCAGAACACTAATGTGCGTGAAATATGCCTCTTGAAACTGTCATTTTGAAATATGGACGTCTTTTGAACTTTTTGGTCGATATATGACCCCAGGATTTGATTTCAGGGCAGGTGTCATTTACAGGCCTGCAATGATTTGGAATATCCACTGACCATTAACGCTGGAATTAAAGATGATGTTGTGTGAAACGGCCACAAGGTGGCAGCAGTTCTCCCTTAGCAAATCTGGTTACCAGGGCAACAGAGCCTCAATGGAAGCCGTGTTCTAGATTGGAATTTAGAATGGAATGTGCCAGGAGAAAGCCCCTCAAGTTTGTCTCACTACTTCTTGTTCGTGTTTTTAATTTAATTTTTAATTTTTTATTACAGCAAGTTTGATTACAACGTTTGCTTGTTGTAGGTGTGCAAGATTTGGTTCTGTTACACATATACATATGTCTGTTCTTCCTGGGACCCTTTTCCCATGTACGTTATGACAGAATGTTGAGTAGTCTTCTCTTGGCATTCCGTAGGTCTTTGGTGATTATATATTTCACCTGTGTTTGTATATGTCTCTTAACCCCAATATCGTAATGAATCCAAACCTCACACCTTTCCATTGGTGAACCATAAGTTTGTTTAATGAATCTGTGATTGCCCTTCTCCGTGGAAATATCTGCCCTGGTATCCGTTTTTAGGTAACACCTATAAGTGATATCCTACGATATGTGTCTTTCACTTTCTGACTTACTACAAGTCACGTGATTACCTGTAGACTCATCTACGGGGCTGCAAATGGCATTGTGTCCTTTTTTTCCTTGGCTAATATTCTGTCTTAGCGAGGTCCATTTTCTGCAATGTGATTCCCTGAGGGCTGAGGATTAGCTGACCTGGGCAGCCTGACCCTGCCGGCAAGCCCTCCCCAGGTGTGCCTGGGTTGAGGTCGATAGAAACACCACACCAGGCAGCAATAGCCCCTGCAGCTGTGCCTGACTCCATATTCTCTGCCCCGTCAGCAGTCTCGGGGCTGTGCTGGTGGGAGGGTGTGAGGGTCCACGGCTTTGTTGGTGGCCCGGTGTGAGTGGGGCTCTGCTGGACTTTCTGCAGGAGTTGCCAGGCTGCCACCTGTAAACAAGAGGATGTGTCACCCATAACTTCCACTGGATTTTCTCTCCGGGCTGAGGTGAGGAAGGAAAAAAAGGAATGGGGGCCGGTACAGGAGGGGTATATCAGGCAGTGAAATGGAAAGCTGCCAGAAGAGTGCCCGGGGCCAGGACCATCCTGGCTGGCCTGCAGGCACCAAGTTGACCTGCGTGCTGTTGCTAGTGTGGCTCCACGGCCCTTCCTCTAGGCTTTCAAGCCTTTGTACATATTCAGGTGTTTTACCTGGGAAGGGTGGGAACAGTTCAGCAGCAGCTGGCCTGGGGCTCAGCTCACGTTTACTCACAGAGGCCTCGGCACGGTCCCGCAGCTTTGCAATGAGGACGCTCCTTGAGTGGGAGGGCTGGGCTGCTGGCTGTATGGGAGAAGATTCCCCACCTCTGACCAATTTCAGAATTGTTTACCGCTGGAGCAAGTGCCCTGATAGGGTTTTCCTCTGTATAACTGCTGGGTTCAGGATTTTTTTTTCTTTTTTGGTTCAAGTTAGAATTTATTCATCTTTTATGTATTTATTGATATAAGCATGGAAATAATTCATTCATAGAAATACATCTGTGTGAAGGGAAGAACTTTTTTTCTGTTTTATTTTGAAATTTCATTTCTAAAAATTTTGAGGTTTAATTATATTTATTTTTCTATACAGCAGGTTATTATTAGTTATCTATTTTATTCATATACATATATACAGGTCAATACCTATCTTCCAACTCATCTGACCACCAACACCCCATGGCTTCCTCCACTTCGTGTCCATTCGTTTGTTCTCTACCTCTGTTTCTCTATTTCTGCCCTGCAAACCTGTTCATCTGTACCATATATCTAGGTTCCACATACATGCATTAATACAGAATATTTGTTTTGCTCTTTCTGACTTACTTCATTCTGTATGACAGTCTCTAGATCCACCGACTTCTCTACAAATAATCCAGTTTCATTCCTTTTCATGGCTGAGTCATATTCCATTTTATATATGTACCACATCTTTATCCATTCGTCTGTCTGTGGGCATTTAGGTTGCTTCCATTACCTGGCTATTGTAAATAGTGCTGCAATGAACATTGTGGTTAATGTGTGTTTTTGATTTATGGTTTTCTCTGGGTATATGCCCAGAAGTGGAATTGCTGGATCCTATGGTAATTCTATTTCTAGTTTCTTTAAGGAAACTCCATACTGTTCTCCATAGTGACTGTATCAATTTACCTTCCCGCCAATAGTGTAAGAGGGTTCCTTTTGGCCACACCCTCCCCAGAATTTGTTGTTTGTAGATTTTCTGATGATGCCGATTCTAACAGGTGTGAGGTGATACCTCATTGTCGTTTTGATTTGCATTTCTCTAATAATTAGTGGTTTTGAGCAGCTTTTCATGTGCGTCTTGGCCGTCTCTGTGACTTCTTTGAAGAAACGTCTATTTAGATCTTCTGCCCATTTTTGTATTGGGTTTTTGTTTTATTAATATTAAGCTGTGTGAGCTGTTTATATATATTGGAGATTAAACCTCTGTCCATTGATTCTTTTGCGAACGTTTTCGCCCATTCTGAGGGTTGCCTTTTTCCATTCCCGTTGTTTTTAACCAAAAAAGAAAGAAAGCAAAAGAAGCAGAACACTAATGTGCGTGAAATATGCCTCTTGAAACTGTCGTTTTGAAATATGGACGTCTTTTGAACTTTTTGGTCGATATATGACCCCAGGATTTGTTTTCAGGGCAGGTGTCATTTACAGGCCTGCAATGATTTGGAATATCCACTGACCATTAGCGCTGGGATTAAGGCTGCTGTTGTGTGAAACGGCCACAAGGTGGCAGCAGTTCTCCCTTAGCAAATCTGGTTACTAGGGCAACAGAGCCTCAATGGAAGCCGTGTTCTAGATTGGAATTTAGAATGGAATGTGCCAGGAGAAAGCCCCTCAAGTTTGTCTCACTACTTCTTGTTCGTGTTTTTAATTTAATTTTTAATTTTTTATTACAGCAAGTTTGATTACAACGTTTGGCTTTTTGTAGGTGTGCAAGATGTGGTTCTTTTACACATATACATATGTCTGTTCTTCCTGGGACCCTTTTCCCATGTACGTTATTACAGAATGTTGAGTAGTCTTCTCTTGGCATTCCGTAGGTCTTTGGTGATTATATATTTCACGTGTGTTTGTATATGTCTCTTAACACCAATATCGTAATGAATCCAATCCTCACACCTTTCCATTGGTGAACCATAAGTTTGTTTAATGAATCTGTGATTGCCCTTCTCCGTGGAAATATCTGCCCTGGTATCCGTTTTTAGGTAACACCTATAAGTGATATCCTACGATATGTGTCTTTCACTTTCTGACTTACTACAAGTCACGTGATTACCTGTAGACTCATCTACGGGGCCGCAAATGGCACTGTGCCCTTTTTTCCCTTGGCTAATATTCTGTCTTAGCGAGGTCCATTTTCTGCAATGTGATTCCCTGAGGGCTGAGGATTAGCTGACCTGGGCAGCCTGACCCTGCCGGCAAGCCCTCCCCAGGTGTGCCTGGGTTGAGGTCAATAGAAACAGCACTCCAGGCAGCAATAGCCCCTGCAGCTGTGCCTGACTCCATATTCTCTGCCCCGTCAGCAGTCTCGGGGCTGTGCTGGTGGGAGTGTGTGAGGGTCCACGGCTTTGTTGGTGGCCCGGTGTGAGTGGGGCTCTGCTGGACTTTCTGCAGGAGTTGCCAGGCTGCCACCTGTAAAGAAGAGGATGTCACCCATAACTTCCACTGGAATTTCTCTCCGGGCTGAGGTGAGGGAGGAAAAAAAGGAGTGGGGGCCGGGACAGGAGGGGTATCTCAGGCAGGGAAATGGAAAGCTTCCAGAAGAGCGCCCGGGGCCAGGACCATCCTGGCTGGCCTGCAGGCACCAAGTTGGCCTGTGTGCTGTCACTGGGGTGGCTCCACGACCCTTCCTCTAGGCTTTCAAGCCCTTGTACATATTCAGGTGTTTTACCTGGGAAGGGTGGGAACAGTTCAGCAGCAGCTGGCCTTGGGCTCAGCTCACGTTTACTCACAGAGGCCTCGGCACGGTCCCCCACCTTTGCAATGAGGACGATCCTTGCGTGGGGGGGCCGGGCTGCTGGCTGTATGGGAGATGATTCCCCACCTCTGACCAATTTCAGAATTGTTTACCGCTGGAGCAAGTGCCCTGATAGGGTTTTCCTCTGTATAACTGCTGGGTTCAGGATTTTTTTTTCTTTTTTGGTTCAAGTTAGAATTTATTCATCTTTTATGTATTTATTGATATAAGCATGGAAATAATTCATTCATAGAAATACATCTGTGTGAAGGGAAGAACTTTTTTCTGTTTTATTTTTAAATTTCATTTCTAAAAATTTGAAGTTTAATTATATTTATTTTTCTATACAGCAGGTTATTATTAGTTATCTATTTTATTCATATACATATATACAGGTCAATACCTATATCCCAGCTCATCTGACCCCCAACACCCCATGGCTTCCCCCACTTGGTGTCCATACGTTTGTTCTCTACCTCTGTTTCTCTATTTCTACCCTGCAAACCTGTTCATCTGTACCATATATCTAGGTTCCACATACATGCATTAATACAGAATATTTGTTTTGCTCTTTCTGACTTACTTCATTCTGTATGACAGTCTCTAGATCCACCGACTTCTCTACAAATAACCCAGTTTCATTCCTTTTCATGGCTGAGTCATATCCCATTTTATATATGTACCACATCTTTACCCATTCGTCTGTCTGTGGGCATTTAGGTTGCTTCCATTACCTGGCTATTGTAAATAGTGCTGCAATGAACATTGTGGTGAATGTGTATTTTTGATTTATGGTTGTCTCTGGGTATATGCCCAGAAGTGGGATTGCTAGATCCTATGGTAATTCTATTTCTAGTTTCTTTAAGGAAACTCCATACTGTTCTCCATAGTGACTGTATCAATTTACCTTCCCACCAATAGTGGAAGAGGGTTCCTTTTGTCCATACCCTCCCCAGACTTTGTTGTTTGTAGATTTTCTGATGATGCCGATTCTAACAGGTGTGAGGTGATACCTCATTGTCGTTTTGATTTGCATTTCTCTAATAATTAGTGGTGTTGAGCAGCTTTTCATGTGCGTCTTGGCCGTCTCTGTGACATCTTTGAAGAAACGTCTATTTAGATCTTCTGCCCATTTTTGTATTGGGTTGTTTGTTTTATTAATATTAAGCTGCGTGAGCTGTTTATATATGTTGGAGATTAAACCCTTGTCCATTGATTCGTTTGCGAACGTTTTTGCCCATTCTGAGGGTTGCCTTTTTCCATTCCTGTTTTTTTTAACCAAAAAAGAAAGAAAGCAAAAGAAGCAGAAGACTAATGTGCGTGAAATATGCCTCTTGAAACTGTCGTTTTGAAATATGGACGTTTTTGAAATTTTTGGTCGATATATGACCCCAGGATTTGTTTTCAGGGCAGGTGTCATTTACAGGCCTGCAATGATTTGGAATATCCACTGACCAGTAGCGCTGGGATTAAAGCTGCTGTTGTGCGAAATGGCCACAAGGTGGCAGCAGTTCTCCCTTAGCAAATCTGGTTACTAGGGCAACAGAGCCTCAATGGAAGCCGTGTTCTAGATTGGAATTTAGAATGGAATGTGCCAGGAGAAAGCCCCTCAAGTTTGTCTCACTACTTCTTGTTCGTGTTTTTAATTTAATTTTTAATTTTTTATTACAGCAAGTTTGATTACAACGTTTGCTTGTTGTAGGTGTGCAAGATGTGGTTCTGTTACACATATACATATGTCTGTTATTCCTGGGACCCTTTTCCCATGTACGTTATGACAGAATGTTGAGTTGTCTTCTCTTGGCATTCCGTAGGTCTTTGGTGATTATATATTTCACCTGTGTTTGTATATGTCTCTTAACCCCAATATCGTAATGAATCCAATCCTCACACCTTTCCATTGGTGAACCATAAGTTTGTTTAATGAATCTGTGATTGCCCTTCTCCGTGGAAATATCTGCCCTGGTATCCGTTTTTCGGTAACACCTATAAGTGATATCCTACGATATGTGTCTTTCACTTTCTGACTTACTACAAGTCACGTGATTACCTGTAGACTCATCTACGGGGCTGCAAATGGCATTGTGCCCTTTTTTTCCTTGGCTAATATTCTGTCTTAGCGAGGTCCATTTTCTGCAATGTGATTCCCTGAGGGCTGAGGATTAGCTGACCTGGGCAGCCTGACCCTGCCGGCAAGCCCTCCCCAGGTGTGTCTGGGTTGAGGTCAATAGAAACAGCACTCCAGGCAGCAATAGCCCCTGCAGCTGTGCCTGACTCCATATTCTCTGCCCCGTCAGCATTCTCGGGGCTGTGCTGGTGGGAGGGTGTGAGGGTCCACTGCTTTGTTGGTGGCCCGGTGTGAGTGGGGCTCTGCTGGACTTTCTGCAGGAGTTGCCAGGCTGCCACTTGTAAAGAAGAGGATGTGTCACCCATAACTTCCACTGGAATTTCTCTCTGGGTTGAGGTGAGGAAGGAAAAAAATGAGTGGGGGCCGGGACAGGAGGGGTATCTCAGGCAGGGAAATGGAAAGCTTCCAGAAGAGCGCCCGAGGCCAGGACCATCCTGGCTGGCCTGCAGGCACCAAGTTGGCCTGCGTGCTGTCGCTGGTGTGGCTCCACGACCCTTCCTCTAGGCTTTCAAGCCCTTGTACATATTCAGGTGTTTTACCTGGGAAGGGTGGGAACAGTTCAGCAACAGCTGGCCTGGGGCTCAGCTCACGTTTACTCACAGAGGCCTCGGCACGGTCCCCCAGCTTTGCAATGAGGACGCTCCTTGTGTGGGGGGGCCGTGCTGCTGGCTGTATGGGAGATGATTCCCCACCTCTGACCAATTTCAGAATTGTTTACCGCTGGAGCAAGTGCCCTGATAGGGTTTTCCTCTGTATAACTGCTGGGTTCAGGATTTTTTTTTCTTTTTTGGTTCAAGTTAGAATTTATTCATCTTTTATGTATTTATTGATATAAGCATGGAAATAATTCATTCATAGAAATACATGTGTGTGAAGGGAAGAATTTTTTTTCTGTTTTATTTTGAAATTTCATTTCTAAAAATTTTGAAGTTTAATTATATTTATTTTTCTATACAGCAGGTTATTATTAGTTATCTATTTTATTCATATACATATATACAGGTCAATACCTATCTCCCAACTCATCTGACCACCAACACCCCATGGCTTCCTCCACTTGGTGTCCATTCGTTTGTTCTCTACCTCTGTTTCTCTATTTCTGCCCTGCAAACCTGTTCATCTGTACCATATATCTAGGTTCCACATACATGCATTAATACAGAATATTTGTTTTGCTCTTTCTGACTTACTTCATTCTGTATGACAGTCTCTAGATCCACCGACTTCTCTACAAATAATCCAGTTTCATTCCTTTTCATGGCTGAGTCATATCCCATTTTATATATGTACCACATCTTTATCCATTCGTCTGTCTGTGGGCATTCAGGTTGCTTCCATTACCTGGCTATTGTAAATAGTGCTGCAATGAACATTGTGGTTAATGTGTGTTTTTGATTTGTGGTTGTCTCTGGGTATATGCCCAGAAGTGGGATTGTTGGATGCTATGGTAATTCTATTTCTAGTTTCTTTAAGGAAACTCCATACTGTTCTCCATAGTGACTGTATCAATTTACCTTCCCGCCAATAGTGGAAGAGGGTTCCTTTTGGCCACACCCTCCCCAGAATTTGTTGTTTGTAAATTTTCTGATGATGCCGATTCTAACAGGTGTGAGGTGATACCTCATTGTCGTTTTTATTTGCATTTCTCTAATAATTAGTGGTGTTGAGCAGCTTTTCATGTGCGTCTTGGCCGTCTCTGTGACTTCTTTGAAGAAACGTCTATTTAGATCTTCTGCCCATTTTTGTATTGGGTTTTTGTTTTATTAATATTAATCTGTGTGAGCTGTTTATATATATTGGAGATTAAACCTTTGTCCATTGATTCGTTTGCGAACGTTTTCGCCCATTCTGAGGGTTGCCTTTTTCCATTCCTGTTTTTTTTTTAACCAAAAAAGAAAGAAAGCAAAAGAAGCAGAACACTAATGTGTGTGAAATATGCCTCTTGAAACTGTCGTTTTGAAATATGGACGTCTTTTGAACTTTTTGGTCGATATATGACCCCAGGATTTGTTTTCAGGGCAGGTGTCATTTACAGGCTTGCAATGATTTGGAATATCCACTGACCATTAGCGCTGGGATTAAGGCTGCTGTTGTGTGAAACGGCCACAAGGTGGCAGCAGTTCTCCCTTAGCAAATCTGGTTATTAGGGCAACAGAGCCTCAATGGAAGCCGTGTTTTAGATTGGAATTTAGAATGGAATGTGCCAGGAGAAAGCCCCTCAAGTTTGTCTCACTACTTCTTGTTCGTGTTTGTAATTTAATTTTTAATTTTTTATTACAGCAAGTTTGATTACAACGTTTGGTTTGTTGTAGGTGTGCAAGATGTGGTTCTTTTACACATATACATATGTCTGTTCTTCCTGGGACCCTTTTCCCATGTACGTTATGACAGAATGTTGAGTAGTCTTCTCTTGGCATTCCGTAGGTCTTTGGTGATTACATATTTCACGTGTGTTTGTATATGTCTCTTAACCCCAATATCGTAATGAATCCAATCCTCACACCTTTCCATTGGTGAACCATAAGTTTGTTTAATGAATCTGTGATTGCCCTTCTCCGTGGAAATATCTGCCCTGGTATCCGTTTTTAGGTAACACCTATAAGTGATATCCTACGATATGTGTCTTTCACTTTGTGACTTACTACAAGTCATGTGATTACCTGTAGACTCATCTACGGGGCTGCAAATGGCATTGTGCCCTTTTTTTCCTTGGCTAATATTCTGTCTTAGCGAGGTCCATTTTCTGCAATGTGATTCCCTGAGGGCTGAGGATTAGCTGACCTGGGCAGCCTGACCCTGCCGGCAAGCCCTCCCCAGGTGTGCCTGGGTTGAGGTCGATAGAAACAGCACTCCAGGCAGCAATAGCCCCTGCAGCTGTGCCTGACTCCATATTCTCTGCCCCGTCAGCAGTCTCGGGGATGTGCTGGTGGGAGTGTGTGAGGGTCCACGGCTTTGTTGGTGGCCCGGTGTGAGTGGGGCTCTGCTGGACTTTCTGCAGGAGTTGCCAGGCTGTCACCTGTAAAGAAGAGGATGTGTCACCCATAACTTCCACTGGAATTTCTCTCCGGGCTGAGGTGAGGGAGGAAAAAAAGGAGTGGGGGCCGAGACAGGAGGGGTATCTCAGGCAGGGAAATGGAAAGCTTCCAGAAGAGCGCCCGGGGCCAGGACCATCCTGGCTGGCCTGCAGGCACCAAGTTGGCCTGCGTGCTGTCACTGGGGTGGCTCCACGACCCTTCCTCTAGGCTTTCAAGCCCTTGTACATATTCAGGTGTTTTACCTGGGAAGGGTGGGAACAGTTCAGCAGCAGCTGGCCTTGGACTCAGCTCACGTTTACTCACAGAGGCCTCGGCACGGTCCCCCAGCTTTGCAATGAGGACGCTCCTTGCGTGGGGGGGCCGGGTTGCTGGCTGTATGGGAGATGATTCCCCACCTCTGACCAATTTCAGAATTGTTTACCGCTGGAGCAAGTGCCCTGATAGGGTTTTCCTCTGTATAACTGCTGGGTTCAGGATTTTTTTTTCTTTTTTGGTTCAAGTTAGAATTTATTCATCTTTTATGTATTTACTGATATAAGCATGGAAATAATTCATTCATAGAAATACATCTGTGTGAAGGGAAGAACTTTTTTCTGTTTTATTTTTAAATTTCATTTCTAAAAATTTTGAAGTTTAATTATATTTATTTTTCTATACAGCAGGTTATTATTTGTTATCTATTTTATTCATATACATATATACAGGTCAATACCTATCTCCCAACTCATCTGACCACCAACACCCCATGGCTTCCCCCACTTGGTGTCCATACGTTTGTTCTCTACCTCTGTTTCTCTATTTCTGCCCTGCAAACCTGTTCATCTGTACCATATATCTAGGTTCCACATACATGCATTAATACAGAATATTTGTTTTGCTCTTTCTGACTTACTTCATTCTGTATGACAGTCTCTAGATCCACCGACTTCTCTACAAATAACCCAGTTTCATTCCTTTTCATGGCTGAGTCATATCCTATTTTATATATGTACCACATCTTTATCCATTCGTCTGTCTGTGGGCATTTAGGTTGCTTCCATTACCTGGCTATTGTAAATAGTGCTGCAATGAACATTGTGGTGAATGTGTGTTTTTGATTTATGGTTGTCTCTGGGTATATGCCCAGAAGTGGTATTGCTGGATCCTATGGTAATTCTATTTCTAGTTTCTTTAAGGAAACTCCATTCTGTTCTCCATAGTGACTGTATCAATTTACCTTCCCACTAATAGTGGAAGAGGGTTCCTTTTGTCCACACCCTCCCCAGAATTTGTTGTTTGTAGATTTTCTGATGATGCCGATTCTAACAGGTGTGAGGTGATACCTCATTGTCGTTTTGATTTGCATTTCTCTAATAATTAGTGGTGTTGAGCAGCTTCTCATGTGCGTCTTGGCCGTCTCTGTGACTTCTTTGAAGAAACGTCTATTTAGATCTTCTGCCCATTTTTTGTATTGGGTTGTTTGTTTTATTAATATTAAGCTGCGTGAGCTGTTTATATATGTTGGAGATTAAACCATTGTCCATTGATTCGTTTGCGAACGTTTTGGCCCATTCTGAGGTTTGCCTTTTTCCATTCCCGTTTTTTTTTAACCAAATAAGAAAGAAAGCAAAAGAAACAGAACACTAATGTGCGTGAAATATGCCTCTTGAAACTGTCGTTTTGAAATATGGACGTCTTTTGAACTTTTTTGTCTATATATGACACCAGGATTTCTTTTCAGGGCAGGTGTCATTTACAGGCCAGCAATGATTTGGAATATCCACTGACCATTAGCCCTGGAATTAAAGCTGATGTTGTGTGAAACGGCCACAAGGTGGCAGCAGTTCTCCCTTAGCAAATCTGGTTACCAGGGCAACAGAGCCTCAATGGAAGTCGTGTTCTAGATTGGAATTTAGAATGGAATGTGCCAGGAGAAAGCCCCTCAATTTTGTCTCACTACTTCTTGTTCGTGTTTTTAATTTAATTTTTTATTTTTTTTTACAGCAAGTTTGATTACAACGTTTGGCTTGTTGTAGGTGTGCAAGATGTGGTTCTTTTACACATATACATATGTCTGTTCTTCCTGGGACTTTTTTCCCATGTACGTTATGACAGAATGTTGAGTAGTCTTCTCTTGGCATTCCGTAGGTCTTTGGTGATTATATATTTCACCTGTGTTTGTATATGTCTCTTAACCCCAATATCGTAATGAATCCAATCCTCACACCTTTCCATTGGTGAACCATAAGTTTGTTTAATGAATCTGTGATTGCCCTTCTCCGTGGAAATATCTGCCCTGGTATCCGTTTTTCGGTAACACCTATAAGTGATATCCTACGATATGTGTCTTTCACTTTCTGACTTACTACTAGTCACGTGATTACCTGTAGACTCATCTACGGGGCTGCAAATGGCATTGTGCCCTTTTTTTCCTTGGCTAATATTCTGTCTTAGCGAGGTCCATTTTCTGCAATGTGATTCCCTGAGGGCTGAGGATTAGCTGACCAGGGCAGCCTGATCCTGCCGGCAAGCCCTCCCCAGGTGTGCCTGGGTTGAGATCAATAGAAACAGCACTCCAGGCAGCAATAGCCCCTGCAGCTGTGCCTGACTCCATATTCTCTGCCCCGTCAGCAGTCTCGGGGCTGTGCTGGTGGGAGGGTGTGAGGGTCCACGGCTTTATTGGTGGCCCGGTGTGAGTGGGGCTCTGCTGGACTTTCTGCAGGAGTTGCCAGGCTGCCACCTGTAAAGAAGAGGATGTGTCACCCATAACTTCCGCTGGAATTTCTCTCCGGGCTGAGGTGAGGGAGGAAAAAAAGGAGTGGGGGCCGGGACAGGAGGGGTGTCTCAGGCAGAGAAATGGAAAGCTTCCAGAAGAGCACCTGGGGCCAGGATCAACCTGGCTGGCCTGCAGGCACCAAGTTGGCCTGCGTGCTGTCGCTGGTGTGTCTCCACGACGCTTCCTCTAGGCGTTCAAGCCCTTGTACATATTCAGATGTTTTACCTGGGAAGGGTGGGAACAGTTCAGCAGCAGCTGGCCTTGGGGTCAGCTCACGTTTACTCACAGAGGCCTCGGCACAGTCCCCCAGGTTTGCAATGAGGACGCTCCTTGCGTGGTGGGGCCGGGCTGCTGGCTGTATGGGAGATGATTTCCCACCTCTGACCAATTTCAGAATTGTTTACCGCTGGAGCAAGTGCCCTGATAGGGTTTTCCTCTGTATAACTGCTGGGTTCAGGATTTATTTTTTCTTTTTTGGTTCAAGTTAGAATTCATTCATCTTTTATGTATTTACTGATATAAGCATGGAAATAATTCATTCATAGAAATACATCTGTGTGAAGGGAAGAACTTTTTTCTGTTTTATTTTTAAATTTCATTTCTAAAAATTTTGAAGTTTAATTATATTTATTTTTATATACAGCAGGTTATTATTAGTTATCTATTTTATTCATATACATATATACAGGTCAATACCTATCTCCCAACTCATCTGACCACCAACACCCCATGGCTTCCCCCACTTGGTGGCCATACGTTTGTTCTCTACCTCTGTTTCTCTATTTCTGCCCTGCAAACCTGTTCATCTGTACCATATATCTAGGTTCCACATACATGCATTAATACAGAATATTTGTTTTGCTCTTTCTGACTTACTTCATTCTGTATGACAGTCTCTAGATCCACCGACTTCTCTACAAATAACCCAGTTTCATTCCTTTTCATGGCTGAGTCATATCCTATTTTATATATGTACCACATCTTTATCCATTCGTCTGTCTGTGGGCATTTAGGTTGCTTCCATTACCTGGCTATTGTAAATAGTGCTGCAATGAACATTGTGGTGAATGTGTGTTTTTGATTTATGGTTGTCTCTGGGTATATGCCCAGAAGTGGGATTGCTGGATCCTATGGTAATTCTATTTCTAGTTTCTTTAAGGAAACTCCATTCTGTTCTCCATAGTGACTGTATCAATTTACCTTCCCACTAATAGTGGAAGAGGGTTCCTTTTGTCCACACCCTCCCCAGAATTTGTTGTTTGTAGATTTTCTGATGATGCCGATTCTAACAGGTGTGAGGTGATACCTCATTGTCGTTTTGATTTGCATTTCTCTAATAATTAGTGGTGTTGAGCAGCTTCTCATGTGCGTCTTGGCCGTCTCTGTGACTTCTTTGAAGAAACGTCTATTTAGATCTTCTGCCCATTTTTTGTATTGGGTTGTTTGTTTTATTAATATTAAGCTGCGTGAGCTGTTTATATATGTTGGAGATTAAACCATTGTCCATTGATTCGTTTGCGAACGTTTTGGCCCATTCTGAGGTTTGCCTTTTTCCATTCCCGTTTTTTTTTAACCAAATAAGAAAGAAAGCAAAAGAAACAGAACACTAATGTGCGTGAAATATGCCTCTTGAAACTGTCGTTTTGAAATATGGACGTCTTTTGAACTTTTTTGTCTATATATGACACCAGGATTTCTTTTCAGGGCAGGTGTCATTTACAGGCCAGCAATGATTTGGAATATCCACTGACCATTAGCGCTGGAATTAAAGCTGATGTTGTGTGAAACGGCCACAAGGTGGCAGCAGTTCTCCCTTAGCAAATCTGGTTACCAGGGCAACAGAGCCTCAATGGAAGTCGTGTTCTAGATTGGAATTTAGAATGGAATGTGCCAGGAGAAAGCCCCTCAATTTTGTCTCACTACTTCTTGTTCGTGTTTTTAATTTAATTTTTTATTTTTTATTACAGCAAGTTTGATTACAACGTTTGGCTTGTTGTAGGTGTGCAAGATGTGGTTCTTTTACACATATACATATGTCTGTTCTTCCTGGGACCCTTTTCCCATGTACGTTATGACAGAATGTTGAGTAGTCTTCTCTTGGCATTCCGTAGGTCTTTGGTGATTATATATTTCACCTGTGTTTGTATATGTCTCTTAACCCCAATATCGTAATGAATCCAATCCTCACACCTTTCCATTGGTGAACCATAAGTTTGTTTAATGAATCTGTGATTGCCCTTCTCCGTGGAAATATCTGCCCTGGTATCCGTTTTTAGGTAACACCTATAAGTGATATCCTACGATATGTGTCTTTCACTTTCTGACTTACTACAAGTCACGTGATTACCTGTAGACTCCTCTACGGGGCTGCAAATGGCATTGTGCCCTTTTTTTCCTTGGCTAATATTCTGTCTTAGCGAGGTCCATTTTCTGCAATGTGATTCCCTGAGGGCTGAGGATTAGCTGACCAGGGCAGCCTGATCCTGCCGGCAAGCCCTCCCCAGGTGTGCCTGGGTTGAGGTCAATAGAAACAGCACTCCAGGCAGCAATAGCCCCTGCAGCTGTGCCTGACTCCATATTCTCTGCCCCGTCAGCAGTATCGGGGCTGTGCTGGTGGGAGGGTGTGAGGGTCCACGGCTTTATTGGTGGCCCGGTGTGAGTGGGGCTCTGCTGGACTTTCTGCAGGAGTTGCCAGGCTGCCACCTGTAAAGAAGAGGATGTGTCACCCATAACTTCCGCTGGAATTTCTCTCCGGGCTGAGGTGAGGGAGGAAAAAAAGGAGTGGGGGCCGGGACAGGATGGGTGTCTCAGGCAGAGAAATGGAAAGCTTCCAGAAGAGCACCTGGGGCCAGGATCAACCTGGCTGGCCTGCAGGCACCAAGTTGGCCTACGTGCTGTCGCTGGTGTGTCTCCACGACCCTTCCTCTAGGCGTTCAAGCCCTTGTACATATTCAGGTGTTTTACCTGGGAAGGGTGGGAACAGTTCAGCAGCAGCTGGCCTTGGGCTCAGCTCACGTTTACTCACAGAGGCCTCGGCACAGTCCCCCAGGTTTGCAATGAGGACGCTCCTTGCGTGGGGGGGGGGGCGGGCTGCTGGCTGTATGGGAGATGATTCCCCACCTCTGACCAATCTCAGAATTGTTTACCGCTGGAGCAAGTGCCCTGATGGGGTTTTCCTCTGTATAACTGCTGGGTTCAGGTTTTTTTTTTTCTTTTTTGGTTCAAGTTAGAATTTATTCATCTTTTATGTATTTATTGATATAAGCATGGAAATAATTCATTCATAGAAATACATCTGTGTGAAGGGAAGAACTTTTTTCTGTTTTATTTTTAAATTTCATTTCTAAAACTTTTGCAGTTTAATTATATTTATTTTTCTATACAGCAGGTTATTATTAGTTATCTATTTTATTCATATACATATATACAGGTCAATACCTAACTCCCAACTCATCTGTCCACCAACACCCCATGGCTTCCCCCACTTGGTGTCCATACGTTTGTTCTCTACCTCTGTTTCTCTATTTCTGCCCTGCAAACCTGTTCATCTGTACCATATATCTAGGTTCCACATACATGCATTAATACAGAATATTTGTTTTGCTCTTTCTGACTTACTTCATTCTGTATGACAGTCTCTAGATCCACCGACTTCTCTACAAATAACCCAGTTTCATTCCTTTTCATGGCTGAGTCATATCCCATTTTATATATGTACCACATCTTTATCCATTCGTCTGTCTGTGGGCATTCAGGTTGCTTCCATTACCTGGCTATTGTAAATAGTGCTGCAATGAACATTGTGGTTAATGTGTGTTTTTGATTTGTGGTTGTCTCTGGGTATATGCCCAGAAGTGGGATTGTTGGATGCTATGGTAATTCTATTTCTAGTTTCTTTAAGGAAACTCCATACTGTTCTCCATAGTGACTGTATCAATTTACCTTCCCGCCAATAGTGGAAGAGGGTTCCTATTGGCCACACCCTCCCCAGAATTTGTTGTTTGTAAATTTTCTGATGATGCCGATTCTAACAGGTGTGAGGTGATACCTCATTGTCGTTTTGATTTGCATTTCTCTAATAATTAGTGGTGTTGAGCAGCTTTTCATGTGCGTCTTGGCCGTCTCTGTGACTTCTTTGAAGAAACGTCTATTTAGATCTTCTGCCCATTTTTGTATTGGGTTTTTGTTTTATTAATATTAATCTGTGTGAGCTGTTTATATATATTGGAGATTAAACCTTTGTCCATTGATTCGTTTGCGAACGTTTTCGCCCATTCTGAGGGTTGCCTTTTTCCATTCCTGTTTTTTTTTTAACCAAAAAAGAAAGAAAGCAAAAGAAGCAGAACACTAATGTGTGTGAAATATGCCTCTTGAAACTGTCGTTTTGAAATATGGACGTCTTTTGAACTTTTTGGTCGATATATGACCCCAGGATTTGTTTTCAGGGCAGGTGTCATTTACAGGCTTGCAATGATTTGGAATATCCACTGACCATTAGCGCTGGGATTAAGGCTGCTGTTGTGTGAAACGGCCACAAGGTGGCAGCAGTTCTCCCTTAGCAAATCTGGTTATTAGGGCAACAGAGCCTCAATGGAAGCCGTGTTTTAGATTGGAATTTAGAATGGAATGTGCCAGGAGAAAGCCCCTCAAGTTTGTCTCACTACTTCTTGTTCGTGTTTTTAATTTAATTTTTAATTTTTTATTACAGCATTTTGATTACAACGTTTGGTTTGTTGTAGGTGTGCAAGATGTGGTTCTTTTACACATATACATATGTCTGTTCTTCCTGGGACCCTTTTCCCATGTACGTTATGACAGAATGTTGAGTAGTCTTCTCTTGGCATTCCGTAGGTCTTTGGTGATTACATATTTCACGTGTGTTTGTATATGTCTCTTAACACCAATATCGTAATGAATCCAATCCTCACACCTTTCCATTGGTGAACCATAAGTTTGTTTAATGAATCTGTGATTGCCCTTCTCCGTGGAAATATCTGCCCTTGTATCCGTTTTTAGGTAACACCTATAAGTGATATCCTACGATATGTGTCTTTCACTTTCTGACTTACTACAAGTCATGTGATTACCTGTAGACTCATCTACGGGGCTGCAAATGGCATTGTGCCCTTTTTTTCCTTGGCTAATATTCTGTCTTAGCGAGGTCCATTTTCTGCAATGTGATTCCCTGAGGGCTGAGGATTAGCTGACCTGGGCAGCCTGACCCTGCCGGCAAGCCCTCCCCAGGTGTGCCTGGGTTGAGGTCGATAGAAACAGCACTCCAGGCAGCAATAGCCCCTGCAGCTGTGCCTGACTCCATATTCTCTGCCCCGTCAGCAGTCTCGGGGATGTGCTGGTGGGAGTATGTGAGGGTCCACGGCTTTGTTGGTGGCCCGGTGTGAGTGGGGCTCTGCTGGACTTTCTGCAGGAGTTGCCAGGCTGTCACCTGTAAAGAAGAGGATGTGTCACCCATAACTTCCACTGGAATTTCTCTCCGGGCTGAGGTGAGGGAGGAAAAAAAGGAGTGGGGGCCGAGACAGGAGGGGTATCTCAGGCAGGGAAATGGAAAGCTTCCAGAAGAGCGCCCGGGGCCAGGACCATCCTGGCTGGCCTGCAGGCACCAAGTTGGCCTGCGTGCTGTCACTGGGGTGGCTCCACGACCCTTCCTCTAGGCTTTCAAGCCCTTGTACATATTCAGGTGTTTTACCTGGGAAGGGTGGGAACAGTTCAGCAGCAGCTGGCCTTGGACTCAGCTCACGTTTACTCACAGAGGCCTCGGCACGGTCCCCCAGCTTTGCAATGAGGACGCTCCTTGCGTGGGGGGGCCGGGCTGCTGGCTGTATGGGAGATGATTCCCCACCTCTGACCAATTTCAGAATTGTTTACCGCTGGAGCAAGTGCCCTGATAGGGTTTTCCTCTGTATAACTGCTGGGTTCAGGATTTTTTTTTCTTTTTTGGTTCAAGTTAGAATTTATTCATCTTTTATGTATTTACTGATATAAGCATGGAAATAATTCATTCATAGAAATACATCTGTGTGAAGGGAAGAACTTTTTTCTGTTTTATTTTTAAATTTCATTTCTAAAAATTTTGAAGTTTAATTATATTTATTTTTCTATACAGCAGGTTATTATTTGTTATCTATTTTATTCATATACATATATACAGGTCAATACCTATCTCCCAACTCATCTGACCACCAACACCCCATGGCTTCCCCCACTTGGTGTCCATACGTTTGTTCTCTACCTCTGTTTCTCTATTTCTGCCCTGCAAACCTGTTCATCTGTACCATATATCTAGGTTCCACATACATGCATTAATACAGAATATTTGTTTTGCTCTTTCTGACTTACTTCATTCTGTATGACAGTCTCTAGATCCACCGACTTCTCTACAAATAACCCAGTTTCATTCCTTTTCATGGCTGAGTCATATCCTATTTTATATATGTACCACATCTTTATCCATTCGTCTGTCTGTGGGCATTTAGGTTGCTTCCATTACCTGGCTATTGTAAATAGTGCTGCAATGAACATTGTGGTGAATGTGTGTTTTTGATTTATGGTTGTCTCTGGGTATATGCCCAGAAGTGGGATTGCTGGATCCTATGGTAATTCTATTTCTAGTTTCTTTAAGGAAACTCCATTCTGTTCTCCATAGTGACTGTATCAATTTACCTTCCCACTAATAGTGGAAGAGGGTTCCTTTTGTCCACACCCTCCCCAGAATTTGTTGTTTGTAGATTTTCTGATGATGCCGATTCTAACAGGTGTGAGGTGATACCTCATTGTCGTTTTGATTTGCATTTCTCTAATAATTAGTGGTGTTGAGCAGCTTCTCATGTGCGTCTTGGCCGTCTCTGTGACTTCTTTGAAAAACGTCTATTTAGATCTTCTGCCCATTTTTTGTATTGGGTTGTTTGTTTTATTAATATTAAGCTGCGTGAGCTGTTTATATATGTTGGAGATTAAACCATTGTCCATTGATTCGTTTGCGAACGTTTTGGCCCATTCTGAGGTTTGCCTTTTTCCATTCCCGTTTTTTTTTAACCAAAAAAGAAAGAAAGCAAAAGAAACAGAACACTAATGTGCGTGAAATATGCCTCTTGAAACTGTCGTTTTGAAATATGGACGTCTTTTGAACTTTTTTGTCTATATATGACACCAGGATTTCTTTTCAGGGCAGGTGTCATTTACAGGCCAGCAATGATTTGGAATATCCACTGACCATTAGCGCTGGAATTAAAGCTGATGTTGTGTGAAACGGCCACAAGGTGGCAGCAGTTCTCCCTTAGCAAATCTGGTTACCAGGGCAACAGAGCCTCAATGGAAGTCGTGTTCTAGATTGGAATTTAGAATGGAATGTGCCAGGAGAAAGCCCCTCAATTTTGTCTCACTACTTCTTGTTCGTGTTTTTAATTTAATTTTTTATTTTTTTTACAGCAAGTTTGATTACAACGTTTGGCTTGTTGTAGGTGTGCAAGATGTGGTTCTTTTACACATATACATATGTCTGTTCTTCCTGGGACTTTTTTCCCATGTACGTTATGACAGAATGTTGAGTAGTCTTCTCTTGGCATTCCGTAGGTCTTTGGTGATTATATATTTCACCTGTGTTTGTATATGTCTCTTAACCCCAATATCGTAATGAATCCAATCCTCACACCTTTCCATTGGTGAACCATAAGTTTGTTTAATGAATCTGTGATTGCCCTTCTCCGTGGAAATATCTGCCCTGGTATCCGTTTTTCGGTAACACCTATAAGTGATATCCTACGATATGTGTCTTTCACTTTCTGACTTACTACTAGTCACGTGATTACCTGTAGACTCATCTACGGGGCTGCAAATGGCATTGTGCCCTTTTTTTCCTTGGCTAATATTCTGTCTTAGCGAGGTCCATTTTCTGCAATGTGATTCCCTGAGGGCTGAGGATTAGCTGACCAGGGCAGCCTGATCCTGCCGGCAAGCCCTCCCCAGGTGTGCCTGGGTTGAGATCAATAGAAACAGCACTCCAGGCAGCAATAGCCCCTGCAGCTGTGCCTGACTCCATATTCTCTGCCCCGTCAGCAGTCTCGGGGCTGTGCTGGTGGGAGGGTGTGAGGGTCCACGGCTTTATTGGTGGCCCGGTGTGAGTGGGGCTCTGCTGGACTTTCTGCAGGAGTTGCCAGGCTGCCACCTGTAAAGAAGAGGATGTGTCACCCATAATTTCCGCTGGAATTTCTCTCCGGGCTGAGGTGAGGGAGGAAAAAAAGGAGTGGGGGCCTGGACAGGAGGGGTGTCTCAGGCAGAGAAATGGAAAGCTTCCAGAAGAGCACCTGTGGCCAGGATCAACCTGGCTGACCTGCAGGCACCAAGTTGGCCTGCGTGCTGTCGCTGGTGTGTCTCCACGACGCTTCCTCTAGGCGTTCAAGCCCTTGTACATATTCAGGTGTTTTACCTGGGAAGGGTGGGAACAGTTCAGCAGCAGCTGGCCTTGGGCTCAGCTCACGTTTACTCACAGAGGCCTCGGCACAGTCCCCCAGGTTTGCAATGAGGACGCTCCTTGCGTGGTGGGGCCGGGCTGCTGGCTGTATGGGAGATGATTTCCCACATCTGACCAATTTCAGAATTGTTTACCGCTGGAGCAAGTGCCCTGATAGGGTTTTCCTCTGTATAACTGCTGGGTTCAGGATTTATTTTTTCTTTTTTGGTTCAAGTTAGAATTCATTCATCTTTTATGTATTTACTGATATAAGCATGGAAATAATTCATTCATAGAAATACATCTGTGTGAAGGGAAGAACTTTTTTCTGTTTTATTTTTAAATTTCATTTCTAAAAATTTTGAAGTTTAATTATATTTATTTTTCTATACAGCAGGTTATTATTAGTTATCTATTTTATTCATATACATATATACAGGTCAATACCTATCTCCCAACTCATCTGACCACCAACACCCCATGGCTTCCCCCACTTGGTGTCCATACGTTTGTTCTCTACCTCTGTTTCTCTATTTCTGCCCTGCAAACCTGTTCATCTGTACCATATATCTAGGTTCCACATACATGCATTAATACAGAATATTTGTTTTGCTCTTTCTGACTTACTTCATTCTGTATGACAGTCTCTAGATCCACCGACTTCTCTACAAATAACCCAGTTTCATTCCTTTTCATGGCTGAGTCATATCCTATTTTATATATGTACCACATCTTTATCCATTCGTCTGTCTGTGGGCATTTAGGTTGCTTCCATTACCTGGCTATTGTAAATAGTGCTGCAATGAACATTGTGGTGAATGTGTGTTTTTGATTTATGGTTGTCTCTGGGTATATGCCCAGAAGTGGGATTGCTGGATCCTATGGTAATTCTATTTCTAGTTTCTTTAAGGAAACTCCATTCTGTTCTCCATAGTGACTGTATCAATTTACCTTCCCACTAATAGTGGAAGAGGGTTCCTTTTGTCCACACCCTCCCCAGAATTTGTTGTTTGTAGATTTTCTGATGATGCCGATTCTAACAGGTGTGAGGTGATACCTCATTGTCGTTTTTATTTGCATTTCTCTAATAATTAGTGGTGTTGAGCAGCTTTTCATGTGCGTCTTGGCCGTCTCTGTGACTTCTTTGAAGAAACGTCTATTTAGATCTTCTGCCCATTTTTGTATTGGGTTTTTGTTTTATTAATATTAAGCTGTGTGAGCTGTTTATATATATTGGAGATTAAACCTTTGTCCATTGATTCTTTTGCGAACGTTTTCGCCCATTCTGAGGGTTGCCTTTTTCCATTCCCGTTGTTTTTAACCAAAAAAGAAAGAAAGCAAAAGAAGCAGAACACTAATGTGCGTGAAATATGCCTCTTGAAACTGTCGTTTTGAAATATGGACGTCTTTTGAACTTTTTGGTCGATATATGACCCCAGGATTTGTTTTCAGGGCAGGTGTCATTTACAGGCTTGCAATGATTTGGAATATCCACTGACCATTAGCGCTGGGATTAAGGCTGCTGTTGTGTGAAACGGCCACAAGGTGGCAGCAGTTCTCCCTTAGCAAATCTGGTTACTAGGGCAACAGAGCCTCAATGGAAGCCGTGTTCTAGATTGGAATTTAGAATGGAATGTGCCAGGAGAAAGCCCCTCAAGTTTGTCTCACTACTTCTTGTTCGTGTTTTTAATTTAATTTTTAATTTTTTATTACAGCAAGTTTGATTACAACGTTTGGCTTTTTGTAGGTGTGCAAGATGTGGTTCTTTTACACATATACATATGTCTGTTCTTCCTGGGACCCTTTTCCCATGTACGTTATTACAGAATGTTGAGTAGTCTTCTCTTGGCATTCCGTAGGTCTTTGGTGATTATATATTTCACGTGTGTTTGTATATGTCTCTTAACACCAATATCGTAATGAATCCAATCCTCACACCTTTCCATTGGTGAACCATAAGTTTGTTTAATGAATCTGTGATTGCCCTTCTCCGTGGAAATATCTGCCCTGGTATCCGTTTTTAGGTAACACCTATAAGTGATATCCTACGATATGTGTCTTTCACTTTCTGACTTACTACAAGTCACGTGATTACCTGTAGACTCATCTACGGGGCCGCAAATGGCATTGTGCCCTTTTTTCCCTTGGCTAATATTCTGTCTTAGCGAGGTCCATTTTCTGCAATGTGATTCCCTGAGGGCTGAGGATTAGCTGACCTGGGCAGCCTGACCCTGCCGGCAAGCCCTCCCCAGGTGTGCCTGGGTTGAGGTCAATAGAAACAGCACTCCAGGCAGCAATAGCCCCTGCAGCTGTGCCTGACTCCATATTCTCTGCCCCGTCAGCAGTCTCGGGGCTGTGCTGGTGGGAGTGTGTGAGGGTCCACGGCTTTGTTGGTGGCCCGGTGTGAGTGGGGCTCTGCTGGACTTTCTGCAGGAGTTGCCAGGCTGCCACCTGTAAAGAAGAGGATGTCACCCATAATTTCCACTGGAATTTCTCTCCGGGCTGAGGTGAGGGAGGAAAAAAAGGAGTGGGGGCCGGGACAGGAGGGGTATCTCAGGCAGGGAAATGGAAAGCTTCCAGAAGAGCGCCCGGGGCCAGGACCATCCTGGCTGGCCTGCAGGCACCAAGTTGGCCTGTGTGCTGTCACTGGGGTGGCTCCACGACCCTTCCTCTAGGCTTTCAAGCCCTTGTACATATTCAGGTGTTTTACCTGGGAAGGGTGGGAACAGTTCAGCAGCAGCTGGCCTTGGGCTCAGCTCACGTTTACTCACAGAGGCCTCGGCACGGTCCCCCACCTTTGCAATGAGGACGATCCTTGCGTGGGGGGGCCGGGCTGCTGGCTGTATGTGAGATGAATCCCCACCTCTGACCAATTTCAGAATTGTTTACCGCTGGAGCAAGTGCCCTGATAGGGTTTTCCTCTGTATAACTGCTGGGTTCAGGATTTTTTTTTCTTTTTTGGTTCAAGTTAGAATTTATTCATCTTTTATGTATTTATTGATATAAGCATGGAAATAATTCATTCATAGAAATACATCTGTGTGAAGGGAAAAACTTTTTTCTGTTTTATTTTTAAATTTCATTTCTAAAAATTTGAAGTTTAATTATATTTATTTTTCTATACAGCAGGTTATTATTAGTTATCTATTTTATTCATATACATATATACAGGTCAATACCTATATCCCAGCTCATCTGACCCCCAACACCCCATGGCTTCCCCCACTTGGTGTCCATACGTTTGTTCTCTACCTCTGTTTCTCTATTTCTACCCTGCAAACCTGTTCATCTGTAGCATATATCTAGGTTCCACATACATGCATTAATACAGAATATTTGTTTTGCTCTTTCTGACTTACTTCATTCTGTATGACAGTCTCTAGATCCACCGACTTCTCTACAAATAACCCAGTTTCATTCCTTTTCATGGCTGAGTCATATCCCATTTTATATATGTACCACATCTTTACCCATTCGTCTGTCTGTGGGCATTTAGGTTGCTTCCATTACCTGGCTATTGTAAATAGTGCTGCAATGAACATTGTGGTGAATGTGTATTTTTGATTTATGGTTGTCTCTGGGTATATGCCCAGAAGTGGGATTGCTAGATCCTATGGTAATTCTATTTCTAGTTTCTTTAAGGAAACTCCATACTGTTCTCCATAGTGACTGTATCAATTTACCTTCCCACCAATAGTGGAAGAGGGTTCCTTTTGTCCATACCCTCCCCAGACTTTGTTGTTTGTAGATTTTCTGATGATGCCGATTCTAACAGGTGTGAGGTGATACCTCATTGTCGTTTTGATTTGCATTTCTCTAATAATTAGTGGTGTTGAGCAGCTTTTCATGTGCGTCTTGGCCGTCTCTGTGACTTCTTTGAAGAAACGTCTATTTAGATCTTCTGCCCATTTTTGTATTGG
Organism: Mesoplodon densirostris; assembly: GCF_025265405.1. Taxonomy (NCBI): domain Eukaryota; kingdom Metazoa; phylum Chordata; class Mammalia; order Artiodactyla; family Ziphiidae; genus Mesoplodon; species Mesoplodon densirostris. The sequence goes on from NC_082666.1 coordinate 92,567,395, forward strand.
GTTGTTTGTTTTATTAATATTAAGCTGCGTGAGCTGTTTATATATATTGGAGATTAAACCCTTGTCCATTGATTCGTTTGCGAACGTTTTTGCCCATTCTGAGGGTTGCCTTTTTCCATTCCTGTTTTTTTTAACCAAAAAAGAAAGAAAGCAAAAGAAGCAGAAGACTAATGTGCGTGAAATATGCCTCTTGAAACTGTCGTTTTGAAATATGGACGTTTTTGAAATTTTTGGTCGATATATGACCCCAGGATTTGTTTTCAGGGCAGGTGTCATTTACAGGCCTGCAATGATTTGGAATATCCACTGACCAGTAGCGCTGGGATTAAAGCTGCTGTTGTGCGAAATGGCCACAAGGTGGCAGCAGTTCTCCCTTAGCAAATCTGGTTACTAGGGCAACAGAGCCTCAATGGAAGCCGTGTTCTAGATTGGAATTTAGAATGGAATGTGCCAGGAGAAAGCCCCTCAAGTTTGTCTCACTACTTCTTGTTCGTGTTTTTAATTTAATTTTTAATTTTTTATTACAGCAAGTTTGATTACAACGTTTGCTTGTTGTAGGTGTGCAAGATGTGGTTCTGTTACACATATACATATGTCTGTTCTTCCTGGGACCCTTTTCCCATGTACGTTATGACAGAATGTTGAGTTGTCTTCTCTTGGCATTCCGTAGGTCTTTGGTGATTATATATTTCACCTGTGTTTGTATATGTCTCTTAACCCCAATATCGTAATGAATCCAATCCTCACACCTTTCCATTGGTGAACCATAAGTTTGTTTAATGAATCTGTGATTGCCCTTCTCCGTGGAAATATCTGCCCTGGTATCCGTTTTTCGGTAACACCTATAAGTGATATCCTACGATATGTGTCTTTCACTTTCTGACTTACTACAAGTCACGTGATTACCTGTAGACTCATCTACGGGGCTGCAAATGGCATTGTGCCCTTTTTTTCCTTGGCTAATATTCTGTCTTAGCGAGGTCCATTTTCTGCAATGTGATTCCCTGAGGGCTGAGGATTAGCTGACCTGGGCAGCCTGACCCTGCCGGCAAGCCCTCCCCAGGTGTGTCTGGGTTGAGGTCAATAGAAACAGCACTCCAGGCAGCAATAGCCCCTGCAGCTGTGCCTGACTCCATATTCTCTGCCCCGTCAGCATTCTCGGGGCTGTGCTGGTGGGAGGGTGTGAGGGTCCACTGCTTTGTTGGTGGCCCGGTGTGAGTGGGGCTCTGCTGGACTTTCTGCAGGAGTTGCCAGGCTGCCACTTGTAAAGAAGAGGATGTGTCACCCATAACTTCCACTGGAATTTCTCTCTGGGTTGAGGTGAGGAAGGAAAAAAATGAGTGGGGGCCGGGACAGGAGGGGTATCTCAGGCAGGGAAATGGAAAGCTTCCAGAAGAGCGCCCGAGGCCAGGACCATCCTGGCTGGCCTGCAGGCACCAAGTTGGCCTGCGTGCTGTCGCTGGTGTGGCTCCACGACCCTTCCTCTAGGCTTTCAAGCCCTTGTACATATTCAGGTGTTTTACCTGGGAAGGGTGGGAACAGTTCAGCAACAGCTGGCCTGGGGCTCAGCTCACGTTTACTCACAGAGGCCTCGGCACGGTCCCCCAGCTTTGCAATGAGGACGCTCCTTGTGTGGTGGGGCCGTGCTGCTGGCTGTATGGGAGATGATTCCCCACCTCTGACCAATTTCAGAATTGTTTACCGCTGGAGCAAGTGCCCTGATAGGGTTTTCCTCTGTATAACTGCTGGGTTCAGGATTTTTTTTTCTTTTTTGGTTCAAGTTAGAATTTATTCATCTTTTATGTATTTATTGATATAAGCATGGAAATAATTCATTCATAGAAATACATGTGTGTGAAGGGAAGAATTTTTTTTCTGTTTTATTTTGAAATTTCATTTCTAAAAATTTTGAAGTTTAATTATATTTATTTTTCTATACAGCAGGTTATTATTAGTTATCTATTTTATTCATATACATATATACAGGTCAATACCTATCTCCCAACTCATCTGACCACCAACACCCCATGGCTTCCTCCACTTGGTGTCCATTCGTTTGTTCTCTACCTCTGTTTCTCTATTTCTGCCCTGCAAACCTGTTCATCTGTACCATATATCTAGGTTCCACATACATGCATTAATACAGAATATTTGTTTTGCTCTTTCTGACTTACTTCATTCTGTATGACAGTCTCTAGATCCACCGACTTCTCTACAAATAATCCAGTTTCATTCCTTTTCATGGCTGAGTCATATCCCATTTTATATATGTACCACATCTTTATCCATTCGTCTTTCTGTGGGCATTCAGGTTGCTTCCATTACCTGGCTATTGTAAATAGTGCTGCAATGAACATTGTGGTTAATGTGTGTTTTTGATTTGTGGTTGTCTCTGGGTATATGCCCAGAAGTGGGATTGTTGGATGCTATGGTAATTCTATTTCTAGTTTCTTTAAAGAAACTCCATACTGTTCTCCATAGTGACTGTATCAATTTACCTTCCCACTAATAGTGGAAGAGGGTTCCTTTTGTCCACACCCTCCCCAGAATTTGTTGTTTGTAGATTTTCTGATGATGCCGATTCTAACAGGTGTGAGGTGATACCTCATTGTCGTTTTGATTTGCATTTCTCTAATAATTAGTGGTGTTGAGCAGCTTCTCATGTGCGTCTTGGCCGTCTCTGTGACTTCTTTGAAGAAACGTCTATTTAGATCTTCTGCCCATTTTTTGTATTGGGTTGTTTGTTTTATTAATATTAAGCTGCGTGAGCTGTTTATATATGTTGGAGATTAAACCATTGTCCATTGATTCGTTTGCGAACGTTTTGGCCCATTCTGAGGTTTGCCTTTTTCCATTCCCGTTTTTTTTTAACCAAAAAAGAAAGAAAGCAAAAGAAACAGAACACTAATGTGCGTGAAATATGCCTCTTGAAACTGTCGTTTTGAAATATGGACGTCTTTTGAACTTTTTTGTCTATATATGACACCAGGATTTGTTTTCAGGGCAGGTGTCATTTACAGGCCAGCAATGATTTGGAATATCCACTGACCATTAGCGCTGGAATTAAAGCTGATGTTGTGTGAAACGGCCACAAGGTGGCAGCAGTTCTCCCTTAGCAAATCTGGTTACCAGGGCAACAGAGCCTCAATGGAAGTCGTGTTCTAGATTGGAATTTAGAATGGAATGTGCCAGGAGAAAACCCCTCAATTTTGTCTCACTACTTCTTGTTCGTGTTTTTAATTTAATTTTTAATTTTTTATTACAGCAAGTTTGATTACAACGTTTGGTTTGTTGTAGGTGTGCAAGATGTGGTTCTTTTACACATATACATATGTCTGTTCTTCCTGGGACCCTTTTCCCATGTACGTTATGACAGAATGTTGAGTAGTCTTCTCTTGGCATTCCGTAGGTCTTTGGTGATTACATATTTCACGTGTGTTTGTATATGTCTCTTAACACCAATATCGTAATGAATCCAATCCTCACACCTTTCCATTGGTGAACCATAAGTTTGTTTAATGAATCTGTGATTGCCCTTCTCCGTGGAAATATCTGCCCTGGTATCCGTTTTTAGGTAACACCTATAAGTGATATCCTACGATATGTGTCTTTCACTTTGTGACTTACTACAAGTCATGTGATTACCTGTAGACTCATCTACGGGGCTGCAAATGGCATTGTGCCCTTTTTTTCCTTGGCTAATATTCTGTCTTAGCGAGGTCCATTTTCTGCAATGTGATTCCCTGAGGGCTGAGGATTAGCTGACCTGGGCAGCCTGACCCTGCCGGCAAGCCCTCCCCAGGTGTGCCTGGGTTGAGGTCGATAGAAACAGCACTCCAGGCAGCAATAGCCCCTGCAGCTGTGCCTGACTCCATATTCTCTGCCCCGTCAGCAGTCTCGGGGATGTGCTGGTGGGAGTGTGTGAGGGTCCACGGCTTTGTTGGTGGCCCGGTGTGAGTGGGGCTCTGCTGGACTTTCTGCAGGAGTTGCCAGGCTGTCACCTGTAAAGAAGAGGATGTGTCACCCATAACTTCCACTGGAATTTCTCTCCGGGCTGAGGTGAGGGAGGAAAAAAAGGAGTGGGGGCCGAGACAGGAGGGGTATCTCAGGCAGGGAAATGGAAAGCTTCCAGAAGAGCGCCCGGGGCCAGGACCATCCTGGCTGGCCTGCAGGCACCAAGTTGGCCTGCGTGCTGTCACTGGGGTGGCTCCACGACCCTTCCTCTAGGCTTTCAAGCCCTTGTACATATTCAGGTGTTTTACCTGGGAAGGGTGGGAACAGTTCAGCAGCAGCTGGCCTTGGACTCAGCTCACGTTTACTCACAGAGGCCTCGGCACGGTCCCCCAGCTTTGCAATGAGGACGCTCCTTGCGTGGGGGGGCCGGGCTGCTGGCTGTATGGGAGATGATTCCCCACCTCTGACCAATTTCAGAATTGTTTACCGCTGGAGCAAGTGCCCTGATAGGGTTTTCCTCTGTATAACTGCTGGGTTCAGGATTTTTTTTTCTTTTTTGGTTCAAGTTAGAATTTATTCATCTTTTATGTATTTACTGATATAAGCATGGAAATAATTCATTCATAGAAATACATCTGTGTGAAGGGAAGAACTTTTTTCTGTTTTATTTTTAAATTTCATTTCTAAAAATTTTGAAGTTTAATTATATTTATTTTTCTATACAGCAGGTTATTATTTGTTATCTATTTTATTCATATACATATATACAGGTCAATACCTATCTCCCAACTCATCTGACCACCAACACCCCATGGCTTCCCCCACTTGGTGTCCATACGTTTGTTCTCTACCTCTGTTTCTCTATTTCTGCCCTGCAAACCTGTTCATCTGTACCATATATCTAGGTTTCACATACATGCATTAATACAGAATATTTGTTTTGCTCTTTCTGACTTACTTCATTCTGTATGACAGTCTCTAGATCCACCGACTTCTCTACAAATAACCCAGTTTCATTCCTTTTCATGGCTGAGTCATATCCTATTTTATATATGTACCACATCTTTATCCATTCGTCTGTCTGTGGGCATTTAGGTTGCTTCCATTACCTGGCTATTGTAAATAGTGCTGCAATGAACATTGTGGTGAATGTGTGTTTTTGATTTATGGTTGTCTCTGGGTATATGCCCAGAAGTGGGATTGCTGGATCCTATGGTAATTCTATTTCTAGTTTCTTTAAGGAAACTCCATTCTGTTCTCCATAGTGACTGTATCAATTTACCTTCCCACTAATAGTGGAAGAGGGTTCCTTTTGTCCACACCCTCCCCAGAATTTGTTGTTTGTAGATTTTCTGATGATGCCGATTCTAACAGGTGTGAGGTGATACCTCATTGTCGTTTTGATTTGCATTTCTCTAATAATTAGTGGTGTTGAGCAGCTTCTCATGTGCGTCTTGGCCGTCTCTGTGACTTCTTTGAAGAAACGTCTATTTAGATCTTCTGCCCATTTTTTGTATTGGGTTGTTTGTTTTATTAATATTAAGCTGCGTGAGCTGTTTATATATGTTGGAGATTAAACCATTGTCCATTGATTCGTTTGCGAACGTTTTGGCCCATTCTGAGGTTTGCCTTTTTCCATTCCCGTTTTTTTTTAACCAAAAAAGAAAGAAAGCAAAAGAAACAGAACACTAATGTGCGTGAAATATGCCTCTTGAAACTGTCGTTTTGAAATATGGACGTCTTTTGAACTTTTTTGTCTATATATGACACCAGGATTTGTTTTCAGGGCAGGTGTCATTTACAGGCCAGCAATGATTTGGAATATCCACTGACCATTAGCGCTGGAATTAAAGCTGATGTTGTGTGAAACGGCCACAAGGTGGCAGCAGTTCTCCCTTAGCAAATCTGGTTACCAGGGCAACAGAGCCTCAATGGAAGTCGTGTTCTAGATTGGAATTTAGAATGGAATGTGCCAGGAGAAAGCCCCTCAATTTTGTCTCACTACTTCTTGTTCGTGTTTTTAATTTAATTTTTTATTTTTTTTTACAGCAAGTTTGATTACAACGTTTGGCTTGTTGTAGGTGTGCAAGATGTGGTTCTTTTACACATATACATATGTCTGTTCTTCCTGGGACTTTTTTCCCATGTACGTTATGACAGAATGTTGAGTAGTCTTCTCTTGGCATTCCGTAGGTCTTTGGTGATTATATATTTCACCTGTGTTTGTATATGTCTCTTAACCCCAATATCGTAATGAATCCAATCCTCACACCTTTCCATTGGTGAACCATAAGTTTGTTTAATGAATCTGTGATTGCCCTTCTCCGTGGAAATATCTGCCCTGGTATCCGTTTTTCAGTAACACCTATAAGTGATATCCTACGATATGTGTCTTTCACTTTCTGACTTACTACTAGTCACGTGATTACCTGTAGACTCATCTACGGGGCTGCAAATGGCATTGTGCCCTTTTTTTCCTTGGCTAATATTCTGTCTTAGCGAGGTCCATTTTCTGCAATGTGATTCCCTGAGGGCTGAGGATTAGCTGACCAGGGCAGCCTGATCCTGCCGGCAAGCCCTCCCCAGGTGTGCCTGGGTTGAGATCAATAGAAACAGCACTCCAGGCAGCAATAGCCCCTGCAGCTGTGCCTGACTCCATATTCTCTGCCCCGTCAGCAGTCTCGGGGCTGTGCTGGTGGGAGGGTGTGAGGGTCCACGGCTTTATTGGTGGCCCGGTGTGAGTGGGGCTCTGCTGGACTTTCTGCAGGAGTTGCCAGGCTGTCACCTGTAAAGAAGAGGATGTGTCACCCATAACTTCCGCTGGAATTTCTCTCCGGGCTGAGGTGAGGGAGGAAAAAAAGGAGTGGGGGCCGGGACAGGAGGGGTGTCTCAGGCAGAGAAATGGAAAGCTTCCAGAAGAGCACCTGGGGCCAGGATCAACCTGGCTGGCCTGCAGGCACCAAGTTGGCCTGCGTGCTGTCGCTGGTGTGTCTCCACGACGCTTCCTCTAGGCGTTCAAGCCCTTGTACATATTCAGGTGTTTTACCTGGGAAGGGTGGGAACAGTTCAGCAGCAGCTGGCCTTGGGCTCAGCTCACGTTTACTCACAGAGGCCTCGGCACAGTCCCCCAGGTTTGCAATGAGGACGCTCCTTGCGTGGTGGGGCCGGGCTGCTGGCTGTATGGGAGATGATTTCCCACCTCTGACCAATTTCAGAATTGTTTACCGCTGGAGCAAGTGCCCTGATAGGGTTTTCCTCTGTATAACTGCTGGGTTCAGGATTTATTTTTTCTTTTTTGGTTCAAGTTAGAATTCATTCATCTTTTATGTATTTACTGATATAAGCATGGAAATAATTCATTCATAGAAATACATCTGTGTGAAGGGAAGAACTTTTTTCTGTTTTATTTTTAAATTTCATTTCTAAAAATTTTGAAGTTTAATTATATTTATTTTTATATACAGCAGGTTATTATTAGTTATCTATTTTATTCATATACATATATACAGGTCAATACCTATCTCCCAACTCATCTGACCACCAACACCCCATGGCTTCCCCCACTTGGTGTCCATACGTTTGTTCTCTACCTCTGTTTCTCTATTTCTGCCCTGCAAACCTGTTCATCTGTACCATATATCTAGGTTCCACATACATGCATTAATACATAATATTTGTTTTGCTCTTTCTGACTTACTTCATTCTGTATGACAGTCTCTAGATCCACCGACTTCTCTACAAATAACCCAGTTTCATTCCTTTTCATGGCTGAGTCATATCCTATTTTATATATGTACCACATCTTTATCCATTCGTCTGTCTGTGGGCATTTAGGTTGCTTCCATTACCTGGCTATTGTAAATAGTGCTGCAATGAACATTGTGGTGAATGTGTGTTTTTGATTTATGGTTGTCTCTGGGTATATGCCCAGAAGTGGTATTGCTGGATCCTATGGTAATTCTATTTCTAGTTTCTTTAAGGAAACTCCATTCTGTTCTCCATAGTGACTGTATCAATTTACCTTCCCACTAATAGTGGAAGAGGGTTCCTTTTGTCCACACCCTCCCCAGAATTTGTTGTTTGTAGATTTTCTGATGATGCCGATTCTAACAGGTGTGAGGTGATACCTCATTGTCGTTTTGATTTGCATTTCTCTAATAATTAGTGGTGTTGAGCAGCTTCTCATGTGCGTCTTGGCCGTCTCTGTGACTTCTTTGAAGAAACGTCTATTTAGATCTTCTGCCCATTTTTTGTATTGGGTTGTTTGTTTTATTAATATTAAGCTGCGTGAGCTGTTTATATATGTTGGAGATTAAACCATTGTCCATTGATTCGTTTGCGAACGTTTTGGCCCATTCTGAGGTTTGCCTTTTTCCATTCCCGTTTTTTTTTAACCAAATAAGAAAGAAAGCAAAAGAAACAGAACACTAATGTGCGTGAAATATGCCTCTTGAAACTGTCGTTTTGAAATATGGACGTCTTTTGAACTTTTTTGTCTATATATGACACCAGGATTTCTTTTCAGGGCAGGTGTCATTTACAGGCCAGCAATGATTTGGAATATCCACTGACCATTAGCGCTGGAATTAAAGCTGATGTTGTGTGAAACGGCCACAAGGTGGCAGCAGTTCTCCCTTAGCAAATCTGGTTACCAGGGCAACAGAGCCTCAATGGAAGTCGTGTTCTAGATTGGAATTTAGAATGGAATGTGCCAGGAGAAAGCCCCTCAATTTTGTCTCACTACTTCTTGTTCGTGTTTTTAATTTAATTTTTTATTTTTTATTACAGCAAGTTTGATTACAACGTTTGGCTTGTTGTAGGTGTGCAAGATGTGGTTCTTTTACACATATACATATGTCTGTTCTTCCTGGGACCCTTTTCCCATGTACGTTATGACAGAATGTTGAGTAGTCTTCTCTTGGCATTCCGTAGGTCTTTGGTGATTATATATTTCACCTGTGTTTGTATATGTCTCTTAACCCCAATATCGTAATGAATCCAATCCTCACACCTTTCCATTGGTGAACCATAAGTTTGTTTAATGAATCTGTGATTGCCCTTCTCCGTGGAAATATCTGCCCTGGTATCCGTTTTTAGGTAACACCTATAAGTGATATCCTACGATATGTGTCTTTCACTTTCTGACTTACTACAAGTCACGTGATTACCTGTAGACTCCTCTACGGGGCTGCAAATGGCATTGTGCCCTTTTTTTCCTTGGCTAATATTCTGTCTTAGCGAGGTCCATTTTCTGCAATGTGATTCCCTGAGGGCTGAGGATTAGCTGACCAGGGCAGCCTGATCCTGCCGGCAAGCCCTCCCCAGGTGTGCCTGGGTTGAGGTCAATAGAAACAGCACTCCAGGCAGCAATAGCCCCTGCAGCTGTGCCTGACTCCATATTCTCTGCCCCGTCAGCAGTATCGGGGCTGTGCTGGTGGGAGGGTGTGAGGGTCCACGGCTTTATTGGTGGCCCGGTGTGAGTGGGGCTCTGCTGGACTTTCTGCAGGAGTTGCCAGGCTGCCACCTGTAAAGAAGAGGATGTGTCACCCATAACTTCCGCTGGAATTTCTCTCCGGGCTGAGGTGAGGGAGGAAAAAAAGGAGTGGGGGCCGGGACAGGATGGGTGTCTCAGGCAGAGAAATGGAAAGCTTCCAGAAGAGCACCTGGGGCCAGGATCAACCTGGCTAGCCTGCAGGCACCAAGTTGGCCTACGTGCTGTCGCTGGTGTGTCTCCACGACCCTTCCTCTAGGCGTTCAAGCCCTTGTACATATTCAGGTGTTTTACCTGGGAAGGGTGGGAACAGTTCAGCAGCAGCTGGCCTTGGGCTCAGCTCACGTTTACTCACAGAGGCCTCGGCACAGTCCCCCAGGTTTGCAATGAGGACGCTCCTTGCGTGGGGGGGGGCGGGCTGCTGGCTGTATGGGAGATGATTCCCCACCTCTGACCAATCTCAGAATTGTTTACCGCTGGAGCAAGTGCCCTGATGGGGTTTTCCTCTGTATAACTGCTGGGTTCAGGTTTTTTTTTTCTTTTTTGGTTCAAGTTAGAATTTATTCATCTTTTATGTATTTATTGATATAAGCATGGAAATAATTCATTCATAGAAATACATCTGTGTGAAGGGAAGAACTTTTTTCTGTTTTATTTTTAAATTTCATTTCTAAAAATTTTGCAGTTTAATTATATTTATTTTTCTATACAGCAGGTTATTATTAGTTATCTATTTTATTCATATACATATATACAGGTCAATACCTAACTCCCAACTCATCTGTCCACCAACACCCCATGGCTTCCCCCACTTGGTGTCCATACGTTTGTTCTCTACCTCTGTTTCTCTATTTCTGCCCTGCAAACCTGTTCATCTGTACCATATATCTAGGTTCCACATACATGCATTAATACAGAATATTTGTTTTGCTCTTTCTGACTTACTTCATTCTGTATGACAGTCTCTAGATCCACCGACTTCTCTACAAATAACCCAGTTTCATTCCTTTTCATGGCTGAGTCATATCCCATTTTATATATGTACCACATCTTTATCCATTCGTCTGTCTGTGGGCATTCAGGTTGCTTCCATTACCTGGCTATTGTAAATAGTGCTGCAATGAACATTGTGGTTAATGTGTGTTTTTGATTTGTGGTTGTCTCTGGGTATATGCCCAGAAGTGGGATTGTTGGATGCTATGGTAATTCTATTTCTAGTTTCTTTAAGGAAACTCCATACTGTTCTCCATAGTGACTGTATCAATTTACCTTCCCGCCAATAGTGGAAGAGGGTTCCTTTTGGCCACACCCTCCCCAGAATTTGTTGTTTGTAAATTTTCTGATGATGCCGATTCTAACAGGTGTGAGGTGATACCTCATTGTCGTTTTGATTTGCATTTCTCTAATAATTAGTGGTGTTGAGCAGCTTTTCATGTGCGTCTTGGCCGTCTCTGTGACTTCTTTGAAGAAACGTCTATTTAGATCTTCTGCCCATTTTTGTATTGGGTTTTTGTTTTATTAATATTAATCTGTGTGAGCTGTTTATATATATTGGAGATTAAACCTTTGTCCATTGATTAGTTTGCGAACGTTTTCGCCCATTCTGAGGGTTGCCTTTTTCCATTCCTGTTTTTTTTTTAACCAAAAAAGAAAGAAAGCAAAAGAAGCAGAACCCTAATGTGTGTGAAATATGCCTCTTGAAACTGTCGTTTTGAAATATGGACGTCTTTTGAACTTTTTGGTCGATATATGACCCCAGGATTGGTTTTCAGGGCAGGTGTCATTTACAGGCTTGCAATGATTTGGAATATCCACTGACCATTAGCGCTGGGATTAAGGCTGCTGTTGTGTGAAACGGCCACAAGGTGGCAGCAGTTCTCCCTTAGCAAATCTGGTTATTAGGGCAACAGAGCCTCAATGGAAGCCGTGTTTTAGATTGGAATTTAGAATGGAATGTGCCAGGAGAAAGCCCCTCAAGTTTGTCTCACTACTTCTTGTTCGTGTTTTTAATTTAATTTTTAATTTTTTATTACAGCAAGTTTGATTACAACGTTTGGTTTGTTGTAGGTGTGCAAGATGTGGTTCTTTTACACATATACATATGTCTGTTCTTCCTGGGACCCTTTTCCCATGTACGTTATGACAGAATGTTGAGTAGTCTTCTCTTGGCATTCCGTAGGTCTTTGGTGATTACATATTTCACGTGTGTTTGTATATGTCTCTTAACACCAATATCGTAATGAATCCAATCCTCACACCTTTCCATTGGTGAACCATAAGTTTGTTTAATGAATCTGTGATTGCCCTTCTCCGTGGAAATATCTGCCCTTGTATCCGTTTTTAGGTAACACCTATAAGTGATATCCTACGATATGTGTCTTTCACTTTCTGACTTACTACAAGTCATGTGATTACCTGTAGACTCATCTACGGGGCTGCAAATGGCATTGTGCCCTTTTTTTCCTTGGCTAATATTCTGTCTTAGCGAGGTCCATTTTCTGCAATGTGATTCCCTGAGGGCTGAGGATTAGCTGACCTGGGCAGCCTGACCCTGCCGGCAAGCCCTCCCCAGGTGTGCCTGGGTTGAGGTCGATAGAAACAGCACTCCAGGCAGCAATAGCCCCTGCAGCTGTGCCTGACTCCATATTCTCTGCCCCGTCAGCAGTCTCGGGGATGTGCTGGTGGGAGTATGTGAGGGTCCACGGCTTTGTTGGTGGCCCGGTGTGAGTGGGGCTCTGCTGGACTTTCTGCAGGAGTTGCCAGGCTGTCACCTGTAAAGAAGAGGATGTGTCACCCATAACTTCCACTGGAATTTCTCTCCGGGCTGAGGTGAGGGAGGAAAAAAAGGAGTGGGGGCCGAGACAGGAGGGGTATCTCAGGCAGGGAAATGGAAAGCTTCCAGAAGAGCGCCCGGGGCCAGGACCATCCTGGCTGGCCTGCAGGCACCAAGTTGGCCTGCGTGCTGTCACTGGGGTGGCTCCACGACCCTTCCTCTAGGCTTTCAAGCCCTTGTACATATTCAGGTGTTTTACCTGGGAAGGGTGGGAACAGTTCAGCAGCAGCTGGCCTTGGACTCAGCTCACGTTTACTCACAGAGGCCTCGGCACGGTCCCCCAGCTTTGCAATGAGGACGCTCCTTGCGTGGGGGGGCCGGGCTGCTGGCTGTATGGGAGATGATTCCCCACCTCTGACCAATTTCAGAATTGTTTACCGCTGGAGCAAGTGCCCTGATAGGGTTTTCCTCTGTATAACTGCTGGGTTCAGGATTTTTTTTTCTTTTTTGGTTCAAGTTAGAATTTATTCATCTTTTATGTATTTACTGATATAAGCATGGAAATAATTCATTCATAGAAATACATCTGTGTGAAGGGAAGAACTTTTTTCTGTTTTATTTTTAAATTTCATTTCTAAAAATTTTGAAGTTTAATTATATTTATTTTTCTATACAGCAGGTTATTATTTGTTATCTATTTTATTCATATACATATATACAGGTCAATACCTATCTCCCAACTCATCTGACCACCAACACCCCATGGCTTCCCCCACTTGGTGTCCATACGTTTGTTCTCTACCTCTGTTTCTCTATTTCTGCCCTGCAAACCTGTTCATCTGTACCATATATCTAGGTTCCACATACATGCATTAATACAGAATATTTGTTTTGCTCTTTCTGACTTACTTCATTCTGTATGACAGTCTCTAGATCCACCGACTTCTCTACAAATAACCCAGTTTCATTCCTTTTCATGGCTGAGTCATATCCTATTTTATATATGTACCACATCTTTATCCATTCGTCTGTCTGTGGGCATTTAGGTTGCTTCCATTACCTGGCTATTGTAAATAGTGCTGCAATGAACATTGTGGTGAATGTGTGTTTTTGATTTATGGTTGTCTCTGGGTATATGCCCAGAAGTGGGATTGCTGGATCCTATGGTAATTCTATTTCTAGTTTCTTTAAGGAAACTCCATTCTGTTCTCCATAGTGACTGTATCAATTTACCTTCCCACTAATAGTGGAAGAGGGTTCCTTTTGTCCACACCCTCCCCAGAATTTGTTGTTTGTAGATTTTCTGATGATGCCGATTCTAACAGGTGTGAGGTGATACCTCATTGTCGTTTTGATTTGCATTTCTCTAATAATTAGTGGTGTTGAGCAGCTTCTCATGTGCGTCTTGGCCGTCTCTGTGACTTCTTTGAAGAAACGTCTATTTAGATCTTCTGCCCATTTTTTGTATTGGGTTGTTTGTTTTATTAATATTAAGCTGCGTGAGCTGTTTATATATGTTGGAGATTAAACCATTGTCCATTGATTCGTTTGCGAACGTTTTGGCCCATTCTGAGGTTTGCCTTTTTCCATTCCCGTTTTTTTTTAACCAAAAAAGAAAGAAAGCAAAAGAAACAGAACACTAATGTGCGTGAAATATGCCTCTTGAAACTGTCGTTTTGAAATATGGACGTCTTTTGAACTTTTTTGTCTATATATGACACCAGGATTTGTTTTCAGGGCAGGTGTCATTTACAGGCCAGCAATGATTTGGAATATCCACTGACCATTAGCGCTGGAATTAAAGCTGATGTTGTGTGAAACGGCCACAAGGTGGCAGCAGTTCTCCCTTAGCAAATCTGGTTACCAGGGCAACAGAGCCTCAATGGAAGTCGTGTTCTAGATTGGAATTTAGAATGGAATGTGCCAGGAGAAAGCCCCTCAATTTTGTCTCACTACTTCTTGTTCGTGTTTTTAATTTAATTTTTTATTTTTTTTTACAGCAAGTTTGATTACAACGTTTGGCTTGTTGTAGGTGTGCAAGATGTGGTTCTTTTACACATATACATATGTCTGTTCTTCCTGGGACTTTTTTCCCATGTACGTTATGACAGAATGTTGAGTAGTCTTCTCTTGGCATTCCGTAGGTCTTTGGTGATTATATATTTCACCTGTGTTTGTATATGTCTCTTAACCCCAATATCGTAATGAATCCAATCCTCACACCTTTCCATTGGTGAACCATAAGTTTGTTTAATGAATCTGTGATTGCCCTTCTCCGTGGAAATATATGCCCTGGTATCCGTTTTTCGGTAACACCTATAAGTGATATCCTACGATATGTGTCTTTCACTTTCTGACTTACTACTAGTCACGTGATTACCTGTAGACTCATCTACGGGGCTGCAAATGGCATTGTGCCCTTTTTTTCCTTGGCTAATATTCTGTCTTAGCGAGGTCCATTTTCTGCAATGTGATTCCCTGAGGGCTGAGGATTAGCTGACCAGGGCAGCCTGATCCTGCCGGCAAGCCCTCCCCAGGTGTGCCTGGGTTGAGATCAATAGAAACAGCACTCCAGGCAGCAATAGCCCCTGCAGCTGTGCCTGACTCCATATTCTCTGCCCCGTCAGCAGTCTCGGGGCTGTGCTGGTGGGAGGGTGTGAGGGTCCACGGCTTTATTGGTGGCCCGGTGTGAGTGGGGCTCTGCTGGACTTTCTGCAGGAGTTGCCAGGCTGCCACCTGTAAAGAAGAGGATGTGTCACCCATAACTTCCGCTGGAATTTCTCTCCGGGCTGAGGTGAGGGAGGAAAAAAAGGAGTGGGGGCCGGGACAGGAGGGGTGTCTCAGGCAGAGAAATGGAAAGCTTCCAGAAGAGCACCTGGGGCCAGGATCAACCTGGCTGGCCTGCAGGCACCAAGTTGGCCTGCGTGCTGTCGCTGGTGTGTCTCCACAACGCTTCCTCTAGGCGTTCAAGCCCTTGTACATATTCAGGTGTTTTACCTGGGAAGGGTGGGAACAGTTCAGCAGCAGCTGGCCTTGGGCTCAGCTCACGTTTACTCACAGAGGCCTCGGCACAGTCCCCCAGGTTTGCAATGAGGACGCTCCTTGCGTGGTGGGGCCGGGCTGCTGGCTGTATGGGAGATGATTTCCCACCTCTGACCAATTTCAGAATTGTTTACCGCTGGAGCAAGTGCCCTGATAGGGTTTTCCTCTGTATAACTGCTGGGTTCAGGATTTATTTTTTCTTTTTTGGTTCAAGTTAGAATTCATTCATCTTTTATGTATTTACTGATATAAGCATGGAAATAATTCATTCATAGAAATACATCTGTGTGAAGGGAAGAACTTTTTTCTGTTTTATTTTTAAATTTCATTTCTAAAAATTTTGCAGTTTAATTATATTTATTTTTCTATACAGCAGGTTATTATTAGTTATCTATTTTATTCATATACATATATACAGGTCAATACCTATCTCCCAACTCATCTGACCGCCAACACCACATGGCTTCCCCCACTTGGTGTCCATACGTTTGTTCTCTACCTCTGTTTCTCTATTTCTGCCCTGCAAACCTGTTCATCTGTACCATATATCTAGGTTTCACATACATGCATTAATACAGAATATTTGTTTTGCTCTTTCTGACTTACTTCATTCTGTATGACAGTCTCTAGATCCACCGACTTCTCTACAAATAACCCAGTTTCATTCCTTTTCATGGCTGAGTCATATCCTATTTTATATATGTACCACATCTTTATCCATTCATCTGTCTGTGGGCATTTAGGTTGCTTCCATTACCTGGCTATTGTAAATAGTGCTGCAATGAACATTGTGGTGAATGTGTGTTTTTGATTTATGGTTGTCTCTGGGTATATGCCCAGAAGTGGGATTGCTGGATCCTATGGTAATTCTATTTCTAGTTTCTTTAAGGAAACTCCATTCTGTTCTCCATAGTGACTGTATCAATTTACCTTCCCACTAATAGTGGAAGAGGGTTCCTTTTGTCCACACCCTCCCCAGAATTTGTTGTTTGTAGATTTTCTGATGATGCCGATTCTAACAGGTGTGAGGTGATACCTCATTGTCGTTTTGATTTGCATTTCTCTAATAATTAGTGGTGTTGAGCAGCTTCTCATGTGCGTCTTGGCCGTCTCTGTGACTTCTTTGAAGAAACGTCTATTTAGATCTTCTGCCCATTTTTTGTATTGGGTTGTTTGTTTTATTAATATTAAGCTGCGTGAGCTGTTTATATATGTTGGAGATTAAACCATTGTCCATTGATTCGTTTGCGAACGTTTTGGCCCATTCTGAGGTTTGCCTTTTTCCATTCCCGTTTTTTTTTAACCAAATAAGAAAGAAAGCAAAAGAAACAGAACACTAATGTGCGTGAAATATGCCTCTTGAAACTGTCGTTTTGAAATATGGACGTCTTTTGAACTTTTTTGTCTATATATGACACCAGGATTTCTTTTCAGGGCAGGTGTCATTTACAGGCCAGCAATGATTTGGAATATCCACTGACCATTAGCGCTGGAATTAAAGCTGATGTTGTGTGAAACGGCCACAAGGTGGCAGCAGTTCTCCCTTAGCAAATCTGGTTACCAGGGCAACAGAGCCTCAATGGAAGTCGTGTTCTAGATTGGAATTTAGAATGGAATGTGCCAGGAGAAAGCCCCTCAATTTTGTCTCACTACTTCTTGTTCGTGTTTTTAATTTAATTTTTTATTTTTTATTACAGCAAGTTTGATTACAACGTTTGGCTTGTTGTAGGTGTGCAAGATGTGGTTCTTTTACACATATACATATGTCTGTTCTTCCTGGGACCCTTTTCCCATGTACGTTATGACAGAATGTTGAGTAGTCTTCTCTTGGCATTCCGTAGGTCTTTGGTGATTATATATTTCACCTGTGTTTGTATATGTCTCTTAACCCCAATATCGTAATGAATCCAATCCTCACACCTTTCCATTGGTGAACCATAAGTTTGTTTAATGAATCTGTGATTGCCCTTCTCCGTGGAAATATCTGCCCTGGTATCCGTTTTTAGGTAACACCTATAAGTGATATCCTACGATATGTGTCTTTCACTTTCTGACTTACTACAAGTCACGTGATTACCTGTAGACTCCTCTACGGGGCTGCAAATGGCATTGTGCCCTTTTTTTCCTTGGCTAATATTCTGTCTTAGCGAGGTCCATTTTCTGCAATGTGATTCCCTGAGGGCTGAGGATTAGCTGACCAGGGCAGCCTGATCCTGCCGGCAAGCCCTCCCCAGGTGTGCCTGGGTTGAGGTCAATAGAAACAGCACTCCAGGCAGCAATAGCCCCTGCAGCTGTGCCTGACTCCATATTCTCTGCCCCGTCAGCAGTATCGGGGCTGTGCTGGTGGGAGGGTGTGAGGGTCCACGGCTTTATTGGTGGCCCGGTGTGAGTGGGGCTCTGCTGGACTTTCTGCAGGAGTTGCCAGGCTGCCACCTGTAAAGAAGAGGATGTGTCACCCATAACTTCCGCTGGAATTTCTCTCCGGGCTGAGGTGAGGGAGGAAAAAAAGGAGTGGGGGCCGGGACAGGATGGGTGTCTCAGGCAGAGAAATGGAAAGCTTCCAGAAGAGCACCTGGGGCCAGGATCAACCTGGCTGGCCTGCAGGCACCAAGTTGGCCTACGTGCTGTCGCTGGTGTGTCTCCACGACCCTTCCTCTAGGCGTTCAAGCCCTTGTACATATTCAGGTGTTTTACCTGGGAAGGGTGGGAACAGTTCAGCAGCAGCTGGCCTTGGGCTCAGCTCACGTTTACTCACAGAGGCCTCGGCACAGTCCCCCAGGTTTGCAATGAGGACGCTCCTTGCGTGGGGGGGGGCGGGCTGCTGGCTGTATGGGAGATGATTCCCCACCTCTGACCAATCTCAGAATTGTTTACCGCTGGAGCAAGTGCCCTGATGGGGTTTTCCTCTGTATAACTGCTGGGTTCAGGTTTTTTTTTTCTTTTTTGGTTCAAGTTAGAATTTATTCATCTTTTATGTATTTATTGATATAAGCATGGAAATAATTCATTCATAGAAATACATCTGTGTGAAGGGAAGAACTTTTTTCTGTTTTATTTTTAAATTTCATTTCTAAAAATTTTGCAGTTTAATTATATTTATTTTTCTATACAGCAGGTTATTATTAGTTATCTATTTTATTCATATACATATATACAGGTCAATACCTAACTCCCAACTCATCTGTCCACCAACACCCCATGGCTTCCCCCACTTGGTGTCCATACGTTTGTTCTCTACCTCTGTTTCTCTATTTCTGCCCTGCAAACCTGTTCATCTGTACCATATATCTAGGTTCCACATACATGCATTAATACAGAATATTTGTTTTGCTCTTTCTGACTTACTTCATTCTGTATGACAGTCTCTAGATCCACCGACTTCTCTACAAATAACCCAGTTTCATTCCTTTTCATGGCTGAGTCATATCCCATTTTATGTATGTACCACATCTTTATCCATTCATCTGTCTGTGGGCATTTAGGTTGCTTCCATTACCTGGCTATTGTAAATAGTGCTGCAATGAACAATGTGGTGAATGTGTGTTTTTGATTTATGGTTGTCTCTGGGTATATGCCCAGAAGTGGGATTGCTGGATCCTATGGTAATTCTATTTCTGGTTTCTTTAAGGAAACTCCATACTGTTCTCCATAGTGACTGTATCAATTTACCTTCCCACCAATAGTGGAAGAGGGTTCCTTTTGTCCACATCCTCCCCAGAATTTGTTGTTTGTAGATTTTCTGATGATGCCGATTCTAACAGGTGTGAGGTGATACCTCATTGTCGTTTTGATTTGCATTTCTCTAATAATTAGTGGTGTTGAGCAGCTTTTCATGTGCGTCTTGGCCGTCTCTGTGACTTCTTGGAAGAAACGTCTATTTAGATCTTCTGCCCATTTTTGTATTGGGTTGTTTGTTTTATTAATATTAAGCTGCGTGAGCTGTTTATATATATTGGAGATTAAACCCTTGTCCATTGATTCGTTTGCGAACGTTTTGGCCCATTCTGAGGGTTGCCTTTTTCCATTCCCCTTTTTTTTAACCAAAAAAGAAAGAAAGCAAAAGAAGCAGAACACTAATGTGCGTGAAATATGCCTCTTGAAACTGTCGTTTTGAAATATGGACATCTTTTGAACTTTTTGGTCGATATATGACCCCAGGATTTGTTTTCAGGGCAGGTGTCATTTACAGGCCTGCAATGATTTGGAATATCCACTGACCAGTAGCGCTGGGATTAAAGCTGCTGTTGTGCGAAATGGCCACAAGGTGGCAGCAGTTCTCCCTTAGCAAATCTGGTTACCAGGGCAACAGAGCCTCAATGGAAGCCTGTTCTAGATTGGAATTTAGAATGAAATGTGCCAGGAGAAAGCCGCTCAAGTTTGTCTCACTACTTCTTGTTCGTGTTTTTAATTTATTTTTTTATTTTTTATTACAGCAAGTTTGATTACAACGTTTGCTTGTTGTAGGTGTGCAAGATGTGGTTCTTTTACACATATACATATGTCTGTTCTTCCTGGGACCCTTTTCCCATGTGCGTTATGACAGAATGTTGAGTAGTCTTCTCTTGGCATTCCGTAGGTCTTTGGTGATTATATATTTCACCTGTGTTTGTATATGTCTCTTAACCCCAATATCGTAATGAATCCAATCCTCACACCTTTCCTTTGGTGAACCATAAGTTTGTTTAATGAATCTGTGATTGCCCTTCTCCGTGGAAATATCTGCCCTGGTATCCATTTTTAGGTAACACCTATAAGTGATATCCTACGATATGTGTCTTTCACTTTCTGACTTACTACAAGTCACATGATTACCTGTAGACTCATCTACGGAACTGCAAATGGCATTGTGTCCTTTTATTCCTTGGCTAATATTCTGTCTTAGCGAGGTCCACTTTCTGCAATGTGATTCCCTGAGGGCTGAGGATTAGCTGACCTGGGCAGCCTGATCCTGCCGGCAAGCCCTCCCCAGGTGTGCCTGGGTTGAGGTCGATAGAAACAGCACTCCAGGCAGCAATAGCCCCTTCAGCTGTGCCTGACTCCATATTCTCTGCCCCGTCAGCAGTCTCGGGGCTGTGCTGGTGGGAGGGTGTGAGGGTCCACGGCTTTGTTGGTGGCCCGGTGTGAGTGGGGCTCTGCTGGACTTTCTGCAGGAGTTGCCAGGCTGCCACCTGTAAAGAAGAGGATGTGTCACCCATAACTTCTTCTGGAATTTCTCTCCAGGCTGAGGTGAGGAAAGAAAAAAAGGAATGGGGGCTGGGACAGGAGGGGTATATCAGGCAGGGAAATGGAAATCTTCCAGAAGAGTGCCCGGGGCCAGGACCATCCTGGCGGGCCTGCAGGCACCAAGTTGGCCTGCGTGCTGTCGCTGGTGTGGCTCCACGGCCCTTCCTCTAGGCTTTCAAGCCCTTGTACATATTCAGGTGTTTTACCTGGGAAGGGTGGGAACAGTTCAGCAGCAGCTGGCCTGGGGCTCAGCTCACGTTTACTCACAGAGGCCTCGGCACGGTCCCCCAGCTTTGCAATGAGGACGCTCCTTGCGTGGGGGGTCCGGGCTGCTGGCTGTATGGGAGATGATTCCCCACCTCTGACCAATCTCAGAATTGTTTACCGCTGGAGCAAGTGCCCTGATAGGGTTTTCCTCTGTATAACTGCTGGGTTCAGGTTTTTTTTTCTTTTTTGGTTCAAGTTAGAATTTATTCATCTTTTATGTATTTATTGATATAAGCATGGAAATAATTCATTCATAGAAATACATCTGTGTGAAGGGAAGAACTTTTTTCTGTTTTATTTTAAAATTTCATTTCTAAAAATTTTGCAGTTTATTTATATTTATTTTTCTATACAGCAGGTTATTATTAGTTATCGATTTTATTCATATACATATATACAGGTCAATACCTATCTCCCAACTCATCTGACCGACAACACCCCATGGCTTCCCCCACTTGGTGTCCATACGTTTGTTCTCTACCTCTGTTTCTCTATTTCTGCCCTGCAATCCTGTTCATCTGTACCATATATCTAGGTTTCACATACATGCATTAATACAGAATATTTGTTTTGCTCTTTCTGACTTACTTCATTCTGTATGACAGTCTCTAGATCCACCGACTTCTCTACAAATAACCCAGTTTCATTCCTTTTCATGGCTGAGTCATATCCCATTTTATGTATGTACCACATCTTTATCCATTCGTCTGTCTGTGGGCATTTAGGTTGCTTCCATTAC
The DNA here is from genome assembly GCF_025265405.1 of Mesoplodon densirostris. Taxonomy (NCBI): domain Eukaryota; kingdom Metazoa; phylum Chordata; class Mammalia; order Artiodactyla; family Ziphiidae; genus Mesoplodon; species Mesoplodon densirostris. The sequence continues at coordinate 92,588,884 of NC_082666.1, forward strand.
CTGGCTATTGTAAATAGTGCTGCAATGAACATTGTGGTGAATGTGTGTTTTTGATTTATGGTTGTCTCTGGGTATATGCCCAGAAGTGGGATTGCTGGATCCTATGGTAATTCTATTTCTAGTTTCTTTAAGGAAACTCCATACTGTTCTCCATAGTGACTGTATCAATTTACCTTCCCACCAATAGTGGAAGAGGGTTCCTTTTGTCCACACCCTCCCCAGAATTTGTTGTTTGTATATTTTCTGATGATGCCGATTCTAACAGGTGTGAGGTGATACCTCATTGTCGTTTTGATTTGCATTTCTCTAATAATTAGTGGTGTTGAGCAGCTTTTCATGTGCGTCTTGGCCGTCTCTGTGACTTCTTTGAAGAAACGTCTATTTAGATCTTCTGCCCATTTTTGTATTGGGTTGTTTGTTTTATTAATATTAAGCTGCGTGAGCTGTTTATATATATTGGAGATTAAACCCTTGTCCATTGATTCGTTTGCGAACGTTTTCGCCCATTCTGAGGGTTGCCTATTTCCATTCCCGTTTTTTTTTTAACCAAAAAAGAAAGAAAGCAAAAGAAGCAGAACACTAATGTGCGTGAAATATGCCTCTTAAAACTGTCGTTTTGAAATATGGACATCTTTTGAACTTTTTGGTCGATATATGACCCCAGGATTTGTTTTCAGGGCAGGTGTCATTTACAGGCCTGCAATGATTTGGAATATCCACTGACCATTAGCGCTGGAATTAAAGCTGCTGTTGTGTGAAACGGCCACAAGGTGGCAGCAGTTCTCCATTAGCAAATCTGGTTACCAGGGCAACAGAGCCTCAATGGAAGTCGTGTTCTAGATTGGAATTTAGAATGGAATGTGCCAGGAGAAAGCCCCTCAAGTTTGTCTCACTACTTCTTGTTCGTGTTTTTAATTTAATTTTTAATTTTTTATTACAGCAAGTTTGATTACAACGTTTGGCTTGTTGTAGGTGTGCAAGATGTGGTTCTTTTACACATATACATATGTCTGTTCTTCCTGGGACCCTTTTCCATGTACGTTATGACAGAATGTTGAGTAGTCTTCTCTTGGCATTCCGTAGGTCTTTGGTGATTATATATTTCACCTGTGTTTGTATATGTCTCTTAACCCCAATATCATAATGAATCCAATCCTCACACCTTTCCATTGGTGAGCCATAAGTTTGTTTAATGAATCTGTGATTGCCCTTCACCGTGGAAATATCTGCCCTGGTATCCGTTTTTAGGTAACACCTATAAGTGATATCCTACGATATGTGTCTTTCACTTTCTGACTTACTACAAGTCACGTGCTTACCTGTAGACTCATCTACGGGGCTGCAAATGGCATTGTGCCCTTTTTTTTCTTGGCTAATATTCTGTCTTAGCGAGGTCCATTTTCTGCAATGTGATTCCCTGAGGGCTGAGGATTAGCTGACCTGGGCAGCCTGATCCTGCCGGCAAGCATTCCCCAGGTGTGCCTGGGTTGAGGTCGATAGAAACAGCACTCCAGGCAGCAATAGCCCCTGCAGCTGTGCCTGACTCCATATTCTCTGCCCCGTCAGCAGTCTCGGGGCTGTGCTGGTGGGAGGGTGTGAGGGTCCACGGCTTTGTTGGTGGCCCGGTGTGAGTGGGGCTCTGCTGGACTTTCTGCAGGAGTTGCCAGGCTGCCACCTGTAAAGAAGAGGATGTGTCACCCATAACTTCTTCTGGAATTTCTCTCCGTGCTGAGGTGAGGAAGGAAAAAAAGGAATGGGGGCTGGGACAGGAGGGGTATATCAGGCAGGGAAATGGAAATCTTCCAGAAGAGTGCCCGGGGCCAGGACCATCCTGGCTGGCCTGCAGGCACCAAGTTGGCCTGCGTGCTGTCGCTGGTGTGGCTCCACGGCCCTTCCTCTAGGCTTTCAAGCCCTTGTACATATTCAGGTGTTTTACCTGGGAAGGGTGGGAACAGTTCAGCAGCAGCTGGCCTGGGGCTCAGCTCACGTTTACTCACAGAGGCCTCGGCACGGTCCCCCAGCTTTGCAATGAGGACGCTCCTTGCGTGGGGGGTCCGGACTGCTGGCTGTATGGGAGATGATTCCCCACCTCTGACCAATCTCAGAATTGTTTACCACTGGAGCAAGTGCCCTGATAGGGTTTTCCACTGTATAACTGCTGAGTTCAGGTTTTTTTTTCTTTTTTGGTTCAAGTTAGAATTTATTCATCTTTTATGTATTTATTGATATAAGCATGGAAATAATTCATTCATAGAAATACATCTGTGTGAAGGGAAGAACTTTTTTCTGTTTTATTTTTAAATTTCATTTCTAAAAATTTTGCAGTTTATTTATATTTATTTTTCTATAAAGCAGGTTATTATTAGTTATCTATTTTATTCATATACATATATACAGGTCAATACCTATCTCCCAACTCATCTGACCACCAACACCCCATGGCTTCCCCCACTTGGTGTCCATACGTTTGTTCTCTACCTCTGTTTCTCTATTTCTTCCCTGCAAACCTGTTCATCTGTACCATATATCTAGGTTCCACATACATGCATTAATACAGAATATTTGTTTTGCTCTTTCTGACTTACTTCATTCTGTATGACAGTCTCTAGATCCACCGACTTCTCTACAAATAACCCAGTTTCATTCCTTTTCATGGCTGAATCATATTCCATTTTATATATGTACCACATCTTTTTCCATTCGTTTGTCTGTGGGTATTTAGGTTGCTTCCATTACCTGGCTGTTGTAAATAGTGCTGCAATGAACATTGTGGTGAATGTGTGTTTTTGATTTATGGTTGTCTCTGTGTATATGCCCAGAAGTGGGATTGCTGGATCCTATGGTAATTCTATTTCTAGTTTCTTTAAGGAAACTCCATACTGTTCTCCATAGTGACTGTATCAATTTACCTTCCCACCAATAGTGGAAGAGGGTTCCTTTTGGCCACACCCTCCCCAGAATTTGTTGTTTGTAGATTTTCTGATGATGCCGATTCTAACAGGTGTGAGGTGATACCTCATTGTCGTTTTGATTTGCATTTCTCTAATAATTAGTGGTGTTGAGCAGCTTTTCATGTGCGTCTTGGCCGTCTCTGTGACTTCTTTGAAGAAACGTCTATTTAGATCTTCTGCCCATTTTTGTATTGGGTTGTTTGTTTTATTAATATTAAGCTGCGTGAGCTGTTTATATATATTGGAGATTAAACCCTTGTCCATTGATTCGTTTGCGAACGTTTTCGCCCATTCTGAGGGTTGCCTTTTTCCATTCCCGTTTTTTTTTAACCAAAAAAGAAAGAAAGCAAAAGAAGCAGAACACTAATGTGCGTGAAATATGCCTCTTGAAACTGTCGTTTTGAAATATGGACGTCTTTTGAACTTTTTGGTCGATATATGACCCCAGGATTTGTTTTCAGGGCAGGTGTCATTTACAGGCCTGCAATGATTTGGAATATCCACTGACCATTAGCGCTGGAATTAAAGCTGCTGTTGTGTGAAACGGCCACAAGGTGGCAGCAGTTCTCCCTTAGCAAATCTGGTTACCAGGGCAACAGAGCCTCAATGGAAGTCGTGTTCTAGATTGGAATTTAGAATGGAATGTGCCAGGAGAAAGCCCCTCAAGTTTGTCTCACTACTTCTTGTTCGTGTTTTTAATTTAATTTTTAATTTTTTATTACAGCAAGTTTGATTACAACGTTTGGCTTGTTGTAGGTGTGCAAGATGTGGTTCTTTTACACATATACATATGTCTGTTCTTCCTGGGACCCTTTTCCATGTACGTTATGACAGAATGTTGAGTAGTCTTCTCTTGGCATTCCGTAGGTCTTTGGTGATTATATATTTCACCTGTGTTTGTATATGTCTCTTAACCCCAATATCATAATGAATCCAATCCTCACACTTTTCCATTGGTGAGCCATAAGTTTGTTTAATGAATCTGTGATTGCCCTTCACCGTGGAAATATCTGCCCTGGTATCCGATTTTAGGTAACACCTATAAGTGATATCCTACGATATGTGTCTTTCACTTTCTGACTTACTACAAGTCACGTGATTACCTGTAGACTCATCTACGGGGCTGCAAATGGCATTGTGCCCTTTTTTTCCTTGGCTAATATTCTGTCATAGCGAGGTCCATTTTCTGCAATGTGATTCCCTGAGGGCTGAGGATTAGCTGACCTGGGCAGCCTGATCCTGCCGGCAAGCCCTCCCCAGGTGTGCCTGGGTTGAGGTCGATAGAAACAGCACTCCAGGCAGCAATAGCCCCTGCAGCTGTGCCTGACTCCATATTCTCTGCCCCGTCAGCAGTCTCGGGGCTGTGCTGGTGGGAGGGTGTGAGGGTCCATGGCTTTGTTGGTGGCCCGGTGTGAGTGGGGCTCTGCTGGACTTTCTGCAGGAGTTGCCAGGCTGCCACCTGTAAAGAAGAGGATGTGTCACCCATAACTTCTTCTGGAATTTCTCTCCGGGCTGAGGTGAGGAAGGAAAAAAAGGAATGGGGGCTGGGACAGGAGGGGTATATCAGGCAGGGAAATGGAAATCTTCCAGAAGAGTGCCCGGGGCCAGGACCATCCTGGCTGGCCTGCAGGCACCTAGTTGGCCTGCGTGCTGTCGCTGGTGTGGCTCCACGGCCCTTCCTCTAGGCTTTCAAGCCCTTGTACATATTCAGGTGTTTTACCTGGGAAGGGTGGGAACAGTTCAGCAGCAGCTGGCCTGGGGCTCAGCTCACGTTTACTCACAGAGGCCTTGGCACGGTCCCCCAGCTTTGCAATGAGGACGCTCCTTGCGTGGGGGGTCCGGGCTGCTGGCTGTATGGGAGATGATTCCCCACCTCTGACCAATCTCAGAATTGTTTACCGCTCGAGCAAGTGCCCTGATAGGGTTTTCCTCTGTATAACTGCTGGGTTCAGGTTTTTTTTTTCTTTTTTGGTTCAAGTTAGAATTTATTCATCTTTTATGTATTTATTGATATAAGCATGGAAATAATTCATTCATAGAAATACATCTGTGTGAAGGGAAGAACTTTTTTCTGTTTTATTTTTAAATTTCATTTCTAAAAATTTTGCAGTTTATTTATATTTATTTTTCTATACAGCAGGTTATTATTAGTTATCTATTTTATTCATATACATATATACAGGTCAATACCTATCTCCCAACTCATCTGACCACCAACACCCCATGGCTTCCCCCACTTGGTGTCCATACGTTTGTTCTCTACCTCTGTTTCTCTATTTCTGCCCTGCAAACCTGTTCATCTGTACCATATATCTAGGTTTCACATACATGCATTAATACAGAATATTTGTTTTGCTCTTTCTGACTTACTTCATTCTATATGACAGTCTCTAGATCCACCGACTTCTCTACAAATAACCCAGTTTCATTCCTTTTCATGGCTGAGTCATATTCCATTTTATATATGTACCACATCTTTTTCCATTCGTCTGTCTGTGGGCATTTAGGTTGCTTCCATTACCTGGCTGTTGTAAATAGTGCTGCAATGAACATTGTGGTGAATGTGTGTTTTTGATTTATGGTTGTCTCTGTGTATATGCCCAGAAGTGGGATTGCTGGATCCTATGGTAATTCTATTTCTAGTTTCTTTAAGGAAACTCCATACTGTTCTCCATAGTGACTGTATCAATTTACCTTCCCACCAATAGTGGAAGAGGGTTCCTTTTGTCCACACCCTCCCCAGAATTTGTTGTTTGTAGATTTTCTGATGATGCCGATTCTAACAGGTGTGAGGTGATACCTCATTGTCGTTTTGATTTGCATTTCTCTAATAATTAGTGGTGTTGAGCAGCTTTTCATGTGCGTCTTGGCCGTCTCTGTGACTTCTTTGAAGAAACGTCTATTTAGATCTTCTGCCCATTTTTGTATTGGGTTGTTTGTTTTATTAATATTAAGCTGCGTGAGCTGTTTATATATATTGGAGATTAAACCCTTGTCCATTGATTCGTTTGCGAACGTTTTCGCCCATTCTGAGGGTTGCCTTTTTCCATTCCCGTTTTTTTTTAACCGAAAAAGAAAGACAGCAAAAGAAGCAGAACACTAATGTGCGTGAAATATGCCTCTTGAAACTGTCGTTTTGAAATATGGACGTCTTTTGAACTTTTTGGTCGATATATGACCCCAGGATTTGTTTTCAGGGCAGGTGTCATTTACAGGCCTGCAATGATTTGGAATATCCACTGACCATTAGCGCTGGAATTAAAGCTGCTGTTGTGTGAAACGGCCACAAGGTGGCAGCAGTTCTCCATTAGCAAATCTGGTTACCAGGGCAACAGAGCCTCAATGGAAGTCGTGTTCTAGATTGGAATTTAGAATGGAATGTGCCAGGAGAAAGCCCCTCAAGTTTGTCTCACTACTTCTTGTTCGTGTTTTTAATTTAATTTTTAATTTTTTATTACAGCAAGTTTGATTACAACGTTTGGCTTGTTGTAGGTGTGCAAGATGTGGTTCTTTTACACATATACATATGTCTGTTCTTCCTGGGACCCTTTTCCATGTACGTTATGACAGAATGTTGAGTAGTCTTCTCTTGGCATTCCGTAGGTCTTTGGTGATTATATATTTCACCTGTGTTTGTATATGTCTCTTAACCCCAATATCATAATGAATCCAATCCTCACACCTTTCCATTGGTGAGCCATAAGTTTGTTTAATGAATCTGTGATTGCCCTTCACCGTGGAAATATCTGCCCTGGTATCCGTTTTTAGGTAACACCTATAAGTGATATCCTACGATATGTGTCTTTCACTTTCTGACTTACTACAAGTCACGTGCTTACCTGTAGACTCATCTACGGGGCTGCAAATGGCATTGTGCCCTTTTTTTCCTTGGCTAATATTCTGTCTTAGCGAGGTCCATTTTCTGCAATGTGATTCCCTGAGGGCTGAGGATTAGCTGACCTGGGCAGCCTGATCCTGCCGGCAAGCCCTCCCCAGGTGTGCCTGGGTTTAGGTCGATAGAAACAGCACTCCAGGCAGCAATAGCCCCTGCAGCTGTGCCTGACTCCATATTCTCTGCCCCGTCAGCAGTCTCGGGGCTGTGCTGGTGGGAGGGTGTGAGGGTCCACGGCTTTGTTGGTGGCCCGGTGTGAGTTGGGCTCTGCTGGACTTTCTGCAGGAGTTGCCAGGCTGCCACCTGTAAAGAAGAGGATGTGTCACCCATAACTTCTTCTGGAATTTCTCTCCGTGCTGAGGTGAGGAAGGAAAAAAAGGAATGGGGGCTGGGACAGGAGGGGTATATCAGGCAGGGAAATGGAAAGCTTCCAGAAGAGTGCCCGGGGCCAGGACCATCCTGGCTGGCCTGCAGGCACCAAGTTGGCCTACGTGCTGTCGCTCGTGTGGCTCCACGGCCCTTCCTCTAGGCTTTCAAGCCCTTGTACATATTCAGGTGTTTTACCTGGGAAGGGTGGGAACAGTTCAGCAGCAGCTGGCCTGGGGCTCAGCTCACGTTTACTCACAGAGGCCTCGGCACGGTCCCCCAGCTTTGCAATGAGGACGCTCCTTGCGTGGGGGGTCCGGGCTGCTGGCTGTATGGGAGATGATTCCCCACCTCTGACCAATCTCAGAATTGTTTACCGCTGGAGCAAGTGCCCTGATAGGGTTTTCCTCTGTATAACTGCTGGGTTCAGGTTTTTTTTTCTTTTTTGGTTCAAGTTAGAATTTATTCATCTTTTATGTATTTATTGATATAAGCATGGAAATAATTCATTCATAGAAATACATCTGTGTGAAGGGAAGAACTTTTTTCTGTTTTATTTTTAAATTTCATTTCTAAAAATTTTGCAGTTTAATTATATTTATTTTTCTATACAGCAGGTTATTATTAGTTATCTATTTTATTCATATACATATATACAGGTCAATACCTATCTCCCAACTCATCTGACCACCAACACCCCATGGCTTCCCCCACTTGGTGTCCATACGTTTGTTCTCTACCTCTGTTTCTCTATTTCTGCCCTGCAAACCTGTTCATCTGTACCATATATCTAGGTTCCACATACATGCATTAATACAGAATATTTGTTTTGCTCTTTCTGACTTACTTCATTCTGTATGACAGTCTCTAGATCCACCGACTTCTCTACAAATAACCCAGTTTCATTCCTTTTCATGGCTGAATCATATTCCATTTTATATATGTACCACATCTTTTTCCATTCGTCTGTCTGTGGGCATTTAGGTTGCTTCCATTACCTGGCTGTTGTAAATAGTGCTGCAATGAACATTGTGGTGAATGTGTGTTTTTGATTTATGGTTGTCTCTGTGTATATGCCCAGAAGTGGGATTGCTGGATCCTATGGTAATTCTATTTCTAGTTTCTTTAAGGAAACTCCATACTGTTCTCCATAGTGACTGTATCAATTTACCTTCCCACCAATAGTGGAAGAGGGTTCCTTTTGTCCACACCCTCCCCAGAATTTGTTGTTTGTAGATTTTCTGATGATGCCGATTCTAACAGGTGTGAGGTGATACCTCATTGTCGTTTTGATTTGCATTTCTCTAATAATTAGTGGTGTTGAGCAGCTTTTCATGTGCGTCTTGGCCGTCTCTGTGACTTCTTTGAAGAAACGTCTATTTAGATCTTCTGCCCATTTTTGTATTGGGTTGTTTGTTTTATTAATATTAAGCTGCGTGAGCTGTTTATATATATTGGAGATTAAACCCTTGTCCATTGATTCGTTTGCGAACGTTTTCGCCCATTCTGAGGGTTGCCTTTTTCCATTCCCGTTTTTTTTTTAACCAAAAAAGAAAGAAAGCAAAAGAAGCAGAACACTAATGTGCGTGAAATATGCCTCTTGAAACTGTCGTTTTGAAATATGGACGTCTTTTGAACTTTTTGGTCGATATATGACCCCAGGATTTGTTTTCAGGGCAGGTGTCATTTACAGGCCTGCAATGATTTGGAATATCCACTGACCATTAGCGCTGGAATTAAAGCTGCTGTTGTGTGAAAAGGCCACAAGGTGGCAGCAGTTCTCCATTAGCAAATCTGGTTACCAGGGCAACAGAGCCTCAACGGAAGTCGTGTTCTAGATTGGAATTTAGAATGGAATGTGCCAGGAGAAAGCCCCTCAAGTTTGTCTCACTACTTCTTGTTCGTGTTTTTAATTTAATTTTTAATTTTTTATTACAGCAAGTTTGATTACAACGTTTGGCTTGTTGTAGGTGTGCAAGATGTGGTTCTTTTACACATATACATATGTCTGTTCTTCCTGGGACCCTTTTCCATGTACGTTATGACAGAATGTTGAGTAGTCTTCTCTTGGCATTCCGTAGGTCTTTGGTGATTATATATTTCACCTGTGTTTGTATATGTCTCTTAACCCCAATATCATAATGAATCCAATCCTCACACCTTTCCATTGGTGAGCCATAAGTTTGTTTAATGAATCTGTGATTGCCCTTCACCGTGGAAATATCTGCCCTGGTATCCGTTTTTAGGTAACACCTATAAGTGATATCCTACGATATGTGTCTTTCACTTTCTGACTTACTACAAGTCACGTGCTTACCTGTAGACTCATCTACGGGGCTGCAAATGGCATTGTGCCCTTTTTTTCCTTGGCTAATATTCTGTCTTAGCGAGGTCCATTTTCTGCAATGTGATTCCCTGAGGGCTGAGGATTAGCTGACCTGGGCAGCCTGATCCTGCCGGCAAGCCCTCCCCAGGTGTGCCTGGGTTGAGGTCGATAGAAACAGCACTCCAGGCAGCAATAGCCCCTGCAGCTGTGCCTGACTCCATATTCTCTGCCCCGTCAGCAGTCTCGGGGCTGTGCTGGTGGGAGGGTGTGAGGGTCCACGGCTTTGTTGGTGGCCCGGTGTGAGTGGGGCTCTGCTGGACTTTCTGCAGGAGTTGCCAGGCTGCCACCTGTAAAGAAGAGGATGTGTCACCCATAACTTCTTCTGGAATTTCTCTCCGGGCTGAGGTGAGGAAGGAAAAAAAGGAATGGGGGCTGGGACAGGAGGGGTATATCAGGCAGGGAAATGGAAATCTTCCAGAAGAGTGCCCGGGGCCAGGACCATCCTGGCTGGCCTGCAGGCACCAAGTTGGCCTGCGTGCTGTCGCTGGTGTGGCTCCACGGCCCTTCCTCTAGGCTTTCAAGCCCTTGTACATATTCAGGTGTTTTACCTGGGAAGGGTGGGAACAGTTCAGCAGCAGCTGGCCTGGGGCTCAGCTCACGTTTACTCACAGAGGCCTCGGCACGGTCCCCCAGCTTTGCAATGAGGACGCTCCTTGCGTGGGGGGTCCGGGCTGCTGGCTGTATGGGAGATGATTCCCCACCTCTGACCAATCTCAGAATTGTTTACCGCTGGAGCAAGTGCCCTGATAGGGTTTTCCTCTGTATAACTGCTGGGTTCAGGTTTTTTTTTCTTTTTTGGTTCAAGTTAGAATTTATTCATCTTTTATGTATTTATTGATATAAGCATGGATATAATTCATTCATAGAAATACATCTGTGTGAAGGGAAGAACTTTTTTCTGTTTTATTTTTAAATTTCATTTCTAAAAATTTTGCAGTTTATTTATATTTATTTTTCTATACAGCAGGTTATTATTAGTTATCTATTTTATTCATATACATATATACAGGTCAATACCTATCTCCCAACTCATCTGACCACCAACACCCCATGGCTTCCCCCACTTGGTGTCCATACGTTTGTTCTCTACCTCTGTTTCTCTATTTCTGCCCTGCAAACCTGTTCATCTGTACCATATATCTAGGTTCCACATACATGCATTAATACAGAATATTTGTTTTGCTCTTTCTGACTTACTTCATTCTGTATGACAGTCTCTAGATCCACCGACTTCTCTACAAATAACCCAGTTTCATTCCTTTTCATGGCTGAATCATATTCCATTTTATATATGTACCACATCTTTTTCCATTCGTCTGTCTGTGGGCATTTAGGTTGCTTCCATTACCTGGCTGTTGTAAATAGTGCTGCAATGAACATTGTGGTGAATGTGTGTTTTTGATTTATGGTTGTCTCTGTGTATATGCCCAGAAGTGGGATTGCTGGATCCTATGGTAATTCTATTTCTAGTTTCTTTAAGGAAACTCCATTCTGTTCTCCATAGTGACTGTATCAATTTACCTTCCCACCAATAGTGGAAGAGGGTTCCTTTTGTCCACACCCTCCCCAGAATTTGTTGTTTGTAGATTTTCTGATGATGCCGATTCTAACAGGTGTGAGGTGATACCTCATTGTCGTTTTGATTTGCATTTCTCTAATAATTAGTGGTGTTGAGCAGCTTTTCATGTGCGTCTTGGCCGTCTCTGTGACTTCTTTGAAGAAACGTCTATTTAGATCTTCTGCCCATTTTTGTATTGGGTTGTTTGTTTTATTAATATTAAGCTGCGTGAGCTGTTTATATATATTGGAGATTAAACCCTTGTCCATTGATTCGTTTGCGAACGTTTTCGCCCATTCTGAGGGTTGCCTTTTTCCATTCCCGTTTTTTTTTAACCAAAAAAGAAAGAAAGCAAAAGAAGCAGAACACTAATGTGCGTGAAATATGCCTCTTGAAACTGTCGTTTTGAAATATGGACGTCTTTTGAACTTTTTGGTCGATATATGACCCCAGGAATTGTTTTCAGGGCAGGTGTCATTTACAGGCCTGCAATGATTTGGAATATCCCCTGACCATTAGCGCTGGAATTAAAGCTGCTGTTGTGTGAAACGGCCACAAGGTGGCAGCAGTTCTCCATTAGCAAATCTGGTTACCAGGGCAACAGAGCCTCAATGGAAGTCGTGTTCTAGATTGGAATTTAGAATGGAATGTGCCAGGAGAAAGCCCCTCAAGTTTGTCTCACTACTTCTTGTTCGTGTTTTTAATTTAATTTTTAATTTTTTATTACAGCAAGTTTGATTACAACGTTTGGCTTGTTGTAGGTGTGCAAGATGTGGTTCTTTTACACATATACATATGTCTGTTCTTCCTGGGACCCTTTTCCATGTACGTTATGACAGAATGTTGAGTAGTCTTCTCTTGGCATTCCGTAGGTCTTTGGTGATTATATATTTCACCTGTGTTTGTATATGTCTCTTAACCCCAATATCATAATGAATCCAATCCTCACACCTTTCCATTGGTGAGCCATAAGTTTGTTTAATGAATCTGTGATTGCCCTTCACCGTGGAAATATCTGCCCTGGTATCCGTTTTTAGGTAACACCTATAAGTGATATCCTACGATATGTGTCTTTCACTTTCTGACTTACTACAAGTCACGTGCTTACCTGTAGACTCATCTACGGGGCTGCAAATGGCATTGTGCCCTTTTTTTCCTTGGCTAATATTCTGTCTTAGCGAGGTCCATTTTCTGCAATGTGATTCCCTGAGGGCTGAGGATTAGCTGACCTGGGCAGCCTGATCCTGCCGGCAAGCACTCCCCAGGTGTGCCTGGGTTGAGGTCGATAGAAACAGCACTCCAGGCAGCAATAGCCCCTGCAGCTGTGCCTGACTCCATATTCTCTGCCCCGTCAGCAGTCTCGGGGCTGTGCTGGTGGGAGGGTGTGAGGGTCCACGGCTTTGTTGGTGGCCCGGTGTGAGTTGGGCTCTGCTGGACTTTCTGCAGGAGTTGCCAGGCTGCCACCTGTAAAGAAGAGGATGTGTCACCCATAACTTCTTCTGGAATTTCTCTCCGTGCTGAGGTGAGGAAGGAAAAAAAGGAATGGGGGCTGGGACAGGAGGGGTATATCAGGCAGGGAAATGGAAAGCTTCCAGAAGAGTGCCCGGGGCCAGGACCATCCTGGCTGGCCTGCAGGCACCAAGTTGGCCTACGTGCTGTCGCTCGTGTGGCTCCACGGCCCTTCCTCTAGGCTTTCAAGCCCTTGTACATATTCAGGTGTTTTACCTGGGAAGGGTGGGAACAGTTCAGCAGCAGCTGGCCTGGGGCTCAGCTCACGTTTACTCACAGAGGCCTCGGCACGGTCCCCCAGCTTTGCAATGAGGACGCTCCTTGCGTGGGGGGTCCGGGCTGCTGGCTGTATGGGAGATGATTCCCCACCTCTGACCAATCTCAGAATTGTTTACCGCTGGAGCAAGTGCCCTGATAGGGTTTTCCTCTGTATAACTGCTGGGTTCAGGTTTTTTTTTCTTTTTTGGTTCAAGTTAGAATTTATTCATCTTTTATGTATTTATTGATATAAGCATGGAAATAATTCATTCATAGAAATACATCTGTGTGAAGGGAAGAACTTTTTTCTGTTTTATTTTTAAATTTCATTTCTAAAAATTTTGCAGTTTAATTATATTTATTTTTCTATACAGCAGGTTATTATTAGTTATCTATTTTATTCATATACATATATACAGGTCAATACCTATCTCCCAACTCATCTGACCACCAACACCCCATGGCTTCCCCCACTTGGTGTCCATACGTTTGTTCTCTACCTCTGTTTCTCTATTTCTGCCCTGCAAACCTGTTCATCTGTACCATATATCTAGGTTCCACATACATGCATTAATACAGAATATTTGTTTTGCTCTTTCTGACTTACTTCATTCTGTATGACAGTCTCTAGATCCACCGACTTCTCTACAAATAACCCAGTTTCATTCCTTTTCATGGCTGAATCATATTCCATTTTATATATGTACCACATCTTTTTCCATTCGTCTGTCTGTGGGCATTTAGGTTGCTTCCATTACCTGGCTGTTGTAAATAGTGCTGCAATGAACATTGTGGTGAATGTGTGTTTTTGATTTATGGTTGTCTCTGTGTATATGCCCAGAAGTGGGATTGCTGGATCCTATGGTAATTCTATTTCTAGTTTCTTTAAGGAAACTCCATACTGTTCTCCATAGTGACTGTATCAATTTACCTTCCCACCAATAGTGGAAGAGGGTTCCTTTTGGCCACACCCTCCCCAGAATTTGTTGTTTGTAGATTTTCTGATGATGCCGATTCTAACAGGTGTGAGGTGATACCTCATTGTCGTTTTGATTTGCATTTCTCTAATAATTAGTGGTGTTGAGCAGCTTTTCATGTGCGTCTTGGCCGTCTCTGTGACTTCTTTGAAGAAACGTCTATTTAGATCTTCTGCCCATTTTTGTATTGGGTTGTTTGTTTTATTAATATTAAGCTGCGTGAGCTGTTTATATATATTGGAGATTAAACCCTTGTCCATTGATTCGTTTGCGAACGTTTTCGCCCATTCTGAGGGTTGCCTTTTTCCATTCCCGTTTTTTTTTAACCAAAAAAGAAAGAAAGCAAAAGAAGCAGAACACTAATGTGCGTGAAATATGCCTCTTGAAACTGTCGTTTTGAAATATGGACGTCTTTTGAACTTTTTGGTCGATATATGACCCCAGGATTTGTTTTCAGGGCAGGTGTCATTTACAGGCCTGCAATGATTTGGAATATCCACTGACCATTAGCGCTGGAATTAAAGCTGCTGTTGTGTGAAACGGCCACAAGGTGGCAGCAGTTCTCCCTTAGCAAATCTGGTTACCAGGGCAACAGAGCCTCAATGGAAGTCGTGTTCTAGATTGGAATTTAGAATGGAATGTGCCAGGAGAAAGCCCCTCAAGTTTGTCTCACTACTTCTTGTTCGTGTTTTTAATTTAATTTTTAATTTTTTATTACAGCAAGTTTGATTACAACGTTTGGCTTGTTGTAGGTGTGCAAGATGTGGTTCTTTTACACATATACATATGTCTGTTCTTCCTGGGACCCTTTTCCATGTACGTTATGACAGAATGTTGAGTAGTCTTCTCTTGGCATTCCGTAGGTCTTTGGTGATTATATATTTCACCTGTGTTTGTATATGTCTCTTAACCCCAATATCATAATGAATCCAATCCTCACACCTTTCCATTGGTGAGCCATAAGTTTGTTTAATGAATCTGTGATTGCCCTTCACCGTGGAAATATCTGCCCTGGTATCCGTTTTTAGGTAACACCTATAAGTGATATCCTACGATATGTGTCTTTCACTTTCTGACTTACTACAAGTCACGTGCTTACCTGTAGACTCATCTACGGGGCTGCAAATGGCATTGTGCCCTTTTTTTCCTTGGCTAATATTCTGTCTTAGCGAGGTCCATTTTCTGCAATGTGATTCCCTGAGGGCTGAGGATTAGCTGACCTGGGCAGCCTGATCCTGCCGGCAAGCCCTCCCCAGGTGTGCCTGGGTTGAGGTCGATAGAAACAGCACTCCAGGCAGCAATAGCCCCTGCAGCTGTGCCTGACTCCATATTCTCTGCCCCGTCAGCAGTCTCGGGGCTGTGCTGGTGGGAGGGTGTGAGGGTCCACGGCTTTGTTGGTGGCCCGGTGTGAGTGGGGCTCTGCTGGACTTTCTGCAGGAGTTGCCAGGCTGCCACCTGTAAAGAAGAGGATGTGTCACCCATAACTTCTTCTGGAATTTCTCTCCGGGCTGAGGTGAGGAAGGAAAAAAAGGAATGGGGGCTGGGACAGGAGGGGTATATCAGGCAGGGAAATGGAAATCTTCCAGAAGAGTGCCCGGGGCCAGGACCATCCTGGCTGGCCTGCAGGCACCAAGTTGGCCTGCGTGCTGTCGCTGGTGTGGCTCCACGGCCCTTCCTCTAGGCTTTCAAGCCCTTGTACATATTCAGGTGTTTTACCTGGGAAGGGTGGGAACAGTTCAGCAGCAGCTGGCCTGGGGCTCAGCTCACGTTTACTCACAGAGGCCTCGGCACGGTCCCCCAGCTTTGCAATGAGGACGCTCCTTGCGTGGGGGGTCCGGGCTGCTGGCTGTATGGGAGATGATTCCCCACCTCTGACCAATCTCAGAATTGTTTACCGCTGGAGCAAGTGCCCTGATAGGGTTTTCCTCTGTATAACTGCTGGGTTCAGGTTTTTTTTTCTTTTTTGGTTCAAGTTAGAATTTATTCATCTTTTATGTATTTATTGATATAAGCATGGATATAATTCATTCATAGAAATACATCTGTGTGAAGGGAAGAACTTTTTTCTGTTTTATTTTTAAATTTCATTTCTAAAAATTTTGCAGTTTATTTATATTTATTTTTCTATACAGCAGGTTATTATTAGTTATCTATTTTATTCATATACATATATACAGGTCAATACCTATCTCCCAACTCATCTGACCACCAACACCCCATGGCTTCCCCCACTTGGTGTCCATACGTTTGTTCTCTACCTCTGTTTCTCTATTTCTGCCCTGCAAACCTGTTCATCTGTACCATATATCTAGGTTCCACATACATGCATTAATACAGAATATTTGTTTTGCTCTTTCTGACTTACTTCATTCTGTATGACAGTCTCTAGATCCACCGACTTCTCTACAAATAACCCAGTTTCATTCCTTTTCATGGCTGAATCATATTCCATTTTATATATGTACCACATCTTTTTCCATTCGTCTGTCTGTGGGCATTTAGGTTGCTTCCATTACCTGGCTGTTGTAAATAGTGCTGCAATGAACATTGTGGTGAATGTGTGTTTTTGATTTATGGTTGTCTCTGTGTATATGCCCAGAAGTGGGATTGCTGGATCCTATGGTAATTCTATTTCTAGTTTCTTTAAGGAAACTCCATTCTGTTCTCCATAGTGACTGTATCAATTTACCTTCCCACCAATAGTGGAAGAGGGTTCCTTTTGTCCACACCCTCCCCAGAATTTGTTGTTTGTAGATTTTCTGATGATGCCGATTCTAACAGGTGTGAGGTGATACCTCATTGTCGTTTTGATTTGCATTTCTCTAATAATTAGTGGTGTTGAGCAGCTTTTCATGTGCGTCTTGGCCGTCTCTGTGACTTCTTTGAAGAAACGTCTATTTAGATCTTCTGCCCATTTTTGTATTGGGTTGTTTGTTTTATTAATATTAAGCTGCGTGAGCTGTTTATATATATTGGAGATTAAACCCTTGTCCATTGATTCGTTTGCGAACGTTTTCGCCCATTCTGAGGGTTGCCTTTTTCCATTCCCGTTTTTTTTTAACCAAAAAAGAAAGAAAGCAAAAGAAGCAGAACACTAATGTGCGTGAAATATGCCTCTTGAAACTGTCGTTTTGAAATATGGACGTCTTTTGAACTTTTTGGTCGATATATGACCCCAGGAATTGTTTTCAGGGCAGGTGTCATTTACAGGCCTGCAATGATTTGGAATATCCCCTGACCATTAGCGCTGGAATTAAAGCTGCTGTTGTGTGAAACGGCCACAAGGTGGCAGCAGTTCTCCATTAGCAAATCTGGTTACCAGGGCAACAGAGCCTCAATGGAAGTCGTGTTCTAGATTGGAATTTAGAATGGAATGTGCCAGGAGAAAGCCCCTCAAGTTTGTCTCACTACTTCTTGTTCGTGTTTTTAATTTAATTTTTAATTTTTTATTACAGCAAGTTTGATTACAACGTTTGGCTTGTTGTAGGTGTGCAAGATGTGGTTCTTTTACACATATACATATGTCTGTTCTTCCTGGGACCCTTTTCCATGTACGTTATGACAGAATGTTGAGTAGTCTTCTCTTGGCATTCCGTAGGTCTTTGGTGATTATATATTTCACCTGTGTTTGTATATGTCTCTTAACCCCAATATCATAATGAATCCAATCCTCACACCTTTCCATTGGTGAGCCATAAGTTTGTTTAATGAATCTGTGATTGCCCTTCACCGTGGAAATATCTGCCCTGGTATCCGTTTTTAGGTAACACCTATAAGTGATATCCTACGATATGTGTCTTTCACTTTCTGACTTACTACAAGTCACGTGCTTACCTGTAGACTCATCTACGGGGCTGCAAATGGCATTGTGCCCTTTTTTTCCTTGGCTAATATTCTGTCTTAGCGAGGTCCATTTTCTGCAATGTGATTCCCTGAGGGCTGAGGATTAGCTGACCTGGGCAGCCTGATCCTGCCGGCAAGCACTCCCCAGGTGTGCCTGGGTTGAGGTCGATAGAAACAGCACTCCAGGCAGCAATAGCCCCTGCAGCTGTGCCTGACTCCATATTCTCTGCCCCGTCAGCAGTCTCGGGGCTGTGCTGGTGGGAGGGTGTGAGGGTCCACGGCTTTGTTGGTGGCCCGGTGTGAGTTGGGCTCTGCTGGACTTTCTGCAGGAGTTGCCAGGCTGCCACCTGTAAAGAAGAGGATGTGTCACCCATAACTTCTTCTGGAATTTCTCTCCGTGCTGAGGTGAGGAAGGAAAAAAAGGAATGGGGGCTGGGACAGGAGGGGTATATCAGGCAGGGAAATGGAAAGCTTCCAGAAGAGTGCCCGGGGCCAGGACCATCCTGGCTGGCCTGCAGGCACCAAGATGGCCTACGTGCTGTCGCTCGTGTGGCTCCACGGCCCTTCCTCTAGGCTTTCAAGCCCTTGTACATATTCAGGTGTTTTACCTGGGAAGGGTGGGAACAGTTCAGCAGCAGCTGGCCTGGGGCTCAGCTCACGTTTACTCACAGAGGCCTCGGCACGGTCCCCCAGCTTTGCAATGAGGACGCTCCTTGCGTGGGGGGTCCGGGCTGCTGGCTGTATGGGAGATGATTCCCCACCTCTGACCAATCTCAGAATTGTTTACCGCTGGAGCAAGTGCCCTGATAGGGTTTTCCTCTGTATAACTGCTGGGTTCAGGTTTTTTTTTTCTTTTTTGGTTCAAGTTAGAATTTATTCATCTTTTATGTATTTATTGATATAAGCATGGAAATAATTCATTCATAGAAATACATCTGTGTGAAGGGAAGAACTTTTTTCTGTTTTATTTTTAAATTTCATTTCTAAAAATTTTGCAGTTTATTTATATTTATTTTTCTATACAGCAGGTTATTATTAGTTATCTATTTTATTCATATACATATATACAGGTCAATACCTATCTCCCAACTCATCTGACCACCAACACCCCATGGCTTCCCCCACTTGGTGTCCATACGTTTGTTCTCTACCTCTGTTTCTCTATTTCTGCCCTGCAAACCTGTTCATCTGTACCATATATCTAGGTTCCACATACATGCATTAATACAGAATATTTGTTTTGCTCTTTCTGACTTACTTCATTCTGTATGACAGTCTCTAGATCCACCGACTTCTCTACAAATAACCCAGTTTCATTCCTTTTCATGGCTGAATCATATTCCATTTTATATATGTACCACATCTTTTTCCATTCGTCTGTCTGTGGGCATTTAGGTTGCTTCCATTACCTGGCTGTTGTAAATAGTGCTGCAATGAACATTGTGGTGAATGTGTGTTTTTGATTTATGGTTGTCTCTGTGTATATGCCCAGAAGTGGGATTGCTGGATCCTATGGTAATTCTATTTCTAGTTTCTTTAAGGAAACTCCATACTGTTCTCCATAGTGACTGTATCAATTTACCTTCCCACCAATAGTGGAAGAGGGTTCCTTTTGTCCACACCCTCCCCAGAATTTGTTGTTTGTAGATTTTCTGATGATGCCGATTCTAACAGGTGTGAGGTGATACCTCATTGTCGTTTTGATTTGCATTTCTCTAATAATTAGTGGTGTTGAGCAGCTTTTCATGTGCGTCTTGGCCGTCTCTGTGACTTCTTTGAAGAAACGTCTATTTAGATCTTCTGCCCATTTTTGTATTGGGTTGTTTGTTTTATTAATATTAAGCTGCGTGAGCTGTTTATATATATTGGAGATTAAACCCTTGTCCATTGATTCGTTTGCGAACGTTTTCGCCCATTCTGAGGGTTGCCTTTTTCCATTCCCGTTTTTTTTTAACCAAAAAAGAAAGAAAGCAAAAGAAGCAGAACACTAATGTGCGTGAAATATGCCTCTTGAAACTGTCGTTTTGAAATATGGACGTCTTTTGAACTTTTTGGTCGATATATGACCCCAGGATTTGTTTTCAGGGCAGGTGTCATTTACAGGCCTGCAATGATTTGGAATATCCACTGACCATTAGCGCTGGAATTAAAGCTGCTGTTGTGTGAAACGGCCACAAGGTGGCAGCAGTTCTCCATTAGCAAATCTGGTTACCAGGGCAACAGAGCCTCAACGGAAGTCGTGTTCTAGATTGGAATTTAGAATGGAATGTGCCAGGAGAAAGCCCCTCAAGTTTGTCTCACTACTTCTTGTTCGTGTTTTTAATTTAATTTTTAATTTTTTATTACAGCAAGTTTGATTACAACGTTTGGCTTGTTGTAGGTGTGCAAGATGTGGTTCTTTTACACATATACATATGTCTGTTCTTCCTGGGACCCTTTTCCATGTACGTTATGACAGAATGTTGAGTAGTCTTCTCTTGGCATTCCGTAGGTCTTTGGTGATTATATATTTCACCTGTGTTTGTATATGTCTCTTAACCCCAATATCATAATGAATCCAATCCTCACACCTTTCCATTGGTGAGCCATAAGTTTGTTTAATGAATCTGTGATTGCCCTTCACCGTGGAAATATCTGCCCTGGTATCCGTTTTTAGGTAACACCTATAAGTGATATCCTACGATATGTGTCTTTCACTTTCTGACTTACTACAAGTCACGTGCTTACCTGTAGACTCATCTACGGGGCTGCAAATGGCATTGTGCCCTTTTTTTCCTTGGCTAATATTCTGTCTTAGCGAGGTCCATTTTCTGCAATGTGATTCCCTGAGGGCTGAGGATTAGCTGACCTGGGCAGCCTGATCCTGCCGGCAAGCCCTCCCCAGGTGTGCCTGGGTTGAGGTCGATAGAAACAGCACTCCAGGCAGCAATAGCCCCTGCAGCTGTGCCTGACTCCATATTCTCTGCCCCGTCAGCAGTCTCTGGGCTGTGCTGGTGGGAGGGTGTGAGGGTCCACGGCTTTGTTGGTGGCGCGGTGTGAGTGGGGCTCTGCTGGACTTTCTGCAGGAGTTGCCAGGCTGCCACCTGTAAAGAAGAGGATGTGTCACCCATAACTTCTCTGGAATTTCTCTCCGGGCTGAGGTGAGGAAGGAAAAAAAGGAATGGGGGCTGGGACAGGAGGGGTATATCAGGCAGGGAAATGGAAATCTTCCAGAAGAGTGCCCGGGGCCAGGACCATCCTGGCTGGCCTGCAGGCACCAAGTTGGCCTGCGTGCTGTCGCTGGTGTGGCTCCACGGCCCTTCCTCTAGGCTTTCAAGCCCTTGTACATATTCAGGTGTTTTACCTGGGAAGGGTGGGAACAGTTCAGCAGCAGCTGGCCTGGGGCTCAGCTCACGTTTACTCACAGAGGCCTCGGCACGGTCCCCCAGCTTTGCAATGAGGACGCTCCTTGCGTGGGGGGTCCGGGCTGCTGGCTGTATGGGAGATGATTCCCCACCTCTGACCAATCTCAGAATTGTTTACCGCTGGAGCAAGTGCCCTGATAGGGTTTTCCTCTGTATAACTGCTGGGTTCAGGTTTTTTTTTCTTTTTTGGTTCAAGTTAGAATTTATTCATCTTTTATGTATTTATTGATATAAGCATGGAAATAATTCATTCATAGAAATACATCTGTGTGAAGGGAAGAACTTTTTTCTGTTTTATTTTTAAATTTCATTTCTAAAAATTTTGCAGTTTATTTATATTTATTTTTCTATACAGCAGGTTATTATTAGTTATCTATTTTATTCATATACATATATACAGGTCAATACCTATCTCCCAACTCATCTGACCACCAACACCCCATGGCTTCCCCCACTTGGTGTCCATACGTTTGTTCTCTACCTCTGTTTCTCTATTTCTGCCCTGCAAACCTGTTCATCTGTACCATATATCTAGGTTCCACATACATGCATTAATACAGAATATTTGTTTTGCTCTTTCTGACTTACTTCATTCTGTATGACAGTCTCTAGATCCACCGACTTCTCTACAAATAACCCAGTTTCATTCCTTTTCATGGCTGAATCATATTCCATTTTATATATGTACCACATCTTTTTCCATTCGTCTGTCTGTAGGCATTTAGGTTGCTTCCATTACCTGGCTGTTGTAAATAGTGCTGCAATGAACATTGTGGTGAATGTGTGTTTTTGATTTATGGTTGTCTCTGTGTATATGCCCAGAAGTGGGATTGCTGGATCCTATGGTAATTCTATTTCTAGTTTCTTTAAGGAAACTCCATACTGTTCTCCATAGTGACTGTATCAATTTACCTTCCCACCAATAGTGGAAGAGGGTTCCTTTTGTCCACACCCTCCCCAGAATTTGTTGTTTGTAGATTTTCTGATGATGCCGATTCTAACAGGTGTGAGGTGATACCTCATTGTCGTTTTGATTTGCATTTCTCTAATAATTAGTGGTGTTGAGCAGCTTTTCATGTGCGTCTTGGCCGTCTCTGTGACTTCTTTGAAGAAACGTCTATTTAGATCTTCTGCCCATTTTTGTATTGGGTTGTTTGTTTTATTAATATTAAGCTGCGTGAGCTGTTTATATATATTGGAGATTAAACCCTTGTCCATTGATTCGTTTGCGAACGTTTTCGCCCATTCTGAGGGTTGCCTTTTTCCATTCCCGTTTTTTTTTAACCAAAAAAGAAAGAAAGCAAAAGAAGCAGAACACTAATGTGCGTGAAATATGCCTCTTGAAACTGTCGTTTTGAAATATGGACGTCTTTTGAACTTTTTGGTCGATATATGACCCCAGGAATTGTTTTCAGGGCAGGTGTCATTTACAGGCCTGCAATGATTTGGAATATCCACTGACCATTAGCGCTGGAATTAAAGCTGCTGTTGTGTGAAACGGCCACAAGGTGGCAGCAGTTCTCCATTAGCAAATCTGGTTACCAGGGCAACAGAGCCTCAATGGAAGTCGTGTTCTAGATTGGAATTTAGAATGGAATGTGCCAGGAGAAAGCCCCTCAAGTTTGTCTCACTACTTCTTGTTCGTGTTTTTAATTTAATTTTTAATTTTTTATTACAGCAAGTTTGATTACAACGTTTGGCTTGTTGTAGGTGTGCAAGATGTGGTTCTTTTACACATATACATATGTCTGTTCTTCCTGGGACCCTTTTCCATGTACGTTATGACAGAATGTGGAGTAGTCTTCTCTTGGCATTCCGTAGGTCTTTGGTGATTATATATTTCACCTGTGTTTGTATATGTCTCTTAACCCCAATATCATAATGAATCCAATCCTCACACCTTTCCATTGGTGAGCCATAAGTTTGTTTAATGAATCTGTGATTGCCCTTCACCGTGGAAATATCTGCCCTGGTATCCGTTTTTAGGTAACACCTATAAGTGATATCCTACGATATGTGTCTTTCACTTTCTGACTTACTACAAGTCCCGTGCTTACCTGTAGACTCATCTACGGGGCTGCAAATGGCATTGTGCCCTTTTTTTCCTTGGCTAATATTCTGTCTTAGCGAGGTCCATTTTCTGCAATGTGATTCCCTGAGGGCTGAGGATTAGCTGACCTGGGCAGCCTGATCCTGCCGGCAAGCCCTCCCCAGGTGTGCCTGGGTTGAGGTCGATAGAAACAGCACTCCAGGCAGCAATAACCCCTGCAGCTGTGCCTGACTCCATATTCTCTGCCCCGTCAGCAGTCTCTGGGCTGTGCTGGTGGGAGGGTGTGAGGGTCCACGGCTTTGTTGGTGGCCCGGTGTGAGGGGGGCTCTGCTGGACTTTCTGCAGGAGTTGCCAGGCTGCCACCTGTAAAAAAGAGGATGTGTCACCCATAACTTCTTCAGGAATTTCTCTCCGGGCTGAGGTGAGGAAGGAAAAAAAGGAATGGGGGCTGGGACAGGAGGGGTATATCAGGCAGGGAAATGGAAATCTTCCAGAAGAGTGCCCGGGGCCAGGACCATCCTGGCTGGCCTGCAGGCACCAAGTTGGCCTGCGTGCTGTCGCTGGTGTGGCTCCACGGCCCTTCCTCTAGGCTTTCAAGCCCTTGTACATATTCAGGTGTTTTACCTGGGAAGGGTGGGAACAGTTCAGCAGCAGCTGGCCTGGGGCTCAGCTCACGTTTACTCACAGAGGCCTCGGCACGGTCCCCCAGCTTTGCAATGAGGACGCTCCTTGCGTGGGGGGTCCGGGCTGCTGGCTGTATGGGAGATGATTCCCCACCTCTGACCAATCTCAGAATTGTTTACCGCTGGAGCAAGTGCCCTGATAGGGTTTTCCTCTGTATAACTGCTGGGTTCAGGTTTTTTTTTCTTTTTTGGTTCAAGTTAGAATTTATTCATCTTTTATGTATTTATTGATATAAGCATGGAAATAATTCATTCATAGAAATACATCTGTGTGAAGGGAAGAACTTTTTTCTGTTTTATTTTTAAATTTCATTTCTAAAAATTTTGCAGTTTATTTATATTTATTTTTCTATACAGCAGGTTATTATTAGTTATCTATTTTATTCATATACATATATACAGGTCAATACCTATCTCCCAACTCATCTGACCACCAACACCCCATGGCTTCCCCCACTTGGTGTCCATACGTTTGTTCTCTACCTCTGTTTCTCTATTTCTGCCCTGCAAACCTGTTCATCTGTACCATATATCTAGGTTCCACATACATGCATTAATACAGAATATTTGTTTTGCTCTTTCTGACTTACTTCATTCTGTATGACAGTCTCTAGATCCACCGACTTCTCTACAAATAACCCAGTTTCATTCCTTTTCATGGCTGAATCATATTCCATTTTATATATGTACCACATCTTTTTCCATTCGTCTGTCTGTGGGCATTTAGGTTGCTTCCATTACCTGGCTGTTGTAAATAGTGCTGCAATGAACATTGTGGTGAATGTGTGTTTTTGATTTATGGTTGTCTCTGTGTATATGCCCAGAAGTAGGATTGCTGGATCCTATGGTAATTCTATTTCTAGTTTCTTTAAGGAAACTCCATACTGTTCTCCATAGTGACTGTATCAATTTACCTTCCCACCAATAGTGGAAGAGGGTTCCTTTTGTCCACACCCTCCCCAGAATTTGTTGTTTGTAGATTTTCTGATGATGCCGATTCTAACTGGTGTGAGGTGATACCTCATTGTCGTTTTGATTTGCATTTCTCTAATAATTAGTGGTGTTGAGCAGCTTTTCATGTGCGTCTTGGCCGTCTCTGTGACTTCTTTGAAGAAACCTCTATTTAGATCTTCTGCCCATTTTTGTATTGGGTTGTTTGTTTTATTAATATTAAGCTGCGTGAGCTGTTTATATATATTGGAGATTAAACCCTTGTCCATTGATTCGTTTGCGAACGTTTTCGCCCATTCTGAGGGTTGCCTTTTTCCATTCCCGTTTTTTTTTAACCAAAAAAGAAAGAAAGCAAAAGAAGCAGAACACTAATGTGCGTGAAATATGCCTCTTGAAACTGTCGTTTTGAAATATGGACGTCTTTTGAACTTTTTGGTCGATATATGACCCCAGGATTTGTTTTCAGGGCAGGTGTCATTTACAGGCCTGCAATGATTTGGAATATCCACTGACCATTAGCGCTGGAATTAAAGCTGCTGTTGTGTGAAACGGCCACAAGGCGGCAGCAGTTCTCCCTTAGCAAATCTGGTTACCAGGGCAACAGAGCCTCAATGGAAGTCGTGTTCTAGATTGGAATTTAGAATGGAATGTGCCAGGAGAAAGCCCCTCAAGTTTGTCTCACTACTTCTTGTTCGTGTTTTTAATTTAATTTTTAATTTTTTATTACAGCAAGTTTGATTACAACGTTTGGCTTGTTGTAGGTGTGCAAGATGTGGTTCTTTTACACATATACATATGTCTGTTCTTCCTGGGACCCTTTTCCATGTACGTTATGACAGAATGTTGAGTAGTCTTCTCTTGGCATTCCGTAGGTCTTTGGTGATTATATATTTCACCTGTGTTTGTATATGTCTCTTAACCCCAATATCATAATGAATCCAATCCTCACACCTTTCCATTGGTGAGCCATAAGTTTGTTTAATGAATCTGTGATTGCCCTTCACCGTGGAAATATCTGCCCTGGTATCCGTTTTTAGGTAACACCTATAAGTGATATCCTACGATATGTGTCTTTCACTTTCTGACTTACTACAAGTCCCGTGCTTACCTGTAGACTCATCTACGGGGCTGCAAATGGCATTGTGCCCTTTTTTTCCTTGGCTAATATTCTGTCTTAGCGAGGTCCATTTTCTGCAATGTGATTCCCTGAGGGCTGAGGATTAGCTGACCTGGGCAGCCTGATCCTGCCGGCAAGCCCTCCCCAGGTGTGCCTGGGTTGAGGTCGATAGAAACAGCACTCCAGGCAGCAATAGCCCCTGCAGCTGTGCCTGACTCCATATTCTCTGCCCCGTCAGCAGTCTCGGGGCTGTGCTGGTGGGAGGGTGTGAGGGTCCACGGCTTTGTTGGTGGCCCGGTGTGAGTTGGGCTCTGCTGGACTTTCTGCAGGAGTTGCCAGGCTGCCACCTGTAAAGAAGAGGATGTGTCACCCATAACTTCTTCTGGAATTTCTCTCCGTGCTGAGGTGAGGAAGGAAAAAAAGGAATGGGGGCTGGGACAGGAAGGGTATATCAGGCAGGGAAATGGAAAGCTTCCAGAAGAGTGCCCGGGGCCAGGACCATCCTGGCTGGCCTGCAGGCACCAAGTTGGCCTGCGTGCTGTCGCTGGTGTGGCTCCACGGCCCTTCCTCTAGGCTTTCAAGCCCTTGTACATATTCAGGTGTTTTACCTGGGAAGGGTGGGAACAGTTCAGCAGCAGCTGGCCTGGGGCTCAGCTCACGTTTACTCACAGAGGCCTCGGCACGGTCCCCCAGCTTTGCAATGAGGACGCTCCTTGCGTGGGGGGTCCGGGCTGCTGGCTGTATGGGAGATGATTCCCCACCTCTGACCAATCTCAGAATTGTTTACCGCTGGAGCAAGTGCCCTGATAGGGTTTTCCTCTGTATAACTGCTGGGTTCAGGTTTTTTTTTCTTTTTTGGTTCAAGTTAGAATTTATTCATCTTTTATGTATTTATTGATATAAGCATGGAAATAATTCATTCATAGAAATACATCTGTGTGAAGGGAAGAACTTTTTTCTGTTTTATTTTTAAATTTCATTTCTAAAAATTTTGCAGTTTATTTATATTTATTTTTCTATACAGCAGGTTATTATTAGTTATCTATTTTATTCATATACATATATACAGGTCAATACCTATCTCCCAACTCATCTGACCACCAACACCCCATGGCTTCCCCCACTTGGTGTCCATACGTTTGTTCTCTACCTCTGTTTCTCTATTTCTGCCCTGCAAACCTGTTCATCTGTACCATATATCTAGGTTCCACATACATGCATTAATACAGAATATTTGTTTTGCTCTTTCTGACTTACTTCATTCTGTATGACAGTCTCTAGATCCACCGACTTCTCTACAAATAACCCAGTTTCATTCCTTTTCATGGCTGAATCATATTCCATTTTATATATGTACCACATCTTTTTCCATTCGTCTGTCTGTGGGCATTTAGGTTGCTTCCATTACCTGGCTGTTGTAAATAGTGCTGCAATGAACATTGTGGTGAATGTGTGTTTTTGATTTATGGTTGTCTCTGTGTATATGCCCAGAAGTGGGATTGCTGGATCCTATGGTAATTCTATTTCTAGTTTCTTTAAGGAAACTCCATACTGTTCTCCATAGTGACTGTATCAATTTACCTTCCCACCAATAGTGGAAGAGGGTTCCTTTTGTCCACACCCTCCCCAGAATTTGTTGTTTGTAGATTTTCTGATGATGCCGATTCTAACAGGTGTGAGGTGATACCTCATTGTCGTTTTGATTTGCATTTCTCTAATAATTAGTGGTGTTGAGCAGCTTTTCATGTGCGTCTTGGCCGTCTCTGTGACTTCTTTGAAGAAACGTCTATTTAGATCTTCTGCCCATTTTTGTATTGGGTTGTTTGTTTTATTAATATTAAGCTGCGTGAGCTGTTTATATATATTGGAGATTAAACCCTTGTCCATTGATTCGTTTGCGAACGTTTTCGCCCATTCTGAGGGTTGCCTTTTTCCATTCCCGTTTTTTTTTAACCAAAAAAGAAAGAAAGCAAAAGAAGCAGAACACTAATGTGCGTGAAATATGCCTCTTGAAACTGTCGTTTTGAAATATGGACGTCTTTTGAACTTTTTGGTCGATATATGACCCCAGGAATTGTTTTCAGGGCAGGTGTCATTTACAGGCCTGCAATGATTTGGAATATCCACTGACCATTAGCGCTGGAATTAAAGCTGCTGTTGTGTGAAACGGCCACAAGGTGGCAGCAGTTCTCCATTAGCAAATCTGGTTACCAGGGCAACAGAGCCTCAATGGAAGTCGTGTTCTAGATTGGAATTTAGAATGGAATGTGCCAGGAGAAAGCCCCTCAAGTTTGTCTCACTACTTCTTGTTCGTGTTTTTAATTTAATTTTTAATTTTTTATTACAGCAAGTTTGATTACAACGTTTGGCTTGTTGTAGGTGTGCAAGATGTGGTTCTTTTACACATATACATATGTCTGTTCTTCCTGGGACCCTTTTCCATGTACGTTATGACAGAATGTTGAGTAGTCTTCTCTTGGCATTCCGTAGGTCTTTGGTGATTATATATTTCACCTGTGTTTGTATATGTCTCTTAACCCCAATATCATAATGAATCCAATCCTCACACCTTTCCATTGGTGAGCCATAAGTTTGTTTAATGAATCTGTGATTGCCCTTCACCGTGGAAATATCTGCCCTGGTATCCGTTTTTAGGTAACACCTATAAGTGATATCCTACGATATGTGTCTTTCACTTTCTGACTTACTACAAGTCACGTGCTTACCTGTAGACTCATCTACGGGGCTGCAAATGGCATTGTGCCCTTTTTTTCCTTGGCTAATATTCTGTCTTAGCGAGGTCCATTTTCTGCAATGTGATTCCCTGAGGGCTGAGGATTAGCTGACCTGGGCAGCCTGATCCTGCCGGCAAGCCCTCCCCAGGTGTGCCTGGGTTGAGGTCGATAGAAACAGCACTCCAGGCAGCAATAGCCCCTGCAGCTGTGCCTGACTCCATATTCTCTGCCCCGTCAGCAGTCTCGGGGCTGTGCTGGTGGGAGGGTGTGAGGGTCCAGGGCTTTGTTGGGGGCCCGGTGTGAGTGGGGCTCTGCTGGACTTTCTGCAGGAGTTGCCAGGCTGCCACCTGTAAAGAAGAGGATGTGTCACCCATAACTTCTTCTGGAATTTCTCTCCGGGCTGAGGTGAGGAAGGAAAAAAAGGAATGGGGGCTGGGACAGGAGGGGTATATCAGGCAGGGAAATGGAAATCTTCCAGAAGAGTGCCCGGGGCCAGGACCATCCTGGCTGGCCTGCAGGCACCAAGTTGGCCTGCGTGCTGTCGCTGGTGTGGCTCCACGGCCCTTCCTCTAGGCTTTCAAGCCCTTGTACATATTCAGGTGTTTTACCTGGGAAGGGTGGGAACAGTTCAGCAGCAGCTGGCCTGGGGCTCAGCTCACGTTTACTCACAGAGGCCTCGGCACGGTCCCCCAGCTTTGCAATGAGGACGCTCCTTGCGTGGGGGGTCCGGGCTGCTGGCTGTATGGGAGATGATTCCCCACCTCTGACCAATCTCAGAATTGTTTACCGCTGGAGCAAGTGCCCTGATAGGGTTTTCCTCTGTATAACTGCTGGGTTCAGGTTTTTTTTTCTTTTTTGGTTCAAGTTAGAATTTATTCATCTTTTATGTATTTATTGATATAAGCATGGAAATAATTCATTCATAGAAATACATCTGTGTGAAGGGAAGAACTTTTTTCTGTTTTATTTTTAAATTTCATTTCTAAAAATTTTGCAGTTTATTTATATTTATTTTTCTATACAGCAGGTTATTATTAGTTATCTATTTTATTCATATACATATATACAGGTCAATACCTATCTCCCAACTCATCTGACCACCAACACCCCATGGCTTCCCCCACTTGGTGTCCATACGTTTGTTCTCTACCTCTGTTTCTCTATTTCTGCCCTGCAAACCTGTTCATCTGTACCATATATCTAGGTTCCACATACATGCATTAATACAGAATATTTGTTTTGCTCTTTCTGACTTACTTCATTCTGTATGACAGTCTCTAGATCCACCGACTTCTCTACAAATAACCCAGTTTCATTCCTTTTCATGGCTGAATCATATTCCATTTTATATATGTACCACATCTTTTTCCATTCGTCTGTCTGTGGGCATTTAGGTTGCTTCCATTACCTGGCTGTTGTAAATAGTGCTGCAATGAACATTGTGGTGAATGTGTGTTTTTGATTTATGGTTGTCTCTGTGTATATGCCCAGAAGTAGGATTGCTGGATCCTATGGTAATTCTATTTCTAGTTTCTTTAAGGAAACTCCATACTGTTCTCCATAGTGACTGTATCAATTTACCTTCCCACCAATAGTGGAAGAGGGTTCCTTTTGTCCACACCCTCCCCAGAATTTGTTGTTTGTAGATTTTCTGATGATGCCGATTCTAACTGGTGTGAGGTGATACCTCATTGTCGTTTTGATTTGCATTTCTCTAATAATTAGTGGTGTTGAGCAGCTTTTCATGTGCGTCTTGGCCGTCTCTGTGACTTCTTTGAAGAAACCTCTATTTAGATCTTCTGCCCATTTTTGTATTGGGTTGTTTGTTTTATTAATATTAAGCTGCGTGAGCTGTTTATATATATTGGAGATTAAACCCTTGTCCATTGATTCGTTTGCGAACGTTTTCGCCCATTCTGAGGGTTGCCTTTTTCCATTCCCGTTTTTTTTTAACCAAAAAAGAAAGAAAGCAAAAGAAGCAGAACACTAATGTGCGTGAAATATGCCTCTTGAAACTGTCGTTTTGAAATATGGACGTCTTTTGAACTTTTTGGTCGATATATGACCCCAGGATTTGTTTTCAGGGCAGGTGTCATTTACAGGCCTGCAATGATTTGGAATATCCACTGACCATTAGCGCTGGAATTAAAGCTGCTGTTGTGTGAAACGGCCACAAGGCGGCAGCAGTTCTCCATTAGCAAATCTGGTTACCAGGGCAACAGAGCCTCAATGGAAGTCGTGTTCTAGATTGGAATTTAGAATGGAATGTGCCAGGAGAAAGCCCCTCAAGTTTGTCTCACTACTTCTTGTTCGTGTTTTTAATTTAATTTTTAATTTTTTATTACAGCAAGTTTGATTACAACGTTTGGCTTGTTGTAGGTGTGCAAGATGTGGTTCTTTTACACATATACATATGTCTGTTCTTCCTGGGACCCTTTTCCATGTACGTTATGACAGAATGTTGAGTAGTCTTCTCTTGGCATTCCGTAGGTCTTTGGTGATTATATATTTCACCTGTGTTTGTATATGTCTCTTAACCCCAATATCATAATGAATCCAATCCTCACACCTTTCCATTGGTGAGCCATAAGTTTGTTTAATGAATCTGTGATTGCCCTTCACCGTGGAAATATCTGCCCTGGTATCCGTTTTTAGGTAACACCTATAAGTGATATCCTACGATATGTGTCTTTCACTTTCTGACTTACTACAAGTCCCGTGCTTACCTGTAGACTCATCTACGGGGCTGCAAATGGCATTGTGCCCTTTTTTTCCTTGGCTAATATTCTGTCTTAGCGAGGTCCATTTTCTGCAATGTGATTCCCTGAGGGCTGAGGATTAGCTGACCTGGGCAGCCTGATCCTGCCGGCAAGCCCTCCCCAGGTGTGCCTGGGTTGAGGTCGATAGAAACAGCACTCCAGGCAGCAATAGCCCCTGCAGCTGTGCCTGACTCCATATTCTCTGCCCCGTCAGCAGTCTCGGGGCTGTGCTGGTGGGAGGGTGTGAGGGTCCACGGCTTTGTTGGTGGCCCGGTGTGAGTTGGGCTCTGCTGGACTTTCTGCAGGAGTTGCCAGGCTGCCACCTGTAAAGAAGAGGATGTGTCACCCATAACTTCTTCTGGAATTTCTCTCCGTGCTGAGGTGAGGAAGGAAAAAAAGGAATGGGGGCTGGGACAGGAAGGGTATATCAGGCAGGGAAATGGAAAGCTTCCAGAAGAGTGCCCGGGGCCAGGACCATCCTGGCTGGCCTGCAGGCACCAAGTTGGCCTGCGTGCTGTCGCTGGTGTGGCTCCACGGCCCTTCCTCTAGGCTTTCAAGCCCTTGTACATATTCAGGTGTTTTACCTGGGAAGGGTGGGAACAGTTCAGCAGCAGCTGGCCTGGGGCTCAGCTCACGTTTACTCACAGAGGCCTCGGCACGGTCCCCCAGCTTTGCAATGAGGACGCTCCTTGCGTGGGGGGTCCGGGCTGCTGGCTGTATGGGAGATGATTCCCCACCTCTGACCAATCTCAGAATTGTTTACCGCTGGAGCAAGTGCCCTGATAGGGTTTTCCTCTGTATAACTGCTGGGTTCAGGTTTTTTTTTCTTTTTTGGTTCAAGTTAGAATTTATTCATCTTTTATGTATTTATTGATATAAGCATGGAAATAATTCATTCATAGAAATACATCTGTGTGAAGGGAAGAACTTTTTTCTGTTTTATTTTTAAATTTCATTTCTAAAAATTTTGCAGTTTATTTATATTTATTTTTCTATACAGCAGGTTATTATTAGTTATCTATTTTATTCATATACATATATACAGGTCAATACCTATCTCCCAACTCATCTGACCACCAACACCCCATGGCTTCCCCCACTTGGTGTCCATACGTTTGTTCTCTACCTCTGTTTCTCTATTTCTGCCCTGCAAACCTGTTCATCTGTACCATATATCTAGGTTCCACATACATGCATTAATACAGAATATTTGTTTTGCTCTTTCTGACTTACTTCATTCTGTATGACAGTCTCTAGATCCACCGACTTCTCTACAAATAACCCAGTTTCATTCCTTTTCATGGCTGAATCATATTCCATTTTATATATGTACCACATCTTTTTCCATTCGTCTGTCTGTGGGCATTTAGGTTGCTTCCATTACCTGGCTGTTGTAAATAGTGCTGCAATGAACATTGTGGTGAATGTGTGTTTTTGATTTATGGTTGTCTCTGTGTATATGCCCAGAAGTGGGATTGCTGGATCCTATGGTAATTCTATTTCTAGTTTCTTTAAGGAAACTCCATACTGTTCTCCATAGTGACTGTATCAATTTACCTTCCCACCAATAGTGGAAGAGGGTTCCTTTTGTCCACACCCTCCCCAGAATTTGTTGTTTGTAGATTTTCTGATGATGCCGATTCTAACAGGTGTGAGGTGATACCTCATTGTCGTTTTGATTTGCATTTCTCTAATAATTAGTGGTGTTGAGCAGCTTTTCATGTGCGTCTTGGCCGTCTCTGTGACTTCTTTGAAGAAACGTCTATTTAGATCTTCTGCCCATTTTTGTATTGGGTTGTTTGTTTTATTAATATTAAGCTGCGTGAGCTGTTTATATATATTGGAGATTAAACCCTTGTCCATTGATTCGTTTGCGAACGTTTTCGCCCATTCTGAGGGTTGCCTTTTTCCATTCCCGTTTTTTTTTAACCAAAAAAGAAAGAAAGCAAAAGAAGCAGAACACTAATGTGCGTGAAATATGCCTCTTGAAACTGTCGTTTTGAAATATGGACGTCTTTTGAACTTTTTGGTCGATATATGACCCCAGGATTTGTTTTCAGGGCAGGTGTCATTTACAGGCCTGCAATGATTTGGAATATCCACTGACCATTAGCGCTGGAATTAAAGCTGCTGTTGTGTGAAACGGCCACAAGGTGGCAGCAGTTCTCCATTAGCAAATCTGGTTACCAGGGCAACAGAGCCTCAATGGAAGTCGTGTTCTAGATTGGAATTTAGAATGGAATGTGCCAGGAGAAAGCCCCTCAAGTTTGTCTCACTACTTCTTGTTCGTGTTTTTAATTTAATTTTTAATTTTTTATTACAGCAAGTTTGATTACAACGTTTGGCTTGTTGTAGGTGTGCAAGATGTGGTTCTTTTACACATATACATATGTCTGTTCTTCCTGGGACCCTTTTCCATGTACGTTATGACAGAATGTTGAGTAGTCTTCTCTTGGCATTCCGTAGGTCTTTGGTGATTATATATTTCACCTGTGTTTGTATATGTCTCTTAACCCCAATATCATAATGAATCCAATCCTCACACCTTTCCATTGGTGAGCCATAAGTTTGTTTAATGAATCTGTGATTGCCCTTCACCGTGGAAATATCTGCCCTGGTATCCGTTTTTAGGTAACACCTATAAGTGATATCCTACGATATGTGTCTTTCACTTTCTGACTTACTACAAGTCACGTGCTTACCTGTAGACTCATCTACGGGGCTGCAAATGGCATTGTGCCCTTTTTTTCCTTGGCTAATATTCTGTCTTAGCGAGGTCCATTTTCTGCAATGTGATTCCCTGAGGGCTGAGGATTAGCTGACCTGGGCAGCCTGATCCTGCCGGCAAGCCCTCCCCAGGTGTGCCTGGGTTGAGGTCGATAGAAACAGCACTCCAGGCAGCAATAGCCCCTGCAGCTGTGCCTGACTCCATATTCTCTGCCCCGTCAGCAGTCTCGGGGCTGTGCTGGTGGGAGGGTGTGAGGGTCCAGGGCTTTGTTGGGGGCCCGGTGTGAGTGGGGCTCTGCTGGACTTTCTGCAGGAGTTGCCAGGCTGCCACCTGTAAAGAAGAGGATGTGTCACCCATAACTTCTTCTGGAATTTCTCTCCGGGCTGAGGTGAGGAAGGAAAAAAAGGAATGGGGGCTGGGACAGGAGGGGTATATCAGGCAGGGAAATGGAAATCTTCCAGAAGAGTGCCCGGGGCCAGGACCATCCTGGCTGGCCTGCAGGCACCAAGTTGGCCTGCGTGCTGTCGCTGGTGTGGCTCCACGGCCCTTCCTCTAGGCTTTCAAGCCCTTGTACATATTCAGGTGTTTTACCTGGGAAGGGTGGGAACAGTTCAGCAGCAGCTGGCCTGGGGCTCAGCTCACGTTTACTCACAGAGGCCTCGGCACGGTCCCCCAGCTTTGCAATGAGGACGCTCCTTGCGTGGGGTGTCCGGGCTGCTGGCTGTATGGGAGATGATTCCCCACCTCTGACCAATCTCAGAATTGTTTACCGCTGGAGCAAGTGCCCTGATAGGGTTTTCCTCTGTATAACTGCTGGGTTCAGGTTTTTTTTTCTTTTTTGGTTCAAGTTAGAATTTATTCATCTTTTATGTATTTATTGATATAAGCATGGAAATAATTCATTCATAGAAATACATCTGTGTGAAGGGAAGAACTTTTTTCTGTTTTATTTTTAAATTTCATTTCTAAAAATTTTGCAGTTTATTTATATTTATTTTTCTATACAGCAGGTTATTATTAGTTATCTATTTTATTCATATACATATATACAGGTCAATACCTATCTCCCAACTCATCTGACCACCAACACCCCATGGCTTCCCCCACTTGGTGTCCATACGTTTGTTCTCTACCTCTGTTTCTCTATTTCTGCCCTGCAAACCTGTTCATCTGTACCATATATCTAGGTTCCACATACATGCATTAATACAGAATATTTGTTTTGCTCTTTCTGACTTACTTCATTCTGTATGACAGTCTCTAGATCCACCGACTTCTCTACAAATAACCCAGTTTCATTCCTTTTCATGGCTGAATCATATTCCATTTTATATATGTACCACATCTTTTTCCATTCGTCTGTCTGTGGGCATTTAGGTTGCTTCCATTACCTGGCTGTTGTAAATAGTGCTGCAATGAACATTGTGGTGAATGTGTGTTTTTGATTTATGGTTGTCTCTGTGTATATGCCCAGAAGTGGGATTGCTGGATCCTATGGTAATTCTATTTCTAGTTTCTTTAAGGAAACTCCATACTGTTCTCCATAGTGACTGTATCAATTTACCTTCCCACCAATAGTGGAAGAGGGTTCCTTTTGTCCACACCCTCCCCAGAATTTGTTGTTTGTAGATTTTCTGATGATGCCGATTCTAACAGGTGTGAGGTGATACCTCATTGTCGTTTTGATTTGCATTTCTCTAATAATTAGTGGTGTTGAGCAGCTTTTCATGTGCGTCTTGGCCGTCTCTGTGACTTCTTTGAAGAAACGTCTATTTAGATCTTCTGCCCATTTTTGTATTGGGTTGTTTGTTTTATTAATATTAAGCTGCGTGAGCTGTTTATATATATTGGAGATTAAACCCTTGTCCATTGATTCGTTTGCGAACGTTTTCGCCCATTCTGAGGGTTGCCTTTTTCCATTCCCGTTTTTTTTTAACCAAAAAAGAAAGAAAGCAAAAGAAGCAGAACACTAATGTGCGTGAAATATGCCTCTTGAAACTGTCGTTTTGAAATATGGACGTCTTTTGAACTTTTTGGTCGATATATGACCCCAGGATTTGTTTTCAGGGCAGGTGTCATTTACAGGCCTGCAATGATTTGGAATATCCACTGACCATTAGCGCTGGAATTAAAGCTGCTGTTGTGTGAAACGGCCACAAGGTGGCAGCAGTTCTCCATTAGCAAATCTGGTTACCAGGGCAACAGAGCCTCAATGGAAGTCGTGTTCTAGATTGGAATTTAGAATGGAATGTGCCAGGAGAAAGCCCCTCAAGTTTGTCTCACTACTTCTTGTTCGTGTTTTTAATTTAATTTTTAATTTTTTATTACAGCAAGTTTGATTACAACGTTTGGCTTGTTGTAGGTGTGCAAGATGTGGTTCTTTTACACATATACATATGTCTGTTCTTCCTGGGACCCTTTTCCATGTACGTTATGACAGAATGTTGAGTAGTCTTCTCTTGGCATTCCGTAGGTCTTTGGTGATTATATATTTCACCTGTGTTTGTATATGTCTCTTAACCCCAATATCATAATGAATCCAATCCTCACACCTTTCCATTGGTGAGCCATAAGTTTGTTTAATGAATCTGTGATTGCCCTTCACCGTGGAAATATCTGCCCTGGTATCCGTTTTTAGGTAACACCTATAAGTGATATCCTACGATATGTGTCTTTCACTTTCTGACTTACTACAAGTCACGTGCTTACCTGTAGACTCATCTACGGGGCTGCAAATGGCATTGTGCCCTTTTTTTCCTTGGCTAATATTCTGTCTTAGCGAGGTCCATTTTCTGCAATGTGATTCCCTGAGGGCTGAGGATTAGCTGACCTGGGCAGCCTGATCCTGCCGGCAAGCCCTCCCCAGGTGTGCCTGGGTTGAGGTCGATAGAAACAGCACTCCAGGCAGCAATAGCCCCTGCAGCTGTGCCTGACTCCATATTCTCTGCCCCGTCAGCAGTCTCGGGGCTGTGCTGGTGGGAGGGTGTGAGGGTCCACGGCTTTGTTGGTGGCCCGGTGTGAGTGGGGCTCTGCTGGACTTTCTGCAGGAGTTGCCAGGCTGCCACCTGTAAAGAAGAGGATGTGTCACCCATAACTTCTTCTGGAATTTCTCTCCGGGCTGAGGTGAGGAAGGAAAAAAAGGAATGGGGGCTGAGACAGGAGGGGTATATCAGGCAGGGAAATGGAAATCTTCCAGAAGAGTGCCCGGGGCCAGGACCATCCTGGCTGGCCTGCAGGCACCAAGTTGGCCTGCGTGCTGTCGCTGGTGTGGCTCCACGGCCCTTCCTCTAGGCTTTCAAGCCCTTGTACATATTCAGGTGTTTTACCTGGGAAGGGTGGGAACAGTTCAGCAGCAGCTGGCCTGGGGCTCAGCTCACGTTTACTCACAGAGGCCTCGGCACGGTCCCCCAGCTTTGCAATGAGGACGCTCCTTGCGTGGGGGGTCCGGGCTGCTGGCTGTATGGGAGATGATTCCCCACCTCTGACCAATCTCAGAATTGTTTACCGCTGGAGCAAGTGCCCTGATAGGGTTTTCCTCTGTATAACTGCTGGGTTCAGGTTTTTTTTTCTTTTTTGGTTCAAGTTAGAATTTATTCATCTTTTATGTATTTATTGATATAAGCATGGAAATAATTCATTCATAGAAATACATCTGTGTGAAGGGAAGAACTTTTTTCTGTTTTATTTTTAAATTTCATTTCTAAAAATTTTGCAGTTTATTTATATTTATTTTTCTATACAGCAGGTTATTATTAGTTATCTATTTTATTCATATACATATATACAGGTCAATACCTATCTCCCAACTCATCTGACCACCAACACCCCATGGCTTCCCCCACTTGGTGTCCATACGTTTGTTCTCTACCTCTGTTTCTCTATTTCTGCCCTGCAAACCTGTTCATCTGTACCATATATCTAGGTTCCACATACATGCATTAATACAGAATATTGTTTTGCTCTTTCTGACTTACTTCATTCTGTATGACAGTCTCTAGATCCACCGACTTCTCTACAAATAACCCAGTTTCATTCCTTTTCATGGCTGAATCATATTCCATTTTATATATGTACCACATCTTTTTCCATTCGTTTGTCTGTGGGCATTTAGGTTGCTTCCATTACCTGGCTGTTGTAAATAGTACTGCAATGAACATTGTGGTGAATGTGTGTTTTTGATTTATGGTTGTCTCTGTGTATATGCCCAGAAGTGGGATTGCTGGATCCTATGGTAATTCTATTTCTAGTTTCTTTAAGGAAACTCCATACTGTTCTCCATAGTGACTGTATCAATTTACCTTCCCACCAATAGTGGAAGAGGGTTCCTTTTGTCCACACCCTCCCCAGAATTTGTTGTTTGTAGATTTTCTGATGCTGCCGATTCTAACAGGTGTGAGGTGATACCTCATTGTCGTTTTGATTTGCATTTCTCTAATAATTAGTGGTGTTGAGCAGCTTTTCATGTGCGTCTTGGCCGTCTCTGTGACTTCTTTGAAGAAACGTCTATTTAGATCTTCTGCCCATTTTTGTATTGGGTTGTTTGTTTTATTAATATTAAGCTGCGTGAGCTGTTTATATATATTGGAGATTAAACCCTTGTCCATTGATTCGTTTGCGAACGTTTTCGCCCATTCTGAGAGTTGCCTTTTTCCATTCCCGTTTTTTTTTAACCAAAAAAGAAAGAAAGCAAAAGAAGCAGAACACTAATGTGCGTGAAATATGCCTCTTGAAACTGTCGTTTTGAAATATGGACGTCTTTTGAACTTTTTGGTCGATATATGACCCCAGGAATTGTTTTCAGGGCAGGTGTCATTTACAGGCCTGCAATGATTTGGAATATCCACTGACCAGTAGCGCTGGGATTAAAGCTGCTGTTGTGCGAAATGGCCACAAGGTGGCAGCAGTTCTCCCTTAGCAAATCTGGTTACCAGGGCAACAGAGCCTCAATGGAAGCCTGTTCTAGATTGGAATTTAGAATGGAATGTGCCAGGAGAAAGCCCCTCAAGTTTGTCTCACTACTTCTTGTTCGTGTTTTTAATTTAATTTTTAATTTTTTATTACAGCAAGTTTGATTACAACGTTTGCTTGTTGTAGGTGTGCAAGATGTGGTTCTTTTACACATATACATATGTCTGTTCTTCCTGGGACCCTTTTCCCATGTACGTTATGACAGAATGTTGAGTAGTCTTCTCTTGGCATTCCGTAGGTCTTTGGTGATTATATATTTCACCTGTGTTTGTATATGTCTCTTAACCCCAATATCGTAATGAATCCAATCCTCACACCTTTCCATTGGTGAACCATAAGTTTGTTTAATGAATCTGTGATTGCCCTTCTCCGTGGAAATATCTGCCCTAGTATCCGTTTTTAGGTAACACCTATAAGTGATATCCTACGATATGTGTCTTTCACTTTCTGACTTACTACAAGTCACGTGATTACCTGTAGACTCATCTACGGGGCTGCAAATGGCATTGTGCTCTTTTTTTCCTTGGCTAATATTCTGTCTTAGCGAGGTCCATTTTCTGCAATGTGATTCCCTGAGGGCTGAGGATTAGCTGACCTGGGCAGCCTGACCCTGCCGGCAAGCCCTCCCTAGGTGTGCCTGGGTTGAGTTCAATAGAAACAGCACTCCAGGCA
Organism: Mesoplodon densirostris; assembly: GCF_025265405.1. Classification (NCBI taxonomy): domain Eukaryota; kingdom Metazoa; phylum Chordata; class Mammalia; order Artiodactyla; family Ziphiidae; genus Mesoplodon; species Mesoplodon densirostris. The sequence goes on from NC_082666.1 coordinate 92,628,691, forward strand.
GCAATAGCCCCTGCAGCTGTGCCTGACTCCATATTCTCTGCCCCGTCAGCATTCTCGGGGCTGTGCTGGTGGGAGGGTGTGAGGGTCCATGGCTTTGTTGGTGGCCCGGTGTGAGTGGGGCTCTGCTGGAATTTCTGAAGGAGTTGCCAGGTTGCCACCTGTAAAGAAGAGGATGTGTCACCCATAACTTCCACTGGAATTTCTCTCCGGGCTGAGGTGAGGGAGGAAAAAAAGGAGTGGGTGCCGGGACAGGAGTGGTATCTCAGACAGGGAAATGGAAAGCTTCCAGAAGAGCGCCCGGGGCCAGGACCATCCTGGCTGGCCTGCAGGCACCAAGTTGGCCTGCGTGCTGTCGCTGGTGTGGCTCCACGGCCCTTCCTCTAGGCTTTCAAGCCCTTGTACATATTCAGGTGTTTTACCTGGGAAGGGTGGGAACAGTTCAGCAGCAGCTGGCCTGGGGCTCAGCTCACGTTTACTCACAGAGGCCTTGGCACTGTCCCCCAGCTTTGCAATCATGACGCTCCTTGCGTGGGGGGGCCGGGCTGCTGGCTGTATGGGAGATGATTCCCCACCTCTGACCAATCTCAGAATTGTTTACCGCTGGAACAAGTGCCCTGATAGGGTTTTCCTCTGTATAACTGCTGGGTACAGGATTTGTTTTTTCTTTTTTGGTTCAAGTTAGAAGTTATTCATCTTTTATGTATTTATTGATATAAGCATGGAAATAATTCATTCATAGAAATACATCTGTGTGAAGGGAAGAACTTTTTTTCTGTTTTATTTTTAAATTTCATTTCTAAAAATTTTGAAGTTTAATTATATTTATTTTTCTATACAGCAGGTTATTATTAGTTATCTATTTTATTCATATACATATATACAGGTCAATACCTATCTCCCAACTCATCTGACCACCAACACCCCATGGCTTCCCCCACTTGGTGTCCATACGTTTGTTCTCTACCTCTGTTTCTCTATTTCTGCCCTGCAAACCTGTTCATCTGTACCATATATCTAGGTTCCACATACATGCATTAATACAGAATATTTGTTTTGCTCTTTCTGACTTACTTCATTCTGTATGACAGTCTCTAGATCCACCGACTTCTCTACAAATAACCCAGTTTCATTCCTTTTCATGGCTGAGTCATATCCCATTTTATGTATGTACCACATCTTTATCCATTCATCTGTCTGTGGGCATTTAGGTTGCTTCCATTACCTGGCTATTGTAAATAGTGCTGCAATGAACATTGTGGTGAATGTGTGTTTTTGATTTATGGTTGTCTCTGGGTATATGCCCAGAAGAGGGATTGCTGGATCCTATGGTAATTCTATTTCTAGTTTCTTTAAGGAAACTCCATACTCTTCTCCATAGTGACTGTATCAATTTACCTTCCCACCAATAGTGGAAGAGGGTTCCTTTTGTCCACAACCTCCCCAGAATTTGTTGTTTGTAGATTTTCTGATGCTGCCGATTCTAACAGGTGTGAGGTGATACCTCATTGTCATTTTGATTTGCATTTCTCTAATAATTAGTGGTGTTGAGCAGCTTTTCATATGCGTCTTGGTCGTCTCTGTGACTTCTTTGAAGAAACGTCTATTTAGATCTTCTGCCCATTTTTGTATTGGGTTGTTTGTTTTATTAATATTAAGCTGCGTGAGCTGTTTATATATATTGGAGATTAAACCCTTGTCCATTTTTTCGTTTGCGAACGTTTTCGCCCATTCTGAGGGTTGCCTTTTTCCATTCCAGTTTTTTTTAACCAAAAAAGAAAGAAAGCAAAAGAAGCAGAACACTAAAGTGCGTGAAATATGCCTCTTGAAACTGTCGTTTTGAAATATGGACGTCTTTTGAACTTTTTGGTCAATATATGACCCCAGGATTTGTTTTCAGGGCAGGTGTCATTTACAGGCCTGCAATGATTTGGAATATCCACTGACCATTAGCGCTGGGATTAAAGCTGCTGTTGTGTGAAACGGCCACAAGGTGGCAGCAATTCTCCCGTAGCAAATCTGGTTACTAGGGCAACAGAGCCTCAATGGAAGCCTGTTCTAGATTGGAATTTAGAATGGAATGTGCCAGGAGAAAGCCCCTCAAGTTTGTCTCACTACTTCTTGTTCGTGTTTTTAATTTAATTTTTAATTTTTTATTACAGCAAGTTTGATTACAATGTTTGCTTGTTGTAGGTGTGCAAGATGTTGTTCTGTTACACATATACATATGTCTGTTCTTCCTGGGACCCTTTTCCCATGTACATTATGACAGAATGTTGAGTAGTCTTCTCTTGGCATTCCGTAGGTCTTTGGTGATTATATATTTCACCTGTGTTTGTATATGTCTCTTAACCCCAATATCGTAATGAATCCAATCCTCACACCTTTCCATTGGTGAACCATAAGTTTGTTTAATGAATCTGTGATTGCCCTTCTCCGTGGAAATATCTGCCCTGGTATCCGTTTTTAGGTAACACCTATAAGTGATATCCTACGATATGTGTCTTTCACTTTCTGACTTACTACAAGTCACGTGCTTACCTGTAGACTCATCTACGGGGCTGCAAATGGCATTGTGCCCTTTTTTTCCTTGGCTAATATTCTGTCTTAGCGAGGTCCATTTTCTGCAATGTGATTCCCTGAGGGCTGAGGATTAGCTGACCTGGGCAGCCTGACCCTGCCGGCAAGCCCTCCCCAGGTGTGCGTGTGTTGAGGTCGATAGAAACAGCACTCCAGGCAGCAATAGCCCCTGCAGCTGTGCCTGACTCCATATTCTCTGCCCCGTCAGCAGTCTCGGGGCTGTGCTGGTGGGAGGGTGTGAGGGTCCAGGGCTTTGTTGGGGGCCCGGTGTGAGTGGGGCTCTGCTGGACTTTCTGCAGGAGTTGCCAGGCTGCCACCTGTAAAGAAGAGGATGTGTCACCCATAACTTCCACTGGAATTTCTCTCCGGGCTGAGGTGAGGGAGGAAAAAAAGGAGTGGGGGCCGGGACAGGAGTGGTATCTCAGGCAGGGAAATGGAAAGCTTCCAGAAGAGCGCCCGGGGCCAGGACCATCCTGGCTGGCCTGCAGGCACCAAGTTGGCCTGCGTGCTGTCGCTGGTGTGGCTCCACGGCCATTCCTCTAGGCTTTCAAGCCCTTGTACATATTCAGGTGTTTTACCTGGGAAGGGTGGGAACAGTTCAGCAGCAGCTGGCCTGGGTCTCAGCTCACGTTTACTCACAGAGGCCTCGGCACGGTCCCCCAGCTTTGCAATGAGGATGTTCCTTGCGTGGGGGGGGCGGGCTGCTGGCTGTATGGGAGATGATTCCCCACCTCTGACCAATGTCAGAATTGTTTACCGCTGGAACAAGTGCCCTGATAGGGTTTTCCTCTGAATAACTGCTGGGTTCAGGTTTTTTTTTTCTTTTTTGGTTCAAGTTAGAATTTATTCATCTTTTATGTATTTATTGATATAAGCATGGAAATAATTCATTCATAGAAATACATCTGTGTGAAGGGAAGAACTTTTTTCTGTTTTATTTTTAAATTTCATTTCTAAAAATTTTGCAGTTTAATTATATTTATTTTTCTATACAGCAGGTTATTATTAGTTATCTATTTTATTCATATACATATATACAGGTCAATACCTATCTCCCAACTCATCTGACCACCATCACCCCATGGCTTCCCCCACTTGGTGTCCATACGTTTGTTCTCTACCTCTGTTTCTCTATTTCTGCCCTGCAAACCTGTTCATCTGTACCATATATCTAGGTTCCACATACATGCATTAATACAGAATATTTGTTTTGCTCTTTCTGACTTACTTCATTCTGTATGACAGTCTCTAGATCCACCGACTTCTCTACAAATAACCCAGTTTCATTCCTTTTCATGGCTGAGTCATATCCCATTTTATGTATGTACCACATCTTTATCCATTCATCTGTCTGTGGGCATTTAGGTTGCTTCCATTACCTGGCTATTGTAAATAGTGCTGCAATGAACATTGTGGTGAATGTGTGTTTTTGATTTATGGTTGTCTCTGGGTATATGCCCAGAAGAGGGATTGCTGGATCCTATGGTAATTCTATTTCTAGTTTCTTTAAGGAAACTCCATACTCTTCTCCATAGTGACTGTATCAATTTACCTTCCCACCAATAGTGGAAGAGGGTTCCTTTTGTCCACAACCTCCCCAGAATTTGTTGTTTGTAGATTTTCTGATGCTGCCGATTCTAACAGGTGTGAGGTGATACCTCATTGTCGTTTTGATTTGCATTTCTCTAATAATTAGTGGTGTTGAGCAGCTTTTCATATGCGTCTTGGTCGTCTCTGTGACTTCTTTGAAGAAACGTCTATTTAGATCTTCTGCCCATTTTTGTATTGGGTTGTTTGTTTTATTAATATTAAGCTGCGTGAGCTGTTTATATATATTGGAGATTAAACCCTTGTCCATTTTTTCGTTTGCGAACGTTTTCGCCCATTCTGAGGGTTGCCTTTTTCCATTCCAGTTTTTTTTTAACCAAAAAAGAAAGAAAGCAAAAGAAGCAGAACACTAATGTGCGTGAAATATGCCTCTTGAAACTGTCGTTTTGAAATATGGACGTCTTTTGAACTTTTTGGTCGATATATGACCCCAGGATTTGTTTTCAGGGCAGGTGTCATTTACAGGCCTGCAATGATTTGGAATATCCACTGACCATTAGCGCTGGGATTAAAGCTGCTGTTGTGTGAAACGGCCACAAGGTGGCAGCAGTTCTCCCTTAGCAAATCTGGTTACCAGGGCAACAGAGCCTCAATGGAAGCCTGTTCTAGATTGGAATTTAGAATGGAATGTGCCAGGAGAAAGCCCCTCAAGTTTGTCTCACTACTTCTTTTTCGTGTTTTTAATTTAATTTTTAATTTTTTATTACAGCAAGTTTGATTACAACGTTTGCTTGTTGTAGGTGTGCAAGATGTGGTTCTGTTACACATATACATATGTCTGTTCTTCCTGGGACCCTTTTCCCATGTACATTATGACAGAATGTTGAGTAGTCTTCTCTTGGCATTCCGTAGGTCTTTGGTGATTATATATTTCACCTGTGTTTGTATATGTCTCTTAACCCCAATATCGTAATGAATCCAATCCTCACACCTTTCCATTGGTGAACCATAAGTTTGTTTAATGAATCTGTGATTGCCCTTCTCCGTAGAAATATCTGCCCTGGTATCCTTTTTTAGGTAACACCTATAAGTGATATCCTACGATATGTGTCTTTCACTTTCTGACTTACTACAAGTCACGTGATTAACTGTAGACTCATCTACGGGGCTGCAAATGGCATTGTGCTCTTTTTTTCCTTGGCTAATATTCTGTCTTAGCGAGGTCCATTTTCTGCAATGTGATTCCCTGAGGGCTGAGGATTAGCTGACCTGGGCAGCCTGACCCTGCCGGCAAGCCCTCCCTAGGTGTGCCTGGGTTGAGTTCAATAGAAACAGCACTCCAGGCAGCAATAGCCCCTGCAGCTGTGCCTGACTCCATATTCTCTGCCCCGTCAGCAGTCTCGGGGCTGTGCTGGTGGGAGGGTGTGAGGGTCCATGGCTTTGTTGGTGGCCCGGTGTGAGTGGGGCTCTGCTGGAATTTCTGAAGGAGTTGCCAGGTTGCCACCTGTAAAGAAGAGGATGTGTCACCCATAACTTCCACTGGAATTTCTCTCCGGGCTGAGGGGAGGGAGGAAAAAAAGGAGTGGGGGCCGGGACAGGAGTGGTATCTCAGGCAGGGAAATGGAAAGCTTCCAGAAGAGCGCCCGGGGCCAGGACCATCCTGGCTGGCCTGCAGGCACCAAGTTGGCCTGCGTGCTGTCGCTGGTGTGGCTCCACGGCCCTTCCTCTAGGCTTTCAAGCCCTTGTACATATTCAGGTGTTTTACCTGGGAAGGGTGGGAACAGTTCAGCAGCAGCTGGCCTGGGGCTCAGCTCACGTTTACTCACAGAGGCCTTGGCACTGTCCCCCAGCTTTGCAATCATGACGCTCCTTGCGTGGGGGGGCCGGGCTGCTGGCTGTATGGGAGATGATTCCCCACCTCTGACCAATCTCAGAATTGTTTACCGCTGGAACAAGTGCCCTGATAGGGTTTTCCTCTGTATAACTGCTGGGTACAGGATTTGTTTTTTCTTTTTTGGTTCAAGTTAGAAGTTATTCATCTTTTATGTATTTATTGATATAAGCATGGAAATAATTCATTCATAGAAATACATCTGTGTGAAGGGAAGAAATTTTTTTCTGTTTTATTTTTAAATTTCATTTCTAAAAATTTTGAAGTTTAATTATATTTATTTTTCTATACAGCAGGTTATTATTAGTTATCTATTTTATTCATATACATATATACAGGTCAATACCTATCTCCCAACTCATCTGACCACCAACACCCCATGGCTTCCCCCACTTGGTGTCCATACGTTTGTTCTCTACCTCTGTTTCTCTATTTCTGCCCTGCAAACCTGTTCATCTGTACCATATATCTAGGTTCCACATACATGCATTAATACAGAATATTTGTTTTGCTCTTTCTGACTTACTTCATTCTGTATGACAGTCTCTAGATCCACCGACTTCTCTACAAATAACCCAGTTTCATTCCTTTTCATGGCTGAGTCATATCCCATTTTATGTATGTACCACATCTTTATCCATTCATCTGTCTGTGGGCATTTAGGTTGCTTCCATTACCTGGCTATTGTAAATAGTGCTGCAATGAACATTGTGGTGAATGTGTGTTTTTGATTTATGGTTGTCTCTGGGTATATGCCCAGAAGAGGGATTGCTGGATCCTATGGTAATTCTATTTCTAGTTTCTTTAAGGAAACTCCATACTCTTCTCCATAGTGACTGTATCAATTTACCTTCCCACCAATAGTGGAAGAGGGTTCCTTTTGTCCACAACCTCCCCAGAATTTGTTGTTTGTAGATTTTCTGATGCTGCCGATTCTAACAGGTGTGAGGTGATACCTCATTGTCATTTTGATTTGCATTTCTCTAATAATTAGTGGTGTTGAGCAGCTTTTCATATGCGTCTTGGTCGTCTCTGTGACTTCTTTGAAGAAACGTCTATTTAGATCTTCTGCCCATTTTTGTATTGGGTTGTTTGTTTTATTAATATTAAGCTGCGTGAGCTGTTTATATATATTGGAGATTAAACCCTTGTCCATTTTTTCGTTTGCGAACGTTTTCGCCCATTCTGAGGGTTGCCTTTTTCCATTCCAGTTTTTTTTTTAACCAAAAAAGAAAGAAAGCAAAAGAAGCAGAACACTAATGTGCGTGAAATATGCCTCTTGAAACTGTCGTTTTGAAATATGGACGTCTTTTGAACTTTTTGGTCAATATATGACCCCAGGATTTGTTTTCAGGGCAGGTGTCATTTACAGGCCTGCAATGATTTGGAATATCCACTGACCATTAGCGCTGGGATTAAAGCTGCTGTTGTGTGAAACGGCCACAAGGTGGCAGCAGTTCTCCCGTAGCAAATCTGGTTACTAGGGCAACAGAGCCTCAATGGAAGCCTGTTCTAGATTGGAATTTAGAATGGAATGTGCCAGGAGAAAGCCCCTCAAGTTTGTCTCACTACTTCTTTTTCGTGTTTTTAATTTAATTTTTAATTTTTTATTACAGCAAGTTTGATTACAACGTTTGCTTGTTGTAGGTGTGCAAGATGTGGTTCTGTTACACATATACATATGTCTGTTCTTCCTGGGACCCTTTTCCCATGTACATTATGACAGAATGTTGAGTAGTCTTCTCTTGGCATTCCGTAGGTCTTTGATGATTATATATTTCACCTGTGTTTGTATATGTCTCTTAACCCCAATATCGTAATGAATCCAATCCTCACACCTTTCCATTGGTGAACCATAAGTTTGTTTAATGAATCTGTGATTGCCCTTCTCCGTGGAAATATCTGCCCTGGTATCCGTTTTTAGGTAACACCTATAAGTGATATCCTACGATATGTGTCTTTCACTTTCTGACTTACTACAAGTCACGTGCTTACCTGTAGACTCATCTACGGGGCTGCAAATGGCATTGTGCTCTTTTTTTCCTTGGCTAATATTCTGTCTTAGCGAGGTCCATTTTCTGCAATGTGATTCCCTGAGGGCTGAGGATTAGCTGACCTGGGCAGCCTGACCCTGCCGGCAAGCCCTCCCCAGGTGTGCGTGGGTTAAGGTCGATAGAAACAGCACTCCAGGCAGCAATAGCCCCTGCAGCTGTGCCTGACTCCATATTCTCTGCCCCGTCAGCAGTCTCGGGGCTGTGCTGGTGGGAGGGTGTGAGGGTCCAGGGCTTTGTTGGGGGCCCGGTGTGAGTGGGGCTCTGCTGGACTTTCTGCAGGAGTTGCCAGGCTGCCACCTGTAAAGAAGAGGATGTGTCACCCATAACTTCCACTGGAATTTCTCTCCGGGCTGAGGTGAGGGAGGAAAAAAAGGAGTGGGGGCCGGGACAGGAGTGGTATCTCAGGCAGGGAAATGGAAAGCTTCCAGAAGAGCGCCCGGGTCCAGGACCATCCTGGCTGGCCTGCAGGCACCAAGTTGGCCTGCGTGCTGTCGCTGGTGTGGCTCCACCGCCCTTCCTCTAGGCTTTCAAGCCCTTGTACATATTCAGGTGTTTTACCTGGGAAGGGTGGGAACAGTTCAGCAGCAGCTGGCCTGGGGCTCAGCTCACGTTTACTCACAGAGGCCTCGGCACGGTCCCCCAGCTTTGCAATGAGGATGCTCCTTGCGTGGGGGGGGCGGGCTGCTGGCTGTATGGGAGATGATTCCCCACCTCTGACCAATGTCAGAATTGTTTACCGCTGGAACAAGTGCCCTGATAGGGTTTTCCTCTGAATAACTGCTGGGTTCAGGTTTTTTTTTTCTTTTTTGGTTCAAGTTAGAATTTATTCATCTTTTATGTATTTATTGATATAAGCATGGAAATAATTCATTCATAGAAATACATCTGTGTGAAGGGAAGAACTTTTTTCTGTTTTATTTTTAAATTTCATTTCTAAAAATTTTGCAGTTTAATTATATTTATTTTTCTATACAGCAGGTTATTATTAGTTATCTATTTTATTCATATACATATATACAGGTCAATACCTATCTCCCAACTCATCTGACCACCATCACCCCATGGCTTCCCCCACTTGGTGTCCATACGTTTGTTCTCTACCTCTGTTTCTCTATTTCTGCCCTGCAAACCTGTTCATCTGTACCATATATCTAGGTTCCACATACATGCATTAATATAGAATATTTGTTTTGCTCTTTCTGACTTACTTCATTCTGTATGACAGTCTCTAGATCCACCGACTTCTCTACAAATAACCCAGTTTCATTCCTTTTCATGGCTGAGTCATATCCCATTTTATGTATGTACCACATCTTTATCCATTCATCTGTCTGTGGGCATTTAGGTTGCTTCCATTACCTGGCTATTGTAAATAGTGCTGCAATGAACATTGTGGTGAATGTGTGTTTTTGATTTATGGTTGTCTCTGTGTATATGCCCAGAAGTGGGATTGCTGGATCCTATGGTAATTCTATTTCTAGTTTCTTTAAGGAAACTCCATACTGTTCTCCATAGTGACTGTATCAATTTACCTTCCCACCAATAGTGGAAGAGGGTTCCTTTTGTCCACAACCTCCCCAGAATTTGTTGTTTGTAGATTTTCTGATGCTGCCGATTCTAACAGGTGTGAGGTGATACCTCATTGTCGTTTTGATTTGCATTTCTCTAATAATTAGTGGTGTTGAGCAGCTTTTCATGTGCGTCTTGGCCGTCTCTGTGACTTCTTTGAAGAAACGTCTATTTAGATCTTCTGCCCATTTTTGTATTGGGTTGTTTGTTTTATTAATATTAAGCTGCGTGAGCTGTTTATATATATTGGAGATTAAACCCTTGTCCATTGATTCGTTTGCGAACGTTTTCGCCCATTCTGAGGGTTGCCTTTTTCCATTCCCGTTTTTTTTTAACCAAAAAAGAAAGAAAGCAAAAGAAGCAGAACACTAATGTGCGTGAAATATGCCTCTTGAATCTGTCGTTTTGAAATATGGACGTCTTTTGAACTTTTTGGTCGATATATGACCCCAGGAATTGTTTTCAGGGCAGGTGTCATTTACAGGCCTGCAATGATTTGGAATATCCACTGACCAGTAGCGCTGGGATTAAAGCTGCTGTTGTGCGAAATGGCCACAAGGTGGCAGCAGTTCTCCCTTAGCAAATCTGGTTACCAGGGCAACAGAGCCTCAATGGAAGCCTGTTCTAGATTGGAATTTAGAATGGAATGTGCCAGGAGAAAGCCCCTCAAGTTTGTCTCACTACTTCTTGTTCGTGTTTTTAATTTAATTTTTAATTTTTTATTACAGCAAGTTTGATTACAACGTTTGCTTGTTGTAGGTGTGCAAGATGTGGTTCTTTTACACATATACATATGTCTGTTCTTCCTGGGACCCTTTTCCCATGTACGTTATGACAGAATGTTGAGTAGTCTTCTCTTGGCATTCCGTAGGTCTTTGGTGATTATATATTTCACCTGTGTTTGTATATGTCTCTTAACCCCAATATCGTAATGAATCCAATCCTCACACCTTTCCATTGGTGAACCATAAGTTTGTTTAATGAATCTGTGATTGCCCTTCTCCGTGGAAATATCTGCCCTGGTATCCGTTTTTAGGTAACACCTATAAGTGATATCCTACGATATGTGTCTTTCACTTTCTGACTTACTACAAGTCACGTGATTACCTGTAGACTCATCTACGGGGCTGCAAATGGCATTGTGCTCTTTTTTTCCTTGGCTAATATTCTGTCTTAGCGAGGTCCATTTTCTGCAATGTGATTCCCTGAGGGCTGAGGATTAGCTGACCTGGGCAGCCTGACCCTGCCGGCAAGCCCTCCCTAGGTGTGCCTGGGTTGGGTTCAATAGAAACAGCACTCCAGGCAGCAATAGCCCCTGCAGCTGTGCCTGACTCCATATTCTCTGCCCCGTCAGCAGTCTCGGGGCTGTGCTGGTGGGAGGGTGTGAGGGTCCATGGCTTTGTTGGTGGCCCGGTGTGAGTGGGGCTCTGCTGGAATTTCTGAAGGAGTTGCCAGGTTGCCACCTGTAAAGAAGAGGATGTGTCACCCATAACTTCCACTGGAATTTCTCTCCGGGCTGAGGTGAGGGAGGAAAAAAAGGAGTGGGGGCCGGGACAGGAGTGGTATCTCAGGCAGGGAAATGGAAAGCTTCCAGAAGAGCGCCCAGGGCCAGGACCATCCTGGCTGGCCTGCAGGCACCAAGTTGGCCTGCGTGCTGTCGCTGGTGTGGCTCCACGGCCCTTCCTCTAGGCTTTCAAGCCCTTGTACATATTCAGGTGTTTTACCTGGGAAGGGTGGGAACAGTTCAGCAGCAGCTGGCCTGGGGCTCAGCTCACGTTTACTCACAGAGGCCTTGGCACTGTCCCCCAGCTTTGCAATCATGACGCTCCTTGCGTGGGGGGGCCGGGCTGCTGGCTGTATGGGAGATGATTCCCCACCTCTGACCAATCTCAGAATTGTTTACCGCTGGAGCAAGTGCCCTGATAGGGTTTTCCTCTGTATAACTGCTGGGTACAGGATTTGTTTTTTCTTTTTTGGTTCAAGTTAGAAGTTATTCATCTTTTATGTATTTATTGATATAAGCATGGAAATAATTCATTCATAGAAATACATCTGTGTGAAGGGAAGAACTTTTTTCTGTTTTATTTTTAAATTTCATTTCTAAAAATTTTGCAGTTTATTTATATTTATTTTTCTATACAGCAGGTTATTATTAGTTATCTATTTTATTCATATACATATATACAGGTCAATACCTATCTCCCAACTCATCTGACCACCAACACCCCATGGCTTCGCCCACTTGGTGTCCATACGTTTGTTCTCTACCTCTGTTTCTCTATTTCTGCCCTGCAAACCTGTTCATCTGTACCATATATCTAGGTTCCACATACATGCATTAATACAGAATATTTGTTTTGCTCTTTCTGACTTACTTCATTCTGTATGACAGTCTCTAGATCCACCGACTTCTCTACAAATAACCCAGTTTCATTCCTTTTCATGGCTGAATCATATTCCATTTTATATATGTACCACATCTTTTTCCATTCGTCTGTCTGTGGGCATTTAGGTTGCTTCCATTACCTGGCTGTTGTAAATAGTGCTGCAATGAACATTGTGGTGAATGTGTGTTTTTGATTTATGCTTTTCTTTGGGTATATGCCCAGAAGTGGGATTGCTGGATCCTATGGTAATTCTATTTCTAGTTTCTTTAAGGAAACTCCATACTCTTCTCCATAGTGACTGTATCAATTTACCTTCCCACCAATAGTGGAAGAGGGTTCCTTTTGTCCACACCCTCCCCAGAATTTGTTGTTTGTAGATTTTCTGATGATGCCGATTCTAACAGGTGTGAGGTGATACCTCATTGTCGTTTTGATTTGCATTTCTCTAATAATTAGTGGTGTTGAGCAGCTTTTCATGTGCGTCTTGGCCGTCTCTGTGACTTCTTTGAAGAAACGTCTATTTAGATCTTCTGCCCATTTTTGTATTGGGTTGTTTGTTTTATTAATATTAAGCTGCGTGAGCTGTTTATATATATTGGAGATTAAACCCTTGTCCACTGATTCGTTTGCGAACGTTTTCGCCCATTCTGAGGGTTGCCTTTTTCCATTCCCGTTTTTTTTTAACCAAAAAAGAAAGAAAGCAAAAGAAGCAGAACACTAATGTGCGTGAAATATGCCTCTTGAAACTGTCGTTTTGAAATATGGACGTCTTTTGAACTTTTTGGTCGATATATGACCCCAGGAATTGTTTTCAGGGCAGGTGTCATTTACAGGCCTGCAATGATTTGGAATATCCACTGACCAGTAGCGCTGGGATTAAAGCTGCTGTTGTGCGAAATGGCCACAAGGTGGCAGCAGTTCTCCCTTAGCAAATCTGGTTACCAGGGCAACAGAGCCTCAATGGAAGCCTGTTCTAGATTGGAATTTAGAATGGAATGTGCCAGGAGAAAGCCCCTCAAGTTTGTCTCACTACTTCTTGTTCGTGTTTTTAATTTAATTTTTAATTTTTTATTACAGCAAGTTTGATTACAACGTTTGCTTGTTGTAGGTGTGCAAGATGTGGTTCTTTTACACATATACATATGTCTATTCTTCCTGGTACCCTTTTCCCATGTACGTTATGACAGAATGTTGAGTAGTCTTCTCTTGGCATTCCGTAGGTCTTTGGTGATTATATATTTCACCTGTGTTTGTATATGTCTCTTAACCCCAATATCGTAATGAATCCAATCCTCACACCTTTCCATTGGTGAACCATAAGTTTGTTTAATGAATCTGTGATTGCCCTTCTCCGTGGAAATATCTGCCCTGGTATCCGTTTTTAGGTAACACCTATAAGTGATATCCTACGATATGTGTCTTTCACTTTCTGACTTACTACAAGTCACGTGATTACCTGTAGACTCATCTACGGGGCTGCAAATGGCATTGTGCTCTTTTTTTCCTTGGCTAATATTCTGTCTTAGCGAGGTCCATTTTCTGCAATGTGATTCCCTGAGGGCTGAGGATTAGCTGACCTGGGCAGCCTGACCCTGCCGGCAAGCCCTCCCTAGGTGTGCCTGGGTTGAGTTCAATAGAAACAGCACTCCAGGCAGCAATAGGCCCTGCAGCTGTGCCTGACTCCATATTCTCTGCCCCGTCAGCAGTCTCGGGGCTGTGCTGGTGGGAGGGTGTGAGGGTCCATGGCTTTGTTGGTGGCCCGGTGTGAGTGGGGCTCTGCTGGAATTTCTGAAGGAGTTGCCAGGTTGCCACCTGTAAAGAAGAGGATGTGTCACCCATAACTTCCACTGGAATTTCTCTCCGGGCTGAGGTGAGGGAGGAAAAAAAGGAGTGGGGGCCGGGACAGGAGTGGTATCTCAGGCAGGGAAATGGAAAGCTTCCAGAAGAGCGCCCGGGGCCAGGACCATCCTGGCTGGCCTGCAGGCACCAAGTTGGCCTGCGTGCTGTCGCTGGTGTGGCTCCACGGCCCTTCCTCTAGGCTTTCAAGCCCTTGTACATATTCAGGTGTTTTACCTGGGAAGGGTGGGAACAGTTCAGCAGCAGCTGGCCTGGGGCTCAGCTCACGTTTACTCACAGAGGCCTTGGCACTGTCCCCCAGCTTTGCAATCATGACGCTCCTTGCGTGGGGGGGCCGGGCTGCTGGCTGTATGGGAGATGATTCCCCACCTCTGACCAATCTCAGAATTGTTTACCGCTGGAACAAGTGCCCTGATAGGGTTTTCCTCTGTATAACTGCTGGGTACAGGATTTGTTTTTTCTTTTTTGGTTCAAGTTAGAAGTTATTCATCTTTTATGTATTTATTGATATAAGCATGGAAATAATTCATTCATAGAAATACATCTGTGTGAAGGGAAGAACTTTTTTTCTGTTTTATTTTTAAATTTCATTTCTAAAAATTTTGAAGTTTAATTATATTTATTTTTCTATACAGCAGGTTATTATTAGTTATCTATTTTATTCATATACATATATACAGGTCAATACCTATCTCCCAACTCATCTGACCACCAACACCCCATGGCTTCCCCCACTTGGTGTCCATACGTTTGTTCTCTACCTCTGTTTCTCTATTTCTGCCCTGCAAACCTGTTCATCTGTACCATATATCTAGGTTCCACATACATGCATTAATACAGAATATTTGTTTTGCTCTTTCTGACTTACTTCATTCTGTATGACAGTCTCTAGATCCACCGACTTCTCTACAAATAACCCAGTTTCATTCCTTTTCATGGCTGAGTCATATCCCATTTTATGTATGTACCACATCTTTATCCATTCATCTGTCTGTGGGCATTTAGGTTGCTTCCATTACCTGGCTATTGTAAATAGTGCTGCAATGAACATTGTGGTGAATGTGTGTTTTTGATTTATGGTTGTCTCTGGGTATATGCCCAGAAGAGGGATTGCTGGATCCTATGGTAATTCTATTTCTAGTTTCTTTAAGGAAACTCCATACTCTTCTCCATAGTGACTGTATCAATTTACCTTCCCACCAATAGTGGAAGAGGGTTCCTTTTGTCCACAACCTCCCCAGAATTTGTTGTTTGTAGATTTTCTGATGCTGCCGATTCTAACAGGTGTGAGGTGATACCTCATTGTCATTTTGATTTGCATTTCTCTAATAATTAGTGGTGTTGAGCAGCTTTTCATATGCGTCTTGGTCGTCTCTGTGACTTCTTTGAAGAAACGTCTATTTAGATCTTCTGCCCATTTTTGTATTGGGTTGTTTGTTTTATTAATATTAAGCTGCGTGAGCTGTTTATATATATTGGAGATTAAACCCTTGTCCATTTTTTCGTTTGCGAACGTTTTCGCCCATTCTGAGGGTTGCCTTTTTCCATTCCAGTTTTTTTTTAACCAAAAAAGAAAGAAAGCAAAAGAAGCAGAACACTAATGTGCGTGAAATATGCCTCTTGAAACTGTCGTTTTGAAATATGGACGTCTTTTGAACTTTTTGGTCGATATATGACCCCAGGATTTGTTTTCAGGGCAGGTGTCATTTACAGGCCTGCAATGATATGGAATATCCACTGACCATTAGCGCTGGGATTAAAGCTGCTGTTGTGTGAAACGGCCACAAGGTGGCAGCAGTTCTCCCTTAGCAAATCTGGTTACCGGGCAACAGAGCCTCAATGGAAGCCTGTTCTAGATTGGAATTTAGAATGGAATGTGCCAGGAGAAAGCCCCTCAAGTTTGTCTCACTACTTCATTTTCGTGTTTTTAATTTAATTTTTAATTTTTTATTACAGCAAGTTTGATTACAACGTTTGCTTGTTGTAGGTGTGCAAGATGTGGTTCTGTTACACATATACATATGTCTGTTCTTCCTGGGACCCTTTTCCCATGTACATTATGACAGAATGTTGAGTAGTCTTCTCTTGGCATTCCGTAGGTCTTTGGTGATTATATATTTCACCTGTGTTTGTATATGTCTCTTAACCCCAATATCGTAATGAATCCAATCCTCACACCTTTCCATTGGTGAACCATAAGTTTGTTTAATGAATCTGTGATTGCCCTTCTCCGTAGAAATATCTGCCCTGGTATCCGTTTTTAGGTAACACCTATAAGTGATATCCTACGATATGTGTCTTTCACTTTCTGACTTACTACAAGTCACGTGATTACCTGTAGACTCATCTACGGGGCTGCAAATGGCATTGTGCTCTTTTTTTCCTTGGCTAATATTCTGTCTTAGCGAGGTCCATTTTCTGCAATGTGATTCCCTGAGGGCTGAGGATTAGCTGACCTGGGCAGCCTGACCCTGCCGGCAAGCCCTCCCTAGGTGTGCCTGGGTTGAGTTCAATAGAAACAGCACTCCAGGCAGCAATAGCCCCTGCAGCTGTGCCTGACTCCATATTCTCTGCCCCGTCAGCAGTCTCGGGGCTGTGCTGGTGGGAGGGTGTGAGGGTCCATGGCTTTGTTGGTGGCCCGGTGTGAGTGGGGCTCTGCTGGAATTTCTGAAGGAGTTGCCAGGTTGCCACCTGTAAAGAAGAGGATGTGTCACCCATAACTTCCACTGGAATTTCTCTCCGGGCTGAGGTGAGGGAGGAAAAAAAGGAGTGGGGGCCGGGACAGGAGTGGTATCTCAGGCAGGGAAATGGAAAGCTTCCAGAAGAGCGCCCGGGGCCAGGACCATCCTGGCTGGCCTGCAGGCACCAAGTTGGCCTGCGTGCTGTCACTGGTGTGGCTCCACGGCCCTTCCTCTAGGCTTTCAAGCCCTTGTACATATTCAGGTGTTTTACCTGGGAAGGGTGGGAACAGTTCAGCAGCAGCTGGCCTGGGGCTCAGCTCACGTTTACTCACAGAGGCCTTGGCACTGTCCCCCAGCTTTGCAATCATGACGCTCCTTGCGTGGGGGGGCCGGGCTGCTGGCTGTATGGGAGATGATTCCCCACCTCTGACCAATCTCAGAATTGTTTACCGCTGGAACAAGTGCCCTGATAGGGTTTTCCTCTGTATAACTGCTGGGTACAGGATTTGTTTTTTCTTTTTTGGTTCAAGTTAGAAGTTATTCATCTTTTATGTATTTATTGATATAAGCATGGAAATAATTCATTCATAGAAATACATCTGTGTGAAGGGAAGAACTTTTTTCTGTTTTATTTTTAAATTTCATTTCTAAAAATTTTGCAGTTTATTTATATTTATTTTTCTATACAGCAGGTTATTATTAGTTATCTATTTTATTCATATACATATATACAGGTCAATACCTATCTCCCAACTCATCTGACCACCAACACCCCATGGCTTCCCCCACTTGGTGTCCATACGTTTGTTCTCTACCTCTGTTTCTCTATTTCTGCCCTGCAAACCTGTTCATCTGTACCATATATCTAGGTTCCACATACATGCATTAATACAGAATATTTGTTTTGCTCTTTCTGACTTACTTCATTCTGTATGACAGTCTCTAGATCCACCGACTTCTCTACAAATAACCCAGTTTCATTCCTTTTCATGGCTGAATCATATTCCATTTTATATATGTACCACATCTTTTTCCATTCGTCTGTCTGTGGGCATTTAGGTTGCTTCCATTACCTGGCTGTTGTAAATAGTGCTGCAATGAACATTGTGGTGAATGTGTGTTTTTGATTTATGGTTGTCTCTGTGTATATGCCCAGAAGTGGGATTGCTGGATCCTATGGTAATTCTATTTCTAGTTTCTTTAAGGAAACTCCATACTGTTCTCCATAGTGACTGTATCAATTTACCTTCCCACCAATAGTGGAAGAGGGTTCCTTTTGTCCACACCCTCCCCAGAATTTGTTGTTTGTAGATTTTCTGATGATGCCGATTCTAACAGGTGTGAGGTGATACCTCATTGTCGTTTTGATTTGCATTTCTCTAATAATTAGTGGTGTTGAGCAGCTTTTCATGTGCGTCTTGGCCGTCTCTGTGACTTCTTTGAAGAAACGTCTATTTAGATCTTCTGCCCATTTTTGTATTGGGTTGTTTGTTTTATTAATATTAAGCTGCGTGAGCTGTTTATATATATTGGAGATTAAACCCTTGTCCATTGATTCGTTTGCGAACGTTTTCGCCCATTCTGAGGGTTGCCTTTTTCCATTCCCGTTTTTTTTTAACCAAAAAAGAAAGAAAGCAAAAGAAGCAGAACACTAATGTGCATGAAATATGCCTCTTGAAACTGTCGTTTTGAAATATGGACGTCTTTTGAACTTTTTGGTCGATATATGACCCCAGGAATTGTTTTCAGGGCAGGTGTCATTTACAGGCCTGCAATGATTTGGAATATCCACTGACCAGTAGCGCTGGGATTAAAGCTGCTGTTGTGCGAAATGGCCACAAGGTGGCAGCAGTTCTCCCTTAGCAAATCTGGTTACCAGGGCAACAGAGCCTCAATGGAAGCCTGTTCTAGATTGGAATTTAGAATGGAATGTGCCAGGAGAAAGCCCCTCAAGTTTGTCTCACTACTTCTTGTTCGTGTTTTTAATTTAATTTTTAATTTTTTATTACAGCAAGTTTGATTACAACGTTTGCTTGTTGTAGGTGTGCAAGATGTGGTTCTTTTACACATATACATATGTCTGTTCTTCCTGGGACCCTTTTCCCATGTACGTTATGACAGAATGTTGAGTAGTCTTCTCTTGGCATTCCGTAGGTCTTTGGTGATTATATATTTCACCTGTGTTTGTATATGTCTCTTAACCCCAATATCGTAATGAATCCAATCCTCACACCTTTCCATTGGTGAACCATAAGTTTGTTTAATGAATCTGTGATTGCCCTTCTCCGTGGAAATATCTGCCCTGGTATCCGTTTTTAGGTAACACCTATAAGTGATATCCTACGATATGTGTCTTTCACTTTCTGACTTACTACAAGTCACGTGATTACCTGTAGACTCATCTACGGGGCTGCAAATGGCATTGTGCTCTTTTTTTCCTTGGCTAATATTCTGTCTTAGCGAGGTCCATTTTCTGCAATGTGATTCCCTGAGGGCTGAGGATTAGCTGACCTGGGCAGCCTGACCCTGCCGGCAAGCCCTCCCTAGGTGTGCCTGAGTTGAGTTCAATAGAAACAGCACTCCAGGCAGCAATAGCCCCTGCAGCTGTGCCTGACTCCATATTCTCTGCCCCGTCAGCAGTCTCGGGGCTGTGCTGGTGGGAGGGTGTGAGGGTCCATGGCTTTGTTGGTGGCCCGGTGTGAGTGGGGCTCTGCTGGAATTTCTGAAGGAGTTGCCAGGTTGCCACCTGTAAAGAAGAGGATGTGTCACCCATAACTTCCACTGGAATTTCTCTCCGGGCTGAGGTGAGGGAGGAAAAAAAGGAGTGGGGGCCGGGACAGGAGTGGTATCTCAGGCAGGGAAATGGAAAGCTTCCAGAAGAGCGCCCGGGGCCAGGACCATCCTGGCTGGCCTGCAGGCACCAAGTTGGCCTGCGTGCTGTCGCTGGTGTGGCTCCACGGCCCTTCCTCTAGGCTTTCAAGCCCTTGTACATATTCAGGTGTTTTACCTGGGAAGGGTGGGAACAGTTCAGCAGCAGCTGGCCTGGGGCTCAGCTCACGTTTACTCACAGAGGCCTTGGCACTGTCCCCCAGCTTTGCAATCATGACGCTCCTTGCGTGGGGGGGCCGGGCTGCTGGCTGTATGGGAGATGATTCCCCACCTCTGACCAATGTCAGAATTGTTTACCGCTGGAACAAGTGCCCTGATAGGGTTTTCCTCTGTATAACTGCTGGGTACAGGATTTGTTTTTTCTTTTTTGGTTCAAGTTAGAAGTTATTCATCTTTTATGTATTTATTGATATAAGCATGGAAATAATTCATTCATAGAAATACATCTGTGTGAAGGGAAGAACTTTTTTCTGTTTTATTTTTAAATTTCATTTCTAAAAATTTTGCAGTTTATTTATATTTATTTTTCTATACAGCAGGTTATTATTAGTTATCTATTTTATTCATATACATATATACAGGTCAATACCTATCTCCCAACTCATCTGACCACCAACACCCCATGGCTTCGCCCACTTGGTGTCCATACGTTTGTTCTCTACCTCTGTTTCTCTATTTCTGCCCTGCAAACCTGTTCATCTGTACCATATATCTAGGTTCCACATACATGCATTAATACAGAATATTTGTTTTGCTCTTTCTGACTTACTTCATTCTGTATGACAGTCTCTAGATCCACCGACTTCTCTACAAATAACCCAGTTTCATTCCTTTTCATGGCTGAGTCATATCCCATTTTATGTATGTACCACATCTTTATCCATTCATCTGTCTGTGGGCATTTAGGTTGCTTCCATTACCTGGCTATTGTAAATAGTGCTGCAATGAACATTGTGGTGAATGTGTGTTTTTGATTTATGGTTGTCTCTGGGTATATGCCCAGAAGAGGGATTGCTGGATCCTATGGTAATTCTATTTCTAGTTTCTTTAAGGAAACTCCATACTCTTCTCCATAGTGACTGTATCAATTTACCTTCCCACCAATAGTGGAAGAGGGTTCCTTTTGTCCACAACCTCCCCAGAATTTGTTGTTTGTAGATTTTCTGATGCTGCCGATTCTAACAGGTGTGAGGTGATACCTCATTGTCATTTTGATTTGCATTTCTCTAATAATTAGTGGTGTTGAGCAGCTTTTCATATGCGTCTTGGTCGTCTCTGTGACTTCTTTGAAGAAACGTCTATTTAGATCTTCTGCCCATTTTTGTATTGGGTTGTTTGTTTTATTAATATTAAGCTGCGTGAGCTGTTTATATATATTGGAGATTAAACCCTTGTCCATTTTTTCGTTTGCGAACGTTTTCGCCCATTCTGAGGGTTGCCTTTTTCCATTCCCGTTTTTTTTTAACCAAAAAAGAAAGAAAGCAAAAGAAGCAGAACACTAATGTGCGTGAAATATGCCTCTTGAAACTGTCGTTTTGAAATATGGACGTCTTTTGAACTTTTTGGTCGATATATGACCCCAGGATTTGTTTTCAGGGCAGGTGTCATTTACAGGCCTGCAATGATTTGGAATATCCACTGACCATTAGCGCTGGGATTAAAGCTGCTGTTGTGTGAAACGGCCACAAGGTGGCAGCAGTTCTCCCTTAGCAAATCTGGTTACCAGGGCAACAGAGCCTCAATGGAAGCCTGTTCTAGATTGGAATTTAGAATGGAATGTGCCAGGAGAAAGCCCCTCAAGTTTGTCTCACTACTTCTTGTTCGTGTTTTTAATTTAATTTTTAATTTTTTATTACAGCAAGTTTGATTACAACGTTGGCTTGTTGTAGGTGTGCAAGATGTGGTTCTGTTACACATATACATATGTCTGTTCTTCCTGGGACACTTTTCCCATGTACATTATGACAGAATGTTGAGTAGTCTTCTCTTGGCATTCCGTAGGTCTTTGGTGATTATATATTTCACCTGTGTTTGTATATGTCTCTTAACACCAATATCGTAATGAATCCAATCCTCACACCTTTCCATTGGTGAACCATAAGTTTGTTTAATGAATCTGTGATTGCCCTTCTCCGTGGAAATATCTGCCCTGGTATCCGTTTTTAGGTAACACCTATAAGTGATATCCTACGATATGTGTCTTTCACTTTCTGACTTACTACAAGTCACGTGCTTACCTGTAGACTCATCTACGGGGCTGCAAATGGCATTGTGCTCTTTTTTTCCTTGGCTAATATTCTGTCTTAGCGAGGTCCATTTTCTGCAATGTGATTCCCTGAGGGCTGAGGATTAGCTGACCTGGGCAGCCTGACCCTGCCGGCAAGCCCTCCCTAGGTGTGCCTGTGTTGAGTTCAATAGAAACAGCACTCCAGGCAGCAATAGCCCCTGCAGCTGTGCCTGACTCCATATTCTCTGCCCCGTCAGCAGTCTCGGGGCTGTGCTGGTGGGAGGGTGTGAGGGTCCATGGCTTTGTTGGTGGCCCGGTGTGAGTGGGGCTCTGCTGGAATTTCTGAAGGTGTTGCCAGGTTGCCACCTGTAAAGAAGAGGATGTGTCACCCATAACTTCCACTGGAATTTCTCTCCGGGCTGAGGTGAGGGAGGAAAAAAAACGAGTGGGGGCCGGGACAGGAGTGGTATCTCAGGCAGGGAAATGGAAAGCTTCCAGAAGAGCGCCCGGGGCCAGGACCATCCTGGCTGGCCTGCAGGCACCAAGTTGGCCTGCGTGCTGTCGCTGGTGTGGCTCCACGGCCCTTCCTCTAGGCTTTCAAGCCCTTGTACATATTCAGGTGTTTTACCTGGGAAGGGTGGGAACAGTTCAGCAGCAGCTGGCCTGGGGCTCAGCTCACGTTTACTCACAGAGGCCTTGGCACTGTCCCCCAGCTTTGCAATCATGACGCTCCTTGCGTGGGGGGGCCGGGCTGCTGGCTGTATGGGAGATGATTCCCCACCTCTGACCAATCTCAGAATTGTTTACCGCTGGAGCAAGTGCCCTGATAGGGTTTTCCTCTGTATAACTGCTGGGTACAGGATTTGTTTTTTCTTTTTTGGTTCAAGTTAGAAGTTATTCATCTTTTATGTATTTATTGATATAAGCATGGAAATAATTCATTCATAGAAATACATCTGTGTGAAGGGAAGAACTTTTTTCTGTTTTATTTTTAAATTTCATTTCTAAAAATTTTGCAGTTTATTTATATTTATTTTTCTATACAGCAGGTTATTATTAGTTATCTATTTTATTCATATACATATATACAGGTCAATACCTATCTCCCAACTCATCTGACCACCAACACCCCATGGCTTCCCCCACTTGGTGTCCATACGTTTGTTCTCTACCTCTGTTTCTCTATTTCTGCCCTGCAAACCTGTTCATCTGTACCATATATCTAGGTTCCACATACATGCATTAATACAGAATATTTGTTTTGCTCTTTCTGACTTACTTCATTCTGTATGACAGTCTCTAGATCCACCGACTTCTCTACAAATAACCCAGTTTCATTCCTTTTCATGGCTGAATCATATTCCATTTTATATATGTACCACATCTTTTTCCATTCGTCTGTCTGTGGGCATTTAGGTTGCTTCCATTACCTGGCTGTTGTAAATAGTGCTGCAATGAACATTGTGGTGAATGTGTGTTTTTGATTTATGGTTGTCTCTGTGTATATGCCCAGAAGTGGGATTGCTGGATCCTATGGTAATTCTATTTCTAGTTTCTTTAAGGAAACTCCATACTGTTCTCCATAGTGACTGTATCAATTTACCTTCCCACCAATAGTGG
The DNA here is from genome assembly GCF_025265405.1 of Mesoplodon densirostris. Taxonomy (NCBI): domain Eukaryota; kingdom Metazoa; phylum Chordata; class Mammalia; order Artiodactyla; family Ziphiidae; genus Mesoplodon; species Mesoplodon densirostris. Next base: position 92,651,991 of record NC_082666.1, read on the forward strand.
AAGAGGGTTCCTTTTGTCCACACCCTCCCCAGAATTTGTTGTTTGTAGATTTTCTGATGATGCCGATTCTAACAGGTGTGAGGTGATACCTCATTGTCGTTTTGATTTGCATTTCTCTAATAATTAGTGGTGTTGAGCAGCTTTTCATGTGCGTCTTGGCCGTCTCTGTGACTTCTTTGAAGAAACGTCTATTTAGATCTGCCCATTTTTGTATTGGGTTGTTTGTTTTATTAATATTAAGCTGCGTGAGCTGTTTATATATATTGGAGATTAAACCTTTGTCCATTGATTCGTTTGCGAACGTTTTCGCCCATTCTGAGGGTTGCCTTTTTCCATTCCCGTTTTTTTTTAACCAAAACAGAAAGAAAGCAAAAGAAGCAGAACACTAATGTGCGTGAAATATGCCTCTTGAAACTGTCGTTTTGAAATATGGACGTCTTTTGAACTTTTTGGTCGATATATGACCCCAGGAATTGTTTTCAGGGCAGGTGTCATTTACAGGCCTGCAATGATTTGGAATATCCACTGACCAGTAGCGCTGGGATTAAAGCTGCTGTTGTGCGAAATGGCCACAACGTGGCAGCAGTTCTCCCTTAGCAAATCTGGTTACCAGGGCAACAGAGCCTCAATGGAAGCCTGTTCTAGATTGGAATTTAGAATGGAATGTGCCAGGAGAAAGCCCCTCAAGTTTGTCTCACTACTTCTTGTTCGTGTTTTTAATTTAATTTTTAATTTTTTATTACAGCAAGTTTGATTACAACGTTTGCTTGTTGTAGGTGTGCAAGATGTGGTTCTTTTACACATATACATATGTCTGTTCTTCCTGGGACCCTTTTCCCATGTACGTTATGACAGAATGTTGAGTAGTCTTCTCTTGGCATTCCGTAGGTCTTTGGTGATTATATATTTCACCTGTGTTTGTATATGTCTCTTAACCCCAATATCGTAATGAATCCAATCCTCACACCTTTCCATTGGTGAACCATAAGTTTGTTTAATGAATCTGTGATTGCCCTTCTCCGTGGAAATATCTGCCCTGGTATCCGTTTTTAGGTAACACCTATAAGTGATATCCTACGATATGTGTCTTTCACTTTCTGACTTACTACAAGTCACGTGCTTACCTGTAGACTCATCTACGGGGCTGCAAATGGCATTGTGCTCTTTTTTTCCTTGGCTAATATTCTGTCTTAGCGAGGTCCATTTTCTGCAATGTGATTCCCTGAGGGCTGAGGATTAGCTGACCTGGGCAGCCTGACCCTGCCGGCAAGCCCTCCCTAGGTGTGCCTGGGTTGAGTTCAATAGAAACAGCACTCCAGGCAGCAATAGCCCCTGCAGCTGTGCCTGACTCCATATTCTCTGCCCCGTCAGCAGTCTCGGGGCTGTGCTGGTGGGAGGGTGTGAGGGTCCATGGCTTTGTTGGTGGCCCGGTGTGAGTGGGGCTCTGCTGGAATTTCTGAAGGAGTTGCCAGGTTGCCACCTGTAAAGAAGAGGATGTGTCACCCATAACTTCCACTGGAATTTCTCTCCGGGCTGAGGTGAGGGAGGAAAAAAAGGAGTGGGGGCCGGGACAGGAGTGGTATCTCAGGCAGGGAAATGGAAAGCTTCCAGAAGAGCGCCCGGGGCCAGGACCATCCTGGCTGGCCTGCAGGCACCAAGTTGGCCTGCGTGCTGTCGCTGGTGTGGCTCCACGGCCCTTCCTCTAGGCTTTCAAGCCCTTGTACATATTCAGGTGTTTTACCTGGGAAGGGTGGGAACAGTTCAGCAGCAGCTGGCCTGGGGCTCAGCTCACGTTTACTCACAGAGGCCTTGGCACTGTCCCCCAGCTTTGCAATCATGACGCTCCTTGAGTGGGGGGGCCGGGCTGCTGGCTGTATGGGAGATGATTCCCCACCTCTGACCAATCTCAGAATTGTTTACCGCTGGAACAAGTGCCCTGATAGGGTTTTCCTCTGTATAACTGCTGGGTACAGGATTTGTTTTTTCTTTTTTGGTTCAAGTTAGAAGTTATTCATCTTTTATGTATTTATTGATATAAGCATGGAAATAATTCATTCATAGAAATACATCTGTGTGAAGGGAAGAACTTTTTTCTGTTTTATTTTTAAATTTCATTTCTAAAAATTTTGCAGTTTATTTATATTTATTTTTCTATACAGCAGGTTATTATTAGTTATCTATTTTATTCATATACATATATACAGGTCAATACCTATCTCCCAACTCATCTGACCACCAACACCCCATGGCTTCGCCCACTTGGTGTCCATACGTTTGTTCTCTACCTCTGTTTCTCTATTTCTGCCCTGCAAACCTGTTCATCTGTACCATATATCTAGGTTCCACATACATGCATTAATACAGAATATTTGTTTTGCTCTTTCTGACTTACTTCATTCTGTATGACAGTCTCTAGATCCAACGACTTCTCTACAAATAACCCAGTTTCATTCCTTTTCATGGCTGAATCATATTCCATTTTATATATGTACCACATCTTTTTCCATTCGTCTGTCTGTGGGCATTTAGGTTGCTTCCATTACCTGGCTGTTGTAAATAGTGCTGCAATGAACATTGTGGTGAATGTGTGTTTTTGATTTATGGTTGTCTCTGTGTATATGCCCAGAAGTGGGATTGCTGGATCCTATGGTAATTCTATTTCTAGTTTCTTTAAGGAAACTCCATACTGTTCTCCATAGTGACTGTATCAATTTACCTTCCCACCAATAGTGGAAGAGGGTTCCTTTTGTCCACACTCTCCCCAGAATTTGTTGTTTGTAGATTTTCTGATGATGCCGATTCTAACAGGTGTGAGGTGATACCTCATTGTCGTTTTGATTTGCATTTCTCTAATAATTAGTGGTGTTGAGCAGCTTTTCATGTGCGTCTTGGCCGTCTCTGTGACTTCTTTGAAGAAACGTCTATTTAGATCTTCTGCCCATTTTTGTATTGGGTTGTTTGTTTTATTAATATTAAGCTGCGTGAGCTGTTTATATATATTGGAGATTAAACCCTTGTCCATTGATTCGTTTGCGAACGTTTTCGCCCATTCTGAGGGTTGCCTTTTTCCATTCCCGTTTTTTTTTAACCAAAAAAGAAAGAAAGCAAAAGAAGCAGAACACTAATGTGCGTGAAATATGCCTCTTGAAACTGTCGTTTTGAAATATGGACATCTTTTGAAATTTTTGGTCGATATATGACCCCAGGAATTGTTTTCAGGGCAGGTGTCATTTACAGGCCTGCAATGATTTGGAATATCCACTGACCAGTAGCGCTGGGATTAAAGCTGCTGTTGTGCGAAATGGCCACAAGGTGGCAGCAGTTCTCCCTTAGCAAATCTGGTTACCAGGGCAACAGAGCCTCAATGGAAGCCTGTTCTAGATTGGAATTTAGAATGGAATGTGCCAGGAGAAAGCCCCTCAAGTTTGTCTCACTACTTCTTGTTCGTGTTTTTAATTTAATTTTTAATTTTTTATTACAGCAAGTTTGATTACAACGTTTGCTTGTTGTAGGTGTGCAAGATGTGGTTCTTTTACACATATACATATGTCTGTTCTTCCTGGGACCCTTTTCCCATGTACGTTATGACAGAATGTTGAGTAGTCTTCTCTTGGCATTCCGTAGGTCTTTGGTGATTATATATTTCACCTGTGTTTGTATATGTCTCTTAACCCCAATATCGTAATGAATCCAATCCTCACACCTTTCCATTGGTGAACCATAAGTTTGTTTAATGAATCTGTGATTGCCCTTCTCCGTGGAAATATCTGCCCTGGTATCCGTTTTTAGGTAACACCTATAAGTGATATCCTACGATATGTGTCTTTCACTTTCTGACTTACTACAAGTCACGTGATTACCTGTAGACTCATCTACGGGGCTGCAAATGGCATTGTGCTCTTTTTTTCCTTGGCTAATATTCTGTCTTAGCGAGGTCCATTTTCTGCAATGTGATTCCCTGAGGGCTGAGGATTAGCTGACCTGGGCAGCCTGACCCTGCCGGCAAGCCCTCCCTAGGTGTGCCTGGGTTGAGTTCAATAGAAACAGCACTCCAGGCAGCAATAGCCCCTGCAGCTGTGCCTGACTCCATATTCTCTGCCCCGTCAGCAGTCTCGGGGCTGTGCTGGTGGGAGGGTGTGAGGGTCCATGGCTTTGTTGGTGGCCCGGTGTGAGTGGGGCTCTGCTGGAATTTCTGAAGGAGTTGCCAGGTTGCCACCTGTAAAGAAGAGGATGTGTCACCCATAACTTCCACTGGAATTTCTCTCCGGGCTGAGGTGAGGGAGGAAAAAAAGGAGTGGGGGCCGGGACAGGAGTGGTATCTCAGGCAGGGAAATGGAAAGCTTCCAGAAGAGCGCCCGGGGCCAGGACCATCCTGGCTGGCCTGCAGGCACCAAGTTGGCCTGCGTGCTGTCGCTGGTGTGGCTCCACGGCCCTTCCTCTAGGCTTTCAAGCCCTTGTACATATTCAGGTGTTTTACCTGGGAAGGGTGGGAACAGTTCAGCAGCAGCTGGCCTGGGGCTCAGCTCACGTTTACTCACAGAGGCCTTGGCACTGTCCCCCAGCTTTGCAATCATGACGCTCCTTGAGTGGGGGGGCCGGGCTGCTGGCTGTATGGGAGATGATTCCCCACCTCTGACCAATCTCAGAATTGTTTACCGCTGGAACAAGTGCCCTGATAGGGTTTTCCTCTGTATAACTGCTGGGTACAGGATTTGTTTTTTCTTTTTTGGTTCAAGTTAGAATTTATTCATCTTTTATGTATTTATTGATATAAGCATGGAAATAATTCATTCATAGAAATACATCTGTGTGAAGGGAAGAACTTTTTTCTGTTTTATTTTTAAATTTCATTTCTAAAAATTTTGCAGTTTATTTATATTTATTTTTCTATACAGCAGGTTATTATTAGTTATCTATTTTATTCATATACATATATACAGGTCAATACCTATCTCCCAACTCATCTGACCACCAACACCCCATGGCTTCGCCCACTTGGTGTCCATACGTTTGTTCTCTACCTCTGTTTCTCTATTTCTGCCCTGCAAACCTGTTCATCTGTACCATATATCTAGGTTCCACATACATGCATTAATACAGAATATTTGTTTTGCTCTTTCTGACTTACTTCATTCTGTATGACAGTCTCTAGATCCACCGACTTCTCTACAAATAACCCAGTTTCATTCCTTTTCATGGCTGAATCATATTCCATTTTATATATGTACCACATCTTTTTCCATTCGTCTGTCTGTGGGCATTTAGGTTGCTTCCATTACCTGGCTGTTGTAAATAGTGCTGCAATGAACATTGTGGTGAATGTGTGTTTTTGATTTATGGTTGTCTCTGTGTATATGCCCAGAAGTGGGATTGCTGGATCCTATGGTAATTCTATTTCTAGTTTCTTTAAGGAAACTCCATACTGTTCTCCATAGTGACTGTATCAATTTACCTTCCCACCAATAGTGGAAGAGGGTTCCTTTTGTCCACACCCTCCCCAGAATTTGTTGTTTGTAGATTTTCTGATGATGCCGATTCTAACAGGTGTGAGGTGATACCTCATTGTCGTTTTGATTTGCATTTCTCTAATAATTAGTGGTGTTGAGCAGCTTTTCATGTGCGTCTTGGCCGTCTCTGTGACTTCTTTGAAGAAACGTCTATTTAGATCTTCTGCCCATTTTTGTATTGGGTTGTTTGTTTTATTAATATTAAGCTGCGTGAGCTGTTTATATATATTGGAGATTAAACCCTTGTCCATTGATTCGTTTGCGAACGTTTTCGCCCATTCTGAGGGTTGCCTTTTTCCATTCCCGTTTTTTTTTAACCAAAAAAGAAAGAAAGCAAAAGAAGCAGAACACTAATGTGCGTGAAATATGCCTCTTGAAACTGTCGTTTTGAAATATGGACGTCTTTTGAAATTTTTGGTCGATATATGACCCCAGGAATTGTTTTCAGGGCAGGTGTCATTTACAGGCCTGCAATGATTTGGAATATCCACTGACCAGTAGCGCTGGGATTAAAGCTGCTGTTGTGCGAAATGGCCACAAGGTGGCAGCAGTTCTCCCTTAGCAAATCTGGTTACCAGGGCAACAGAGCCTCAATGGAAGTCGTGTTCTAGATTGGAATTTAGAATGGAATGTGCCAGGAGAAAGCCCCTCAAGTTTGTCTCACTACTTCTTGTTCGTGTTTTTAATTTAATTTTTAATTTTTTATTACAGCAAGTTTGATTACAACGTTTGCTTGTTGTAGGTGTGCAAGATGTGGTTCTTTTACACATATACATATGTCTGTTCTTCCTGGGACACTTTTCCCATGTACGTTATGACAGAATGTTGAGTAGTCTTCTCTTGGCATTCCGTAGGTCTTTGGTGATTATATATTTCACCTGTGTTTGTATATGTCTCTTAACCCCAATATCGTAATGAATCCAATCCTCACACCTTTCCATTGGTGAACCATAAGTTTGTTTAATGAATCTGTGATTGCCCTTCTCCGTGGAAATATCTGCCCTGGTATCCGTTTTTAGGTAACACCTATAAGTGATATCCTACGATATGTGTCTTTCACTTTCTGACTTACTACAAGTCACGTGATTACCTGTAGACTCATCTACGGGGCTGCAAATGGCATTGTGCTCTTTTTTTCCTTGGCTAATATTCTGTCTTAGCGAGGTCCATTTTCTGCAATGTGATTCCCTGAGGGCTGAGGATTAGCTGACCTGGGCAGCCTGACCCTGCCGGCAAGCCCTCCCTAGGTGTGCCTGGGTTGAGTTCAATAGAAACAGCACTCCAGGCAGCAATAGCCCCTGCAGCTGTGCCTGACTCCATATTCTCTGCCCCGTCAGCAGTCTCGGGGCTGTGCTGGTGGGAGGGTGTGAGGGTCCATGGCTTTGTTGGTGGCCCGGTGTGAGTGGGGCTCTGCTGGAATTTCTGAAGGAGTTGCCAGGTTGCCACCTGTAAAGAAGAGGATGTGTCACCCATAACTTCCACTGGAATTTCTCTCCGGGCTGAGGTGAGGGAGGAAAAAAAGGAGTGGGGGCCGGGACAGGAGTGGTATCTCAGGCAGGGAAATGGAAAGCTTCCAGAAGAGCGCCCGGGGCCAGGACCATCCTGGCTGGCCTGCAGGCACCAAGTTGGCCTGCGTGCTGTCGCTGGTGTGGCTCCACGGCCCTTCCTCTAGGCTTTCAAGCCCTTGTACATATTCAGGTGTTTTACCTGGGAAGGGTGGGAACAGTTCAGCAGCAGCTGGCCTGGGGCTCAGCTCACGTTTACTCACAGAGGCCTTGGCACTGTCCCCCAGCTTTGCAATCATGACGCTCCTTGCGTGGGGGGGCCGGGCTGCTGGCTGTATGGGAGATGATTCCCCACCTCTGACCAATGTCAGAATTGTTTACCGCTGGAACAAGTGCCCTGATAGGGTTTTCCTCTGTATAACTGCTGGGTACAGGATTTGTTTTTTCTTTTTTGGTTCAAGTTAGAAGTTATTCATCTTTTATGTATTTATTGATATAAGCATGGAAATAATTCATTCATAGAAATACATCTGTGTGAAGGGAAGAACTTTTTTCTGTTTTATTTTTAAATTTCATTTCTAAAAATTTTGCAGTTTATTTATATTTATTTTTCTATACAGCAGGTTATTATTAGTTATCTATTTTATTCATATACATATATACAGGTCAATACCTATCTCCCAACTCATCTGACCACCAACACCCCATGGCTTCGCCCACTTGGTGTCCATACGTTTGTTCTCTACCTCTGTTTCTCTATTTCTGCCCTGCAAACCTGTTCATCTGTACCATATATCTAGGTTCCACATACATGCATTAATACAGAATATTTGTTTTGCTCTTTCTGACTTACTTCATTCTGTATGACAGTCTCTAGATCCACCGACTTCTCTACAAATAACCCAGTTTCATTCCTTTTCATGGCTGAGTCATATCCCATTTTATGTATGTACCATATCTTTATCCATTCATCTGTCTGTGGGCATTTAGGTTGCTTCCATTACCTGGCTATTGTAAATAGTGCTGCAATGAACATTGTGGTGAATGTGTGTTTTTGATTTATGGTTGTCTCTGGGTATATGCCCAGAAGAGGGATTGCTGGATCCTATGGTAATTCTATTTCTAGTTTCTTTAAGGAAACTCCATACTCTTCTCCATAGTGACTCTATCAATTTACCTTCCCACCAATAGTGGAAGAGGGTTCCTTTTGTCCACAACCTCCCCAGAATTTGTTGTTTGTAGATTTTCTGATGCTGCCGATTCTAACAGGTATGAGGTGATACCTCATTGTCATTTTGATTTGCATTTCTCTAATAATTAGTGGTGTTGAGCAGCTTTTCATATGCGTCTTGGTCGTCTCTGTGACTTCTTTGAAGAAACGTCTATTTAGATCTTCTGCCCATTTTTGTATTGGGTTGTTTGTTTTATTAATATTAAGCTGCGTGAGCTGTTTATATATATTGGAGATTAAACCCTTGTCCATTTTTTCGTTTGCGAACGTTTTCGCCCATTCTGAGGGTTGCCTTTTTCCATTCCAGTTTTTTTTTAACCAAAAAAGAAAGAAAGCAAAAGAAGCAGAACACTAATGTGCGTGAAATATGCCTCTTGAAACTGTCGTTTTGAAATATGGACGTCTTTTGAACTTTTTGGTCGATATATGACCCCAGGATTTGTTTTCAGGGCAGGTGTCATTTACAGGCCTGCAATGATTTGGAATATCCACTGACCATTAGCGCTGGGATTAAAGCTGCTGTTGTGTGAAACGGCCACAAGGTGGCAGCAGTTCTCCCTTAGCAAATCTGGTTACCAGGGCAACAGAGCCTCAATGGAAGCCTGTTCTAGATTGGAATTTAGAATGGAATGTGCCAGGAGAAAGCCCCTCAAGTTTGTCTCACTACTTCTTGTTCGTGTTTTTAATTTAATTTTTAATTTTTTATTACAGCAAGTTTGATTACAACGTTGGCTTGTTGTAGGTGTGCAAGATGTGGTTCTGTTACACATATACATATGTCTGTTCTTCCTGGGACACTTTTCCCATGTACATTATGACAGAATGTTGAGTAGTCTTCTCTTGGCATTCCGTAGGTCTTTGGTGATTATATATTTCACCTGTGTTTGTATATGTCTCTTAACACCAATATCGTAATGAATCCAATCCTCACACCTTTCCATTGGTGAACCATAAGTTTGTTTAATGAATCTGTGATTGCCCTTCTCCGTGGAAATATCTGCCCTGGTATCCGTTTTTAGGTAACACCTATAAGTGATATCCTACGATATGTGTCTTTCACTTTCTGACTTACTACAAGTCACGTGCTTACCTGTAGACTCATCTACGGGGCTGCAAATGGCATTGTGCTCTTTTTTTCCTTGGCTAATATTCTGTCTTAGCGAGGTCCATTTTCTGCAATGTGATTCCCTGAGGGCTGAGGATTAGCTGACCTGGGCAGCCTGACCCTGCCGGCAAGCCCTCCCTAGGTGTGCCTGGGTTGAGTTCAATAGAAACAGCACTCCAGGCAGCAATAGCCCCTGCAGCTGTGCCTGACTCCATATTCTCTGCCCCGTCAGCAGTCTCGGGGCTGTGCTGGTGGGAGGGTGTGAGGGTCCATGGCTTTGTTGGTGGCCCGGTGTGAGTGGGGCTCTGCTGGAATTTCTGAAGGAGTTGCCAGGTTGCCACCTGTAAAGAAGAGGATGTGTCACCCATAACTTCCACTGGAATTTCTCTCCGGGCTGAGGTGAGGGAGGAAAAAAAGGAGTGGGGGCCGGGACAGGAGTGGTATCTCAGGCAGGGAAATGGAAAGCTTCCAGAAGAGCGCCCGGGGCCAGGACCATCCTGGCTGGCCTGCAGGCACCAAGTTGGCCTGCGTGCTGTCGCTGGTGTGGCTCCACGGCCCTTCCTCTAGGCTTTCAAGCCCTTGTACATATTCAGGTGTTTTACCTGGGAAGGGTGGGAACAGTTCAGCAGCAGCTGGCCTGGGGCTCAGCTCACGTTTACTCACAGAGGCCTTGGCACTGTCCCCCAGCTTTGCAATCATGACGCTCCTTGCGTGGGGGGGCCGGGCTGCTGGCTGTATGGGAGATGATTCCCCACCTCTGACCAATCTCAGAATTGTTTACCGCTGGAACAAGTGCCCTGATAGGGTTTTCCTCTGTATAACTGCTGGGTACAGGATTTGTTTTTTCTTTTTTGGTTCAAGTTAGAAGTTATTCATCTTTTATGTATTTATTGATATAAGCATGGAAATAATTCATTCATACAAATACATCTGTGTGAAGGGAAGAACTTTTTTCTGTTTTATTTTTAAATTTCATTTCTAAAAATTTTGCAGTTTATTTATATTTATTTTTCTATACAGCAGGTTATTATTAGTTATCTATTTTATTCATATACATATATACAGGTCAATACCTATCTCCCAACTCATCTGACCACCAACACCCCATGGCTTCCCCCACTTGGTGTCCATACGTTTGTTCTCTACCTCTGTTTCTCTATTTCTGCCCTGCAAACCTGTTCATCTGTACCATATATCTAGGTTCCACATACATGCATTAATACAGAATATTTGTTTTGCTCTTTCTGACTTACTTCATTCTGTATGACAGTCTCTAGATCCACCGACTTCTCTACAAATAACCCAGTTTCATTCCTTTTCATGGCTGAATCATATTCCATTTTATATATGTACCACATCTTTTTCCATTCGTCTGTCTGTGGGCATTTAGGTTGCTTCCATTACCTGGCTGTTGTAAATAGTGCTGCAATGAACATTGTGGTGAATGTGTGTTTTTGATTTATGGTTGTCTCTGTGTATATGCCCAGAAGTGGGAATGCTGGATCCTATGGTAATTCTATTTCTAGTTTCTTTAAGGAAACTCCATACTGTTCTCCATAGTGACTGTATCAATTTACCTTCCCACCAATAGTGGAAGAGGGTTCCTTTTGTCCACACCCTCCCCAGAATTTGTTGTTTGTAGATTTTCTGATGATGCCGATTCTAACAGGTGTGAGGTGATACCTCATTGTCGTTTTGATTTGCATTTCTCTAATAATTAGTGGTGTTGAGCAGCTTTTCATGTGCGTCTAGGCCGTCTCTGTGACTTCTTTGAAGAAACGTCTATTTAGATCTTCTGCCCATTTTTGTATTGGGTTGTTTGTTTTATTAATATTAAGCTGCGTGAGCTGTTTATATATATTGGAGATTAAACCTTTGTCCATTGATTCGTTTGCGAACGTTTTCGCCCATTCTGAGGGTTGCCTTTTTCCATTCCCGTTTTTTTTTAACCAAAAAAGAAAGAAAGCAAAAGAAGCAGAACACTAATGTGCGTGAAATATGCCTCTTGAAACTGTCGTTTTGAAATATGGACGTCTTTTGAACTTTTTGGTCGATATATGACCCCAGGAATTGTTTTCAGGGCAGGTGTCATTTACAGGCCTGCAATGATTTGGAATATCCACTGACCAGTAGCGCTGGGATTAAAGCTGCTGTTGTGCGAAATGGCCACAAGGTGGCAGCAGTTCTCCCTTAGCAAATCTGGTTACCAGGGCAACAGAGCCTCAATGGAAGCCTGTTCTAGATTGGAATTTAGAATGGAATGTGCCAGGAGAAAGCCCCTCAAGTTTGTCTCACTACTTCTTGTTCGTGTTTTTAATTTAATTTTTAATTTTTTATTACAGCAAGTTTGATTACAATGTTTGCTTGTTGTAGGTGTGCAAGATGTGGTTCTTTTACACATATACATATGTCTGTTCTTCCTGGGACCCTTTTCCCATGTACGTTATGACAGAATGTTGAGTAGTCTTCTCTTGGCATTCCGTAGGTCTTTGGTGATTATATATTTCACCTGTGTTTGTATATGTCTCTTAACCCCAATATCGTAATGAATCCAATCCTCACACCTTTCCATTGGTGAACCATAAGTTTGTTTAATGAATCTGTGATTGCCCTTCTCCGTGGAAATATCTGCCCTGGTATCCGTTTTTAGGTAACACCTATAAGTGATATCCTACGATATGTGTCTTTCACTTTCTGACTTACTACAAGTCACGTGATTACCTGTAGACTCATCTACGGGGCTGCAAATGGCATTGTGCTCTTTTTTTCCTTGGCTAATATTCTGTCTTAGCGAGGTCCATTTTCTGCAATGTGATTCCCTGAGGGCTGAGGATTAGCTGACCTGGGCAGCCTGACCCTGCCGGCAAGCCCTCCCTAGGTGTGCCTGGGTTGAGTTCAATAGAAACAGCACTCCAGGCAGCAATAGCCCCTGCAGCTGTGCCTGACTCCATATTCTCTGCCCCGTCAGCAGTCTCGGGGCTGTGCTGGTGGGAGGGTGTGAGGGTCCATGGCTTTGTTGGTGGCCCGGTGTGAGTGGGGCTCTGCTGGAATTTCTGAAGGAGTTGCCAGGTTGCCACCTGTAAAGAAGAGGATGTGTCACCCATAACTTCCACTGGAATTTCTCTCCGGGCTGAGGTGAGGGAGGAAAAAAAGGAGTGGGGGCCGGGACAGGAGTGGTATCTCAGGCAGGGAAATGGAAAGCTTCCAGAAGAGTGCCCGGGGCCAGGACCATCCTGGCTGGCCTGCAGGCACCAAGTTGGCCTGCGTGCTGTCGCTGGTGTGGCTCCACGGCCCTTCCTCTAGGCTTTCAAGCCCTTGTACATATTCAGGTGTTTTACCTGGGAAGGGTGGGAACAGTTCAGCAGCAGCTGGCCTGGGGCTCAGCTCACGTTTACTCACAGAGGCCTTGGCACTGTCCCCCAGCTTTGCAATCATGACGCTCCTTGAGTGGGGGGGCCGGGCTGCTGGCTGTATGGGAGATGATTCCCCACCTCTGACCAATCTCAGAATTGTTTACCGCTGGAACAAGTGCCCTGATAGGGTTTTCCTCTGTATAACTGCTGGGTACAGGATTTGTTTTTTCTTTTTTGGTTCAAGTTAGAAGTTATTCATCTTTTATGTATTTATTGATATAAGCATGGAAATAATTCATTCATAGAAATACATCTGTGTGAAGGGAAGAACTTTTTTCTGTTTTATTTTTAAATTTCATTTCTAAAAATTTTGCAGTTTATTTATATTTATTTTTCTATACAGCAGGTTATTATTAGTTATCTATTTTATTCATATACATATATACAGGTCAATACCTATCTCCCAACTCATCTGACCACCAACACCCCATGGCTTCGCCCACTTGGTGTCCATACGTTTGTTCTCTACCTCTGTTTCTCTATTTCTGCCCTGCAAACCTGTTCATCTGTACCATATATCTAGGTTCCACATACATGCATTAATACAGAATATTTGTTTTGCTCTTTCTGACTTACTTCATTCTGTATGACAGTCTCTAGATCCAACGACTTCTCTACAAATAACCCAGTTTCATTCCTTTTCATGGCTGAATCATATTCCATTTTATATATGTACCACATCTTTTTCCATTCGTCTGTCTGTGGGCATTTAGGTTGCTTCCATTACCTGGCTGTTGTAAATAGTGCTGCAATGAACATTGTGGTGAATGTGTGTTTTTGATTTATGGTTGTCTCTGTGTATATGCCCAGAAGTGGGATTGCTGGATCCTATGGTAATTCTATTTCTAGTTTCTTTAAGGAAACTCCATACTGTTCTCCATAGTGACTGTATCAATTTACCTTCCCACCAATAGTGGAAGAGGGTTCCTTTTGTCCACACTCTCCCCAGAATTTGTTGTTTGTAGATTTTCTGATGATGCCGATTCTAACAGGTGTGAGGTGATACCTCATTGTCGTTTTGATTTGCATTTCTCTAATAATTAGTGGTGTTGAGCAGCTTTTCATGTGCGTCTTGGCCGTCTCTGTGACTTCTTTGAAGAAACGTCTATTTAGATCTTCTGCCCATTTTTGTATTGGGTTGTTTGTTTTATTAATATTAAGCTGCGTGAGCTGTTTATATATATTGGAGATTAAACCCTTGTCCATTGATTCGTTTGCGAACGTTTTCGCCCATTCTGAGGGTTGCCTTTTTCCATTCCCGTTTTTTTTTAACCAAAAAAGAAAGAAAGCAAAAGAAGCAGAACACTAATGTGCGTGAAATATGCCTCTTGAAACTGTCGTTTTGAAATATGGACATCTTTTGAAATTTTTGGTCGATATATGACCCCAGGAATTGTTTTCAGGGCAGGTGTCATTTACAGGCCTGCAATGATTTGGAATATCCACTGACCAGTAGCGCTGGGATTAAAGCTGCTGTTGTTCCAAATGGCCACAAGGTGGCAGCAGTTCTCCCTTAGCAAATCTGGTTACCAGGGCAACAGAGCCTCAATGGAAGCCTGTTCTAGATTGGAATTTAGAATGGAATGTGCCAGGAGAAAGCCCCTCAAGTTTGTCTCACTACTTCTTGTTCGTGTTTTTAATTTAATTTTTAATTTTTTATTACAGCAAGTTTGATTACAACGTTTGCTTGTTGTAGGTGTGCAAGATGTGGTTCTTTTACACATATACATATGTCTGTTCTTCCTGGGACCCTTTTCCCATGTACGTTATGACAGAATGTTGAGTAGTCTTCTCTTGGCATTCCGTAGGTCTTTGGTGATTATATATTTCACCTGTGTTTGTATATGTCTCTTAACCCCAATATCGTAATGAATCCAATCCTCACACCTTTCCATTGGTGAACCATAAGTTTGTTTAATGAATCTGTGATTGCCCTTCTCCGTGGAAATATCTGCCCTGGTATCCGTTTTTAGGTAACACCTATAAGTGATATCCTACGATATGTGTCTTTCACTTTCTGACTTACTACAAGTCACGTGATTACCTGTAGACTCATCTACGGGGCTGCAAATGGCATTGTGCTCTTTTTTTCCTTGGCTAATATTCTGTCTTAGCGAGGTCCATTTTCTGCAATGTGATTCCCTGAGGGCTGAGGATTAGCTGACCTGGGCAGCCTGACCCTGCCGGCAAGCCCTCCCTAGGTGTGCCTGGGTTGAGTTCAATAGAAACAGCACTCCAGGCAGCAATAGCCCCTGCAGCTGTGCCTGACTCCATATTCTCTGCCCCGTCAGCAGTCTCGGGGCTGTGCTGGTGGGAGGGTGTGAGGGTCCATGGCTTTGTTGGTGGCCCGGTGTGAGTGGGGCTCTGCTGGAATTTCTGAAGGAGTTGCCAGGTTGCCACCTGTAAAGAAGAGGATGTGTCACCCATAACTTCCACTGGAATTTCTCTCCGGGCTGAGGTGAGGGAGGAAAAAAAGGAGTGGGGGCCGGGACAGGAGTGGTATCTCAGGCAGGGAAATGGAAAGCTTCCAGAAGAGCGCCCGGGGCCAGGACCATCCTGGCTGGCCTGCAGGCACCAAGTTGGCCTGCGTGCTGTCGCTGGTGTGGCTCCACGGCCCTTCCTCTAGGCTTTCAAGCCCTTGTACATATTCAGGTGTTTTACCTGGGAAGGGTGGGAACAGTTCAGCAGCAGCTGGCCTGGGGCTCAGCTCACGTTTACTCACAGAGGCCTTGGCACTGTCCCCCAGCTTTGCAATCATGACGCTCCTTGAGTGGGGGGGCCGGGCTGCTGGCTGTATGGGAGATGATTCCCCACCTCTGACCAATCTCAGAATTGTTTACCGCTGGAACAAGTGCCCTGATAGGGTTTTCCTCTGTATAACTGCTGGGTACAGGATTTGTTTTTTCTTTTTTGGTTCAAGTTAGAATTTATTCATCTTTTATGTATTTATTGATATAAGCATGGAAATAATTCATTCATAGAAATACATCTGTGTGAAGGGAAGAACTTTTTTCTGTTTTATTTTTAAATTTCATTTCTAAAAATTTTGCAGTTTATTTATATTTATTTTTCTATACAGCAGGTTATTATTAGTTATCTATTTTATTCATATACATATATACAGGTCAATACCTATCTCCCAACTCATCTGACCACCAACACCCCATGGCTTCGCCCACTTGGTGTCCATACGTTTGTTCTCTACCTCTGTTTCTCTATTTCTGCCCTGCAAACCTGTTCATCTGTACCATATATCTAGGTTCCACATACATGCATTAATACAGAATATTTGTTTTGCTCTTTCTGACTTACTTCATTCTGTATGACAGTCTCTAGATCCACCGACTTCTCTACAAATAACCCAGTTTCATTCCTTTTCATGGCTGAATCATATTCCATTTTATATATGTACCACATCTTTTTCCATTCGTCTGTCTGTGGGCATTTAGGTTGCTTCCATTACCTGGCTGTTGTAAATAGTGCTGCAATGAACATTGTGGTGAATGTGTGTTTTTGATTTATGGTTGTCTCTGTGTATATGCCCAGAAGTGGGATTGCTGGATCCTATGGTAATTCTATTTCTAGTTTCTTTAAGGAAACTCCATACTGTTCTCCATAGTGACTGTATCAATTTACCTTCCCACCAATAGTGGAAGAGGGTTCCTTTTGTCCACACCCTCCCCAGAATTTGTTGTTTGTAGATTTTCTGATGATGCCGATTCTAACAGGTGTGAGGTGATACCTCATTGTCGTTTTGATTTGCATTTCTCTAATAATTAGTGGTGTTGAGCAGCTTTTCATGTGCGTCTTGGCCGTCTCTGTGACTTCTTTGAAGAAACGTCTATTTAGATCTTCTGCCCATTTTTGTATTGGGTTGTTTGTTTTATTAATATTAAGCTGCGTGAGCTGTTTATATATATTGGAGATTAAACCCTTGTCCATTGATTCGTTTGCGAACGTTTTCGCCCATTCTGAGGGTTGCCTTTTTCCATTCCCGTTTTTTTTTAACCAAAAAAGAAAGAAAGCAAAAGAAGCAGAACACTAATGTGCGTGAAATATGCCTCTTGAAACTGTCGTTTTGAAATATGGACGTCTTTTGAAATTTTTGGTCGATATATGACCCCAGGAATTGTTTTCAGGGCAGGTGTCATTTACAGGCCTGCAATGATTTGGAATATCCACTGACCAGTAGCGCTGGGATTAAAGCTGCTGTTGTGCGAAATGGCCACAAGGTGGCAGCAGTTCTCCCTTAGCAAATCTGGTTACCAGGGCAACAGAGCCTCAATGGAAGTCGTGTTCTAGATTGGAATTTAGAATGGAATGTGCCAGGAGAAAGCCCCTCAAGTTTGTCTCACTACTTCTTGTTCGTGTTTTTAATTTAATTTTTAATTTTTTATTACAGCAAGTTTGATTACAACGTTTGCTTGTTGTAGGTGTGCAAGATGTGGTTCTTTTACACATATACATATGTCTGTTCTTCCTGGGACACTTTTCCCATGTACGTTATGACAGAATGTTGAGTAGTCTTCTCTTGGCATTCCGTAGGTCTTTGGTGATTATATATTTCACCTGTGTTTGTATATGTCTCTTAACCCCAATATCGTAATGAATCCAATCCTCACACCTTTCCATTGGTGAACCATAAGTTTGTTTAATGAATCTGTGATTGCCCTTCTCCGTGGAAATATCTGCCCTGGTATCCGTTTTTAGGTAACACCTATAAGTGATATCCTACGATATGTGTCTTTCACTTTCTGACTTACTACAAGTCACGTGATTACCTGTAGACTCATCTACGGGGCTGCAAATGGCATTGTGCTCTTTTTTTCCTTGGCTAATATTCTGTCTTAGCGAGGTCCATTTTCTGCAATGTGATTCCCTGAGGGCTGAGGATTAGCTGACCTGGGCAGCCTGACCCTGCCGGCAAGCCCTCCCTAGGTGTGCCTGGGTTGAGTTCAATAGAAACAGCACTCCAGGCAGCAATAGCCCCTGCAGCTGTGCCTGACTCCATATTCTCTGCCCCGTCAGCAGTCTCGGGGCTGTGCTGGTGGGAGGGTGTGAGGGTCCATGGCTTTGTTGGTGGCCCGGTGTGAGTGGGGCTCTGCTGGAATTTCTGAAGGAGTTGCCAGGTTGCCACCTGTAAAGAAGAGGATGTGTCACCCATAACTTCCACTGGAATTTCTCTCCGGGCTGAGGTGAGGGAGGAAAAAAAGGAGTGGGGGCCGGGACAGGAGTGGTATCTCAGGCAGGGAAATGGAAAGCTTCCAGAAGAGCGCCCGGGGCCAGGACCATCCTGGCTGGCCTGCAGGCACCAAGTTGGCCTGCGTGCTGTCGCTGGTGTGGCTCCACGGCCCTTCCTCTAGGCTTTCAAGCCCTTGTACATATTCAGGTGTTTTACCTGGGAAGGGTGGGAACAGTTCAGCAGCAGCTGGCCTGGGGCTCAGCTCACGTTTACTCACAGAGGCCTTGGCACTGTCCCCCAGCTTTGCAATCATGACGCTCCTTGCGTGGGGGGGCCGGGCTGCTGGCTGTATGGGAGATGATTCCCCACCTCTGACCAATGTCAGAATTGTTTACCGCTGGAACAAGTGCCCTGATAGGGTTTTCCTCTGTATAACTGCTGGGTACAGGATTTGTTTTTTCTTTTTTGGTTCAAGTTAGAAGTTATTCATCTTTTATGTATTTATTGATATAAGCATGGAAATAATTCATTCATAGAAATACATCTGTGTGAAGGGAAGAACTTTTTTCTGTTTTATTTTTAAATTTCATTTCTAAAAATTTTGCAGTTTATTTATATTTATTTTTCTATACAGCAGGTTATTATTAGTTATCTATTTTATTCATATACATATATACAGGTCAATACCTATCTCCCAACTCATCTGACCACCAACACCCCATGGCTTCGCCCACTTGGTGTCCATACGTTTGTTCTCTACCTCTGTTTCTCTATTTCTGCCCTGCAAACCTGTTCATCTGTACCATATATCTAGGTTCCACATACATGCATTAATACAGAATATTTGTTTTGCTCTTTCTGACTTACTTCATTCTGTATGACAGTCTCTAGATCCACCGACTTCTCTACAAATAACCCAGTTTCATTCCTTTTCATGGCTGAGTCATATCCCATTTTATGTATGTACCATATCTTTATCCATTCATCTGTCTGTGGGCATTTAGGTTGCTTCCATTACCTGGCTATTGTAAATAGTGCTGCAATGAACATTGTGGTGAATGTGTGTTTTTGATTTATGGTTGTCTCTGGGTATATGCCCAGAAGAGGGATTGCTGGATCCTATGGTAATTCTATTTCTAGTTTCTTTAAGGAAACTCCATACTCTTCTCCATAGTGACTCTATCAATTTACCTTCCCACCAATAGTGGAAGAGGGTTCCTTTTGTCCACAACCTCCCCAGAATTTGTTGTTTGTAGATTTTCTGATGCTGCCGATTCTAACAGGTATGAGGTGATACCTCATTGTCATTTTGATTTGCATTTCTCTAATAATTAGTGGTGTTGAGCAGCTTTTCATATGCGTCTTGGTCGTCTCTGTGACTTCTTTGAAGAAACGTCTATTTAGATCTTCTGCCCATTTTTGTATTGGGTTGTTTGTTTTATTAATATTAAGCTGCGTGAGCTGTTTATATATATTGGAGATTAAACCCTTGTCCATTTTTTCGTTTGCGAACGTTTTCGCCCATTCTGAGGGTTGCCTTTTTCCATTCCAGTTTTTTTTTAACCAAAAAAGAAAGAAAGCAAAAGAAGCAGAACACTAATGTGCGTGAAATATGCCTCTTGAAACTGTCGTTTTGAAATATGGACGTCTTTTGAACTTTTTGGTCGATATATGACCCCAGGATTTGTTTTCAGGGCAGGTGTCATTTACAGGCCTGCAATGATTTGGAATATCCACTGACCATTAGCGCTGGGATTAAAGCTGCTGTTGTGTGAAACGGCCACAAGGTGGCAGCAGTTCTCCCTTAGCAAATCTGGTTACCAGGGCAACAGAGCCTCAATGGAAGCCTGTTCTAGATTGGAATTTAGAATGGAATGTGCCAGGAGAAAGCCCCTCAAGTTTGTCTCACTACTTCTTGTTCGTGTTTTTAATTTAATTTTTAATTTTTTATTACAGCAAGTTTGATTACAACGTTGGCTTGTTGTAGGTGTGCAAGATGTGGTTCTGTTACACATATACATATGTCTGTTCTTCCTGGGACACTTTTCCCATGTACATTATGACAGAATGTTGAGTAGTCTTCTCTTGGCATTCCGTAGGTCTTTGGTGATTATATATTTCACCTGTGTTTGTATATGTCTCTTAACACCAATATCGTAATGAATCCAATCCTCACACCTTTCCATTGGTGAACCATAAGTTTGTTTAATGAATCTGTGATTGCCCTTCTCCGTGGAAATATCTGCCCTGGTATCCGTTTTTAGGTAACACCTATAAGTGATATCCTACGATATGTGTCTTTCACTTTCTGACTTACTACAAGTCACGTGCTTACCTGTAGACTCATCTACGGGGCTGCAAATGGCATTGTGCTCTTTTTTTCCTTGGCTAATATTCTGTCTTAGCGAGGTCCATTTTCTGCAATGTGATTCCCTGAGGGCTGAGGATTAGCTGACCTGGGCAGCCTGACCCTGCCGGCAAGCCCTCCCTAGGTGTGCCTGGGTTGAGTTCAATAGAAACAGCACTCCAGGCAGCAATAGCCCCTGCAGCTGTGCCTGACTCCATATTCTCTGCCCCGTCAGCAGTCTCGGGGCTGTGCTGGTGGGAGGGTGTGAGGGTCCATGGCTTTGTTGGTGGCCCGGTGTGAGTGGGGCTCTGCTGGAATTTCTGAAGGAGTTGCCAGGTTGCCACCTGTAAAGAAGAGGATGTGTCACCCATAACTTCCACTGGAATTTCTCTCCGGGCTGAGGTGAGGGAGGAAAAAAAGGAGTGGGGGCCGGGACAGGAGTGGTATCTCAGGCAGGGAAATGGAAAGCTTCCAGAAGAGCGCCCGGGGCCAGGACCATCCTGGCTGGCCTGCAGGCACCAAGTTGGCCTGCGTGCTGTCGCTGGTGTGGCTCCACGGCCCTTCCTCTAGGCTTTCAAGCCCTTGTACATATTCAGGTGTTTTACCTGGGAAGGGTGGGAACAGTTCAGCAGCAGCTGGCCTGGGGCTCAGCTCACGTTTACTCACAGAGGCCTTGGCACTGTCCCCCAGCTTTGCAATCATGACGCTCCTTGCGTGGGGGGGCCGGGCTGCTGGCTGTATGGGAGATGATTCCCCACCTCTGACCAATCTCAGAATTGTTTACCGCTGGAACAAGTGCCCTGATAGGGTTTTCCTCTGTATAACTGCTGGGTACAGGATTTGTTTTTTCTTTTTTGGTTCAAGTTAGAAGTTATTCATCTTTTATGTATTTATTGATATAAGCATGGAAATAATTCATTCATACAAATACATCTGTGTGAAGGGAAGAACTTTTTTCTGTTTTATTTTTAAATTTCATTTCTAAAAATTTTGCAGTTTATTTATATTTATTTTTCTATACAGCAGGTTATTATTAGTTATCTATTTTATTCATATACATATATACAGGTCAATACCTATCTCCCAACTCATCTGACCACCAACACCCCATGGCTTCCCCCACTTGGTGTCCATACGTTTGTTCTCTACCTCTGTTTCTCTATTTCTGCCCTGCAAACCTGTTCATCTGTACCATATATCTAGGTTCCACATACATGCATTAATACAGAATATTTGTTTTGCTCTTTCTGACTTACTTCATTCTGTATGACAGTCTCTAGATCCACCGACTTCTCTACAAATAACCCAGTTTCATTCCTTTTCATGGCTGAATCATATTCCATTTTATATATGTACCACATCTTTTTCCATTCGTCTGTCTGTGGGCATTTAGGTTGCTTCCATTACCTGGCTGTTGTAAATAGTGCTGCAATGAACATTGTGGTGAATGTGTGTTTTTGATTTATGGTTGTCTCTGTGTATATGCCCAGAAGTGGGAATGCTGGATCCTATGGTAATTCTATTTCTAGTTTCTTTAAGGAAACTCCATACTGTTCTCCATAGTGACTGTATCAATTTACCTTCCCACCAATAGTGGAAGAGGGTTCCTTTTGTCCACACCCTCCCCAGAATTTGTTGTTTGTAGATTTTCTGATGATGCCGATTCTAACAGGTGTGAGGTGATACCTCATTGTCGTTTTGATTTGCATTTCTCTAATAATTAGTGGTGTTGAGCAGCTTTTCATGTGCGTCTAGGCCATCTCTGTGACTTCTTTGAAGAAACGTCTATTTAGATCTTCTGCCCATTTTTGTATTGGGTTGTTTGTTTTATTAATATTAAGCTGCGTGAGCTGTTTATATATATTGGAGATTAAACCTTTGTCCATTGATTCGTTTGCGAACGTTTTCGCCCATTCTGAGGGTTGCCTTTTTCCATTCCCGTTTTTTTTTAACCAAAAAAGAAAGAAAGCAAAAGAAGCAGAACACTAATGTGCGTGAAATATGCCTCTTGAAACTGTCGTTTTGAAATATGGACGTCTTTTGAACTTTTTGGTCGATATATGACCCCAGGAATTGTTTTCAGGGCAGGTGTCATTTACAGGCCTGCAATGATTTGGAATATCCACTGACCAGTAGCGCTGGGATTAAAGCTGCTGTTGTGCGAAATGGCCACAAGGTGGCAGCAGTTCTCCCTTAGCAAATCTGGTTACCAGGGCAACAGAGCCTCAATGGAAGCCTGTTCTAGATTGGAATTTAGAATGGAATGTGCCAGGAGAAAGCCCCTCAAGTTTGTCTCACTACTTCTTGTTCGTGTTTTTAATTTAATTTTTAATTTTTTATTACAGCAAGTTTGATTACAATGTTTGCTTGTTGTAGGTGTGCAAGATGTGGTTCTTTTACACATATACATATGTCTGTTCTTCCTGGGACCCTTTTCCCATGTACGTTATGACAGAATGTTGAGTAGTCTTCTCTTGGCATTCCGTAGGTCTTTGGTGATTATATATTTCACCTGTGTTTGTATATGTCTCTTAACCCCAATATCGTAATGAATCCAATCCTCACACCTTTCCATTGGTGAACCATAAGTTTGTTTAATGAATCTGTGATTGCCCTTCTCCGTGGAAATATCTGCCCTGGTATCCGTTTTTAGGTAACACCTATAAGTGATATCCTACGATATGTGTCTTTCACTTTCTGACTTACTACAAGTCACGTGATTACCTGTAGACTCATCTACGGGGCTGCAAATGGCATTGTGCTCTTTTTTTCCTTGGCTAATATTCTGTCTTAGCGAGGTCCATTTTCTGCAATGTGATTCCCTGAGGGCTGAGGATTAGCTGACCTGGGCAGCCTGACCCTGCCGGCAAGCCCTCCCTAGGTGTGCCTGGGTTGAGTTCAATAGAAACAGCACTCCAGGCAGCAATAGCCCCTGCAGCTGTGCCTGACTCCATATTCTCTGCCCCGTCAGCAGTCTCGGGGCTGTGCTGGTGGGAGGGTGTGAGGGTCCATGGCTTTGTTGGTGGCCCGGTGTGAGTGGGGCTCTGCTGGAATTTCTGAAGGAGTTGCCAGGTTGCCACCTGTAAAGAAGAGGATGTGTCACCCATAACTTCCACTGGAATTTCTCTCCGGGCTGAGGTGAGGGAGGAAAAAAAGGAGTGGGGGCCGGGACAGGAGTGGTATCTCAGGCAGGGAAATGGAAAGCTTCCAGAAGAGTGCCCGGGGCCAGGACCATCCTGGCTGGCCTGCAGGCACCAAGTTGGCCTGCGTGCTGTCGCTGGTGTGGCTCCACGGCCCTTCCTCTAGGCTTTCAAGCCCTTGTACATATTCAGGTGTTTTACCTGGGAAGGGTGGGAACAGTTCAGCAGCAGCTGGCCTGGGGCTCAGCTCACGTTTACTCACAGAGGCCTTGGCACTGTCCACCAGCTTTGCAATCATGACGCTCCTTGCGTGGGGGGGCCGGGCTGCTGGCTGTATGGGAGATGATTCCCCACCTCTGACCAATCTCAGAATTGTTTACCGCTGGAACAAGTGCCCTGATAGGGTTTTCCTCTGTATAACTGCTGGGTACAGGATTTGTTTTTTCTTTTTTGGTTCAAGTTAGAAGTTATTCATCTTTTATGTATTTATTGATATAAGCATGGAAATAATTCATTCATAGAAATACATCTGTGTGAAGGGAAGAACTTTTTTCTGTTTTATTTTTAAATTTCATTTCTAAAAATTTTGCAGTTTATTTATATTTATTTTTCTATACAGCAGGTTATTATTAGTTATCTATTTTATTCATATACATATATACAGGTCAATACCTATCTCCCAACTCATCTGACCACCAACACCCCATGGCTTCGCCCACTTGGTGTCCATACGTTTGTTCTCTACCTCTGTTTCTCTATTTCTGCCCTGCAAACCTGTTCATCTGTACCATATATCTAGGTTCCACATACATGCATTAATACAGAATATTTGTTTTGCTCTTTCTGACTTACTTCATTCTGTATGACAGTCTCTAGATCCACCGACTTCTCTACAAATAACCCAGTTTCATTCCTTTTCATGGCTGAGTCATATCCCATTTTATGTATGTACCACATCTTTATCCATTCATCTGTCTGTGGGCATTTAGGTTGCTTCCATTACCTGGCTATTGTAAATAGTGCTGCAATGAACATTGTGGTGAATGTGTGTTTTTGATTTATGGTTGTCTCTGGGTATATGCCCAGAAGAGGGATTGCTGGATCCTATGGTAATTCTATTTCTAGTTTCTTTAAGGAAACTCCATACTCTTCTCCATAGTGACTGTATCAATTTACCTTCCCACCAATAGTGGAAGAGGGTTCCTTTTGTCCACAACCTCCCCAGAATTTGTTGTTTGTAGATTTTCTGATGCTGCCGATTCTAACAGGTATGAGGTGATACCTCATTGTCATTTTGATTTGCATTTCTCTAATAATTAGTGGTGTTGAGCAGCTTTTCATATGCGTCTTGGTCGTCTCTGTGACTTCTTTGAAGAAACGTCTATTTAGATCTTCTGCCCATTTTTGTATTGGGTTGTTTGTTTTATTAATATTAAGCTGCGTGAGCTGTTTATATATATTGGAGATTAAACCCTTGTCCATTTTTTCGTTTGCGAACGTTTTCGCCCATTCTGAGGGTTGCCTTTTTCCATTCCAGTTTTTTTTTAACCAAAAAAGAAAGAAAGCAAAAGAAGCAGAACACTAATGTGCGTGAAATATGCCTCTTGAAACTGTCGTTTTGAAATATGGACGTCTTTTGAACTTTTTGGTCGATATATGACCCCAGGATTTGTTTTCAGGGCAGGTGTCATTTACAGGCCTGCAATGATTTGGAATATCCACTGACCATTAGCGCTGGGATTAAAGCTGCTGTTGTGTGAAACGGCCACAAGGTGGCAGCAGTTCTCCCTTAGCAAATCTGGTTACCAGGGCAACAGAGCCTCAATGGAAGCCTGTTCTAGATTGGAATTTAGAATGGAATGTGCCAGGAGAAAGCCCCTCAAGTTTGTCTCACTACTTCTTGTTCGTGTTTTTAATTTAATTTTTAATTTTTTATTACAGCAAGTTTGATTACAACGTTGGCTTGTTGTAGGTGTGCAAGATGTGGTTCTGTTACACATATACATATGTCTGTTCTTCCTGGGACACTTTTCCCATGTACATTATGACAGAATGTTGAGTAGTCTTCTCTTGGCATTCCGTAGGTCTTTGGTGATTATATATTTCACCTGTGTTTGTATATGTCTCTTAACACCAATATCGTAATGAATCCAATCCTCACACCTTTCCATTGGTGAACCATAAGTTTGTTTAATGAATCTGTGATTGCCCTTCTCCGTGGAAATATCTGCCCTGGTATCCGTTTTTAGGTAACACCTATAAGTGATATCCTACGATATGTGTCTTTCACTTTCTGACTTACTACAAGTCACGTGCTTACCTGTAGACTCATCTACGGGGCTGCAAATGGCATTGTGCTCTTTTTTTCCTTGGCTAATATTCTGTCTTAGCGAGGTCCATTTTCTGCAATGTGATTCCCTGAGGGCTGAGGATTAGCTGACCTGGGCAGCCTGACCCTGCCGGCAAGCCCTCCCTAGGTGTGCCTGGGTTGAGTTCAATAGAAACAGCACTCCAGGCAGCAATAGCCCCTGCAGCTGTGCCTGACTCCATATTCTCTGCCCCGTCAGCAGTCTCGGGGCTGTGCTGGTGGGAGGGTGTGAGGGTCCATGGCTTTGTTGGTGGCCCGGTGTGAGTGGGGCTCTGCTGGAATTTCTGAAGGAGTTGCCAGGTTGCCACCTGTAAAGAAGAGGATGTGTCACCCATAACTTCCACTGGAATTTCTCTCCGGGCTGAGGTGAGGGAGGAAAAAAAGGAGTGGGGGCCGGGACAGGAGTGGTATCTCAGGCAGGGAAATGGAAAGCTTCCAGAAGAGCGCCCGGGGCCAGGACCATCCTGGCTGGCCTGCAGGCACCAAGTTGGCCTGCGTGCTGTCGCTGGTGTGGCTCCACGGCCCTTCCTCTAGGCTTTCAAGCCCTTGTACATATTCAGGTGTTTTACCTGGGAAGGGTGGGAACAGTTCAGCAGCAGCTGGCCTGGGGCTCAGCTCACGTTTACTCACAGAGGCCTTGGCACTGTCCCCCAGCTTTGCAATCATGACGCTCCTTGCGTGGGGGGGCCGGGCTGCTGGCTGTATGGGAGATGATTCCCCACCTCTGACCAATCTCAGAATTGTTTACCGCTGGAACAAGTGCCCTGATAGGGTTTTCCTCTGTATAACTGCTGGGTACAGGATTTGTTTTTTCTTTTTTGGTTCAAGTTAGAAGTTATTCATCTTTTATGTATTTATTGATATAAGCATGGAAATAATTCATTCATAGAAATACATCTGTGTGAAGGGAAGAACTTTTTTCTGTTTTATTTTTAAATTTCATTTCTAAAAATTTTGCAGTTTATTTATATTTATTTTTCTATACAGCAGGTTATTATTAGTTATCTATTTTATTCATATACATATATACAGGTCAATACCTATCTCCCAACTCATCTGACCACCAACACCCCATGGCTTCCCCCACTTGGTGTCCATACGTTTGTTCTCTACCTCTGTTTCTCTATTTCTGCCCTGCAAACCTGTTCATCTGTACCATATATCTAGGTTCCACATACATGCATTAATACAGAATATTTGTTTTGCTCTTTCTGACTTACTTCATTCTGTATGACAGTCTCTAGATCCACCGACTTCTCTACAAATAACCCAGTTTCATTCCTTTTCATGGCTGAATCATATTCCATTTTATATATGTACCACATCTTTTTCCATTCGTCTGTCTGTGGGCATTTAGGTTGCTTCCATTACCTGGCTGTTGTAAATAGTGCTGCAATGAACATTGTGGTGAATGTGTGTTTTTGATTTATGGTTGTCTCTGTGTATATGCCCAGAAGTGGGAATGCTGGATCCTATGGTAATTCTATTTCTAGTTTCTTTAAGGAAACTCCATACTGTTCTCCATAGTGACTGTATCAATTTACCTTCCCACCAATAGTGGAAGAGGGTTCCTTTTGTCCACACCCTCCCCAGAATTTGTTGTTTGTAGATTTTCTGATGATGCCGATTCTAACAGGTGTGAGGTGATACCTCATTGTCGTTTTGATTTGCATTTCTCTAATAATTAGTGGTGTTGAGCAGCTTTTCATGTGCGTCTAGGCCGTCTCTGTGACTTCTTTGAAGAAACGTCTATTTAGATCTTCTGCCCATTTTTGTATTGGGTTGTTTGTTTTATTAATATTAAGCTGTGTGAGCTGTTTATATATATTGGAGATTAAACCTTTGTCCATTGATTCGTTTGCGAACGTTTTCGCCCATTCTGAGGGTTGCCTTTTTCCATTCCCGTTTTTTTTTAACCAAAAAAGAAAGAAAGCAAAAGAAGCAGAACACTAATGTGCGTGAAATATGCCTCTTGAAACTGTCGTTTTGAAATATGGACGTCTTTTGAACTTTTTGGTCGATATATGACCCCAGGAATTGTTTTCAGGGCAGGTGTCATTTACAGGCCTGCAATGATTTGGAATATCCACTGACCAGTAGCGCTGGGATTAAAGCTGCTGTTGTGCGAAATGGCCACAAGGTGGCAGCAGTTCTCCCTTAGCAAATCTGGTTACCAGGGCAACAGAGCCTCAATGGAAGCCTGTTCTAGATTGGAATTTAGAATGGAATGTGCCAGGAGAAAGCCCCTCAAGTTTGTCTCACTACTTCTTGTTCGTGTTTTTAATTTAATTTTTAATTTTTTATTACAGCAAGTTTGATTACAACGTTTGCTTGTTGTAGGTGTGCAAGATGTGGTTCTTTTACACATATACATATGTCTGTTCTTCCTGGGACCCTTTTCCCATGTACGTTATGACAGAATGTTGAGTAGTCTTCTCTTGGCATTCCGTAGGTCTTTGGTGATTATATATTTCACCTGTGTTTGTATATGTCTCTTAACCCCAATATCGTAATGAATCCAATCCTCACACCTTTCCATTGGTGAACCATAAGTTTGTTTAATGAATCTGTGATTGCCCTTCTCCGTGGAAATATCTGCCCTGGTATCCGTTTTTAGGTAACACCTATAAGTGATATCCTACGATATGTGTCTTTCACTTTCTGACTTACTACAAGTCACGTGATTACCTGTAGACTCATCTACGGGGCTGCAAATGGCATTGTGCTCTTTTTTTCCTTGGCTAATATTCTGTCTTAGCGAGGTCCATTTTCTGCAATGTGATTCCCTGAGGGCTGAGGATTAGCTGACCTGGGCAGCCTGACCCTGCCGGCAAGCCCTCCCTAGGTGTGCCTGGGTTGAGTTCAATAGAAACAGCACTCCAGGCAGCAATAGCCCCTGCAGCTGTGCCTGACTCCATATTCTCTGCCCCGTCAGCAGTCTCGGGGCTGTGCTGGTGGGAGGGTGTGAGGGTCCATGGCTTTGTTGGTGGCCCGGTGTGAGTGGGGCTCTGCTGGAATTTCTGAAGGAGTTGCCAGGTTGCCACCTGTAAAGAAGAGGATGTGTCACCCATAACTTCCACTGGAATTTCTCTCCGGGCTGAGGTGAGGGAGGAAAAAAAGGAGTGGGGGCCGGGACAGGAGTGGTATCTCAGGCAGGGAAATGGAAAGCTTCCAGAAGAGCGCCCGGGGCCAGGACCATCCTGGCTGGCCTGCAGGCACCAAGTTGGCCTGCGTGCTGTCGCTGGTGTGGCTCCACGGCCCTTCCTCTAGGCTTTCAAGCCCTTGTACATATTCAGGTGTTTTACCTGGGAAGGGTGGGAACAGTTCAGCAGCAGCTGGCCTGGGGCTCAGCTCACGTTTACTCACAGAGGCCTTGGCACTGTCCCCCAGCTTTGCAATCATGACGCTCCTTGAGTGGGGGGGCCGGGCTGCTGGCTGTATGGGAGATGATTCCCCACCTCTGACCAATCTCAGAATTGTTTACCGCTGGAACAAGTGCCCTGATAGGGTTTTCCTCTGTATAACTGCTGGGTACAGGATTTGTTTTTTCTTTTTTGGTTCAAGTTAGAAGTTATTCATCTTTTATGTATTTATTGATATAAGCATGGAAATAATTCATTCATAGAAATACATCTGTGTGAAGGGAAGAACTTTTTTCTGTTTTATTTTTAAATTTCATTTCTAAAAATTTTGCAGTTTATTTATATTTATTTTTCTATACAGCAGGTTATTATTAGTTATCTATTTTATTCATATACATATATACAGGTCAATACCTATCTCCCAACTCATCTGACCACCAACACCCCATGGCTTCGCCCACTTGGTGTCCATACGTTTGTTCTCTACCTCTGTTTCTCTATTTCTGCCCTGCAAACCTGTTCATCTGTACCATATATCTAGGTTCCACATACATGCATTAATACAGAATATTTGTTTTGCTCTTTCTGACTTACTTCATTCTGTATGACAGTCTCTAGATCCACCGACTTCTCTACAAATAACCCAGTTTCATTCCTTTTCATGGCTGAATCATATTCCATTTTATATATGTACCACATCTTTTTCCATTCGTCTGTCTGTGGGCATTTAGGTTGCTTCCATTACCTGGCTGTTGTAAATAGTGCTGCAATGAACATTGTGGTGAATGTGTGTTTTTGATTTATGGTTGTCTCTGTGTATATGCCCAGAAGTGGGATTGCTGGATCCTATGGTAATTCTATTTCTAGTTTCTTTAAGGAAACTCCATACTGTTCTCCATAGTGACTGTATCAATTTACCTTCCCACCAATAGTGGAAGAGGGTTCCTTTTGTCCACACCCTCCCCAGAATTTGTTGTTTGTAGATTTTCTGATGATGCCGATTCTAACAGGTGTGAGGTGATACCTCATTGTCGTTTTGATTTGCATTTCTCTAATAATTAGTGGTGTTGAGCAGCTTTTCATGTGCGTCTTGGCCGTCTCTGTGACTTCTTTGAAGAAACGTCTATTTAGATCTTCTGCCCATTTTTGTATTGGGTTGTTTGTTTTATTAATATTAAGCTGCGTGAGCTGTTTATATATATTGGAGATTAAACCCTTGTCCATTTTTTCGTTTGCGAACGTTTTCGCCCATTCTGAGGGTTGCCTTTTTCCATTCCAGTTTTTTTTTAACCAAAAAAGAAAGAAAACAAAAGAAGCAGAACACTAATGTGCGTGAAATATGCCTCTTGAAACTGTCGTTTTGAAATATGGACGTCTTTTGAACTTTTTGGTCAATATATGACCCCAGGATTTGTTTTCAGGGCAGGTGTCATTTACAGGCCTGCAATGATTTGGAATATCCACTGACCATTAGCGCTGGGATTAAAGCTGCTGTTGTGTGAAACGGCCACAAGGTGGCAGCAGTTCTCCCGTAGCAAATCTGGTTACTAGGGCAACAGAGCCTCAATGGAAGCCTGTTCTAGATTGGAATTTAGAATGGAATGTGCCAGGAGAAAGCCCCTCAAGTTTGTCTCACTACTTCTTGTTCGTGTTTTTAATTTAATTTTTAATTTTTTATTACAGCAAGTTTGATTACAACGTTTGCTTGTTGTAGGTGTGCAAGATGTGGTTCTGTTACACATATACATATGTCTGTTCTTCCTGGGACCCTTTTCCCATGTACATTATGACAGAATGTTGAGTAGTCTTCTCTTGGCATTCCGTAGGTCTTTGGTGATTATATATTTCACCTGTGTTTGTATATGTCTCTTAACCCCAATATCGTAATGAATCCAATCCTCACACCTTTCCATTGGTGAACCATAAGTTTGTTTAATGAATCTGTGATTGCCCTTCTCCGTGGAAATATCTGCCCTGGTATCCGTTTTTAGGTAACACCTATAAGTGATATCCTACGATATGTGTCTTTCACTTTCTGACTTACTACAAGTCACGTGCTTACCTGTAGACTCATCTACGGGGCTGCAAATGGCATTGTGCCCTTTTTTTCCTTGGCTAATATTCTGTCTTAGCGAGGTCCATTTTCTGCAATGTGATTCCCTGAGGGCTGAGGATTAGCTGACCTGGGCAGCCTGACCCTGCCGGCAAGCCCTCCCCAGGTGTGCGTGGGTTGAGGTCGATAGAAACAGCACTCCAGGCAGCAATAGCCCCTGCAGCTGTTCCTGACTCCATATTCTCTGCCCCGTCAGCAGTCTCGGGGCTGTGCTGGTGGGAGGGTGTGAGGGTCCAGGGCTTTGTTGGGGGCCCGGTGTGAGTGGGGCTCTGCTGGACTTTCTGCAGGAGTTGCCAGGCTGCCACCTGTAAAGAAGAGGATGTGTCACCCATAACTTCCACTGGAATTTCTCTCCGGGCTGAGGTGAGGGAGGAAAAAAAGGAGTGGGGGCCGGGACAGGAGTGGTATCTCAGGCAGGGAAATGGAAAGCTTCCAGAAGAGCGCCCGGGACCAGGACCATCCTGGCTGGCCTGCAGGCACCAAGTTGGCCTGCGTGCTGTCGCTGGTGTGGCTCCACGGCCCTTCCTCTAGGCTTTCAAGCCCTTGTACATATTCAGGTGTTTTACCTGGGAAGGGTGGGAACAGTTCAGCAGCAGCTGGCCTGGGGCTCAGCTCACGTTTACTCACAGAGGCCTCGGCACTGTCCCCCAGCTTTGCAATGAGGATGCTCCTTGCGTGGGGGGGGCGGGCTGCTGGCTGTATGGGAGATGATTCCCCACCTCTGACCAATGTCAGAATTGTTTACCGGTGGAACAAGTGCCCTGATAGGGTTTTCCTCTGAATAACTGCTGGGTTCAGTTTTTTTTTTTTCTTTTTTGGTTCAAGTTAGAATTTATTCATCTTTTATGTATTTATTGATATAAGCATGGAAATAATTCATTCATAGAAATACATCTGTGTGAAGGGAAGAACTTTTTTCTGTTTTATTTTTAAATTTCATTTCTAAAAATTTTGCAGTTTAATTATATTTATTTTTCTATACAGCAGGTTATTATTAGTTATCTATTTTATTCATATACATATATACAGGTCAATACCTATCTCCCAACTCATCTGACCACCATCACCCCATGGCTTCCCCCACTTGGTGTCCATACGTTTGTTCTCTACCTCTGTTTCTCTATTTCTGCCCTGCAAACCTGTTCATCTGTACCATATATCTAGGTTTCACATACATGCATTAATACAGAATATTTGTTTTGCTCTTTCTGACTTACTTCATTCTGTATGACAGTCTCTAGATCCACCGACTTCTCTACAAATAACCCAGTTTCATTCCTTTTCATGGCTGAGTCATATCCCATTTTATGTATGTACCACATCTTTATCCATTCATCTGTCTGTGGGCATTTAGGTTGCTTCCATTACCTGGCTATTGTAAATAGTGCTGCAATGAACATTGTGGTGAATGTGTGTTTTTGATTTATGGTTGTCTCTGTGTATATGCCCAGAAGTGGGATTGCTGGATCCTATGGTAATTCTATTTCTAGTTTCTTTAAGGAAACTCCATACTGTTCTCCATAGTGACTGTATCAATTTACCTTCCCACCAATAGTGGAAGAGGGTTCCTTTTGTCCACACCCTCCCCAGAATTTGTTGTTTGTAGATTTTCTGATGATGCCGATTCTAACAGGTGTGAGGTGATACCTCATTGTCATTTTGATTTGCATTTCTCTAATAATTAGTGGTGTTGAGCAGCTTTTCATGTGCGTCTTGGCCGTCTCTGTGACTTCTTTGAAGAAACGTCTATTTAGATCTTCTGCCCATTTTTGTATTGGGTTGTTTGTTTTATTAATATTAAGCTGCGTGAGCTGTTTATATATATTGGAGATTAAACCCTTGTCCATTGATTCGTTTGCGAACGTTTTCGCCCATTCTGAGGGTTGCCTTTTTCCATTCCAGTTTTTTTTTAACCAAAAAAGAAAGAAAGCAAAAGAAGCAGAACACTAATGTGCGTGAAATATGCCTCTTGAAACTGTCGTTTTGAAATATGGACGTCTTTTGAACTTTTTGGTCGATATATGACCCCAGGATTTGTTTTCAGGGCAGGTGTCATTTACAGGCCTGCAATGATTTGGAATATCCACTGACCAGTAGCACTGGGATTAAAGCTGCTGTTGTGCGAAATGGCCACAAGGTGGCAGCAGTTCTCCCTTAGCAAATCTGGTTACCAGGGCAACAGAGCCTCAATGGAAGCCTGTTCTAGATTGGAATTTAGAATGGAATGTGCCAGGAGAAAGCCCCTCAAGTTTGTCTCACTACTTCTTGTTCGTGTTTTTAATTTAATTTTTAATTTTTTATTACAGCAAGTTTGATTACAACGTTTGCTTGTTGTAGGTGTGCAAGATGTGGTTCTTTTACACATATACATATGTCTGTTCTTCCTGGGACCCTTTTCCCATGTACGTTATGACAGAATGTTGAGTAGTCTTCTCTTGGCATTCCGTAGGTCTTTGGTGATTATATATTTCACCTGTGTTTGTATATGTCTCTTAACCCCAATATCGTAATGAATCCAATCCTCACACCTTTCCATTGGTGAACCATAAGTTTGTTTAATGAATCTGTGATTGCCCTTCTCCGTGGAAATATCTGCCCTGGTATCCGTTTTTAGGTAACACCTATAAGTGATATCCTACGATATGTGTCTTTCACTTTCTGACTTACTACAAGTCACGTGATTACCTGTAGACTCATCTACGGGGCTGCAAATGGCATTGTGCTCTTTTTTTCCTTGGCTAATATTCTGTCTTAGCGAGGTCCATTTTCTGCAATGTGATTCCCTGAGGGCTGAGGATTAGCTGACCTGGGCAGCCTGACCCTGCCGGCAAGCCCTCCCCAGGTGTGCCTGGGTTGAGGTCAATAGAAACAGCACTCCAGGCAGCAATAGCCCCTGCAGCTGTGCCTGACTCCATATTCTCTGCCCCGTCAGCAGTCTCGGGGCTGTGCTGGTGGGAGGGTGTGAGGGTCCACGGCTTTTTTGGTGGCCCGGTGTGAGTGGGGATCTGCTGGACTTTCTGCAGGAGTTGCCAGGCTGCCACTTGTAAAGAAGAGGATGTGTCACCCATAACTTCCGCTGGAATTTCTCTCCGGGCTGAGGTGAGGAAGGAAAAAAAGGAGTGGGGGCCGAGACAGGAGGGGTATCTCAGGCAGGGAAATGGAAAGCTTCCAGAAGAGCGCCTGGGACCAGGACCATCCTGGCTGGCCTGCAGGCACCAAGTTGGCCTGCGTGCTGTCGCTGGTGTGGCTCCACAACCCTTCCTCTAGGAGTTCAAGCCCTTGTACATATTCAGGTGTTTTACCTGGGAAGGGTGGGAACAGTTCAGCAGCCGCTGGCCTGGGGCTCAGCTCACGTTTACTCACAGAGGCCTCGGCACTGTCCCCCAGCTTTGCAATAAGGACGCTCCTTGCGTGGGGGGGCCGGGCTGCTGGCTGTATGGGAGATGATTCCCAACCTCTGACCAATTTCAGAATTGTTTACCGCTGGAGCAAGTGCCCTGATAGGATTTTCCTCTGTATAACTGCTGGGTTCAGGTTTTTTTTTCTTTTTTGTTCACGTTAGAATTTATTCATCTTTTATGTATTTATTGATATAAGCATGGAAATAATACATTCATAGAAATATATCTGTGTGAAGGGAAGAACTTTTTCCTGTTTTATTTTTAAATGTCATTTCTAAAAATTTTGAAGTTTAATTATATTTATTTTTCTATACAGCAGGTTATTATTAGTTATCTATTTTATTCATATACATATATACAGGTCAATACCTATCTCCCAACTCATCTGACCACCAACACCCCATGGCTTCCCCCACTTGGTGTCCATACGTTTGTTCTCTACCTCTGTTTCTCTATTTCTGCCCTGCAAACCTGTTCATCTGTACCATATATCTAGGTTCCACATACATGCATTAATACAGAATATTTGTTTTGCTCTTTCTGACTTACTTCATTCTGTATGACAGTCTCTAGATCCACCGACTTCTCTACAAATAACCCAGTTTCATTCCTTTTCATGGCTGAGTCATATTCCCTTTTATATATGTACCACATCTTTATCCTTTCGTCTGTCTGTGGGCATTTAGGTTGCTTCCATTACCTGGCTATTGTAAATAGTGCTGCAATGAACATTGTGGTGAATGTGTGTTTTTGATTTATGGTTTTCTCTGGGTATATGCCCAGAAGTGGGATTGCTGGATCCTATGGTAATTCTATTTCTACTTTCTTTAAGGAAACTCCATACTGTTCTCCATAGTGACTGTATCAATTTACCTTCCCACTAATAGTGGAAGAGGGTTCCTTTTGTCCATACCCTCCCCAGAATTTGTTGTTTGTAGATTTTCTGATGATGCCGATTCTAACAGGTGTGAGGTGATACCTCATTGTCGTTGTGATTTGCATTTCTCTAATAATTAGTGGTGTTGAGCAGCTTTTCATGTGCGTCTTGGCCGTCTCTGTGACTTCTTTGAAGAAACGTCTATTTAGATCTTCTGCCCATTTTTGTATTGGGTTGTTTGTTTTATTAATATTAAGCTGCGTGAGCTGTTTATATATGTTGGAGATTAAACCATTGTCCATTGATTCGTTTGCGAACATTTTGGCCCATTCTGAGGGTTGCCTTTTTCCATTCCCGTTTTTTTTAACCAAAAAAGAAAGAAAGCAAAAGAAGCAGAACACTAATGTGCGTGAAATATGCCTCTTGAAACTGACGTTTTGAAATATGGACGTCTTTTGAACTTTTTGGTCGATATATGACCCCAGGATTTGTTTTCAGGGCAGGTGTCATTTACAGGCCAGCAATGATTTGGAATATCCACTGACCATTAGCGCTGGGATTAAAGCTGATGTTGTGTGAAACGGCCACAAGGTGGCAGCAGTTCTCCCTTAGCAAATCTGGTTACCAGGGCAACAGAGCCTCAATGGAAGCCGTGTTCTAGATTGGAATTTAGAATGGAATGTGCCAGGAGAAAGCCCCTCAAGTTTGTCTCACTACTTCTTGTTCGTGTTTTTAATTTAATTTTTAATTTTTTATTACAGCAAGTTTGATTACAACGTTTGGCTTGTTGTAGGTGTGCAAGATGTGGTTCTTTTACACATATACATATGTCTGTTCTTCCTGGGACCCTTTTCCCATGTACGTTATGACAGAATGTTGAGTAGTCTTCCCTTGGCATTCCGTAGGTCTTTGGTGATTATATATTTCACCTGTGTTTGTATATGTCTCTTAACCCCAATATCGTAATGAATCCAATCCTCACACCTTTCCATTGGTGAACCATAAGTTTGTTTAATGAATCTGTGATTGCCCTTCTCCGTGGAAATATCTTCCCTGGTATCCGTTTTTAGGTAACACCTATAAGTGATATCCTACGATATGTGTCTTTCACTTTCTGACTTACTACAAGTCACATGATTACCTGTAGACTCATCTACGGGGCTGCAAATGGCATTGTGCCCTTTTTTTCCTTGGCTAATATTCTGTCTTAGCGAGGTCCATTTTCTGCAATGTGATTCCCTGAGGGCTGAGGATTAGCTGACCAGGGCAGCCTGATCCTGCCGGCAAGCCCTCCCCAGGTGTGCCTGGGTTGAGATCAATAGAAACAGCACTCCAGGCAGCAATAGCCCCTGCAGCTGTGCCTGACTCCATATTCTCTGCCCCGTCAGCAGTCTCGGGGCTGTGCTGGTGGGAGGGTGTGAGGGTCCACGGCTTTTTTGGTGGCCCGGTGTGAGTGGGGCTCTGCTGGACTTTCTGCAGGAGTTGCCAGGCTGCCACCTGTAAAGAAGAGGATGTGTCACCCATAACTTCCGCTGGAATTTCTCTCCGGGCTGCGGTGAGGGAGGAAAAAAAGGAGTGGGGGCCGGGACAGGAGGGGTGTCTCAGGCAGAGAAATGGAAAGCTTCCAGAAGAGCACCTGGGTCCAGGATCAACCTGGCTGGCCTGCAGGCACCAAGTTGGCCTGCGTGCTGTCGCTGGTGTGTCTCCACGACCCTTCCTCTAGGCGTTCAAGCCCTTGTACATATTCAGGTGTTTTACCTGGGAAGGGTGGGAACAGTTTAGCAGCAGCTGGCCTTGGGCTCAGCTCACGTTTACTCACAGAGGCCTCGGCACGGTCCCCCAGGTTTGCAATGAGGACGCTCCTTGCGTGGTGGGGCCGGGCTGTTGGCTGTATGGGAGATGATTTCCCACCTCTGACCAATTTCAGAATTGTTTACCGCTGGAGCAAGTGCCCTGATAAGGTTTTCCTCTGTATAACTGCTGGGTTCAGGATTTATTTTTTCTTTTTTGGTTCAAGTTAGAATTCATTCATCTTTTATGTATTTACTGATATAAGCATGGAAATAATTCATTCATAGAAATACATCTGTGTGAAGGGAAGAACTATTTTCTGTTTTATTTTTAAATTTCATTTCTAAAAATTTTGAAGTTTAATTATATTTATTTTTCTATACAGCAGGTTATTATTAGTTATCTATTTTATTCATATACATATATACAGGTCAATACCTATCTCCCAACTCATCTGACCAACAACACCCCATGGCTTCCCCCGCTTGGTGTCCATACGTTTGTTCTCTACCTCTGTTTCTCTATTTCTGCCCTGAAAACCTGTTCATCTGTACCATATATCTAGGTTCCACATACATGCATTAATACAGAATATTTGTTTTGCTCTTTCTGACTTACTTCATTCTGTATGACAGTCTCTAGATCCACCGACTTCTCTACAAATAACCCAGTTTCATTCCTTTTCATGGCTGAGTCATATTCCATTTTATATATGTACCACATCTTTATCCATTCGTCTGTCTGTGGGCATTTAGGTTGCTTCCATTACCAGGCTATTGTAAATAGTGCTGCAATGAACATTGTGGTGAATGTGTGTTTTTGATTTATGGTTTTGTCTGGGTATATGCCCAGAAGTGGGATTGCTGGATCCTATGGTAATTCTATTTCTAGTTTCTTTAAGGAAACTCCATACTGTTCTCCATAGTGACTGTATCAATTTACCTTCCCACCAATAGTGGAAGAGGGTTCCATTTGTCCACATCCTCCCCAGAATTTGTTGTTTGTAGATTTTCTGATGATGCCGATTCTAACAGGTGTGAAGTGATACCTCATTGTCGTTTTGATTTGCATTTCTCTAATAATTAGTGGTGTTGAGCAGATTTTCATGTGCGTCTGGGCCGTCTCTGTGACTTCTTTGAAGAAACGTCTATTTAGATCTTCTGCCCATTTTTGTATTGGGTTCTTTGTTTTATTGATATTAAGCTGCGTGAGCTGTTTATATATATTGGAGATTAAACCCTTGTCCATTGATTCGTTTGCGAACGTTTTCGCCCATTCTGAGGGTTGCCTTTTTCCATTCCCGTTTTTTTAACCAAAAAAGAAAGAAAGCAAAAGAAGCAGAACACTTATGTGCATGAAATATGCCACTTGAAACTGTCGTTTTGAAATATGGACGTCTTTTGAGCTTTTTGGTCGATATATGACCCCAGGATTTGTTTTCAGGGCAGGTGTCATTTACAGGCCTGCAATGATTTGGAATATCCACTGACCAGTAGCCCTGGGATTAAAGCTGCTGTTGTGTGTAACGGCCACAAGGTGGCAGCAGTTCTCCCTTAGAAAATCCGGTTATTAGGGCAACAGAGCCTCAATGGAAGTCGTGTTCTAGATTGGAATTTAGAATGGAATGTGCCAGGAGAAAGCCCCTCAAGTTTGTCTCACTACTTCTTGTTCGTGTTTTTAATTTAATTTTTTATTTTTTATTACAGCCAGTTTGATTACAACGTTTGGTTTGTTGTAGGTGTGAAAGATGTGGTTCTTTTACACATATACATATGTCTGTTCTTCCTGGGACCCTTTTCCCATGTACGTTATGTCAGAATGTTGAGTAGTCTTCTGTTGGCATTCCGTAGGTCTTTGGTGATTATATATTTCACCTGTGTTTGTATATGTCTCTTAACCCCAATATCGTAATGAATCCAATCCTCACACCTTTCCATTGGTGAACCATAAGTTTGTTTAATGAATCTGTGATTGCCCTTCTCCTTGGAAATATCTGCCCTGGTATCCGTTTTTAGGTAACACCTATAAGTGATATCCTACGATATGTGTCTTTCACTTTCTGACTTACTACAAGTCACGTGATTACCTGTGGACTCATCTATGGGGCTGCAAATGGCATTGTGTCCTTTTATACCTTGGCTAATATTCTGTCTTAGCGAGGTCCACTTTCTGCAATGTGATTCCCTGAGGGCTGAGGATTAGCTGACCTGGGCAGCCTGACCCTGCCGGCAAGCCCTCCCCAGGTGTGCCTGGGTTGAGGTCAATAGAAACAGCACTCCAGGCAGCAATAGCCCCTGCAGCTGTGCCTCACTCCATATTCTCTGCCCCGTCAGCAGTCTCGGGGCTGTGCTGGTGGGAGGGTGTGAGGGTCCACGGCTTTGTTGGTGGCCCGGTGTGAGTGGGGCTCTGCTGGACTTTCTGCAGGAGTTGCCAGGCTGCCACCTGTAAAGAAGAGGATGTGTCACCCATAACTTCCACTGGAATTTCTCTCCGGGCTGAGGTGAGGAAGGAAAAAAAAAAGAGTGGGGGCCGGGACAGGAGGTGTATCACAGGCAGGGAAATGGAAAGCTTCCAGAAGAGCGCCCGGGGCCAGGACCATCCTGGCTGGCCTGCAGGCACCAAGTTGGCCTGCGTGCTGTCGCTGGTGTGACTCCACAGCCCTGCCTCTAGGCTTTCAAGTCCTTGTACATATTCAGGTGTTTTACCTGGGAAGGGTGGGAACAGTTCAGCAGCAGCTGGCCTGGGGCTCAGCTCACGTTTACTCACAGAGGCCTCGGCAGGGTCCCCCAGCTTTGCAATGAGGACGCTCCTTGCGTGGGGGAGCCGGGCTGCTGGCTGTATGGGAGATGATTCCCCACCTCTGACCAATCTCAGAATTGTTTACCGCTGGAGCAAGTGCCCTGATAGGGTTTTCCTCTGTATAACTGCTGGGTTCAGGTTTTTTTTTTCTTTTTTGTTTCAAGTTAGTATTTATTCATCTTTTATGTATTTATTGATATAAGCATGGAAATAATTCATTCATATAAATACATCTGTGTGAAGGGAAGAACTTTTTTCTGTTTTATTTTTAAATTTCATTTCTAAAAATTTTGAAGTTTAATTATATTTATTTTTCTATACAGCAGGTTATTATTAGTTATCTATTTTATTCATATACATATATACAGGTCAATACCTATCTCCCAACTCATCTGACGACCAACACCCCATGGCTTCCCCGACTTGGTGTCCATACGTTTGTTCTCTACCTCTGTTTCTCTATTTCTGCCCTGCAAACCTGTTCATCTGTACCATATATCTAGGTTCCACACATGCATTAATACAGAATATTTGTTTTGCTCTTTCTGACTTACTTCATTCTGTATGACAGTCTCTAGATCCACCGACTTCTCTACAAATAACCCAGTTTCATTCCTTTTCATGGCTGAGTCATATCCCATTTTATGTATGTACCACATCTTTATCCATTCATCTGTCTGTGGGCATTTAGGTTGCTTCCATTACCTGGCTATTGTAAATAGTGCTGCAATGAACATTGTGGTGAATGTGTGTTTTTGATTTATGGTTGTCTCTGTGTATATGCCCAGAAGTGGGATTGCTCGATCCTATGGTAATTCTATTTCTAGTTTCTTTAAGGAAACTCCATACTGTTCTCCATAGTGACTGTATCAATTTACCTTCCCACCAATAGTGGAAGAGGGTTCCTTTTGTCCACACCCTCCCCAGAATTTGTTGTTTGTAGATTTTCTGATGCTGCCGATTCTAACAGGTGTGAGGTGATACCTCATTGTCGTTTTGATTTGCATTTCTCTAAAATTAGTGGTGTTGAGCAGCTTTTCATGTGCGTCTTGGCCGTCTCTGTGACTTCTTGGAAGAAACGTCTATTTAGATCTTCTGCCCATTTTTGTATTGGGTTGTTTGTTTTATTAATATTAAGCTGCGTGAGCTGTTTATATATATTGGAGATTAAACCCTTGTCCATTGATTCGTTTGCGAACGTTTTGGCCCATTCTGAGGGTTGCCTTTTTCCATTCCCGTTTTTTTTAACCAAAAAAGAAAGAAAGCAAAAGAAGCAGAACACTAATGTGCGTGAAATATGCCTCTTGAAACTGTCGTTTTGAAATATGGACGTCTTTTGAACTTTTTGGTCGATATATGACCCCAGGATTTGTTTTCAGGGCAGGTGTCATTTACAGGCCTGCAATGATTTGGAATATCCACTGACCAGTAGCGCTGGGATTAAAGCTGCTGTTGTGCGAAATGGCCACAAGGTGGCAGCAGTTCTCCCTTAGCAAATCTGGTTACCAGGGCAACAGAGCCTCAATGGAAGCCTGTTCTAGATTGGAATTTAGAATGGAATGTGCCAGGAGAAAGCCCCTCAAGTTTGTCTCACTACTTCTTGTTCGTGTTTTTAATTTAATTTTTAATTTTTTATTACAGCAAGTTTGATTACAACGTTTGCTTGTTGTAGGTGTGCAAGATGTGGTTCTTTTACACATACACATATGTCTGTTCTTCCTGGGACCCTTTTCCCATGTACGTTATGACAGAATGTTGAGTAGTCTTCTCTTGGCATTCCGTAGGTCTTTGGTGATTATATATTTCACCTGTGTTTGTATATGTCTCTTAACCCCAATATCGTAATGAATCCAATCCTCACACCTTTCCATTGGTGAACCATAAGTTTGTTTAATGAACCTGTGATTGCCCTTCTCCGTGGAAATATCTGCCCTGGTATCCGTTTTTAGGTAACACCTATAAGTGATATCCTACGATATGTGTCTTTCACTTTCTGACTTACTACAAGTCACGTGATTACCTGTAGACTCATCTACGGGGCTGCAAATGGCATTGTGCTCTTTTTTTCCTTGGCTAATATTCTGTCTTAGCGAGGTCCATTTTCTGCAATGTGATTCCCTGAGGGCTGAGGATTAGCTGACCTGGGCAGCCTGACCCTGCCGGCAAGCCCTCCCCAGGTGTGCGTGGGTTGAGTTCAATAGAAACAGCACTCCAGGCAGCAATAGCCCCTGCAGCTGTGCCTGACTCCATATTCTCTGCCCCGTCAGCAGTCTCGGGGCTGTGCTGGTGGGATGTTGTGAGGGTCCACGGCTTTGTTGGTGGCCCGGTGTGAGTGGGGCTCTGCTGGAATTTCTGCAGGAGTTGCCAGGTTGCCACCTGTAAAGAAGAGGATGTGTCACCCATAACTTCCACTGGAATTTCTCTCCGGGCTGAGGTGAGGGAGGAAAAAAAGGAGTGGGGGCCGGGACATGAGTGGTATCTCAGGCAGGGAAATGGAAAGCTTCCAGGAGAGCGCCCGGGTCCAGGACCATCCTGGCTGGCCTGCAGGCACCAAGTTGGCCTGCGTGCTGTCGCTGGTGTGGCTCCACGACCCTTCCTCTAGGCTTTCAAGCCCTTGTACATATTCAGGTGTTTTACCTGGGAAGGGTGGGAGCAGTTCAGCAGCAGCTGGCCTGGGGCTCAGCTCACGTTTACTCACAGAGGCCTCGGCACTGTCCCCCAGCTTTGCAATCAGGACGCTCCTTGCGTGGGGGGGCCGGGTTGCTGGCTGTATGGGAGATGATTCCCCACCTCTGACCAATCTCAGAATTGTTTACCGATGGAACAAGTGCCCTGATAGGGTTTTCCTCTGTATAACTGCTAGGTACAGGATTTGTTTTTTCTTTTTTGGTTCAACTTAGAAGTTATTAATCTTTTATGTATTTATTGATATAAGCATGGAAATAATTCATTCATAGAAATACATCTGTGTGAAGGGAAGAACTTTTTTCTGTTTTATTTTTAAATTTCATTTCTAAAAGTTTTGCAGTTCAATTATATTTATTTTTCTATACAGCAGGTTATTATTAGTTATCTATTTTATTCATATACATATATACAGGTCAATACCTATCTCCCAACTCATCTGACCACCATCACCCCATGGCTTCCACCACTTGGTGTCCATACGTTTGTTCTCTACCTCTGTTTCTCTATTTCTGCCCTGCAAACCTGTTCATCTGTACCATATATCTAGGTTCCACATACATGCATTAATACAGAATATTTGTTTTGCTCTTTCTGACTTACTTCATTCTGTATGACAGTCTCTAGATCCACCGACTTCTCTACAAATAACCCAGTTTCATTCCTTTTCATGGCTGAGTCATATCCCATTTTATGTATATACCACATCTTTATCCATTCATCTGTCTGTGGGCATTTAGGTTGCTTCCATTACCTGGCTATTGTAAATAGTGCTGCAATGAACATTGTGGTGAATGTGTGTTTTTGATTTATGGTTGTCTCTGGGTATATGCCCAGAAGTGGGATTGCTGGATCCTATGGTAATTCTATTTCTAGTTTCTTTAAGGAAACTCCATACTCTTCTCCATAGTGACTGTATCAATTTACCTTCCCACCAATAGTGGAAGAGGGTTCCTTTTGTCCACACCCTCCCCAGAATTTGTTGTTTGTAGATTTTCTGATGATGCCGATTCTAACAGGTGTGAGGTGATACCTCATTGTCGTTTT
Organism: Mesoplodon densirostris; assembly: GCF_025265405.1. Taxonomy (NCBI): domain Eukaryota; kingdom Metazoa; phylum Chordata; class Mammalia; order Artiodactyla; family Ziphiidae; genus Mesoplodon; species Mesoplodon densirostris. Next base: position 92,695,864 of record NC_082666.1, read on the forward strand.
GATTTGCATTTCTCTAATAATTAGTGGTGTTGAGCAGCTTTTCATGTGCGTCTTGGCCGTCTCTGTGACTTCTTTGAAGAAACGTCTATTTAGATCTTCTGCCCATTTTTGTATTGGGTTGTTTGTTTTATTAATATTAAGCTGCGTGAGCTGTTTATATATATTGGAGATTAAACCCTTGTCCATTGATTCATTTGCGAACGTTTTCGCCCATTCTGAGGGTTGCCTTTTTCCATTCCCGTTTTTTTTTAACCAAAAAAGAAAGAAAGCAAAAGAAGCAGAACACTAATGTGCGTGAAATATGCTTCTTGAAACTGTCGTTTTGAAATATGGACGTCTTTTGAACTTTTTGGTCGATATATGACCCCAGGATTTGTTTTCAGAGCAGGTGTCATTTACAGGCCTGCAATGATTTGGAATATCCACTGACCAGTAGCGCTGGGATTAAAGCTGCTGTTGTGCGAAATGGCCACAAGGTGGCAGCAGTTCTCCCTTAGCAAATCTGGTTACCAGGGCAACAGAGCCTCAATGGAAGCCTGTTCTAGATTGGAATTTAGAATGGAATGTGCCAGGAGAAAGCCCCTCAAGTTTGTCTCACTACTTCTTGTTCGTGTTTTTAATTTAATTTTTAATTTTTTATTACAGCAAGTTTGATTACAACGTTTGCTTGTTGTAGGTGTGCAAGATGTGGTTCTGTTACACATATACATATGTCTGTTCTTCCTGGGACCCTTTTCCCATGTACGTTATGACAGAATGTTGAGTAGTCTTCTCTTGGCATTCCGTAGGTCTTTGGTGATTATATATTTCACCTGTGTTTGTATATGTCTCTTAACCCCAATATCGTAATGAATCCAATCCTCACACCTTTCCATTGGTGAACCATAAGTTTGTTTAATGAATCTGTGATTGCCCTTCTCCGTGGAAATATCTGCCCTGGTATCCGTTTTTAGGTAACACCTATAAGTGATATCCTACGATATGTGTCTTTCACTTTCTGACTTACTACAAGTCACGTGATTACCTGTAGACTCATCTACGGGGCTGCAAATGGCATTGTGCCCTTTTTTTCCTTGGCTAATATTCTGTCTTAGCGAGGTCCATTTTCTGCAATGTGATTCCCTGAGGGCTGAGGATTAGCTGACCTGGGCAGCCTGACCCTGCCGGCAAGCCCTCCCCAGGTGTGCCTGGGTTGAGGTCAATAGAAACAGCACTCCAGGCAGCAATAGCCCCTGCAGCTGTGCCTGACTCCATATTCTCTGCCCCGTCAGCAGTCTCGGGGCTGTGCTGGTGGGAGGGAGTGAGGGTCCACGGCTTTGTTGGTGGCCCGGTGTGAGTGGGGCTCTGCTGGAATTTCTGCAGGAGTGGCCAGGTTGCCACCTGTAAAGAAGAGGATGTGTCACCCATAATTTCCACTGGAATTTCTCTCCGGGCTGAGGTGAGGGAGGAAAACAAGGAGTGGGGGCCGGGACAGGAGTGGTATCTCAGGCAGGGAAATGGAAAACTTCCAGAAGAGCGCCCGGGGCCAGGACCATCCTGGCTGGCCGGCAGGCACCAAGTTGGCCTGCGTGCTGTCGCTGGTGTGGCTCCACGGCCCTTCCTCTAGGCTTTCAAGCCCTTGTACATATTCAGGTGTTTTACCTGGGAAGGGTGGGAACAGTTCAGCAGCAGCTGGCCTGGGGCTCAGCTCACGTTTACTCACAGAGGCCTCGGCACGGTCCCCCAGCTTTGCAATGAGGACGCTCCTTGAGTGGGGGGTCCAGGCTGCTGGCTGTATGGGAGATGATTCCCCACCTCTGACCAATGTCAGAATTGTTTACCGCTGGAGCAAGTGCCCTGATAGGGTTTTCCTCTGTATAACTGCTGGGTTCAGGTTTTTTTTTTCTTTTTTGGTTCAAGTTAGAATTTATTCATCTTTTATGTATTTATTGATATAAGCATGGAAATAATTCATTCATAGAAATACATCTGTGTGAAGGGAAGAACTTTTTTCTGTTTTATTTTTAAATTTCATTTCTAAAAATTTTGAAGTTTAATTATATTTATTTTTCTATACAGCAGGTTATTATTAGTTATCTATTTTATTCATATACATATATACAGGTCAATACCTATCTCCCAACTCATCTGACCACCAACACCCCATGGCTTCCCCAACTTGGTGTCCATACATTTGTTCTCTACCACTGTTTCTCTATTTCTGCCCTGCAAACCTGTTCATCTGTACCATATATCTAGGTTCCACATACATGCATTAATACAGAATATTTGTTTTGCTCTTTCTGACTTACTTCATTCTGTATGACAGTCTCTAGATCCACCTACTTCTCTACAAATAACCCAGTTTCATTCCTTTTCATGGCTGAGTCATATCCCATTTTATGTATGTACCACATCTTTATCCATTCATCTGTCTGTGGGCATTTAGGTTGCTTCCATTACCTGGCTATTGTAAATAGTGCTGCAATGAACATTGTGGTGAATGTGTGTTTTTGATTTATGGTTGTCTCTGGGTATATGCCCAGAAGTGGGATTGCTGGATCCTATGGTAATTCTATTTCTAGTTTCTTTAAGGAAACTCCATACTCTTCTCCATAGTGACTGTATCAATTTACTTTCCCACCAATAGTGGAAGAGGGTTCCTTTTGTCCACACCCTCCCCAGAATTTGTTGTTTGTAGATTTTCTGATGATGCCGATTCTAACAGGTGTGAGGTGATACCTCATTGTCGTTTTGATTTGCATTTCTCTAATAATTAGTGGTGTTGAGCAGCTTTTCATGTGCGTCTTGGCCGTCTCTGTGACTTCTTGGAAGAAACGTCTATTTAGATCTTCTGCCCATTTTTGTATTGGGTTGTTTGTTTTATTAATATTAAGCTGCGTGAGCTGTTTATATATATTGGAGATTAAACCCTTGTCCATTGATTCATTTGCGAACGTTTTCGCCCATTCTGAGGGCTGCCTTTTTCCATTCCCGTTTTTTTTTAACCAAAAAAGAAAGAAAGCAAAAGAAGCAGAACACTAATGTGCGTGAAATATGCCTCTTGAAACTGTCGTTTTGAAATATGGACGTCTTTTGAACTTTTTGGTCGATATATGACCCCAGGATTTGTTTTCAGGGCAGGTGTCATTTACAGGCCTGCAATGATTTGGAATATCCACTGACCAGTAGCGCTGGGATTAAAGCTGCTGTTGTGTGAAACGGCCAAAAGGTGGCAGCAGTTCTCCATTAGCAAATCTGGATACCAGGGCAACAGAGCCTCAATGGAAGTCGTGTTCTAGATTGGAATTTAGAATGGAATGTGCCAGGAGAAAGCCCCTCAAGTTTGTCTCACTACTTCTTGTTCGTGTTTTTAATTTAATTTTTAATTTTTTATTACAGCAAGTTTGATTACAACGTTTGCTTGTTGTAGGTGTGCAAGATGTGGTTCTTTTACACATATACATATGTCTGTTCTTCCTGGGACCCTTTTCCCATGTACGTTATGACAGAATGTTGAGTAGTCTTCTCTTGGCATTCCGTAGGTCTTTGGTGATTATATATTTCACCTGTGTTTGTATATGTCTCTTAACCCCAATATCGTAATGAATCCAATCCTCACACCTTTCCATTGGTGAGCCATAAGTTTGTTTAATGAATCTGTGATTGCCCTTCTCCGTGGAAATATCTGCCCTGGTATCCGTTTTTAGGTAACACCTATAAGTGATATCCTACGATATGTGTCTTTCACTTTCTGACTTACTACAAGTCACGTGCTTACCTATAGACTCATCTACGGGGCTGCAAATGGCATTGTGCCCTTTTTTTCCTTGGCTAATATTCTGTCTTAGCGAGGTCCATTTTCTGCAATGTGATTCCCTGAGGGCTGAGGATTAGCTGACCTGGGCAGCCTGACCCTGCCGGCAAGCCCTCCCCAGGTGTGCCTGGGTTGAGGTCGATAGAAACAGCACTCCAGGCAGCAATAGCCCCTGCAGCTGTGCCTGATCCCATATTCTCTGCCCCGTCAGCAGTCTCGGGGCTGTGCTGGTGGGAGGGTGTGAGGGTCCACGGCTTTGTTGGTGGCCCGTTGTGAGTGGGGTTCTGCTGGACTTTCTGCAGGAGTTGCCAGGCTGCCACCTGTAAAGAAGAGGATGTGTCACCCATAACTTCCACTGGAATTTCTCTCCAGGCTGAGGTGAGGAAGGCAAAAAAGGAATGATGGCCGGGACAGGAGGGGTATATCAGGCAGGGAAATGGAAAGCTTCCAGAAGAGTGCCCGGGGACAGGACCATCCTGGCTGGCCTGCAGGCACCAAGTTGGCCTGCGTGCTGTCGCTGGTGTGGCTCCACGGCCCTTCCTCTAGGCTTTCAAGCCCTTGTACATATTCAGGTGTTTTACCTGGGAAGGGTGGGAACAGTTCAGCAGCAGCTGGCCTGGGGCTCAGCTCACGTTTACTCACAGAGGCCTCGGCACGGTCCCCCAGCTTTGCAATGAGGGCGCTCCTTGCGTGGGGGGGCCGGGCTGCTGGCTGTATGGGAGATGATTCCCCACCTCTGACCAATGTCAGAATTGTTTACCGCTGGAGCAAGTGCCCTGATAGGGTTTTCCTCTGTATAACTGCTGGGTTCAGGTTTTTTTTTTCTTTTTTGGTTCAAGTTAGAATTTATTCATCTTTTATGTATTTATTGATATAAGCATGGAAATAATTCATTCATAGAAATACATCTGTGTGAAGGGAAGAACTTTTTTCTGTTTTATTTTTAAATTTCATTTCTAAAAATTTTGCAGTTTAATTATATTTATTTTTCTATACAGCAGGTTATTATTAGTTATCTATTTTATTCATATACATATATACAGGTCAATACCTATCTCCCAACTCATCTGACCGCCAACACCCCATGGCTTCCCCCACTTGGTGTCCATACGTTTGTTCTCTACCTCTGTTTCTCTATTTCTGCCCTGCAAACCTGTTCATCTGTACCATATATCTAGGTTTCACATACATGCATTAATACAGAATATTTGTTTTGCTCTTTCTGACTTACTTCATTCTGTATGACAGTCTCTAGATCCACCGACTTCTCTACAAATAACCCAGTTTCATTCCTTTTCATGGCTGAGTCATATCCCATTTTATGTATGTACCACATCTTTATCCATTCATCTGTCTGTGGGCATTTAGGTTGCTTCCATTACCTGGCTATTGTAAATAGTGCTGCAATGAACATTGTGGTGAATGTGTGTTTTTGATTTATGGTTGTCTCTGGGTATATGCCCAGAAGTGGGATTGCTGGATCCTATGGTAATTCTATTTCTAGTTTCTTTAAGGAAACTCCATACTCTTCTCCATAGTGACTGTATCAATTTACCTTCCCACCAATAGTGGAAGAGGGTTCCTTTTGTCCACACCCTCCCCAGAATTTGTTGTTTGTAGATTTTCTGATGCTGCCGATTCTAACAGGTGTGAGGTGATACCTCATTGTCGTTTTGATTTGCATTTCTCTAATAATTAGTGGTGTTGAGCAGCTTTTCATGTGCGTCTTGGCCGTCTCTGTGACTTCTTTGAAGAAACGTCTATTTAGATCTTCTGCCCATTTTTGTATTGGGTTGTTTGTTTTATTAATATTAAGCTGCGTGAGCTGTTTATATATATTGGAGATTAAACCCTTGTCCATTGATTCGTTTGCGAACGTTTTGGCCCATTCTGAGGGTTGCCTTTTTCCATTCCCGTTTTTTTTAACCAAAAAAGAAAGAAAGCAAAAGAAGCAGAACACTAATGTGCGTGAAATATGCCTCTTGAAACTGTCGTTTTGAAATATGGACGTCTTTTGAACTTTTGGTCGATATATGACCCCAGGATTTGTTTTCAGGGCAGGTGTCATTTACAGGCCTGCAATGATTTGGAATATCCACTGACCAGTAGCGCTGGGATTAAAGCTGCTGTTGTGCGAAATGGCCACAAGGTGGCAGCAGTTCTCCCTTAGCAAATCTGGTTACCAGGGCAACAGAGCCTCAATGGAAGCCTGTTCTAGATTGGAATTTAGAATGGAATGTGCCAGGAGAAAGCCCCTCAAGTTTGTCTCACTACTTCTTGTTCGTGTTTTTAATTTAATTTTTAATTTTTTATTACAGCAAGTTTGATTACAACGTTTGCTTGTTGTAGGTGTGCAAGATGTGGTTCTTTTACACATACACATATGTCTGTTCTTCCTGGGACCCTTTTCCCATGTACGTTATGACAGAATGTTGAGTAGTCTTCTCTTGGCATTCCGTAGGTCTTTGGTGATTATATATTTCACCTGTGTTTGTATATGTCTCTTAACCCCAATATCGTAATGAATCCAATCCTCACACCTTTCCATTGGTGAACCATAAGTTTGTTTAATGAACCTGTGATTGCCCTTCTCCGTGGAAATATCTGCCCTGGTATCCGTTTTTAGGTAACACCTATAAGTGATATCCTACGATATGTGTCTTTCACTTTCTGACTTACTACAAGTCACGTGATTACCTGTAGACTCATCTACGGGGCTGCAAATGGCATTGTGCTCTTTTTTTCCTTGGCTAATATTCTGTCTTAGCGAGGTCCATTTTCTGCAATGTGATTCCCTGAGGGCTGAGGATTAGCTGACCTGGGCAGCCTGACCCTGCCGGCAAGCCCTCCCCAGGTGTGCGTGGGTTGAGTTCAATAGAAACAGCACTCCAGGCAGCAATAGCCCCTGCAGCTGTGCCTGACTCCATATTCTCTGCCCCGTCAGCAGTCTCGGGGCTGTGCTGGTGGGATGTTGTGAGGGTCCACGGCTTTGTTGGTGGCCCGGTGTGAGTGGGGCTCTGCTGGAATTTCTGCAGGAGTTGCCAGGTTGCCACCTGTAAAGAAGAGGATGTGTCACCCATAACTTCCACTGGAATTTCTCTCCGGGCTGAGGTGAGGGAGGAAAAGAAGGAGTGGGGGCCGGGACATGAGTGGTATCTCAGGCAGGGAAATGGAAAGCTTCCAGGAGAGCGCCCGGGTCCAGGACCATCCTGGCTGGCCTGCAGGCACCAAGTTGGCCTGCGTGCTGTCGCTGGTGTGGCTCCACGACCCTTCCTCTAGGCTTTCAAGCCCTTGTACATATTCAGGTGTTTTACCTGGGAAGGGTGGGAACAGTTCAGCAGCAGCTGGCCTGGGGCTCAGCTCACGTTTACTCACAGAGGCCTCGGCACTGTCCCCCAGCTTTGCAATCAGGACGCTCCTTGCGTGGGGGGGCCGGGTTGCTGGCTGTATGGGAGATGATTCCCCACCTCTGACCAATCTCAGAATTGTTTACCGATGGAACAAGTGCCCTGATAGGGTTTTCCTCTGTATAACTGCTAGGTACAGGATTTGTTTTTTCTTTTTTGGTTCAACTTAGAAGTTATTCATCTTTTATGTATTTATTGATATAAGCATGGAAATAATTCATTCATAGAAATACATCTGTGTGAAGGGAAGAACTTTTTTCTGTTTTATTTTTAAATTTCATTTCTAAAAGTTTTGCAGTTCAATTATATTTATTTTTCTATACAGCAGGTTATTATTAGTTATCTATTTTATTCATATACATATATACCGGTCAATACCTATCTCCCAACTCATCTGACCACCATCACCCCATGGCTTCCACCACTTGGTGTCCATACGTTTGTTCTCTACCTCTGTTTCTCTATTTCTGCCCTGCAAACCTGTTCATCTGTACCATATATCTAGGTTCCACATACATGCATTAATACAGAATATTTGTTTTGCTCTTTCTGACTTACTTCATTCTGTATGACAGTCTCTAGATCCACCGACTTCTCTACAAATAACCCAGTTTCATTCCTTTTCATGGCTGAGTCATATCCCATTTTATGTATGTACCACATCTTTATCCATTCATCTGTCTGTGGGCATTTAGGTTGCTTCCATTACCTGGCTATTGTAAATAGTGCTGCAATGAACATTGTGGTGAATGTGTGTTTTTGATTTATGGTTGTCTCTGGGTATATGCCCAGAAGTGGGATTGCTGGATCCTATGGTAATTCTATGTCTAGTTTCTTTAAGGAAACTCCATACTCTTCTCCATAGTGACTGTATCAATTTACCTTCCCACCAATAGTGGAAGAGGGTTCCTTTTGTCCACACCCTCCCCAGAATTTGTTGTTTGTAGATTTTCTGATGATGCCGATTCTAACAGGTGTGAGGTGATACCTCATTGTCGTTTTGATTTGCATTTCTCTAATAATTAGTGGTGTTGAGCAGCTTTTCATGTGCGTCTTGGCCGTCTCTGTGACTTCTTTGAAGAAACGTCTATTTAGATCTTCTGCCCATTTTTGTATTGGGTTGTTTGTTTTATTAATATTAAGCTGCGTGAGCTGTTTATATATATTGGAGATTAAACCCTTGTCCATTGATTCATTTGCGAACGTTTTCGCCCATTCTGAGGGTTGCCTTTTTCCATTCCCGTTTTTTTTTAACCAAAAAAGAAAGAAAGCAAAAGAAGCAGAACACTAATGTGCGTGAAATATGCTTCTTGAGACTGTCGTTTTGAAATATGGACGTCTTTTGAACTTTTTGGTCGATATATGACCCCAGGATTTGTTTTCAGAGCAGGTGTCATTTACAGGCCTGCAATGATTTGGAATATCCACTGACCAGTAGCGCTGGGATTAAAGCTGCTGTTGTGCGAAATGACCACAAGGTGGCAGCAGTTCTCCCTTAGCAAATCTGGTTACCAGGGCAACAGAGCCTCAATGGAAGCCTGTTCTAGATTGGAATTTAGAATGGAATGTGCCAGGAGAAAGCCCCTCAAGTTTGTCTCACTACTTCTTGTTCGTGTTTTTAATTTAATTTTTAATTTTTTATTACAGCAAGTTTGATTACAACGTTTGCTTGTTGTAGGTGTGCAAGATGTGGTTCTGTTACACATATACATATGTCTGTTCTTCCTGGGACCCTTTTCCCATGTACGTTATGACAGAATGTTGAGTAGTCTTCTCTTGGCATTCCGTAGGTCTTTGGTGATTATATATTTCACCTGTGTTTGTATATGTCTCTTAACCCCAATATCGTAATGAATCCAATCCTCACACCTTTCCATTGGTGAACCATAAGTTTGTTTAATGAATCTGTGATTGCCCTTCTCCGTGGAAATATCTGCCCTGGTATCCGTTTTTAGGTAACACCTATAAGTGATATCCTACGATATGTGTCTTTCACTTTCTGACTTACTACAAGTCCCGTGCTTACCTGTAGACTCATCTACGGGGCTGCAAATGGCATTGTGCCCTTTTTTTCCTTGGCTAATATTCTGTCTTAGCGAGGTCCATTTTCTGCAATGTGATTCCCTGAGGGCTGAGGATTAGCTGACCTGGGCAGCCTGACCCTGCCGGCAAGCCCTCCCCAGGTGTGCCTGGGTTGAGTTCAATAGAAACAGCACTCCAGGCAGCAATAGCCCCTGCAGCTGTGCCTGACTCCATATTCTCTGCCCCGTCAGCAGTCTCGGGGCTGTGCTGGTGGGAGGGAGTGAGGGTCCACGGCTTTGTTGGTGGCCCGGTGTGAGTGGGGCTCTGCTGGAATTTCTGCAGGAGTGGCCAGGTTGCCACCTGTAAAGAAGAGGATGTGTCACCCATAATTTCCACTGGAATTTCTCTCCGGGCTGAGGTGAGGGAGGAAAAAAAGGAGTGGGGGCCGGGACAGGAGTGGTATCTCAGGCAGGGAAATGGAAAACTTCCAGAAGAGCGCCCGGGGCCAGGACCATCCTGGCTGGCCTGCAGGCACCAAGTTGGCCTGCGTGCTGTCGCTGGTGTGGCTCCACGGCCCTTCCTCTAGGCTTTCAAGCCCTTGTACATATTCAGGTGTTTTACCTGGGAAGGGTGGGAACAGTTCAGCAGCAGCTGGCCTGGGGCTCAGCTCACGTTTACTCACAGAGGCCTCGGCACGGTCCCCCAGCTTTGCAATGAGGACGCTCCTTGAGTGGGGGGTCCGGGCTGCTGGCTGTATGGGAGATGATTCCCCACCTCTGACCAATGTCAGAATTGTTTACCGCTGGAGCAAGTGCCCTGATAGGGTTTTCCTCTGTATAACTGCTGGGTTCAGGTTTTTTTTTCTTTTTTGGTTCAAGTTAGAATTTATTCATCTTTTATGTATTTATTGATATAAGCATGGAAATAATTCATTCATAGAAATACATCTGTGTGAAGGGAAGAACTTTTTTCTGTTTTATTTTTAAATTTCATTTCTAAAAATTTTGCAGTTTAAATATATTTATTTTTCTATACAGCAGGTTATTATTAGTTATCTATTTTATTCATATACATATATACAGGTCAATACCTATCTCCCAACTCATCTGACCGCCAACACCCCATGGCTTCCCCCACTTGGTGTCCATACGTTTGTTCTCTACCTCTGTTTCTCTATTTCTGCCCTGCAAACCTGTTCATCTGTACCATATATCTAGGTTTCACATACATGCATTAATACAGAATATTTGTTTTGCTCTTTCTGACTTACTTCATTCTGTATGACAGTCTCTAGATCCACCGACTTCTCTACAAATAACCCAGTTTCATTCCTTTTCATGGCTGAGTCATATCCCATTTTATGTATGTACCACATCTTTATCCATTCATCTGTCTGTGGGCATTTAGGTTGCTTCCATTACCTGGCTATTGTAAATAGTGCTGCAATGAACATTGTGGTGAATGTGTGTTTTTGATTTATGGTTGTCTCTGGGTATATGCCCAGAAGTGGGATTGCTGGATCCTATGGTAATTCTATTTCTAGTTTCTTTAAGGAAACTCCATACTCTTCTCCATAGTGACTGTATCAATTTACCTTCCCACCAATAGTGGAAGAGGGTTCCTTTTGTCCACACCCTCCCCAGAATTTGTTGTTTGTAGATTTTCTGATGCTGCCGATTCTAACAGGTGTGAGGTGATACCTCATTGTCGTTTTGATTTGCATTTCTCTAATAATTAGTGGTGTTGAGCAGCTTTTCATGTGCGTCTTGGCCGTCTCTGTGACTTCTTGGAAGAAACGTCTATTTAGATCTTCTGCCCATTTTTGTATTGGGTTGTTTGTTTTATTAATATTAAGCTGCGTGAGCTGTTTATATATATTGGAGATTAAACCCTTGTCCATTGATTCGTTTGCGAACGTTTTCGCCCATTCTGAGGGTTGCCTTTTTCCATTCCCGTTTTTTTTTAACCAAAAAAGAAAGAAAGCAAAAGAAGCAGAACACTAATGTGCGTGAAATATGCCTCTTGAAACTGTCGTTTTGAAATATGGACGTCTTTTGAACTTTTTGGTCGATATATGACCCCAGGATTTGTTTTCAGGGCAGGTGTCATTTACAGGCCTGCAATGATTTGGAATATCCACTGACCATTAGCGCTGGAATTAAAGCTGCTGTTGTGTGAAACGGCCACAAGGTGGCAGCAGTTCTCCATTAACAAATCTGGTTACCAGGGCAACAGAGCCTCAATGGAAGTCGTGTTCTAGATTGGAATTTAGAATGGAATGTGCCAGGAGAAAGCCCCTCAAGTTTGTCTCACTACTTCTTGTTCGTGTTTTTAATTTAATTTTTAATTTTTTATTACAGCAAGTTTGATTACAACGTTTGGCTTGTTGTAGGTGTGCAAGATGTGGTTCTTTTACACATATACATATGTCTGTTCTTCCTGGGACCCTTTTCCATGTACGTTATGACAGAATGTTGAGTAGTCTTCTCTTGGCATTCCATAGGTCTTTGGTGATTATATATTTCACCTGTGTTTGTATATGTCTCTTAACCCCAATATCATAATGAATCCAATCCTCACACCTTTCCATTGGTGAGCCATAAGTTTGTTTAATGAATCTGTGATTGCCCTTCACCGTGGAAATATCTGCCCTGGTATCCGTTTTTAGGTAACACCTATAAGTGATATCCTACGATATGTGTCTTTCACTTTCTGACTTAATACAAGTCACGTGCTTACCTATAGACTCATCTACGGGGCTGCAAATGACATTGTGCCCGTTTTTTCCTTGGCTAATATTCTGTCTTAGCGAGGTCCATTTTCTGCAATGTGATTCCCTGAGGGCTGAGGATTAGCTGACCTGGGCAGCCTGACCCTGCCGGCAAGCCCTCCCCAGGTGTGCCTGGGTTGAGGTCAATAGAAACAGCACTCCAGGCAGCAATAGCCCCTGCAGCTGTGCCTGACTCCATATTCTCTGCCCCATCAGCAGTCTCGAGGCTGTGCTGGTGGGAGGGAGTGAGGGTCCACGGCTTTGTTGGTGGCCCGGTGTGAGTGGGGCTCTGCTGGAATTTCTGCAGGAGTTGCCAGGTTGCCACCTGTAAAGAAGAGGATGTGTCACCCATAATTTCCACTGGAATTTCTCTCCGGGCTGAGGTGAGGGAGGAAAAAAAGGAGTGGGGTCCGGGACAGGAGTGGTATCTCAGGCAGGGAAATGGAAAACTTCCAGAAGAGCGCCCGGGGCCAGGACCATCCTGGCTGGCCTGCAGGCACCAAGTTGGCCTGCGTGCTGTCGCTGGTGTGGCTCCACGGCCCTTCCTCTAGGCTTTCAAGCCCTTGTACATATTCAGGTGTTTTACCTGGGAAGGGTGGGAACAGTTCAGCAGTAGCTGGCCTGGGGCTCAGCTCACGTTTACTCACAGAGGCCTCGGCACGGTCCCCCAGCTTTGCAATGAGGACGCTCCTTGCATGGGGGGGCCGGGCTGCTGGCTGTATGGGAGATGATTCCCCACCTCTGACCAATGTCAGAATTGTTTACCGCTGGAGCAAGTGCCCAGATAGGGTTTTCCTCTGTATAACTGCTGGGTTCAGGTTTTTTTTTTCTTTTTTGGTTCAAGTTAGAATTTATTCATCTTTTATGTATTTATTGATATAAGCATGGAAATAATTCATTCATAGAAATACATCTGTGTGAAGGGAAGAACCTTTTTCTGTTTTATTTTTAAATTTCATTTCTAAAAATTTTGAAGTTTAATTATATTTATTTTTCTATACAGCAGGTTATTATTAGTTATCTATTTTATTCATATACATATATACAGGTCAATACCTATCTCCCAACTCATCTGACCACCAACACCCCATGGCTTCCCCCACTTGGTGTCCATACATTTGTTCTCTACCTCTGTTTCTCTATTTCTGCCCTGCAAACCTGTTCATCTGTACCATATATCTAGGTTCCACATACATGCATTAATACAGAATATTTGTTTTGCTCTTTCTGACTTACTTCATTCTGTATGACAGTCTCTAGATCCACCGACTTCTCTACAAATAACCCAGTTTCATTCCTTTTCATGGCTGAGTCATATCCCATTTTATGTATGTACCACATCTTTATCCATTCATCTGTCTGTGGGCATTTAGGTTGCTTCCATTACCTGGCTATTGTAAATAGTGCTGCAATGAACATTGTGGTGAATGTGTGTTTTTGATTTATGGTTGTCTCTGGGTATATGCCCAGAAGTGGGATTGCTGGATCCTATGGTAATTCTATTTCTAGTTTCTTTAAGGAAACTCCATACTCTTCTCCATAGTGACTGTATCAATTTACCTTCCCACCAATAGTGGAAGAGGGTTCCTTTTGTCCACACCCTCCCCAGAATTTGTTGTTTGTAGATTTTCTGATGATGCCGATTCTATCAGGTGTGAGCAGATACCTCATTGTCGTTTTGATTTGCATTTCTCTAATAATTAGTGGTGTTGAGCAGCTTTTCATGTGCGTCTTGGCCGTCTCTGTGACTTCTTGGAAGAAACGTCTATTTAGATCTTCTGCCCATTTTTGTATTGGGTTGTTTGTTTTATTAATATTAAGCTGTGTGAGCTGTTTATATATATTGGAGATTAAACCCTTGTCCATTGATTCGTTTGCGAACGTTTTCGCCCATTCTGAGGGCTGCCTTTTTCCATTCCCGTTCTTTTTAACCAAAAAAGAAAGAAAGCAAAAGAAGCAGAACACTAATGTGCGTGAAATATGCCTCTTGAAACTGTCGTTTTGAAATATGGACGTCTTTTGAACTTTTTGGTCGATATATGACCCCAGGATTTGTTTTCAGGGCAGGTGTCATTTACAGGCCTGCAATGATTTGGAATATCCACTGACCATTAGCGCTGGGATTAAAGCTGCTGTTGTGTGAAACGGCCACAAGGTGGCAGCAGTTCTCCCTTAGCAAATCTGGTTACTAGGGCAACAGAGCCTCAATGGAAGCCTGTTCTACATTGGAATTTAGAATGGAATGTGCCAGGAGAAAGCCCCTCAAGTTTGTCTCACTACTTCTTGTTCGTGTTTTTAATTTAATTTTTAATTTTTTATTACAGCAAGTTTGATTACAATGTTTGCTTGTTGTAGGTGTGCAAGATGTGGTTCTTTTACACATATACATATGTCTGTTCTTCCTGGGACCCTTTTCCATGTACGTTATGACAGAATGTTGAGTAGTCTTCTCTTGGCATTCCGTAGGTCTTTGGTGATTATATATTTCACCTGTGTTTGTATATGTCTCTTAACCCCAATATCATAATGAATCCAATCCTCACACCTTTCCATTGGTGAGCCATAAGTTTGTTTAATGAATCTGTGATTGCCCTTCACCGTGGAAATATCTGCCCTGGTATCCGTTTTTAGGTAACACCTATAAGTGATATCCTACGATATGTGTCTTTCACTTTCTGACTTACTACAAGTCACGTGCTTACCTGTAGACTCATCTACGGGGCTGCAAATGGCATTGTGCCCTTTTTTTCCTTGGCTAATATTCTGTCTTAGCGAGGTCCATTTTCTGCAATGTGATTCCCTGAGGGCTGAGGATTAGCTGACCTGGGCAGCCTGATCCTGCCGGCAAGCCCTCCCCAGGTGTGCCTGAGTTGAGGTCGATAGAAACAGCACTCCAGGCAGCAATAGCCCCTGCAGCTGTGCCTGACTCCATATTCTCTGCCCCGTCAGCAGTCTCGGGGCTGTGCTGGTGGGAGGGTGTGAGGGTCCACGGCTTTGTTGGTGGCCCGGTGTGAGTGGGGCTCTGCTGGACTTTCTGCAGGAGTTGCCAGGCTGCCACCTGTAAAGAAGAGGATGTGTCACACATAACTTCTTCTGGAATTTCTCTCCGGGCTGAGGTGAGGAAGGAAAAAAAGGAATGGGGGCTGGGACAGGAGGGGTATATCAGGCAGGGAAATGGAAAGCTTCCAGAAGAGTGCCCGGGGACAGGACCATCCTGGCTGGCCTGCAGGCACCAAGTTGGCCTGCGTGCTGTCGCTGGTGTGGCTCCACGGCCCTTCCTCTAGGCTTTCAAGCCCTTGTACATATTCAGGTGTTTTACCTGGGAAGGTTGGGAACAGTTCAGCAGCAGCTGGCCTGGGGCTCAGCTCACGTTTACTCACAGAGGCCTCGGCACGGTCCCCCAGCTTTGCAATGAGGACGCTCCTTGCGTGGGGGGTCCGGGCTGCTGGCTGTATGGGAGATGATTCCCCACCTCTGACCAATCTCAGAATTGTTTACCGCTGGAGCAAGTGCCCTGATAGGGTTTTCCTCTGTATAACTGCTGGGTACAGGATTTGTTTTTTCTTTTTTGGTTCAAGTTAGAAGTTATTCATCTTTTATGTATTTATTGATATAAGCATGGAAATAATTCATTCATAGAAATACATCTGTGTGAAGGGAAGAACTTTTTTTCTGTTTTATTTTTAAATTTCATTTCTAAAAATTTTGCAGTTTAATTATATTTATTTTTCTATACAGCAGGTTATTATTAGTTATCTATTTTATTCATATACATATATACAGGTCAATACCTATCTCCCAACTCATCTGACCACCAACACCCCATGGCTTCCCCCACTTGGTGTCCATACGTTTGTTCTCTACCTCTGTTTCTCTATTTCTTCCCTGCAAACCTGTTCATCTGTACCATATATCTAGGTTCCACCTACATGCATTAATACAGAATATTTGTTTTGCTCTTTCTGACTTACTTCATCCCGTATGACATTCTCTAGATCCACCGACTTCTCTACAAATAACCCAGTTTCATTCCTTTTCATGGCTGAGTCATATTCCATTTTATATATGTACCACATCTTTATCCATTCATCTGTCTGTGGGCATTTAGGTTGCTTCCATTACCTGGCTATTGTAAATAGTGCTGCAATGAACATTGTGGTGAATGTGTGTTTTTGATTTATGGTTGTCTCTGGGTATATGCCCAGAAGTGGGATTGCTGGATCCTATGGTAATTCTATTTCTAGTTTCTTTAAGGAAACTCCATACTCTTCTCCATAGTGACTGTATCAATTTACCTTCCCACCAATAGTGGAAGAGGGTTCCTTTTGTCCACACCCTCCCCAGAATTTGTTGTTTGTAGATTTTCTGATGATGCCGATTCTAACAGGTGTGAGGTGATACCTCATTGTCGTTTTGATTTGCATTTCTCTAATAATTAGTGGTGTTGAGCAGCTTTTCATGTGCGTCTTGGCCGTCTCTGTGACTTCTTGGAAGAAACGTCTATTTAGATCTTCTGCCCATTTTTGTATTGGGTTGTTTGTTTTATTAATATTAAGCTGCGTGAGCTGTTTATATATATTGGAGATTAAACCCTTGTCCATTGATTCGTTTGCGAACGTTTTCGCCCATTCTGAGGGCTGCCTTTTTCCATTCCCGTTTTTTTTTAACCAAAAAAGAAAGAAAGCAAAAGAAGCAGAACACTAATGTGCGTGAAATATGCCTCTTGAAACTGTCGTTTTGAAATATGGACGTCTTTTGAACTTTTTGGTCGATATATGACCCCAGGATTTGTTTTCAGGGCAGGTGTCATTTACAGGCCTGCAATGATTTGGAATATCCACTGACCATTAGCGCTGGGATTAAAGCTGCTGTTGTGTGAAACGGCCAAAAGGTGGCAGCAGTTCTCCATTAGCAAATCTGGATACCAGGGCAACAGAGCCTCAATGGAAGTCGTGTTCTAGATTGGAATTTAGAATGGAATGTGCCAGGAGAAAGCCCCTCAAGTTTGTCTCACTACTTCTTGTTCGTGTTTTTAATTTAATTTTTAATTTTTTATTACAGCAAGTTTGATTACAACGTTTGCTTGTTGTAGGTGTGCAAGATGTGGTTCTTTTACACATATACATATGTCTGTTCTTCCTGGGACCCTTTTCCCATGTACGTTATGACAGAATGTTGAGTAGTCTTCTCTTGGCATTCCGTAGGTCTTTGGTGATTATATATTTCACCTGTGTTTGTATATGTCTCTTAACCCCAATATCGTAATGAATCCAATCCTCACACCTTTCCATTGGTGAGCCATAAGTTTGTTTAATGAATCTGTGATTGCCCTTCTCCGTGGAAATATCTGCCCTGGTATCCGTTTTTAGGTAACACCTATAAGTGATATCCTACGATATGTGTCTTTCACTTTCTGACTTACTACAAGTCACGTGCTTACCTATAGACTCATCTACGGGGCTGCAAATGGCATTGTGCCCTTTTTTTCCTTGGCTAATATTCTGTCTTAGCGAGGTCCATTTTCTGCAATGTGATTCCCTGAGGGCTGAGGATTAGCTGACCTGGGCAGCCTGACCCTGCCGGCAAGCCCTCCCCAGGTGTGCCTGGGTTGAGGTCGATAGAAACAGCACTCCAGGCAGCAATAGCCCCTGCAGCTGTGCCTGATTCCATATTCTCTGCCCCGTCAGCAGTCTCGGGGCTGTGCTGGTGGGAGGGAGTGAGGGTCCACGGCTTTGTTGGTGGCCCGGTGTGAGTGGGGCTCTGCTGGAATTTCTGCAGGAGTGGCCAGGTTGCCACCTGTAAAGAAGAGGATGTGTCACCCATAATTTCCACTGGAATTTCTCTCCGGGCTGAGGTGAGGGAGGAAAAAAAGGAGTGGGGGCCGGGACAGGAGTGGTATCTCAGGCAGGGAAATGGAAAACTTCCAGAAGAGCGCCCGGGGCCAGGACCATCCTGGCTGGCCTGCAGGCACCAAGTTGGCCTGCGTGCTGTCGCTGGTGTGGCTCCACGGCCCTTCCTCTAGGCTTTCAAGCCCTTGTACATATTCAGGTGTTTTACCTGGGAAGGGTGGGAACAGTTCAGCAGCAGCTGGCCTGGGGCTCAGCTCACGTTTACTCACAGAGGCCTCGGCACGGTCCCCCAGCTTTGCAATGAGGACGCTCCTTGAGTGGGGGGTCCGGGCTGCTGGCTGTATGGGAGATGATTCCCCACCTCTGACCAATGTCAGAATTGTTTACCGCTGGAGCAAGTGCCCTGATAGGGTTTTCCTCTGTATAACTGCTGGGTTCAGGTTTTTTTTTCTTTTTTGGTTCAAGTTAGAATTTATTCATCTTTTATGTATTTATTGATATAAGCATGGAAATAATTCATTCATAGAAATACATCTGTGTGAAGGGAAGAACTTTTTTCTGTTTTATTTTTAAATTTCATTTCTAAAAATTTTGCAGTTTAATTATATTTATTTTTCTATACAGCAGGTTATTATTAGTTATCTATTTTATTCATATACATATATACAGGTCAATACCTATCTCCCAACTCATCTGACCGCCAACACCCCATGGCTTCCCCCACTTGGTGTCCATACGTTTGTTCTCTACCTCTGTTTCTCTATTTCTGCCCTGCAAACCTGTTCATCTGTACCATATATCTAGGTTCCACATACATGCATTAATACAGAATATTTGTTTTGCTCTTTCTGACTTACTTCATTCTGTATGACAGTCTCTAGATCCACCGACTTCTCTACAAATAACCCAGTTTCATTCCTTTTCATGGCTGAGTCATATCCCATTTTATGTATGTACCACATCTTTATCCATTCATCTGTCTGTGGGCATTTAGGTTGCTTCCATTACCTGGCTATTGTAAATAGTGCTGCAATGAACATTGTGGTGAATGTGTGTTTTTGATTTATGGTTGTCTCTGGGTATATGCCCAGAAGTGGGATTGCTGGATCCTATGGTAATTCTATTTCTAGTTTCTTTAAGGAAACTCCATACTCTTCTCCATAGTGACTGTATCAATTTACCTTCCCACCAATAGTGGAAGAGGGTTCCTTTTGTCCACACCCTCCCCAGAATTTGTTGTTTGTAGATTTTCTGATGATGCCGATTCTAACAGGTGTGAGGTGATACCTCATTGTCGTTTTGATTTGCATTTCTCTAATAATTAGTGGTGTTGAGCAGCTTTTCATGTGCGTCTTGGCCGTCTCTGTGACTTCTTGGAAGAAACGTCTATTTAGATCTTCTGCCCATTTTTGTATTGGGTTGTTTGTTTTATTAATATTAAGCTGCGTGAGCTGTTTATATATATTGGAGATTAAACCCTTGTCCATTGATTCGTTTGCGAACGTTTTCGCCCATTCTGAGGGCTGCCTTTTTCCATTCCCGTTTTTTTTTAACCAAAAAAGAAAGAAAGCAAAAGAAGCAGAACACTAATGTGCGTGAAATATGCCTCTTGAAACTGTCGTTTTGAAATATGGACGTCTTTTGAACTTTTTGGTCGATATATGACCCCAGGATTTGTTTTCAGGGCAGGTGTCATTTACAGGCCTGCAATGATTTGGAATATCCACTGACCATTAGCGCTGGGATTAAAGCTGCTGTTGTGTGAAACGGCCAAAAGGTGGCAGCAGTTCTCCATTAGCAAATCTGGATACCAGGGCAACAGAGCCTCAATGGAAGTCGTGTTCTAGATTGGAATTTAGAATGGAATGTGCCAGGAGAAAGCCCCTCAAGTTTGTCTCACTACTTCTTGTTCGTGTTTTTAATTTAATTTTTAATTTTTTATTACAGCAAGTTTGATTACAACGTTTGCTTGTTGTAGGTGTGCAAGATGTGGTTCTTTTACACATATACATATGTCTGTTCTTCCTGGGACCCTTTTCCCATGTACGTTATGACAGAATGTTGAGTAGTCTTCTCTTGGCATTCCGTAGGTCTTTGGTGATTATATATTTCACCTGTGTTTGTATATGTCTCTTAACCCCAATATCGTAATGAATCCAATCCTCACACCTTTCCATTGGTGAGCCATAAGTTTGTTTAATGAATCTGTGATTGCCCTTCTCCGTGGAAATATCTGCCCTGGTATCCGTTTTTAGGTAACACCTATAAGTGATATCCTACGATATGTGTCTTTCACTTTCTGACTTAATACAAGTCACGTGCTTACCTATAGACTCATCTACGGGGCTGCAAATGGCATTGTGCCCTTTTTTTCCTTGGCTAATATTCTGTCTTAGCGAGGTCCATTTTCTGCAATGTGATTCCCTGAGGGCTGAGGATTAGCTGACCTGGGCAGCCTGACCCTGCCGGCAAGCCCTCCCCAGGTGTGCCTGGGTTGAGGTCGATAGAAACAGCACTCCAGGCAGCAATAGCCCCTGCAGCTGTGCCTGATTCCATATTCTCTGCCCCGTCAGCAGTCTCGGGGCTGTGCTGGTGGGAGGATGTGAGGGTCCACGGCTTTGTTGGTGGCCCGTTGTGAGTGGGGTTCTGCTGGACTTTCTGCAGGAGTTGCCAGGCTGCCACCTGTAAAGAAGAGGATGTGTCACCCATAACTTCCAATGGAATTTCTCTCCGGGCTGAGGTGAGGAAGGCAAAAAAGGAATGATGGCCGGGACAGGAGGGGTATATCAGGCAGGGAAATGGAAAGCTTCCAGAAGAGTGCCCGGGGCCAGGACCATCCTGGCTGGCCTGCAGGCACCAAGTTGGCCTGCGTGCTGTCGCTGGTGTGGCTCCACTGCCCTTCCTCTTGGCTTTCAAGCCCTTGTACATATTCAGGTGTTTTACCTGGGAAGGGTGGGAACAGTTCAGCAGCAGCTGGCCTGGGGCTCAGCTCACGTTTACTCACAGAGGCCTCGGCACGGTCCCCCAGCTTTGCAATGAGGGCGCTCCTTGCGTGGGGGGGCCGGGCTGCTGGCTGTATGGGAGATGATTCCCCACCTCTGACCAATGTCAGAATTGTTTACCGCTGGAGCAAGTGCCCTGATAGGGTTTTCCTCTGTATAACTGCTGGGTTCAGGTTTTTTTTTTCTTTTTTGGTTCAAGTTAGAATTTATTCATCTTTTATGTATTTATTGATATAAGCATGGAAATAATTCATTCATAGAAATACATCTGTGTGAAGGGAAGAACTTTTTTCTGTTTTATTTTTAAATTTCATTTCTAAAAATTTTTCAGTTTAATTATATTTATTTTTCTATACAGCAGTTTATTATTAGTTATCTATTTTATTCATATACATATATACAGGTCAATACCTATCTCCCAACTCATCTGACCGCCAACACCCCATGGCTTCCCCCACTTGGTGTCCATACGTTTGTTCTCTACCTCTGTTTCTCTATTTCTGCCCTGCAAACCTGTTCATCTGTACCATATATCTAGGTTTCACATACATGCATTAATACAGAATATTTGTTTTGCTCTTTCTGACTTACTTCATTCTGTATGACAGTCTCTAGATCCACCGACTTCTCTACAAATAACCCAGTTTCATTCCTTTTCATGGCTGAGTCATATCCCATTTTATGTATGTACCACATCTTTATCCATTCATCTGTCTGTGGGCATTTAGGTTGCTTCCATTACCTGGCTATTGTAAATAGTGCTGCAATGAACATTGTGGTGAATGTGTGTTTTTGATTTATGGTTGTCTCTGGGTATATGCCCAGAAGTGGGATTGCTGGATCCTATGGTAATTCTATTTCTAGTTTCTTTAAGGAAACTCCATACTGTTCTCCATAGTGACTGTATCAATTTACCTTCCCACCAATAGTGGAAGAGGGTTCCTTTTGTCCACACCCTCCCCAGAATTTGTTGTTTGTAGATTTTCTGATGATGCCGATTCTAACAGGTGTGAGGTGATACCTCATTGTCGTTTTGATTTGCATTTCTCTAATAATTAGTGGTGTTGAGCAGCTTTTCATGTGCGTCTTGGCCGTCTCTGTGACTTCTTTGAAGAAACGTCTATTTAGATCTTCTGCCCATTTTTGTATTGGGTTGTTTGTTTTATTAATATTAAGCTGCGTGAGCTGTTTATATATATTGGAGATTAAACCCTTGTCCATTGATTCGTTTGCGAACGTTTTCGCCCATTCTGAGGGTTGCCTTTTTCCATTCCCGTTTTTTTTAACCAAAAAAGAAAGAAAGCAAAAGAAGCAGAACACTAATGTGCGTGAAATATGCCTCTTGAAACTGTCGTTTTGAAATATGGACGTCTTTTGACCTTTTTGGTCGATATATGACCCCAGGATTTGTTTTCAGGGCAGGTGTCATTTACAGGCCTGCAATGATTTGGAATATCCACTGACCATTAGCGCTGGAATTAAAGCTGCTGTTGTGTGAAACGGCCACAAGGTGGCAGCAGTTCTCCATTAACAAATCTGGTTACCAGGGCAACAGAGCCTCAATGGAAGTCGTGTTCTAGATTGGAATTTAGAATGGAATGTGCCAGGAGAAAGCCCCTCAAGTTTGTCTCACTACTTCTTGTTCGTGTTTTTAATTTAATTTTTAATTTTTTATTACAGCAAGTTTGATTACAACGTTTGGCTTGTTGTAGGTGTGCAAGATGTGGTTCTTTTACACATATACATATGTCTGTTCTTCCTGGGACCCTTTTCCATGTACGTTATGACAGAATGTTGAGTAGTCTTCTCTTGGCATTCCGTAGGTCTTTGGTGATTATATATTTCACCTGTGTTTGTATATGTCTCTTAACCCCAATATCATAATGAATCCAATCCTCACACCTTTCCATTGGTGAGCCATAAGTTTGTTTAATGAATCTGTGATTGCCCTTCACCGTGGAAATATCTGCCCTGGTATCCGTTTTTAGGTAACACCTATAAGTGATATCCTACGATATGTGTCTTTCACTTTCTGACTTAATACAAGTCACGTGCTTACCTATAGACTCATCTACGGGGCTGCAAATGGCATTGTGCCCGTTTTTTCCTTGGCTAATATTCTGTCTTAGCGAGGTCCATTTTCTGCAATGTGATTCCCTGAGGGCTGAGGATTAGCTGACCTGGGCAGCCTGACCCTGCCGGCAAGCCCTCCCCAGGTGTGCCTGGGTTGAGGTCAATAGAAACAGCACTCCAGGCAGCAATAGCCCCTGCAGCTGTGCCTGACTCCATATTCTCTGCCCCGTCAGCAGTCTCGGGGCTGTGCTGGTGGGAGGGAGTGAGGGTCCACGGCTTTGTTGGTGGCCCGGTGTGAGTGGGGCTCTGCTGGAATTTCTGCAGGAGTTGCCAGGTTGCCACCTGTAAAGAAGAGGATGTGTCACCCATAATTTCCACTGGAATTTCTCTCCGGGCTGAGGTGAGGGAGGAAAAAAAGGAGTGGGGTCCGGGACAGGAGTGGTATCTCAGGCAGGGAAATGGAAAACTTCCAGAAGAGCGCCCGGGGCCAGGACCATCCTGGCTGGCCTGCAGGCACCAAGTTGGCCTGCGTGCTGTCGCTGGTGTGGCTCCACGGCCCTTCCTCTAGGCTTTCAAGCCCTTGTACATATTCAGGTGTTTTACCTGGGAAGGGTGGGAACAGTTCAGCAGTATCTGGCCTGGGGCTCAGCTCACGTTTACTCACAGAGGCCTCGGCACGGTCCCCCAGCTTTGCAATGAGGACGCTCCTTGCGTGGGGGGTCCAGGCTGCTGGCTGTATGGGAGATGATTCCCCACCTCTGACCAATGTCAGAATTGTTTACCGCTGGAGCAAGTGCCCTGATAGGGTTTTCCTCTGTATAACTGCTGGGTTCAGGTTTTTTTTTTTCTTTTTTGGTTCAAGTTAGAATTTATTCATCTTTTATGTATTTATTGATATAAGCATGGAAATAATTCATTCATAGAAATACATCTGTGTGAAGGGAAGAACTTTTTTCTGTTTTATTTTTAAATTTCATTTCTAAAAATTTTGCAGTTTAATTATATTTATTTTTCTATACAGCAGGTTATTATTAGTTATCTATTTTATTCATATACATATATACAGGTCAATACCTATCTCCCAACTCATCTGACCACCAACACCCCATGGCTTCCCCCACTTGGTGTCCATACATTTGTTCTCTACCTCTGTTTCTCTATTTCTGCCCTGCAAACCTGTTCATCTGTACCATATATCTAGGTTCCACATACATGCATTAATACAGAATATTTGTTTTGCTCTTTCTGACTTACTTCATTCTGTATGACAGTCTCTAGATCCACCGACTTCTCTACAAATAACCCAGTTTCATTCCTTTTCATGGCTGAGTCATATCCCATTTTATGTATGTACCACATCTTTATCCATTCATCTGTCTGTGGGCATTTAGGTTGCTTCCATTACCTGGCTATTGTAAATAGTGCTGCAATGAACATTGTGGTGAATGTGTGTTTTTGATTTATGGTTGTCTCTGGGTATATGCCCAGAAGTGGGATTGCTGGATCCTATGGTAATTCTATTTCTAGTTTCTTTAAGGAAACTCCATACTGTTCTCCATAGTGACTGTATCAATTTACCTTCCCACCAATAGTGGAAGAGGGTTCCTTTTGTCCACACCCTCCCCAGAATTTGTTGTTTGTAGATTTTCTGATGATGCCGATTCTAACAGGTGTGAGGTGATACCTCATTGTCGTTTTGATTTGCATTTCTCTAATAATTAGTGGTGTTGAGCAGCTTTTCATGTGCGTCTTGGCCGTCTCTGTGACTTCTTGGAAGAAACGTCTATTTAGATCTTCTGCCCATTTTTGTATTGGGTTTTTTGTTTTATTAATATTAAGCTGCGTGAGCTGTTTATATATATTGGAGATTAAACCCTTGTCCATTGATTCATTTGCGAACGTTTTCGCCCATTCTGAGGGCTGCCTTTTTCCATTCCCGTTTTTTTTTAACCAAAAAAGAAAGAAAGCAAAAGAAGCAGAACACTAATGTGCGTGAAATATGCCTCTTGAAACTGTCGTTTTGAAATATGGACGTCTTTTGAACTTTTTGGTCGATATATGACCCCAGGATTTGTTTTCAGGGCAGGTGTCATTTACAGGCCTGCAATGATTTGGAATATCCACTGACCATTAGCGCTGGGATTAAAGCTGCTGTTGTGTGAAACGGCCAAAAGGTGGCAGCAGTTCTCCATTAGCAAATCTGGATACCAGGGCAACAGAGCCTCAATGGAAGTCGTGTTCTAGATTGGAATTTAGAATGGAATGTGCCAGAAGAAAGCCCCTCAAGTTTGTCTCACTACTTCTTGTTCGTGTTTTTAATTTAATTTTTAATTTTTTATTACAGCAAGTTTGATTACAACGTTTGCTTGTTGTAGGTGTGCAAGATGTGGTTCTTTTACACATATACATATGTCTGTTCTTCCTGGGACCCTTTTCCCATGTACGTGATGACAGAATGTTGAGTAGTCTTCTCTTGGCATTCCGTAGGTCTTTGGTGATTATATATTTCACCTGTGTTTGTATATGTCTCTTAACCCCAATATCGTAATGAATCCAATCCTCACACCTTTCCATTGGTGAGCCATAATTTTGTTTAATGAATCTGTGATTGCCCTTCTCCGTGGAAATATCTGCCCTGGTATCCGTTTTTAGGTAACACCTATAAGTGATATCCTACGATATGTGTCTTTCACTTTCTGACTTACTACAAGTCACGTGCTTACCTATAGACTCATCTACGGGGCTGCAAATGGCATTGTGCCCTTTTTTTCCTTGGCTAATATTCTGTCTTAGCGAGGTCCATTTTCTGCAATGTGATTCCCTGAGGGCTGAGGATTAGCTGACCTGGGCAGCCTGACCCTGCCGGCAAGCCCTCCCCAGGTGTGCGTGGGTTGAGGTCGATAGAAACAGCACTCCAGGCAGCAATAGCCCCTGCAGCTGTGCCTGATTCCATATTCTCTGCCCCGTCAGCAGTCTCGGGGCTGTGCTGGTGGGAGGGTGTGAGGGTCCACGGCTTTGTTGGTGACCCGTTGTGAGTGGGGTTCTGCTGGACTTTCTGCAGGAGTTGCCAAGCTGCCACCTGTAAAGAAGAGGATGTGTCACCCATAACTTCCACTGGAATTTCTCTCCGGTCTGAGGTGAGGAAGGCAAAAAAGGAATGATGGCCGGGACAGGAGGGGTATATCAGGCAGGGAAATGGAAAGCTTCCAGAAGAGTGCCCGGGGCCAGGACCATCCTGGCTGGCCTGCAGGCACCAAGTTGGCCTGCGTGCTGTCGCTGGTGTGGCTCCACGGCCCTTCCTCTAGGCTTTCAAGCCCTTGTACATATTCAGGTGTTTTACCTGGGAAGGGTGGGAACAGTTCAGCAGCAGCTGGCCTGGGGCTCAGCTCACGTTTACTCACAGAGGCCTCGGCACGGTCCCCCAGCTTTGCAATGACGACGCTCCTTGCGTGGGGGGGCCGGGCTGCTGGCTGTATGGGAGATGATTCCCCACCTCTGACCAATGTCAGAATTGTTTACCGCTGGAGCAAGTGCCCTGATAGGGTTTTCCTCTGTATAACTGCTGGGTTCAGGTTTTTTTTTTCTTTTTTGGTTCAAGTTAGAAGTTATTCATCTTTTATGTATTTATTGATATAAGCATGGAAATAATTCATTCATAGAAATACATCTGTGTGAAGGGAAGAACTTTTTTCTGTTTTATTTTTAAATTTCATTTCTAAAAATTTTTCAGTTTAATTATATTTATTTTTCTATACAGCAGTTTATTATTAGTTATCTATTTTATTCATATACATATATACAGGTCAATACCTATCTCCCAACTCATCTGACCACCAACACCCCATGGCTTCCCCCACTTGGTGTCCATACGTTTGTTCTCTACCTCTGTTTCTCTATTTCTGCCCTGCAAACCTGTTCATCTGTACCATATATCTAGGTTTCACATACATGCATTAATACAGAATATTTGTTTTGCTCTTTCTGACTTACTTCATTCTGTATGACAGTCTCTAGATCCACCGACTTCTCTACAAATAACCCAGTTTCATTCCTTTTCATGGCTGAGTCATATCCCATTTTATGTATGTACCACATCTTTATCCATTCATCTGTCTGTGGGCATTTAGGTTGCTTCCATTACCTGGCTATTGTAAATAGTGCTGCAATGAACATTGTGGTGAATGTGTGTTTTTGATTTATGGTTGTCTCTGGGTATATGCCCAGAAGTGGGATTGCTGGATCCTATGGTAATTCTATTTCTAGTTTCTTTAAGGAAACTCCATACTGTTCTCCATAGTGACTGTATCAATTTACCTTCCCACCAATAGTGGAAGAGGGTTCCTTTTGTCCACACCCTCCCCAGAATTTGTTGTTTGTAGATTTTCTGATGATGCCGATTCTAACAGGTGTGAGGTGATACCTCATTGTCGTTTTGATTTGCATTTCTCTAATAATTAGTGGTGTTGAGCAGCTTTTCATGTGCGTCTTGGCCGTCTCTGTGACTTCTTTGAAGAAACGTCTATTTAGATCTTCTGCCCATTTTTGTATTGGGTTGTTTGTTTTATTAATATTAAGCTGCGTGAGCTGTTTATATATATTGGAGATTAAACCCTTGTCCATTGATTCGTTTGCGAACGTTTTCGCCCATTCTGAGGGTTGCCTTTTTCCATTCCCGTTTTTTTTTAACCAAAAAAGAAAGAAAGCAAAAGAAGCAGAACACTAATGTGCGTGAAATATGCCTCTTGAAACTGTCGTTTTGAAATATGGACGTCTTTTGACCTTTTTGGTCGATATATGACCCCAGGATTTGTTTTCAGGGCAGGTGTCATTTACAGGCCTGCAATGATTTGGAATATCCACTGACCATTAGCGCTGGAATTAAAGCTGCTGTTGTGTGAAACGGCCACAAGGTGGCAGCAGTTCTCCATTAACAAATCTGGTTACCAGGGCAACAGAGCCTCAATGGAAGTCGTGTTCTAGATTGGAATTTAGAATGGAATGTGCCAGGAGAAAGCCCCTCAAGTTTGTCTCACTACTTCTTGTTCGTGTTTTTAATTTAATTTTTAATTTTTTATTACAGCAAGTTTGATTACAACGTTTGGCTTGTTGTAGGTGTGCAAGATGTGGTTCTTTTACACATATACATATGTCTGTTCTTCCTGGGACCCTTTTCCATGTACGTTATGACAGAATGTTGAGTAGTCTTCTCTTGGCATTCCGTAGGTCTTTGGTGATTATATATTTCACCTGTGTTTGTATATGTCTCTTAACCCCAATATCATAATGAATCCAATCCTCACACCTTTCCATTGGTGAGCCATAAGTTTGTTTAATGAATCTGTGATTGCCCTTCACCGTGGAATATCTGCCCTGGTATCCGTTTTTAGGTAACACCTATAAGTGATATCCTACGATATGTGTCTTTCACTTTCTGACTTAATACAAGTCACGTGCTTACCTATAGACTCATCTACGGGGCTGCAAATGGCATTGTGCCCTTTTTTTCCTTGGCTAATATTCTGTCTTAGCGAGGTCCATTTTCTGCAATGTGATTCCCTGAGGGCTGAGGATTAGCTGACCTGGGCAGCCTGACCCTGCCGGCAAGCCCTCCCCAGGTGTGCCTGGGTTGAGGTCAATAGAAACAGCACTCCAGGCAGCAATAGCCCCTGCAGCTGTGCCTGACTCCATATTCTCTGCCCCGTCAGCAGTCTCGGGGCTGTGCTGGTGGGAGGGAGTGAGGGTCCACGGCTTTGTTGGTGGCCCGGTGTGAGTGGGGCTCTGCTGGAATTTCTGCAGGAGTTGCCAGGTTGCCACCTGTAAAGAAGAGGATGTGTCACCCATAATTTCCACTGGAATTTCTCTCCGGGCTGAGGTGAGGGAGGAAAAAAAGGAGTGGGGGCCGGGACAGGAGTGGTATCTCAGGCAGGGAAATGGAAAACTTCCAGAAGAGCGCCCGGGGCCAGGACCATCCTGGCTGGCCTGCAGGCACCAAGTTGGCCTGCGTGCTGTCGCTGGTGTGGCTCCACGGCCCTTCCTCTAGGCTTTCAAGCCCTTGTACATATTCAGGTGTTTTACCTGGGAAGGGTGGGAACAGTTCAGCAGTAGCTGGCCTGGGGCTCAGCTCACGTTTACTCACAGAGGCCTCGGCACGGTCCCCCAGCTTTGCAATGAGGACGCTCCTTGCGTGGGGGGTCCAGGCTGCTGGCTGTATGGGAGATGATTCCCCACCTCTGACCAATGTCAGAATTGTTTACCGCTGGAGCAAGTGCCCTGATAGGGTTTTCCTCTGTATAACTGCTGGGTTCAGGGTTTTTTTTTCTTTTTTGGTTCAAGTTAGAATTTATTCATCTTTTATGTATTTATTGATATAAGCATGGAAATAATTCATTCATAGAAATACATCTGTGTGAAGGGAAGAACTTTTTTCTGTTTTATTTTTAAATTTCATTTCTAAAAGTTTTGCAGTTTAATTATATTTATTTTTCTATACAGCAGGTTATTATTAGTTATCTATTTTATTCATATACATATATACAGGTCAATACCTATCTCCCAACTCATCTGACCACCATCACCCCATGGCTTCCACCACTTGGTGTCCATACGTTTGTTCTCTACCTCTGTTTCTCTATTTCTGCCCTGCAAACCTGTTCATCTGTACCATATATCTAGGTTCCACATACATGCATTAATACAGAATATTTGTTTTGCTCTTTCTGACTTACTTCATTCTGTATGACAGTCTCTAGATCCACCGACTTCTCTACAAATAACCCAGTTTCATTCCTTTTCATGGCTGAGTCATATCCCATTTTATGTATGTACCACATCTTTATCCATTCATCTGTCTGTGGGCATTTAGGTTGCTTCCATTACCTGGCTATTGTAAATAGTGCTGCAATGAACATTGTGGTGAATGTGTGTTTTTGATTTATGGTTGTCTCTGGGTATATGCCCAGAAGTGGGATTGCTGGATCCTATGGTAATTCTATTTCTAGTTTCTTTAAGGAAACTCCATACTCTTCTCCATAGTGACTGTATCAATTTACCTTCCCACCAATAGTGGAAGAGGGTTCCTTTTGTCCACACCCTCCCCAGAATTTGTTGTTTGTAGATTTTCTGATGATGCCGATTCTAACAGGTGTGAGGTGATACCTCATTGTCGTTTTGATTTGCATTTCTCTAATAATTAGTGGTGTTGAGCAGCTTTTCATGTGCGTCTTGGCCGTCTCTGTGACTTCTTGGAAGAAACGTCTATTTAGATCTTCTGCCCATTTTTGTATTGGGTTTTTTGTTTTATTAATATTAAGCTGCGTGAGCTGTTTATATATATTGGAGATTAAACCCTTGTCCATTGATTCATTTGCGAACGTTTTTGCCCATTCTGAGGGCTGCCTTTTTCCATTCCCGTTTTTTTTTAACCAAAAAAGAAAGAAAGCAAAAGAAGCAGAACACTAATGTGCGTGAAATATGCCTCTTGAAACTGTCGTTTTGAAATATGGACGTCTTTTGAACTTTTTGGTCGATATATGACCCCAGGATTTGTTTTCAGGGCAGGTGTCATTTACAGGCCTGCAATGATTTGGAATATCCACTGACCAGTAGCGCTGGGATTAAAGCTGCTGTTGTGTGAAACGGCCAAAAGGTGGCAGCAGTTCTCCATCAGCAAATCTGGATACCAGGGCAACAGAGCCTCAATGGAAGTCGTGTTCTAGATTGGAATTTAGAATGGAATGTGCCAGAAGAAAGCCCCTCAAGTTTGTCTCACTACTTCTTGTTCGTGTTTTTAATTTAATTTTTAATTTTTTATTACAGCAAGTTTGATTACAACGTTTGCTTGTTGTAGGTGTGCAAGATGTGGTTCTTTTACACATATACATATGTCTGTTCTTCCTGGGACCCTTTTCCCATGTACGTGATGACAGAATGTTGAGTAGTCTTCTCTTGGCATTCCGTAGGTCTTTGGTGATTATATATTTCACCTGTGTTTGTATATGTCTCTTAACCCCAATATCGTAATGAATCCAATCCTCACACCTTTCCATTGGTGAGCCATAATTTTGTTTAATGAATCTGTGATTGCCCTTCTCCGTGGAAATATCTGCCCTGGTATCCGTTTTTAGGTAACACCTATAAGTGATATCCTACGATATGTGTCTTTCACTTTCTGACTTACTACAAGTCACGTGCTTACCTATAGACTCATCTACGGGGCTGCAAATGGCATTGTGCCCTTTTTTTCCTTGGCTAATATTCTGTCTTAGCGAGGTCCATTTTCTGCAATGTGATTCCCTGAGGGCTGAGGATTAGCTGACCTGGGCAGCCTGACCCTGCCGGCAAGCCCTCCCCAGGTGTGCGTGGGTTGAGGTCGATAGAAACAGCACTCCAGGCAGCAATAGCCCCTGCAGCTGTGCCTGATTCCATATTCTCTGCCCCGTCAGCAGTCTCGGGGCTGTGCTGGTGGGAGGGTGTGAGGGTCCACGGCTTTGTTGGTGACCCGTTGTGAGTGGGGTTCTGCTGGACTTTCTGCAGGAGTTGCCAGGCTGCCACCTGTAAAGAAGAGGATGTGTCACCCATAACTTCCACTGGAATTTCTCTCCGGTCTGAGGTGAGGAAGGCAAAAAAGGAATGATGGCCGGGACAGGAGGGGTATATCAGGCAGGGAAATGGAAAGCTTCCAGAAGAGTGCCCGGGGCCAGGACCATCCTGGCTGGCCTGCAGGCACCAAGTTGGCCTGCGTGCTGTCGCTGGTGTGGCTCCACGGCCCTTCCTCTAGGCTTTCAAGCCCTTGTACATATTCAGGTGTTTTACCTGGGAAGGGTGGGAACAGTTCAGCAGCAGCTGGCCTGGGGCTCAGCTCACGTTTACTCACAGAGGCCTCGGCACGGTCCCCCAGCTTTGCAATGACGACGCTCCTTGCGTGGGGGGGCCGGGCTGCTGGCTGTATGGGAGATGATTCCCCACCTCTGACCAATGTCAGAATTGTTTACCGCTGGAGCAAGTGCCCTGATAGGGTTTTCCTCTGTATAACTGCTGGGTTCAGGTTTTTTTTTTCTTTTTTGGTTCAAGTTAGAAGTTATTCATCTTTTATGTATTTATTGATATAAGCATGGAAATAATTCATTCATAGAAATACATCTGTGTGAAGGGAAGAACTTTTTTCTGTTTTATTTTTAAATTTCATTTCTAAAAATTTTTCAGTTTAATTATATTTATTTTTCTATACAGCAGTTTATTATTAGTTATCTATTTTATTCATATACATATATACAGGTCAATACCTATCTCCCAACTCATCTGACCACCAACACCCCATGGCTTCCCCCACTTGGTGTCCATACGTTTGTTCTCTACCTCTGTTTCTCTATTTCTGCCCTGCAAACCTGTTCATCTGTACCATATATCTAGGTTTCACATACATGCATTAATACAGAATATTTGTTTTGCTCTTTCTGACTTACTTCATTCTGTATGACAGTCTCTAGATCCACCGACTTCTCTACAAATAACCCAGTTTCATTCCTTTTCATGGCTGAGTCATATCCCATTTTATGTATGTACCACATCTTTATCCATTCATCTGTCTGTGGGCATTTAGGTTGCTTCCATTACCTGGCTATTGTAAATAGTGCTGCAATGAACATTGTGGTGAATGTGTGTTTTTGATTTATGGTTGTCTCTGGGTATATGCCCAGAAGTGGGATTGCTGGATCCTATGGTAATTCTATTTCTAGTTTCTTTAAGGAAACTCCATACTGTTCTCCATAGTGACTGTATCAATTTACCTTCCCACCAATAGTGGAAGAGGGTTCCTTTTGTCCACACCCTCCCCAGAATTTGTTGTTTGTAGATTTTCTGATGATGCCGATTCTAACAGGTGTGAGGTGATACCTCATTGTCGTTTTGATTTGCATTTCTCTAATAATTAGTGGTGTTGAGCAGCTTTTCATGTGCGTCTTGGCCGTCTCTGTGACTTCTTGGAAGAAACGTCTATTTAGATCTTCTGCCCATTTTTGTATTGGGTTGTTTGTTTTATTAATATTAAGCTGCGTGAGCTGTTTATATATATTGGAGATTAAACCCTTGTCCATTGATTCGTTTGCGAACGTTTTCGCCCATTCTGAGGGTTGCCTTTTTCCATTCCCGTTTTTTTTTAACCAAAAAAGAAAGAAAGCAAAAGAAGCAGAACACTAATGTGCGTGAAATATGCCTCTTGAAACTGTCGTTTTGAAATATGGACGTCTTTTGACCTTTTTGGTCGATATATGACCCCAGGATTTGTTTTCAGGGCAGGTGTCATTTACAGGCCTGCAATGATTTGGAATATCCACTGACCATTAGCGCTGGAATTAAAGCTGCTGTTGTGTGAAACGGCCACAAGGTGGCAGCAGTTCTCCATTAACAAATCTGGTTACCAGGGCAACAGAGCCTCAATGGAAGTCGTGTTCTAGATTGGAATTTAGAATGGAATGTGCCAGGAGAAAGCCCCTCAAGTTTGTCTCACTACTTCTTGTTCGTGTTTTTAATTTAATTTTTAATTTTTTATTACAGCAAGTTTGATTACAACGTTTGGCTTGTTGTAGGTGTGCAAGATGTGGTTCTTTTACACATATACATATGTCTGTTCTTCCTGGGACCCTTTTCCATGTACGTTATGACAGAATGTTGAGTAGTCTTCTCTTGGCATTCCGTAGGTCTTTGGTGATTATATATTTCACCTGTGTTTGTATATGTCTCTTAACCCCAATATCATAATGAATCCAATCCTCACACCTTTCCATTGGTGAGCCATAAGTTTGTTTAATGAATCTGTGATTGCCCTTCACCGTGGAATATCTGCCCTGGTATCCGTTTTTAGGTAACACCTATAAGTGATATCCTACGATATGTGTCTTTCACTTTCTGACTTAATACAAGTCACGTGCTTACCTATAGACTCATCTACGGGGCTGCAAATGGCATTGTGCCCTTTTTTTCCTTGGCTAATATTCTGTCTTAGCGAGGTCCATTTTCTGCAATGTGATTCCCTGAGGGCTGAGGATTAGCTGACCTGGGCAGCCTGACCCTGCCGGCAAGCCCTCCCCAGGTGTGCCTGGGTTGAGGTCAATAGAAACAGCACTCCAGGCAGCAATAGCCCCTGCAGCTGTGCCTGACTCCATATTCTCTGCCCCGTCAGCAGTCTCGGGGCTGTGCTGGTGGGAGGGAGTGAGGGTCCACGGCTTTGTTGGTGGCCCGGTGTGAGTGGGGCTCTGCTGGAATTTCTGCAGGAGTTGCCAGGTTGCCACCTGTAAAGAAGAGGATGTGTCACCCATAATTTCCACTGGAATTTCTCTCCGGGCTGAGGTGAGGGAGGAAAAAAAGGAGTGGGGGCCGGGACAGGAGTGGTATCTCAGGCAGGGAAATGGAAAACTTCCAGAAGAGCGCCCGGGGCCAGGACCATCCTGGCTGGCCTGCAGGCACCAAGTTGGCCTGCGTGCTGTCGCTGGTGTGGCTCCACGGCCCTTCCTCTAGGCTTTCAAGCCCTTGTACATATTCAGGTGTTTTACCTGGGAAGGGTGGGAACAGTTCAGCAGTAGCTGGCCTGGGGCTCAGCTCACGTTTACTCACAGAGGCCTCGGCACGGTCCCCCAGCTTTGCAATGAGGACGCTCCTTGCGTGGGGGGTCCAGGCTGCTGGCTGTATGGGAGATGATTCCCCACCTCTGACCAATGTCAGAATTGTTTACCGCTGGAGCAAGTGCCCTGATAGGGTTTTCCTCTGTATAACTGCTGGGTTCAGGGTTTTTTTTTCTTTTTTGGTTCAAGTTAGAATTTATTCATCTTTTATGTATTTATTGATATAAGCATGGAAATAATTCATTCATAGAAATACATCTGTGTGAAGGGAAGAACTTTTTTCTGTTTTATTTTTAAATTTCATTTCTAAAAGTTTTGCAGTTTAATTATATTTATTTTTCTATACAGCAGGTTATTATTAGTTATCTATTTTATTCATATACATATATACAGGTCAATACCTATCTCCCAACTCATCTGACCACCATCACCCCATGGCTTCCACCACTTGGTGTCCATACGTTTGTTCTCTACCTCTGTTTCTCTATTTCTGCCCTGCAAACCTGTTCATCTGTACCATATATCTAGGTTCCACATACATGCATTAATACAGAATATTTGTTTTGCTCTTTCTGACTTACTTCATTCTGTATGACAGTCTCTAGATCCACCGACTTCTCTACAAATAACCCAGTTTCATTCCTTTTCATGGCTGAGTCATATCCCATTTTATGTATGTACCACATCTTTATCCATTCATCTGTCTGTGGGCATTTAGGTTGCTTCCATTACCTGGCTATTGTAAATAGTGCTGCAATGAACATTGTGGTGAATGTGTGTTTTTGATTTATGGTTGTCTCTGGGTATATGCCCAGAAGTGGGATTGCTGGATCCTATGGTAATTCTATTTCTAGTTTCTTTAAGGAAACTCCATACTCTTCTCCATAGTGACTGTATCAATTTACCTTCCCACCAATAGTGGAAGAGGGTTCCTTTTGTCCACACCCTCCCCAGAATTTGTTGTTTGTAGATTTTCTGATGATGCCGATTCTAACAGGTGTGAGGTGATACCTCATTGTCGTTTTGATTTGCATTTCTCTAATAATTAGTGGTGTTGAGCAGCTTTTCATGTGCGTCTTGGCCGTCTCTGTGACTTCTTGGAAGAAACGTCTATTTAGATCTTCTGCCCATTTTTGTATTGGGTTTTTTGTTTTATTAATATTAAGCTGCGTGAGCTGTTTATATATATTGGAGATTAAACCCTTGTCCATTGATTCATTTGCGAACGTTTTCGCCCATTCTGAGGGCTGCCTTTTTCCATTCCCGTTTTTTTTTAACCAAAAAAGAAAGAAAGCAAAAGAAGCAGAACACTAATGTGCGTGAAATATGCCTCTTGAAACTGTCGTTTTGAAATATGGACGTCTTTTGAACTTTTTGGTCGATATATGACCCCAGGATTTGTTTTCAGGGCAGGTGTCATTTACAGGCCTGCAATGATTTGGAATATCCACTGACCAGTAGCGCTGGGATTAAAGCTGCTGTTGTGTGAAACGGCCAAAAGGTGGCAGCAGTTCTCCATCAGCAAATCTGGATACCAGGGCAACAGAGCCTCAATGGAAGTCGTGTTCTAGATTGGAATTTAGAATGGAATGTGCCAGAAGAAAGCCCCTCAAGTTTGTCTCACTACTTCTTGTTCGTGTTTTTAATTTAATTTTTAATTTTTTATTACAGCAAGTTTGATTACAACGTTTGCTTGTTGTAGGTGTGCAAGATGTGGTTCTTTTACACATATACATATGTCTGTTCTTCCTGGGACCCTTTTCCCATGTACGTGATGACAGAATGTTGAGTAGTCTTCTCTTGGCATTCCGTAGGTCTTTGGTGATTATATATTTCACCTGTGTTTGTATATGTCTCTTAACCCCAATATCGTAATGAATCCAATCCTCACACCTTTCCATTGGTGAGCCATAATTTTGTTTAATGAATCTGTGATTGCCCTTCTCCGTGGAAATATCTGCCCTGGTATCCGTTTTTAGGTAACACCTATAAGTGATATCCTACGATATGTGTCTTTCACTTTCTGACTTACTACAAGTCACGTGCTTACCTATAGACTCATCTACGGGGCTGCAAATGGCATTGTGCCCTTTTTTTCCTTGGCTAATATTCTGTCTTAGCGAGGTCCATTTTCTGCAATGTGATTCCCTGAGGGCTGAGGATTAGCTGACCTGGGCAGCCTGACCCTGCCGGCAAGCCCTCCCCAGGTGTGCGTGGTTGAGGTCGATAGAAACAGCACTCCAGGCAGCAATAGCCCCTGCAGCTGTGCCTGATTCCATATTCTCTGCCCCGTCAGCAGTCTCGGGGCTGTGCTGGTGGGAGGGTGTGAGGGTCCACGGCTTTGTTGGTGACCCGTTGTGAGTGGGGTTCTGCTGGACTTTCTGCAGGAGTTGCCAGGCTGCCACCTGTAAAGAAGAGGATGTGTCACCCATAACTTCCACTGGAATTTCTCTCCGGTCTGAGGTGAGGAAGGCAAAAAAGGAATGATGGCCGGGACAGGAGGGGTATATCAGGCAGGGAAATGGAAAGCTTCCAGAAGAGTGCCCGGGGCCAGGACCATCCTGGCTGGCCTGCAGGCACCAAGTTGGCCTGCGTGCTGTCGCTGGTGTGGCTCCACGGCCCTTCCTCTAGGCTTTCAAGCCCTTGTACATATTCAGGTGTTTTACCTGGGAAGGGTGGGAACAGTTCAGCAGCAGCTGGCCTGGGGCTCAGCTCACGTTTACTCACAGAGGCCTCGGCACGGTCCCCCAGCTTTGCAATGAGGACGCTCCTTGCGTGGGGGGGCCGGGCTGCTGGCTGTATGGGAGATGATTCCCCACCTCTGACCAATGTCAGAATTGTTTACCGCTGGAGCAAGTGCCCTGATAGGGTTTTCCTCTGTATAACTGCTGGGTTCAGGTTTTTTTTTTCTTTTTTGGTTCAAGTTAGAAGTTATTCATCTTTTATGTATTTATTGATATAAGCATGGAAATAATTCATTCATAGAAATACATCTGTGTGAAGGGAAGAACTTTTTTCTGTTTTATTTTTAAATTTCATTTCTAAAAATTTTTCAGTTTAATTATATTTATTTTTCTATACAGCAGTTTATTATTAGTTATCTATTTTATTCATATACATATATACAGGTCAATACCTATCTCCCAACTCATCTGACCACCAACACCCCATGGCTTCCCCCACTTGGTGTCCATACGTTTGTTCTCTACCTCTGTTTCTCTATTTCTGCCCTGCAAACCTGTTCATCTGTACCATATATCTAGGTTTCACATACATGCATTAATACAGAATATTTGTTTTGCTCTTTCTGACTTACTTCATTCTGTATGACAGTCTCTAGATCCACCGACTTCTCTACAAATAACCCAGTTTCATTCCTTTTCATGGCTGAGTCATATCCCATTTTATGTATGTACCACATCTTTATCCATTCATCTGTCTGTGGGCATTTAGGTTGCTTCCATTACCTGGCTATTGTAAATAGTGCTGCAATGAACATTGTGGTGAATGTGTGTTTTTGATTTATGGTTGTCTCTGGGTATATGCCCAGAAGTGGGATTGCTGGATCCTATGGTAATTCTATTTCTAGTTTCTTTAAGGAAACTCCATACTGTTCTCCATAGTGACTGTATCAATTTACCTTCCCACCAATAGTGGAAGAGGGTTCCTTTTGTCCACACCCTCCCCAGAATTTGTTGTTTGTAGATTTTCTGATGATGCCGATTCTAACAGGTGTGAGGTGATACCTCATTGTCGTTTTGATTTGCATTTCTCTAATAATTAGTGGTGTTGAGCAGCTTTTCATGTGCGTCTTGGCCGTCTCTGTGACTTCTTTGAAGAAACGTCTATTTAGATCTTCTGCCCATTTTTGTATTGGGTTGTCTGTTTTATTAATATTAAGCTGCGTGAGCTGTTTATATATATTGGAGATTAAACCCTTGTCCATTGATTCGTTTGCGAACGTTTTCGCCCATTCTGAGGGTTGCCTTTTTCCATTCCCGTTTTTTTTTAACCAAAAAAGAAAGAAAGCAAAAGAAGCAGAACACTAATGTGCGTGAAATATGCCTCTTGAAACTGTCGTTTTGAAATATGGACGTCTTTTGACCTTTTTGGTCGATATATGACCCCAGGATTTGTTTTCAGGGCAGGTGTCATTTACAGGCCTGCAATGATTTGGAATATCCACTGACCATTAGCGCTGGAATTAAAGCTGCTGTTGTGTGAAACGGCCACAAGGTGGCAGCAGTTCTCCATTAACAAATCTGGTTACCAGGGCAACAGAGCCTCAATGGAAGTCGTGTTCTAGATTGGAATTTAGAATGGAATGTGCCAGGAGAAAGCCCCTCAAGTTTGTCTCACTACTTCTTGTTCGTGTTTTTAATTTAATTTTTAATTTTTTATTACAGCAAGTTTGATTACAACGTTTGGCTTGTTGTAGGTGTGCAAGATGTGGTTCTTTTACACATATACATATGTCTGTTCTTCCTGGGACCCTTTTCCATGTACGTTATGACAGAATGTTGAGTAGTCTTCTCTTGGCATTCCGTAGGTCTTTGGTGATTATATATTTCACCTGTGTTTGTATATGTCTCTTAACCCCAATATCATAATGAATCCAATCCTCACACCTTTCCATTGGTGAGCCATAAGTTTGTTTAATGAATCTGTGATTGCCCTTCACCGTGGAATATCTGCCCTGGTATCCGTTTTTAGGTAACACCTATAAGTGATATCCTACGATATGTGTCTTTCACTTTCTGACTTAATACAAGTCACGTGCTTACCTATAGACTCATCTACGGGGCTGCAAATGGCATTGTGCCCTTTTTTTCCTTGGCTAATATTCTGTCGTAGCGAGGTCCATTTTCTGCAATGTGATTCCCTGAGGGCTGAGGATTAGCTGACCTGGGCAGCCTGACCCTGCCGGCAAGCCCTCCCCAGGTGTGCCTGGGTTGAGGTCAATAGAAACAGCACTCCAGGCAGCAATAGCCCCTGCAGCTGTGCCTGACTCCATATTCTCTGCCCCGTCAGCAGTCTCGGGGCTGTGCTGGTGGGAGGGAGTGAGGGTCCACGGCTTTGTTGGTGGCCCGGTGTGAGTGGGGCTCTGCTGGAATTTCTGCAGGAGTTGCCAGGTTGCCACCTGTAAAGAAGAGGATGTGTCACCCATAATTTCCACTGGAATTTCTCTCCGGGCTGAGGTGAGGGAGGAAAAAAAGGAGTGGGGGCCGGGACAGGAGTGGTATCTCAGGCAGGGAAATGGAAAACTTCCAGAAGAGCGCCCGGGGCCAGGACCATCCTGGCTGGCCTGCAGGCACCAAGTTGGCCTGCGTGCTGTCGCTGGTGTGGCTCCACGGCCCTTCCTCTAGGCTTTCAAGCCCTTGTACATATTCAGGTGTTTTACCTGGGAAGGGTGGGAACAGTTCAGCAGTAGCTGGCCTGGGGCTCAGCTCACGTTTACTCACAGAGGCCTCGGCACGGTCCCCCAGCTTTGCAATGAGGACGCTCCTTGCGTGGGGGGTCCAGGCTGCTGGCTGTATGGGAGATGATTCCCCACCTCTGACCAATGTCAGAATTGTTTACCGCTGGAGCAAGTGCCCTGATAGGGTTTTCCTCTGTATAACTGCTGGGTTCAGGTTTTTTTTTTCTTTTTTGGTTCAAGTTAGAATTTATTCATCTTTTATGTATTTATTGATATAAGCATGGAAATAATTCATTCATAGAAATACATCTGTGTGAAGGGAAGAACTTTTTTCTGTTTTATTTTTAAATTTCATTTCTAAAAGTTTTGCAGTTTAATTATATTTATTTTTCTATACAGCAGGTTATTATTAGTTATCTATTTTATTCATATACATATATACAGGTCAATACCTATCTCCCAACTCATCTGACCACCATCACCCCATGGCTTCCACCACTTGGTGTCCATACGTTTGTTCTCTACCTCTGTTTCTCTATTTCTGCCCTGCAAACCTGTTCATCTGTACCATATATCTAGGTTCCACATACATGCATTAATACAGAATATTTGTTTTGCTCTTTCTGACTTACTTCATTCTGTATGACAGTCTCTAGATCCACCGACTTCTCTACAAATAACCCAGTTTCATTCCTTTTCATGGCTGAGTCATATCCCATTTTATGTATGTACCACATCTTTATCCATTCATCTGTCTGTGGGCATTTAGGTTGCTTCCATTACCTGGCTATTGTAAATAGTGCTGCAATGAACATTGTGGTGAATGTGTGTTTTTGATTTATGGTTGTCTCTGGGTATATGCCCAGAAGTGGGATTGCTGGATCCTATGGTAATTCTATTTCTAGTTTCTTTAAGGAAACTCCATACTCTTCTCCATAGTGACTGTATCAATTTACCTTCCCACCAATAGTGGAAGAGGGTTCCTTTTGTCCACACCCTCCCCAGAATTTGTTGTTTGTAGATTTTCTGATGATGCCGATTCTAACAGGTGTGAGGTGATACCTCATTGTCGTTTTGATTTGCATTTCTCTAATAATTAGTGGTGTTGAGCAGCTTTTCATGTGCGTCTTGGCCGTCTCTGTGACTTCTTGGAAGAAACGTCTATTTAGATCTTCTGCCCATTTTTGTATTGGGTTGTTTGTTTTATTAATATTAAGCTGTGTGAGCTGTTTATATATATTGGAGATTAAACCCTTGTCCATTGATTCGTTTGCGAACGTTTTCGCCCATTCTGAGGGCTGCCTTTTTCCATTCCCGTTCTTTTTAACCAAAAAAGAAAGAAAGCAAAAGAAGCAGAACACTAATGTGCGTGAAATATGCCTCTTGAAACTGTCGTTTTGAAATATGGACGTCTTTTGAACTTTTTGGTCGATATATGACCCCAGGATTTGTTTTCAGGGCAGGTGTCATTTACAGGCCTGCAATGATTTGGAATATCCACTGACCATTAGCGCTGGGATTAAAGCGGCTGTTGTGTGAAACGGCCACAAGGTGGCAGCAGTTTTCCCTTAGCAAATCTGGTTACTAGGGCAACAGAGCCTCAATGGAAGCCTGTTCTAGATTGGAATTTAGAATGGAATGTGCCAGGAGAAAGCCCCTCAAGTTTGTCTCACTACTTCTTGTTCGTGTTTTTAATTTAATTTTTAATTTTTTATTACAGCAAGTTTGATTACAACGTTTGCTTGTTGTAGGTGTGCAAGATGTGGTTCTTTTACACATATACATATGTCTGTTCTTCCTGGGACCCTTTTCCATGTACGTTATGACAGAATGTTGAGTAGTCTTCTCTTGGCATTCCGTAGGTCTTTGGTGATTATATATTTCACCTGTGTTTGTATATGTCTCTTAACCCCAATATAATGAATCCAATCCTCACACCTTTCCATTGGTGAGCCATAAGTTTGTTTAATGAATCTGTGATTGCCCTTCACCGTGGAAATATCTGTCCTGGTATCCGTTTTTAGGTAACACCTATAAGTGATATCCTACGATATGTGTCTTTCACTTTCTGACTTACTACAAGTCACGTGCTTACCTGTAGACTCATCTACGGGGCTGCAAATGGCATTGTGCCCTTTTTTTCCTTGGCTAATATTCTGTCGTAGCGAGGTCCATTTTCTGCAATGTGATTCCCTGAGGGCTGAGGATTAGCTGACCTGGGCAGCCTGATCCTGCCGGCAAGCCCTCCCCAGGTGTGCCTGGGTTGAGGTCGATAGAAACAGCACTCCAGGCAGCAATAGCCCCTGCAGCTGTGCCTGACTCCATATTCTCTGCCCCGTCAGCAGTCTCGGGGCTGTGCTGGTGGGAGGGTGTGAGGGTCCACGGCTTTGTTGGTGGCCCGGTGTGAGTGGGGCTCTGCTGGACTTTCTGAAGGAGTTGCCAGGCTGCCACCTGTAAAGAAGAGGATGTGTCACCCATAACTTCTTCTGGAATTTCTCTCCGGGCTGAGGTGAGGAAGGAAAAAAAGGAATGGGGGCTGGGACAGGAGGGGTATATCAGGCAGGGAAATGGAAAGCTTCCAGAAGAGTGCCCGGGGCCAGGACCATCCTGGCTGGCCTGCAGGCACCAAGTTGGCCTGCGTGCTGTCGCTGGTGTGGCTCCACGGCCCTTCCTCTAGGCTTTCAAGCCCTTGTACATATTCAGGTGTTTTACCTGGGAAGGGT
The DNA here is from genome assembly GCF_025265405.1 of Mesoplodon densirostris. Classification (NCBI taxonomy): domain Eukaryota; kingdom Metazoa; phylum Chordata; class Mammalia; order Artiodactyla; family Ziphiidae; genus Mesoplodon; species Mesoplodon densirostris. Next base: position 92,738,540 of record NC_082666.1, read on the forward strand.
GGGAACAGTTCAGCAGCAGCTGGCCTGGGGCTCAGCTCACGTTTACTCACAGAGGCCTCGGCACGGTCCCCCAGCTTTGCAATGAGGACGCTCCTTGCGTGGGGGGTCCGGGCTGCTGGCTGTATGGGAGATGATTCCCCACCTCTGACCAATCTCAGAATTGTTTACCGCTGGAGCAAGTGCCCTGATAGGGTTTTCCTCTGTATAACTGCTGGGTACAGGATTTGTTTTTTCTTTTTTGGTTCAAGTTAGAAGTTATTCATCTTTTATGTATTTATTGATATAAGCATGGAAATAATTCATTCATAGAAATACATCTGTGTGAAGGTAAGAACCTTTTTTCTGTTTTATTTTTAAATTTCATTTCTAAAAATTTTGCAGTTTAATTATATTTATTTTTCTATACAGCAGGTTATTATTAGTTATCTATTTTATTCATATACATATATACAGGTCAATACCTATCTCCCAACTCATCTGACCACCAACACCCCATGGCTTCCCCCACTTGGTGTCCATACGTTTGTTCTCTACCTCTGTTTCTCTATTTCTGCCCTGCAAACCTGTTCATCTGTACCATATATCTAGGTTCCACATACATGCATTAATACAGAATATTTGTTTTGCTCTTTCTGACTTACTTCATTCTGTATGACACTCTCTAGATCCACCGACTTCTCTACAAATAACCCAGTTTCATTCCTTTTCATGGCTGAGTCATATCCCATTTTATGTATGTACCACATCTTTATCCATTCATCTGTCTGTGGGCATTTAGGTTGCTTCCATTACCTGGCTATTGTAAATAGTGCTGCAATGAACATTGTGGTGAATGTGTGTTTTTGATTTATGGTTGTCTCTGGGTATATGCCCAGAAGAGGGATTGCTGGATCCTATGGTAATTCTATTTCTAGTTTCTTTAAGGAAACTCCATACTCTTCTCCATAGTGACTGTATCAATTTACCTTCCCACCAATAGTGGAAGAGGGTTCCTTTTGTCCACAACCTCCCCAGAATTTGTTGTTTGTAGATTTTCTGATGCTGCCGATTCTAACAGGTGTGAGGTGATACCTCATTGTCATTTTGATTTGCATTTCTCTAATAATTAGTGGTGTTGAGCAGCTTTTCATATGCGTCTTGGCCGTCTCTGTGACTTCTTTGAAGAAACGTCTACTTAGATCTTCTGCCCATTTTTGTATTGGGTTGTTTGTTTTATTAATATTAAGCTGCGTGAGCTGTTTATATATATTGGAGATTAAACCCTTGTCCATTTTTTCGTTTGCGAACGTTTTCGCCCATTCTGAGGTTTGCCTTTTTCCATTCCAGTTTTTTTTTAACCAAAAAAGAAAGAAAGCAAAAGAAGCAGAACACTAATGTGCGTGAAATATGCCTCTTGAAACTGTCGTTTTGAAATATGGACGTCTTTTGAACTTTTTGGTCGATATATGACCCCAGGATTTGTTTTCAGGGCAGGTGTCATTTACAGGCCTGCAATGATTTGGAATATCCACTGACCATTAGCGCTGGGATTAAAGCTGCTGTTGTGTGAAACGGCCACAAGGTGGCAGCAGTTTTCCCTTAGCAAATCTGGTTACTAGGGCAACAGAGCCTCAATGGAAGCCTGTTCTAGATTGGAATTTAGAATGGAATGTGCCAGGAGAAAGCCCCTCAAGTTTGTCTCACTACTTCTTGTTCGTGTTTTTAATTTAATTTTTTATTTTTTATTACAGCAAGTTTGATTACAACGTTTGCTTGTTGTAGGTGTGCAAGATGTGGTTCTGTTACACATATACATATGTCTGTTCTTCCTGGGACCCTTTTCCCATGTACATTATGACAGAATGTTGAGTAGTCTTCTCTTGGCATTCCGTAGGTCTTTGGTGATTATATATTTCACCTGTGTTTGTATATGTCTCTTAACCCCAATATCGTAATGAATCCAATCCTCACACCTTTCCATTGGTGAACCATAAGTTTGTTTAATGAATCTGTGATTGCCCTTCTCCGTGGAAATATCTGCCCTGGTATCCGTTTTTAGGTAACACCTATAAGTGATATCCTACGATATGTGTCTTTCACTTTCTGACTTACTACAAGTCACGTGCTTACCTGTAGACTCATCTACGGGGCTGCAAATGGCATTATGCCCTTTTTTTCCTTGGCTAATATTCTGTCTTAGCGAGGTCCATTTTCTGCAATGTGATTCCCTGAGGGCTGAGTATTAGCTGACCTGGGCAGCCTGACCCTGCCGGCAAGCCCTCCCCAGGTGTGCGTGGGTTGAGGTCGATAGAAACAGCACTCCAGGCAGCAATAGCCCCTGCAGCTGTGCCTGACTCCATATTCTCTGCCCCGTCAGCAGTCTCGGGGCTGTGCTGGTGGGAGGGTGTGAGGGTCCACGGCTTTGTTGGTGGCCCGGTGTGAGTGGGGCTCTGCTGGACTTTCTGCAGGAGTTGCCAGGCTGCCACCTGTAAAGAAGAGGATGTGTCACCCATAAATTCCACTGGAATTTCTCTCTGGGCTGAGGTGAGGAAGGAAAAAAAGGAATGATGGCCGGGACAGGAGGAGTATATCAGGCAGGGAAATGGAAAGCTTCTAGAAGAGTGCCGGGGCCAGGACCATCCTGGCTGGCCTGCAGGCACCAAGTTGGCCTGCGTGCTGTCGCTGGTGTGGCTCCACGGCCCTTCCTCTAGGCTTTCAAGCCCTTGTACATATTCAGGTGTTTTACCTGGGAAGGGTGGGAACAGTTCAGCAGCAGCTGGCCTGGGGCTCAGCTCACGTTTACTCACAGAGGCCTCGGCACGGTCCCCCAGCTTTGCAATGAGGATGCTCCTTGCGTGGGGGGGCCGGGCTGCTGGCTGTATGGGAGATGATTCCCCACCTCTGACCAATGTCAGAATTGTTTACCGCTGGAACAAGTGCTCTGATAGGGTTTTCCTCTGTATAACTGCTGGGTTCAGGTTTT